>NC_045769.1:25975000-27225000 GCF_008692025.1 Phocoena sinus
GCTTCCCTCACTTCCTTACAAGTGTTATTCCTAAAAAGCACTCTTCAGTAAACCACTTGTGTGCAAATCTCCGTTTCAGACTCTGTTTCCTGGGAAAACTAACATAATAGTTGGTGCTAGGAGTAATCCTAGAATGAAGAATCTAAGAAGGATTTTGAAGTTGAATCACACCTGCTGTCTGGCTGACAGCCAGGACCCATTATTAGTGGTAGGTAGAGCATGGAAAACCCCTTGCACAAGGCACAACTCTCACATCTTTCACTTGTGGTTAACTGGTATAATATAGCCATGAAAGGAAAGGTATTGGAAGGTGCACTATCTCAGGCGTTTGAGAGATCTAAGGGAAGTAATAATTACAAGAACTATGAAATTAGATGTCCCTTATCTGAGCAATAGATGCACTAGATAAAGACAAGGGAAGTCTGAGGTTGATTAATCATCATTTCAAGGATAAATATAAAAACCAAGAAAGAAAAATTGTGGTGGCATACAAATAGATTATCACGTATGGCATCCAGAAGAGAAAAAAAAAAAAGCCAGCATCAGGCCTAGAACAGACATAAATAATAGCAGAGCTCTAGAGAAAATAAAATTCTCAACCCTGCCAAGTCTGCAATGCCAGGATTATATCTTGAAGGGACGGGAGTCAGAGACACGAAATGGGGGCATCTGGGTTGATGCACTAAAAAGTTTTGAAATCCCAGATTCCTTTGAACACCTGGACCTGTGAAAGTGTTCCTCTCTTCCTCATTAAAAGCTTAAGAGACCTCCGTCTTGCTTGGAGATAATGTAGAGGACCTCGCTTTGCTAGACAAAATGAGCCCCTTTGGGATCTTTCTCCTCTTCTGAACACCATATCAAAAGCTAACATTAAGCTTAAACATAACCTAGTCAGGGAAGTGCTTGTCTTCTAAGAGAAGAAATGAACCCTACCATGAAGAATCTATAAGACCTAGCCAAAATAAATATTTCTGAAAAAAATTTCACAAAAATCATTTTCTTTATTTAATGAAATTAACTTCTAAATTCACAAAGTTAACTGTATTTTGCTCTCACTTTCCTGGAAAAAGGAATGCATTCCAATAATGTCTCAAAGGGAACTGATTTGGAAAGACCTACTGAAAGAGATAATCATCACAGAACATGTGGGAAAAGACTATCCTAGGTTGCTCTTTCTTTTCCCCCTTCCCATGCAAGTCACAGAGCTCATGAGTATTAATCATTTCAACTTGGTCTTGAACTAAGTTCAATGTGATGGATTCTAGGACAAATGATTATCAAATGAGCTGTTTGTTCTCTGGCTATCAGGCTTTGTATGGAAAGTTGGTTTTACTCAGGTAAGCTGTGCAAAAAATGCACATACATGAATAAAAACTTTAGTTTTAAAGGCCACACTTGATAAAAATTTATAATACTTAAAGTACTCATAAATTTTAGACCTTCTAAGTAGTTTCAGATTTATAGACATAAAAGGTATTCAGTCATGTTCATAGTTTTAGAGCTTCTTATGTGCCATTATTGTTGAATACATGATGACTTTAATATTGTCTTGGCTAGGAGGAGATATCTGAAAGACCAAAATCATTTATAAATAATTGTATTCAATTTTACAGACATGAAAATGAACACATTGGTTCTGTGAATTCCAGTAAGTACAGTATTATAAACCTTTCAGATCTTCCATAGTAATCATATTTTAATTGTAATACAAGGTGAATAGCTTTTATTCTAATAGGAAAAAGCACTAGATGTTAATGAGCATCATATAAGTATACTTAATGAACTCACATTTTCTGAACACAATTAAGTGTTTGGTTAATTCTTTCAATAATGTTTCTCTCTTGAAAGTTTGGCCAAGTTACAGAAATAGGGAAGGAGCCAAAATTCATGATGAGAGGGAAGAAGTAGTGATTTAAACTGATGCCCCTATGTGATGGTATTCTTCCTACTTAAAATGAATAAGGGGAAAAGCACCCCTATAGGCAAATTTAATTAATGAATTCTCATAGAATGTAGGAAGATGCTGGTCAGCTGGGATCATTTATAAAATAGTACACAAAAACCATAAGGAAAATATGAAAAGTAATATGTATCATCTCTTCAAATAGATTAATACTGTCATGACTCATTAGACTTTTTCCAAAGATGAAAGGTAACAGTGGTTATATTTATATTGAGATCATGATTAGGCTTGTTTCTTTTCTTCTTCACAAAAGTTTCTGCAGTCTTAAGCTTGCTTAAGAAAGCTTAAGTGAAATGCTTAATAGCCAAAATAAATCAGGATTTATTACTCTGAAATTCCCTGCTTGAACCATCAAGCATGTTTATGACTCTGAAATTCCCTGCTTGAACCATCCTCGTAGTGAATAATACTCAAGAAAAGTTGTATTTTCACCTTTAGTCACTGGATAAATAGAGTGTAAGAGTATTTTATCAGCATCTCCAGAGACCAGTGACCTTATCATTTTGGACTTTATCACTTTTCTCAGCTTCTCTGAAAAGAATTTTGGTTTCCAAGTTACCTCACTAAAGTTTCAGGAACTTTTACTCCACTTGGGTTTCAAGCAAAAATTTTATAAAAGGAACTACAATATGAAGATAGAAGCAGTACAATTCAATATCTTATGTCATTTTTTTTCTAGAAATCAAAAAAGTAAAACAGAGAAGAAGAATTACAAAACATCACCAAGACTTCTACTAACCTAAAAACACTATTTTCCATGAAACTATGTTGTTGATAAGAGTGTAAACTGAGGGCTTCCCTGGTGGCGCAGTGGTTGAGAGTCCGCCTGCCGATGCAGGGGACACGGGTTCGTGCCCCATTCGGGAAGATCCCACATGCTGCGGAGCGACTGGGCCCGTGAGCCATGGCCACTGAGCCTGCGCGTCCGGAGCCTGTGCTCCACAACGGGAGAGGCCACAACAGTGAGAGGCCCGCGTACCGCAAAAAAAAAAAAAAAAATTGTAGGGGCATTTATCAATATTCATCCCTCCACAAATATATATATATATATATATATATATATATATATATATATATATATATCCTTTCAAATAAAACATCACTTCTGGGAATTTGTCTTGCTATTACATGTATACATATGAAATTACGAATGTATAAATTTATTCATTTTAAGACTTACAATAAAAACTGTAGGCAATTCAAATGCTTGTCAAAAAATTAAACTTATGACAATTTCCCAAATATTTAAGTTATAAAAACAAGCATGAGAACTATATTTTTTCATGTAAAATAAGGCGTTTACATGAAGAACTTCTAGAAGGACACTCAGAGAATTAATTAAGGTAATTTCCTGGGACGACTGTGGATTGGTAGGGAGGAGGAGCCTGGTCAAACTACAGCAGTGGTTCTCAACCAGGGACAATTTTCTCGTAGGGGACATTTCACAGTATCTGGAGACAGTTTTATCACAAATGGGGAAGGATACGATAATTAGATGGAGGATATTTGCACATAATTGTCAATTTTGCAGAACTTTATTTGTAAGATAGTACCCTACCCTACGTGGCAAGTGTTGAATACTTGGAGTCTCATTTTGGACTTGTTTAGGGAATCATCAAAAAACGAACTATGAACATATCTTTTCAAAGAATTATGAGCAAAATGTGTTTTTCAAAATTGGTCTTTAATATGTTCATTACTTTGTATTATATATGAGACTGGTTTTATCCTAGATAAAGTTTGGCTTCACTTCTATTCTAAACTAGCATGAAAATCTACCCTTAACCAAATTCTACATGGCCTTAATAGCAAGAATCTGGTGTTTGATATACATCTTGTCTAGCATTTTGTCCTTTTAACAGCACTTGGCCTTTTCTTGGATAAAAGAAAATAGTAAGAATGCTCATATTCTTTAGCAGACAGCTCAATGCATGTCAGCATATTCTCATGGATGCCAAGGCTGAATATATCACTGCTAGATCCCTACATAGAGTGTAGTATTTTGAACCAGCTCTTTTGATATAATGTTTTGATATAATGTTACACACAAAGCATTATTTTATAAACAAGCTTTTTGTGCAATAATAGATGTTTGTCATCAGGGATGAGCTGGAAATCAAACCTATTATACATGTAATTCAACATAGTCTGCCCTTATGAGAATCTGAGTAAATATGAAGACTCATACCTTAATATCCAAATTACCATCATTCCTAGGCCCCAAATGCATAATAGTTTCTTAGCCCTCATTCATTGTCAAGGTTTGTCAAGGTTACAGGAAGGGATATCTTATTTGTATTCACAAATCAACATGAACTTCCATCTGTCAGTGACCTAACTCAGAAACACCAACACCACTTCCACTGAGGTTTCAAAAAAGAGATTAAGAAAAATGGGAGAGATGTAATATTTGAAGATTTTATGTTGGAAATCTTTAAAGAGATAAAAGACATAAATATCCAGATTTATGAAGCACATAAACATAAATTTTTTAAATTACCCATAGATATATTTTAGTGGAATGGCAGAACACAAAAGACAAAGATATAACTTTAAATTCAGCCAAAGGAAATAGAAAGATGCCTACAAAAGAAAGATTATTATCAAGTAGCAATTTTCTAAAGGGCATAGATGAAAGCCAAAAAGTAGTGGAGGAATATTTTCAAAAGCACAAGATAATTATCAAACTAAAGTAGCATTATCTTCTAAACATATACTGAACTAAGCATTAAAGAATTAAAAGGAAATAACATATTAAAAAAACACTAGGAACCTCTCATTAAGTAAAGGAACTGATCAGGGGTGTACATCAAGAGGAAATAAAATAAATCTAGCATTTAGGTATGAGATGCAAAAGAGAGGGTAGCAAAAAATTAGTAAACATTTAGAAACTAAATAGAACAAATATAAGCATCTTATTGTCTAACTCTTACAAAAAATACAAATTGGACTAAAATTTTGATACAAATATATGTAAGATGTGAAGAATGTAATTAGAATTATAGTACTTTGAGATCTCTTATTGATTTGAAGAAAGATTGTGCTATCACCTAATACTATGCTCTCCTAGTTGTGTGACCAATAGTAATTGTGACAAATAAAAACAGAAATAGAGCTTATAACTTTCAATTTATTAGAAAAGAGAAAATAAAATAATTTTTAATCATAAAGAAAACAGGTAAAATTGTTATAAGGGCAAATTAGATTAAAAAACACAAAATCCAAATATATTAGCAATTAGCATAAATATAAATTCACTAATCCTTAGCTCAGCTACCTTTTTCTCTCACGGGATGCATAGTAAGTATTGTAAACTTTGCTGGCCATATGGTCTCATGATTATTCAATTATGTCATTGTGGCAGCAATAGATAGTATATAAATAAGTGGGTGTGGCTCTGTTTCAATATAACTGTATTTACAAAAATAGACAGCCTGCCTTATTTAGCTTAAAGTTCATAGTTTGCCAATGTACTCAAACATCCACAAGTTAAAAGAAAAATATGATAGAATTAGTCCTTTATCTTTAAATTCCAGCTACATGATGATTATAAGAGAGAACTAAAAAACATAAGGTAGAGAAAATTTGAAAATAAGAGGAAAAGATAAGCCAAGCCAATGCTTTTAAAATAAATAATTTGCTACATTAATGTCAAGCAAAGGAGACTTTAATGCAAAAAATATTTACAGAATAGGTTAAAAGGCTACACTAGAATTCTGTATAATTTTAAATATATATACAGCTAATGACATATCCTCAAATATATGCATGTGCATGTGTACATAAAAGAAATAGGCCAACATAATGGAAGATTTTAATATATTTCTTTCAGTAACTGATAGATAGGCAGACATAAACTTAATAAGGATATAGAACGTTTGAAAAACACAACTAAATTAATCTAGAGGACATATGTGGTATTCTGCAGCCAACAATCAGAAAATTAATCTCTTCACAAGCAAATGTGGAATATATTTGAAGACGGTCACATACTATGTCATAAAACAGCTTCAACAAATTTCAAAGCTGAATATCTTAAAGATAAATTATTTATCTTTAAAATAGATGTGATATGATAAATTTGAAAACAATAGACAGTAAAAAAATTTTAATACAAAGCATATATTTGGTAATATCAAAACATACTTCTTAGTAACATGAATAAGTATTCAGAGTAGAAGTCAGAAAATATTTCAAATTTAACAATGAAATACAGTATACCAAAACTTGTGGAATATGAGTAAGTGGTAATAAAGAAGAAAATTTATAGCAATAAACACCTAGGTTAGAAAATAAGAAAGTCTGAAACTAACAAATTATTCAATTTTAAAAGTTTGAATAAAAACAAAAGAATAAAATCACAAAAATATTGAAAGAAGAAAATTACAAATATAAAAGCCAAAAATTACTAAAAGTACAGTGAAGAGGCTTGACAAATCCAGAAGTTGGTTCTTTGAAAAGACTGGTCATACCTTGAAAGCAGGGCCTAAGACAGTGGCTAAATGTGCTTATTTTTTACTAGGGAATGTGATCCCAGGGAATAGGAGTGAGGGACAAGGGTATTGAAGCAGCCAAAGAGGAGACACAGGTGAGGTTGTGTTATTGAATTGTTTGATCCCATAGATCATTTCTCAGAAGTCTTATAAACTTCATCTCATGATAGTCCTTCCTAAAAGGGAGAGGTAGAAATAGAGAGATATCTACTGGCTGAAAAGGGAAGATAAATGGGCTAAACTTAAACCTAAAACCTACTAGATTTTAGGTTTAAGTTTAGCCCATTTATCTTCCCTTTTCAGCTATCTATTCATAGGTCCCAGTTATAGATCTATAAATTCCCACAACTCAGCACAAACGGTAACCTAGAGCAAGAGGCAGGAAGTACTGAGACAAAGCATTGGAAATTTGAACCTGCATGAAGTTGGTCAACTCCCATGTAGAGTTGGTCACTGCAGCAGCTAGACAAAAGTGGTCCAAGGCACCAGAGACATTTGAGGCCAAGAGTGTCTGAATTGGTATATAGGAATTATCTGACATAATGAAAAAAAAATAACTGTAACAAGTTTTATTTTAAAAAAAAGATAAAAGCAAAAGTAAAAAAAATCAAAGAATAACATTGTTCAAATAAATTTGAAAACTAGACAAAATGCATAATTTCTTTAAAAAATATAACTTTTTGATCACAAGGAATTAGTAATGCCAAATAAACTGATAACCATGTAAAGATATTACATCCACAGTTTAAAACCTACCCCCCAAAATTAGCTTTAACAAAGAGTAAGGGAAAAGATAATTCCAGTTTTATACAAACTCTTCCAGAGAAGAAAGAAAAATTAAATAAACAATTCCAAACCAAATCCACCAAAGAAAAGAAAGAAAAAGTATATATTCAAGTTTGGTTTAATTCAGGAACACAAGAACATATTAATATTATAATTGAGTAATGTAATTTACCAACTTAAAAATATATAAATCTATGGTTATCTCAATAGATACATGAAAAGCACTAAAAAAAATTGACAACTAGGATTTAGGTCATGACTATGACATTGTAATTAATGCCTTTATCTAAAATAACTAGAAAAGTTAGAGAGCTTCTGAGGCAGCTGGGACTTCAAAGATCAATATCTCACAGAGAAGTGAAGCTTATTCAAGGGGGCCAAATATTTACTTAGACTTAAGAAACCTAGAGTGAAAGGCAGAAAAACTGACATAGATTTCATAAATCTCAGAGTTTGAGGGATAAAAATTGAACCTGGGACTGCCAAGATAACTAGCTAGGACTTGGGGACTGGAGACCTTAGAGAGAAGGGAAGGGCAGAGAATTGAGCCTGACTCTCTGGGCTTGTTTTCTCAATGAAACATGGGCTTATTCTTAAATTGTAGAAAGGCAAGAGAAGAAAGACTGGAAAACACAGCAGAACTTTTATCAAGCTTGTAGTTTTGGGGAAACAAATTGAAGCTCAGGACCATACAAGTAAGGAGGAGCACATATAAACACCGAGGAATTCAACTGAGACCCCAGGAGAGCAACACTAATCTAGAAGTGAGGGTGAATGAGATTTAAACCTAGGCTTATAAAATCTGAAACCAGATGAAGACAACTAATTCCCTAGTTATTAAAGTGAATTATCCTTACAATAGTTGTACATCTCAGACTTTCTCTCCAGAGAAAGTAAAACTATCTAGATCCTTTATGAGTTTTCTTACACTATGTCTGGGATGCGATTAAAAAAATTTACCAAGCACACACATGCACAAACACACAAAGACTAGACCAAAAATAAGCAATTGAAACAGTCCCATGTGTGGTTCAGATTTTGGAGTTACCACCAGTGAATTTTTACAATAACTGTGATTAAAACATTCAAAAACATAAATAACAAGGTTAAGAATTTCACTAGAGAACAAGAATCTATTTAAAAATTCAAATTCAAATTCTGAAATTGAAAACTACAAAAACTGAAGTAAGAATTAAATAGATGGGTTCAACATTAGAATTGACAATACAAAGAGAGAGAGAGTGAACTAGAAGACAGGTCAGTAGAAAGCATCCAACAGAAGCATGGAGGAAAAAAAAAGGCAAAATAGAGTTCAAACTGCAAAAGAAAACAGGCAAAAAGATCTAACATACATGTAATTGAAGTCCCAGAATATGAGATGGAAGAGAGAATGGAACAAAAATATTTGATAGATAAAAGTTGAAAATAGTCCAAAACTGTTGAATGACATAAGAGTACTGATTCAAAATGTCTAAGAACCCCAAGCATGAAAAAAAGGAAAGAAAAGAAATGAGTTATAATTAGGCAAATGAAAATAAATTACTAAGGATATCATATTAAAACTGTTGAAACTGAAAGATAGAAAATCTTGAAAGCAGAGAAAAAACTTTATCTTTAAATGAACAATAACACTAATAGCTAATTTCTCAACGTAAACAATGGATGCCAGAGACTATAAAATATCTTCTGTTTTGGGGGGTTAACACATACACACACACACACATACACACACACACACACACACATACACACAACCTCTAATCTAGATATCTGTATTCAGTTAAATTATTCTTCAAAACTAAGGGAAAATGTAGATATTTCTAGAACTGAGATAATTTATTGCAGCAGACCCAAAATAAATGCAATACCAAAAATAATTTAATCCCTTTAGAAGAAAAACAGATCTATACAGAAAAATAGAAGTATAGGAAAGAATAAAGATCAATAAAAAGAGTACATATGTGGATAAATTTAAAGAAATATTGACCATAAAAACAAAATAACACTGTTTTGTGAGATTCAATTATAGGTAGAATTAAATGCATGACAAAAATTACATCAATGGAAGAAGAATGAAAAAATATGAAGTCTTCTAAGGGTCTAGCATTATCTGGAAAATGGTAGATGTGCAGCTATGTTATATGTCAAAATATATGTTGTGATTTCTAGATTAATAACTAAAGAAAGAGTGAAAACTATAAATCCAACAAGCTAATAGAGGAAACAATTGGAATGATCGAAAGTAATTGATTAAACCAAATGAAGGCTCAAAAGGAAAGAAAAAGGAAGCTAGAACAAGTGGAACAAATAGAGAATAAATAGTAAGATGGTAGATATAAACCTATATATCCATAATTATAATGGATGTAAATAATATAAATATTCTAATTAAGACATTAAGATTTTTAGGCTGAATTAAAAAAAAAAGAAAACAGCTATACATCTGTTGCCTCCAAGAGACACCCCTCACTATAAGGACAAAGATCTTAAACGTAAAAGAATAGAAAAATATGAACCTTGCAAACACAAACCAAAATAAACCTGTTTTTGCTGTACTAATATAAGAGCACGTTAATTTTAAGGCAAGAGATGCTTCTAAAAATCAAATTTGTATGTTCCATTTAATATAGCCTTAAAATATAAAAGGAAAAATGACAGAACTAAAATGAGAAATTAGCAAATATACAACTTAATCCATAATTTTAATACATACCTTCCTGCAACTGATGAGACAAGCAGACAACATAATCAGTAATGATATATAAAGCAACATAATTAACTTGACCTAATTGAAGTATCTAAGATTTTACACCCAATAATGAAGGAATACCCATCCTTTTCAAGTGTACATGGAATATTTACCAAAATTGTCCATAAAAATATCTGAACAAATTTTTGATGACTGAAATTATTCAGAATAATTATCTGACCCCAGGGGAATTAAGCTAGAAATCAATTCTAAAAGAAAACTGAAAAGTCTCAAATATTTATGAATTAAACAATATATTTCCAAACTTCTACATAACTCATGTATCAAAAAGTAAAGAAAAATAGAAGATTGAAAATATTTTTATTAGAAGATAATGCAAATTCAACATATGGCAATTTGTGTTATGTTGTTAAAGCTATGTTTAAAAGGAATTTTAGAGCCTTAAATCCTTATTTTATTCAAGAATACTTAACTAAATACTGTTCAAAAGACAGTGGCAGCATTGAGGAAAAAACAATCAATTCTGTCCATGGAGTACAGTTTGGGAAATATTTTGTGGAGAAGTAATTCTTTGTCAAAGTTACACTTTCTAATGTGACTAGCGTAGGATAAGTGGAAAAAGTCATAAGGAATGAGTCTGGAAATGTATGGTGAGGTAGTTTGAACATGCTAAGGAGTTTGGAATTTTTCCTATTGGCCAGGGATTTAATTAGAATTAAAAGAACCGACAGATTTAGAGTGTTCTTGAAATAATATAGTCATAAATAATGAGGGAGAAAATTAATTTAGTGGTTGGAATGTAGAATGGAATATGGATTCACGATATATTTCTTGGGTTGAATAGACAGTACTTGATGACTTATTGGATCCTGGGGAAAGGAGTAGATAAGGAAAAGAAGGAGAAATGTTCTATGTGATTTACTAGTTGAGTATTGATCCCACTAGCATGAAAGAAAATAAAGGAAGAGAATTTCAGAATAAGATAATGGAGCCTGCTTTCATGCATGAGTATAGGATACCTGTGATGGAATCAGTTGAAAGCAGCTAATAAATAATTTACATTATTAGATCAAAACGCGAAAGAGAGGGTTGTGATATACACCTGGGTGTTATCAGTTGAGGTAAGAGGAGTAGATAAGACTGCCTAGAAAGAATGTAACTTGAAAAAAAGAGGAGGACCATGGAGAGAATTTCATTGCACATTGAAATTAAAGGTGTAGGCTGATTGAGGACATAGACCAGACACCACAGAGAACAGTCAGAAAATCCAGGGAGATATGGGATTATATACCAGCAGAATATTAAAAAGGAAGGTTAGTCTACTTTATCAATGCAACAAGATTATTGTCCTTCCCTTCCACTCTCTTCTTTAATACTAAACAAATGTAATACTCAGGAACCATGAATGCTTTCACCTTTTATTTATTTTTTTTCACAGAATAAGATTTTGGAACACAGACATCAATTATATGAAATTCTCATTGATAATTGTTTAACTAGGCCAGACTGATCAATATTTAAATGAAACTGCTAATACAGTTGTTAATACAGCTAATTAATGTAAAACAGTTGTCAGGAATATAAATCAAAAATAATCATTTGATGTTAACATTATTCAACTTTAGTCAATCAGTTAATAATCAATGTCAAATCACCAAGTATGTAAAATCGTATCCTCTTTATCATACATGTCCAGTTTAGATGTTTCCTTTAGGCATGGAGGCATAGATAAGTTTAAAAGCTGAGTGAGTCGATTGAATGTAAAAGTCCCAAGTGTAAATTGTTTTCCTCCTCTTTTGAATTTGCTTTGATAGGGAAGATTTACCTACTGGAATATTGCAAAAGCATTTCCATGGAAACCAGCTACAATGATACCTATCTCGATATATTATGCCAGATGCTCTTATAGAAATTATACAAATGGGGAGATAATAATACTAAAAATATTCTTAATTCACTTACACACCAGTTTGCTCTAGAAAACAAATAAAGCTTAAGTGAAAATGTCTGCAAATTTTCTTTACTACAAATGTTCAGGAAAAATTTTGTTTATCACTCCCTCCCCTCCTCCAATAAAAAAGGACTCTTTAAAGAACAATAGTGCAGAGACAAAGAAATATAATTAGAAATTAAAGTACTATATTTGAAGGCTTGACAATACCTCTTTGTGGCAAACAATTTGATCTCTTGGCATTGAGCGGTTCAGTAACGAACAATTAAAATACTGATTGTAATATACAATTGGTTTATTAAAATCTACTTCAGGGATTTATTGTTCCCCACAGGATTTGAAGTGAACTTTCCACTCTTCATTGTTATTCAGACTACCATGTTTTGGGGAATAATCAGTTCATCAGCTGGGCTTAGGAAATGACCCTCATGTCACCTTCTTTGTTTGGTTTTGCAAAGGTCACCATGCAAATGTGCATGCTTTACACCCAAATAAGCTCAGAGAAATGGCCTGAAATCTGACATGTCTTGTGGCTCTGTGACAAGTTCTGACCCTTCTTTTCCAAAAAAGACCTGAACTTAGAGAGGTACATATTTTGAGGGTACAAAAAGTGTAAACAGAGCAATCAGGTTTCACCTAAGAAACAAACACAGGTGGAAATGAAAAGCCTTTTTCTTTTCATATGCATAAGAAGACATTGTAAATCACAACTTAATACAAGAAAATACACTTAAAATATCACTATCTGCAGTTTTTTCATAAATATTCAAAACATGACCCATTTATTTTAGTCCACAGGACAAATTTAACTGAAGTAATCTGTCATCGGAAGACATAACCTATTATATGGCTTTTCAGCTGATGAGAGCAGATGAACAGATGAAAACAGTGAAATGAAAATAGAAACGACATACTCTTTCTGAACAAGTGATATCGCTGTTTTGATCTAAAATGGCAAAGGAAAATAAAGTTATTGCAGTTAATTCAGGCTCTTAAACCTCAAATCACTACTTTCTTCCAAAAGTATCTATATAGAGTTAGAATGTACACTTTTGTTTACATTATTATTATAATTCCACAATGTGGCTTTTAATTTCACTTTATCAAAGCAATTTTCCTGATATTTTGATAACAGCAGCAACAAAATAATAGCATGTTTACATCAAAATTGATCAAATGTGTTCAGAAGTAGCTGAAAACATGAGGAAACAAATGAATTCAAAGTAAAAAAAAATAGATTGGAGCAAATTTTTTAAAGTGATTTACTATCTCCATGGTTTTTTTTCTTTTTAACGTCTAAAACATTTGGAAAATAAAATAGGGAAAGGGGGATAGGGAGAATGTGAGATTATGTTTTTAATTATAAGAAACACTTCAGATACTCAAAGTGGTATAAAGAATATTACTACAAAACCAAGTATCAATCCTCCATCCAGCTTGAGAAATAAAACTTTAAAATAATTGAAACCCCTCCTCCTTAATCACATCCTAAATCAACTATACTGAATTTTGCATATATTAATCCATTGTCAGACTTTATAGTTCATCCTACTCTACTGTACTTGTATTAACCATGAATATTTTAAATGAATAACAACAATGATAAACATATATATCTCTGTTTTTGTAAATCAAATGTTCCTCCACCAAACTGACTGGACCATTTATGTGTTTAAATTTAGAATATTATGTAAATAAACCTAATATTAAACAAAGGATAAGTTTTCATTTATGCAATTCTATACATGTTTGCAGATTGTTGTAATATGAGACTTCTCTGTGGGTAGTTTTTGCAGGGTGACAGTGATTGGTTGAAAGATACCAACAGATACTAACAAATGGCACAAGTACTTATAAGTGAAGTTGACAATCATTTAACTCTCTGAAAACTGACTATAAAGATAGAACTGAATTTTCTCTGTTAGGAAGTCAAACATCCATTGATTTTAAGTCCCAATAGAGCACCACAAGACACACCTGGACCTAGTGAAGTCCCCTTCAGGTCCCCTTTAGCATTCTGTCTGCTCTTTTATTCTAATACTCTCCTGACCCCTCCTAAGTGATTTCGAGACTCACTTTGCCTTTTGTACCAGACATTCCATTTGTTCCATTGTTTATTTTTCCTTCTGTTTCTGTCTGCCATTTTAGTTTGGTGGTTTTCTATGATGTTTTCCTCAGTTTCCTCATTTTTAATGTTTTGTTTCTCTGCTCTATATTTATTTTTTGTGGTTACCATGTATAAAACATTTCATAGATAAAATAGTCCTTTTTTCTGCTGATTGCATCTTATCTTCATTTGCCTAGACTGGTTCTGTCCTTTTCCTCTTCCCCTTTTATGTTTTTATTGTCTCAAATTATCTCTTTTTATGCTGGGAGTTTATTAACAAATCGAAGTAGCTATAGTTTTACTATTTTTTCCCTTTAATATTTATCCTATAATTAAGTATTTAACAACCTATTCCGATATAAAGTTGTAATTTTCTGATTCTGTCTATTACCTTACTCAAAGTTTTGTGTATTTTTGTCTTTTCGTTTCAGGCAGAAGAGCTCCTTTCAACATTTCTTGTAAGGCAGGTCTAGTGTCGATTAACTCCCTCAGCTTTGTTTGTTTGTTTAGGAAAATCTTTATTTCTCTTTCATATCTGAATGAGAACTTTGTTGGGCAGAGGATTCTTAGCTGACAGTTTTTCATCCTTCAGTATTTTGAGTATATCATTCCACTCTCTCCTGGCCTATAGAGATTCTGCAGAGCTTTCTCCTGATAGAGTAATGGGGGGTTCTTTTGTAGGCTACTACCCTTTTTCCCTGGCTGCCTTTAAAATTCTTTGTCATTGACTTTTGACAGTTTTAATATAATGTGTCCTGGAGAAGGTTTTTTTGTGTCAAGGTAATTACATGTTCTCTTAGCTTCATAGACTGGCAAATTCAGTTCCTTCCCCAGGTTTGGGAAGTTCTCAGATATTGTCTTTAAATACAATCTCCACTCTCTTCTCCATCTCTTCTCCTGGGATGTCCATTATCCTAATGTTGCCCTTCCTAACAGAGTTGGATAATTGTCATAGAATTTCTTCATTTTTTAAAGATCTTAATTTCTTCTCCTCTTCTACCTGTATCATTTCTAGATTTCTATCTTTGAGCTCACTAATTCTCTCTTCCAGATGCTCTGCTCTATTTCCAATGTTTTCTCATGTGATCTTCCTGTCATTTATTGAGTTCTTCAGCTCCAGAATTTCTTTTGGTTCTTTTTTAAAGTTTCAATCTCTTTGGTAAAGTACTCCTTCTGTTCATTAATTTTATTCCTGAGGTCTTTGACGGCCTTTCTGAGTTTGTTTTTTTTTTTTTTTTTTTTTTGTAACTCAGTGAGTTTCTTCAGAATAGCTATTTTGAATTCTCTATCAGTTAGATCACAATATTTTGTGACTTTAAGTTTGGTTCCTGGAGAACTGTCATTTTCTTTTTGTGGTATTTTGTTACCGTGGTTCTTCATAGAACTTGATGAGTTTTTTCCTCCCAGCATATTTGAAGTAGTGAATACCTTTCTTCTTCAGATAAAACTTGTTTTTCTTACTTGATTCTAATGATTCAACTGGTTAGTAATTAGAAATCTGTATTTGGTTTTCCATTAGGTGGTGATAGAGCACAAGCTTTTGGTTTTTCTTACCTGAGCTACCTCTGGTTATATTTGAGGGTCATCACTTTCTGTCCTTCACCCCTTCTGTCAGAGGTGTCACAATATGCCCTCATAGTTGGTGCTTGTGTCTCCAGGGTCACTGGTGACTTGCTACTGCCAGTGTTGCTGGTGTCACTACCTGAGAAACCAGGATGGCGAGTGACTCTGCCATGTCTGGGGTCTTCTGGGTTACAGTGTCGACTTAAAAAAATGCACTAGGTGAGTGTTGTGAGTTAAGTTTTATTTGGGGCAAAATGAAGACTCTAGCCCGGGAGACAGCATTTCAGATAGCTGTGAGAAACTGCTCCAAAGAGGTAGGGGGAAAGGTCAGTATATAAGTGATTTTGGTGAAGGGGAAGTACATGCAATCAAGCACATATTTTTCTATACAAGGTTTCTGCTAGTCATGGGGAGCAGTCATCACCATGAAGGATTTTAGTGCTTTTCTAGATATGAGGAGATACAAGAATTGGACTCATAAAATCAGCTCCTGGAAATATCTAACTATCTGAAGATCTGTTCTGCCAGTTTTTCCCAGAGCACAGAGTGCCTCATCTCCACTCTCCACCCTGAACTCCTTTCAGGGGCTGTTGAAAGTCAGAAGCACATGATTTAATCCTTGTAAAGGTAGATAGCAAGTGCCAATGGCAAGTGCTAATTTGTAGTTGACAACAGGATCTGCTCCAGCAGGGGGAAGGGAGGGTTGGGAGGTTGCTGGGGCCATGAGTATCTCTGTCATGACCAGGGTTGTCTGGTTTGTAGTTGCTGCTGCTGGAGTGGGTATGGCGGGGGGAGTTGCGGATGCCTCCACAACTAGATGGACTGGGTTGCAGGCCCCACTGCCTTTGCTGTCTGTTTCCCTGTGGCCACAGGTGCCACTGAGGCTGGGAAGCCAGTATCCTGCCTCCTCTCATGTTACTGGGTTCTGTGGGGCTGCAGGCTCAGCTGCTGATGCTGGGGGTCTGGGATCACAGGCACCACCTTTGCTGTTCTCCCAGTTCTTCCTCCTTCATGTATTCCATCCCCCCCCCCTTTAGACGTATAGGTTTGTGGAATTCTCTGGCATCTTGGTGTGCTAGGCAGAGGTACCTTTGCTGGGCTATGGATGTTTTACAGGTTGTATATTGAAGGGGAGAGACAAAGGGAGCATCTCATGTCTCCATGATTCTGACATCACTTATAGTGTTTTGAGTGAATGTCATGTATTTTGCCTTCTGATTGGATGAATAAAAAATGTTTTATGCTATTTCCTTTTAAAGAGAATAACTCAAAATCTACCAGTCTAAAATGAACCCTGGGACTTCCCTGGTGGTACAGTGGTTAAGAATCGCCTGCCGATGCAAGGGCACGGGTTCGATCCCTGGTCTGGGAATGTCTCACATGCTGCAGAGCAACTAAGCCTGTGAGCTGCAAGTATTGAGCCTGTGCTCTAGAGCCCATAAGCCACAACTACTGAACCCGTGTGCCACAACCACTGAAGCTCGCGAGCCTAGAGCCTGTGCTCCGCAACAAGAGAAGCCACTGCAATGAGAAGCCCACACACTGCAACGAAGAGTAGCCCCTGCTTACCACAACTAGAGAAAGCCTGTGCATAGCAATGAAGACCCAGCACAGCGAAAAATAAATAAAATAAAATTATATTAAAAAATAAATTAAAAAAATAAAATGAATCCCAATGACTTGTATAAAGAAAAATAAATCATTGGGTTTAGCTAATAAAAACATTCACTATCTAAATATAAATAAGAATTTATTTTATTGAAGAAATCCAAAACTTTCTAACTTTCTGCCCTTAATCATACAACACCACTATAACCTCATCATTGGACAAAAGAGTATGAAAGACGGAGCATGTGAGAGGAATGGATAGCAGGATTACTTGATCATTAAATGAATTGGCTAGATTAGGTTGGGTTATGTTTCTTAACAAACAACCCATACATTTCTGTGTCTTAAAGCAGAAAAAAATTATTTCTCTGGGGAGCATGCTTCAGATGTGGGCAATTATCCAGGATCGCTGACCTGAAGATGATAGCTTAGCTTTGTAATTCCATATCAAGCTGTGCATTCACAGCCACTGCAGCAGGGCAAGAGTGAGATGGAGAATCATGGACCAGCTTATAAATGCATCCACTTGGAAGTAATAACTTCTCAGTTCTGTTCACATATCTTGGCCAAAGCAAGTCACGTGGCCACTTCTAAATTTGAGGGTATAAGTACAATACTAATTTATGCCTGGAAGTAGAAAAACTGGAAATAATGGGGAGCAGTACTAGTGTCTATAGTGCCAGTCTTCAGTACCCTAGCTGTCGATAAGTTATTTAGATCAAATCAGAGCTCAACCAAGCAAAGGGAATAAACAGGGCTGAGCATTAGATAGCAACTCTTATTCCATTTTGAAGATCAAATTCAAGTGTCACCTATTGGTGATGTTTTCCTGACCCACCTAGGAAGATTTAGTTCTCTGTCTCTACAGAATATTGCTAAAATAATACCATATTGTCCTAAACTATTGCTTCCCCCTATATGACTATTGAGAGAGAAAATACCTTTTGAACTTTAGTACATAAGATGATAGTTGGCATATAGAAGCTGATAAAATAATGAAGGACAGGAGGAGATGAGTTAGAGGAAAAGAGAAGGGAAAGGAAGAACTTGGTTAAGGTAGCCCTATTTTGCAATTATATAACTTTCATAGGCATGATACTATGTCTTTGGATTTCCTCCACATTGCAATTTTCAAAGCCCTCCAAAGTAATTTTAGAGTATATGGCAGAGGCTGTTGATTGGGTACCAATATCTTTTCTCCTCTTCTTCCTTTAGTGAGAAATTTTAATGGTAGAAGGGCTTATGCTAAAGACTATATTTCTTAGTCTCTCTCGCAGCTCGGTGTGGTCATATGATTAAGGTTTTATTAATGGGAGAGGAGAGGAAGTGATACAAGAAACTTCTTGTTCATGCTTTTTAAATGAAATTTTGTGCCCTCCGCTGTCCCTCTCTCCTTCCTCATGATATTGCTAGAAGAGTCATTTAAACTACAAAATGGAACTTGCATGGTAAGGATGCCAGAACAAGAGAGAAAGAACCTAGATCACCAAAACTGCAGCTACAAAACCTGTCACACACTGCTTAAGTTTGGACAGTTACTGAGTGGGAAATTCATTTCTGTGTTATATATAGTTGATATTTGGTCTTTACCTTAGCAGCCAACTAATTCTGCATCCTTACTAATAGAGAGTTTAACATAAGTTTAAAACACACACATACACACACACACACATGCACTATCTTTTTTATTCTAGTGCTAGGCATCAACAGTGCAATAGCAATACAGTCAGAGGTAAGTTTAGGTGAAACTGCTAAAATACAGATAGGTGTTTCAGAAAATGCAACAGAACAGAGAAATCAATATTGATTTCATCTTTAATACCACAAAACTATAGAAATATAGAAGGGTTTGTTAATTAGATCAGAGCCTCAGAGATAAGCATTTTAAAACCTTTGTGAAACACATTTAAAATTGGAGTTATCTGATTATAAGTATTCATAATTAATTCCAAATACAAATTAACAAAACGTTGTGGGTTTGTTTTTATCAACCTCTCCTCTGTGATACTGAATCAGTCCTATGAGAGCATTCCAATCACTGACTTGGCCAGTAGACCATTAAGAGGCATCATATTGTTCACAATTTTGCCCTTTCAGTAGCAGCTGTACGGTTTCATTGAGGGCATTGCCACATTAATACTCCCATGTGTGTCAAAATTTGCATAAAATAAGCAGTCATCAGTAATTATGATTTGTCAGGAAAAGATTCTTTAAACCCTTCTCAAAGCCAATGACAGATGTATGTCTCCTGATTTTAGGATCTAATTTACTCCAGTGCTGGGCAGCAACATAAGGAAATCATCGCATATTTTAAAAATCTGTTCACCTAAGCATACTAAAGAGAAGGCTTACCAAGAGAATAAATGCAAAAAACAAATCCAATATTCTTATTCAGCAAATGTGAAAATGATAAACCTCTGTGTGTGTGTGTGTATATATATATATATATATATATATATATATATATATACATCTCACCTAAATATTTGAGTACTTTATTCAATAAATAGAAAGACCCAGATGGCAACCTACAAAATTTAAATCATAAAGTATACCTGCCTTGTAACACCATCTACAAAATATTCCATATTTATCATAGGTAACATGTCCAAACTGTATTCATTTTCAGATAAACATGAGCTCAGGGAGAAAAATGACTGAAAGGCTAAGATCTAAATCGTTATTTTTCTTCAGCAGGATTGAGAATGTCTTTGGGGACTGCTAAGCACTGTTTGTTTGCTTTCATGGTTAAAAAAGTCCAAGTAATACTTTCTGATTATGTGTCAGGAGTTAAAGTAGTACAATCAGATAGTACAGTTAAAAAAATTTTTTTAACAGGGAGACATGGTTAAATAAAAAAGGAAAAAATGATTCACAAGTTTTAGAGCAGAACCTTAGCGGGCTAGTTAACACAGTATATTGTTGGTGCTGATTCTGCATGCATTGTGACTGGCAAATTCTTAATTTTTTATTCCTCTACCACGTTATCTGGCAAGTGAAGATAATATAGAGAGCATGGATATTACTCCCTGCATTATTGAGAGGCTTAGAAAGAAGGAATAATTTTCTGGTATGTATTGTAACTTATTGGCATGGATTTTACTTGGAAACAATCTGCATAGCAAATTTCAATTAGGGGATATTTTCAATAAACCCTATTCAATGACCAACATGCTTTGACCCCAATCTTTCACTTGTCTAATATACATCACTGAAAACTGCTCGCATAAAATGGATTCTGACACAGCAACCCATGTTTACCTTGTAGATGGGCAAAGGAGGTTGAAAGGTTTTATAGTAGCAAAAATAGCATCTTTCTTCTATTTATGTGAAACCAGTGAATGAGCCTATCATACCGCTAAAGAAGGACAGAACAAAACACTAACAGGATCTCAGTCTGGTTCATGTCAACAAAGACATGGAATTTAGTCTTATTTCACAGCTATGGTGGGGGGTCTCAATGATTCACAGATATCAGTGTGGTAGTCAGAGTAATGGCCGTCCAAAGATTTCCACACCTTAAACCTTGGAACCTGTGAATATGTTACCTTACATGGCAACAGAGACTTTGAGGTAATTTGTTATAGCAGCAATATGAAACTAATATAGTCTACAAGAGAAAAGAGGGAAAACCTCACTGGCTTTTTTAAGAAGAAAATGTGTTTTTACTCTCCTAAAGGCCAAGAATCATATACAACTTGCATGTTTTACAAACAATGCCTGGTTCTCTCCTACTGTCCTGATGTAACCTGTTACTCTGACGTGACCAACAATGTAGGAGGCCCAGAGCTTGCCTGATGCCTGCCAGACCTCCTCCAAACACTGCCTCCATGTCTACGTTCAGAGAGCGAGCGTGATCCTATTACTTCTCTCCTTAAAATCCCTTGATACCACCCGCATAGCATTCAGGATGGAATGCACATAGCTTAATACATAAGATCCCTCCTGAAAATCCTCTCTAGCTTCTTCCACTCCCCTCCTCACCAGCTCTCAACACACACACACACACACACACACACACACACACACACACACACTTTTCTCACTCTCGCTTTGTGTGTGCATGTGTATTATCTCTGACACAGAACATAGAATTAATTACTTGTAGAGTTATGTTCCTTTCTTGGGTTTATTTTGTTATCTAGCTTACTTCTAATTCTTCAAAATTAAGGAAAGGATCATTTTCTCAAGGAAGCTTCCTTTCCTGATGTCTTGATATTACTATTATAATATAAATCCCCATTTTTCTCTCCCTACTGAACACTTTACATCATTATTTATAAGATTTGTCAGTTGGGGCTGCAACAATGTATAATGTTTCTTTCCCACTAGACAATTAACTTTTTGATAACCATGATTGAGTCATTTTTCAATTTTCAATTTTTTATTGGACATCCCACATAGAGTTAATATTCTAGGTGGTCAATAAATGTTGAAAACAATGAATGAATGTGGTTGTGATGATGGACAGGATACTGCTCTTTGAAAGCAGTAGTTATTCTTAAAAAATTTTTTTTCAGAACAATTATGGTCACAACAACAATCCTTAATCTCTCCTCCAAGCTTCCCCATGATAAAAAGCCCAATTTCCAACAGTTTTCTGGGGAAAAATTTAGATCATAGTCACCCTTCAGATATTTTGTGTCTATACATAAACTACACCACCTTAACATGGCATTCTTCACTCTTTCAGTATTAGTATTATTCATTCATTTATAAGAAAGCAACATAAAACTCTTAGGAAGAGCCCACCAAAATTATAAATGATCACATTTATTACTGCAAATATTAAGGACTAGAAAATATGGAGCAATGACAAACCATTAAACTGACTGATGCTAATCAGAAACAATTTTGAAAGAGGTTAGTTGTCAGCGAATCATTAAAAATCTGTTGAACTAGTTTGATGAAAAAAGTGGAAAAAATATTGGGAAGTTGTATAATCATACATTCTTGAGTTGCAAGGATCCTGGAAGCTTATTAGTCACATTTATGAAGAATGTAGAACTTTGTTGGGAGAAAGTAAGAATGACTAGGTCTGGCTAGAATGCACGACTTGAGTAGAGAATCTGAAATAAATGGGCTAATTTCTTGCTTATTATTATACATTAAAAACAAAACTATACTTTATGACTTTAAGAATAAAATGATCTTTTTCACTTAGTAATAAAAGATACATTTGTCTCTTTCTTAAAAGACTACAAACAGTAATATCATAAAATACTTCCATAGGATATCACTCCCACATTCTTTATGTTATAAACAAAGATCCTCTTTCTTGTTTACATAAATAGGTTATGGAAAGTAGCATAATTAAAATCTTAGTTTTACTCTTTATGGGTAATTGCTGCTTCTCTATTTGGAGTTTGCAATTCCTTTTATTCAAATGTACATTCATTCCGTTTCAAATTTGTTGCAATACAAAGGAGACTGAGAAAATTCCCTTAATGCCTATAGTTGGATCATTCCCATCAACCTGCAAACATGGTGAAATATCTCCCATCTGAATAAAAATTCACCCTCAATCACCATCCTCCTCCAGTTTCCTACCACACTTATCTGTTCCACAAAAAGCAAAAGTTCTCAAAGAAAAGTTTATTCTGATTGACTCTACTTTCTTTTTACTTCTTCTCCCATTGAGTCACTTTATTTGAGTTTCCATTTCAATGACTCCTCGGAAAGTTGAACGACCAGGTTGGCAACAACTTCCATCTTTCCTAATCCAATGTCCGTGTATTAATCTCCAGCCAATAAAACCGCCTTCCCTTTAGCAATACTTTTCTTGGCATCTAGAACATCATACACCCCTGGTTTTCCTCCAGCCACACTGGCAGCCTTTTCCAAGTCTTACTTGCTAACTCCTTTTCTTCTTCCCAAACTTAAAATCTCGGAATAATATAACAGGGCTGCCTTTGGCTCTCTTCTTCCCTTACGTGCACTCACATTTTATGTGGTCTTTTCTGTTCCTATGGCTTTAAATCCTATCTATAGCTGAATTTCTGACTTCCTCTTGAGTTCCAAACTCATAACCGTTGTCTGCATTTCTATTTGGATGATAATAATAATAAATTTCTACAGTATACAGGAAACTATTCCTAGATTTTTATATGGATAACTAATTTAATTCTCACAACAACCTTAGGAGGCAAGTCCTTTTATTATAATTACATTTCGCAGGCATAGAGAATGGACTTGAGGACACGGAGAGGCGGAAGGGTAAGCTGGGACAAAGTGAGAGAGTGGCATGGACATATATACACTACCAAATGTAAAATAGATAGCTATTGGGAAGCAGCCACATAGCACAGGGAAATCAGCTCAGTGCTTTGTGACCACCTAGATGGATGGGATAGGGAGGGTGGGAGGGACACTCAAGAGGGAGGAGATATGTGGATATATGTATATGTATAGCTGATTCACTTCATTATAAAGCAGAAACTTACACAACATTGTAAAGCAATATACTCCAATAAAGATGTTAAAAAATAATAATAATTACATTTAGTAGAAGATATAAATAAGACACAAAAATGTTAAGCCACTTGCCCAGCTAGTAAGTAGTGGAGCAGTAAAATTCTAGAGACTCAATCTTAAACAACACTCATGGGAGTCTCACATTTAATTTGTTCAAAATTAAACCATTGAGATTTTTCTCCAGACCGCTTCTCTCCTGTCCTGTCCATGTCTTCAAAAATAAATTCTTGTTGATCATCATTGGCTCATCTCTTTCTCTCACATCAACATTCAATCCATCAGTCAAGACTAGTCCATTCAACTTAAAAATAAATTCCCTTATTGACTATTTAAAATCACCTACACTGCTACCACTCCATTTTAAGTCATCAACATCTCCTTCTTGGACAATGTTTTCCTCTGCCCTTAACTTATCTCTTTATTCTATTCCCCCTTCCTTTTATTTTTCATCCACTGTCAGAATATCACAGAGTGGCATGGACCAGATTATGTAACTCTTTTTGTCAAAAACTCCAATAGCTTATTAGACAATTTCATAGTCTACAAAGGGCTACCTAGTCTAGATGCTGCTTATCTTGCTAAATCCCTTTTGTTCCACTATACTAACTTTCTTGATGCTCCTCAAACATCCTTCTCAGGTTACTATTGACTGTCTTTCTATTTGCTGGTTCCTTCAACTGGAAAGCTAATATGATTAGTCCATGGTGGAGGAGGCAGTTTTTCATAGACTTAAATTCCCTAAGAAAATATAGTTGGTAAAAGTTAGTTGATTCATTCATTGGTTCATTCATTCTTTCAACAAAGAATTAAAATCTATCTGCCAGGAATTGTAAAAGTTATGTAAGGGCTACAGAGATAAAGTAGACACAGACCTGCTTTTAAGGACTATACCTTCTATGAATGACAATTATTTACAACTCACCTTTACATAACACAATTTCTCAATCATAGGTGGTGATTTTTTCTGAATAACTAACAGATATTGATTTTGTACTTTTTGGTCAACGTGGGGAAAATATTAGAACAGCATCCAAAATAGTACCAGGGAACAATTTCAGAGATCCAAGTGGCAATCATGAAAATGGAAAGGATGTCAATGCATTCCTGTAGACTAGTGGAGAGAAGTCCACTTACAGCTAACAATCGAAATTACAGGTTGAAAAAGTATAGGCATAAGAGAATACGATAGGAGAAGCTTCCCCCAAAGCACCAGTAAGTAGAAGACAGTAGTTTCCTTTTTACAGTATTTTTAAATTATTATTCAATGACTTCACTCCATCTCCCAATACACACACATAAAAATTTGACTGTAATTTTCACGTTTTAGGCGCATTTTTATTTTTGTTCTTTTTTTGTAAAATAAGATGACAGTGGTAAAGAATAACTGCATAGTAGAATATTTTGATTTCAACAAATGCTATTTTATCCATATGATAACTTATAATCTTCCACATTTAGCCTATGAATTTAGTAAGCAGGATCCTTCTTGAGGGAAGAAACAATAAATCCATGATTCACATTCCCCATAATTTTTTCAAAGCCCTTGAGTTCAGCACTCCTTTCTCATCTCAATCACCTATATCTATATCTATACTTATGTCTATATCTAATTTATGTTGGGTGAAAATAAATAGCATATGGGAGACCTGGTAAAATGTGAGATCAGATGATTGTAAAGAATGGTTGGGAATGTGAAATATAGAAAGATACATTTTTATTTGTAAAAAAGATGCTTAGACATCTAAAACATTGATTCCCGGGGTACACTTAGACACTTCCAGAGCTCCCCTGGGGATCCAACACACAGCTAAAGAGATACTGATATGATTAACATGTGGTCTTTAAGGTCAAGAGCAACAGCAGAGGCAGCAGCAGTCACAGTAAGCATTTACTGACTGTTTCTATGCACTAGACATTGTGTTAGGCTCTGAGGAGATACAAATAAATATAAGATACAGTCAATGATATTCTAATATATCCACAGATTGTACAATTTATTATGATACTTATAGCAATGGAGAGCCATTATTTGTAGTGTTACTGTGAGTATATATAGATTGGGTGATGCTATGGAAAAGTATATATGAAGAGAGATGGACTCAAAGAAAGAGAAATGACTTTCCTCATTTGGAAAACATATGTCATTTGTGACGAAAATAATAAGTTTCAGTTCCTGCTATGGATTAGGTACTGCAATATATTTCTATTAAAGTAGTGAGGCCGCTGACTGAGATGCAAGACCAAGACCAGAGGGTCAGCTTAGCACCAACCTGCAGACTCATGAAATTTTGGAAAGGTTTGCTGTGCAATAACAGCTAGTTGACACAAAAAGTAGAGCTCGGAAGACATTTGTGAGCCCTCCATACCCAGATGATAGAGTCAAGAGTGCCACTGAGATACCACAGAAAGAAAAGAAGGTGAAGATACAAGAATAAAATCTTGGGATATACCCATACTTTAAAAAGTGAAAAGAAGAAGGAAAACTGACAAAACACAGCATCTTCAAATATATTCTGATTTTATTAGCATGTTATATGCAATGGTTCAAATTGATTATTCCTCTTCTGATAAACCTACCACAACATTTACTTGAGAAACCATCCTGGCCCTACTGTAATCCCACTTGCCTCACATTCCTAGAGTTGTAAGCATGCCTAGCCAGCTGAGAATAGCATTCCCCTGGACATTGTGATTGACTAAGGAATAATCAACTGGACCAATCATAGCCAATGAGATGTACTCTTTTTTTTTTTTGCACTTGAACATGACAAAGAGTAGGTCTAGTGTTGCTAGCAGCTACCTTGTGGAACCTGAGAATGAGGATAGCATGGAGATGAACATAGCTAAGAACTAATAAAAGAACAGGGCTGGGTGACATTATGTATTTAAACCTCTGCCACTGCTCATAACTGAAGCCAGTGCTTACATTAAACTTTTCAGTTTGATGTCATAAAGGTAATAAAGTCCTCTTTTATTTAAGCCATTTGAGTAGGATTTTTCTGTATTTTGCAATCAAAAAAACCTAATACTTTAAGATTTAAAAAACAATTTCTTTTTAACTTTCCCTTTACAGTTTTACACAAATAAGAAAAAAACCCACCAGATTTAAAGAACATTTGAACCATTTGTTTTCTGCATCTCTGGTAAGTACAAAAATAAATTTAAAACAGATTTTTCTTAATATTTTCTACAGTCATTATCAGTGGTATCAGTAATAACTATAACAACCACCTCCGTGCACCTGGTACTCTGATATGTACTTTAGGTATATAGATATACAAAAATTTCATATAATCTTTAAAACTGACCTATAAATTAGCTGTTATTATATCAATTTTAAAGATGAGGAAAATGAGATATAGACATGGAAGTCCAGTTGCTATTAATAAGTCAAATTTAATAACTGATTTTTCTGTATAAAGTCTAATTAATTGAGAGAAAAAGTGTCAGAATTTAGGAAACTGTATTTTAAATAGAAATCCTATTTATTCTTCAATGATGAAAATACAGGAAACATATTATGAAGTTAAAATATCACAGTAGCATTCCAAATATAATCAGACTTTTGAAATCTCAGGACTGAGAAATAAAAGTATAATATACTCAAAATCAGCTGAATTAACTAAAGCTATGATATCTCATACGATGAGCATGGACATTGCTAGCAATTTCCCAGGTGAAAATATGGATGAGGTTCACTCACTCACATGATGTTACATTCTAGTCAATAAAGCATGTTTTTGCTGAATCAGTAATCATCTAAATGTACGCTCTCTAATCTTATCCCTGTTGAAAATGGTTAAGATGTTTTGATAATTAGAAAATCAAGGATGATGATTACCTGTTTCTATCTATGGCACTGTTAGATCCTTATTGACCAGCCACGGTTTATCACAGAACATTCATCTGATATATAGCTCAGGAGTACAACATTTGTACTGTAAGCATTTCTTAACTGGTATACCATTTAGAAGTAGATTGGAGTGTTCAAAAACTTAGTAAAACTTTGCAGAATATTACACTAAATCAACTATGTTATAAATACATGTATAGCTAAGACTCAATTACCAGGAAAAGGATTATTTTTTAGAATCCTTGGAAAATTAAAGTGGGACATAATTTTTATTTTATTACAGTCAAGGCAATTTCTTATGAATTCCTTTTTCCTAAATCAATGTTCTTCTCCTCCTACACAAAGGAATTTAAAAACCTGAATGTATGTCATCCTTTTAGTTAACTGTTATTTTCAAAGAACACATTTTGGGAACTTGAAAGGAGACCATATGTAATTGGGGGAGGCTGTGAATCAAAAATGTGCAGTCCTGTGTGATAAGATTATCCATAATAACCAGATGACCCAAGGTCAGTAAAATATGAATCACTCAAAATCTTTTCCCCAGCTGCATCTCAAGCACTCTTCACATGCAAAGATTGCACTTTGTTTTATTTTATTATGCTTTCCCTTATTTTAAACAAATGATGGATCATTTTCTGGCTTTAAGGTTACAATTCTTTGTTACAAAATTCCTTTTGGGGAATCAACATTTCACAGACTTTTGATTTGTAAGTGCATATTTCTGTCATCACAGTGAAGTATTCACCATGTACCTTCTCTGTGTGCACATGCGCTCTTGTGAGGCTGATTTGGTTGTGAGGAACAAGCAGAAGCCTGTGTCTCACACAAACCTTGTGATAGGAGCTGCCAGCCTACTGCTGCTGGCCTCGGGTTAATGCCTTCAGGACATAAACTTTCATTTTTTAAAATACAGTGTTATATATTACTTTTCCTAAGGCAGGGAATAATCTTCAATTTGTCCAACCTACTCACATTGCTACATATGGCTGTTAAAAGAAATCTAGTCACAAACTTGTTATCCAGAATAGGAATATTCTTTTGGTAATGAAGAACCAACCTAAATGTGATTTATAATCAGGAGACTGCCCTTTTAAAAATGTTGACAGTTTTCAAGGCTTTTGCCCAATATATACACATTATCTCCAGGGATTTATACCCCAGGGAATTTAAATCTCCATTCCACTGCCCCCACCTTAAAAGGTAATTGAAAAATAAAGTGTATTAGAAGAATGTGGAATCTTAACACTCATCTAATAGAGTAGCTTCCACAGACCGAATCCTTCAAATTGTAGATACAAACAAGACAAGTTCATGTTTAAGGCAACCAAGGATAATCAAAAAGGGATCAAGAATAAGTGAGGCAAAAATAATACTATTTTTGCTTCCCAGCTGGCAAGAACTGAAGGGAAGAAAGCCATAATATTCTAATAATAGAGAAAGAAAACGGAGAAGCCAAATCATTCAGGAAGAATTGCCATATGGCTGGAGCTGAGAACAAATGTGGGTGTGACTTACACATGATACAGTTATGCAGGAGGGGGTGCCATCAATAACTGTGGTCACTACAATTGAGATCTGTGGATTCCTCTCCAAATTCTTCCACTTTTGAGCTTATTCTTTCAAGAAGTATTTATTAGTGTCTCAGAATAGAGTTAATGATAGCCAAAAGAAGTTATTTATATATAAACAAAGTTGGCATCACAGACTTTTATTTTGTATGCAGCCAAGTACACATTTTTAACAGCTGTATTTTACCATTTTTGAATCAATCCATACTCTTCAAATAACACAAGTATTCTAGAAGTACAAAAACTGATTCACTTTGACAAAGCATAAGCAAATTCAAATATAACCAATAGCTCTATAATTAATTATATCAATTAACTTTTAAAATAAATTCATCTTTCTTGAATTAGTTACCTGGGATTTGAAATCCAAACCTTGGTAATTCATAAATAGAGATATTTTGATTATAGTTTCTCTGATGAAATATTTCATTTTATACATAGTTATAAATGTATGTCTAAAACGGGTTTTGCCCCAAAGTGAGAGAATATGATACAAGGAAATGAGTTTCTAATTTAATAAAATTCATAAACCTTCCCATTTTTCTTTTAAAATAATTGTTTAACTTTTTAAAGAATATTTTTATTTATTAATGAAAGGTGTTATAAGAAAAAAATATAGAGAGAGAAAGTAAGACATGATTTTTGTTGCTTATTAGGATAATTACATTTTTTTTAAATCATGAAGGAAATGTTAGTTTTGCTTTGTTGGGAAGGCTCCCAGACAGAATAAACACTTATCTCTAGAGGTTCCTGCCATCTCTAATAGAATATTTTTGACACATTTTCCCTAAAACAACTGTTGCCCAAGAAGGAGGAATACACATTTTATAGTGTAATGGATCAAAAGAAAATGACTGCATAATAATAATGATAATGACAATGCTTGTAGCAGTGGCTAACATTTATTGAGTACTTATGTGCCAGGGACTCTTCTAAACATACTTCATGAAAAACTCATCTAGCCCTCACAAAAATCCTATGAGATGGATACTATTATTATGATGATGTTACATATGAGGAAACTGAGGCATAAAGAAGTTAAATAAACTTGAAAAGCTGATATGGCTAGTAAGCTTGAAAACCTGGAATCCATGCCTATGTTCTTAAGCACTAACAACACTGCTTTCTCCATGGTAGTATCAGAAACTTGCTGATTAAACAACACTAGGATAGTCTTTCCAGTCTGAACATAGCTTGAGTCTATAGTAAAATAAACATGTTTGGCACTTATCATGTAGTCAGTTTTTAAAATCACTTTTACTTTGGTTCAACACAATTATGACTCAGATTTAGAAAATAAAAAGAAATATTAAAAAGGGGTAAATTTATAGCTCCAACTACCAATTTTCAATGTTCTTAAAGAGAGCAAATAGGCACCAGTGTTGCATCCCTGTGAAATCCACACTTGGGTTTTTTAAATCTTCCTGTATTTTCGGGAAAGAATGTAAACCAAGAAAATCATAGCCAAGTCTACTGGGCAAAGTATGTTTTCTTTATTGGTGCTGCACACAGAACCAATTTTCACCCCCAAAATAGTGACTCTGGAAAATCCTCCAAAAAGCCATTGAACTTCTGCCAATAAATATCCCTTAACACTGTGGAATAAACAAGAGCATCTGGCACTACTCTGTGTGAGCTGTCACCTTTACTCTGCCTGTTCATAGACTTTCTGGAAAAGAAGGTGATGCTTCCATCTGGTCACAGCAGCAAAGAAAGCAGAAAGTATTGAAGCGCTTCCACTGAAAATCTGAGATTAAATCATGCAAGACTTTGCAACCTGAGGGGGGAAAATAGAGCACTGGCTTCTTCTCATAATGAATAGTTCCTAATGTAATACCTAGACAGAGTACTGGAGGAATAAAGAGGGTCATTAACAATTTGCTCACTTTTATATAGGTTTAACTTATACAAGTTCACAAGTTTTTAACCATTTGTGATTTTCTTTTTAATAGTAACATGAAGACTTTTGAAGGTCTGCCAGGTAAACAGCAGTTTTATTGGCTTTATTTGGGTGACTGAAACTTTTGGAGTTTTGTTCTAAAACAAAATGCATTAAAATAAATTATAAACAAATAACTGACCAAATAAATAAATTAACTAGACAAGAAGGAAAAAGGAATGTTGGTAGAGAATATGATTAAGGCTATTAGAGAATAAAGTGGGTTTTTTTCTCTTTTCTTTTCTTTTTTTTTTTAACATCTTTGTTGGAGTATAATTGCCTTATGATGGTGTGTTAGTTTCTGCTGTATAACAAAGTGAATCAGCTATACCTATACATATATCCCCATATCCCCTCCCTCTTGTGTCTCCCTCCCACCCTCCCTGTCCCTTATCTAAGACAATTTTAGCTCACTTTTAGTTTCCTAACTCTATTGGGGGGATGCCAAGGTCAGTACCACAACCTGCTACTGATATTAGTATTTGTCTCCATGTAACTGTGCATTTGAAGTATGCTTATAATTGACTAATTTTTTTGTTGTTGTTGATAATAGAGTAAAAGATTCAGAGACCTCCCTTTCTTTACTGTCTTTGAGCCGAGAAATGCCTAAGGCTCAAAGGGTATAGTTCTAAAATTTATTTGATTTGTAGCAGGAGATGCCTTAGAATATATATCATTCCATAATACTGGAATGCAAAAATCTAGACTCCCTGTGAATATCTTACAGGTTCTGGATTGTTGCTTATCTTGTCTCATATACCTAGAATTCTGTGAGTGAAGTCAAACTTGGGCAGGTAATATTAGTTTCTATTTGACTAAACTTAACTCCCAGGGAATCCAAAAACACATATCTAAGACACAGTGAATACATTTACCCTACTAGCTTGACCTTGAAGGAATATCTTGATGACAAATGTCAAAACTTGTACTAAAAGAAAAGAAGGTTATATCTTCATAATATTGAAATTCATCAAATAAGAGAATTCAGTCAATGGATATGAGTGAATGGGGAAAACCGTGTTTACCCCAAACTCTTTATTTTCAATTACATGTATTTTTTTCAAAAGTACATAGTTATCAGACATATGTCGGATAACTATGCAGAGATTTTGTGGAAGGTCACAAAAAAGAATCCTTGAGAAACATAGCTTCTTATTTATGGTATGGCCTTTCACACAGTCTGGTCATGACGGGATCATGACTTTTCAAGTCAGATGGTTAGGTTCAGGAATGGCATTAATTTATATAAAATGAAGTATAGCCTTGAAGAATCTCAAAGATTAAAATCACATTATTGTCTTTTAAAAATTAAAGCAACAATTTTCTAAGTAGTGATGTAATAACCCAAAGTGGTTATATATGTTAGAAAAATACTCTCACCTCCAGAAGGAGGTTTGGCACTAGGGTAATCAACTTAAGACTACTGTTATTGTAGCAGGCTCTTTTTTTTTTAGGTATATTTGGTATTTACAACATAATGTTAAATTTTTGCTGCATATTAATTTCTCTATTAAACACAGAAAAGACAATTTAATATGTTAAGCAAAAATCACATTGATTTTTAAGAAAATATCTTAAATAAAAATGTAAAAATATATGTAATATATATGTAAAATATATTTTACATATATATATGTAATAATATGCATATATGTAAAAATAAATATACGTATGCATATATAAATAAATATAAATACATATACACATACATGTATGATGTGTAATTGAGACTGAGCAGGGCTTTCCCAAGACAGACCCTGCCCTCCTCACCACCCTGCATCCCTCACCTCTTCTTTGTAAAGATTGTGTTTTCCTCTGAAACTTAGAGAAAATCAATATGTTGACTTGGGCACTTTGATTGAATACTAAACTCATTCTAGAAAAGTCTTTTAGAACCAAACTCTGTTCAAACTTATATTTTAAAAACTTTTAACTTTTTATTTTAAAATAATGTCTAATTTCTATACATGTGTATATATATATATTTGTTTCTAACCATTTTTAACCACAGGAGAGTTTATGAATATATATATATATTCTAATTTTTATATATATGTATATATGTGTGTGTGTGTGTGTGTGTGTCTGTGTGTGTACTTCTAATGATTTTTAACCACAAGAGAGGTTTTTCTGTACATCATTCCCTTTAACACTTTAGTGTGTATTTCCTAAGAAAATTGTGTTTTGTTACACAAACAGTACAGTTACCAAATTCAAAAACTTTTACTGTGACATAATACTTTTCTCTAAACTACCATCTTTTCCCAATTGTCTATTGATTCACACATATTATTTGTAACATACAGAGATTTGGGATCTCATGTTGCATTCCTCTCCAGTTTCCTTTAATATGGAACAGATTCTCAGTCTTTGTCTCTTAGGATTGGCATTTTTTTATTAACACAGGCCAATTTATTTTTTGTAGAATACCTCTCAATTTAGGATATTCCCTCATGATTAGATTCAGGTTATGCATCCTGATTTGGAATACTATAGAATTAATAGTGTGTTCTTTTCAAGGTATCGTTTCCAAAAACCCCTCAGTATATGCACCTGATCAGTGATGTTATTGTTTTGTCTTATTATTTTATTAAGGTATAACTTTCATATAATAACACTAACACCTGTGTTAGAGTACTGATTAGTTATGAAAAGCATATATGTAAAAATAAATATACGTATGCATATATAAATAAATATAAATACATATACACATACATGTATGATGTGTAATTGAGACTGAGCAGGGCTTTCCCAAGACAGACCCTGCCCTCCTCACCACCCTGCATCCCTCACCTCTTCTTTGTAAAAAAAGCTTTAGCCTCCTAGGCCTTCTCCCAATTCCAAAGAACGAATTTAATCAGAAAAGTGAGAAAATATAGAAACAAAGGAAAACAGTCAAGCAAGACAAAATAATAATATTTTAGCTATAAAAACAAAGTTAAAGCCCTCTAGTTCCTTCTCAAGGGCTATAGATAATATCCTGAGCCATATCCTTGAGTCCTTTTACAAATACTTAAACCCCCACCAGGTGAAAGAGGTTAACTGCTGACCCCCAGGCATAGAGCCCAGACTCATTGGCACCAGAAGGTTGATGATGTTGGTTCCCCAAATATCACATGGTTACCTCACCACCAATGAATCAAAAGAATGTCCACAAACAGGTCACACACCCTGTGACCCTCTCCCTCACCCTGTCTTCAAAAACCTTTCCCTGAAATCTCCAGGAATTTGGGTCTTTTGAGCAAGAGCTGCCTGTTCTCTTTGCATAGCCCCACATTGGACACCTTGCAATAAATGCTCTACTTTCCTTAACCACAGTATCAGTAAATTGGCTTTACTGTGTGTCAGGCAAGTGGATGCAAGTTTAATTAAGCAACATAATCATATCAGAGTCAAGGAGGAGAACATTTCTATCACTTCAAATAGTTTATTTGTGCCTCTTCCCTGTCAACTTCTCCCCTTTCCAGGACCCTTGGAAACTACTGATCTGTTTTCTGTCACTATAGGTTAGTATTGTCTATTTTAGAATTTTTCAAAAATGGCATTATACTGTATGTTATGTTTTGTATCTAGCTTCCTTCACATGACATGATGGTATTGAGATTCATTCATGTTGTTGTATTATCAGTATTTCATTGTTTTTTAATGCTGAGTAGTATTACATTGTATGGAATAATTTGTTTATTCTTTCATCTGTAGATGGACACTTGGTTTGTTTTTAATTTGGGATTTATAAATAAAGTTTCCAGCTTCTATAAACAGCATGTACAAGTCTTTATATGGACATGTATCTCTTTTTATTTCAAGTGTATACTTAAGAGTAGAATGACTGGATCATATGGTAGTATAAATTTAATTTTTAAGAAATTGCCAAGCTGTTTTTCAAAGTGGTTGTAAAATTTTACATTCCCACCATCAATGGATGAAAATTTCATTCACTCCATAACCTTGCCAACACTTTGCATTATTATTATTAATATTTTTTGATTGGCCATTCTAATTTATGTCTGTTAGTAGTTTTTTTGTGGTTTTAATTTACATTTCCTTGATGACCAACAATGTTGAGCATCGTTTCATGTGCTTATTGGCCATTCATATATCTACTTCTGTGAAGTGTCTGATCAAATATTTGTTCATTTCTTAATGGGGCTTTTTTTATTATTGAGTTTAGGAGTTTTAGGTATATATTGATATAAGTTGTATACAACTGCTTTGTCAGCTGTATAATTTGCAAATATATTCTCCCAATTTCTTTTTACATATTACTTTCTTTGAAGTTTATTTGGAAGGTTTTTAATTTTCAAGAAGCTTTATTAATTAGACTTTTCCTTTTTTGGATTCTATTTGTATCTTGTTTAAAAATCTTTGCCCAAAGTCACAAGTATTTTCTCCTACTTTTTTCTTTTAGTTGGTTTCCCTGGAAATATATCCAAGAAATTTCTTTGTCTATTTACTCATTAGTACCACATAGTTTTAATTACAGGGATTTTATAGTATATTTTAATACCTGGTAGAAGTGGTGTTCCTCTTATATTTCTTTATTTGCAGTTTTCCTTTCTATTTTTGCATGTTTATTTTTTCCATATAAATTTTATTATAAACTTGCTTAGTTCCATAGATATTTTTATTGGAATGGCACTAAATTTATAAATTGACTTAGAGAAAACTGACATCTTGATGATCTTGGCATATTCTAACCAAGAACAAGGGAGGTCTTTTCATTTGTTCAAGTCAGCTTTTTATGTCTTTCAGAACTATTTTATAGCCTTTTATGTGTAAATTTTGTATATTTCTTTGTAGGTTTATTCTTAAATTTTTATTTATTATTTGTTTGTTTATTGATATTTTGAATGGGGTTTTTACCATCTTTATATATTCCAAGAGGTTATTATTTGAGAATAGTATGCTATTGATTTTTGCATGTTAATTTTAAATCCTGTTATTTTGCTGAATACTTTACTGTTTGAATTAATTTCCTCCCTGGTTCTCTAGCATTTTCCAGGTATACAATCATGTTACCTGAAAACAGATAGTTTTATTTCTTCATGTCCAATTCTTTTTTTTTAAGAAATATATATATTTTTAATTTTATTTATTTATTTTTGGCTGTTTTGAGTCTTCATTGCTGCATGTGGGCTTTCTCTAGTTGCAGCGAGCGAGAGCTACTCTTCATTGCGGTGCATGGGCTTCTAACTTCAGTGGCTTCTCTTGTTGCGCAGCACGGGCTCTAGGCACACGGGCTTCAGTAGTTGTGGTATGTGGGCTCAGTAGTGTGGCTCACAGGCTCTAGAGCACAGGTTCAGTATTTGTGGCTCATGGGCTTAGTTGCTCCGTGGTATGTGGGATCTTCCCAGACCAGGGCTCGAACCTGTATCCCCTGCATTGGCAGGCAGATTCTTAACCACTGCACCACCAGGGAAGCCCTCCAATTCTTAAGTCTCACTTTTTCCTCTTTTAAAATTATGTTGGCTATTATTTCTATAAAAAGTTTAGTAAGAGTGGTTATAATTGACATCCTTGACTTGAAAAAGATTTTTAATAAAAATGAATGTTGATTTTTGTTATTGGCTTTTTCAACATCTATGATAATAAACATATAATTTTTCTTCTTAGATCTATTAATATGGTAAAGTTATGTTAATAGATTTTTCTAATATTGAGTCATCCTTGCATTATCAGTATAAAACCGTACTAAATCATGGTTTATTATTTCCTTTCTATGGCTTGGTAGACTATTTGCTAACATTTTATTTAGAATGTTTGCACCAATATCCATAAGTGATATTATTTTGTAATTTTTGTTCTATCTTTATCAAGATTATGTATGTGTTATGTCATACTGATTGAAGTAAGTCAGACAGAGGAAGAGAAATATATGATATCGCTTATATGGGGAATCTAAAAAAAATGATACAAATTAACTTTTTTTCGAAACAGGAACAGACTCACTGACTTAGAGAATGAACTTACGGTTACCAAGGGTGAAGGGTTGGGGAAGAGGGATAGTTGGGGAGTTGGGGATTGACATGTACACACTGCTATATCTGGAATGGATGGCCAGAAAGGACCTACTGTATAGCACAGGGAACTCTGCTCAACATTCTGTAACAACCTAACTGGGAAAGGAATTTGAAAAAGAATAGATACATGTATATGTATAACTGAATCACTTTGTCATACACCTGAAACTAACACAACATTGTTAACCAACTGTACACCAATATAAAATAAAAAGCTAAAAATAAAGAAAAATAATAATTTATTTGATTAAAAAAAGATTACCTATGTATTATACTTGCTTCACAAAAATAATTTTGAAGTTTTCCTTTATTCTTAATACTCTGAAATGATTTCTGTAGCTGTGAGACTATTTACCAAGACTTAGTCCTGAGTTCAGGAATTTAATACTTAGAGCCTGATGTTCTCAGGGGTTGATTTTGTCTTGGCATTATCTAAGTCATCCACTTCCCTCTCTCACCCTTTTTGCATGGAGTATCTAAGTCTCATCATTCTTGCTCCCTCATCCCATAGTTCTGTATCGTAGTCAAAGCTTTCAGGGGTAGCTATGCTGGAATTTGTAGTTTATTCTCTGCTTGCAAGTAATTTGATGTACTCGATGTTCTCTGGCTCCTAGTAAAAATGAAAGGTCAAGTGTGGTTTTATTTGCATTTCTGTCAACTCAAGATTTTTTATTTTGCTGGATGTGGAGAGATTCAAATTCAGATAGCCACCATTATCCTCCGGATTTTTTTTTTTATTTAAATAACTTCATACATACATTCAAAGGGACAGTATTTTTAATAATAATAAAATCTTCCTGGAATTTAGTATATACTCACTATAACTTGTTTAATATGTTGTTTAAAGTTCCCCATCTATGATAAATCTAATGAAAAAAGAAGGAAAATCTGAGGTAAATCTTTTAAGTTTACCCCCCAAAAAGAAAAAAATGTTATTCTGTATTCCATTTTTTTTATTTGAGATACTCATGTCATTTTCAGATTTCAGTTTGACTATCATATTCATAAATTTTAAAATAACTTGCCTATGTCAATAGTCTTTCATCACTATAACTAAATACTTTGAAAAAAAAAAACCCGTTGTTTTCAAGTTCGATTTTAATAGAAGATCCTGAATATTTAGTCTGACAGTTATATATTTAAGAATTGATCAGGCTGGATATCCCTGGTGGTCCAATGGTTAAAAAAAAAACCTTTGCCTTCCAGTGATTGGGGTGTGGGTTCGACCCCTGGTTGGAGACCTAAAATCCCACATGCCTTGTGGCCAAAAAACCAAAAAACATAAAAACAGAAGCAATATTGTAACAAATTCAATAAAGACTTAAAAAAATGGTCCACATTAAAAAAAAATAATAATAATTGATCAGGCATTTTTCAAGCCAATTAAAATATGAATAACTATCTTGAGGGTTTGGGATTTAACTTTCAGCCATAAAAATATTGATGTTAACTTCTGCCTTTGGAGAAAATAGTTTTTATAAACATACTTTTATTAATCTTCAACTGAATTTCTAATATTATATTACATATGACAGCTGATACTGTGATAAAATAAAAATGGCCACAATTTATTGAAATCTCCTCTATCAAGCCATGGAATATATTTCCCTACCCCTGAATTTGGACTGCTTGAACAATACAATAAGACAAAAGTGAAGTTATGTGATTTATGAGCAAGACCTCAAGAAGCCCTGCACTTTAAAATTTTTCCCTCTAGGATGCTGCTATCCTCACGTGAAGAGTCGTTCCAGCTGTTTCCAGCCATCTCTGCTGATGTTTAGACATATGGATGAGGCCATTCAGAATACTTCAGCACTCAACTGTCTTGTCTCCTAATTCCAACTGTATGTCCCATGAGAGTTCTGCTTAAGGACCACCCAGCTAAGCCTGAACTAATTTTGTTTTTAATGTGCAAATAAAAAGTTGTTTTTAAACATTAAGTTTTGGAGTGATTGTTTATGCAGCAATAGAAAACTCATCATGTATACATCTTTGACAATATATCATTATTTTGTTGGTTTTTATTTAGAAGTGGGTTTTTAGTAATTCTCTAAAAAATATCTGAAAAAGACCAATGGGAAATTTCTGCATATACCAGAAAAAGAAAATTGGGGTTGAAGATGATTTTTGTATTAACATGGGATTTTGAAAATGTCTATTAGTACTATTTGCAAGGCAAATAAAAAATAATGAGTTTAAAATTAGAAAACGGAAGCCTTTTTCAATTAAAGAATAAAATTATATAACTGCATAGTAATCTTTTGATGTATTTAAATGCTCTAAACCTTGTGATAGATGAAGGTACAGGTATTTTAATTTGGGTATCACATTTTGATATGCTTGTGTGAACTGGAAATAGGCTTGACAAACACTTCCAGAAATTGAATCAGTATCTAGAGGTAAAACTCTAAGTTTTTTACTCCAAATAAAAATGGTACACATCAAAGATAAGAAGGCTACTACAATTCTATAAGAAAAAAATTATACTGATTCATGCTGCTGATATAGAGACAGTTGCTAGACTATTGGTAGCCCACTCTCCAAACTGTGTGGTTTAATTTCCTTAATCCACAAAATGGCAAATTGATGACACAATCAGACATTATAGCACCAAGTCACAGTGGATAACCTTGTCCATATGCATTTTTAAATTAAAACAAAAGAATGAAAGAAAGAAAGGAAGCAAAAGAAAAGATGTACTCATTTTACTTCTAAATATAATGTTAAGAGTGGGACCCACTCAATTGCGGCTTGTCTCCTTTCCTGAAGCCTCATTTCATGTTACCTGAGATTCAATCTGCCATTGCTCTGTTTTCTCATCAAGGAAGACCAAGAACTTCTAGTCGATAAAAAGAAGAACTTCAAATGCACTTCTGTTTGGGAGACAAATGAAGTTCACTGGGTTTAAAAACATACTGTAATGCTGAGTGGATGTGTTATTGGTTACCGAGGTGGCAGGATTCCAAGGACAGGAAGACCACCTCTGAAGAGTTATAGCTTGGTGTTCAAGGACAATTTCAACAGAGGGACAAGGGTGATAACTTTCTTTTCTAATTGAACAAGACAGATAATTGGTCATCAGAGTTGTTAGAGATACACTTACAATGAAAATGCATATCTATATCTGGAAGGGAAGTTTACGCTCAATAGCAGCACTTCAGGAGACAGTGTATTATATCCACCCTGACCACTATATACATCAAAATAAACAAAGAGGTATTTGCCTGTTTTCAACTTCATGATAGTAACATATTGGTGAGGTTCCTTGAAGCTTTAACCATTCAAGTTCATACTCAATGAAGGATTATCTGCCAAGTAAATATCCTAGTTACAGACCATGAGATTTGCATGTATGTAGAAGCTTTTTCTTTTCTTTTTTTGTTTTAATGTTTTTATTGGAGTATAATTATTTACAATCGTGTGTTAGTTTCTGCTTTATAACAAAGTGAATCTGTTATACATATACATATATCCCCATATCACTTCCCTCTTGCGACTCCCTCCCTCCTATCCTCCCTATCCCACCCTTCAAGCAGGTCACAAAGCACCGAGTTGATCTTGCTGTGCTATGCGACTGCTTCCCACTAGCTCTCTATTTTACATTTGATGGTGTTTATATGTCCATATATACACTAACACTATCACACTTTGTCCCAGCTTACCCTTACCCTTCCCTGTGTCCTCAAGTCCATTCTCTATTAGGTCTGCGTCCTTATTCCCGTCTTGCCCCTAGGTTCTTCATGACCGTTTTTTTAGATTCCATGTATATGTGTTAGCATATGGTTTTTGTTTTTCTCTTTCTGACTTACTTCACTCTGTATGACAGACTCTAGGTCCATCCACCTCACTACAAATAATTCAATTTCATTTCTTTTTATGGCTGAATAATATTCTATTGTATATATGTGCCACATCTTCTTTATCCATTCATCTGAAGATTAACACTAATGTTTCTTCCATGTACTGGCTATTGTAAATAGAGCTGCAATGGACATTGTGGTACATGACTCTTTTTGAATTATGGTTTTCTCAGAGTATATGCCCAGTAGTGGGATTGCTAGGTCGCATGGTAATTCTATTTCTATTTTTTTAAGGAACCTCCATACTGTTCTCCATAGTGGCTGTATCAATTTACATTCCCACCAACAGTTTATGAGGGTTCCCTTTTCTCCACACCCTTTCCAGCATTTATTGTCTGTAGATTTTCTGATGATGGCCAATCTGACAGGTATGAGATATCGCATTGTGATTTTGATTTCCATTTCTCTAATGATTAATGATGTTGAGCATTCTTTCATGTGTTTGTTGGCAATCTGCATATCATCTTTGGAGAAAAGTCTATTAAGGCCTTCTGCGTATTATAGGATTGCGTTGTTTGTTTTTTTGGTATTGAGCTGCATGAGCTGCTTGTAAATTTTGGAGATTAATCCTTTGTCAGTGGCTTCATTTGCAAATATTTTCTCCCATTCTGAGGGTTGTCTTTTCATCTTGTTTATGGTTTCCTTTGCTGTGCAAAAGCTTTTAAATTTCATTAGGTCCCATTTGTTTATTTTTGTTTTTATTGCCATTTCTCTAGGAGGTGGGTCAAAAAGGATCTTGCTGTGAATTATGTCATAGAGTGTTCTGCCTATCCTTTCCTCTAAGAGTTTTATAGTGTCTGGCCTTACATTTAGGTCTTTAATCCATTTTGAGTTTATTTTTCTGTATGGTGTTAGGGAGTGTTCTAATTTCATTCTTTTACACGTAGCTGTCCAGTTTTCCCAGCACCACTTTACTCCACTGTATATTCTGGCCTCCTTTATCAAAGAAAAGGTGACCATATGTGCGTGGGTTTATCTCTGGGCTTTCTATCCTGTTCCACCGATCTATATTTCTGTTTTTGTGCCAGTACCATACTGTCTTGATTGCTGCAGCTTTGTAGTACAGTCTGAAGTCCAGGAGCCTGATTCCTCCAGCTCCGTTTTTCTTTCTCAAGATTGCTTTGGCTATTTGGGATCTTTTGTGTTTCCATACAAATTGTGAAATTTTTTGTTCTAGTTCTGTGAAAAATGCCAGTGGTAGTTTGATAGGGATTGCATTGAATCTGTAGATTGCTTTGGGTCGTAGAGTCATTTCCACAATGTTGATTGTTCCAATCCAAGAACATGGTATATCTCTCCATCTATTTGTATCATCTTTAATTTCTTTCACCAGTGTTTTATAAATTTCTGCATACAGGTCTTTTGTCTACTTAGGTAGGTTTATTCCTAGGTATTTCATTCTTTTGGTGCAGTGGTAAATGGGAGTGTTTTGTGAATTTCACTTTCACATTTTCCATCATTAGTGTATAGGAATGAAAGAGATTTCTGTGCATTAATTTTGTATCCTGCTACTTTACCAAATTCATTGATTAGCTCCAGTAGTTTTCTGGTAGCATCTTTAGAATTCTCTGTGTATACTATCATGTACTGCAAACAGTGACAGCTTTAGGTCTTCTTTTCTGATTTGAATTCCTTTTATTTTTTTTTCTTCTCTGACTGCTGTGGCTAAAACATACAAAATTATGTTTAATAATAGTGGATGAGAGTGGGCAACCTTGTCTTGTTCCTGATCTTAGTGGAAATGGTTTCAGTTTTTCACCATTGAGGACGATGTTGGCTGTGGGTTTGTCATATATGGCCTTTACTATGTTGAGGTAAGTTCCTTCTATGCCTACTTTCTGGAGGGCTTTTATCATAAATGTGTTTTGAATTTTGTCAAAAGCTTTCTCTGCATCTATTGAGATGATCATATGGTTTTTCTCCTTCCGTTTGTTAAGATGGTGTATCACATTGATTGATTTGCATATATTGAAGAATCCTTGCATTCCTGGGATAAACCCCACTTGATCTTGGTGTATGATACTTTTAATGTGCTGTTGGATCCTGTTTGCAAGTATTTTTGCATGTATGTTCATCAGTGATATTGGTCTCTAGTTTTCTTTTTTTGTGACATCTTTGTTGGTTTTGGTATCAGGGGGATGGTGGCCTGTAGAATGAGTTTGGGAGTGTTTCTCTCTGTTATATTTTGGAAGAGGTTTAGAAGGATAGGTGTTAGCTCCTCTCTAAATGTTTGATAGAATTTCGCCTGTGAACCCATCTGGTCCTGGGCTTTTGTTTGTTGGAAGAATTTTAACCACAGTTTCAAATTCAGTGCTTGTAATTGGTCTGTTCATATTTTCTATTTCTTCCTGATTCAGTCTTGGCAGGTTGTGCATATCTAAGAATTTGTCCATTTCTTCCAGGTTGTCCATTTTATTGGCATAGAATTGCTTGTAGTAATCTCTCATGATCCTTTGTATTTCTGCAGTGTCAGTTGTTACTTCTCCTTTTTCATTTCTAATTCTATTGATTTGAGTCTTCTCCCTTTTTTTCTTCATGAATCTGGTTAATGGTTTATCAATTTTGTTTATCGTCTCACAGTACCAGTTTTTAGTTTTATTGGTGTTTGCTATCCTTTGCTTCATTTCTTTTTCATTTATTTCTGATCTGATCTTTATGATTTGTTTCCTTCTGCTAACTTTGGAGTATTTTTGTTCTCCTTTTTCTAATTGCTTTAGGTGTAAGGTTAGGTTGTTTATTTGACATGTTTCTTGTCTCTTGAGGTAGGATTGCATTGCTATAAACTTCCTTCTTAGAACTGCTTTTGCTGCATCCCATAGGTTTTGGATCATCTTGTTTTCATTGTCATTTATTTCTAGGTATTTTTTGATTTCCTCTTTGATTTCTTCAGTGGTATCTTGGTTAAGTAGTGTATTGTTTAGCCTCCATGTGCTTGTATTTTTTACAGATTGTTTCCTGTACTTGATATCTAGTCCCATAGCATGGTGGTCAGAAAAGATACTTGATTCAATTTCAATTTTCGTAAATTTACCAAGACTTGACTTGTGACCCAAGATATGATCTATCCTGGAGAATGTTCCATGTGCACTTGAGAAGAAAGTGTAATCCTGCTGTTTTTGGATGGAATGTCCTATAAATATCTGTTAAGTCCATCTAGTTTAAATAAATACATTTATTTAAAACTTGTGTTTCCTTATTTATTTTCATTTTGGATGATCTGTCCATTGGTGAAAGTGTGGTGTTAAAGTCCCCTACTATGATTGTGTTACTGTCGATTTCCCCTTTTATGGCTGCTAGTATTTGTCTTATGTATTGAGGTGCTCCTATGTTGGGTGCATAAATGTTTACAATTGTTATATCTTCTTCTTGGATCAATCCCTTGATCATTATGTAGTGTCCTTCTTTGTCTCTTGTAGTAGTCTTTGTTTTAAAGTCTATTTTGTCTGATATGAGAATTACTACTTCAGTTTTCTTTTGATTTGCATTTGCATGGAATATCTTTTTCCATCCCCTCACTTTCAGTCTGTATGTGTCGCTAAGTCTGAAGTGGTCTGTTGTGGACAGCATATATATAGGTCTTATTTTTGTATCCATTCAGCCAGTCTATGTCTTTTGGTTGGAGCATTTAATCCATTTACATTTAAGGTAAGTATCGATATGTATGTTCCTATTACCATTTTCTTAATTGTTTTGGGTTTGTTATTGTAGGTCTTTTCCTTCTTTTGTGTTTCCTGCCTAGAGAAGTCTTTTAGCATTTGTTGTAAAGCTGGTTTCATTGTGCTGAATTCTCTTAGCTTTTGCTTGTCTGTCAAGGTTTTAATTTCTCCATCAAATTGGAATGAGATCCTTGCTGGAGAGAGTAATCTTGGTTGTAGGATTTTCCCTTTCACCACTTTAAATATGTCCTGCCACTCCCTTCTGGCTTGCAGAGTTTCTGCTGAAAGATCAGCTGTTAACCTTATGGGGATTCCCTTGTATGTTATTTGTTGTTTTTCCCTTGCTGCTTTTAATATTTTTTCTTTGTATTTAATTGTTGATAGTTTGATTAAAATGTGTCTTGGAGTGTTTCTCCTTGGATTTATCGTGTATGGGACTCTCTGTGCTTCCTGGACTTGATTAACTATTTCCTTACCCATATTAGGGAAGTTTTCAACTCTAAATCTCTTCAAATATTTTCTTAGTCCCTTTCTTTTCCTCTTCTTCTTCTGGGACCCATATAATTCGAATGTTGGTGCATTTAATATTGTTGCAGAGGTATCTGAGACTGTCCTCAATTCTTTTCATTCTTTTTTCTTTATTCTGCTCTGCAGTAGTTATTTCCACTATTTTATCTTCCAGGTCAGTTATGCATTCTTCTGCCTCAGTTATTCTGCTATTGATCCCTTCTAGAGAATTTTTAATTTCATTTATTGTGTGTTCATGATTATTTGTTTGCTCTTTAGCTCTTCTAGTTCTTTGTTAATCGTTTCTTGTATTTTCTCCATTCTACTTGCAAGATTTTGGATCATCTTTACTATCATCATTCTGAGTTCGTTTTCAGGTAGACTGCTTATTTCCTCTTCATTTGTAAGGTCTGGGGTTTTTTTGTTTGTTTGTTTGGGGTTTTTTTGCAGTACGTAACCCTCTCACTGTTGTGGCCTCTCCCGTTGCAGAGCACAGGTTCCGGACACGCGGGTTCAGTGGCCATGGCTCACAGGCCTAGTCATTCCACGGCATGTGGGATCTTCCCGGACCTGGGCACAAACCCCTGTCCCCTGCATCGGCAGGCGGACTCTACCATTGCGCCACCAGGGAAGCCCAGTCTGGTGGGTTTTTACCTTGCTCCTTCATCTGCTGTGTGTTTCTTTGTCTTCTCATTTTGTTTAACTTATTGTGTTTGGGGTCTACTTTTCATAGGCTGCAGGTTTGTAGTTCCCATTGTTTTTGTTGTCTTCCCCCAGTGGCAAGTGGCAACCCCCCTAAGGTTCTCTCAGTGGGTTGTATAGGCTTCCTGGGGGAGGGGACTTGTGCCTGTGTTCTGGTGGATGAAGCTGGATCTTGTCTTTCTGGTGGGCATGTCTATGTCTGGTGGTGTGTTTTGGGGTGCCTGTGACCTTATTATGATTTTAGGCAGCCTCTCTGCTAATGGGTGGTGTTGTGTTCCTGTCTTGCTAGTTGTTTGGCATATGGTGTCCAGCACTGTAACTGACTGTTCATTGAGTGGCGCTGAGTCTTTGCTTTGGATGGAGATCTCTGTGAGATTTTTGCCGTTTGATAGTAAGTGGTGCTGGGAGACCTTGGGTGGACCAATGTCCTAAACTTGGCTCTCCCACCTCAGAGACACAGCCCTGATGCCTGGCTGGAGCACCAACAGCCTGTCATCCACACAGCTCAGAAACAAAGGGAGAAAAAAAAAAAAAGAAAGAAGAAGATAAAATAAAATAATTATTAAAAATTGTTTAAAGTAATTAAAAAAAATAGAAATTAAGAGAGAAGAGAACAACCAAACCAAAGAACAAATCCAGCAATGATAACAAGTGCTGAAAACTATACTAAAAAAAAAAAAAAATGGACAGACAGAACCCTAGGACAAATGGCAAAAGCAAAGCTATACAGAGAAAATCACACACAGAAGCATACCCGTATACCCTCACAAAAAGAGAAAAAGGGAAAAATATATACATATCGTTGCCCCCAAAGTCCACCTCCTCAATTTGGGGATCATTCATTGCCTATTCAGGTATGCCACAGATGCAGGGTACCTCAGGTTGATTGTGGAGATTTAATCCGTTGCTCCTGAGGCTGCTGGGAGAGATTTCCCTTTCTCTTCTTTGTTCTCACAGCTCCCGGGATTCAGCTTTGGATTGGTCCCACCTCTGCATGTAGGTCGCCTGAGGGCATCTGTTCTTCGTCCAGACAGGACAGGGTTAAAGGAGCAGCTGATTCAGGGGCTCTGGCTCACTCAGGCCGGGGGGTGGGAGGGGTACAGATGCAGGGCGAGCCTGCAGGGGCGGAGGCCAGCATGACGTTGCGCCAGCCTGAGGCACGCGTGCGTTCTCCCGGGGAAGTTGTCCCTGGATCACGGGACCTTGGCAGTGGCGGGCTGCACAGGCTCCCAGGAGGGGTGGTGTGGAGAGTGAGCTGTGCTTGCACACTGGCTTCTTGGTGGCTGCAGCAGCAGCCTTAGCGTCTCATGCCCGTCTCTGAGGTCCACGCTGATAGCCGGTCTCTGGAGCTCCTTTAAGCAGCGCTCTTAATCCCCTCTCCTTGTGTGCCAGGAAACAAAGATGCAAGAAAATGTCTCTTACCTCTTCGGCAGCTCCAGACTTTTTCCTGGGCTTGCTCCTGGCTAGCTGTGCCACACTAGCCCCCTTAAGGCTGTGTTCACGCCGCCAACCCCAGTCCTCTCCCTGCGCTCCGACTGAAGCCCGAGCCTCAGCTCCCGGCCCCACGCGCCCCAGCGGGTGAGCAGACAAGCCTCTCGGGCTGGTTGGCACCGATCCTCTGTGCGGGAATCTCTCTGCTTTGCCCTCCGCACCCCTGTTGCTGCGCTCTCTTCCGTGGCTCTGAAGCTTCCCCTCCTCCGCCACCCACAGTCTCCGGCAGCGAAGGGGATTCCTAGTGTGTGGAAACCTTTCCTCCTTCACAACTCCCTCCCACTGGTGCAGGTCCCGACCCTATTCTTTTGTCTCTGTTTTTTTCTTTTTTCTTTTGCCCTACCCAGGTACGTGGAGTTTCTTGCCTTTTGGGAGGTCTGAGGTCTTCTGCCGGCGTTCAGTAGGTGTTCTTTAGGAGTTGTTCCACATGTAGATGTATTTCTGATGTATTTGTGGGGAGGAAGGTGATCTCCACGTCTTACTCTTCTGCCATCTTGAAGCTCCTAGCCTAGAAGCTTTTTCTTAAATCTGCTCTTTCTGTTACTTCTTTCCCACATAACTCTGATAAAAGAAGACAATGTACACAACATATCTTTGTCACTTATTCCTCAACTCTCTGCTTGCCTGACTTCCAAGATGGTGCATATTCCATCTCAGGTAATAGGACATATCACTGCTGAACTTTACATAATTTTATTTATTTATCTTACTTTTCCTAGACATATTTCATTCATCACTTTTAGATGATACAACTTGACTATATTGTAATATTTCTCACTGAGAAAAGTAGGATCCATATGAGATGAATAAACAGTGATTAACACTTAAATTTTTCCCTGTACAACCATATCTTGGTGGCTTCTCTCAGCTATCCATTTCCTCAAAAGAGTATCAAAACAACTTGAAGATAAAGCTAGACAAAGTAACTAACTTGTAGAGATTATTGCTTGCCAGACTAAGGGAGATCATTTCATTGGTAGACTCTTAATAGTGTCTGAAGTTGGGAGGGAACAAAGAGAAATATTTATGAGGTTTTTGGTGTCTGATATAAAGTAGGTCTTTTACAACATATACACACTACTATATATAAAATAGATAAACAACAAGGACCTACTGTATAGCACAGGGAACTGTACTCAAAATCTTGTAATAATCTACAAGGGAAAAGAATCTGAAAAGGGATATATATATATACATATATATGAATATATATGTATACCTGAATCACTTTGATGTACTCCTGAAACCAACACAACATTATAAATCTACTATATTTTAATTTTTAAAAAAGAGGGGGAAAATAAAGTATCAATAGATCTTTTACTGCGAAGGTCTGTTTGGGATTGGGCAAAATTCATGATATAATAATATAGGATTGTGGACACAGTGAGCCCAAGTTTCCAAATTAAGTCTTGAGAAGTGAACAGTCATTCGATGAGCCTGGTTGAGGTACTTATTGTCCTGATTCCTTTCATGAGGGCTGGCTGAGTCTTCTAATGCTCAGATCAATGGATTTTCAAAAACGTCTTGAAGCAACAAATAAAGTTATTTGTATTTTCATCTTCCTATGCAAGAGAATTCTGGAATAGTCAAGTCATGTTATTGTAGATAGTAGCTGAAAGAATCCAGATGATTTCTGTGTTACTTCCAGAGATAAGAAGGCATCAGTTTCCAGATATTAGAGAGAAGTTGAAAATAGGTAAAAGCCTGTCTGTACTAATGCTTATTCCCTCTGAAACTTTTGGACAAGCTCAGGAAAGGGCTTAAGTTTAACCTGGTACAAACAAAACAAAACAAAACAGAACAAAATAAACACAGTATCAAGAGTGAAAGGGAAAGAAACGACTAAGCTATGAAAACTCTTCAAAGGCCGGTATCATTTGTTCACTGAGTGCTCAAGGCTATGTAGCATTATTCATTCCTTACTCTGCAGACAAGGAAAATACAACAAAATGTTTTCTGAGGAGGCAGCTTGTTCCAAGGTAGACTGAGTTTAATAACCAACATTGTTCTTGGCCCAGATGTCAAAAGCTTTGTGTTCCTCTTCACTGTAATTGAACTGGTACTGAGACACATTAAAATGGGATAAAAAGAGACTTTGGAAACAAACACACATTTTTTCTTGAATAAAATTTAACTTAAAAAAAAAAGAAAACTCTTGAGAATCACAATTCATTGCTGGGAAGTCTCACTATAAATATGACCAATGGTAACACATAATTCATTTGAACACAGCTTCCCTTTCCTAAAAGATTTAATTGTTGAGAATATTGTAAGTATTTTATAGTAATGGAGTCAATTGCAATGGAGTCATGAAATAATTAATCTTAAGTATAATGTTATAATAAGTTTTACATGGTTCTATTTATACTACTAACACTTCTCAAGGGGCACATTTAAGAAGTAAGCAGTGTCCATATTCTGCTAAACAAATATGTTTTTCTTTTGTTAAATGGGTGTTTTAACTGAGGAGAAATGTTGCAATGAAAACTAGAATTTTAGACTGCCTAGGAGGAAGAGAAGAATGAAAGAGATACTCTGGCTAAGACTATGAACTTTGGGGGGCAAGGATGGCAGGGGTAGAAAAGTAAAATGTGAAGTAGGTTGTTGTAGATGGCCCGTAAGGTAGCCCCCAATGACCTCAGTCTCCTAATATTCACACCCTTTTGTAATCTCCTTTCCATGAGCATGGGTTGTTTTAGGAGACTCATTTCTAACAGACAGGCTAGAGTAGAGCAATAGGATATCAGTTTCAAGATTAGATTATGAAAAATGTGGCTTCCATTTCTCTCTCTCTCATCCCTTGCTCTGAGGGAGCCAGCTGCCATGTTGTGAATAGCCCTAAAGAGAGACCTACGTGGAGCAGAACTAATGACTCTGGACATAGTCAGTGAGAACCTCCAACAACCATATGAGTGACTTGGAAGTGGATCCCTTCCCCAGTTCAGCATTGAGATGGCTATAATCCTAGCCAACACCTTGACTGTAGCCTTGTGAGTGACCTTGGAACAGACATACCCAACTAAGCCGTGTCCAGATTCTTGGCCCACAGAAACTATGAGAAAACGATGTTAATCTTTTAAGCTAATAGGGTTTTGGAGTAATTTGTTACATCGCAATAGATAACTAATTCATAGGCATTTGATTAAGTTTTTGCTATGTAATATTTGATGTGAATCCCCTTTTCCACTTCTCACAATTCCCAATTTTTAAATAAAAGATCCATCTCTCATGAATTGATTTTGGGGGTGTGCAATGAACAAAGTAATTCCTCCAGATGACTGTGACTTTTAAAAGAGGCTAATTGTATCTAGGATATACATTTCTAATTGGTTGTTATAAATCCCAAAGAGATCTTTTAGGGACACAAAGAAGGACAAGGTAAGTAGCAATGTCATTTTTGAATGAGTTGGCAGTAAGGTGTGGTCTTATCTTGCATAAATCTACTTCTGACCTTTATGTTCTAAAGTTTAATCAATGCTTTATAGAGGAGGAATTACACTTACTAAATAAAATAAGTCACTGGAGCAGCAGTGACTTTTTTCTTTCTTTGAAGCTTGTAAGCAATGGTTCTAGAATGTCACAAATCAAAGGGGAAAGATGACAAGCACCTTGCGTTTTCAAAATACAGTAACTGAATTGTTATCTCAGTTAAAGAAATTAAAAGTACAGATGTGAAGAGAAATAGAATAAGTTTTGCTCTTGTTCTGAAAATGATTTACAAACTTAGAAATAAAATTTATGAGTCTTGTTAGAAAAAACCCACAGTATAAAATTATGTGGAAGGAAAACGTAAAAAGCCAGCCACCCACTTCCAAGAAGTAACCAGGGGGGATGAAGACTGTATCCTTCTAGACACATCCTATGCCAAGACCAGTGAGTAACACAAAGAAGGTATTCCATAAATATTTGTTAAATGAGCACAAAATTCATTTGCTGGATTTTAATTGACAGTTTGTATTTGAATGTGAATATTATCTGAAGCCCAAAACCCATAGCACAAGTAATTCACATTCTTAAGAGAGGTTCTGGATGACCTTCAGGACATGAGATATAGGGATGCTGCATGATTTATGTCCAGAGGGTTTGGGGTCCTCAGGAACAAGAGAACCCACTGCCTTTTTTAGGAAGGACTGTGCCATTGCCCCCTCTCATCACCTGGGGAGAGGATGGAGCTGCTTTCTCCCACCCACCACCTCACCTTCTATAGCCCCAATCCTCAACTTCACCTCAAGCCCAGTGAGGGCTTCAAGAAAACCACTAATAGACACTGGAGTTTTCTACCAAAGGAGAAACTTGTACTTGCTGAGCCTTGTGGCTAGATGCCTGCTAAGTGTCAGGCCATGGGCCCAGAGCTGGAGGAGTTTTTGTCAAGTTTGAACTGTTTACCATGCAGTTTGGGGGGCCCCAAAGGGGGACCTCCCATGACTCTCACCTCACATGACTCTCTAAAGGAAAGTGCCTGATTGGAACTGCTCTAATAGCAAGAAGAAACCAAGAAGGTTGCTGCTGTAGAGGCCCAGGCGTTCAGATCATGGTCAAGAACGTGGGACAGAGTCAGGTTGAACCATCTTAAAGCATTCCCCTGTTGTGACGTCTGTGTGACATGTTTACATTCGTTAGTTTAAGCTCTCAGTTTAGGGCCATTTTTTTCCTGTCCAGGATGTGGGGTAGGAAGGGTCACTTCATGCAGGCTGTTCAGAACTGGTGCGTCCAGAGGAACCTAGTGATGCAGGAGCATGCAGCTCAAGCAGAAGGTCAAGTCCCCGAAGTCGTTGATCAGGCAGCCAGGGGAGGCCTTGTAGAGGTTGGAAAAGGGCACGGGTCACTGTGAGAAGTAGGTGGAGTTGTAGAAGGTGTCAGAAGATACTCCCAAACTGAGCGTTGGACATGGCCTTGATGACGCACCTCATTTCCTGCAACTCCTTCCTCCAGGCACCCTGTACCTGCCAGGCTCAGGTGAGCTCCTGCTGCCACATGCAGGTGCTGCTCAGGTTGTTGTTGCAGATGTCACCCTGGATGAGCTCCCTGTGCCAGCCTACTGCAGCAGGAGATCCGATCTGCCGGGTCCCAGTAGAGGGGTCTCCCCAGGAGAGTGCACGGGCCCTCATCATTCCATCAGGAGCAAGTCAAACAGGTTTCACAGCGTAGCAATCATGCCCTTCTCCAGGCGGGTGTTGTCCCACCAGTATGAGCCCTTCTCACTGAGTTTTCTGACAGCTTGTGCCAGTTGGTGAAAAAACTGGGCTTGGGGACCTGGATGATGTCCACATTGAAGAATTGTGGCAGTCGAGGCCCACTGTGTGGTAACCCTTGTCCACAAAGCAGAAAAGACTACTGGTGTTGAGGGACGGCTGTTTCCCATGGGCCACTGGCCCAGGAAGGTGAAGGTTTTGTGTCCTTCCAGAATGTACTCTATGCGCTATTCTATCTACTTCAGGGCACGAATCCACACTCTAGAGGTGTCTAGTACACCCCATGGGCTGTGCCCATCTCAACACCAGACACTTTGATAACTAGCATAAGGAAGGGCAGAAATGGTTTTTCATTGGAAAAATTAACAGCATCTTAGGTAGCATGAGAATGTTTAAGTGGATTTTCATAGATGAAATCAGCGCTAACCAATCTATGTTGATTGGCTAAAATATTTTAGAAACATACTTAATAGTCAGATAATCAATGAGATACCTTTTTCATTTGTTCTAGGGATGGCTCTTAAGGGTTTATTCCCAACTAGTGCTATGTCCAGCTATTAGTTTAGGTAGATTTTTGGTTGTCTTATGTCCACTGCAAAGTAAAGAAAAACTGACTTCTTGAATGCTGTCTGGTCTGCCATGAATAAACCTTTCAAGAAAGGTGCCTTGGGGAACACTTAAAAGTTCAGAGAGCTGGACCATCATCCAGCTTTCAGAGAACCTTGTAAGAACTGTCTGTGTTGCTTCTGAATATTTCCGTAATAAATATCTGTGTGTAGCAAAGTTTGTCTAAGACTTATTTTCAATAAAACCTAGTGGAAGGGTATAGCAAAGTAGCTAATTCTCAGATTTCTTCAAAAGGGTTCTTTACCAAAAGACTCTTGTTGTTTACCAAAAACAAGTTAAATATTGTGTCATTGGCTTGACTCCATTCTCAATAGTCCCTAAGATGATTTCCTGTCAGACAGAGGCCCCATAGAAGAGAGAAGCTGTATGGGGTGCTCTCTCAGAGCAGCGGCTGAAGAGCAGGTTGCAGAGGCCAGCTAATGAGTGTGCCCTCATACCAGAGGACAGTGATATTCAACATCCACAATGGAGAAGTCTTCAAAGAAGCCACAAAAGCATTTCTGGAGGAAAAGAGCCAATATTGGGACATCAGCCAGCATACGGAACACTGAAACCAAATTACAACAGGATCAGCCAGGGGGATTTTGTTAACTATTTTCCATCTCACACCCACTCTGAAGGAACAAAAGCAGCAACTAGCTGTAGGGCAGAGACGGGAGAAAAATAGAAAAGGCAAACCATGCCTCCTTGAGCAGCTGGGCACTAAGGAAGAAGAGATATTTTTAATGAGATGTGAGATGCAAGTTCTGACTTGGACCACACTGAATATTTTAACCCTTGAAACCAAGACTATTCTAATACCTCAATGGCTTAGTAGTATTGACCAACATAATTTTTCACAATTGCACCCTGTCAAGTTCACCTAACTAAACCACATGTAGACACACAGTAAAGAAATTGCATTATAAATGCTATACTGCTGTGAGCTTTGTTCACCAAAAAATACCTTGGAGATCTTTCAATAACAAAACATATAGGATTTGCCTCTTCTCTCAGCTCTGTAATATTCCATAGTATAAATGTACCATACTCTGCAAATCATATGCTATTTTTTTCATATGCTATTTAAATAATCCTTAACTGATAGTTGCTTTATTATTGCAAATAATGTTGCAATGAAATTTGTGTGATTAATTCAACAAAGTATTGAATTCCATCACAGGAAATATAAGGAAAGTTCAATTTCTTGCGAACTTGACTTTGTCACCTGATATTCATATCATGGGTATACACATTCATTTCATTATCCTGGATTGATTTATATAAACTTGCTGTCTCCAATTTCTTTCTCTCATTCTTTTTGGAACCACTCCAATCAGGTTTTTACCCAAACTACTCCCACTAAAATGTTCTTATAATGATTATCTTTCATATTGCTAAATCTAACACCCAGTTCCTCATCTTTCTTGGCTTATCAGACACATTTGACACAGTTAATCATTCTCTCTTCCTTGAAACATTTTCTTCTAGGATGCCACACTTACTTGAATTTCTTCATATCCTTCTGGCCTTTCCTTATCAATCCTACTTTATGTCTCCAACCTCTTGGTGTTTTATTCTCCAGGGCTCAGTACTTCGACCTTCTCACTTTTCTACCTATACTTAACCACTGAGTAACGTCATCCTGTCTCATAGCTCTAGGTACCTTCTCTACGGTCATCACTTCTAAATTTATAACTCCAGCATAGACCTTTCCCCTTGAAACTTGAACTTTGCTCTTCCCATATTTTGTCCCTCTCTTCCCAATAACATTGTCCATTAAACTTCTTATATAGCTTTTAGTTTCCTCAAGCTTATTATATCTAAATTGAACATCTGATCTTCATCCACAACCATATTCCTCCTACAGTTGTCCCCCAAACATATTAACTTTTACATAAATGTTACCTGTTAATTGCTATATTTATTATTTTTTTCTAGTTTAAAGAGAGAAGGACTTTTGTCTGTGTCGGTCACTATTGCATTTCAATGTTTAATATAATGTCCAGCATGTTAATTCAAATATTTTTGGAATAAATGAAAGTTATTAATTTGCTTCTTGCATATGCAAGGTACAAAGTTAATTTGTGGTAGATTAACCGAAGTGGTTATGACTTAAGATAACGTTAATATTTTTTGTTTTCTTTCTTTGAGAATAATTTTAGTCATGATCACAAATTGTGTGCTGGTGCATGTGTGAGATACTTTGAGCTGAAAAAAAAAATGTATATTCCGCCTTGGCAGCTTGACTGTTTATATTAAAGAGATAGACGTTACAAAAAGTCTAAGAAGAAGAAAAAGAAAACATGACAACCTGAGGCCTGAAACAAAAAAAATTTAACTTCGGGGAAGAAAACTTTGCAAAAGATATTTGTAGGATGAAGTACAGGGGGAGAACTGCAACTACATTGATGGCAATTCTTTTATATATCAAATGTCTACTACACTTATTCAAAGTTCATTCCATCTTGCATCTCATCACAGTGATGATAGGTGGGTCCAGTAAATGTTTCACTGTAAACATCTTTGCCATAGACATCTTTGCCTTTAACATCTTCACCACATAACTAATAGGCTGTAGGGCAATTTTGTCATAAAGATAAAATAACTGGTTGACACTTTGATTTGACAATTTGCTTTCAACTAGTTGACAGTTTTGTTTCATTTCCACATTGACACAGTACACTCATTTTAAAATTACTTAAATCATAACCCTCATGATGGTCTATACAGTGAAGAGTAGACATGGCCTTAAAATAGTGGATGATAACAACTACGTATATCAACTTGATAGAAAATATGGTGACAAAACTTACTGGAAGTGTGAAATAAGAATGTAAAGCCAGATTGCAAACTATTCTAGAAAATTATAAAGTATTAGTTGCAAATCCTTCACTGATTTGAAGGCATATTGTTTAACCCACATTTCCCACAGAACTTCTGAATTTCTATCAATAGATATGAGTTAGTATGCCAAGAATAAACAAGAGTGTATAAGTCTCTTACAATGCACCACAAAGCTCAGTTTACAGATATGCATTCCAGTATTCTAGTATTTGGAAACTGATACCTCTCTTAATGAGGGAAGAAATTTTAGGAAAAAAGAAAAAGTGGGGTGTTGAATGAGGAGACAAATCAACAAGCAAAAGAAAATATAAAATACTAAGAACTAGAAGCTTGGAAGACAAGAGCTTAGGTACAACCCACAAAGTAAAATCAGTTATTTGTGCAATATTGCCATGAATCTATATGCATTTTAAATATATTCAAATTTTTGTATTTTGCAATAAAATGTTTTAAATTCTGTTATGCGTTTCTCATGTTTCATTATGTCCTTCTTAATGTCTCCTTTTTATTTTATTTTGTACTATTATTTTGTGCTATTCTTTTTTTTTGGCAACATTGTTTTATGTCCAATTAGTCATGCCATGAAAATGTTTGTGGCAAAAATGCTTGTGGCAAAGATGTCTTCCTCAAAGGTGCTTATGATAAAAGTTCCTAGATCAGATGGTAGGATGCTAGTGTGTATTACCAGTGACTGACTTTATTTGTATGAATTTTATTTGGGATTATCCTGAATAATATTTTTCAATTTGGGCCAATTATGTCCCTGTTGTGTCAAGAAATTTCTGACCTTTAGAATGTTGATACTACAAAAAGTCGAGGTTCATACTGCCTCACAATGGTTGGGATTGATAGTCTGCCTCTCACACTTGAAAATTTCTCAGAGGACAGGGAGGTAGTTGAGACTGAACTGCTCCAATTATTTTCCTACCTCTTCATATTACCCAGAAAGAAGAATATGCATTTTGGGGAATTTTTTTTGCCCTAAAGGATAACTTAAAAAACCATCAGAGTAGAAAACAAACTTATGGTTTCCAGGGGATAAGAGTTGGGAGGGGGATAAATTGGGAGATTGGGATTGACATATACACACTACTATATATAAAATAGGTAACTAACAAGAACCTGCTCTATAGCACAGGGAACTCTGCTCAATACTCTGTAATGGTCTATATGGGAAAATAATCTTAAAAAAAGGAGTGGATATATGTATAACTGATTCACTTTGCTGTACACCTGAAACTAACACAACATTGTAAATCAACCATAAATATTTTTTAAAAAAATTATCAAAGTCTAGACTTGGACACTATCCAAAATGGTAGCCCATAGCCATAAAAAACTACTTAAATTTAAATAATTTAAAAATAAACAAAGTTAAAAATTCAGGTATTCAGTTGTCTTAGCAATATTTCAAGTGCTCAGTAGCCACATGTGGCTAGTGGCTACTGTATTAAGCAATGTAGATATAGAACATTCTCATCATCACAGAAAGTTCTATTGGACATTGCTGGTCTAGTGTATAATCACACAGTGTCTGATTTTTGAAGAGCATAGACTGTAATGTTGAAAAATAGAGACTTGGGAGCCATAGCTTGAATTCTTCAGTTTTAATTCCAAATTCACTACTTTATCAGCTTTGTGACCATAGGCAAGTAACAATTTTTCTATGCCTTACATTTCCTGTCTTTAAGATGGGCTTGGTAACAATAATCTACTTCATAAGGTAGTTTTGGAGATTAAATATGTTTTATATATAAAGTGTTTAGAACTGTGCCTAGCATATAGCAGTCACTTTAAAAAAGAAAAATTGAGGTGAACAGCCACATTTTAAGCACTCAGACATGTGGCTAGTAACTACCATATTGGACCGTGTAGCGCTAGAAGGAACAGCTATTATAATTTGGTGAGGAAACTTCTTGAGCTTTTCTCTATGTACATCTATATATAAATGTATAATTAAACAAATATATGTATGTTACAAAAAATTGAGGTAAAATTCACACAAAATAAAATTAATTATTTTAAAGTATACAATTTAGTGTCATTTAGTGCATTCATATTGTTGTGCAAACAAATACCACCTCCATCTCACTTCAAAACCATTTCATTACCCTAAAATAAAACCCTATATCCACTAAGCAATCACTCTCTATTCTTCTTTTCCCCCAGCCCCTGAAAATCATCAATCTTTCTGTCTCTATAAATTTATCTATTCTAGATATTTCATATAAATGGAGTCATACAGTATGTGGCCTATTGTGCCTGACTTCTTTCTCCTAGCATAATGTTTTTAAGGTTTATCCACACTGTAGGCTGTATCAGTACTTAATTCCTTTTTATGACTGAGTAATATTCCATTGTATGTATATAGCACTTCTTGTTTATCTGTTCACCCACTGATTGACATTTGAGTTGTTTCCACTTTTGACTATTGTGAACAGTGATTCTATGAACATTTATGTACAAGAATCTGTTTGCGTCTCTGTTTTCAATTCTCTTGGGTGTATATCTAAGAGTCAAAAGTGTTAGAACATATGGTAATTCTGTGTTTAACTTTTTGAAGAGCCAGCAAATTGTTTTCCAAAACTATACTTTTAAACTGTGATTATTTTCTCTTACTACAATCTTAGTTTTAAATACTTTTTAGGTTCCTTTGTTGAAGTAAATCACAGACTACTCTTTCCTAAATGGGGTCTGCCCCATTATTATACAGCCCAGCTAATTATACCCTTCTCCCAACCATGAGAAGAACTTGGTCATGAGGTTATCTTCATTTGTTCACATCAAAGCTTTGCTCTTGTTTTGAGAATCTCGCTTATTGATATTTGTTTAGGTGAGCCACCAGTAAGATCCGTTACAGTATGAATGACCAGGACCAATGTTTGCAGTCTCTCAGGTTTCTAAAAACTGAATAGAATAGAATTTACTTTTTGCATCTATTACAAAGCCACTTCATCTAGAGCCCTGGTTTCATAAAATCAGAGGTAGCTGGATTAATATTCCAGCTTTTATTTGACAAAGAGTTTGACATTACACAATTAACCACACGAAGCATCAATTTTCTCATAGATAAAAGAAGCTATCCTTTAGAAATTTTTGTTTCAATCAACAGCAATTGACTCTATGAAATTTTAAGCAGAAAATCATTTTGTGGGTTGGATATTGAGTAGCTTAGAGAATCAAAGGAAATGTTGGTGATTAAGTTTCAAAATAGGCAGGAATTAGTATGGATCTACTAGTCTAATAAATATTAAAATCTTGTCAGAATGTTGTTGCTATTGAATCACTCTAATCAAGATTCAAAGTTCTAGGAGAAGAAGTTCAGTTGACTTAGTTTGGGTCGTGTGCCCATCGTGTAGTTCTCTGAGGACAAAATCCCTTAATTAACATCTCCTTCAAGTTTGAACTCTCCTATAGAAAGAGAAATCCTCAAAAAGCAAATCAAGGCACTGCGCCTAATGAAAGTAAGAATGGTTTCTGGTCTTTAATGAAAATTTAAAGAGATTATACACTTAAAGCATGTAGAATTATAGGTACAAAATAAGTACTCATGTACAGCAGTCATTACTACTACTACTAGCACTGCTATTCACATTAAGTGGATAGTTTATTGATTGGTAGATGTCCTGGAGTAGGCTCCTTCAATTTCTAGGATTTCAGTCCTCGAATATGATGAAGGATTGTAATAATCAGATTCTGATGGGAACTTTGGATAGATTTTAATGTTTACTTCCTATAAAATATATGAAATTTAGAACACACTACTCCTATATGCCTGATCCTAAGTCTCGTATCTGTCGGTTGTCAAGGAAAGGAATTTGGCCAAATATAAGGCAGGAACTTTCTCTTAAGATACTTCACTTCTTTCAAGTGTTGCTCTCTTCTCTAGTAAATCTGAACATGATTATCTTAACCCTTACCTTCTCCTGGAAAAATACATTCTTTTTGCTTGGACATTTGCTATATTAACTTTAGCTTGTTCATTTAGGTCCTTCTGGGGACCTGAATGCTGGGATTGGTTACAGGTATGTTGGGATCCCATCTGCAGCTGTTATATAATGATCAATTAAGTTGCTGTTGGCCCGAGGACAATTGTAATAACCTAAAAGGAAAAATTCCTACCAAACTTATCTATAAACAGAAATGAGTGGTGAGGAATTCTAGCAAGTATACAAAATCTGAGTCCACATTGACATTTCCATTCTGGATAATAACATCACAGATTAGTAGTTAGTCCCACTGGTGTTTATTGCTACCTCTAGGAAAGATATTTTGGATGTTGTAGAAGGCAATCACTTCTGCTTACTTTTATTCCTTCGTTAACTGCCCTGGAATCCATTAATACTCATTACTGGACTGGGAAGGTTAGTTGCTGAGAAGGTAATGTGGCCTGAGGGTTTTAAAAATTCAATTAGATAATTTATACTCGAAAAGAATATCTCCAAACTTCATTTCTCTTGCCTCAAGAACGACATTTCTTCTGAGTTATGGGCTCTATATTATTCAAGACCCAGCCTAGAAAGCAGAAAACATCAGGTATTTGTAAAAGAGATGATTTGATACAAGGAATTTGTTATACAAGACGCTTAAAAATTGAAAGAGTAAAAAGGTCGCTGAGGTAACCTTAATATTATTATTATTTTTTTTTTTTTTTTCCTGTGGTACACGAGCCTCTCACTGCTGTGGCCCCTCCCGTTGCGGAGCACAGGCCCCGGACACGCAGGCTCAGCGGCCATGGCTCACGGGCCCAGCCGCTCCACGGCATATGGGATCCTCCCGGACCGGGGCACGAACCCGTGTCCGCTGCATCGGCAGGCGGACTCTCAACCACTGCGCCACCAGGGAAGCCCGGTAACCTTAATATTATTAATGGCAGGAAGCAGCTCCTACTCCTGTGATTGGAAGAACAAGAGGGAAGAGATGGAATTACAAAAATCCTGGAGCTTAAAGGAGGGGCCCTTATGGACCTGGGGTTGGAAATTCTGAGGAGGGCAACACACAGCTACTGCTTATGTCCAAAGAATCTGGAGACCATAGCAGTCCTTCACTGTCAGAGGGAAGCTGATAGGACTTGGAAACAGAAATAGAGTCCCTTTGCCCTTTATCCAGGTTTCCAGTATCATGTGATTGCCTCCCATTGGCAGAACCTAAAAGAAATCCAGCCAGCAAGAAAGGCTAGTAAATATATTTTGGAGACTCTAAATCTTAGCATCTCAGAAAAGAGTATAGAATGACAAACTTGGGTCTAAGAAATGATAGCTATATAACTAGCACTGATTCTTAGCAATTTGATTTACAGGTATGGTCGTAATTGGTTGAATTCAGGGGATAGCCTATACTTTTTTTTAGACAACAAATTTGTTATTATTCTCAAATTATCATGCTCTTGCTTTATTAAAAATTTAACTTATGTATTTTCCTATTAACTTGTGCTAGTGTTTTTTTGTTGTAAATCAAGAGGCTGTATGTGTGTGGGTCCTTTTGTGGACTCTCTTCTGTTTTTTTCAAATATTTGTCTACCCTTATTCAAATATGACCCTGTCTTCATTACTTGAGCTTTAGGATTGGTCTTGACCTCTCCGTTTCTTTAAATTTTTGTTTAAATCTTGGAATTGGCTTGTGTATGTCTACAGAAATTCTGCTGGGATTTTGATTGGGATTACATCAATTCTATTTAGGTATAATTTACCTTTAGCAGTTTAGAGACTTTCAATCCATAAACATGGAATATTTTTCTATTTATTTATATCTTTGAATATTTAAACAATGCTTCATCTATAATTTTCAGAAAAGTCTTGCATATACTTTATTAATATTATTCCTAGATATTGGTTTTTATACAATTATAAATGCTATTTAAAATTTTTATTGTCCAGTTATTGCTAGTTTGTAAAAAGATAATTGACCACGTATCCCGTGAACTTGCTAAATTCACTTATTAGCTCTTGTAGTTAGTAGATGTATTTGTTTTTGCTAAATTCACAATCATGTTATCTGTGTATAATGACAGTTATGCTTTGTACTTTTCACCTCATTTTTCTCTCTCCCAGACTCCATCTTTCTCATTTTTCTCTTTCTTTCTTTACATTATTCCATGAGCTAGGACTTCTAATACAATGTCAAGTAAAAATGGTGATCATGTACATCTTTGTTCTTTTTCCTTCACCTTAGGGGAAAAATGTTCAATATTTCAGAGTTAAGTCTGATGTTACCCATAGGCTTTTTGTAAATACTATCAAATTGAAGAAGTTCCCTTCTATTTCTAGTTTGCTGAGAGATTTTTTATGAAAGTTATTAAACTTTATTAATACTCTTTACACAATGAAGAAAATCAATATTTTCTTCCTTTATTATGTCACTGAGTTGAATTAATTATTTTTCTAATGTTAAACCAACCTTGTAATTCTGAAATACACTCTATTTGGTCATGAAAATGTATGCATTTAATACAGCACTAAATTCTAATTGCCAGTACTTTGATAATATTTGGCACATGTTCATATGGGGCGTGGACCTGTAATTTTCTTTTCATGTAATATCTTTGCAGGTATCGGTATTAACAATCTACTTGACATAAAAAAGGGGTTGAGGGGCTTCCCTGGTGGCGTAGTGGTTGAGAGTCTGCCTGCAGATGCAGGGGACACGGGTTTGTGCCCCGGTCTGGGAAGATCCCACATGCCGCGGAGCGGCTGGGCCTGTGAGCCATGGCCGCTGAGCCTGCACGTCCAGAGCCTGTGCTCCACAATGGGAGAGGCGGCAACAGTGAGAGGCCCGCGTACTGCAAAAAAAAAAAAAAAAAAGAAAGAGTTGGGAAATATTTTCTATTTATTCTGAGTTTGTGATAAAGTGTTTTTCTTTTTTGTTGTTGTTAAATATTTGGTAGAATTCACCAGTGAATTCATCTAGGTATAGAGTTTTGTTTGTTTTGAGAGGGGAAATTTTTGAACTACTGATGATATATATAAGTAAATGCAACATATATTAAATATTTATGTTTTTCTTGGGTGAATTTTAGTGTGTTGCATTTTTCAAGGAATTTGCACATTTCCAATTTATTGTCAAATTTATTGACATAATTTACTCGTGGTATTGTCTTATCATTTTATTCCTGTAGGATCTATGGTGAGATTTTTCTTATCATTTCTGAAATTGCTATTTTTCACCCTTTTATCTTGATGCCTTCTAATAAGATTTTATTATTTTTTATAAGTCTTTACAAAGAAAGAATTTTAGCTTGGATGATGTTCTCTATTAAATGTCTCTTTTCTTTTTCATTCATTTCTGTTCTTATCTTTATTATTTCTTCCTTTGGTTTATTTGTATATCTTTGCTGTTATTTTTTAGTTTCTTGATATTAACGCTTAAATAATTAATTTTAAAAACCACTTTTCTTCTTCTAATGTATGTATTTAAAGCTGAAAAAGAATCCCCTCTAAATATGGCACTGCTTTAGTTACATCCTACAAACATTGGTAAGTGTGTTTTTCTTATCATTTCATTCAAAACATTTTCTCTTTCCATTGTGATTCTATCTTTGCAAAATAGATTATCTAGACATCTACTGCCTAATTTTCAAACATATTGGTATTTTTCTAATCATCTTGTTTGTGATTTCTCCTTTAATTCTTGGTATTTGGAGAACATACTCCATGTAACGTCAATCCTTTAAAATTTATTGAGATTTGTATTGTAACCCAGCATACTGTTTATTTTGGTGAATGTTTTATAAGTACTTAAAAGCAATTCACACATTGTAGTTGCTTTATATATTATAAATATGAATTTGGTCAACCTGGTTAATAGGGTTTTTCAGATATTCTATAACTTCCTTATATTTTTGCCTGTTCATTCATTTAATTTCTGAGAAAGATGTGTTAAAATTCCCAACTATGATTGCAGATGTGTCTGTTTATCCCTTCATTTCTATCATGTTGCCCTATATAATTTAAAGCTATGTTATCAGCTATACACACATTTAAGATTACGTTTTTGTTTTTTTTTTAACTGACCCTTTTATCTCGATATAATGCTACTTTCTGTAATTGGTAATTAAATTGAACTACCTTGAATTAAAGTAAACTTTGTCTGGTATTAATATAGCCACACCAGCTTTCTTTTTTTGCATGGTGCAACTCTTTCTGTATTTTCCTTAATCAATATTCTTATATTAATATAAGAATCTTTATTCTAAACAACACATTGTTTTTAACACAAACTGAACATTTCTACCTTGTACTTGGGATATGTATGTGTTTTCTATTGCTACTGTAACAAACTGCCACTGGGTTAGAGGCTTAAACAACACAAATTTACTATTCTATGGTTCTGTGGGTTAGAAGTCCTATACAGGTCTTACTGAGCTAAACTCAATATGTCAGCACTCTTGTGTTCTTTTCAAGAGACTCCAAGGGAGAGCGTTTCCTTGTCTTTTCCATATTCTAGAATCCATCTACAATCCTTGCATCATAGTCTTATTTCTCTATTCTTAGAGTTAGCAATATAATATCTCTCTGACCCCAATTCCAGCATCACATCTTTTTTTCCAGCTCCAGCTAAAAAAGGTTCTCCACTTTTAAAGGCTCATGTGATTATACTGGTCTCATTCAGATAATCCAAAATAATTTTCACAACTCAAAGTCCGTAATCCTAACCACATCTACAAAATCCCTTTTGCTAAATAAGGTAACATATACACAAGTTCCAGAGATTAGACATAGACATCTTTGGGACTATAATTCTGTCTACCATAGAGTATCGATTTACCTTTTAGGTAATTATTGATATGATTGAGTTTAAGTCAATTATTTTGATAAGTTTCACTATTCAGTTTCTGTCTTATTTAGTTTGTGCTGCTGTATCAAATAAACCAGAAACTGGGTGGCTTAACCAACACACTTATTTCTCACAGTTCTAGAGGCTGGGAAGTCCAAGATCAGAGTGCCAGCACAGCTGTGTTCTGGTGAGAACCCATTTCCTGGTGTGCAGATGGCTATCTTCTCACTATATTCTCACATGGCAGAGAGCAGAGAAAGCAAGATTATCTTTCTAGTACCTCTTTTTATAAGGTCACTAATCTTATTCATGAGGGGCACATTCTCATGACCTAATTACCTGCTAAAGGCACCACCTGCAAGTACCATCACATTGGGGATTTAGGCTTTGACATATGAATTTTGAGGGGACACAAACATTCAGGCCATAGCAATTTTCTAGTAACTGTTCTGTTTATATTTCCCTATGGTCAGATTTTTAAAAGTTATATTGAATATTTTTAGAAAATAATGATTTTAATCAAGATTTTCATAATTCAAATTTTATATAGATGGACCATATAAACTCTTAAATGTCCTTTACTTTTCTCTGTATCTTAAATGTATATTTGTCCATTTTTTTAGAATTAAGTAATTAATTTGTTTGTTTGAGGTTTCTTATAACTTACTTGCTTTGATTAGATAATGGGTTGTATAACTAAGTGTGTATTCATTCCAAAGAGGAAGCTATTTCCCTGACTTCTCACTGTTACCACCATTTTTCCCCTAAGGCATTACTTTTAGTACTGTCTTTATTCCTTCATTTAAAATCATCTGATACTTTCTTAAGCATAAGAAAGTATGTCTCTTCCCAGTGTGTGCTTCTCCTTTACTCCAAGCAGAAATAGTTTTCTTTCTGTTTATGCTTCTGTCTTCAGTTCCTCCAATTTAACAACGGCCACATTAACCCTCTGCTCCACCGCCAACGTAGAATAGCTGCCCAGCAGTTAGTTGCTAGACAGTGTAACCTTAAACTCATTTCTCAGCAATACTTTAGGAAAACAATAGTTTTGGAGGAATTCTTGAATGTCAGTCACCTATCCATGCGTCTAAATACTGTAAGATCTCTCTGTGGATGAAACAACAGATCTACAGAGAGTTACACACCTGGGTCATACTGTTTTTGTCCCCCACAGAACTACTTTCACTGAATTTCAGTTTGGCGTGATGCTATTGACTTAATATTGAGCAAAATTTTTAAAAACAGTCTGTGAACCACACTGTAGTGTTTCCTCTAGAGGTGTGTTTGCAGATACTATTTACTGTACTTTGTACAGTTTCCACGTGAGAACAAAAGACACCAGATTTTTTTTTTCCTCTGGACTCAGTGTGATATGTAATTTTCCTTCTGAGCAAGTGACTGGGTTTTATCGAAGGAATTTTCAGACATACGCAACTGACAATGTTTTCTTCTTGCTTAGACTTCCGGAAAGCTCTTAGTCAATGTCGAGGCACACTTTCAGTGAATTTATGGCATAAACGTTGGATAGTAACTGTTCCTATCTCCATCTTATCTTTTTCATTCTCAGTTTTTCTTTCATTTTCCTCTAAGATTTTCAAACACAATGGGATTTTTTTTCTTCTACTTGCAACTGAACCCACTCCTGATTACTATACATACTATACATTAAATACAAGACAGTCACCTAATACAAAGTGGTTTACTTTCCAGTTTTCTCATTTATTTTTATTTTAATACTCATGGTTTACATTTTTTAAATGAGTTGAGGTAAGTGAATTTATAATATTAATTTGGATTCTTTTTTTTTTTCTTTTTTTTTTTTGCGATACGCAGGCCTCTCACTGTTGTGGCCTCTCCCGTTGCGGAACACAGGCTCCGGACGCACAGGATCAGCGGCCACGGCTCACGGGCTCAGCCGTTCCACGGCATGTGGGATCTTCCCGGACTGGAGCACGAACCCGAGTCCCCTGCACCGGCAGGCGGACTCTCAACCACTGCGCCACCAGGGAAGCCCAATTTGGATTCTTTACTTGCATAGAAATTGAATCTGACTAACTTCAATAGTAAAAAGTTAAGCATAGTAGCAGTTTACATTCACACAATCTAAGGGAAGTTTTTTTGTTTGGAAACTGACAGAAACTAAAGCTGCAATGAAACAGGGACTACAGAAATAAGTTTTATAGCAGGAACAGTCTGTCATTTAATTACATCATCTCCAAATTAAACCTGTGACTTCATCCCTTGCTCAAAATTCAAAGCTCTAGAGGAAAGCATTTGATTAGCCAATTGTGAATCACATGTCCTCAGCTGTACTAGGTTGGGGAGTGGAAGTATTCTGCCACTTCTGCTTCCATAGCAGGGGCAAACACCTGGTTTCAACATCCTGATAAGACTACACACAGAAAGAAAGAGGAAATCTTCTGAAAAGAAATTGATGTGCTGGTAGAAAGAAGGAATAGATGCTGGAGGACTGAAACAAACAAACAAAAATGTCATTCACAATAAAGTAAGATACAATATGATTTGCAACTTTGGCCTATTACCACTAGTGACAAAAATGAGAAGAGATGCCCCAGAGAGAAAAGGTAGAGGCCTTGTTTATGAAGCATTTCCTCCTTTCCAATTTGAGAATCAGCCCTGGAGGCTGAAAGGACATGTGTGAGACAGAAAACAGTGCTATATACTCCTTTCTGAAAAACATAGAGAACTTTATTTGCTGGAAAATTCTATGACAGAGACAGAGAGATAAAGTAGGAGAAGCATACAGTTTGAAGTTAAAAGCTATAGATTTAAATTCGGGCTCTTTTACAAACTGTATGACTTTGTGTTACTTTTTCACCATCTCTGTCCTTCAACTACAATAAGTACAGAATGGGTATAATACTCATCCCACTGGCTTGTTGTGAGCACTTAATAAATTATGTAATCAAAATAACAAAGTGCACAATCAGAAAACAAGGTGTAAAGCTTACCAAAGTTTCAGGAGAAAACTTTAAATGTATAATGTGAAAGATAGAAACTGGCTCAGGCCCTTGTGAAAACCAAATGGTTGATACCTGTAGAGTATGAATGGAATGTCACCTCAATCTTTACCTGGTTTAACTCTCAAAACTTAAGTGTAAATAATATTTAGATACTACTGATAGTCTAGCTTTCTACCTAAAGCTGGATGGTTTTTTCCTTAAAATTTTAGATGTCAGATTTACTGTCATTACCTCAGGGATTGGATATGTGCTGGTTTTTCTGTGGTCAGCTTGACCCCATCACCAGCCCTATCTGTGATATGTCTGCATCACAGAGGAGAAGCCGGGAAGTACATTTAACAGAATCCCCTTCTCCAGCTTGTTTCAATTTAAGACTCAGGTAATGAGACATTTGCATGAATTCTGGAGTGGAAGACAGGGATAGACCTCTGTCTCCAGGGACAGTTATGGACAGACATGTGGGCTGGTGTCAGAGGTAACATCTGAAGCAAACTTCAGGTTAGCTTTTTAATAATTAGTTGCTTAGATGCTGGTGACAACTTCTCTAACCTTTGTTCCCTTAGCACATAGTAATTGGGCAATTTTTTATGTTTTTTTAAATTTTACATCCAAATATAAACTTGTATAACAGGAGTACATAGAGTGGTTTCTTTTTCTTGATGGATCCATGACTGCAAACCAAACTTTTTTTCAATGAAATGAAGGACCTGACTGCTGATCTGACTTTGTCTTATAATCTCAGCAGTGGAAAACAACACTAAACAAAAAACAAACAAACAAAAATGGCAGTACGATGTAATTGTATTTACTTCTGCTCAGATTCTGTTCCTGATGTAGTAAGTCTGGGTAGGACTTAGCAACATACATTTTAGTCATTTCTCCAGGATGTTCTGATACAAGTGACCTAACATTACAATTTAAGAAAAAAACAATGTAAGGCTTTGGGGCTCTATTAAAATTCAACTCCTTCCATAATACATTTTCATTCATTTATTCCTTCATGTGAATGAAGTGAGTCAAGGATCTTAGAGCAAGTTGACAGAAAACTGTAATAAGAGGGCATATTTTCCCTGGGAACTTGGTGGGAAAATAAATATAAAAGAAGTTCAGATCTCCAAACATAGACTTGATTTTTAACTATTTTTTCCTCTGGTAAAGTAAAGAAAAAGACTTTGGACAACTAGTAGCAAGAAAAGTGGAAAAAATGTACAGCTTATTTCCCTTGGGAACTTCTAGAAATTTTGAACTAGTTTCAAAGAAGGAAGTAGATACCTCAACCTACTGTCACTTTTCAGTACCCATTGGTTCACTGGAGTTGAAAAAGGAAAAAAAGTTCTAATTTAGAAACACCCCTAAGTTATATTTTTTCCATGATAAGCCACCACAAAACCTTAGTGGCATACAGCAATAAACATTTATTTTAGCTCATGGGTGTATGGATCAGCTGAGAGGTCTTGCTGATTTAATCTGGCTCAACTGATTTTGAGCAATCAAGTTTATTATAAAACCGAGTTAGCTGGTGGGTTGCTCAGTGCCATTAAGACTAGGAAAATCTCAGCTCTTTGGGTTCTGCTTTATATGATTTCTCATCCTCCACTAGGCGAGCTGGGGTTTATTTTCTTGATTGAGGTAACTGAGAGAGTGAGAGTTCACAAGGCCCTTTGAGGTCTGTGTTCAGAAGTGGAACACCTTCACTTCTGTCACGTTGTTTTGGCCAAATCAAACTAAATGGCCATCTCAAATTAAGGGGCAAAGAAATAGTGCTTTAGATGAGAGAGGCCGTAAAGATGTCATAAAAGACACAAATACAGGGAAAAAGAATTGGGACCAGATGGGAGTTTTATTCTAGCAGGAGAAAGAATATTCTGTCAATGCTACAGTCTTTCTCTGTTCTTTATGTTACAATTCACTCCCAGTAATCCAGAAGAATGATTTTTGCCATCTGTGTGGCCATAATTCAGTAAAATTATTTTCTTGTTCAGCTAATAAAGAGATGAGAGAGAATAACAGTACTCCAACTCCTCTGAATATCTAGGAAAAGGTAAAGCATCACACTTCACACATAGGCTTCAGTGTCAAGTTGAAAATAGCTACAAATACCATTCTCTGCCAATAATTCATGTTGGGGTCTTGATATCCACAGAGTTCCTTATCAGTAGCTAAGAGAGAAGAGAATGAGTTTTGTTTTGATTTCTTCCCACTACGTTTCAAGTTAAAAGAAGGGGCAAACATTATTGTCCTGCATAAAATACAAAGGTTGAAAAGTGAGAGGAGAAAAAGGCAAAAAGAGAGTAAGAGTGGACACTTCTCCATAGCAATGGAAGGAGAAACCTGTGATTCTGCCCAGGATTGTGATTTTTCATTTACATAGCAGGTTGACCTTTAATATCATTTGCAGGTTGTTATAAGCCAGGTCAATAAAAGGAAAGTAAGTAATTTGGTGAAGATAGTTGAGCAATGCCATTTTAATCCACTAAATTAAACATATTAAGGAAGACATTGACGAGCATGTAATGAAGCAGGTAATGGAAATTATGTCTCCAGATCTCTTTTTGCACCACTTTATTCTGTCTCTAGACTCCGCCACTTCACCCCAAAGTTCTCAGTCTATTCTTCATCCTCCCATTATGTCATGATTCCCAACTGCCAGATGATAGACCCCTGAGCTATGTTACATTTTACAAACAAGTTTAGTAAAATATCCTTGTCTTCTAAGGAATCAAGGACATTTTCAGAGGAACTGGTTTACATAATACAGCAAAGAGTCACTAAACCATTGTAGCCTGTAGCTCTATTAGCTTCAGTTTAGTGGGGGATTTTACGATATAAATTCAGTTTATATTTATTTTCTCTAAGGAATTTTCTAGAGTGAAATTCCCTCTCTTGAACTTCAACATCGATCTGGCAGTACAATTCATGCTAAACTAACACAGGTCCTAATTTTTAAAAACGTGATAATATTTATTGCTAGATTGTGTATATCCAATGTTCATAGCAGCAGAATATTTTAAAATATTAGTCTCTGCTACCATCAGTGGCAAATCCTTCCACTTGCGTATTTTGCTTGTTTGTTCTAGTTTTTATTATGTTCTTCTATGTATGGTATTGATAACTTGTTCTTTTAACTTGCTAAATTAAACATATTAAGGAAGCAATTAACGAGCATGTAATGAAGCAGGTAATGGAAATTACGTTACCAGTTCTCCTGTTTGTCCCACTTCATTCTGTCTCCAGATTCTCCCAGCCCACCTGAAAGTTCTCAGTCTATTCTTCATCCTGCCATTATTGCTTTCCAGAAGATCTAAAAAGAAGAAGAAGAAGAAATAGCTTTCACACAAAGTGGCATGCAATGGATAAGATTTAATAAATGACACCTACGCTTAGTGTTTGTGTGCCAAGAGTGCCGAAAGTCTTAATAGAAAATGCTGTCATCTCCAGAGGCTTCACTAGGCTGTTAGCCATCTTCAAATGATGCTATCTTTAAAAAGATGGAACCTGGGCTTCCCTGGTGGTGCAGTGGTTGGGAGTCCGCCTGCTGATGCAGGGGACACATGTTCGTGCCCCGGTCCGGGAAGATCCCACATGCCGCAGAGCGGCTGGGCCCATGAGCCATGGCCGCCGAGCCTGCGCGTCTGGAGCCTGTGCTCCGCAACGGGAGAGGCCACAGCCGTGAGAGGTCCGCGTACCACAAAAAAAAAAAAAAAAAAAAATGGAACCTATTTATGTTGACTCTCACCCCACATCTCCAGTCACTCTCAACACTTGCTTTGAGTATTTGGCGTAAGTAACGTGACTATAGAGAGGTATAGTCACCTGTGTTCTTGCTCCTGTCCTCAGCCACGCCTACACTCAGAACAGAATAAGAAGAGAGGAAATGGTCTGGTTCAGCTTCTGTTTAGTGTCCTAATATGTCAAACTAATAAATACCATAATTCATCTATCCACAGTGGTCCATAAAATAAAGGTGTTTTTTGTAAATAATGGCATGCTAGATTCAATAAAATATAGTACTAAATCTATAATTTCTTGTTCTTCTCTCTCTCCACCAGTATTCTTCCAGTGACATTAACTGTGAGGCAAGATTGCCTCACATCAGACCGCAGAGCTGTGTAAGGGAGCTGTGTGCTAATTTAAGGAAAATGCGCGATGGAAAAAAAATACAGTGCTATTTAAATTATATGCTGTAAATAAATGTCAGCTTTTATTTAAATAGTAAATATGATTGGAATCTAAGCTGTATTTCTTTATAAAGACTGAATTTGGTTAAGACACAGTTTTGGAATGTTTCTCCAGGTTATATATTTTAAAGGGTTTCTGGAATATTCTTTCATCCCATTCCTCCTGTACAGTGGCACTGCCTTTATATTTAGAGAACTTGAGGGTAAAAGATGAGTTATTCTAGATAGTTCCATAAACACAACTGGGAAAGATACACATCAGCTATGAGTAACTGCATTTTGGATCAATATAAATGGAACTTTCTAGCTATCTAGACTCATCAGTATAGAGTGATCTTGTGAAATTGTGAGATCCTTATCTCTGCAGGCTTTTGAAGCAGAAGCTGTCTGTGGTTCTGTCAGGGATGATGACGAGCTGATTCCTCCTTGGGTGATAAACGTAGGACTAAAGGAACTCTCCCCTCCAACCTCAGATTCAAAGATTCTATGGCATGACAATATATAAAAAGTCACACATTCTATATTTAGAAAGCAACGCCTTACTATGAAAGCTATATATTTGCCATTTCTTGAAGGAAAACAAGAAAATACAATCAATGTTTCTTTTTTTACTATGATGTCGCTCTGCTTTATATCCAAATGTGGCCTCATTTTTCCCCTCCTTTAAAGCATGCTTAGTGCTAAAGTGTTAAAAAGTACACTATTGATGATGGATCTTTAAAAGTAGCTTCAGGCTACTCTGTAGAAACTGCTGACTTCACTAAAATAAAAGAAAAAACTATAACTCCTGATATAGTAGCAACTATTGTTCAGAATACTGCCTTGATGTGGTTGGGAAAAAAATTTAAAGTGTGTATTACTCTGAAAACGATGTAGAAATATCAAAATATAGAAGAGTCTAACTCTAGCGGGAATAAAATTCTTCCAAATCCTGGCATGCATTTACAGCTTCATTCACAGTTTTCCTATTTCATTTCATACGATACAGCACATGAATTGAGCTCTTTTAAGTCCTACCTTTCTGGCTTCTGTCCTGTTTTATATTTTTAGGTACTCTTTCCCCACCTCTATGTCTTTAGTTCCTAGTTTCCTCTGTTTACCAATTACAGCCATGCAAAGGTCTGCCATCAGATTCGCTCTCAGAAACTGTCTTATTGAACACTGATTGCTACACATTCAGATTTTAACCTGACGTACTCAAGTGGAAACTTGATCCTGTTCCGTGTGGGGAGATCCTGTTCAGTCCTGCTCAGTCCACCTGACTGAAGACAGCTGACCGCGCCCACAAGTGGGAGCGCTTACCCCAGAAAATCATGTCAGGATACGCCAATCTGAATAGTGGAACGGAGTCACACTGACTGACTTTGGGCAAGGTCAGCACACACACTCTAACGTGACTGTATTTACAATGTCATGCATAGTTGTAACTTAAAACCCTGCTAACAGATTGAACATTCTATTCTGTTCCCTGTAGAATCCCCAAAGGGAAAAAATAACTACCATGAGGGGTTTTTGCTTGTTTACTTGTTGATTTTTCTTGATAGAATCGATTAAAAATATCTATAATATACCTATAACAAATTTGTAATGAGTGTGATCAGCCCATTTTATAGATCTCTAGATCCATTGTTCTTTTCCTTTTTTCTCCAGACGTTTTACTGCTTTCCCAACATCCTGTATTGAATCTGATTGATTACAGGGCTCTTTCTAGGATATCTAAGTCCAAACTTCTCTGATTTTGCTGAAAGAACCAGCATAGGCAACCCACAAACTGATGCAAATAGCTGAATTCAACTAAATCCCTTCCACCCTACCCCAACCACTGGTTCATCCAAAACCTGGCTTCTCCATCTCAAACAAGTCCTCTAGAACCGGAATGATTTGCTTTCAAATTAGGATTACAAATATGTACGGGATGATTTACAAATTTATCTTGAAAATAAAGTATAGAATACCAGTTGCTTCTAATCCCTTTAGGGAAGTTGCCAGAGGGTTATAAAACCAAATAAAGTATAGCAGGCATCCCAGATGGGCTTAAACTGTGACTTAGGCCGGATATAGGGAATTAAGAGTTGTTCCCTTCTCTCAGGTCTATTTATGTTCACTGATTCACATGTGGATTGAAACAAAACAAAAAAACAAAGCAATGACCTCTCCCAACAAAAGAGTAACCTGGGCTTTCTACCAGCTTGGGGCTCTGGCAATAGAACTCTGTTTGGTGTACTAGGCAGGGAAGTCCTCGCAAGAAAGAGTTTGCTCCAGAAAGAAAGGATCACACAGCACGAGGAACCACACTCAGCAGCAAGGCCTACTGGCTGGAGAGCAGTGTGATTTGTTGAGTTGGGAGTAGAATGCAAAAGTATTCCCCACCTGGCCATCCTTTGTCTTGTGTGGCGTTCCTAGCCTTTGATAGAGTCTGTTGTTGGAACAATGAGGGTATTTTTGGTGACCATGATGGTCTAAAGATTAGAGGCATTTATCTCATTTTCTCTGCACTGTATACTTTCATATTTTCTTTGAATGTACAAGCAAGCTGGTAGTCCCTAAAATGACTAACATTGAAGCGCCTGTCAATCTGTTGACATGACCCAAATTCTGATATAGTTTAACTTAAAAAATAAATAAATGTGACATTTATTGAAATAGTAAGGTTGAAAAATAAGATTATGCCTGTTATGTTTCTAATAATTTGGAGTCAAGAAATGCTTCCTATAAAACTCTTAACCATGTGCCGTAGTGGAAGGGAGTGTTACACTCTTGATTTTGCACTGAAATATCCTGAGCACTGAACAAGTAGTGGTGACAGTAATTTTAGAAAAAAGGTCAGCAGACTATGGCCTTCAGGCCAAAGCCAGCCCACCATCTTGTTATGATTTAGTCAAATTAACATATGTTAAGTAGAGCACAGATGCCAGATGGTTAGGCTCCATTCAACAGAATACCACCAGAGAAAGTGAAATAGAGTTTATTACCCACAGGTCCTGGAGGAAGTACACGGCATGCCTCAAGGGACCACATGGGGAGGTCAAGGCAGGGTGCAGACAGTGAGAGAGCCAGGACCTGAAGCACATGCCTTTACTAGGATCTGTGGGTAGAGCACTTTGGGATTCCTGGCCTATGACTGAACTGGTCAATTCGAGCCAAAAATAGCAGGGTTTCTGCAAGCCCCATGGGGGTTTTATTTGTTACAGGAGGGGAAGAACCAAAGAGATGGGGGAGACTGTTGATCACAAGTACTGCTGGGGGAGTCATATCAGGAACTCACATTTGCTTGTGACTCTGTGGGCTGTTATGTAGTACATGTGCTTACCTCAGGGGGCTTGTGTCAATTTAAGGCCCCACAGACTGCTTGGCCAAACAAAATGGATTCCAAGGCAATAATATCATGGAATAGCTTAAATTCTTGAAACATCTGTTTTTGTAAATAAAGTTTTATTGTAACACAGTTGTTTACATATTGCCTGTGGATGGTTTTGTGCTACAAAGCAGAATCATTCGAGTAGTTGTGATAGTATGGTATGGCCTACTGAGTCCACGATTATTTGCTATGAAGCTTTTTCCAAAAAATGGTTACCAACTCTTGCTCTAAAGTAGGGCATATCACTCAATCCAGTTAGTGTCAAAAATCCAGCCACAGCAGCCAATCTTGTGCAGAGCCGGTACCTAGTTGTCCTCCTGTCTATTTTTTACCCTTGATCTGCTGTGCTCTGTGTTACAGCATTGTGTGTCTCCTTCTGCCAGCTTCTATGTTGGCTAGCTTCTACCTGAATTAGGACAATAAAAGGTACTATGGGGAGATTAGGAAGAGAGAAAGAAGCCTGGTTATCGGTCTACTGCCACTCGGCATCTGGCAGCTTCTTGAGTGAGGATTGGATTGTACCTCTTCTATGAATTACATTCATGACAGATTCTCCTTCTGTGGTTGTAGCTTCCACTTCTTGGCTTCTGGTCACATCACTTATTCCTCGTTCCTTCAGATTAGGGATAAACTGGCTTCCTGTTTTTGGTAATCTTAGGGTTGCACTTGATCCCCTGTTTGGATTCTCAGCCCTAATATCACTTAAGTAACTACTTCCCTGCCTTCAGTTCTCTCTGCTGTAAATAACTGAAGCGATTTCTACATTTCTAGTAGACAAGGGTCAGAAGAGAAGAAGCAAAACAGCTCTGATTAGGGGTCTCCTTTGTGGTGCTATGTGGGATGCTAGCAGCTCCAGAGATCCAACTCAGCTACCAGGGATGATGAGAAATAACCAGGCTTAATGTAGGATACATTTAAGTCATCTCAAGGATTCTCAGAAATATTTGTGGAGTAATTACATTCCTGTGAGCCGGTGGAAGCTTGGTATCAGTGAGACTCAGGCATAAATATGAATGTGACTTAAATTTTACTCATCGAGTGGTGAAAGCGGGACATGTAGGTTACCAAAAGGATTCCATTTTGAACTGTAGTACTGTTGATTTGTCATTATTTGTCATTACACTAATGTCATTCAACATTTCTCCTGAAAAACTACTTACAAGAGTTATCATTTCTTCTATGGGAAACAAAAGATATAATTGAAGAGATTTCAATCTGTTCATATTTCCATTATTGTCGTTAAATGTACACAACTTTCAGACTTCAATGCCCATTGCCAGTTCTAGTCTGCTAAGGTCTGGGGGAGTTACAGAGGCCACTATAATTTAAACTCATAGTTTGATAGGAACAGTCAGCACTAGTTAAATGCCATCAATAGCTAATGCAGTTTGGACAGTTTAATTATGTACTTGTCTGAACACTTGTCACACTTCTGGTGACTTCAAAGCTGTGTAGTTGTCTTTGGCACTAAAATTTGCAAAGTGTTTTATAATCATTTTTATTAGTGCTTCTTCATATTAGATCAGAAAAAAAATGTGACATGAAGAGGTTAAGTAACTTGACCAAGGCTAGACTGAACTGACAAGAACAAAATGAGGCTGATACAATTAGCTAAATGGTTCAAGTAAAGTTAAAAGCACATCTCTTAGTTTGGGGAGGGAGGGATGGGAGGAGTTTAAATTACTAAGCTAATTATCTGATAATCACTTAACTCTCTGATCTAAGATTAAAACCTATGGTCCGCAAGTCAGTGTCAAAATACTTAGTGTATTGCTTAATGCTATATTTTTATTGAAATGATGAACCTATGTATTTAAAGATTCTGATGCCTTGTTTTTGAAGTTACATATTGATATCGCCACCTGGTGGACTGATTTGTAATGAAGGCAGGCATAGGGCTTGGGGGAGGAAAAGATGAGACCAGATGCTCCTAGAGCCATTCATCCCTTATGCACACCTTCTCTCTCAGTTGCTTCACCTCTAATGTTGAACCTGAAAATTTTGTTCTGAATAACAACTCTCAGAGAAAGAAATTCAGCATCATGTTATTAACAGACATATCTTGCCTTCTCAAGGAGAAACAGATGAATGAAGTTCCCAGTGGCCAGGAAAACATGAACATATGTTAAAGTCATTAATGGCTGCGTTGCTTCTGTTTAGCAGCAAGGTATAATGACACAACTGATCTGCCTTTTCCTCATTATACAGTGTTAACAAGGAGAGTAGTTATGACAGAAAAGATGAGGATGGCAGCATTCTTTAAATTAGAAGAAAAGGGTAAATCTAATACACAATGCATTTCTTCTGCTAAAAACAATACATTTTATAGAAAATCTATTTGGTATTTCCATTGTGAGATATATCTATCATGTCATGGGGATCAGTTGGGACTCTGTTTTTGTTTAGTCTTTCTCATTTGTCCACTTTAGGACAGAACTGTCTTGCTTAAACAACTGGCTTATATTGGTAGGTTTCCATGTTAGACAATTTTTCATGGTCGTTTTTATAGGAATTTTTTTTTTGAAATGTAATATTTTTCACATGTCCAAGGTACTAAAAGTTTATATCTTTCTCTTTAGAGACAATGGTGTGCATGTCATTGATGAGCATCTTTCAAAGAAACAAACTTCTTTCTGTTGAATCAATCCTATATCTGTAGCACTTCTTTAGGTTTGTGACAAGAAAGACTAGCAGAAATAGTAATTGCAGACATTCTCCATAGCTCTTAAACTTTTCTAGCTATTGTGAGATCCAATAAAGGAGCTAAATCCTCAACATTCACTTTGTAATAGTAGCAATCGTCTGGTTATTACACAATTATGTCTTAAAAATGAGATATTTTGCTCCATTAAATTACCATCTTGCATTAAAATGTCCTCATACATTTTCCATCCCTTTTCTAATTATTATTAGTTGATTAAGTATGTTAAAAAGTCCAAGCAAGAGGCACCTGATGATTATATTATATAAAATATTGAAAATTTTAAAAAAGTTTAGACATCAGGCAAACATTTCACGACAAGCATTTTTCTTCAGTTTGTTAGCATGAAATAAATACAAAAAGTGTGCATTTGCATTTGGAACTACTGGGTAGGTGAGTGACTTCTTTTTTTTTAACCTTTTTAACATCTTTATTGGAGGATAATTGCTTTACAATGTCATGTTAGTTTCTGCTGTATAACAAAGTGAATGAGCTATGTGTACACATATATCGCCATATCCCCTCCCTCTTGCGTCTCCCACCCACCCTCCCTATCCCACCCTTCTAGGTGGTCACAAAGCACCAAGCTGATCTCCCTGTGCTACGTGGCTGCTTCCCACTAGCTATCTAGTTTACATTTGGTAGTATATACATGTAAGTGCTACTCTCTCACTTGGTCCCAGCTTACCCTTCTCCCTCCTCGTGTCCTCAAGTCCATTCTCTACATCTGCATCTTTATTCCTGTCCTGCACTTAGGTTCTTTGGAACCTTTTATTTATTTTTTTAGATTCCACATATATATGTTAGCATAGGGTATTTGTTTTTCTCTTTCTGACTTACTTGACTCTGTATGACAGACTCTAGGTTTATTCACCTCACTACAAATAACTCAATTTCGTTTCCTTTTATGGCTAAGTAATATTCAATTGTATATATGTGCCACATTTTCTTTATCCATTCATCTGTCGATGAACACTTAGGTTGCTTCCATGTCCTGGTTATTGTAAATAGAGCTGCAATGAACATTGTGGTACATGACTCTTTTTGAAATTATGGTTTTCTAAGGGTATATGCCCAGTAGTGGGATTGCTGGGTCATATGGTAGTCCCATTTTTAGTTTTTAAGGAACCTTCATACTATTCTCCATAGTGGCTGTATCAATTTACATTCCCACCAACAGTGTAAGACGGTTCCCTTTTCTCCACACACTCTCCAGCATTTAGTGTTTGTAGATGTTTTGATGATGGCCATTCTGACTGCTGTGAGGTGATACCTCATTGTACTTTCGATTTGCATTTCTCTAATGATTAGTGATGTTGAACATCCTTTCATGTGTTTGTTGGCAATCTGTGTATCTTCTTTGGAGAAATGTCTATTTAGGTCTTCTGCCCATTTATGGATTGGGTTGTTTGGTTTTTTGATATTGAACTGCATTAGCTGCTTGTAAATTTTAGAGATTAATCCTTTGTCAGTTGCTGCATTTGCAAATATTTTCTCCCATTCTGAGAGTTGTCTTCTTGTCTTGTTTATATTTTCCTTTGCTGTCCAAAAGTTTTTTAGGTCCCATTTGTTCATTTTTGTTTTTATTTCCATTTCTCTAGGAGGTGGGTCAAAAAGGATCTTGCTGTGACTTATGTCACAGAGTGTTCTACCTATGTTTTCCTCTAAGAGTTTTATAGCATCTGGCCTTACATTTAGGTCTTTAATCCAATTTCAGGAGAATTTTGTATATGGTGTTAGGGAGTATTCTGATTTCATTCTTTTACATGTAGCTGTCCAGTTTTCCCAGCACCACTTGTTGAAGAGGCTGTCTTTTCTCCATTGTATATTCTTGGCTCCTTTATCAAAGATAAAGTGATCATATGTGCATGGGTTTCTCTCTGCACCTTCTATCATGTTCCATTTATCTATATTTCTAGTTTTGTGCCAGTACCATACTGTCTTGATTACTGTAGCTTTGTAGTATAGTCCAAAGTCCAGGAGCCTGATTCCTCCAGCTTCCTTTTTCTTTCTCAAGATTGTTGTGGCTATTTGGGGTCTTTTGTGTTTCTATACAAATTGTGAATTTTTTTTTCTATTTCTGTGAAAAATGCCAGTGGTAGTTTGATAGGGATTGTACTAAATCTGTAGATTGCTTTGGATAGTATAGCCATTTTCATAATGTTGATTCCTCCAATCCAAGAACATGGTATATCTCTCCATCTATTTGTATCATCTTTAATTTCTTTCATCAGTGTCTTACAGTTTTCTGCATACAGGTCTTCTGTCACCTTAGGTAGGTTTTCTCCTAGGTATTTTATTCTTTTTGTTGCAGTGGTAAATGGAAGTGTTTCCTTAATTTCTCTTTCAGATTTTTCATCATTAGTGTATAGGAATGCAAGAGATTTCTGTGCATTAATTTTGTATCTTGCTACTTTACCAGATTCATTGATTAGCTCTAGTAGTTTTCTGGTAACATATTTAGGATTCTCTGTGTATAGTATCATGTCATCTGCAAACTGTGACTTGTTTTACTTTTTCTTTTCCAATCTGTATTCCTTTTATTTCTTTTTCTCCTCTGATTGCTGTGGCTAAAACTTCCAAAACCATTTTGAATGGTAGTGGTGAGAGTGGAAAACCTTGTCTTGTTCCTGATCTTAAAGGAAATGTTTTCAGTTTTTCACCATTGAGAACTATGTTAGCTGCAGGTTTGTCATATATGACCTTTATTATGTTGAGGTAGGATCCCTGTATGCCTACTTTCTAGAGATTTTTTATTTTTATTTTTTGCTGTACGTGGGCCTCTCACTGTTGTGGCCTCTCCCGTTGTGGAGCACAGGCTCCAGACGCGCAGGCTAAGTGGCCATGGCTCATGGCCCAGCTGCTCCGCGGCATGTGGGATCTTCCCGGACCGGGGCACGAACCCATGTCCCCTGCATCGGCAAGCAGACTCTCAACCACTGCACCACCAGGGAAGCCCTCCTGGAGGGTTTTTATCATAAACGGGAGTTGAATTTTTTCAAAAGCTTTTTTCTGCATCTATTGAGATGATCATATGGCTTTTCTCCTTCAATTTTTAATAAGATGTATCACATTGATTGATTTGCGTATATTGAAGAATCCTTGCATTCCTGAGATAAACCCCACTTGATCACAGTGTATGATCCTTTTAATGTGTTGTTGGATTCTGTTTGCAAGTATTTTGTGGAGGATTTTTGCATCCATGCTCATCAGTGATATTGGCCTGTAGTTTTCTTTCTTTGTGACATCCTTGTCTGGTTTTGGTATCAGGGTGATGGTGACCTCGTAGAATGAGTTCGGGAGCGTTCCTCCCTCTGCTTTATTTTGGAAGAGTTTAAGAAGGATAGGTGTTAGCTCTTCTCTAAATGCTTGGTAGAATTTGTCTCTGAAGCCATCTGGTCCTGGGCTTTTGTTTGTTGGAAGATTTTTAATCACAGTTTTAATTTCAGTGTTTGTGATTTGTCTGTTGCTATTTTCTATTTCTTCCTGGTTCAGTCTTGGAATGTTGTGTTTTTCTAAGAATTTGACCATTTCTTCCAGGTTGTTCATTTTATTGCTATATAGTTGCTTGTAGTAATCTCTCATGATCCTTTGTATTCTGCAGTGTCAGTTGTTACTTCTTGTTTTTCATTTCTAATTCTATTGATTTGAGTCTTCCCCCTTTTTTTCTTGATGAGTCTGGCTAATGGTTTATCAACTTTGTTTAACTTCTCAAGGAACAAGCTTTTAGTTTTATTGATCTTTGCTATTGTTTCCTTCATTTCTTTTTCATTTATTTCTCTTCTGAGCTTTATGATTTCTTTCCTTCTGCTAACTTTGGGTTTTTTTTTTGTTGTTGTTCTTCTTTCTCTAATTGCTTTAGGTGTAAGGTTAGCTTGTTTATTTGAGATGTTTCTCGTTTCTTGAGGTAGGAGTGTATTGCTATACACTTCCCTCTTAGAACTGCTTTTGCTGCATTTTATAGGCCCTGGGTCGTCCTGTTTTCATTGTCATTTGTTGCTAGGTATTTTTTTACTTCCTCTTTGATTTCTTCAGTGATATCTTGCTTATTTAGTAGTGTATTGTGTAGCCTCCATGTGTTTGTATTTTTTCCAGTTTTTTTCCTGAAATTGATATCTAGTCTCATAGCGTTGTTGTTGGAAAAGATACTTGATACAATTTCAATTTTCTTAAATTTACCCAGGCTTGATTTGTGACCCAAGATATGATCTATCCTGTAGAATGTTCCATGAGCACTTTAGAAGAAAGTGTATTCTGTTGTTTTTGGATGGAGTGTCCTATAAGTATCAATTAAGTCCATCTTGTTTAAAGTATCATTTAAAGCTTGTGTTTCCTTATTTATTTTCATTTTTGTTGATCTGTCCATTGGTGAAAGTGGGGTGTTAAAAGCCCCCTACTATTATTGTGTTACTGTTGATTTCCCCTTTTATGGCTGTTTAGCACTTGCCTTATGTATTGAGGTGCTCCTATGTTAGGTACACAAATATTTACAATTGTTATATCTTCTTCTTTGCCTGATCCCTTGATCTTTATATTGTCCTTGTTTGTCTCTTGTAATAGTCTTCAATTTAAAGTCTATTTTGTCTGATATGAGAATTGCTACTCCAGCTTTCTTTTGATTTCCATTTGCATGGAATATCTTCTACCATCCCCTCACTTTCAGTCTGTATGTTTTCCTAGGTCTGAAGTGGGTCTCTTGTAGACAGCATACATACAGGTCTTGTTTTTGTATCCATTCATCCAGTCTATGTCTTTTGGTTGGAGCATTTGATCCATTTACATTTAAGGTAATTATCAATATGTGTGTTTCTATTACCATTTTCTTAATTGTTTGGGGTTTGTTTTTGTTGGTCTTTTCATTCTCTTGTGTTTCCTGCCTATAGAAGTTCCTTTAGCATTTGTTGTAAAGTTGCTTTGGTGTTGCTAAATTCTCTTAACTTTTGCTTGTCTGTAAAGGTTTTAATTTCTCCTTCAAATCTTAGTGAGATACTTGCTGGTTAGAGTAATTGCTGTTGTAGGTTTTTTTTTCCCTTTCATCACTTAAATTTGTCCTGCCACTCCCTTCTGTCTTGCAGAGTTTCTGCTGAACCATCAGCTGTTAACCTTATGGGGATTCCCTTTTTGTTTTTCCCTTGCTGCTTTTAATATTTTTTTTTTTGTATTTAATTTTTGATAGTTTGATTAATATGTGTCTTGGCATGTTTCTCCTTGGATTTATCCTGTATGGGACTCTCTGCCCTTCCTGGACTTGGGTTGCTCTTTCCTTTCCCATGTTAGGGAAGTTTTCAACTATAATCTCTTCAAATATTTTCTCAGTCCCTTTCTTTTTCTCTTCTTCTTCTGGAACCCCTATAATTCGAATGTTGGTACATTTAGTGTTGTCCAGAGTTCTTTTAGACTGTCCCCAATTATTTTCATTCTTTTTTCTTTATTCTGTTCTGCAGAAGTTATTTCTACTATTTTATCTTCCAGGTCACTTATCCATTCTTCTGCCTCAGTTATTCTGTTATTGATTCCTTCTAGAGAATTCTTAATTTCATGTATTGTGTTGTTCATCATTGTTTGCTCTTTAGTTCTTCTAGGTCCTTGTTAAATGTTTCTTGTACTTTCTCTATTCTACTTGCAAGATTTTGGATCATCTTTACTATCATTACTCCGAATTCTTTTTCAGGTAGACTACCTATTTTGTCTTCATTTGTTTGGTCTGGTGGGTTTTTACCTTGCTCCTTCAACTGCTGTGTATTTCTCTGTCTTCTCATTTTGTTTAACCTACTGTGTTTGGGGTCCTTTTCACAGGCTGCACATTCATTGTTCCCATTGTTTTTGGTGTCTGTCCCCAGTGGTGAGGTTGGTTCAGTGGGTAGTGTAGACTTCCTGGTGGAGGGGACTGTGACTGTGTTCTAGTGGGTGGGGTTGGATCTTGTCTTTCTGGTGGGCAGTGTTGCGTCCAGTGGTGTGTTTTGGGAAGTCTGAGAACTTAGTTTGATTTTAGGCAGACTCTCTGTTAATGGGTGGGGTTGTGTTCCTGTCTTGCTAGTTGTTTGGCCTGGGGTGTCCAGCACTGGAGCTTGCTGCTTGTTGGGTGGACCTTGGTCTTTGTATTCAGATGTAGATCTCTGGGAGAGCTCTTGCTGATTGATGTTACGTGGTTCCAGGAGGTCTCTGGGGGTCCAATGTCCTGAACTCAGCTCTCGCATTTCAGAGGCTCAGGCCTGCCACCAGGCTGGAGTGCCAACATTCTGTCAGCCACACGGCTGAAGGCTCCACTGGGGGAGGATCTGTTTGCAAGTTCCTGTATGGTTGCAAGCAGGATTCAGTTCTTTGAGGGCTGTGGGACTGAAGGCCTCAGTTCCTCAAGGAATGTGGATAAGAGGTCCCCTTCATTTCTTTGCCATGTGGATCTCTCTATAAGGCAGCTCACATATATGACAGCTCAGGTGTTTCAGGGGACTCAGCACAGGTCCAGCTATGAGGGACTGGTAAGCTCTGAGTGTCTGGAGCAGCTTAGAGAATGGCTGAATCAGACCTGTTTTTTTTAAATAAATTTATTTATTTTTGGCTGCATTGGGTTATCATTGCTGTGTGCAGGCTTCTCATTGCCATGGCTTCTCTTGTTGTGGAGCATGGGCTCTAGGTACATAAGCTTCAGTAGTTGTGGCTCACAGGCTCTAGAGCACAGGCTCAGTAGTTGTGGCACACGAGCTTAGTTGCTCTGAGACATGTGAGATCTTCCTGGACAAGAGTTCAATCCCATGTCCCCAGCATTGGCAGGTGGATTCTTAAACACTGCACCACCAGGGAAGTCCATGAGTGACTTTTTTAAACTCTTGAGATCTAACAATGCATCTACTTATAAACACCAAATGAGATACATATATTATTAATTTTGGTCTCATCCATAAAGACACATCTTGTATAATCTCATATTTACTATTCATAATGAAAGCAGTCATTTGGGCAATATATTAAAAATATATTTTACAAAGAATTTTGCAGGATATGGGACATTTAAAAGAATCCTGGAATACATAAAAATTCATTAATCCCTTTGGGCTTTCCAATAGGCTTTAGAATACATATGCATGCTTGTGTGCGCGTGTGTGTGTGTGTGTGTGTGTGTGTGTGTGTGTGTGTAATCAGTGATTAAGGAGTCATGGATATAATAAATATGTATTTTAGCTCAGTGTCTGATACTATTATTTGGCATCTTATTAAGTGCACTCTGGTGATATGACTCATTTCCTCTATTTCTTCACCTAAAAATTTCAATTTTAGCTTTAATTTTTTTTTAGAAAAGTATAGATGTGCACAATTTAAAAGGTCAAAGGTTTTGTTTGTTTTTTTTAAAATAACAGTTCCTACTTGCTCTTATTCACCATTCCTCAGCAAGCAACCACTTTGATTTCTTGTAGATGATAATTTTGGTAATTACATCAATGTCTTCAAATAATGTGGAATTGATATCCATTATGAAAGTGAGAAATTTGTTCTTTCCTTCCCTCATTTAACCCCAGAGCCTGAACTTCCTTTCCATACTCCCCACTCATATTCATAATATCCTAACATTGTCACCTTGTGTGGATCATTTTCTGAGTTTACATTATGCTACGGTAATTATAATCATCACTGAGCAATGTGGTAAGATATGATTACTTTTTCTTCCCTGAACAATTTTTTGCTCTCTCTCTAGAGATAGACTAGTGATTATATTATTTTTTATTAGCTTAGCTATTTTAAAAAAATATTCCACTTCAAAGCCTTTGGCCACTTGCCATATTCTTTCAAAACATCCAAATGTGTCAGGTATCTATCTTCCTGAAGACTTCTCTCCCAGAACCTTCTGAACTGCCTAATCTGAACTGGTTGTCCCCTGTGCCTGGTGTGCAGTTAGCAACATGTAATTTCCCTTCAGCAACTTCTTGGGTTTGGATCACATGTTTCCTCTAACTCTCTACTTTATTTTTCTTGAATTATTCCACTATTAAGTGAAGCATATCTTGAGAAAGAATACAAGGAAGGTAAAATTTCGAGACTGAAACCCAGCAGGACCCTGTGGGACCTTCCCAAGGACAGACCTTTGTGTCCCCCATCTCTTGTTTGTAGAAAAGCTTTAGCCTACTAGGCCTTTCTGACTTCCAAAGAGGAAATTTAATCAGAGAAGTAAGAAAATACAGAAACAGAGGAAAACAAACAAGACAAAGTAAAAATAGTTTAGCCATAAAACAGTCAAGGACCTTAAGTTCCTCCTCAAGAGCTATACATAATCTCCTGAGCCATATCCTTGAGTTGTTTTGCTAAAACAAAATACTAAATACTAAAACCCCCACCAGATAGAAGACATTAGCTACTGACCACAAGCACATAGACCCTAGACCTGCTGGAACCAGAAGGTTAATGATGTTGATTCCTCTAAACACTACAGTTACCTCATCACCAACCAATCAAAAGAATGTCCATGAGCAGATCAGACACCCTGTGACACTCTCCCTCACCCTGTCTTTTGAAAGCTTTCTCTGAAAGCCTTTGGGGAATTATAGTCTTTTGAGTATGAGCTGCTTATTCTCCTTGCTTGGCCCCCATTGGGCACCTTGCAATAAACAATGCAGCTTTCTTCATCACAACCTGGTGTCAGTAGATTGAACTTGCTCAATAGTTTTCTGATGTTTATCACTCTGGTCATTGAATTTACATTTTTAGTCAAAGTGTTTATTTCGTGTCTATAACACTGAATGTGAAGAACACTACTACACACTTACCCTGTTACACAAATTAAATATAAGCTTTTCTCAGAAAAATCCCTTTGTGAGATTGATATCTAGTTAATGGATGGTATAAATGTTTTCTATCAATACTTAACAGAAAAGAATTTGACTTTGCATTTTATTCCCCCAAAATTAACACCCACATCGATATTGTAGATGAAAGAATTTTGTATTCATTTTGTTGACAGAATGATTTGAGACCAAGGAGGAAATGCCATTTAACAACCTCTGCATATTCTTCATTCTGGGGAGAAATGCATTCTGCTCACTGTCTAATCAATTAGGTAGACAAAATGAATTTCATCATAATTCTGTCAACAAAATGCTAACTTGGTTAAATTATTCTCTCCACAAAATGAATTAACTGAAAAATCCTTTTGTCCACAAAATAGATTTAAGCATTTAGTGAAGCCTTGTAAATACTATCGTCTGTTAGTTTAGTATGTGTATTGTAAATATGTGGATTGGCTATGTCAGCATTTCTAGTTCTTTAGAGGTTATGGACCTATCTGTTGTAGTTTTCCTTCCCATTTCAGGTCAAGTGGAGAACGAAGTCAATTATCCAGAGAATAGCATATGGTAGATAAATGTAGCACTGTCCAAAACTACTGTAAGTAAGTTCCATTTGAGCATTATGCATTTTTACAAAGTATAATTTAACAAGCTTGCCAACTAATTGTCTTTAATTAGGGCTTCAAATGCAACAAGTCATTTCAGGGATAATTCTTCATAAAGAAAAGAGACCAATGGTTCAACTTCTTGACAAGGTGCTCTAAAGGAAATAAACCTTTTAAACATACTACAATACATCATTTAAAAAATTATCCAGTATCACCTTCTATGATATTTTTCTCCCCTTTGATCGTATGAGCATTTTAAAATGAATGCTTTGGAAAATTCATGAGTTGCAGATAGTGTAATATTTTTAATTAAAAAAAATTTTAGTTGGACCCAGCTTACATTATTTGATAGAGATTTTTTTAAAGAATTGTTCATCAATGTGATGTCCAGGAACATATAATTTGATGCACGTTTATTTTAAAGTATTAACTTTACTTGTTTATGAAAATATGGAATAGCTGTTTAACAATAAGTTTTTCTTTTAATTGCTATATTTAATCAATTGTATAAATTGACATTTCTCACCAAACCTAAATCCAGTAGGAATAGAGAATTGTTAGACTATTAAATAATGTTTTTATTTCTATGAATATTTCATTGGCTTTGGAGAGACACTATTATCTTCTATTATTCCAGTAGTTGTCAAATTATTTAATTTGAAAAACGATTATGTTTCATATCAAATCTTTACATGATCATTCTTTTGTTTGAATGGAATAGAATAGACTAGGAAGAATAAGAGAGTTAATAGGAAAATTAATAAGATAGTTCTCTGCACAAAATACGCTCATGATTGAGAAGCATAGGTTTAGGGGAGTTTTAACTGGTGACAATATGGAAAGGAGGTGACTTTCCCAATCAATTCTTACCTAAAAATGAAGTCATGCTATTTTTAAAAACAAAATATGATGTGACAATTCTGTACCCTTAAAAAAATAATTTCTTCAATGGTATCACTTTCAGTAAAATAAATGTATCACTAATACAGGTTGTAAGGACCAGCAAATTGTTTTTTCTTACTAACTAAAATAGGTGATAGACCATTTAAGCAGAAATATGAACTAAATTTTCCCACTGAGTTTAGAGTAGGAAAAAAATGAAAATCAATAAGGGAGATGTTGCTGTGTCCCCAACATGAAAACAGTGACTGACACTTAGTAGATGCTCAGCAAATATTTGTTGAATAATTGAACAAACTGTCATAAATTTCCCTTCTCACAAAGTATGCCAGATTTTACGTAACTTAATCAACATGTACAATATTTTGCTTTCCTCCTAAAATTATTAATCCTTTGTCATACATAGCAGTAGTGTGTGAAGAAAAAGTAGCATGGAAAAAACATGTTGCTGGACTTGTCTATTTTTGACAGAAGTAGAGAAATCTTCATTTGCAGAAATAGAGGATAGAGTTCTGGTGTGATTTGTTCCTGTTTGGAACAAACACATGCATAGGAATCGGGTTCTCATTCTTTTTTAGTGAGATCATTTTGTAATCTGTTTTGTCTTTCTCTTTGAAATTATTGAATTTCAGAGGATTACATAATCCAAGCCATACTACTGATGATAAGAAGGTTAAAGGACATTGATGGAGAAAAATATGCAAGTGGTTTGTCATGCACAGACTGTGAAATGGGCTAATTAATTCCCATAACACGGTTCATAAATTCTAGCAAGAAATAATGACCAGCTGGAAGGTTATGGGCAAGATCTAAATGCACAAGGAATAGTATCATCTTCGAACTTGAATACTTTGAAACATTGTCATTGAAAACTATTACCATGATTCTCCAAATCTCTGCTAGAGAGACCATATTCTCTTTTATGATTCTATAGTTACAAGTTAAGAATTAATAAATTATATAATATGTATAAATATAATATAAATTAATATATAATTAAAACTTCAGTAATTAACACATAATGTGCAATATAATCAGTGGTAATATAATATATATTAACTAATCTATAACATAATATTTTATTATGTATATTCTGCATATAATTTTATGTATACTCTGAAACTAGGCAAGGCATAAGCAAGGCACAGGTATATAATTACACAAATATATTTATAGGTATATTACTAAAGGAAGCCCATGAACTACTAATGATGAAATGTTAGTCACATAGGCTGATTCAAAACACATCATATACAAATGCATAGTATTTTATGTGAATTTTATACTATAGATGACTAACAAAGTGAGAATGATTTTATGATAATGTAGTTATCCCTGTTTCCTTTTTGTTTTATTTTGTTTATTTATATTTTGTGTTTCTTTACAGTAGAATGCTTTGCTTTTTAATTGAAAAGCAAGCAATTAAAATAAGATTATATATTTTAATAAACATAGTAATATATATACATAATATAATGATACATATTGTGATAAACTACATTTGTGATAAATTACTTTTCCAGACTAATATAACACATATGAGATCGTGTATTTTTCTGGATGTGTTGCAGCACATGAGATCAGGAGACATTCTCATACTTCCATATTCCACAGAATACAAAACATTGATCACCACTTTATGTAGGAATAATATTGAAATGCTTGTAAATTTTAAGGGCCAAGTATGTTTAATTCACTCCTCTATTATCAGCCCCTAGCACAGGGTCTGAAATATAGTAGAATGAATGATCACAGAAGTTTCAGCCTCTTTTCCTCTCCACATATACAGAGATATCTGCCCCCTCTACCCCTGATTCACCTACCTGGCTGTTGCTTCTCCTGGTCACGTGCTTTGCTCCCCACCATCCCATCCCTTCCAATTTTACTCTAGGCCAAGCTCTTAATTTGCTTTTGGTCAACACCTGAAACTCAGGGACTAAGTCCCCTTTGGTGTGATGCATTACTACTCTGGTGGTGTTCAGCATATACGTGAAATTTAAAAAGTTACACTTATACCATCCTAGTCTCTTACTTCTCAAATCACCTTCTGTAGCTGCTTGGGTAAAACAGAATTTACCAAGCCATGGGGTTACTGAAGATAACCATAATATAGGAAAAAATATGCACAAGGGTAAGCTAAATATGACCATGACAATAGTCCAAGGAAATTGAACAAAAGACAAAGTTAGATTATCCCCAAGTCTTGTTCTTCTGTTCTGAGGACAATATTTTCTCTAAATTTCAATAGAGAAAGAAAAGAAAAGTCTTTGTTACAAAGCCTCAGGAATTCTTTCTAATCACATGGCTTGGTCTTAATAAAGGATTGTTATGGGTTAGTTTCTGGGAAATCAGACTCAGAGGTGGAATTTTACACACAGGATGCTTATGAAGAGGTGCTATAGAGAGAGGGAAGGAAGCAGGAGTGGGCAGAGGCAGAAGTCAATCTGCGAAGCCGGCCTGAAGCCTTTACCATTTCTACAGGAAGCTATGGAGCCAGAGTGGCGCATCGGTGTAGTGTCCAGGAAAAACTCCTCTGTAATCCTCCATCATACTTAGACCCTGCGTCAATTAGTCATTGGAGATGAGTCTCCCAGGGTAGGAACATTAGCATGAGCAAGGTGGCTGTCTTAACCTGAAGTGATCCCTGAGCGATTGCCTGCTGACAGTACTCCCAGCAGCTGAGGAAACAAGATTGGGAAACATCATTGATTGGGGAAACAATTTTGACTGGGGACCTGGAAAGAGCATCACAACATCCACAATGGACCAACTCCAACCAATTTAACCTTGCAACTCCAACAACATAGAGAAATACATTTTCTAAGAATTGAGTGACTTAGACTAAAATGACATATGAAGTTGTGTGTTTGTGTGCATATGAGAAACTGTGAAGAGCAAGAGGTAGGAGGTTGAGGTCTTTCAATGCGCATTCTTGAACAGGCTTGAGCACTCCCAGACCCCTTAGTGTCTGAAGTCTCCCACCAAGTCTGAGGTGAAAAAGTTTCTCTTCATTTTTCCTAGGCTTCTGGGTTGTAATAATTGGATCAATGATGCATTCACAAACAATTCCCCAACACAATAATTCATAGAGATCGTAAAGTCTAAGTCCATACTGAGGAAAGGAAATATTTTTCCTAATTGTAATATTAGCTACACGAAAATCCACCAAAACTAGTAAAGATTTATATTACAGTACTCAGCAGTGTTGGTCCCTTTTACTCACTCTTCTCCTTTCAGGCTACCTTTTACCCGATGCATAATAAATTATGTCTTCCCACCTTCATTTGCCTGGAAAAATATTTCTTTTCCAGGACCCAGCCAAGGTGCTATGCTCTCCAGTGAGTTTTCCCTAATTATCAGCATGAATTTAAACTTTCTCCTTTGTGTTCATACGATATTCAATAAATAACACAAATAATTTACCTTACCATGCTAAAATTACCTGTTTGGATTTTTTATACACTGAAATGAAAGAAAAGCCCTTGAATATAGGGGCTGTATTTTATGTTTGTGGGTTTTTTTTTTTACTTTTTATTGGAGTATAGTTGATTTATAATGTTGTATTAGTTTCAGGTGTACAGCCAAGTGAATGTTTTTGACTTAGTGACCAGACCACTAGTTGTCACAAAATAGGCAATAGATATTTGTTATTGAAGGGGAGGATGGCAACTGCGGCACTACCTCATTCTTGGATAAAGAATATGCTCCTGAATAGATGATTTGGGGGGAAAATGAATTGATTAATATCCAGTTTCCATTAGTTGAAAGCCTACTACCATATGCTGGGTTGGGAAATAGACAGTGTTATGTTATCACTTCACATCCACGGGGAAACTGAGGTTTAAAGAGGTTAATAAAAACACAAATCTCTTGAAAGTAATACTGCTAATCAAGGGCTGATATCAGAGCCAGATCATCTGACATTCTTTTCATTACACAAGGCAAGACCTCAAAGGAGCTTGCTGGCTACTCTAGGTTGGTGAAATGCAGTGTTGATTTTTTAGCCAATCTGAGGGTCAAATGAACTATTGTATGTAAAACTGGTCGACAAGTGAAAATTTAGAGTTCTAAAACTCCTAGTTGTCATAATTATTTTTGCTGTTACTACTATTCTGTGAAGCTTTGCACGTAAGCCTTTTACTATTAAAATTGCTTACATAACTAATGTCCTGTTCTGTAGGAAGGCGAATCTTGATTAGAAAGCCTATTTCTATTATACTTTCTGTCTTCACTAGAAAAAGAAGCAAAAAAGTGTTTCTATACTGATGTTTCCTATTTTGTATTATAATTACATCCATTCCAGCAATTGTATCTTTGAAAGAAATAATAGAAAAGAATCATGCTATGGTAAGCAAAGAAGCATATTGATGATAACTTCATGTGGATAGTGTCAGTTTTCTCAGTTGCCAGCATTGCACAATAAACAGTGTTTTGGAGCTAAAGTGATAACTTGGGATTGGCTATATTGTAACACTGAACACCATTTCCCATCTACATCTTTTCTTGTATAAGCTGAGAAGTTAATGTTTAGCAGAAGTGAAAGTGAACAATAACAGGAGCAAAATGTTGCATTAATACTTAATGTAATGCTTTTTGAGAGTATAAAGGAATAAAATAATTCAAATGTAAACGTTATCTGCCAGGATACTTTCAATTTAAATGTTTTGCTAGGAATACCTTTATTTTGCTGGAGTTTTGCTTGTGAGAAATAAGAACACTATAAATAACTGTATGCTTGCCTTCTAACATTTCAAATGAATCCATGATGATCCTCTCACTTTTTCCTATGGTTCTCGAAAATAGTAGTTCCTAGACTTTCAGATGTCACATATCAATCGGAGGTTTGCAAACATTTTATTTTAACAAATAAAAACATTTGCTCAAAAGCTATTGTATGAATGCTAACCATAATTTTATTAAGTAAAAGATTTAACCCAATAACTATAAAAATGTTAAATAAATTTTATTTTATGAAACACTATTGAAATAATCCTCTTTCTTCCCTTGTTATGAAAGAAGGACACAATATATAGGCTTGGCATACAGAATAGCTCTCATTTTTATCTCAGTTGAAAAAAAGATGCACAGATTGACCTTGTATTTGAAATGGTATGTTTCTATTGCCTAATTAATTTCTAGTAATACTTAATATTATTAGATTTTATTTAAAAAATTGAATGCTTGAGAAAATTCACTCTGCTTGGTGTTTCCCAGGCTTTATTAAATCAGAATATATTCTATGCCTCAACTTTCTTGATTGCGTATTTCAAAAAGTAGATTCTTATTGAAATGCTAAATTTCAATAAGAAACCAATGCTCTGTAAAAGAAATCAATTGAACAATTTATTCAATTGAACTCAGGAAAATGAACTATTCTTTTAAGAATTTTGGACCACAGGGTGCTTTTTAATGATAAAATAATTTTATCTTTTTCTTGTTATTTACAGAACTGAAGAAAAAAGCCTGCCTAATTCCCCAAGCTCTTATATCACAACGTCTGAATTTATGCATATGTTCAAAATGGCTTTGCAAGCTTTCAGAGAAGGACATTAATGTCAGTGGGGGGTATGATTCACTACTTTAATATGTTCTCTTTATTGATTTCAAGACAAATAAAACATACATGATTTCCAGTAAGCAACTGGGTAAATAACGGTTGAAATAAATGGGCTAAGAGAGAATTTTGCCCTATTCTCCATGACTCTGATAAACTCATTGCTGGAAACTATGTTCATTCTGAGGATAACAAGAAACAAATGAGAAAAAAATTTGAGAGATAAGCACAAATAATAATTAAGGGTTTCTCTGAGAAAAATAAATAAATGAAGTAAAACTAAAACACTTGGCCAAACAATAACCAAGCAAATGTATACATTAACAACTATGATTTCTTGATAGGCACAAAAACCAAAGGGGCAAACATATTATTAAGCAGACTGCATGGAATCATAAATGGAAACAGCTGAATACCAAATGGTTTTCTAAAGAAATATTGAAAGATTAATTCTCCCTGAGACTTTAGAATTAGATGGTGTTGGACACTAAATCTAGCATTTCTAAGTTCCAAGAAACTATGATTTCTCATTATTCACATAACTCCAGCCAAGAGTTAAAGAACAAGGGCTTGAACTTTTCCTATGCAGAGTTCTGAACTTCAGTGTTCAAACATTTACTTGTAGGTTGCATACAAGGCAACTGTGGTGAGGAGTTAGGTGTCTAGAAACCCCTCAAGGGAGCACTGAGCCCTGCTGTATTTTGGGAGTAACTTCAGGACCAGGGCATGTTCATTAAGTGTGGTCAATAGCAGAGCTAACCTTTCCAGGACTGGCTGAGATCCAGAGAGCAGACAACTGAAGGAAGAGGTCAGAAGTAATATATTTAGGAGGGTATCAGGATGTCAAGTTATAAGGAAAGGAAATCGTATAGTCAAGGTGGAGATCATTCATATTTAAGATGAGCAGTAAATAATGGCAGAAAAAGTGTGAATTGTGCAGAGTATAGGATTATGAGTTTTTAGTCCAAGTAGAAGTAGACCTGGTGTCAGTAAAGATGAGGTTCCTATAAGGACACCTGATCTTGTAAGAGTGTAAGAAAGACCCAGGAACCAGAGGAGCTGAGACAGTTATTAGGGAATCAAAGCAGTGAACTGAGTACATAATTATAGATTAGAACCCCATTGCTGGGGAAATAGGAAGGAAAAGTCTGGCTTAGTCATAGGAGAATAATGCAAAAATAAGAGAACTAAAGTCACAGCAGATGCAATAGCAGCTACAAGAGATGAGGCTGATCACTAAACTATTAGCATATTATTCTGAGTTTTCTTACTTGATACCCTTCCTCTAATCTGAACCAAGCCCTGCTCTGTGGCAAAGATGAACCACAAAATGGAACTTAATTGGCGCAGTCTTTCAAGATTCTAACCTTTATATGAGGAGCCCATACAATTTGTAATATTCCCCCAAAATTCAGAAAGGGTCTTTCTCTCAGCTTTCAAGTTATCTCAAAACAAAGTAACTTAGACATTACATAATTATTCCCAAAGATCTATTGAGGAAGGGGAAGCTGGACATAGGTATCATCGGTAGTAACACAGAATGTACAAGGTTATGGTATATTAGTTTCTAAAGCTTCTCTACTAGCATGAATTTGTATACTGCCACAATTTACCTGACAAGTGTACTATTTATATTAGAAGTTTTCTTACCTCCAAAGAAAGTGTTAAAGAGAGTTGAAATCAATTTATCTCATTTTATTCAATTCACAATTATTTATTTGGTTAAATTAGTATGTGGCAGGCATTGTACTAGGGCTTGGAAATAGAGATGAATAAAACAAAATCATAATTCTCAAAAAGCTTGAGTCCAATAAAGAAATATACAGTAACATACATTCTAAAGCAAATATTTATGATTCAGTTATAACTATGCATACAGTAAAAACTCACCAACAAAGAAACATAAAAGTGCATAATGGAAGTGATTAACTCTACCTGACTGTCGAAGGGTCGACCATACACTTCATTATTTGACATTAAAATTTTCCTAATTTCTTCAAAAGGCAAAATTGAGCAGAGTCAAAATATCATGGGTTGTGTTAATAATTTTTTAATGGGGGCTGGTTGAGAAGAGCAGGATGAGTTATTTTGTTAAATTTTAAAAGTTAAAAATAATTCACTGGCATTTCCAGTTGCTTTCTTGTTCTCTTTTCCCATCTACTTTGGTGCCATAAATCATAATACCATTTCATTCAGAGCAAATGCACAAAAATCTCATAGTTCATTTGTAGTGTCTGTTCATAGCCCTCAGCTGTAGGATAGGAAGTTTCTAGAACTAAGAGAGATATTTCATGGACAGAGAAGGCAAAGTAGGAGGAGGAATCCTGAAATCCCTCAATTCTTGAGCCAAAAAGAACTGGTTTAAAAACTGTTAACCAAAATTCTGTTTTTCCTTTTTCTAATAAGTGCAATTAAGAACTGTATAAATAAATTTGAATTTATAAGAATTGTAAAATTAAAGATATATAAATCTGACTAGAGCCAAGTATAGTATTTGGTATATAATATCTTTTAATAAATATTCATTGAATACATTAATGAAAGCATGAGTTGGAGAAAGAATTATTATGGATAACAGGAAAATTTGAGATCAAAAGAATTCTTTTAATATTCCTAATCCATTCTAATGGGATTATTTTTGACCTTAGGAAGGCCATCAAAGTGGTATGTGACTACAGCATTTTTAATGCAACAGAGATAACCTTATCTAATTCAGCTAGGTAGTAGAACTGATTATGCTGGTCAAACTAAACAAATGAAGTGTGCTGAATTATACTCTCCGACATGCTGCTACATTGTTTTTCGAACTAGTGCAAATCACTTAATCTTGGCTTCCTCTCTAGGGAAAGTGCATGGAATTGATAAGCAGTTTAACATTTGGGTAGATTTACACTTTAGTATCTTATGCCAATAGAAAAAACTAGTTTTTAGGACTTAGGGAATCTTTGATGGAAAGATATTATGGCTAGCTATTTTTAATTCATTACCATTTTTTAGTTGCAAATATGGACTTTGTTTATAATTTCAGTATGAATGTGAAGTACTCCCAAACAACAGAACTGGCATTACCATTTTGAAATTTTCCCCACAGAGCGAGGAGGGTCTGTCATTTTAAGTTTTTGCAGAAGTGGTCTATTTCAACTCAAGAATATTGACCTTTTGGGGATGCTGATTCAACTCTGGAGTGAAAAAGAAGCAAAATTAAGTCACTGATTACACACTGACATTAAAAGGTTATTTGCAGTTTCTGCAAATGGACAGTCATAAGGCAAAGCATGTGCTCCACTGAAGCTGCAGTGTTTGGTGATCAGGCACAGCAATTCTAATCTCATCTTGCACTCTGCTGTTGATTGCTGTTTTTTGTGTTATGGCTACAAAATCCCAGAATAGCAGTTACAGGATGAAGATGCCATTAGAGATTAGAAAAAGGAATTTGACTTTATATAACATCCTTCATCTGCCCTGTGTTTTAAAAATGGAAAAGAGAGCTCATGAAAAAGATTTTGAATGACAGAAACAGAAAAGAGCAACACTATTTGCAGAACAAATATAGTCCAGACCAGTGGCAATGGAAACTTTTCCAACCAGGATGAGTGAAATACAGTCTACTCTAGAGGCACTTTATAGGCATTGAAGGATGACCTCTGTCTCTATAAAGAGGCTTTGGCTACATTCTGAAACTACTAATTAGAATGTCGAGACCACTTCTGTTTTATTTTTATGTGGGCATGGTTTCATAGAACTGTTTATAAAACACTGTCTTATTGACTTCCTCATTTTTAATCAGTAGATGAAAATAATATCAATGCTGGTTTTTCTAGGACTCACAACATGAAAACAGGGAAAATAAGACAGTACTCAATCTAACTAATTCCAATGACATTCTTTAGGAGTTAAAGTTTAATTGCTTCTCATTGAGCCAATTATACTAATACTTTGTAATGCTCAACCATAGCATTTAATTCTTCAGCAAGCTAAAGAGGGGATTGGAGAGTTCCAGTGTAAAGTGGTTTTGCTTGTCATTGTCTTATAACTAAGCACTTATTATTTAACCTATTCTAGAAGGTATTTTGAGAACAAAGAGAAACATAATTAGATGGCAAAATGCCTTATGTTAAAAACAGTGAGATAATATTGACTTATATGTGTATTCTTCAGGAAAGTCTTCCCTAACAACCACCACTCTTCCAATGAGATCAGGATGCCTTCTGTATACTCTCATAATACTGTACTTTTCCTTCTCCTTGAAGTGATTCTAATACTACATATGATTAAAGTCTGTCTTTACTACTAGACCATAACCTCCTGGTTTTGCTCGCTATTGTGTCACCAGTAATTACTACAGAGTACATTTAGTTAATATTTATTGAAATGATGAATACTTTATTTCAGAAACAAGCAGCCTTATCTCCTAAAAGCCACAACTTTCGACTGGTTCCTACTCTTATAAATATATCCATTTCAACAAGAAATTATCTTCATTTTAGATTCTTGAGTTTAACCATATTAATTGGAACAAACTCACTGGACAAAGGTATCTAAGGCTTTAAAAACAGAATTCTTTTAAGATCTTTATTGTCAATTTCTTCATACCCGACTCAAGAAAGGTCAAGTGCCCCTAATCCAGCTTCTCCCCAAAGGAGGACACACTGTTTCACTGAGAGACCATATTCAGCTCATTTAAAACACTTCTAGACAGAAGGAGAAGAAGCAGTGTAGCCAGGGGTATTCACCTACAAAAAGATTTACCTGTAAGTAACAAAAATTTTAGGACAGAACTGTGGTAATAATATTTAAAGATGTAATTATATGATGCTTTTCTGCCTAGGGGTTCAAGACATTACTACATTTGTCCTCCCAGGTAACTTTTTTAAAATTACAAATGGCTCATTACACAAAAGACAAAGACAAAAAGAACAGTATTAACACTCAGGCCATTTTCTTGATTCATGCAGATTATTTATCTTCCCATTAAAGTTTCATCATCCAAATGATACCAATTGAAAAACCACAATTATCCCTACTGTTTCTTAAATAAAAGTAATCAGAATCCATAGCTCATTTATCCCAGTAGTGATTTTCCATCATTTTCTTTATTCTTAACCTCAGATTCTCTGCAAATATGACACTGACAAAAATCATCTAGGGATTTAAGTATATACATATTTTTTTCACCAATATATATGGATAGGTTGAGAGAGAAGAAGAGACTGACAATAGATAGATAGATAAATAAATAGACAGATAGATCTTTTAGGATTCAATTTTAAGAAAGCTCCATCCATAATAGGGCTTAGTTAGAGCAGTGTGAAAAGGATCTCATTTTAGTATGGTCCTCCATGGCATGGATATTGAGGAAAGATTATAGAGAGATCAGAATGTTTCCATTTGCAAATAAAAAAATTAAGAGTTTAAACTCCTCTTGGATTATTCACAAACAGCCCTTTTACCTAGATAAGACTTCACAGTCTAGTTTATTTATTACTTAGGTCCTGAATCTCCGTAACTAAAGTCATCAGTGTGCTCTGTATCACAATAGTTCTCAAGGGACCTTCTATTTCTGCATATTGTCTTATTGTTCCACTCTTCCATTTCTGCAGCCCTTACATACTTTATTCAAAAAGTCAAAATGTTTCAGAAAATTCTACTCACATGTTCTTGGAATAGAAATAGGAGGGTCATTTGCTAGGCCATACTTAGGAACGTTTTGACTTACTACTCTCCAGTCGAAAATATTCAGTTCATTGCTGCCATTATAATGAATGTCCTTTGCCAAGATTTGAAAATTAATATATTGGCTTCTGATGTCATTTTTCCTCCATGAACTTCATACCCATTTAGCTTTTCTATTACCATAATCATCAATGCACAAAGAATCTTGTTCTTCCACAAATGAAGGAGTAAGCAAATGTAATCAAAATTGAAAAGTAGACGATGTTACTTTGTTTCTACTGTATGCTTATTCAGCTGCCTTTCTGTATTTTGGGGGACCCCCACCAAATATCCCTAATTATATCCTACTTGTGATCCTAACATTTTCTCCACTATCAAAATAGAGAAGTATACAAAACCCATCATCTCCCTTTAATTAAAATGCTGTCAAACATACTTGAAAGATTAATATTTGATTGTGTGATGAAAGCAAGAGATAATCAAGAATGAGATAAAACAAATGGGATCTTTGATTTAACGTCGATGAAAAAGAGTAGTACTGTTTTGACAGCCACTGTGTCATGACTTGACATTCATGATTATATTGCATACTTACTACAACCATGATTATCTGTATTTTGCAGATGAGAAACTGAACTCCAGTGAGGGTAAGTGAATTTCCTAGGATTACAAAGCTAGAAAATGGTGGTAAATGGTAGAGTTTGACAGAAACCTAGTGTTGTGATTTCAAAATTTGTCATTTTAGTCACTGCTTTATAATAGATGACCCAGAGAAAGCAGGACTCTTTGTTAACTATTTAGCTGCTACATTTTTAGTTAAAAAGAAAGCTCTTCAGGATATAAATCTCAAAACTACTTTGCAACAGGAGACCTGAAGCCTAGGATCAGAGGGTGGATCCTAAGAAGAGTGGGCTGCCTGAAACAGGCTTGTCTTTTAGGTCCAGACTATTTATGTTGTTAGGATACCACTAAACTTCAATCAAGATCACTGAATTAGTTTTTATAATAGTGGATAATTTAGGATACTGAGAGGGGCTAAAAAGGTTTGGAGATAGAAAACAGCTTTTGTATTTCAGAAAAGGCGTTTTCACAAACTATAACTTAGTGAACTTGATTTTGATACTAGGCAAGATTATCTCACCTAATAAAAGGATTATTGTGAACAGCAATGTGAGTAATCAGTAATTAGCAGAATGCAACAGAGGTCAAATTAATGTCTATTTTTTAAAAATTGGAGTATAATTGTTTTACAATGTTGTGTTAGTTTCTGTCATACAATGAAGTGAATCAGCTATACATACACATACATCCCCTCCCTCTTGGACCTCCCTCTTGGACCTCCCTCCCACCATCCCCATCCCACCCATCTAGGTTCACATTTCCCAACCTTTCTGGCACCAGGGACTAGTTTTGTGAAATACAATTTTTCCACGGACCAGGGCAGGGGGATGGTTTTGAAATGATTCAAGCATATTCCATTTATTATGCACTTTATTTCTATTATTATTACTTTGTAATATATAATGAAATAATTATGCAGCTCACCATAACGGAGAATCAGTGGGAGCCCTGAACTTGTGATTAAGCAATTGATTAACTATGGTCTCTGTGCAGTCAAACCTCTCTGCTAATGATAATCTGTATTTGCAGCCACTCCCCAGCGCTAGCATCACCACTCAGCCCCACCTCAGATCATCAGGCATTAGATTCTCATAAGGAAGCTGCAACCTAGATCCCTCACATGTGCAGTTCACAGTAGGGTTCCCACTCCTATGAGAATCTAATGCCCCCACTGATCTGACAGGAGGTGGAGCTCAGGTGGTAATGTGAGTGATGGGCAACAGCTGTAAATACAGATGAAGTTTTGCTCTCTCACCCGCCACTCACCTTCTGCTGTGCGGCCCAGTTCCTAACGGGCCACAGACCGGTACCAGTCCATGGCCTGGGGATTTGGGACCCCTGATCTAGGTCTTCAAAGAACACCGAGCTGAGCTCCCTGTGCAATACAGCAGCTTCTCACTAGCTATAGATTTCACACATAGTGGTGTATATATGTCAATCCTAATATCCCAATTCATCCCACCCTCCCTTTCCCCCCTGCCCGTGTGCATTCATCTGTTCTATACATCTGCATCTCTATTCCAGCCCTGCAAATATGTTCATCTGTACCATTTTTCTAGTTGCCACATATATGCGTTAATATATGATACTTTTTTTTCCCTTTCTGACTTACTTCACTTTGTATGACAGACTGTAGGTCAATCCACATCTCTACAAATGATGCAATTTCATTCCTTTTTATGGCTGAGTAATATTCCATGCTATATATGTACCACATCTTCTTTATCCATTCATCTGCTGATGGACATTTAGGTTGCTTCCATGTCCTCGCTATTGTAAATAGAGCTGCAGTGAACATTGGGGTACATGTGTCATTTTGAATTATGGTTTTCTCAGGGTATACATTCAGTAGTGGGATTGCTGGGTCATATGGTAGTTCTATTTTTAGTTTTTTAAAGAACCCCCATACTTTTCTCCATAATGTCTGTATCAATTTACATTCTCACCAACAGGGCAGAGGGTACCCTTTTCTCCACACCCTCTCCAGCATTTATTGTTTGTAGATTTTTGGTGATGGCCATTCTGACCAGTGTGAGGTGATACCTCATTGTAGTTTTGATTTGTATTTTTTCTAATAATTAGTGATGTTGAACATCTTTACACATGCATCTTGGCCATCTGTATATCTTCCTTGGAAAAATGTCTATTTAGGTCTTCCACCCATTTTAAGATTGGGGTTTTTTTTTTTTTTTTTTTTTTTTGACATTGAGCTGCCTGAGCTGTTTCTATATTTTGGAGATTATTTGTCAGTTGCTTCATTTGCAAATATTTTCTCCCATTCCGTGGGTTGTCTTTTCATCTTGTTCATGGTTTCCTTTGCTGTGCAAAAGCTTTTAAGTTTAATTAGGTCCCATTTGTTTATTTTTTGTTTTTATTTTCATTACTCTAGGAGGTGGGTCAAAAAAGATCTTGCTGTGATTTATGTCAGAGAGTGTTCTTCCTATGTTTTCCTCTAAGAGTTTTATAGGTGTCCAGTCTTACATTTAGGTCTTTAATACATTCTGAGTTTATTTTTATGCATGGTGTTAGGTAGTGTTTTAATTTCAGAGGGAAGAACACTCCCAAACTCATTCTATGAAGCTACCATCACCCTGATACCAAAACCAGACAAAGATACCACCAAAAAGAGAAAATTACAAATATCACTGCTGAACATAGACAGAAAAATCCTGAACAAAATACTAGCAAACAGAATCCAACAACACACTAAAAGTATCATACACCATGATCAAGTGGGATTTACCTCAGGGATGCAGGGATTCTTCAATATACATAAATCAATCAATGTGATACACCATACCTCCAGAAAGTATACCTCCAGAAAGTAGGCATAGAGAGAACTTACCTCAACATAATAAAGCCCATATATGACAAACCCACAGCCAACATCATCCTCAATGGTGAAAAACTGAAACCATTTCCAGTAAGATCAGGAACAAGACAAGTTTGCCCACTCTCACCACTATTATTCAATATAGTTTTGGAAGCTTTAGCCACAGCAATCAGAGAAGAAAAAGAAATAAAAGGAATCCAAATCAGAAAAGAAGTAAAACTGTCACTGTTTGCAGATGACATGACACTATACATACAGAATCCTGAAGATGCCACCAGAAAATAACTAGAGCTAATCAATGAATTTGGTAAAGTTGCAGGATACAAAAATTAATGCACAGAAATCTCTTGCATTCCTTTACACTGACAACAAAAGATCAGAAAGAGAAATTAAGGAAACAATCTCATTTACCATTGCAACAAAAAGAATAAAATACCTAGGAATAAACCTACCTAAGGAGGCAAAAGACCTGTACTTAGAAAACTATAAAACACTGATGAAAGAAATCAAAGATGACACAAACAGATGGAGAGATATACCATGTTCTTGGATTGGACGAATCAATATTATGAAAATGACTATACTACTCAACGTAATCTATAGATTCAATGCAGTCCCAATCAAGTTACCAATGACATTTTTCACAGAATTAAAACAAAATGTTTTACAATTTGTATGGAAAAAGAGAAGACCCCAAATAGCCAAAGCCATCTTGAGAAAGAAAAGTGGAGCTGGAGGAATCAGGCTCCCTGACTTCAGACTGTACTACAAAGCCACAGTAATCAAGACAGTATGGTACTGTCACAAAAACAGAAATATAGATCAATGGAAAAGGATAGAAAGCCCAGAGATAAACTCACATATCTCTGATCACCTAATCTATGACAAAGGAGGTAAGAATATACAATGGAGAAAAGAAAGTCTCTTCAATAAGTGCTGCTGGGAACACTGGACAGCTACATGTAAAAGAATGAAATTAGAACACTACACACAAAAATAAATGCAAAATGTCTACTCTTTTTTAAAACAGTTAAATTGTTAGACCTGGAGAAATATGGTGGGAAAAGTATATTGGGAACCCTGCTGAATACTTGATAAACTATATAATATCTTTGTAGCCAAGATGGACTAATATGAGTCTTTGAAGGGAAAATTCATTAGAGAAATGCTTGGATGAAATAGTAATTGTTTGTCTGTTGAAAGAGTACCATGGCTTTTCATATGGCTCTGACTGGGCACTGCCATAATAAAAATTATCTGGCTTTTCATTGAAAAGACTGAAGGTATATACATCAAATTCAGAGATGAAATAATGTTGAAATAGCTTGAAAATAGACTGAATGAGAGAAAATTATTACAGACTGGACTAATGAAAGAAATCCAATAAAATGAGAATTACAAGAATAAAACTGGGTCCAGAATCCATAATCTACAAGCATAGAATTGTGGAGATATGGCTTAGCAATAGGACATCTATGAGTAAAGAATAAAGAAGGGCTGCAAAAATTGATAAAGTGATTACAAGATGTATTAAAAGAACTCAAATACCTATAATTATCCAGGTGATATAAGATGATCTGGAATACATGATTCCAGCTTTGCCTGGAATATTTGGGTTAATTCAGAACCCTACACTTTAAGTGCAATTTAGATAAACTAGAGAGTTTTAAGAAAAGACAAAAGCAGAATGATCAGAAGAGAATAAAATGATTAAAAATAGAAAGAATGGATTGCTTAGTTAGGAATAAAGAAGATTTAGATAGAAATATATAGCTATCTTTGAGTGACTTGATAATCTAAGTGGAAAAGAAAGATGGTGGAGCTTTTTAAACACAGGTCCATTTGACTCTACACTTTCTACTCTGTGCTTGTACCTCATTCTAATAATCAGAACTCTCAAAGGAAGTAACAAGCTTGTTTTTGGTCAAGCATGGTCTCCAACAGGAGAAGTGTTTATGCCTAGGTGTATAAGATAGAAGACCATTTGACACTGTTACTGTAGAAAGGATTTAAGTATAAAATTGGGATGGGATGACAAGTATTTCTCAAGGGGAATGCTGTCAGATTTTTGGAAGGACAAGCCTTTGTTGTTCAGGACTATCCCACGCATTGTGACATGTTGTGTATCTTTATTCCCTGGGGTATCAAATGCCAGTAGTATCCTCCAGTCATTGTTCCATCCAAAAAAGGCAATAACCATTTTCAAATGTGCCCCTGGGTGAGTGTTTCTCTCATGCTTGAGAACTACTGTACTACTAACCTTTGAAGATCTTTTCAATTTTGATTGTAACCAGATTATCTACTGAGTTATTAAATTTGTACCTTGTTATAAATACTTAAAAATACTGCCCTTTGTGTTTCTGAGTTTTGCCCATACTTCCTTTCTTCCTTCAGTCTTTCTCTTCCTTCCTCCCTCCCTTTGGATATTAATCAAGAGCTGTCCTTGGTGCTGGAGACACAATACTGGACAAAACAGGGAAAATAAAAGCCGCCTAATGGAATATGTATTCTAGCTGGCTGTGGGATAATACTTCCCCTCATACCTCCATACCACCAACACTGAAAATTTTGCTTTGAAAGGTTAAACCTATCGAATTATTAATCTGATTACCCTGGAGAAGAAAAGTTTTTGGTTTGGGAGAATGTGATTGGATCCAGGAGACTGAGAGTCAGTGGCAGGGATTGGAGTGTGATTCAATTCTGAATCTCTGAAGATGTGGGCATGGAAATAAGTGTATGGAGATAGCATGCTAACTGCTGGGGCTTCTAGAACTGAAAATCTCTCTTGAGTTTAGCATGGAGCTGGCTGGTGCAGTCAGGAAAATACCTGTTTTCAAATGGAATGTGCAAGTCTGAACCAAGTGAAGCAGTCTAAAGAAGTTGCTTAATACCTGAAGACCAGAAGACCTGCTCACATTCTTGAACTATGTAAGCCCTGTGTTTCTTTATTTCCCCAAGAAAGCAAGAAGAGGCATGCCAAATGAATGATATTGGACTTCCCACTAATCATCATCGGTGGAAATTAAGCCACATTTTATCTTGATTAAAAAATATAATACTCTTGCATCTGATTATCTTGAAGAAATTGACTATCATTTTAAAATATGATTTTAAGCATGTGTTGTTTCCCATTAAATAAATTTCAGGTATCAGGTAAAACAAGCTGAAGAGGTATAGATGGAATAAAAGAATATTTTCCTTGCCTTTGAATCTTATAATGCTTAAGACTAGACCTGAAAGTTAATGTTCCTTAACTAATTTGGAGACCTGAACCAATTTTGGAGCTGATGGGGGCATAAAAAAGTGAATGACTTATAAAATGTCCCTATTTTCTTGCAGCACGTGTGTGTGGGGGGGGAGGTAAAGATTCATTCTATAATTTGATTATTTTCCTCAAAGATTTTAAATAAAAACATATATATATATGTAATCAAAATAGTTCTTATGTAAATTCATATAATATGCAGAGACAATGATATCAGAAATTCTGAACTAAATGATCACTATGGTTAAACACTAAATTTAGCTCTGAGCTCCTTGGCAGTGAAGGGAAGAAGACAAGAGAAACAAAGATGCCAGTTCAATGAATAAAGATTTTTGGTGTTGTTCCTCCCTGAAATTATTGATTGTAACCAGATTATTTATTGAGATAAATAGTTTTGTACCTTAAATTTGTAGGTGATTATGTAAAGAAGAGAGGGCAATATAATAAATATATACCCCAAAGCAGTTAAATATATGGACATGTTTTATAGGAGTTTCCTAAATCAACCTTCAAATAAATCATCCTAGATAAAATATCAAAGTAGTATAGTCATATTTAGATATTATTTTTACATAGCACCTTTCCCTTGAAAAGCCTACAGTGATGTTTTTATTGTTCATTTAAACTTCTTAGATTAGAACTTAAAACTATCTCCCATACTGGGTTCCCAATTCTGACAGTACACATCTTTATTCTTCTTTAGTTTAATGTCTGGACTACAGTGGATATGTCTTATTTACTTACTATTATTGTTATTATTAGATAGCACTCACTGTTAAGTACTTTATGAATAGCTAGTTCTCAATTCTTTTTCCTTTTATCCCTAAAAATAATTTTATATTTCCCCTCCCTTTGCCATGTTTAATATGAATAGCAACAGCCCCCTTATGAATCTACTCCACTGCTTTTAAGACTGGATTCAAAGTAGCCTCTTCATGTAAGCTTCCTTGATTTGCCACAAATCCTTTAAATTCACAATTGTTTAGCCCTATATACATATTCTCCTTACAAACTGTTTTGCATGTTTGATAAACACATAAGTGTGTTTGTGCACAAACTGGCCCCCTGCATTGAGGGCAAGAGGAGACCAAATAAAGAGGCAGACAATTCCAGATTGGGAGGTGGCAGCTCTAATAAGCAAGGGAACTTACACGTGAGGTTTGTCTTGGGCAGCCTCAACACTGAGTAGATATCTGCACCTTTCCACCAGAATCTTAGAAATTTATATAGAGACCTTAGCTAGGTTCAGTCACATATACTACTCATATGATCTCAACAGCACATTGTTCTATCAAAGCTCTGTCCTTAAAAAAGGCTATGACCATGGGAACAGTGAATGGAACATACATTCCAAGAATGGGAGGAGGTAAAAAGTCTCAGAACGCCTGAATCTAACTGGAGGGTCAACACTCTCAATGACCTCCTCCAACAAAGGTCCTAATAGTAAAATCCACATGTGCATTTCTTGTGAACCCTGTTTCCCAGGTCTTTTCAAAACAGAAGACATCTGACATATGTTTGTTGATTAAAATTTACATCAAGGAATTTTAACATATGCAGTGCAGTACTGGACCTGACTCTTATGAGCTGGCCAAAGCGCATTAATTGTGAGCCTCCATTCGCAGCTCACGTTTGGTGACAGTATGGTGGTAGGTTAAAATCAGTTGCAATGGGAGGATTTACAGCACAGATATGGGCAAACTCAACAAATCAGGGTTTCTTTATTTGGAAATCTGGTTGGTAGACATTTGTCATCGTAACACTGTTTCTTAGGTACTTTTCCCTTGGACTAGGCAGGGGAAAAGGCATATTTAGTGGATAAAGGTAAAACCATTCCCTCGTATATAGTAATTCTGTCATTTTCCTTAGCATCCTATAATATTTGATAATCACCAAACAAGATGGAAGCTGTGTTGTAAATATGAATGAGGAAAAGGGCAATGGAGATGAAGCCTGTGGTAACCGATATTAAAGGAATGACGAAAAGTGTTCTTGTAGCATATTCATTCTGATATATCATCCGTGTGCCTCAATGCTGGCATGATTAAATAAACCCTTAGGCAAGCAACAGACAGTCCTCTCCTCATATGCCTCTTCTCCCACCAGCTGTCAGTGTCTGCTCTTTGCTTCAGGGTACAGAAGGAAAGAGAGCACACATGGAAAAGAAATACAACATCTTTCTGCTCTTCTGAGCACTTGGTCATGAAAACCGAGGCAGTCATTACTGCTGTTCACTCACTGTTTCTGGCTTCTCACCATTCCACTTCATGTTAGGATTGCATTTCCCTGTCCCTTTGTGATTAGGAGTAAGCAAGGCAACCCCCATGTGACAAGTTCTGGTCAATGAGTTAGGAAAAGAAGCATATTTTACTTCCTTGTTAGCACACATAATTATTAATATGGTACTCTCTAAAGACTTCTATCCCTCTGACAAAGTTCAAGATGGTGGATCTTCCATTACCCTGGATCCCTGAGGGGTTTGATGGGTGCAGTCCCTCTGCTGACTTGAGTGAGAATACAACTTTGTTATGTTTGTTACTGATATTTCATGATAGTTTGTTACTGTCCCATAATCTAGCTTATTCTGATCTGTACTCTTGGCTAAAGATCTGTATACACAAAGATGCCAAGTTCAAGCACTGCTCTCTCTCAGTAGTTCTGTTCAAGAGGAAAATGCTCAGTCCATGAAGAAACAAGCAATTAGTGAAGATAACCTTGTGATAGATAAAATTATGACTCCCACTCACTCATGCATGAAACTTTAAAATTACCTATTGTAGGAACTTTGTATTCTATTGTGAAAAGCCTCTCTTCCTAGTATTTACAAAGTTACAAAAAAGTCCAATATTTTTTACAGATAAAATGTAATACATTATTTGACTTCAGAAAATTAAATATACAGAAATAGCTTTGATATAAATAACTAGGGGGGTAGCTCTCCACCGCCAGGCTGGGGAGATGCTGCGTCCAGGGTGGTGGTGGCTTTGCCTCAGACTGTGCAGCCTCTTGCTGGGACGGGTGGAGGCCCCGCACCCCGTGGAGCCTCCGGAGCGGAGTCGACAGTACGCGGTGCTGCGTGGGCAGAACCTGGTGTTGATGGGAACTATTTTCAGCATCCTGCTGGTGACCGTGATCCTTACGGCATTTTGCGTCTACAAGCCCGTTTGGTGCCGGTGACAGCCAAGCAAGCAAGCCCTCCCGCGAGCATTTGGGAACAGAATAAGTCGTGTTGCACGTGGGTCAGTGGAGAAGTTGGAATCAGAACTTTACTACTTGGAAGTGATCTTTGGTCTGGACAGTTGGTAAATGCTGAACGATTTAGAAAAGACATCTAGTCATTATCTTATCCTAACACTGTAATGCAAGTATTTGGCCACTTGAGCCTGCTTCTCAGTGTTCTTTTTATATCTGGCTGTACTTGTTGCAAGTAAGACCTGAAGCTCCAACGTTCAGTGTAAAGATGGAGTGTTCACGAGAAATAAAACATGACTTTGTGAGTGATGTAAAAGCCACACTGGAAAGGAATAATCATTAATGCTTGAAAATATTAAGAAGAGTAAGACAACATGTAGACATTCCCTGCTTAAGAACCATTTGGTCACAACGGGTTAAGAATCACAAATGTTTTTATCCTGAGTTGGCCTAGATGCTCTGTTTGCAAAGCAGTGTCAGCTGTGGGGAACACAGACTGCCACTCCTCCTCTTCAAGGAGCTGTGCACTCAGATGCCTGCACTGAAGTCGGTGTCACACCAGCTAGGCCTGTGACCACGGGCACCCTTGGGCTGGGAGTCACTGGGGGTGGCTGGAAGTGTTAGCACTTGGCTCATCTGAAGAAGAATTAGTCCCGTTCAAACATGTTGATCTCCTTGTCCTGCACTTGTCTTCCCAGCCCTTGGCCTAGAAGTCAGGGCAGCTTTTCTGATTCGGAATCTAAAAGAGACTCAGCAGGAGCTCTTTTCTGCCCTGGGTGGGGAGCGCGCAACAGAAGTGCGTGTTCACTGTGGCAGGTGGATGTGTGTTTTACACAATTTAATTTCAACTTTGAAAATGCTGCCATTCATTTGCACTGTTGGTGAACTGGAGTTTTCCCCCATTAAAAAAATTCCTTATTACATACAGTATTTATTTTATTATAAGGGTGCTAGGTTTCACTTTGTTATTAAATTAAAATGCTTATCTTGGGCTTCCCTGGTGGCGCAGTGGTTGAGAGTCTGCCTGCCGATGCAGGGGACACGGGTTCGTGCCCCGGTCTGGGAAGATCCCACATGCCGCGGAGCGGCTGGGCCCGTGAGCCATGGCCGCTGAGCCTGCGCATCCGGGGCCTGTGTTCCGCAACGGGAGAGGCCACAGCAGTGAGAGGCCCGCGTATCGAAAAAAAAAAAAAAAAAAGAAAAGAAAAATGCTTATCTTGTTTGTGCTCCATTCAAGCACAGCACTGTTTTTTTTTCTTTTCTTTTTTTTTAACAACCCGCACTTAATATGAAATACTGATGTGGGATATGGTAACAGACTTAAGGATTTTGTTTGTAACCCTAACACTGAGCCACTAAAACGTGCTCTTGAGCAAAATGTCCATTAAAACTAAAGTAAAATCTTAAAAAATAAAATAAAATAACTAGAACAAACAGTTTCCCCCATCTCTCAAATAAAACTTGTAGAGTGAAATTTTGGTTTCAGTTTCACTTCCAGTGACTTGACCATTTCATTTCATAAAGGTAAATATGAGATAATATAAACTAAGTGGAAATGTATGAGGAAATTAACAATTACATTCATAATAAAAAAGGAGTGAAGGGAAATCTTTATTCACTTTTGTAGACAAAGCATCCTTATATACGAATTTATTTTATGGTAACATATATTTTCTCTGTTGAGTTGGTAATAGATAGGCTCCAAATTTGGGAAATATCTTGATAAAACACGGAAATTTATTTTTTTTTAAATATAACCCCAGTAGGTAAATGACAATTTCAGTTATGTATGAAAGTATCTAGACCTGGCAAATTTTCCAAAAGTCTAAATATTTGGTCTTCTGCAGCTCTGTTGGAAACACAAATGAACAAGACTGTTCTGATTGCATTTAATGGATATGAGGGCTTAGAGATTTCAGCAAGCAGAGTACATTTTTAAAAAGGGAATTATTTTCCAAGTGCTTTATAAAAACTCAAACCAGTTAAATTGTCTTAAATTGTGCAGTTTATAACTGAATTTGAGACATCACGTAAGGTTTTATTCTCAAGAACTCTAGTGTCAGCCTCTAAAAACATAGCTTAAAAAAATTCACAAGTCAATAGCTAACAGCCCCCTAGAGTAAAAATAAGGATACAAAGTATATACACGGGTAAAACAGTTTAAGGACCCTTGGCTACAACTCTTAGGTTTGAGAAAAATGTAATTAAGAAAATGACAAAATTGTTAAATAATAATAGTTTCTGCTTCTTCCAGGCCCCTGACTACAGGGAGTTCCCAGAATTTGACAGATTTTTTTAGTTAAAAAACTACTGAGCATTGTAAAGCAACTACACTCTAATAAGAATTAAAAAAAAAAAAAAAAACTACTTTGAATTATATCAAGGGCAACAATTATTTAGTTTAGTTTAAATAAACCTATGTACTTGATAGAACCATGTGTGTGCGTGTGCGTATGTATGTGTGTATGTGTGTCTATACATAAATTTATTTTATAGTTACAAACGTATGTAGATGATAGATAAGTTGATCTGCCCATGAAGACTTGATTGTCTATACATAGAAGACTTTTTTAAGGGTAGATACTTTTATTCTCATTTTATATGAAAGAACACAGAGACAAAGAAATAATATTCACCTAAGATTAAGCAATGAAGTAAATGGCAGTACCTGGGGTTGAATTAAAATCTTCTGTCTGCAAAGTAGAATGGGGGCTGTCAGGAGCTGGGCGGGTTGGTGGTGGTTAATTAGGAGTTATTGGTTAACAGGTGCAGAATTTTGGTTTTGCAAAGATGAAAAGAGTCCTGGAGGAGTACAGTGACGATGGTTAGACAACAACGTGGATGCACTTAATGCCATTGAACTGTGTACTTAAAAATGATTAACATGGTAATGTTATGTTCTGCATATTTCAAGACAATTTAAATAAATACAAAAATAGACACACAACACACAGGTCTTCTTTCTCAGTTCTAATGACTCACTGTATTCTACAGAGAACCACTAACGGTTTTATTTTGCATATGATTCCAAGGCATCTAAATAGAAAAGTAAGTGATTGTCTAGCCCATGTGCCCCCCATGCATTGGGACAGCACTTTGCTCTTGTATTTGGTGGTCATAACCAGATCCGGGTACACACACAGCTTGATGGGCTAGGCAGCCTTAGGGAGCACTGAGTTCCTATCTGCATGCTATCTCTACATTTCCTTTTTTTACCGAGATATGGAATGGAAATACATGTACTTTGTGTTGACATTATTGTCAGGTTAATAAAGATGACAAGTGAAGGGGTAGAAGGAGAAAGGCATGCATCCCTAATTTAACATGATGACATACCAGTCCCCTCTCCTTGATGCATATAGACCATGACAGCTGAAGGGAGATGTTGATATCATTTAGTCCATTCCAAAGGAAACCTCTGAGTTTTGTAATTAAATGTATTTGGAGAAATACCTGCATAATTTACCCACCTCTCATCTCTTGAAGATTCATATTAAAAAAGAGATTATCAAGGGCTTCCCTGGTGGTGCAGTGGTTAAGAATCCAACTGGCGGGCTTCCCTGGTGGCGCAGTGGTTGAGAGTCCGCCTGCCCATGCAGGGGACACGGGCTCGTGCCCCGGTCCGGGAAGATCCCACATGCCGTGGAGTGGCTGGGCCCGTGAGCCATGGCCGCTGAGCCTGCGTGTCCAGAGCCTGTGCTCCGCAACGGGAGAGGCCACAACAGTGAGAGGCCCGAGTACCGCAAAAAGTAAAAAATAAAAAAAAAATAAGAACAAATGTATATAGTGTAAAAAGTGCAAGCCTCCCTTGAATTATGCAGCCCACTGCCACTAAGGTAGAAAGTTCTGTTAGCAGCTTGGTGTGAAATTTTTCATTCTGTTTTCTTGCCTTTAAAAATGTACATTAAGACATATGCTTTTTGTTTTTAATACGTTTTTATATTTTAATGTATTTTATACATATTATACATATTTTATGTTTTCTGCAACTTATTTTGAAATAATTACAGATTCACAGGAAGTTGTAAACAACCTACTTTTTACACTCCATAATATGATCAGAGATTTTTCCATAAAATATATAAAATTCTACCTTATACTTATAACTGCTGAATACTGGTTAATAGTGTGAATTGGCTACGATGTACTTAATTGTTTTGATGGTTATTTAGATGGTTTTCAATCCTTCATATGAGAAAGGCCTAAGGAATACCCCTCCAGGTAGAATGAACCTTTAGGTAATTGGATACCTTGAGTTGGTGAAGGGTATGGAACAGCCTAGGAACTAACAGAAGAGACTGGAGAGTGAAATGTTGCAAGGGGCAGAGTGGCAAGAAGAGAAGGGAATTTTAGGCAGGGGACAGATCACTCAGAGCCTTGAAGATCATGGTCACAAAATTAGATCTTATTCTAAGGGCAATGGGAAACCGTTAAAGAGTTTTAAGCAGTAGTATAACACAACCTCCCATAAATATTTTTAAAACATATAGTTTGAGTGTAGAAAATGGAGAGGGGGAGGCAAGAGTAAAGGAGGAAATAGTTATTAAGAAACTATTCTTGTGGACCAACAATAGATAATGGTTTGGACTCAAGTGGTAGCAGTGGAGATGTGGAAAAATTGGACATATATGTTTTGGAGGCACAGCTAGTATAAGTAAATGGAATATGAAGGGCCAGGAAAGGGAAAGGTTAAGAATTATTTACAAATTTCTAACATTAGTAATGGGTGGCAATGGTGACATTTATTTGAATATGGAAACAGTGGGAATAATTAGATTGGGTAGAGTGTGAATGAAATGGATGTGTCTTGTTTTCAGTGTGCAAATTTGGAATTTCCTCTGACATTCAAATAGGCAAGTTAGAGATATAAATTTAGAGCTCACAAAAAAGTCAGGATAAGAAATATAAATCTGTGAGTCACCAGCCTATAAGTGATTTTGAAAGTCATAGAAATGAATGAGATCACCTACCCAGAAGTGTAGTAGGAAAAGAAAAAGCAGCTGAGGACAAAGCTTAGAGAAACTTTATCCTGAATAGTCAAGTAGAGAAAACTGAAGAAAAAGCAAGGTGGCAGGAAAGGAAAAATAAGAGAGCATGTTATTCCTAAAGCAGAGAGAAGTGTTTCAAGGAGGAAATAGTCATCTGTGTGGATCATTGCTGAAAAACTAGCGAGGTGATATCAGAAAAGCATCCTTTGGATTCGTCAGTTATCTCAACAGTAATGTTAGTTGAGATATGGTTTTGGAAGTCAGTATTAAAGTAGGGTAAGAGAAAATTAGAAATAAAGAAGTGGAAATTCTGTGTGTGTGTGTGTGTGTGTGTGTGTGTGTGAGAGAGAGAGAGAGATTTTAAAAAAGAGACTAGAAATGGCATTGTACTGGAGGGGCTGAAGGGGCATGTTTTTTGTTTCTGTTTTTGTTTTTTTTTAACAAGGAAATGTATCCGAGCATGCATTGATGATGATAGGAATAGTATAGAGTGAGAAGGGGTAGGGATTAATGTTGCAGGAAAGTGGGAGGATATCTGGAGAAGTAAAGTCAATTAGTAAGTGACTAAGTAGGATGCTCATATATCTTGGTTTCCCAAGAATTGTTCTAGTTTCCATTTTCTGAACTGGAGTTATTACTGATAACCCCTCCCCACTCCCACAACACAACTGGAGAAATCAGGCTCCTCTGCAGGAGAAATGGGTGCAGAAGCGGGTCAGACCACAGATGAGGGAAGGTGGGAAGATGAGAATATCCCAATCATAAAACATAAAAAATCTGAATTTGCAGTCTGATGGCTAAGGATCGTCCCTTCACAACTTCCCACCCTGTGGACTCTATGTATTCACAATTTGAAAACCAGAGGAAGCAAGCAAAACGCCAGCCACTAAATTCACTGATTATGGTGACCAGAGAAAACTTATTACCGTCTGTACTCTCTGGCCCTGGTGATATTTCCAAACATTGTGGTAGAAAAAGTCAAACACTTCTAGAGAAATAAGTACTCCAATGATTCTGTTGCTTTGTAGTCTCCCAGGAGGAGTAATCTTTTTTTTTTTTTTTTTTTTTTTTTTTTGCGGTACGCGGGCCTCTCACTGCCGTGGCCTGTCCCATTGTGGAGCACAGGCTCCGGACGTGCAGGCCCAGCGGCCATGGCTCACGGGCCCAGCCGCTCTGTGGCATGTGGGATCTTCCCGGACCGGGGCACAAACCCACGTCCCCTGCATCGGCAGGCGGACTCTCAACAACTGCACCACCAGGGAAGCCCAGGAGTAATCTTCAGTGCTGATCAGATCCATATTCTGGAGTTCGAATATGTTTTCCCACATACTATGTCACAGTAGTTATTCTGAGTGAGTCATCATATGTCCTTGAATCTATAGTCAGAGCAAACATGTGACTCATTTGAGCTTTTGTCAGTATGTTGCTATTAATGTATAGACAGTGTAGAGGGTACTCTTCCTGTATTAGCTTATCCCCCTTGGCAAGACTTCCTTACATATGATATAGAGATACAATTTATTAATTGCTGCTACTTTAATTTTTGTAATATGCAGTGATATTGGTACACTAAGTAGAGCCTATTCCAATCCATTATAAATAATGAAGGTGCTTCATGAGATATATTACTGGGCCACTTCATGAGGGATTCTGTCCACAAAGCATTCTCTCAACATGTCATCCAAAAGATCTTCAAATTACAATGTTGAGACATTATGGTTCAGTTCTATAGTGCAAGCAGATTTATCTTTTCCGGGCTGTTGTTCCCATTAATGAAAGGTAAATCTCTAAACCACAGCTGAGGACTTGAAAAAGCAGAATTTCAAAATTCTATAAGTTGTCTCAAGGTGGAAAGCTAAAGCACAGGAAAGCTAAAACAAGTTATCAGGACACCTTGATAAGATATGTTCCAGTTATCTATTGCTGTGTAATAAAACCACCCCATAATATAGTGGGTTATAGTGACAACTGATTATTATCTCTCATAGTTCTGGGTGTTGACTCAGGTGGTTCTCATGTTTGGCTTCTGATGCAGTAACTCTCACATAGCCAGATCTGGAGGTGACTGAAGTCTTGACTGGGCAGCTTGTCCAAGACACTCTCATGATGTACCAATTTATTGACTCAGTGCCAAATTCTCCCTTTTTGTCTGCTCTGTGAAATTGGATCTGCGTCCTTTAAATATATACATACTTTTTGTATGCCAGGTGGAATGAAAGCTTAGTCAGCAGAAGTCACTGGAGGGACATTGAAGGAGGAAAGGATTTTGCTTCCAGGTTCTGTGTGCTTATTTACTGGGCTCCTGCAATGCATGGAGGTCAGCAGCACCCAGCAGGATCAGCTTCATCCAGCACACATCTTGGGTAATTTTATAGTAGAAGTATTTTCAGCAGGACATCTCCCTGTGATCACTTTTCCCCGATTCCCTAGAGGACAGATTTCTGGCAATTTCCAGAAATTCTCTGTTATTCAACTGTGTGCCTTCTCTAATGAGGTCTGTATCTCAGCCCAAGCCAGGGACAGGGCTGGGGAAGGGGAAGCCAGCTCTATTTTGGGCACACCATCCCAACCCTAGTGGCAAAGATTATTACATATCACATTATATAATACATCTGCTACTGTATCATGTGTTGTAACTGTTGTAGTCCTATATTCTTTGTATTTTCTTTGTTTTGTACTATAAGTCCATCCCTTATAACTCCAATTTGTTATAGTTACTCTTTATATTAAACTTTCCCTGTTCAAATAATTGTATGGTTTGTCTCTTTTGATTGAATCCATCCTGATACACATGACCACAATTGATTCTGGTTTTTTTTCTTTTTCTTTTTTAAAGCTGAGGGTTCAGCTGGGACTTCCAAAGACAACCAGCACATGTATCTCCATGTGATTTGGGCTTCTCATGACATGGTGACTGGGCTCCAATAGAGAGCGTTCTGGGAGATCCAGGCGGTATATGAAAACCTTCTTATGACTCAGCCTGAGAAGTTCAGGAATATCACTTAGGAATCCTAGCAGTCAAGCCAATCAGTAAGATGAGTTTCATCACATTATCATAGTTTCAAAGGTAGGAAAGCAGCAAAGAATTTGTAGTCACTTTATTTGTATCTACCATTCCATATGAGATTACATATGGTAGATATCTTTACACAGAGACATCAAGTTAATAAAATAGTTCACTTGTTATTTTTCTTTCATTCATTTTTATTCTGATTCATTCATTCATTCAATAATTTTTATCAAGTATCTTCTCCAGGCTCAGATCTGGAGAGATCTTTCCTGATGTATTAATGCATTATGAGACCTGATCCACCCTCAGTGAGCTTTCAAGATTGTTGGGTGGGTAAAAGTCTTGCCTAATTAGATCTAAAAATAATAAAGGTTACCAGAAAGTGTTAAATTGAATGCAATAAAGTGACAGATGCATAAAATTGCAGTGAGATGAAGAACAGATCCCAGAAATCCTGACTTGCAACCCAGCGCTTGATTTACCAAAACAAAACAAAACAAAAAATACAATGTCTAATTGAAAAGAAAAGGTCTGGTCACTGAAATATTTCAGGATGGGTATCCATCATTTCTTCATGTCACAACCATGTCAAGAAGTCCCAAGAGAAATTATTTCTATGGAAACATTGATTTTCTTTCCTTCATTAAAAAATCGTGTTATCTCAATCAACAAATAAAAGAACTTTTTGATTAGAAGATTCTCTTGTATACAACTGGCAACCAAACCATGTCCATTTTTGTCAGCCATATTTTATTGACTTTATCATTTTCAACTCAAAAGGCTGAAGGGAGTAAGAATCACTATACTGGAGCTCAGCAATTTTAGAAACGTAGGAAAAGCTAGCTGCAAACGATACCCAAAGACAGACTTCTAAGCATCAACAGACATATTTTTAAGTAACAAAGCTGGAACTAAAACTGACAAAGAAGCTATTTAGCTTTGCAAAAGCCATTATTTTCTATACATATATTCTAGAGAGTAATTGAATTCTAAGCAGCATTAAAGCTCTTTCTCACATCAATGATAAAATGACTGGGAAAAAAATATCCTATCGTCTGATTTGTTTCTAAGTGAGGAGATAAAAGTAAACTGAAAAGTAAACTGAGAGCCTCACCTGAGACTCCTGCTAGAAATAAGACTTCTCTGAATAAAGATCAAGAAATCATCTTTTACTAAGGAAGCAACCTGAATTCCACTCAGGGAATTTGCTCTAGGAAACAGTTGTAAGAAAGACACATTAGCATTTAAAGAAGTCCTTTTGAGTCAGAATGCAGAATGTCACCAAAGAAAGATTAAATTCTGCTACATGCTCCTGTGAGCCTGGGTGATAAAGAAAAGAATTTCCCAATAAACTAGGGTAACACAGTGAGCTCCCCAAATGTATCCTGAAACATCGGCCAACCTCACAATGCTACAAAGACTTGCTGTTCTTTCCATCTCTCTTCTTTCATCGCTATCTACTCCCTACCTCCTGAATGTCTTAAAATACCAAATTCATTTTGAAACATCACAACAGTCATTCATTATATATTTTCCTTCATCATAAAGGATGGCACTATTTTCAGAAATAAAATCTGAATGTTGGCTTCAAATAAGCATTAATTCAAATTCTAATTAAATTACTTTGCTGAAACATATTTGAAACAATTAGTTATTGGAGCCAGTCATAATCAGAGATTACATACACTGAATTTTCAGTGTAGCCCAGAATTTTGAATAGGTTGTACAATACAATAAAGAGGACTACTTAGGAGGCATTACAAAAAAGAGATTTGTTTCTCCTTTAAACTGGTATTAATAATGAATGTAACTTCAAATGTGTCCAAATTTGATGTATGTGGGGAGGGAGTGTATAGGTGGAAGAGGTTTACGTTGCCAGACAATAAATAGAACCAATAGATAAGCTATGCGATATGCTTAAGAAAGAATGGAAGTAGCATGATACATTGAAAGTAAGAATATGATTGTGATATAATGAGATTTGTCAAGAGGCAGTGCCTGGAGCAGGGAAATATTTCCATGCTCCCATCACAATTTAACCAGGAGGCTCCCTCAGGCTCACTTGGGGTCTTCCACATTCTCAGTCATAATGGTTGCAAAACTGAACTGATGATTCAACTTTATTTTGATGACGAGGAGGAAAGTCATCCATTCTTCCCTTCCTTCATCCTCCATACTTGTCCAGCCCAGTGTTTTTAGTCACATCAGTTAATATAGGACAAATGGCTATATAAATATTGAGGGAATGAGAAGCCATTCTCTTATTAAGAATTTAAATATGCAGATCTTCCTAGCCAGAATGAGTTTTAAACTAGATAATTGAATGAGTTGAGGAACATAGATAAAAATTTTAGAGGACGTTTTCAGGAAGGACATTAAAAATGAGTGAAGATGAAAAACACAGGCCTTTTGCCAAACTATTACAATGTAATTAGCTCTTTCATTAAATATTTTTATTTTAAAATGTCTCCTCTTCTAAATCTAACCTTCTCATTAGTAGAATACCCATAACAGAGTCAGTTTACATCTCTAATGGCAGGAATGCTTAATAACTACATTTGCAAATAGTCCATCTTCTTGTTCTTGCTTATAGCCTCTGTACTTTTCTCCCATTGGATCATGACCTACAGCACTGTAAGCCTCTGAAGTTATCCAGAAGGATGTAAATTTAATTGGGAAAAATTGAGGGTCACTTATTATGTTTTAATGATATCCTATAATGATCAGGTGTCATAATATGAAATTTTATCATGAATTTTCCTCTGTCACATTTTTATAAAAATCCTATATGTTAGCTAGCTACTTTGCTGTGTTATCTATATCTTTCTTTCACGATAGATGAAGAAAGAGAAGGAGGGAGGGAGGAAAAAAGAGAGAGAGAACCACTCTCTTACATATAAATTTATTCTTGAGATACATTTTATGCATTTCTATACATCCTCCATCATGCTTGTTGTTACCTGTGTGATATTCTGAGTATCTTACCGAGTGGTCAAGTACCTCTTTGCTCTAAGTTATTTCCTTAAGTAAACTCCACTAACATTTTGATTACAAATACAGCTCCCTGCAATGCATTTTGAGATTTTTTTTCTACCTCATTTCTCTGAATTATTCTTTAGTTGCAGACACTTTGGCCTTTCTGAGAACTGCACTTCCTGAAATGGGCAACTATACACTAAAGGCTCCAGTCGAAGCTTCTGCCAACAATGTGAATATAATACAAACTAAATATCATGAAGAGGTCAGAGGTGGTGAAAAATTACTACTCCAAAATTCACAGAGATTTTTCAGTTCGAGAACCCCTCCATAAGCAAAGGTTTGAAGTCCATAAAATGATGGAGACAGTGATTGGGGGGATACTGAGACCTCCAAGATACATATTTTCACTCATAACCATATGAATGAGCTTCACCATTTTGTCTCCTCATTCACTGGTTATGTCTTTTCCTTCTTTTAGGCTCACAAGCTGGAAGGGAAAGCCAACTCAAAAGGCAGACTGTTTGAGCCTCAGTATCCTGAAAATGCACTGAGTAAGCAATTAGTAAACAGATTATGTAAATAAAACTCCTGAACCAAGTGCTGACATTCAAGTACTAAAGCTTACCCTAGCCTCAGGCTCTTCAATTAATTGTATCCAACTGAAGGGTAGACTGCTGAATCATTCAACTTCAGAGTGTATCATGGGGTTATCCAGAGAATATATTAATTTGCCCATGAAAACATTTGTGTTTTCAATGTCATGCAGACAGGCAGAAAAAAAAAAAAGAGAGAGAAAGAGGAAAAAAGGAAAAGCCTTTCATTCAAACACTAAAATCAGAGGCTCCCTGTAGACATAGCATAAAAGCAGTACGCTTTTATTTTATTTTTTTATGCGGTACGCGGGCCTCTCACTGTTGTGGTTTCTTCCGTGCGGAGCACAGGTTCCAGACGCACAGGCTCAGCAGCCATGGCTCACGGACCTAGCAGCTCCGCGGCATGTGGGATGTGGGATCTTCCCGGACCGGGGCACGAACCCGTGTCTCCTGCATCAGACAAGCAGACTCTCAACTACTGCGCCACCAGGGAAGCCCCAGCGATATGCTTTTTAAAGGCAATTTAAAGGTGACTTATCCTTAAAACACTTTCTTTGCATATTTCACATAGATTTCAACTTCTTCCACCTCAGGTGTTACTTTTTCTGGGGTTATAGTATTCAGCTGTGACTATGTGTCATCTGGAGCATGCAAATCTCTTTCCTTAAAACTATTTTGGGGCCATGAATAAGTATAAATCATCCACCAGGAGCCTGCATCACAGAGGAAAAAAAGGCATTGTTTTACACCGTGAAGAGTCCCCTCTTTGTCTTTTTGAAACCCTAGAACAGTCTATATTAAAATGGAAAACATATTCCTTAGCTACAGAGGGAAGACCTATTTCTTAACAAATGATGATTTATCATTTTAGAACAGAAAGCTGCATTAGCAAACCAATGAAAATGGCTAAAAGTGTAACCACTTTGCCTAGCAATTATATATATGACAGATTCATTTATCTACCTGTATAGAACCTTAATTTATACCAGCACTTAATAGTTAATTGTTGAAGTGGAGTTTTCTACAATAGGAATGGGATTATTTTTTTAAGCATCCTGAAACAGAAAACACTTTTAAATAAACACCTATGCCATTAATTATCCGATCAAGACAACACTGAAAAATGCCAGAGAAAAGAGATAACAAAAAAAAAGGTAAAATACCATTTGTGTAAAGAAATTAAAGCATCAATTATTGAATGATTAAATGATATCGTCATGTTTTTTCTGGACCAATGGATGATGAAGTTTACAAACAGTCCTTATAAGAAACTTCTTAAAAATATCTCCATAACAGTGGTATTATATTATTTTCACTTGCTTATACTAATTTAGAATTAAAACATTACTAAAAATCTTTAAATACAACCAAAACCTACCAACAAAATATCGCCAAGTATTTGCAGTATTCTATAGTCTTCTCTTCTTCAGTTTTTTGTCATATGTACATTTATTGTCATCTCTTTCTATATATTTTGTGTTTTCTTTAAACTGTTGCTTAATGAAACCCTTTTATATAAATGGATTAGTGACAAGAAGGGTATTCCATCGATACTAGCAGTTTCCATGCTGCTTGCCTAGTGAACATAAAATGTGGCACATGAATTTTGCACATTCTAAAATTGTTTATATATCAAGTCAGTAAATATCATAATCAGAAGAATTTGAATAAGATGAATATTTAGAAGTTCCTCATCATATTTCGAAGTTTCATTATGTATTTTCAATGGCACATTTCCTGGGTGTTTAGTGAGTACCTTGGAGGAAGAGAAGGGACATTCAAGGCAATAATGGGATGGTCTGGTAAATCTGGGGCCAGCCAACCTTGAACATGAATACTTATTTCAACTTACTTTTTGAGTAGCTGTAGGTAAATAACTTAAACCCTTCAAGCTTCAATTTCCTCAACTTTAAAAAGAAGATAATAATGTTTTCTTACAGGTTGTATGTGTCCATGTGTGTGTGTGTGTGTGTGTGTGTGTGACAGAGAAAAGGAGAAAGAGATAACAAATGAGCTGTGATACTACAAACCACCAATTACAGTCCCTGATCTCCAGCTACCCCTTGGTACAGGCAATTATCATGGCTTCCCTCTACCCTTATGCACCTCCCTCAGATTTCCTTCCTTAAAGATTATCATGAATTTAACCAACAGACAGAGAGTGGCTCTTATGAGCCAGGAGTCTATTAAGTCCTACAAAGATTAATAAACCATGATCTCTGTAAACAAGAGACCCTCAAATTGTCTGTCCTTCTGTCTGTCTACATTCTTTCCCACCTTCCTAACTACCACTTCAGATCTTTGCTAGATCTTTCCAAGAACTGCCAATTATCACTTATGGTTTTGCCTGTCAGTGAGTGAGAAGCAGCCTCACTGCTTCCTCAGATAATCCAGGTCCTCTTCTCTTGATCCAGCACTTTACAAGCACAGTCTCAACTCTCCCATTCAGTTGTTGCCCTGTGTGAGTCATGCTTAACTCTGATCCCAGTGCTTATTCCACCATGCCAAAGTGCCCGAAACTTTTAGTTCTGAGATAATTCAAAAACCATGATCACCATATAATAAACTTTAATAAATCTCTTGATTTTTTTTTCTTTGGGGGATTTTCTTTACTTGACTTCTTCGATACAAGTTGTAGAGGGCATAATTTTTCAATGTTAATTTGTTGTTAGGATTCGTGAAGTGAATTGGTTTAAAAATGCAGTTATAATTACTTTTTATTAGAACTTAAGTTTTTGACATGGAGAAAGCTACACAGTATGCCAGCATTAGGAATGTATGGTCATTATGTATTCTTTGTTGAGGCTAGAGACATGTTACAATTGTATAAACAAAAATCTCTATTATAAAATATTCACATGCATTCCACTATCTTACATGTTTTAATTTAAATAGCTATAAGTAGCATAAGTCTTTTAAAAATTCTTTCTACTGCAATGGAGAATTTTGAGGATTTTTAGCTCTGGCTTTCTACTCTTATTAGGTACTTCATAGATTTATTTGAGGAATAAATGAGAATGTGTAAAGCTTTTAGAACAGTAGCATGTGTATGTGCTCAAATAAATTTTAGATTCATTCATTGGCATACATAATATATTTCCAGGATATTTAAGTTGCTAATTATAATAGCACATAAAAATTTATTGAAACTGAAACAAACGTCAAAAATCAAACCGTATACAAAAGAAAGAAGCTACACCATCACCACACACTATATACAAAAATTAAGAAGTAAAAGTGGATTAAATGCCTAAATATAAGAGCAAAAACTATAAAACTCTTAGAATAAAAGTTTTAGGCTCTTCATGACCTTGGATTTGGTAATGTCACCATTAAACACAAACAACAAATAGATACATGGGACTTCATCAAACTTAAAAACTGTGTGCATCAAAAGAATAAAAAAAAAAACACACACACTGAGTGAAAATCATTTGCAAATCACATATCTGAGAAAAAGATTTATAAATTATATACATGATAAAACTGTAGTATCCAGAATATATAAAGAACTCTTATAACTCAACAATAAAATATAAAAGGAAGCCAGTTTTAAAATGAGCATAGGACTTGAATACATATTTCTCCAAAAAAGATATACAAATGTCCAACAAGCACATGAAAAGATACTCAGTCATTAGGAAAATGAAAGTCAAAATCACAATGAGATCACACCCACTAGGACGATTGTACTCATGCTTCCTATCACTAATAGAACAGGTAGGTTTTCCACAGTGTAAAGAATAGTATGCATCTGGGTTTGACTCCTGGTTCTGTTATTTGCTAGTTGAATGGACTTGGAAATAATGATAACTCCTTAGAACTTAGTTTACTGAACTATAAATGAGGATGATAATGTCGCTTTGCCAGGCTGTTGAGTGTATCAAATGAAACAATAAGCATAAGTGCCTACTATTTTTCCTGAAACGTATACCATACTCTTAACGTATAGTACACACTGATATTATGTTAATTTGCCTATTTTCCATAGCATAGATATCATATTATAACTTTGGACATAGAATTCCAGAACTAATCTCCAGAAAATATGTTAAACCATTCTATTATCACAATAAAAAATATATGCATATAATGTGTATATGGTATAAGCAAAAATGTGAACTTTTAATAAGTATAACTTTGAGTCAAAATTTTGCAAATTTCTAAAGAAGACTTTAAACTCTCAAGTTTTACAAAGATTTAAACATTTAAAATTCAATATCTAGTATCAAAGAATAAAACTTATTTACTTGCATAACTGATGATATTGGTATTCTACCAAATTTCACAGAAAAGAAGCAAAATATATATGTATTTTTTATTTTGATGGCAGAGTGTAGACTTGCCAGAAAGTGGTATTGATTTGGAAACAGCTTGAGATACTAAATTGAAAAATTCAGCTTCAAATAAAAAGGTACAGGTTAGAACATATATATGGAAACCAAAAGCAAAAACGGTTATGAAGAACTTAGGGGCAGGACAGGAATAAAGATGCAGACGTAGAGAATGGACTTGAGGACATGGGGTGGGGGAAGGGTAAGCTGGGACAAAGAGAGTGGTATGGACTTATATATACTACCAAATGTAAAATAGATAGCTAGTGGGAAGCAGCCACATAGCACAGGAAGATCAGCTCGGTGCTTTGTGACCACCTAGAGGAGTGGGATAGGGAGGGTGGGAGGGAGATGCAAGAGAGAGGAGATATGGGGACATAGGTATATGTATAGCTGATTTACTTTGTTATAAAGCAGAAACTAACACACCATTGTAAAGCAATTATACTCCAATAAAGATGTTTAAAAAAATGTACAGGTTAGAAAATTTGGAGCAACTGAATCTTTCAGAGATTCAAAAAAGTACACTTAAATGATTTACTTTTCATCATATAAAATGACTCTCTTAAGAATTTAAAGAGAGGAAATCTGGGACTTCTTATCAACTATATGCATATAAGTGATTAAATAGTTATTCTAATTCTATTGTGATATTGAATAGAGAATACACACTGAAGAGGTTATAATATTAAAAACAAGTTTACAGAAACTAAATCAAGTACCTATGAAGAGTCTGCAATATTTCTTAAGAAGAAAACAACATTGGTGGTACATGCAGACAATGGAATCCTATTCAGTGCTAAAAAAAAAAAAAAAAGATCTATCAAACAACAAAAAGACATGGAGAAAACAAATGCATATTGCTAAGTGAAAGAAGCAACCTGAAAAGGATACATAATGCATGATTCTAGCTATAAGACATTCTGGAAAAAGCACAACAATGGAGACAATAAAAAGATCAGTGGTTGCCAGGGGTCAGAGGGATGGGAGATGAATTAGGCAGAACATAGAGGAATTCTAGGGCAGTGAAAATACTCTATGATATTAAAATAATGAGTACATGTCATTATACATTTGATCAAACCCATAGAATGCATGATACCAAGAATGAACCCTAAGGTAAACTATGGACTCTGGGTGATTATGATGTATCAATGTAGGTTCATCTTTGGTAACAAATGTACCATTCTGGTGAGAGGTGTTGACAGTGGGGAAAGCCATGCATATGTGGGGGCAGGGGTTATATGGGAAAGCTCTGTAGCTTCTCTCAATTTCATTACAAACCTAAAACTGCTCTAAAAAAATAAAGTATTAAAACACAAACTTTGGAAAAGTGCTATAGGAGTGGGAGGGAAAGGGAAAAAATCACATTCATTTCTTAAATAAATCAGTGACAGTTTTTTGTATGCGGGAGGTACAAACAACTTGGGTTTTCAGATTTTCACAGAAAAATATAAAATATCCACAAACAAAAGAACCTTGAGAGATAAGCATCAAAGCTACTTTTTTCTTTTAGATATGGCATAATATAAATAATTAGTGTATTCCTGAGGAAATGGGATTTTGTTTCTTCCTGTTTTGTCTTGTTCAATTTCCTTAGTTGAACAAAAAGCCTTGAAAAATCTTTTCATTTTAACTACCTACAAATATAATAATCACCTATAATTTTTGTCCCTGTTCTTCTCCACAGTAAGACTAAGTTCAGTTCAAACTGCTCATACAAGCAAAGCTGTTATTTCTTTGTCCAGCTTTTGCCCATAAAATTGACCTGTGTAAGGCCCTTTTGTAATGCATGTCAGAAGAAAAACGCTAACATTCCGTTGATACCATGACCAAGTTTGTACTTTCAATGAGCAAAATTTTTAACAAACATCTTCATTTTGCTTTGCAAAATCTGATATTTAGACGAATAATCCTATTGACATTTTATTATTTGATCCTAAAACACCCTTGAATATTCTCCATCTCTCCTCTCTTCACGCCTTTGTTTTATTAGAGGCTTGCATTAGCCATTTTACAAACTGTGCAATGAACACTAACGAGGGCTTATTAGGCACACCTAAGATAGCGCCTGTTCCTTTCTCTTTCCATCTTCCCGCCCATTGCTGCCAGGTGATCTTAATGCTGAGTTCAAACGTTCTCATTGGTGTGAAACAAAAACTTTTGATTCCTTTTCCTCCCTTAGTGACACACACACACACACACACACACACACACACACACACACACACACCACACACTGTCTGAAATATGGAGTCAACAATTCTTAGGATGGCAGAAAATGCACTTGCAGCCACATCTCCTATAACTGCCTCAGAGGCAAATCTGTGCTCCAATCAAGTTGATTTGCTCATTTTTCCCCAAACACAGCTGGTATTTTCATAGCGCTGTGCCTTTCTACTCGTCGTTCCTATTTCCTTGAAGTTTCCTTTTTCCTTATGAATATCACTTTTTCTATGAAAATATTACATTCTCTAGCAGGCGGTATAGTGTGTCCTTTCCTATCTTCTCTAACTGCATTTGCTGACTGTTATTGTATTTATCATACACCACGGATGGTTTTATATCAAACACACCTCTCCCTGATGAGATGGTTCGTGAGGGACTCTCTATTTCAGCGTTGACAGATTTGGCCACTAGATCTGCTTTATCCAGTGGTATGAAAGGGGCATAGCACTTACCACTTCTAAAGCAGAGCTTTGACAGAAGGCAGTAACTTTCTGTAGTTCTCAATTTCCCCATCAATTATATGGGACAAATAATGAAAGATAATATAGCTAAACTGCTTAACATAGTTCTCAGAACATAGTAGTTGCTTAAGAGCTCTTAAAATATTTCAATAATTGTACAATAATAATTGTTTTCCAAGTGTTCTAGAATACAAAAGCACAAAAGCAGTATATTCAGCCAATAATAGAATAATAATTATCTGTGACCATTCATCATTTTGAATGCAAACGTTGTGCTTCTAATAGTTTTTAGTTAGGATATCTCATCGACCTTTATAGGAATGATGGAAGCCCTAACTGGGCAGAAGAGTTAGTGGATTGTGCCTCCAGTGATTCTGTAAAATAACAGCATAAAAAAAATCAACCAAAGAGTCCTACTGTATAGCACAGGGAGCTATATTTAATATCCTGGGATAAACCATAATGGTAAAGAATATGAAAAAGAATATATATGTGAATAACTGAGTCACTTTGCTGTATAGCAGAAAGTAACACAACATTGTAAATCAACTATACTTCAATAATTTTTTTTTAAAAATCAGGTATCCTCCAGTACTGTACTCTAGTATTGAGTATATGATGATATATGGAACGAGCCATCCCTAGGTAACAATACAATCTAGTATATATACCTTTAACATTAATGACATTCATTCACTGAGGCCAACATTTAGATAAAGTAGAAAACTGAAACCAATCCCAATTGATCAGCTCTCAAATCTACTGTTCAAAATAATTTTCAGCTTTAAGATGTGACAGGACATTCACACCATGACATGTTATTCAACGTTTCCCGTAGAGCATGCATTGTCTACTCTTCTTTGAGCAAAAGAAGGAAGAGAAGGTTAAAAACAGACTTGTTTTGGTTCTCTAATAGAATCCATCTTCTGAACCAAGGTCATGCTTGGCAAGAGCAATCATTGTCCAGAAAACAATAAAGCCAATTTAAGAAAAATGTTCTTGAGTTCCAGCATACACAGAAATGTAAATCACTATTTATGAAGTAACCAATTTCCACTGGTATTCTGTATGATCATCAGAGTCAATAACAAATAAAATAGTTTAAGAAACTAATTTCACTTTTTAGCACTAAGAGATGCAGTTCCTATTTCTTAATGGAAGAGTCACTAACAGAGTTTATGTATGTAATTAAGCTACAAGATGGAGATACATATTTTTGCGTTGTCATGCATAGATTGAAATTTATTTCATGCCTTCAAACAGGTGTTCAGAACTGAGTGGAATATGGAATGAAAGATTAGCTTTAGTCAAATTAGCTTTGCTTTCCTCCAAATTGAAAGGGAGTGTACATTGGTTATAATAATACGTTTATTGAAAAATCTATTAATCTATACTCTAAATTACATAGGGCATAGTGAAATCAAAAAATATTCTTCTTTTTATTCTTCCTTCATGGGAATCAATAAACAGCATTTTATTTGTTGACATTTTTATCTTAACAGTATCTTATTGTATGTATTTGCTGGATCTTAGTCTTCCAAGGGTATGAATAGTCTAAGGAATCTGGAAAAACTGGCTTTCTCTCTCTCTCTTTGTCCCTTTCTCTCTCTCTCCTCTGCTCTCATTTTAGAGACATTAGTGGGAAAATTAGGCTATCTGAGCAGAATAATTTAGGAAGACATGAGGCTCGTGGTAGTTGTGACTGTGATAAGAGAACCCTGTTAATGATATTACTCTGAATTTGGGTCTGAGAATGCCACTAGAATAAGATTATCCTGGACAAGATAATTCTCATTAAATTATTAGCATTCACTCTCTGCCCTCTCGTGGTAGGTATTGCCACTTGACTAACATGGGATGAAGGTTATGAATCAATGAGCAATATTGATAATATATAATGTTCCTAAACCAGTGCTTGTTAAAATGAATGTGCATTTGTATTAAAATTTTTTTTTCATTTTCTTTCAGTGATACTTTAATACAATTTTAAGTATAACTACTTTAATTTTGCAATTGTACTTTTCAAACCACTCACACAAAAGTGCCTGATTGGAAATAAACCAGGAGAGCTAATTACAAGCCCCAGATGCTGAAACGGTCTTCCACTTTTCTGTTCTTTGTAATCAGATGGCTTTGTTGTGCTTATCCAGAAATACAAAGAATTTGAGAAAATCAGTGTGTTACATAATTGCTGCATTTATCTACATTTATTGGTTGTATTTTGGACTCCTTTAAAGCTGGACAATTCTGCTTTGAGGGATAGATTTATTTTTTTGGACATTGCATTTGTTCTAACATTAATTGAATGTCTACACTTTTTATATACCACACATATAATTAGTAGCACTTTGCCACCCTCCCTTAAGGAAGGCCCCCTGTGAGAGCTTTATGATGCTGCTTATGTGATATGATAGTAAGATAGATAAGAACTATATTTTATAAGCTTCTGTCATAAAACATCTTTCTTACTTGCTTGTTGATAAGTGAAATGTCACTACTGTAGATTAATTTTTCTGATGTCCCTCCATCATTTAAGTGCCTGTATTTTGGGGAGTGGCTGGGCAAGAATGTGGGTGAAATCATACATGCTCTCTTTTGCCCTCCCTCTTGTTCTCACTTTCTCTCATGCTCTTTTGCTCTCATTCTCCTTTTGCTTTTCTCCCTCTGAACAATGTAGGATTTGATTTGTACATGCAATCTGTGTATGAAATGACTCCTCTTTACAATAGACAGGACAGGCTGAGGGCTGTAAATATTATTGTCTGTGGCCTTTCCAGCAGCAAAGGGAGTAAAGAAGCTTTTCTTCTTCATATGGCAAAGAATGGATAACACTGCTTGCAATTTATCAAACATGGATAAATTAAAATCAGACTTAGCAGTTTATGATAAAGTTTGCTAACTTAAATCAAGCCAGAAACTTAGTTCATTCTTCTTTTTTGTCCTTTGTATTGGCCATCCCATGTTGTTTCTATTCACTTGGTTTCATTCAGGAGAAACCAGGATACAGTGGGTTATGCTGTGCTAACGAACATCTCCAAAATCTCGGCTGAAAACAGTAATGATTGATCTCTTTCTCACAGCACATGCCCATTGGGTGTCTGCTAATCACAGTTACCCAGGCTGATGGAGCGGCCCCTTTCCCTCTCATTGCTAATGTCAGAATGAGAGGGTAGTGGAGGCTCACACTCTTGCAATTAATTGCTCTGGCCTGAAAGTTACATATATAACTTCTGATCACAACTCAGTGGCCAAAACCACAAGGGCCCTAGGAAATACAATCTTATCACATGCCTGCGAGGGAGCAACCTAGAAGTATTTAGTGAATAATAGTAATAACTACCTCATATGCTTTCTCCAGAAGGATCTCGTGTTCTGGAGGACAACTGCTATAGCTTGCTGCATTTATTAGAGTCTCTTAGCACACGATATTTCTCTGCCTTCTACTGTTCTGTTCGTTCTTTTTACTTTCCTAATTTATCAATGAGTTCACGTTCTTTCTTCCATTTCCTGTGCTTCTATTACTCCCTGCTTTCCTGGAGCTAGCATTCTGAAGGAAGATGTGGACATGTAAGTGAGAAATAGCAGAGATTTAAGTGCAATGACTATACAAATGGAGGGTGTTCATGTCAGTGTGGTGAAGTTAAGAAAACTTCCAAAAAGATAATATTTGAGTTGAAGGGCTGAGGTGAGAGATTATTCCACTAAGAGTCAAAACATGTTCAAGGAGATATGATGAATGCAGGGACAGGCTGCTTAGCATAATCATCTGAAGTTCAAATTTTCAGAAAGAGTTTGTTTAGGTCTATCTTGAGTTGTGTGGCCATTATTTGGCTAAAGGAGAGCAGAGCATCTTGATTGAAAATAATATCATTACTAGTTGATGAAGAGAGTAGGCTGTTATCAAAGAAAGAGAGAGGGGGTGGGAGAGAAAATGAGAATTAATGTTGGTCAGGGAAAAAGTATATATGTATATACTTGTCCACTATAGGAAAGCAATAACAACAATGACTAAGGTGTTTTTTTTTTAATTGAAGTATAGTTGATTTACAATGTTGTGTTAGTTTCTGGTGTACAGCAAGTGATTCAGTCATACATATATATATTCTTTTTCATATTCTTTTCCATTGTGGTTCATCACAGGATATTGAATATAGTTTCCTGTGTTATACAGTAGGACCTTGTTTTTTTCATCCATTCTATATATGCTAGTTTGCATCTGCTAATCCTGAACTCCCAATCCATCCTTCCCCCACACCCCTCCACTTGACAGCCACAACACTATTCTCTATGAAAAATGACTAAGGTTTTGTATATCACATCAAAATGTCTGGATTTCATTCTCAAGGTGATGTAGGACCAGCTAAAGTAATCTAAGAAGTGAGTAACATGTTCAGACTTCAGTTTAGAAAGATCTCTCTTTCTCCCACAACATTGCAGAGGATGAATTCAGTAGGACTTGAAGTAGAAAGTCCTATTAGGGGGCTATTGTTATAATTTAGTTGAAATATGAAGAAGCCATAAAGGAAATACGTAATAGAAGTAAAGGCAAGGAGGGCAAGATGTGTAGAGAATGTGTAGTTACCTGCATTTAAGGATCAGTAGTACAATGGGTGTCAGTACGAAGGAGAAATGCAAGATGACTCATTTTCTGCCTTTGGAACATGGGTGGTGCCAGTGACTACAGTGGGCAGAGCAAAGGCGAGTGGGTTTCCATGAGATGGCGGGGCTGGCAGTGAGCTCAGTCCCTTACAGCCAGCCCTCTCTCAGCTGTCTTGGCATCTTGAAGGGAAATATCTCGAACAGCAAAATTAGTAGTAGCATCTGACAAACGGGACACCAACCAGGACCACGTCATTCTTAGGGATGAGTTCATTATTGCATGTTCAACTTGTGTTGATTAGTTTTTTAAGAATATACAGTTTAGGAAATTCCCTGGTGGTCCAGTGGTTAAGACTCCACACTTCCACTGCCGGGGGCACGGGTTCCATCCCTGGTGGGTAATAAAGACCCTGCATGCAGTGTGGTGCAGCCAAAAAAAAAAAAAAGAAAAAAGATCCTATAAAATTTAGAGAAGTATTTTCAAAGAAATAACCTTTGGAAACAGCTTAAAAATCACCAAATTACTAAGTGCTTATATATAAAACAGCAATTGATAAGTTAAAAAAGTGTAATTTTCAAAAGGAAAAGAAAAAATCCTTTCATCTGCATCCCTGCCTTGAAAGGTAGAACAACATTTCAACCTTCACAGTGTTCACTAAGAGTACCTGCAGGCATCTCTGGTTTTAAACATTTTTGTTCTTTCCCTTAGCTAACTTCATAAATTAACATAAATCCCAAGTTAAGTGGGCTTCCTAAATTTCATAACTAATTTTCACCTTTCTCTTTTATAGTCATGTTTGGCCACATTATAAAACTGGATTTAACTCTCTGACTGTGCTGGGAGACACTGAATGGGTTTCCTAAAGTTTTCTATAAGTCATGGCCATATACCTAATCCTCACGACCACTTTAAATCCATTTAAAGCACTGTAAGGTATTCAGAAATAATCATCTTAACAAATTCAAACATAACGTAATTAAACTTCATCTTGGATGTGACTGTTCATTGTGATGTTTGAGCTGAAGTTAGAAAATTATTCATCATTCATCCTTTATTCATGCATGCATTCTTTCAGAAAATATTAAGACCTTTATATGTGCAAGACACTGGGCAATGAAAACATGAATCAGAAAGTGAAAGACAAGGTATATACTTGAATAATAAACATATGACATAAAATGTATACTGAGTAACAACAATTTGAGATAAAAATACATAGTAAATTCCATTACTCCCAACAAAGAGCAAGTCACTCTTTCAACTTCCTTACTAAGAGATATGCTGTGATAAAATTTGGTTTTGTTTTTAGAGAAAAATTAAAGTGATGAAGGAAACAAGAAACTGATATAATTGTGGTGAGGCTGTGGAGAACAATAAATGTAAAAAAACATGGTTTACATGAAGATGGGTATTGCTAGATTTTTAGTTTTTAATTAATTAACCTTGAATTTTAATAACAATTTTGCATGTAGAAGAATGCTTTACATTGAATTCTAAGATTAAAACTTTCAGAAAATATCGAATGATTCCTGTCACGAGAACCAGCTCTTCATTATTTCACTCTCAGCAATATTCCTTCTAGGTGATTCTACTTAAGAGACCACAAGCACACTTTCACCAGTACCTTATTTCAGTTAGAAAGTAATCAAGTTATCTTAGCTCAGGAGCTATAAAAATATATCATAGGCTGGGTGACACATTTCTCATAGATCTGAAAGCTGGGAAGTCCAAGATCAAGGTGCAAGCAGATTTGCTTCTTGGTAAGGAGTCTCTTCCTGCAGTTACAGACAGCCCGGCCTTCTCACTCTGTGCTCACACAGTTTTTCCTAAGTGTGTGCACATGGAGAGAAAAAGGGCTCTGGACTCCTCTTCTTCTTATAAGAGCACTAATCCCATCCTGGAGGCTCAATCCTCATTACCTCATCTGCATCTTATTACTTCCCAAAGGTCCTACTTCCAAATACCATCACGCTGGAGATTAGGACTTCAACGTATGAATTGAGGGTAGACAAACATTCAGTCCATAGTACAAGTCAACATAAATCATAAGTCATCAAGAGAAAAGAGTAAAAATTCAAAAGTGATTTAAGCATTTCCATAAGTCTTAATATGGAATATGCAAAAGTTTATTTTAGGATTCAAGGGAGCTTTGGTTAAGTGAGGTATAATTTATCATGTAACTCCATCTGTACACCACAAAACATTTTTAATACATTCTTATTTTGATGTAATTTCAAACTTACAGAAAACTTTGCAAGAATAATACAAGGACTCCCATATACACTCCACCCAGATTCCCCTATTGTTTTGATGTTACCCAATTTGCTATGTGCCTCTTCTCTCTCTCGTCTTTGAATCTTTCTATATATCTATACACAAATACACACTCACCTATATATGTATATATTCATTTTTTCTAATCCATTTAGAAAAGTTGGAAATATTGTACCCTTTTATTCCTAAGGACTTGGGTATGTATTTCTTAAAACTATACATTTTTTTACCTAACCAGAATATAATTATAAAAATCAGAATATTTGAGATTGATACAATAATATCTAACCCACAGTCCATATTTCTTTTTAAATTACTCTAGTAACGTCTTATGCTATTTTATTTTCCAGTCAATACTCCAATTCAGATTGATACACTGCATTTATTTGTCAAGTTTCTTTAGTTTTCTTTAATCTGAAACATAGCCTCAGTCTTTTCTTGTCTATCTTGACCTTGGCATTTTTGAAGTGTACAATGCAGCTATTTTGGAGATGAGCAAGTGTGCCACAGAAGTGACGTTGTGTCCGTCTCAGTCCATCATATGACTACATAATATTAATTTGTCTGAATATTGATGATAACCCTGATCACTTGGTTAAAGAGGTATCTGCCAGATTTCCTCCCAATATATTTTTATACATCATTTTTAATATTCACTAAAGTGATTTCCAGTAATAAGTTATAGAAGATGGTTTCTTATTCTCAATTATTTAAGGATACATTAAACAAAAAACTAAACACATTCTACTCTGTGACCCTAACCTACATCCTAATAATTAGACAAAGCAGTCAAAAATAGACCACTTTGTGGTGGTTCAATTCAATTAGACAAATATTTACTGAGTGCCACTCTGAGAGAGACATTACCATACTTAAAAGATACCTTAAGCAGGTATTAATTTTAGTGGAGCAAAACAGTTTTATGAATATCTACTCTGCCTGATGTGAGTACAAAGTGTATCAGGAGGTAAACAAGTAATATGGAATGCAAAAGGAGAGCATTTCCAATGGAGTAAAACCCAAAGCAAGAAAAAGTAGACAGATAGATGACAGATATAGATAGATAGATAGATAGATAGATAAAAAATAAACAGGTAAAACAAATTCTTGAAAATATTTAGGAAAGATATAATGCTGTTTGAGAAGCATATATGTGATGTGTTTCATAGTAAATCTAAAAAGGTAGGCTGAGTGAGGTAGGTAGAGAAACTTGGCTAATCAAAACAGGAATCGACACTTTTTCATTAAGTAATGGAGAATCATTGAAAGCTTTTGATTAGAACACAACTGTTATTGGTGTTGTGTTTAGAAACAGAAATGGGTTTAAAAGAAATCAATTAGTGGAGTATGACACAGCTTAGGTGATATGTGATCATTAGTATGGTGGTAACAGTGTATATGATAAATATCATATCCATCTACCCACTGTAGAGCTAGACAGTTGAGAAACAATGTATGTGTAGGTGCAGTAGACACTGTGGTGCTCACCCACATCCTGCTTACATGGCCAGTACACCCATCCAATAGCTGCTATGTATATTATCTCCTAAAGGCTCAAAGCTGCCTCATGTCTCAGGAGGCTTGTCTTCCACTAAATGAGAGTGAACTTGCATGGGAAGTTACCCACCCCATCTCTGGATATGCTTGTAGTCGGTTACTGATTGATATTGGGATACAAAAGCCAGCTCTTTTGCTCAAGGGAAAATAATTCTATAGTTTGGTTTATGCCTTGCCCCTGCTCACTCTCCACTCCCTTACCTAAGACCACACTTTTCTTACACTCCGTTCCATTCTCTATCCTGCTTCTCTCACTGCTTTACAGGTATTTCCTGAAGAGCTCTCCCTCAATAAATCACAGTATCAAATCCCTGTCTCAGTCTCTGCTTCTCAAGAGCCCGTCTCATGCAGTGGATGTGTCTTGTCTTTAGGCATAGAGAAACTGAAATGTTGAGCATGTAACACCAGAATAATATTGATGTTTTTAACAGAAGTAGAAATATAAGGAAGAGAACCTGGCTTTAAAGGAAAAATAATTTTGTAGAGGGCTTTTGCTTTTGAAGCACCAATTTTGTGATTTAAAAAAAAATACTTGGAAAATGAAGACCTAGATCTTGCCTTAGTTTTGATACAGAGAGATGGTAAAAATATATAAACTAATGAATAAAAGAAGAAAGGACCTCCAGAGAGAGAGATTACTGAGAAAACAGAGAGAAGTAGTCCATGGGCAGAGCCTTAGGGAGAAACTACACTTTGGAGATGTCAAGGAGAAAAGGAGCCCATGGAATTCAGAAGAATCAGTCTCCAAAGGAAATGGGATTTTCAGAGAAGAACAGCATAATATATCTTAAAGAGGAGTCAAAAGAATAAAACCTGACAAAAGGTGAATCCCTTGGGCAATGAAGAGTACGCTGAGGTTGTCGCAGTTACTTCTGTGTGTTGGCGGAGAAAGAAACCAAGGCTGCATGGGATCACATTCATTTGAAAGATGTAAGACAACCATGGTGATTGTTTTTGTCAGGAATTTACTGGGTCGCACGGTTCGGAAAACTCTGCTGTGTCTTTCTAGCACTCTCAGCAAAAGGTAACTTGAAATTAAGCAGCAAATGGACTGTTGATAGAGGTATTATAAGGCTCATACTGATTTATTCTCTTGGGCTTCAGAGAGAACATTTCAAAAAGTCTTTTAGTCCTGAGGGTTTACCATTTTGATTTGTTTGTGCCATCTTGACTCCCATTATCTACTCTTAATTTTTCCTTGCCTTTGGACAGAATCAACAGAAGAAATCATAGAATTTTGCCCTGATAGACTCATTTGTTATATCCTTCATATGTAAGAAATTCAAATACTCTCATTTTTAATTCAAACTCCCTATAATACACTGTAATTTAAGAATGAGTGAAAAAAAAGGTTCATTTAAAGCAACCTATAACATGAACTTGAAACATTAAAATATAAACATTTTAAAGCATTAGTTCACCTTTTAACCAGCATAATTTCAAAAAGGTCAACGCAGTGAATGTCAACTGTTAAATTTTGCCAGCAACACAGAGGCATTTTCAGATGAATACTTATTAAAAGTATCCAAAACATCTGTATATAGTACAGAACTAAATTATTCTGCCTAAGTTTTTAAATTTTTCAGTTCACACTATCCTCAGTCTCTTCTGTAATATTAATAACTCTACAGTTTCTGTCATCCAGAACTTCCATAGCACTAGTATTTTCTTTAAACAACTGGTAAATATTTCAAACTACCCAAAACTTCAGCAAAACTTTTTTTTTTTTTTTTAGTTTTAAGAGTTGTAGTAGTAGTATGACTAAAATCCCATTCTCATTTTTTGAGAATAAATGGTGAAAGAGCAGAGTGCCCTGGAGTGGCAGGTCTCATCATAGAACCTTACCTAGACCAACGTTTCACTCAGCATTTCCACCGAGAAGGCCCGGTAGAGAAAAAGTACAACATGAGTCTGAAACCATAGATTTGTTCATCTTTAAAAACTGATAGCTATAGATAAAAAAAAATAAATAAATTTCTCTTTCACTCTGCAGACAAGAGCACTGTTAGTTTTATTCCCCCAGGATCAATACTAATCATGCTTTATAACCAACCGAGTGCACTTGGTAACAAGCCGGAGATAGTGAATTCAATTCCATTTTTGTGAGCAGGTTGCAAGTCAATATGTTCTGAAGACAAATTTAAAAATCTAATTTTTAAGCAGGGCTATCATAAGGAACACATTCATAATACATCACTCAATATACAAAGACATTGAATGGGTCTAGTTAATGTTAAAATATTATACTCATCACTGTCAAGTGCAACTTATCTCTCACTCGAGAGTCATCGCTCCATCTGGCACATTATTTGAAAACATGTTTCCATTGCCTTCGTATGTGTGGAAGAATATTTGAGTTTAGAAAGGTTAAAGGGCTGAAAGATCTCTGAATAAAACAGCGAGGTCACATGTAGTTTGGAAAATGCAATAGAAAGAACAATAGTAGAGGGGGAAAGAAATAAAATGCAACTTAGTAAGACAAACCCAGTGGAGGAGTGCAGCGGGTGAAAGCCAAATTGATTTTACAAAGAAGCATAGGTCTGCCCCCAATGCACACTTGCAGTATCAATGGATTCAGTGTTCATGGCTTTCCTTTCCATGTGGAATGTAGGAAGACACGCTCATTAAACTGTATGAGCTTTTAGGAGAATTTCAGTCACTCCAGCCAGCAAAAAGCACTGTATGGCTTGATGCAGAATTAATGTCCATTCTGTTTGTTGTTAAATTGGTGCATTTAAAATATTTTTTGTCATCCTCTTAAATACAAACTGTACTTAAACTTATCATGTTGACCAAATGAGTCTCTCTTCTCCAAGACCGTAAAAAAAAAAAAACTAAGAATAAATCATCTCCTGGTTCCACTGTGCTCAGAGGAAGCAATAAATCACAAATCTTTCAGTTTTTCTTCTAGACCATAACAGTCCACGCCCTGTCTTAGTTCTAATCTCCTGTGCTAGACCATAATAGTCCACGTCCTGTCTTAGTTCTAATCTCCTGTGCTATCACCACTTACTCATTTAAAAGTTCTTACCTTTTACTTTGCTTCAGTAGGTTTAACTGGTTTCAACTCTTTTCTAAGTATCACCTCTTAAAGTAATTGAAACTGATTTTTGGTTTGTTTTGAATTCAAAGACATTAGTGGATGATTGAAAAAAAAGAAAATACCATCCATTTTACTATTTCCTGGTTTGTTTCAGACACTGATTCTGGATTTTCTTTAGGAGGTGATCATTTGCCCAGTATACGAGCATGGGGGGATGAGGAAAGGGTTCAATCTGTCTCCAGAGACTGATTGATGAGTTGGAAGTAATCATGCAAAGGGTTCTTTATGGCATTCAGATCAGACCGCAACAGTCACCACCAGCCACACCACCTTTAAGGTTTGCCCAAAGGTGAGCGTCTGTAACTTGTCTGGAAATAGCAGTATCATAAAATTTAGAACCAGAGTGAATATAAAGACAACATATAAACAGAAACTTCCCTTAGGTTCATAAAAAATGAAAGAGAACAGAAAAGAAATTGCCTGTGAAAAGAAAGATATTGCCTAGTCTTCTTTAAAGGTTGGCATCGTTTGCGAATATTATGAAATATATGCCAATCTGATTTGCTTTAGATAATAATGTCATATTGTTTTGTGTGTATTAAGAACTCTTTTCTTCTGTGATCCAGGGCTTTAAAGAAATAGAAAATTATCTTCAGTGTACATTGCATAAAACAAGTAATAGAGCACAACACAGCAGATCCATTTTCTGAAACTTTAACTTTACTCTGTTTTTCTAAATGACCTCCAAAAATTAAAGTTATCAGATCTATTCAATCTGAATGATGATCTAAGTGGAATTCACATCCCACTCAGAGTTCTACCTCACACGTGTACATTATTATATCAAATGGAAAGTAAAGATAAATTATGTTCATTCTCTTCCATTCACAAGAAAATAAATATATGCAATTTATGAAGATTGCCAACAATAAGGAATGAAATAAAAAAAGACTTCTGATTTAACCAGAAAGTAAACTTAATCACAGCACTTGTTTCATATGCAGTCTAGTTAATTGATGTTGTTACCTGAGATATCAGGAGCTGCTTAGTAGATATCAGAACTACTGAAAACAAGCACTTCTAAAAGCAAAGCTTACAGATTATGTACTTGTTTTCAGAAAGAAGTATAAAAATAAATTAGTTCATCTTTGAATTTTTCAATATTGTGATTTTGTTAGACAATAAAGCTTTTGTAAACCTGTACTAAGTTCACATAAATAGACTGAAATGTCATCTTTGCAAAGATCACTAGTGACCAATAATCACACCTGATTGGTGTCTCCTCACATATTTCTGTTTTCTGAGTGATGCCACTGACTATCCTCTTCTTAAAATTGTATTCTATGAAAATACATTAACCTAACACTTCCTGAGTAAGTGTACCTGGTTCAGTATTTGGTTCATCCATACAGGGACTAATTTTCTCATCTCCCCTCTTACCATCTTAATTCAAGGCTTAATTGTTCATTCTTGGATTACCAAAAAGTCTTCTGTTTATTCTTTATTTTTATTCTCTCTCCAACTCCAGTTCATCCTGTAGTAGGTTTGCATTGTGAGTTTCTATGGCCAAATGGATGTTGACAGAAGTGATGGTGTACTAGTTCTTAGGCCTTAGATGTCATATATTTCTGCTGGCTCCTTGAGGAGCTTCCGTCCACTATAAGAAGGAAATACCTCGACTAATTGATGTCGCTCAAGACTGCATCCCAGAACGAGAAACAGAGCAGTCCTGAGCATAATCCATGGCTGAAAAAGTACTGCCCCAGGTGCCCTGCAGACTTAGGAGTGAGAAAAGTATGCTTATCATTGTAGGTCACTGAGATGTTTGGATTATTTCTTAAATTGCATTATTGCAATAAAGGCCTTGCTAATACAGTGTTACTCTTATTGTGCACATGAAGAAAGTCAGACTCACAGAAAGTAAGTCACTTTTTCAAGGTAAGCCCAGAGATGCAGACTCAGGTCTCTGACTCAAAATTCTGTGATCATTTCACAGTCTAACATGGCCTCTCAATATTTGTCTGTTGAAAGTTCAAGCTAAAATGTGTAATCATATACTTTTTCCTGCTTTTATTTATTAAGCATTTATTGATTTATTACCATGTTCTATACACAATGATGGGAGCTACTTGTATAAAATTTCATCATATATAAACTATCTCCAGGCTCCTACATAGTTTCTCTGGATAAGTCATAGTAGAAGAAGCACTGCGGATAGCAGAAATTACCTTACAAACATTCAGTGTCTCCCAGTTTCACCAGAATAACTTCTGTTCAGTGACCTATAAAGCCTTATGTGATTCAGCCCTTGGTCATATTTCCTGTTTTTTCCCCCTCTCAATCTGCTTCAGCCACTCTAGTCTTCAGTTCTTTGCATGTACCAGAGATGCTCCTGTCTTAGGGCCTTTGTCTTTGTTGTTAGAGGTTTGTCAACATTATTTGTATTTTCAAAAAAAAAATTTTAATTTGATAATCCTCTTTATTAATTTTTGTATATTAATGTATCCACTTTTATTTGTCTTATTTTGTTTGATTCTACACAAGTACTACTTTTCTAACTTCTTGTATTGGGTGCTTAGCTTACTTCCTTTTTTTTTCTAACTTATTGATTTAAGGTTATAAATTCCTTCTAAGAACTATAGACATTCTCTGACTCACAATGTTTTGACTTATGACTTTTTGACTTTATGGTGGTGCAAAAGCCTTCAGTAGACATCGTACTTTGAATTTTTAGTTTTGATCTTTTCCCAGGCTAGCAATGTGCAGCATGGAACTCTCTCGAGATGCTGTGCAGAGGCAGCAATCATGAGGGTAAACCACTGACAAACATCATTCTGTACCCATACAACCATTCTGTTTTTCACTTTCAGTACAGTATTCAATAAATTACATGAATAGACAACACTTTATTATAAAATAGATTTGTGTTAGATGATTTTGCCCAAATGTAGGCTAACGTAAATGTTCTGAGCATGTTTAAGGTAGGCTAGGCTAAATTTAAGTGTACTAAATGCATTTTTGACTTAAAATATTTTCCATTTAGGATGGGTTTATCAGAACATAACCCCATCATAAGTAGAGGAAAATCTGTACTTTTTGCATTTTATGTTAGCTAAGAAGTCTTCTTCTTTCATTTAATTCTAAGTATGATTTCCATTGAGATTTTTTCTCTTCAATCTGTTATATATTTAGAAGTATTTTTAATATAAAATATTATTTTAAAACATTCTTTTGGTTTCTAACAATGTCATTGTGCTCAGAAAATGTGACTTGCATTATCTGCATCTTGGAATTTTTATTTTTTTGAAATTTGATTTATGCCTAAAATGTGATCAAATTTTATGAATATTCCATAAGTGCTTGAAAAATTTTGGGATGCAGTGTTCCTTAGATGTCCTATTCTACTAAGCTTGTTAATTGCATTGTTCAAATGTATATTCTCATTAATTTTTTTGTCTTCTTGATCAATCAGTAAAAGAGGCATGTTAAAAATCAATTTTTCTCAGTTTCTTTTAATTCATTCAATTTCACTTGACATGTTTTAAATCTATATTATTAGGTCCAAAGAACATTAGGATTGGAACATCATCCTGAAAAACTGAATATTTATCAAAACAGAGTGGACCTCTTTATCTAAATTAATTCTAGTTTGCCTAGAAAATCTATTTAGTCTGGTATTAAAACAGAAGCACTGGATTTCTTTTAGTTCTTATTTACCTCTCAAGTATGTTTGCCTATATACATTTGCCTATCATATATATTTATTTGTTTATTTCAAACATTCTATGTCCTTACACTTCTTTATGCCTCTCCTAAGGAACACATGGTTAATTTTTTAGAAACCCTATCATTTTTCTTTTCAATAGGATACTTTTTATCTTTTAAGTGCAGTATTTATTTCATTTACATTATTCCACTAGAGCATAAGCTTCATTGAATCATGAAGTTTTGTTGCTTTATTTATTCAGGTCCCCCAGCACCTAGAGTAATAGTACCTTGCACGCAGTAAGGGCTCAATACATATTTGTTGAGTGAATGAGTGAATGAATGGTTATGGTACACTTGGATTTATTTCTACCCTGCAGCATTTTTATAGAGAGGCAATGTTCTGATGATTAAGAACATGCTCAAATTCAATCATTGGTACCTACCAATTCCACAACTTTGAGTCTCTCTCTGCCTCAGTTACTTCATCTGATTGTGGGAATGACAACAGCTTCCTCTTCCTAATGATGTGCTTAGGATTAAATAATTTAAACCATGTAAATCACTTAGAACAGTATTTTGCATGTAATAAGTGTCATATAAGTGCTAGCTATTATGCCCCCTCCCTTCACTAAATTGGAAATTATACAATTTGCGGACTTTAAAAAATTTTAACTTCCTTATTTAACCATACATGGTCTAAAGTTAATTAATGTAAAAGGATTATGAAACACTTGAACTCTGATTACCATCTTTCAATATATCTGAAGTTTTAGTTCAAGAGTATAATTCTACCTTAATTTTTAATATTTTCATTGGACATAATTGGTAGTAATTTATACTGACACAGCTTATTTATATATGAACTTATTTTATTAATTTTAAAAGTAATCATTCTTTCTTCTCTTCCCTCTCTCTTCCTGACTTCTTTGAAAATCTTCTCAATTATTCCGTGCTTTGAATTTTTATTTCATCATCTATGTATGAATTTGATTTTAATTTTTTATGCTTGGCTTTCACTGTGCTTCTTAAAAGTGAAGATTCATGTATTTGTTTTGCTCTGGAAAACTCTAAGTCATTTTCTCTTTGAATATTGCCCCTCCTCCCCCCTCTTTATGCTTTTCTTCCAGGACTCCAATTAAATGTATGTTTGATATTCTCACTCAATTTTTCAACTTCCTTTACCCCACCTTTAATATATACCTCTTAACAGTCTGTGCAACTTCCTTAGATTTTTTTTTTCTCATGTTCACTAGCTATGTTCAACACATTCATGAATTTAATTTTGATTTATATATTTTTTATTCCTAGGAATTCTGTTTTGTTTTTAAATGTATGTACTTGTTTAGTTTTACAGCTGTCTCCGATTGCTTCTTAACACTTTTTGTATTATTTTTTACTTCTGTAATAAAATAAAGTGTCCTCACATCTCCCACTGCAGGGTAAAATTCCCCAACCTCCCCTAGTTTACTCAATAACCATATTACCTTCTAGTATTTGAAATGCCTCTGATTCAGCTCCACAGTAGCTCCCAAGGTTTCTTTCCTGTCTTCTCTGCATAAATCCATTCAAATCTAGGCTCTATGTATCGGCAGATGTCCTCAAAGAAATGCCAGTTTCACAGCTTGCTTACCGCTCTGAATCTGGCTTGGCTTACAAAAAGAATTTTAACATATGTTTATTTATTATTTTTGTATTGGAGTATAGTTGCTTTACAATGGTGTGTCAGTTTCTGTTGTACAATGAAGTGAATCAGCTATATGTATACATATATCCTCTCCCTCTTGGACCTCTCCTTCATCCCCGCCCCCATTCCCCCCCATCTAGGTCATCACAGAGCCCTGAGCTGAGCTCCCTGTGCTACCCAGCAGGTTCCCACTAGTTATCTATTTTACACATTCTGTATACTGGAAATAGTCTCCCTAGACACTTGTTCACTTGTCTCCAGAAATAGACATTATATCCAGTGTGTCCTCTATGGCTCTTGATTTCACACTCTATGCCCTTAATTCTGTTGCCCTTCATAGTGCATGTGACAGGAGCAACCCCTTTATCCTCTGGCCTATGCAATGCCAGCCTCCACTTCAGAATCTATGGTTCAAGCCTCTGCTTCTAGGCTCATGGGCCTGACCTCTGCACCCAAGGCACTGCTTCAGAGTTCTTTCTTTTTTTTTCCCTTGCAGGATAACAAATACTGACAGCTGAGAAACTCTATCAGTCTGTTTCCTGCCTGTAGAATTCTGGCAGTGTGACAACCTTCTTACATTTCATCCAGACTCTCACTTTTAGTTCAAGCTGGCAATGTTTCTGCTGGTATAACATTCTTAAAACTTTGCGAGCCTCCCGTGTATGTCATGGGAATCTACATGGTTAAACAAAAGGCTCTACACAGATGCCTCCTGGATAACCCTATCTCTATTCCTGGCTTCCGCTCAGAAGCATAATTGGCTTCATTAGTCACATATCTCATCTCTTCAGCAAAAGCTTATCCAGCCACAACCTTGGTTCTCTCTCTAGAGTACACTTTTCCAACAGTGAATTTCCTAATTTTAGCATCCTTTGCAATCTGGATAGGCTGAGAATCTTCCAAATCACCAAATGTTGGTTCATCTTTGCTTAAAAATTTCGCCTTCAATTTATCTCATTTTACTACAAGCAGCAACCTCTTTCTGCATCTTCAATACTTTGCTTGGAAATGTCCTCAGCTAAATATTCAAATTTATTATTTATAAGATCTGCTTTCTCTCCAATAGTAGAATACAATTCAGCCAAATTTTCTGCCACTGTGTAACAAGGTTTGCCTTTCCTCCGGTTTCCAGTAACACGTTCTTCATTTCATTCTGAGACCTCACCATAAGCACCTTTAATGTACATATTTCTAACAACATTTTTAAATGAATATTATCTAAGATGACAGAAGTTTTCTGCCAGCCCTTCACAGCCTTCTGAGGTCATACCAGAATACTCTTTTATAGATTATGTTTTTAATTTTTTTTTTTATTGGAGTAAAATTGCTTTACAATGTTGTGTTAGTTTCTGCTGTACAATGAAGTGAGTCAGCTATATGTATACCTATCTCCCCTCCCTCCTGGACCTCCCTCCCCCTTCCCCTCGATCTAGATCATCACAGAGCACTGAGCTGAGCTCCCTGTGCTATCCAGCAGGTTCCCACTAGCTATCTATTTTACATATGGTAGTGTATTTATGTCAAACCTAATCTCCCAATTTGTCCCACCCTGTGTCCACACGTCCATTCTCTATGTCTACTTCTCTATTCCTGCTCATATTTCTACCAACAGTCACTTCAAGACAATCTAGACTTTATTGCATGCTTCAAATTCTTCCATTACCCAATTCCAAGCCATTTTCACATTTTTAGGTATTATTACAGCATCATCCCACGTCCAGTAACAAAATCTGTGTTAGTTTCATAGGGATGACAAAACAAGTAACCACAATGTGATGGCTGAAAACAACAGAAATTTATTCTTTCAAAGGTCTGAAATCAAGGTGTTGGCAGGCTCCCCTTCCGTCTGAAACCTCTACAGTAGAATCTTTCCTGCCTTTTCCAGCTTTTGGTGTCTCAAAAAGTTGTTTGGCTGTGACAGCATAGCTCCAGTCTCTGTCTCCATCTTCACCAACCTTCTCTTGGTGCTTCCATATTCTCTCTTTTCGGCATTCTCTTTTTTTGGCCTTTTATAAAAACACTTGTCATTGGATTTAGAACCCACCTTAATCCAAGATGATCTCATCTTGAGATTCTTACCTTAATTATATTTGCAAAGGCCTTTATTCCAAATAAGATCACATACTGAGGTTCTGGATATATGTCTATAAAGATATATGTCTATATCTTTGGGGGAATACCACTTAATCTACTACAGATATTTTCAAATAATTATTCATAAAAATATGTATTAAGTAGACATCAGCTTACTATTATTGAAAGTATGTAAGCCAGACCTATCTACAACACTTATTTCTACTTTTTCCCTCTAACATTACAACAGAAAGATCAAGGATTAAAATTTAATAACAACCAACATATGATACTTTGGACCTAAAAATTGAAGGCAAATAAAATAAAAGGTGAGGGGACTTTATGATTTTTGTTTTCTTTCTTACATTGCAGTAACATTTTTAATTACATTCCTAGAGTCACAAGTAGAAAAATATTCTAACAATATGACAAGGCATGGTAAACACGAATGATTAAGCTCTAATAGTGTGACTGCTTGAGGACACTGAAAACAACAAACCCCATGTCACTTATTCACACTGAGTACAACCTTGAAAATAACATTTTTTTTTAACATGCTGCTACTGCTTCAAGGTACTCTAAAGGATTTCACAGTCAGGATAAAAAGGACGTTTTGGTTATCTTTTCCTCGAGATTATGAAAAGTAAAATGGAACTCCTTTTTACTCTCACTTCTGTGCCTATTAGGTGAATGTAAAATGGCTCTCGTAATGGCCTTCAATATTATGAACTCTTAAAGCTTTACCTGGCAGGTGTCTATTAAATTCTTGCATTGTTGATAGACAGGGAACCCCTAACGGGAATTAACAATGTTGTTGATTCATGCAGAGCACAAAAAGTTAAGAGGGCAAAAGAACTTGTCCATAAATTGACTGTTTTCTTCCTCATTAGCAGCTCTAAAACACAGCCAGTGAATCACATGGAAAATACATTATGACATGTTTCTCAACGGTAATAACTGTCAGTTATAATGAGCAAATGGCACACACCTGATTTTGACCACAACAATGTAGAGAATGCTACAGTCAGAGCCAGTCCTAGGAAAATGAGGGGTTTGTCTGATACCCTATATTTGGTGATGGCCTCCTTTCCCCAACTCATGTCTATTTTACAGAAACTATAATCCTAACCCAGTCTTTTCATGTTATTACTCAGCACTCCATAGCTACTAGTACAATATATATTCAAATAAATATTCTTTATATTTGATTCCTATCATTATTCTTGTCTCCCACTATAGATTTCTCTTATTTCTCTTTGAACTAGAGAAAACTTATGTCAACTCTCAATGCCAATGACTAACTGACTTTTAAATAAGTAAATCCTTGCTAATTTAATAATTTTATAGTCAAAGCAGTGGTTTTTCTATCCTGGAGAAGGACAGGAGGAAAGGATTGCCATGGTCACAAGGATATTTTGAAGGATGGTGAATATATCCATTATCTTGGTTATGGTAATTGTTTCACTTATGTAGACATGCACCCAAACTTATCAAATTGCACACATTAAGTATGCAAATTTTATTATGTATCAATTATACCCCAATAAAAGGAAAAATAAATGTATATTAATTCAAATTATCAGAAGACAGTCAAATTAAAAATTTGATTCCTTAGTCAGCCCAGCAATATTTCAAACGTTCAGATGTATGACTAGGATCAACTATGTTGTGCAACACAAAGAACCCATTATTGTCATCAGAGAAAGTGCTATTGGACCACACTGGTTTAAGCAGGACATAAGCCCCCAGATGATATATCAGCTTAGAAGGTGACTATCAGCCAAAAAATACAGACTATAATCTATGAATGTAACATAAGGAGGTGAACAAGGATGGGGGATGGACCGAAGACTGAGTTGGAAGAGAAGTCTAAAGGGAGACAGGTAAAGAAAGGAGAAGATGACATTACAAACAGAACTCTAACCACAGTTAGTTTCATTTTCTTTCCTTTGAATGCTCTGGGATATGAGTATACTTAGCTGTAGTAAATACTGAAAAACTGGTTTTCCAAAGGTGGTTCTTATTTCTAATTTATGTCACTATGAGCACTGCTTGAGTTTCTAATTGATCCACATGCCCATCAACACTTACTTGCTTTGTCAATTTACCTTTTTTGGTAGATGTATTGTAGTAAAATTGGCATTTCATTTTGTATTTACCAGATGACAAATCACATTAAACCTATTTTTATATGATTTTTGGCAATTTGCATACGCTTTTTTTGTGAAGTTCCTTTCAAGTATTTTACTCATTTTTTTAAAATGAGTTTTCTGTCACTTTGTTATTGATTAACAAATTATCTATGTTTGTAACATGAGTCTTTTTTTAACACCTTTATTGGAGTATAATTGCTTTACAATGGTGTGTCAGTTTCTGTTTTATAACAAAGTGAATCAGTTATACATATACATATGTCCCCATATCTCTTCCCTCTTGCATCTCCCTCTACCCCACCCTCCCTATCCCACCCCTCTAGGTGGTCACAAAGCACTGAGCTGATCTCCCTGTGCTATGTGGCTGCTTCCCACTAGCTATCTATTTTATGTTTGGAAGTGTACATATGTCCATGCCACTCTCTCACTTTGTCCCAGCTTACCTTTCACCCTCCCTGTATCCTCAAGTCCCTTCTCTAGTAGGTCTGCATATTTATTCCCGTCTTGCCCCTAGGTTCTTCTGACCACGTTCTTTTTCTTTCTTCTTCTTATTACTTTTTTTAGATTCCATATATATGTGTTAGCATACAGTATTTGTTTTTCTCTTTCTAACTTACTTCACTCTATATGACAGTCTTTAGGTCCACCCACCTCACTACAAATAACTCAGTTTCGTTTATTTTATGGCTGAGTATTATTCCATTGTATATATGTGCCACATCTTCTTTATCCATTCATCTGTTGATGGACACTTAGGTTGCTTCCATGTCCTGGCTATTGTAAATAGAGCTGCAATGAACATTGTGGTACTTGACTCTTTTTGAATTATGGTTTTCTCAGAGTATATGCCCAGTAATGGGATTGCTGGATCGTATGGTAGTCCTATTTTTATTTTTTTAAGGAACCTCCATACTGTTCTCTATAATGGCTGTATCAATTTATATTCCCACCAACATTGCAAGAGGGTTCCCTTTTCTCCACACCCTCTCCCTCATTTATTGTCTGTAGATTTTTTGATGATGGCCATTCTGACTGGTGTGAGATGATATCTCATTGTAGTTTTGATTTGCATTTTCTCTAATAATTAATGAAATTGAGTATTCTTTCATGTGTTTGTTGGCAAACTGTATATCTTCTTCAGAGAAACATCTATTTAAGTCTTCTGCCCATTTTTGGATGGGGTCGTTTGTTTTTTTGATATTGAGCTGCATGAGCTGCTTGTAAACTTCAGAGATTAATCCTTTGTCAGTTGCTTCATTTGCAAATATTTTCTCCCATTCTGAGGGTTGTCTTTTCATCTTGTTTATCTTTTCCTTTGCTGTACAAAAGCTTTTAAGTTTCATTAGGTCCCATTTGTTGTAAAGATGCTGCCGGGGGGCTTCCCTGGTGGCGCAGTGGTTGAGAGTCCGCCTGCTGATGCAGGGGATGCGGGTTCGTGCCCTGGTCCGGGAAGATCCCACATGCCACGGAGCGGCTGGGCCCATGAGCCATGGCCGCTGAGCCTGCGCATCTGGAGCCTGTGCTCCGCCACAACCGTGAGAGGCCCGCGTACCGCAAAAAAAAAAAAAAAAAAAAAAAAAAAAAAAAAAAAAAAAAGATGCTGCCGGAAAACTACTAGAGCTAATCAATGAATTTGGTAAAGTAGCAGGATACAAAATTAATGCACATAAATCTCTTGCATTCCTATACACTAATGAAAAATCTGAAAGTGAAATTAAGAAAACACTCCCATTTACCATTGCAACAAAAAGAATAAAATACCTAGGAACAAACCTACCTAGGGAGACAAAAGACCTGTATGCAGAAAACTATGACACTGATGAAAGAAATTAAAGATGATACAAACAGATAGAGAGATATACCATGTTCTTGGATTGGAACAATCAACATTGTGAAAATGACTCTACTACCCAAAGCAATCTACAGATTCAATGCAATCCATATCAAACTACGACTGGCATTTTTCACAGAACTAGAACAAAAAATTTCATAATTTGTATGGAAACACATAAGAACTGGAATAGCCAAAGCAATCTTGAGAACAAAAAGCGGAGCTGGAGGAATCTGGCTCCCTGATTTCAGACTATACTTCAAAGCTACAGTAATCAAGACAGTATGGTACTGGCACAAAAACAGAAATATAGATCAGTGAAACAGGATAGAAAGCCCAGAGATAAACCCACACATATATGGCCACCTTATTTTTGATAAAGGAGGAAGGAATGTACAGTGGAGAAAAGACAGCCTCTTCAATAAGTGGTGCTGGGAAAACTGGACAGCTACATGTAAAAGAATGAAATTAGAACACTCCCTAACACCATACACAAAAATAAACTCAAAATGGATTAAAGACCTAAATGTAAGGCCAGACACTATCAAACTCTTAGAGGAAAACATAGGCAGAACACTCTATGACATAACTCACAGCAAGATCCTTTTTGACCCACCTCCTAGAGAAATGGAAATAAAAACAAAAATGTAACATGAGTCTTTTGTTGGCTATATGTATTGCTAATATCTTCTCCCATGGTAAAGATTTCACTGTTGATAAAGACTTTTGAGGAACAGAAGTTTTAAATTTTAATATAGTCTAATTTATGTTTTCCTTTATGGTATTTTTTTTTGCATTGTATTTAAAAATTTTTGTCTATTTCAGGTCTCCTGAAAACTTTGTTTTTTCTAATTAAAACTTTCACATTTAGATACATTGGCATTAATTGTTGCGAGTTTTGTGAAGAAGAGGTCAGAATTCATTTATTTTTCTGTATAATTATACAATTAACCAAGAACCATTCGTTTAGAGGAACATTATTTACACCCTGCTCATCAGTATCACTTTTTCCTAAATTAGGTGTGTGTATAAGTGTAGATTTATTTGTGAACTATTTTTTTCATGAGGCCTCTTGTCTGTACCTACAACAATACAACTCTAACTAAAAAAACTCTGTAATATGTTTTGATATATGATGGTGTGCATGTTCCAGTTTTGTTCTTCTCCAATTTTATCTTAGTTATTCTTGGATATTTTCATTTCCATAAACATTTTAGAGTAATCTTGAATTTTTGTAAAACTTCTGGTATGTTCATTGAGAGTGCTTGTGTCTATAAATCAATTTGGAGAGAATTATTTTTTCAAAGTTGAAATTTTCCATCCATGGATACATTATATCCCTCTACTTAATTAGGTACCCTCTAATTTTTGTCAATAATGTCTTATAGCTTTCAATCTAGCAGTCTTAGACATTTTTTTGGATTTATTCCCAGGTACTTTTTGCTTTATGATGCTATTTAAGCTTTATCATTTCATTTAAGTTATATTTTCTATATTTATATGGAAATACAATTAATTTTCATATTAATTTTCTATCCAGAGATCTTTCTAAATTTATTTATTCATTATAACAGTTTTCTGCATATTCTTTTGGGATTTCTCTAGCTTTCTTTAGGCTAGTTTTTGTGCAGTATATATTTTTCCATCCTTTTCATTTATACTACTTTATTATTAAAGTGGATCTCTCACAAGTTACATCTATATATTTGATTTAATGATGATTATTCAACTGGACAATACCTTTCACATCTCAGTCTATAGTTCTAATGTTCACAGGAATGATACCAGAATGAGGTGTGGTAAAGGGAAGAAATTATTCCAATAACATTTTTTGAAACTAGTTTCCTGAAAACTTCTCATGAGGGCATTGATATACTTGTTCTTTAAAATTCACAATTTTAAGAAATACGTTCTTTAAAATATTTTAGTATAACATATTAAAAGTATTTTTAAAATCCCTTTCAAGAGATAGTCTTTGATACCAAGAGTATTTCCATCTTAGTGTCAAATCAGAAGAATTTCTCTAATGGCTGATACTTTCAATTAAGAATGAATGATGACGAACTAGTTGCTAACATATTTTGGTTCATTGTGATTTCCCCTAAAATTCTTACTCACACATGTAACCATGTAATGAAGTCAGATATCCACATCAACACAGGGATTCAGCTTCTGTCATATTTCAGAGTAGTGTCTATAGTCATATTTACAATTCAATGATCACTTTTTGAAGGAGAATCACAAGTGAATTAAAGTGTAAATGAAAACAAATGTACCACAACAGCCCAATTTACTTGTCTCTCCCTTTGATAGCTAATTGGGAATGAAGAAAGGAACAACATGGCTTTTTTAAAAGTAGAGAGGTTTTTGTTTGTTTGTTTTACTGGGTTTATATACCCATCCTAGAAGAAACTTTCACATTTCAAATTTTTAATAAATTCTGTATTTGAAACTTGCTGCCTGTCTTCATAATCATTTTATACAAAATTTTTCCAAACTTCCAGCAATCTTCCTGAAAAAAAGAGCTTAAAAGATAGGTTGGGGTAATGCTGAAAGCTCAAATAACAGAGTTTTTAGTAGGAATATAACATGACTTGAACTATACTTTATGGAAAATTGGCTTGGCAGTATTTTGTAGAATGAATAGAAATAAGTCTAGCCCGATGATAGAAAACCAGCTGAGAAGTTATCACAAATATCCAGATGAGATGTAATGATGTGTGAACTATAATGACAGGTATATCAATGGGACAGAAAGGACAGAAAAAAGACACATTGTGGGAATAAAACTTGTGTGACAAGTTTTGGCAACAGACAAATTGGGGAAAAAGAAAAAGTCAAAAGTGATGTTTCAATCTGGGAAGTTTGGAGATACGATTGTACAATTAATGATAATAGGGAAATCGGAAGGAAGTTACCATCTGGAGAGGAAAATAATGACTTTTTTCCCACATATATTAAGTACAATATTTTAGTATGTCATCCAGTGGTATAGGTTCAACTGCAGTTGGAGTTGTGGGACAGGAAAATAGGCAGGGCCATGGTTATTGGAATGAGTTCTGAATTCATGAAAGCCTAATTGAGATACAGAGGAGAAAGAGAATGAAAACAAACATAAATTTTTGGAACTTCCATCTTTAGGGTTAGAAGAAAGGAAGAAGAACAAGCAAAGTTCATAGAAACAAATAAGCACGATGAACTCCATTTAGAGTAAAAACTGTACAGAGTAATTTAATGGCAAAACCAGTGATAAAGAGAAAATGTAATCAGAAAAATAAATTACATTACATAGGGCAATGATGATACAAATGATAACAGACTTTCCATAGGAAACAATGCAAGATAGAATACATTGGAGTAACATCTCTAAAATTCTAAAAGAGAAAAACAGTCAGCACAGAATTCTATTCCCAAAAAAAATCTTTAAAAAATAGACGTGAATTAAAGATTTTCCCAGACATTTAAAACTACTAGAAATTTTCGAGGCTTCCCTGGTGGCGCAGTGGTTGGGAGTCTGCCTGCCGATGCAGGGGACACGGGTTCGTGCCCTGGTCCGGGGGGATCCCGCGTGCCGCGGAGCGGCTGGGCCCATGAGCCATGGCCGCCGGGCCTGCGAGTCCGGAGCCTGTGCTCCACGACGGGGGAGGCCACAGCAGTGAGAGGCCCGCATACCACAAAAAAAAAAAAAAAAAAAAAAAAAAAACTACTAGAAATTTTCGGTACTAGCAGACCAGAACTACATGAAATGTTAAAGGAAATTATTGAGGGAGAAGGAATATTATATGAGGGGGAAATATGGATTCAATCAAAGAAATAAAAATAATTGAGAAAATCATGAAACTAAAAACTGGCTTTTTGAGAAGATCAATATACTGATTAACCTCTAGTCAGGCTAATCAGGAGAAAAAGGAGAGAAAATACAAATTACCAATATCAGGAATGAGAGAAGAGATATTACTATAAACTTTAAAACTAAAAAGAGTATATTATGAACAGCTTTATGTCAGTACACTTGAAAACATTTGGAATTTACAAATTTTTTAAAGCTCACCTAAAAAAGAAATAAGTAACTTAAATGGCCCTATATCTTTTAAAGAAAGTAATTTGTAGTTAAAAACCTTCCCAGACAGTTAATGCTAAGAGCAAATAGCTTCTTTAGTGATTTCTACTGAACATTTAAAGAATAAATAACAGTTTAATACAAAGTCTCTCAGAAAATAAAGGAGGAATGAAAACTTTCCAATTACTTCTAGAGGCTAGCATTACTCTGATATAAAACCAGACAAAGACATTACAAAAAAAGAAAACTATAGACCAATATAATTCATGAACACGCTAAAAATTCTTGATGGAATTTTAGCAAATTGAATTCAACAATGTGTAAAAAGGACAATACATCATGCATTTGTGGGTCCATAATCTCTTAGCCTAAAACACTGACCTTGGGGAAAAAGAAACATACTGGCCACTATAGTACTTGCTGAGAAATTTTTCTATAAAAATATTTTATGTTTTTTGTATATATTTAAGACCTCAATGTGTGAACTGTTAATTTTTTTCATTATTTAATTAGGAAGACAAACGTGAAAGTGTGTCAAAAACCTGGATTTTGTGTGTGAGGAGTAAGAGTTGACATAATCTGAACACTTTTAAATTGTTGGAACTGTCCATGTTATTTTTCTCAAGTATACAAAATTATTCTATCAAGAATATCATCATATAAATGTGGTTTTGTAATTTAGGGTCAACTTTTGGCCAGAAAGTAAAATTTGGGAGAGAAAAAAAGATGGCAGGAAAAAAAAAAAAAAGATGGCAAGTGGGTCTTGTGTCTGTGAAGAGGCAAAAGAAGGCAGCCAAATATTTTTCTTTTCTTTCTTCTCTTCCATTTTTTCCAGCTCTTTTGAAATATTATTGGCATGTAACATATGTAAGTTTAAGGTATACAATGTGATGATTTTATGTACATATATATTGTGAAATGAATACCACTACTGGATTACTTCTCTTCTATGTTTAAATAACAGGAATGAATTGTGACATAGAGTTGCTGACAGGAAGGAAGTTTGTTTTTCTGACTCACTGCCTTTTCTATAATCCTACTCACTGTTAAACATTTGAACAGAGTGAACCAGAACATCTTATATCAGCTAACACTTCCTCATGGATCCAGCCCTGCGTGGGCTCCAATACCAGACTAGACCAATTCCTGTTAGTGCCAATAACCACTGCCAACAACTTCTAAAAGATACTATCCTTGCATGTTCTGGACTGAATTGCCTCACATTCTGTCACTTCAGAAAGGATCTCTGTTTCCAGATAGTGACAAATGCACGTAAGGCTCAGGACCCCAGTTAACTGACATTTGGGCATTATAGGATTTCTTTTTAATCTGAGATGTAGCAAAAACATTTTTCTGTCCTTAACAAATATCAAACTCAAATAATTTTTTAAATTTTTAAAAAATATATTCTTCTAAATGTTGAAAAATATTTTAAGTTATTGAGTCTCTACAGCATATGTTAAATGTTGAAATTTTCTAAAGTAAAATTTGTACAAGAGAGTAAAAAGTAATGGAATCAAAAGAAGCATGGCAAAAATTTAAGTGATTCCAAATTTTTTCTTTGGATCACAAATATCAGAAGAGCCCATGTTTGTAAAGTATTTACTATATTTCAGGCACTGGGCTAAACACATTATATGTTGTATTTTTCTTGATCCTTAGACTGTAACCCACTGAAGAAGTTATTATTCTCATTTTGCTTATAAGAAATCTGAGCTTCAGTGAGCTTAAGTTCCTTGCCCATGGTTGCACAGCAGATAAGTGATAGAGCTGGGATGCAGATCCTGTCTGTCTGGCTTTGAAGGCATGAATTTTAACCACTAGACTGTACTGCCTCATGAGAAGAAACTTAACCCAAGTACATCAAGCATTAAAAGTACAAATACAAAAGCAGATTGCCATGCCTGAAGACATACAATATGATGGCAACTGAAATGGTCTCCAACAATGAATAATTTTTTTTCCTGTCACATGCAGATTAATCATTAATCAGCTTTCCAATTAAGTTTTGTATATAATTAATTTATAAAATGAAGAGTATTGTAAAAACAGTGGTGCTCTGTTTTTCATTACTTTTGCATCATTTACTATTCACTATTTGATTTCTTCTCTACAGACATTTCTATTACATTTTCTAAAATATTAATTTATTCACCTAAAAGTTTAATATCACTGCAGATTTTATCAAACTTTGCACAAAATTTAAATAAAAATTCTGTTTGAGCATCACCCTACACTTCTCTGCAACAAAATTTAGCCGTCTTGTTTCCCAGATTTTTTGTGGCCTTGATTCTCATTTTTAAGTATTTGTGTATGTGTGTGTTTTAAAGATTCTATTTTTAATACAAACAACTTAGCAATGAACAATTTTTAAAACCCTATTCCATTCTGAAAATATGTACAAATGATTTATTTTACTTTGACCTATTGGATATGAAAGAAGTATTATTTTTGTATCTAACAGGATTTCTGTTTGGCTGCAACTAACAGAGCTCTGACTAAGGGATGTAAGCAAATAGGTATTCATTTATCTCATGAAGTAAGAAGTCCATGGGTTCAGGCAATTATACTCAACAATGCCATTGAGAAAGCAGGCTCCTTCTAGCTTCCTGCTCTGGCATCCTTAGCAATGGATTCTGCATCTCAAAGTATTGCATTTGTTCTAAGCAAAAAGAAGTAAGCTGAAGAAACAACACCAGATGCTTCCATCTCACTGGCCAAGATTAAGTAATATAGACATGGCCACACCCAGCTGCAATAAGGCTGAAATATACAGTTTAGATTTTGTCTTACTTAGCTTGCAGAAGTTTAAGTAGAGGAAAGCAGAAGAGAAGAAATGGATATTGAATGAACAAATCTACATCATTTGCTTGTTTTTAATAGCACTACAGTTGCAGACATCCCAGCTTGATAAGAAGCCCTGCCTATTCAAGTTTATCTGACAGTAGCTGCTATGCTTGGAATTCCAGTTTCTGTCAAAGTGTCTTCATAAAATAAGTTAAAATGTAAACATAAATTACAAATAAGTTACTTTTGGTGCTATTCTGTACTCATTAACTTAAGACAAAAATGTCAATTATTTTATCATTCGATTTGACACCTTAACTCTATGCATGTATGTAGCTATCTATATTATTTTTATTGTGTGCTTTTATGGTATATTTTAAACCATTCTTAGATCTTTCCAAGATCCAGTCTAGACTGCACACATTTTCCAAAGGAATATTTTTTAAAATATTTAAAATGTGATTACTCATTTGTGATCCTTTTAACAAAACTAAAATTCTGTCTATGTTTATTTTGCATACAACATATCCCTAAAATCTTACACAGTATATATAACATGACTTATATATCTTAATTTATATCTGGAATATAATGAGTTATAAACATATCTTAATTTAACAATTAAAGTACAGCATTTAATATCTTCCATGAGCTCTTTCTTATCTCATTATTTTCCTCAAATGCCCATGTTAGTTTTGATTATAGGTCATGAACAAAAGAAGTGGTCTGAAGGCTGAGTCTTGGGGCATTTCAGTTTTAGAGATCTTAAAATAAGGAAACATAAAAGGAAAATGTAAAGAAATGACTAGAAGAATACCACAGGAATTAGTTGTCAGGAAGCCAAGTGACAAAAGTGTTCCAACAGGAAGAGTGATCAAACAGCATCAAATGCAACTGACAGATGAATTAAGATGATGACTGAAAATTGACAATTGGATTTAGTCACATAAGTCATTGTTGATGACTTTGATAATAAGAGCATTTCCAGTAAAGTAGTTGGGATGAAAGCCTGTGTGCAGCAAAAAATAAATGGAAAAGAATTAGAGTGTGTGAATATGAAAAACTCAATGAGTTTTTCTGTAACAAGGAGTAGAGATGGTGCCTAGAGAGAAATGTGGTCTCAAGTAGAGTCACCAACCATCCTGTTTAGATAGGTCAGAAGGGTTTCCTGGGACATGGGAATTTCAATGTGGTTGATAGTGCATCACACTGAGTGGTATTGTTTAATAGTTTTGTTTTATGAGATTGAATAAATTACAGATTTTTTGCATTTTGATGGGAAATAGGCAATAGAGAGGGGAAAACTGTTGTTGCTTGAGTGATAACCCTGAGAAAGGGAAAGGAGGTGAAATTTGGCACAGAGTGATTATCAAGAAGAGTTAAAACAGGAAGGAAGGCAATATACTCAAGGCTACAGATGCAGACATGCTGGTGCAAATGTGGAAACTCCTTTCTGACGGCTTTAATATTCACAATGACCTGGGCAGCACAGCATCAGAGTAAGGAAAAGATAATGTTGAAGACTGAGAGGAGGAAAAATGATATAGTGGTTTAAGAGAATGGGAAAGTAAATTGTAAAGGCAAATGTAGCACGGCTGTGGCTCAGCATTAAAAGCCTCTTAAGAGAGGTTATGATTTTAAAGTGAGACTACTTCATTTTGTTCATTTGGTTATTGTCCATTTCCTCCCCTCAAATGTAAATATGAGCAGAGAAGAGACATTTTTTTGAATTTTATTTTATTTTATTTTTATACTGAAGGTTCTTATTAGTTACACATTTTATACATATTACTGCAAACATGTCAATCCCAATCTCCCAATTCATCACACAACCACCACCCCACTACCATGCCACTTTCCCCCCTTGGTGTCCATACGTTTGTTCTCTACATCTGTATCTCTATTTCTGCCTTCAACTCGGTTTATCTGTACCATTTTTTCTAGGTGCCACATATATGCGTTAATATACAATATTTGTTTTTCTCTTTCTGACTTACTTCACTCTGTATGACAGTTCCTAGGTCCATCCACGTCTCTACAAATGACACAATTTCATTCCTTTTTATGGCTAATATTCTATTGTATATATGTATCACATCTTCTTTATCCACTCATCTGTCGATGGGCATTTAGGTTGCTTCCATGACCTGGCTATTATAAATAGTGCTGCAATGAACATTGGGGTGCATGTGTCTTTTTGAACTATGGTTTTCTCTGGGTATATGCCCAGTAGTGGGATTGCCAGGTCATATGGTAATTCTATTTTTAGTTTTTTAAGGAACCTCCATACTGTTCTCAATAGTGGCTGTATCAATTTACATTCCCACCAACAGTGCAAAAGGGTACCCTTTTCTCCCCACCCTCTCCAGCATTTGTTGTTTGCAGATTTTCTGATGATGCCCATTCTAACTGGTGTGAGGTTATCTATACCTCATTGTAGTTTTGATTTGCATTCCTCTAATAATTACTAATGTTGAGCAGCTTTTCACGTGCTTCTTGGCAACCTGAATGTCTTCTATGGAGAAATGTCTATTTAGGTCTACAGCCCATTTTTTGATTGGGCTGTTTGTTTTTTTTAATATTGAAATGCATGGGCTCTTCATATATTTTGGAGATTAATCCTTTGTCTGTTGATTCGTTTGCAAATATTTTCTCCCATTCTGAAGGTTGTATTTTCATCTTGTGTGTAGTTTCCTTTGCTTTACAAAAGCTTTTAAGTTATATTAGGTCCCATTTGTTTATTTTTGTTTTGATTCCCATTACTCTAGGAGGTGGGTCAAAAACGATTTATGTCAAAGTGTGTTCTTCCTATGTTTTCCTTTAAGAGTTTTATAGTTTACAGTCTTACATTTAGGTCTGTAATCCATTTTGAGTTTATTTTTGTGTATGGTGTTAGGGAGTGTTCTAATTTCATTCTTTTATATGTAGCTGTCCAGGTTTCCCAGCATCACCTATTGAAGAGATTGTCTTTTCTCTATTGTATATCCTTGCCTCCTTTGTCATAGATTAGTTGACCATAAGTCCATGGGTTTATTTCTGGGCTTTCTATCCTCTTCATTGATCTATATTTCTGTTTTTGTGCCAGTACCATATTGTCTTGATTACTGTAGCTTTGTAGTATAGTCTGAAGTCAGGGAGTCTGATTCCTCCAGCTCTGTTTTTTTTTCCTCAAGACTGCTTTGTCTATTTGGGGTCTTTTGTGTCTCCATACAAATTTTGAGAAATTTTGTTCTAGTTCTGTAAAAAATGCCATTGATAATTTGATATGTATTGGACTGAATCCGTAGATTGTTTTGGGTAGTATAGTCATTTTCACAATATTGATTCTTCCAATCCAAGAACATGGTATATCTCTCCATCTGTTGGTATCATCTTTAATTTCCTTCAGAATTGCAGAAAACTTCTTACAGTTTTCTGCATACAGGTCTTCTGTCTCTCTAGGTAGGTTTATTCCTGGGTATTTTATTCTTTTTGTTGCAATGGTAAATGGGAGTGTTTCCTTAATATCTCTTTCAGAATTTTCATCATTAGTGTATAGGAACGCAGGAGATTTCTGTGCATTAATTTTGTATCCTGCAACTTTACCAAATTCATTGATTAGCTCTACTAGTTTTCTGGTGACATTTTTAGGATTCTCTACATATAGTATCATGTCACCTGCAAACAGTGACAGCTTTACTTCCCCTTTTCCAATTGGTATTCCTTTTATTTCTTTTTCTTCTCTGATTACTGTGTCTAGGACTTCCAAAACTATGTTGAATAATAATGGCGAGAGTGGACATTCTTGTCTTGTACCTGATCTTAGAGGAAATGCTTTCAATTTTTCACTATTGAGAATGATGTTTGCTGTGGGTTTGTCATATATGGCCTTTATTATGTTGAGGTAGGTTCTCTCTATGAAACTTTCTGGAGAGTTTTTATAATAAATGGCTGTTGAATTGTGTCAAAAGCTTTTTCTCCATCTATTGAGATGATCATATGGTTTTTATTCTTCAATTTGTTAATATGGTGTATTACATTGATTGATATGCGTATACTGAAGAATCCTTGCATCCCTGGGAAAAATCCCACTTGATCATGGTGTATGATCTTTTTAATGTGTTATTGGATTCTGTTTGCTAGTATTTTCTTGATGATTTTTGCATCTATGTTCATCAGCGATATTGGTCTATAATTTTCTTTTCTTGTAGTATATTTGTCTGGTTTTGGTATCAGGGTGATGGTGGCCTCATAGAATGAGTGTGGGAGTGTTCCTTCCAATGCAATTTTTTGGAAGAGTTTGAGAAGGATCAGTGTTAGCTCTTCTCTAAATGTTTGATAGAATTTGCCTGTGAAGCCATCTGGTCCTGGAGTTGTGTTTGTTGGAAGATTTTTCATCACAGTTTCAATTTCATTACTTGTGATTGGTCTGTTTATATTTTCTATTTCTTCCTGGTTCAGTCTTGGATGGTTACACCTTTCTAAGAATTTGTCTGTTCTTTCCAGGTTGTCCATTTTATTGGCATGGAGTTGCCTGTAGTAGTCTCTTAGGATGCTTTGTATTTCTGTGGTGTCTTTTGTAACTTCTCCTTTTTCGTTTCTACTTTTATAGATTTGAGTCCTCCCCCTCTTTTTCTTAATGAGTCTGGCTAGTGGTTTATCAATTTTCTTTATCTTCTCAAAGAACCAGCTTTTAATTTTATTGATCTTTGCTGTTTTTTTCTTTGTTTCTATTTCATGTATTTCTTCTCTGATCTTTATGATTTCTTTCCTTCTACTAACTTTGTGTTTTGTTTCTTCTGATTCTCTAGTTCCTTTAGGTGTAAGGTTAGATTGTTTATTTGAGATTTTTCTTGTTTCTTGAGGTAGGCTTTTATTGCTATAAACTTCCCTCTTAGAACTGCCTTTGCTGCATCCCATAGGTTTCTGATGGTCGTGTTTTCGTTGTCATTCGTCTCTAGGTGTTTTTTGATTTCCTCTTTGATTTCTTCAGTGATCTCTTGGTTATTTAGGAACGTATTGTTTAGCCTCCATGTGTTTGTGTTTTTTACGTTTTTTTCCCTGTAATTGATTTCTAATCTCATAGCATTGTGGTCAGAAAAGATGGTTGATATGATTTCAATTTTCTTAAATTTACTGAGGATTGATTTGTGACCCAAGATGTGATCTATCTTGGAGAATGTTCCATGTGCACTTGAGAAGAAAGTGTAATCTGATGTTTTTGGATGGAATGTCCCATATATATCAATTAAATCTATCTGGTCTATTGTGTCATTTAATGCTTGTGTTTCCTTATTAATTTTCTGTTTGGATGATCTGCCCAGTCGTGTAAATGAGGTGTTAAAGTTCCCCACTATTATTGTGCTGCTGTCGATTTCCCTCTTTATAGCTGTTAGCAGTTGCCTTATGTATTGAGGTGCTCCTATGTTGGGTGCAGATATAGTTATAATTGTTATATCTTCTTCTTGGATTGATCCCTTGATCATTATGTAGTATTCTTGCTTGCCTCTTATAACATTCTTTATTTTAAAGTCTATTTTATCTGATATGAGTATTGCTACTCCAGCATTCTTTTAATTTCCACTTGCATGGAATGATTTTTTCCATCCCCTCACTTTCAGTCTGTATGTGTCCCTAGGTCTGAAGTGGGTCTCTTGGAGACAGCATATATATGTGACTTTTTTTGTATCCATTCTGGAAGCCTGTGTCTTTTGGTTGGAGCATTTAATCCATTCAAATTTAAGGTAGTTATTGATATGTATGTTCCTATTACCCTGTTCTTAATTGTTATGGGTTTGTTTTTGTAGGCCCTTTTCTTCTCTTGTGTTTCCCACTTAGAAAAGTTCCTTTAGAATTTGTTGTAGAGCAGGTTTGGTGGTGCTGAATTCTCTTAGTTTTTGCTTGTCTGTAAAGTTTTTGATTTCTCCATCAAATCTGAATGAGATCTTTGCCAGGTAGAGTAATCTTGGTTGTAGGTTCTTCCGTTTCATCACTTTAAATATATCATGCCACTCCCTTCTGGCTTGTGTAGTTCTTCCGTTTCATCACTTTAAATATATCATGCCACTCCCTTCTGGCTTGTAGAGTTTCTGCTGAGACATCAGCTGTTAACCTTATGGGAGTTCCCTTGTATGTTATTTGTCATTTTTCCCTTGTTGCTTTCAATAATTTTTCTTTGTATTTAATTTTTGTCAATTTGATTACTGTGTGTCTCAGTGTGTTTCTCCTTGGGTTTATCCTGCCTGGGACTCTCTGCACTTCCTGGACTTCGGTGGCTATTTCTTTTCCCATGTTAGGGAAGTTTTCAACTATAATCTCTTCAAATATGTTCTTGGGTCCTTTTCTCTCTCTACTCTTTTTGGGGCCCCTGTAATGCGAATGTTGTTCCCTTTAATGTTGTCCCAGAAGTCTCTTAGGCTTTCTGCATTTCTTTTCATTCTTTTTTCTTTATTCTGTTCTGCAGCAGTGAATTACACCATTCTGTGTTCCAGGTCACTCATCCGTTCTTCTCCTCAGTTATTCTGCTCTTGATTCCTTCTAGTGTAGTTTTCATTTCAGTTATTTTATCGTTCATCTCTTTGTTTGTTCTTTAATTCTTCTAGGTCTTTGTTAAATATTTCTTGCGTCTTCTCGATCTTTGCCTCCATTCTTTTTCCGAGGTCCTGGATCATCTTCACTATCATTATTCTGAATTCTTTTTCTGGAATGTTGCCTATCTCCACTTCATTTAGTTGTTTTTCTGGGGTTTCATCTTGTTCCTTCATCTGGTACATAGCCCTCTGTCTTTTCATCTTGTCTCTTTCTGTGAATGTGGTTTTGGTTACACAGGCTTTAGGATTGTAGTTCTTGCTTCTGCTGCCTGCTCTCTGTTGGATGAGTCTATCTAAGAGGCTTGTGCAAGTTTCCTGATGGGAGGGACTGGTGGTGGGTTGAGCTGGGTGTTGCTCTGGTGGGCAGAGCTCAGTACAACTTTACTCCTCTTGTCTGCTGGTGGGTGGGGCTGGTTTCCTTCCCTGTTAGTTGTTTGGCCTGAGGTGACCCAACACTGGAGCTCTTTGTTGGAGCTAATGGCAGACTCTGGGAGGACTCACACCAAGGAGTTCTTCCCGGAACTTCTGCTTCCAGTGACCTTGTGCTCATAATGAGCTACAGCCACCCCCCACCTCTGCAGGAGACCCTCCAACACTAGCATGTATGTCTGGTTCTGTCTCCTATGGGGCCCTGCTCCTTCCCCTCAGTCCCGATGCACACACTACTTTGTGTGTGCCCTCCAAGAGTGTGTCTCTGTTTCCTCCAGTCCTGTCAAAGTCCTGCAATCAAATCCTGCTAGACTGTAAAGTCTGATTCTCTAGGAATTCCTCCTCCCATTGCTGAACCCTCAGGTTGGGAAGCCTGACAAGTGGCTCAGAACGTTTACTCCAGTGGGTGGATTTTGTGGTATAAGTGTTCTCCAGTTTGTGAGTCACCCACCCAGCAGTTATGGGATTTGATTTTATTGTGATTGTGCCCCTCCTACCATCTCATTGTGGCTTCTCCTTTGTCTTTGGATGTGGGGTGGGTTGCAGTGTCTTCCTGTCGATTATTGTTGAGTAGTTAGTTGTGATTCCAGTGCTCTCGCAAGGGAGAGTCGAGAAGAGAATTTTATGGGTATGTTTTTCTTATTATTTTAAGCTTGTTGCCTAAAAGAGTGTGTAGCAAAGTAGGAACTCAATAAATATTTGTGATATATTTTGTGATATAAGTAATTTTTCATTATATAATTTTAACTTAAAAATAATCCTTCTGGGCTTCCCTGGTGGCGCAGTGGTTGAGAGTCCGCTTGCCGATGCAGCGGACATGGGTTTGTGCCCTGGTCAGGAAAGATCCCACATGCCGCAGAGTGGCTGGGCCTGTGAGCCATGGCCACTGAGCCTGCATGTCTGGAGCCTGTGCTCCGCAATGGGAGAGGCCACAGCAGTGAGAGGCCCATGAACCCCCAAAAAAAAAAAAAAAAAAAAAATCCATCTTTTTGTATAATTTTCTCACAATGTATTGATATTTATTAAAAATTATAAAACTTAAAGTATAAGAGTCTGATAAAATAAAAATTTTACATACCATTACATTATCTCGTATGTGTGTCCTGGGTTGATACTGGGGAGCCCTGTGTTGTTAACAAGCCCAATTATTCTGGAAAGATATTTTGTAATGTTTCTCATGTGATTAATTTCATTGGAGGTCATTTTAGTACATGTATTAATCCTAAACAATTATTTAATTGACATATTGGCACGCATAATGAACTTGACTGGAAAAGGGACATCTTTTGAGAATGAACAATGGTGTAATCGTTCTCAACTTTTGCTCCAGTTAGAACTTACTAGGATTCTTTAAGGGGTATGAATTCAAAGACCTCATATCATATTAAGTCAGACTTCCTAGGGCTGGGATCCAGATATCAGTGTTTTAAAAGCATTGTAATGTTCAGCTAGAGGTAAGAATTTTCATAATTACTGTTGTTATGTTTCCTGATTCAAATGGAAATTATATATTTTATGTATTCAACTGGTTGTGGGAGATAGAATTTAAAATATAAAATTAATTTACTCCCTCTGTAGACCCAGGTGAATCATCTGCCCTAAAAGATAAGTCAATTGTAATGCACTAATCCCTTAGAATTTGCCTCTTTATTCTGGTAAATATTGAGATGGGATTGTGATCAAGCAGGCATCCAGTAACAGTGTTATTTTGCCTGAACAGCTGTGTCTGGTGAGGTTCACCCTTTCCCTAGTCTAAACGACCCTGTAGGCATTTTGGAGCCCAAACTGCCAGGACACGTGTGTCTCAAATTTCTCTACCTCTTTGTACTGGCATTCTAACTATAAGAATGTGTGTGATGTTACGTGTTAAAATCCTACACCCTCTTTTTGAGGGTCTGAGCCTCAGATCCGGTGAGTGCCGACAATCAAAATATACATGTTTAAATTTCTGTCTATTTGGCATGAATTATTGCCTTGCAATGCCGCATTCTGCAAGACAGAATGGCTGGGTTTGACAAAGATGGAGAACAACATGCATCCTCATTTCCTTTGGGAGAACTTAAAACAACCTGCTTTGCTTAACAGATTTTTGAAAGATCAGTTCTTCCTGGAATATCCTCGTACAAGTCTACTTCTTTAGTGCCATATACTCCCCCAACTCCTAGTACAAATTAACAAATGAATGAGAACTTGATCATGTATAAAAGTGTTGGTGAAGTATAATCTGATAGAATTTATTTTGTTAACAACTTCTACATGTATGGGCACTCCATGTTAAAAAATCATCTCAAATTAACAGCTAGCATTATACCAAATTCTAGACTAGTAACAACCATCTGCTTTTAAGTCCATGGCACAAAATGTTAACTGAACACGGAACTGTTGGTGCTCAACCCCAGGTTTCTCAGAACAGAACTTCAGAAAACCAGTGACTACTATTTGATTGAAGTTAGCACATGTGATTTAAACTATTTGCTATTTTAATATCAGAGGTATTTACATAAATAATTAGATTCAAGGAAAATATATCTATTATTGTCACAAACAGTATTATCCTGGCATTCTAGTTGATATAATATATGAATAAAAAAGAGAGGTATAAATATTGGAAAAATTTTAAACTGTTTCTGGAATAAGACAGGTTTTTCTAAAACAGAAGAGAATCATATTAAAAACTTTAGAGTATACAAGAAGTTTTTTTCAAGTGATATGATCATATATATTTTCATTCTATCAGTATTTTTAGAACCAGAAAGAAGTAGTAAGAAAATATAACCGATAAAGATATCATTCCATAGAAGCAATACAAATATAAATATTCTAGACTTAAATTTAATAATAAGTGTAGAGAAACTATGTAAAAAATATAATTCTGCCAAGAAAAACAAAATAACATTTGAATAAGGACAGAAAACTAGCATAACCTGCATGGGAATAAATAGTATTATTAACAGACTCCAAAAATATATCTATAGATCTAATTCAATTCCAGACAAAATCCTAATAGTATATTGAATTATATTAATATAAAAGTATTTCCAAATATTATCTGGGAAAAATGCACAAAACCAGGCAAAACAGTTTTTTTCAAAGACTAATGAAGGGAAAGTTGTCTGACTAAATAAAATAACGTATCATAAATCATTGATTATTAAACTGTGAGGTATAGGGGTAGACATCAGAGCAGTAGGACAGAATGTTGCATGATAGATGAACCAAGTATATATATTTGCAGTAGTCGAAATGATCCTTTAAAAACCTAACTAGAACATATCACTATCTGCTCAGAACCTTCTATTGACTTCCAAAATCACTCTGAGTAGATGCATTTCTTCATAATGTCCTCATGGTGCTACATAACCTGGTCCCTTTCCTACCATACTGCCCTGAACTCATTATTCCAGTTGAGCATACTTCTGCCTCAGACATTTGCACTGATTGTTGCTCTACCAAGAATGTTCTTCACCCAGAAAATCCCTTGGCTACCTCCCTTGCTTATTCTTTGCTCAAAAGTCACCACAAGTGCATACATTTCCCCAACCATCTCTTATAAGATTGTACCCCCTATCCACCTCCCTTACTCTGTTTTATTTTTCATTGGCACTTATCATTGTTGAAAATATACATTTATTTATAAAATATCTGTCTCTGCTCCCAAGAATGTAAGCTCCATGAGACAGGAATTTTGCCTTTTATTTTTTCTCACTGCTGTACATATGCATATAGAATAGCACCTGGAGGATACTAGTCTCTTAATTCTTATTTGTGGAATAAGTAGATAAATGAATAAATGAATGAACTGCAACTGCTGACCTAGAGTAAAAAGCAATTAGCTTCCTACCTTATAACTCAATCCAAACTAAATTTCAGACGAATGAGAATTTTAAATAAAAAAAAAATGAAGATATTAAAAGAAAGTAATATGCACACAATATTGGAGGTGATGAAAATCTTAACGAAGAGATCAAAAGTAGAAACAATAAAGAAAAACACATAACATTGGTTAAAAGTTTGACCCAATCCTCAAAACATTACAAGCAAAATATAAACACAAATCAAATAATAAACCTATAAAGAATTAAAAGTGAACTGTTCAATCAATATTCTTAATTGTTTAAAAAGTTATTAAAATCTATAATAAATAAATACTAAAATAGAAATCATGTATAAAGGGCATTTACAGACAATCCATAAGAGGAGAATAAATGTCAGCAAACATATTATAAATTTTATCTTCAGGGATAATGAAAACATTGTTAATTAAAAGAGAGAAATGGCATTTCTAGCTACAAGACATTTCAAAAAATTAGAAGACACAGAACTAAGAAGCCAGGAAACAAATACTCCCCTGGCAGGAGTATAAAGTGACCCAACATTCTTAGATGTCAATTTATAAAAAAGTATTAAAATATCTCTATACCTTTAGTCCAGCAGTACGACCTCTGGAAAAGCACTGGATGAGGGTCAGAGTCCCACCGACCAGTCTCTTAGTGTCCCTAATGGATTCTAGACTAGCCCCAGCTCCAGCAGTGGGAAGAATTCAGCTGTTCCTTAAATACAGAGCTTTTTTGTGGTAGTGTATTATGGCCCACTGAGCATTAATAAAAAATAATCCCCAAAATCGTTAAATAGCTACATAGCTCCATCAAGGTTTAACCTTGGTTTTATTTTAACTGTGATTCCTGCATGCATCCCTGCAAGATTTTTATCTCTAAATGTTAAAAGTGACCCTCCCAGAGTAGTGGTATTAAAGGTGACTTTTATTTGTTTTCCTCTTATTTATATTTTCTACATCAAATGCGTTGTTGGCTTATACTAAGAATAAAATGAGAAGTTAAAAATTCAAAACTAGGGCTTCCCTGGTGGCGCAGTGGTTGGGAGTCCGCCTGCCGATGCAGGGGACACGGGTTCGTGCCCCGGTCCGGGAAGATCCCACATGCCGCGGAGCGGCTGGTCCCGTGAGCCATGGCTGCTGAGCCTGTGCGTCCAGAGCCTGTGCTCTGCAATGGGAGAGGCCACAACAGTGAGAGGCCCGCATACAGAAAAAAAAACAAACAAAAAAAAAAAAAAAAAAATTCAAAACTAATACAAGAATAAAATACTTCGAACCAAAGGAAGTATCATTTCAATATGAATCTCCTCATCACAAAGACCTCCCTTACTTTACATTATCTAGAGAGGAAGGACAGAACAGAGGTGACAGAGTGAGTTTAGAGATGATACCACCAGGGCTGATACTGTAAAAATAAGGACCGGAAAAGATGATGTGTTCATTTAGAAAACAGTAAGATCATTTCATCTACTGTCTCACAGAATGCAGCATTGCAAGGCAATAATTCATGTCAAATAGACAGAAATTTAACCATGTTCTTTTTGATTGTCAGCACCCACCACATCCATGGCTCAGACCCTCAAAGACAGGGTGGAGGATTTTAACACAACACAAAACTTCACACATTTTATAGGTAGTAACAAGTGGCACATTCTTTTTTTTTATATGACTATATTGAATATCTGTTTCTCACTTTTTCCTTTTGCCTTCTGTTAGAATGATTCTGCAGCTATCATTTTTGTAACAAATGACTCAATAATATCAACATTATGTGTGTTCCCCGCAATCCCGCCTTTTTACAGTGGAAAACAGGAACACAATGTGAGGAGGAACATAAAGGAACTTGCCTTTTACAAGAAAAAAGAAACAGAAACACCAGGCAAAAGATGAAAAGGACCAATAATGGAAACTTCACATTTGGAAAGAATTCCGGGTCATAGTTAAAGATATGTCTCTAAAGTGAGAAGGAGATGCTAAGACAAACCAGTGAATAATCTGATCTTCAAGCCTGTGAATACCAGAAAACAAACATTTTAATCATGTTGATTTCAGTTTGTTTTAGAAATTTTGTATCATACGAAATACATTAGAAAATTCTATGCAAAGTGTGTGCTTTCTGGATGGAACTAAACAAGGAACAACAGTTAGGCATGTACTTTTCAACTATGGCACTCCTGCATTACCATAGTAGCCTCTGCTTTGCATGATCTCTTCTTCCTTGGCCACTGAATAGAGATCATGTTTTCAAGGCTAGAGAAAGAGACATTAGGTCTAGCAACTCAAGGAGGAATTCTAAATGGATTTCTAAGTAACAGTATTTTTTATCATTGTAAAAGTAATACATGTTCATACTGGAGTACTGGGGAATAAGTAATGGAGAAAAAATACACGTGTAGTCTCAATATCCACAGAAAAACACTGTTAACATCTTAGTACAACTTCTAATTTCTTTTCCTACAAGGACAGAGACATATTATACAATTGAGATATGATCACCACAGTGATTCTAACATTTTCCACTTAATAATTTTATATTAACATTTTGACTAAATGTTTGATTTAGGTCCTGCCAAATTTAGCTATTACTCCCTTTTACAGTGGATCTTGATTTATTTTTCTTTCCTTTTTAAATAAAACTAAAAGAAAAATTGCAGGAAACCAAAAGACAGAGACCAATCAAACATTTCACTTTTCCTTGAATACATATGAAATACTCTGCTGGAGATGGAATTCTTAGCTAACCCAAATACTCCAACACTGGAACTGTAGGAATTTGTCTTTAGCCCACAGACAAGATCTTTCAAGGACAGCCAGACTCAGAATCAGGTTATTACTTTCCCTACAGAAAAAATTGGGTAATCATGTGACATCCAATCATAACTTTCCTTTAAGTTATTGGGATTAAAAAAAAAAAAGTTTTAACCAAATTTTCTTATAAAGACATATAAATGTAAAGAATAAGCAAGGAAGGGCTTCCCTGGTGGCGCAGTGGTTGACAGTCCGCCTGCCGATGCAGTGGACACGTGTTCGTGCCCAGGTCCGGGAAGATCCCACATGCCGCTGAGCGGCTGGGCCTGTAAGCCATGGCTGCTGAGCCTGCGCACGTCCGGAGCCTGTGCTCCGCAATGGGAGAGGCGGCAACAGTGAGAGGCCCGCGTACCACAGAAAAAAAAAAGCATAAACAAGGAAGACTTCTAAACAAAGGACCAACAGGCAGGTGTTGCAAATTCCCCTCTGTTATCTTCACTATGCATCCTATCCTTATTGAAAAGTGTAAAGAAATGTAACACTCATGGCTTTAGAAGAATAGAAAAGCTATAGACAATTCTGTGTCTTTCAGGGGACATCTCATTACTAACTCCTTAAAAATATAGATTGACCATGAATATTTGATATATTGTGATTTGATGGCCATAACTTATTTTCCCACTCCTCTATTTAGTTAGGTTCCAATTTCCTGTTACAGTTCTGCAATAATATTAGTAATAACTAGGGTGTGTTTTGTGCTTACTATGTCCTAGGCACTGTAACAAGCCCTTTTTATCTTAATATTTACATATATTAACTCACTGAGTCCTCACAACAGTCCTATAAGTTAAGATCTACGATTTATCCTCATTTTATGAATGAGAACACTGAAGCACAGAGTAACTTGCTCACGTTCACATGGTAGTAGCAAGGCATGGAGCCAGGGCTTGTACATCCTAACAATTATGGAAAATTGAAAAGTGTTAACAGTATTACCTTCAAGTAGCTGGAGTTTTGTGAATTAGTTATTTTTAAATGTTATGTAAGCTTAGGTCCTTATTACATAATTTGCCCCAAAATATTGGATAAAGATGTAAGAAAATATATTTTATTCTACAAAGATACTATAATTGTATTTCTAAAGTCTGAAAAAAGAAAAGAAAGGAAAACTATTGTTTAATGTTCCTTATTATAAACATACAGGCAAAAAATACTAGATATAAGCAAATTGAATTCAACTCCGTGATCAGGAAACATTTAACTGCCGGTTTACAAGGATGATTTAGGTTACTCTTAAACAAAGAGAGAAAAAAAAACTAGTAGGTCATGCAGACTGCATAATTTATTTGGATAGGGTAACACATGTGTGATTACCCTCCCATGACATAAGCCATGTCCAGGTTTGTCTGATCTACACTTCTGTTCACAAACATTTCCTTAGTGGAAAGAGAATTGAAAATGCCCCTTTTTGTCCTCCTTCCCACCACCACCTGTTTACTCTAGGATTTGTCTCTGTTAGATAAATAGAAAGAGAAAAAAGGTGCCAAACTCATCTTAGATGGGTCTTGAGATGTGGCAACAAACTCTAGTAAGCTTAGGACACTATCCCTAGGGAGGTAAATGATGGATAACATTTTGTTGTTGTTGGGTCTATTTTTCTTTTCCGTTATTTAACGTAACAATAAAACTGAGATACAAATTACTTATATAACTTTCACTAGTCCCTTTAGGTGGTTTCTTTGTATCAGAGCCCCTCTGAAAAAGAACCTAAAACTAAGTGTCTATGAAGATAGTTTATTGGGGGAATGATTTTAGGCAACAGTAGTGGGAGACTGGTGAGAGTAAAACAGAGAAGAAGGGAAAACCACTGTAAAGGTGCATTCTTTGTTAGTCCACTGGGGGCAACTCAGTCACCATCCCACCACCAGGACTCTTCAAGCAATGGTATAAAATATGCTTCACACTTGTTCACCTAAAGAACAAAAGAAAAGAATGTTTATCCACTAATTCTAGTACCCCATCGATCAATTAACCCTATGGGGAATTAAGATCTTTCACTTCCAGGCTGCACATGCATGAGGGTTAGGTACAGTCCTTCAAGGGTCCCCACTACAATTTGAGAAACTCTGAGGAAGAAAGGTAGAGATAGAAGACTTTCCAGGGACACACTGCACAAAAATCATTACCTCATTCATGGCTGGAATAGAAGGTGTGCCAAGAAAATGTTCCCGTACTTCAAAGTGTGATCTCATTTGTAGAATTACTCTCCTTACTACTCCACATTGTACCCTTTCATACACAACATAATCACTTCAGTACATGCTTATTTAATCTGTTATATAACAGGCATTGTCATAAGTACTGGAATATAAAGGTGAACGTGATATAATTCCGTCATTGAGTGGCTTACAGTCTAGTGTAGAAGATAGACAAAAATGAAATTACAATACAGTGGAACTGGTGCTACAGTAATTGTGAACTCCTAGATACTATGAAGGAACCTAGGAGGAGTAACTAATCTACATGTGTGGGAGTCAGGAAAGGGTCTTCAGTTCACACTGTCCACACAAATAACTTGCTATGTCATGTGCCATGTGTTCATAAGTATTTCTGAACCTTTGAAAATAGATAAAATGACACCTATTTTAATCTATTTTTGAAGAGCATAAAACTCTGGTAGAATCATCTTCACCTGGAACACCTCTTCTCCAATGTGTAGAAAACTATAGATTTTACAATTTGGACATGAAATACCATTTTAAGAATGACTATCCCCCACTTCCTGATTATGTATATTTCAGATGAAAGAAAATATTCTCATCCCTTTGACATTTTAGTGATGTTATCTAATCAATTTCACTTTCAAAATCTAGTGATAACAATTAGCCATTATACTTTTCTATAATTTTGGAATGCATTATTTATGCTGGAAAAATCTCTGGTATAAAGTACCTTAACCACATTCAAAGTCAAACATGGAAGTTATCGGGCTTCCCTGGTGGTGCAGTGGTTGAGAGTCTGCCTGCTGATGCAGGGGACACGGGTTCGTGCCCCGGTCCGGGAAGATCCCACATGCCGTGGAGCGGCTGGGCCCGTAAGCCATGGCCGCTGAGCCTGCGCGTCCGGAGCCTGTGCTCCGCAACGGGAGAGGCCACAACAGTGAGAGGCCTGCGTACCATAAAAAAAAAAAAATGGAAGTTATCAAGGAGTATCAAAATAATATCTTAGTTATCAAAATGACCATCCATGATAACTCATTCTGCTTTCCGAAAATCAACATCTCAACATAATAAAAAAGAATATCAAAATTATTCATGAATAGGCAGTGTATTTAAGCTGAAAAACATATATATATATATATATATATATATATATATATATATATATATATAAACATTCTGTTCTTTCTGACAAATACCTCTTTTACATTAGAGTATACTTATATCACTTAAGTCCTCATGGCTATTGTTACTACAAAAGAAAAAATGACAAATTTATGTATCTTCTTTAGAAAAAAAATATTAGAGACATGATTAAAGTTAGACAGCTTCCCCTTTAAAATATGTAGGTTTTTCCCTAACACTATAAAAGTCTTAGTTCTGTAAACTGGCACTTGCTAAATAAATTTTAGAGATTAAAATTATGGTATAATTTATGGTTTTAAAACAGCTCTATTTAAAAAATTCTTTCTATGATTGTATCCAGAAAGGAAATTATTTTCAAAATTGCTCTAAATGAGAATATTTTAGTGACAGTTGGGTGAATTTGGCTTTACTTGTCAGAACTCTGTAGCCCAAAGAGACACTAAGTTGAATAATTTGTAGGAATTCTGAGACATTAACAGAGGTTTCATAGTTTAAAACAAAAACAAAAAAATAGTTGCTTCAGATTATCAAATAGTACATTTTTTTAGTCTTCCACCTGGACTCACATCTGGAAGATTCCATGTCTTACTCTGACTTGTCCTGTAACCTTCTGTGGGCAGTGTGGTTTTGTACTATAATCCTCTGTGCCAGCACACAAAATAGGAAACCTTGAAAGGTGGAGCTCAGGATGCAGACTGTCAGGTTCTTGAGCTGAGGCACATACAGAGGTGTTTGAACACAGATCATCAAGAAGAAAGGTCAAGAAGATAGCATTTGGGGATTTGCTTTTCTCAGAGGTGGCAGCAGGAACTTGGAGGCTGAACACCTGCTCTCCCACTTGTTAGTTCAGAAATAGCTCCCAAGTACTGGAAAGTTTGAATTCACCCAGCAGTCTGGTCCCTCTAATTTGTCCCTTCGTTCTATGCATTCTAGTCCCCATACCACAGTCAGAGTCATCCTTTTAAATGAATCATCTCATGAGCCTATTCTCCAAAACACCCTCTGATTTTTAAACAAGGAAACCCACAGTCTTTCTATAGATGACACAGCCCTGAGCTCTCTCTCTAAACCTCATTTTCGAAAATTTCACCCCTCATTCTCAACCACACTTAAAAAACAAACGCACAAAGAAATTTGTATTGTTTGTACTGCTGCTCTCTGATCTTAGAATATTTGTTTCCCAGATATCCTCATGCTTCTCCCTTAATACATTTAATCTCTGCTCATATACTATCTGCTAACCATTGGGAATTTCCCTGCCCATGGATTCTACCCACCACTTTCTATGTCTTCCTCTGCTTTAGTCTTTATAGCACTTATCTCTTAACATGTTAATTCTGTGTTTATTTTGTTAGTGTCTTTTTTGCTTCATATGAATTGGAAGTGCCTTGAGAGTACTAACCTTATCTGTTTTGTTCAATGATATTTATACCCTTAGCACCTACAACAGTGACTGCTACACAGTTGGTGCTCAATAAACAGCTGTTAAAATATAGAAAAGCATGGAAGGAAGGAAGGGAGGGAGGGACGAAGGGTGGCCAAATGAAGGCACTCAATTTTATTAGTGCTGTCAGTAAATTTATACAGCAAATGCCATAATCATTATGAAAATTCCTACAGTGGCAAATATAATCCACCAGAGTTGTTCCAGTATGAATTTCATTTGCCAAAGCCATTATCTCCTTTCAGAAGATAGTGGATTTTATTGAAGGGTAATCAAGGAATCTTATTCCACATAAGCCTAGAAACAGCCATATTATGACTTCAGCATACTCTTAATCTCTTTCTGGGTCACTGGCTATGTTTGATGCTGAGTGTAACACAATAAAACTTGGCTTTATGGAATTTTCTAGAACCATGGACCTCTGCCCAACTGGAACAATGCTGGTGATTAGAAATCCATTCATCAACAGACTATATGAGACAATGACAGGAAAATGCCCTTGACTGCAAGCCCACAGTTTTTCTCAAAGAATCTAGCAGCATAGACGAATCCTGTTTCCACTTCAGCAAACATTCTTCCAGGAAGACAGAAATGGAATTCTTCTACTCGATCCTATACTTTATTATCTGTTAATACTCTAACAGTTTGTGTCCTGTTAAAATTAGAATGATCGCTATACATGCAGGACTTGGTCAAATATTTAAGTCACCATCCAGCTACCTCTACAGGATGAATTGGGTATTACAGAAAAATAATTTGCAAACTTGCCTTTCACTTTTATTGTTAATAATTCATACCAAGGAACTGAAAGCAGACACACTTTTTCTACCTTTGAGCCAAAATTTTAATTGTGTAATCAACCAAATAAATAATCCCCAGTAAAAAGAGCACTCATCTTGCAATCAGAAGACTCAGGTTTATATCTTTGTCCTGCCAATCTCCATAAAACCCGATTACAGTCTGGGGAGGACTAAACCCTTTTGGCCTATGAAATAATATCTACCTTGCAGGGTGGTTGAAGAGGTCAAATTAGTGATGTGTACATAAGTGAAGTGCACATACCTGACAAAATGCAAACTACTCAAATAATATCAGCTACTTGTTTTTCTCACTATTTACCATCACATAATAAATTATGGCATGGAGCCAGAAGGATTAAAAAAAAATAGATGGTGTAGATTTGAGCAAACCTAGCAAACCTATTATGTTCTCAGGCCAGCATTAGTGATATGCCTTCTCTTTACTAATGTTTTATATACCTGAGATTCATGGAGAACCTTGGTCTATGAATATGATAAATTATGAGGACAAATGCATTGTGAAATGAGCTTTCAGTAGCACACAGTTATTCTGTGGCAGAGCTCTTCCTGAAACATATCTTTTATTGCTTTGAAAAGGTCTGCAATGCAATTTATTATCATTGTTGCAAAAAATAAAAGTATCGGAAAAAAATTTGCTCTCTCACTCCCTCTATCCTCTTCTCATCTCCAAAAGTCATTGGGACAGAGTGAAGCTGTAAACCTCTGGCAGCCTGGCACTGATTTCTGAGGTGACCTGGCTTCTCTTCTCATTTTTCTTTGTGGTGATCTTGCAAGAAGTTTGAAATTATTTCCATGTTCAGATATATGCCCTAGGTGACATGGAGGTGTGAGAACTCTTCTCGCTTCTGTTGTCTTAGAAATCATCTTAGAAATTCATTGTTTAGGCATTGTAAAACCATTGCATTGTAAAACCATGCCCTTTTCATGTTAAACAACTGATGTGAAATAATGATTATTAGTGAAATAGACATCTATTACTTCTACTTGATATTTCCCAGGCAGTCATTTTTCTCATTTAAAGTCTTTTGCCCCTAAAGGGGAAGTTGGATTGGATATTACAGAAAATAATTTGCAAACTTGACTCTAATTTCATTGTTAATAAATCCTAATATGGGACTAAAGTATGGGTGCTTCAGGTGCCCTGACCACCATTCATCTTAACCTCAATTCATTTCCTATCTTATGTTTACTCACATATTTCACCTGATAAAGGAACTATGGTAACCAACTACTATTGATATTAATGGATGCTCATATTTATAATAAAACTCATAAGTGTTAAACATATAAGCAAAACACAATCTAAATGTATTTATGTGTTAGACACACACAAACATACACACATATAAACATTGCAGTCCATTCAATAAATTACAAGTAAATTTTATTATTATAACAGTATGCTAATATCTATATCTATCTATCTATCTATATTCATACCAGGCTGCTTTCACCAGCCTCTATACTCAGATGTGTACATTATTTCACTCTATACTTTTCTAGAGAATTACCCTGGTAATTCTAGAGGTTTTGTTTATATATCCTTCAAAGCAAAGTTCAGGCAGCCATCTGTTTCCATTACTCAAACAAAGTCCCCTTAAGAGACAGATTGTGTAGTGCACATGGCTCAGCAGCTTGGAAAATGGACTTCTTGCAAAGATCTATTGGTTACATGTACCAGATCCATAGAACAAAAAATTCTCCATCCTGAGTCATCCAGAGAATAAGATGAGGGAAACTGGTAACCAGATGTTTTGCCCTTGGATGACTCAGGATGGAGAATTAAAAAAAAAATTTTTCCCCCTAGTTAAAATTAACCCTCATTCTTTTATTATCTGATATAATGTAATCTTTGCTATGGTGCAAATCACTATTAAAGTGCTTAAACAGTTACATCCTCCATACTCTCTAAAACAATTTAATCTTAACTAAACCCCAAAGAGTTTCCAAATGCTGAAGTTTTAGATAGAATGAAAAGCCAGTGGAAAATGTATTTGCCAGGAGTGCTTTTGTTATAGCTAGATTTGTTGAAATAACTATTATTTCCATTTATTTGCAAGGATTTCCCTCCATGCCAGGTCAGTAATGAGATTATATCTAACCATTCTGTCTTAGTCTGTTCAGGATGCTATAACAAAACACCAGAGACTGCTTATAAACAGCAGAAATGTATTCTCACAGTTCTGGAGCTGGCAGTCCAAAATCAGGGTGCTGGCATGGTTGGGTGAGGGCCCACTTCCAGGTCACAGGCTTTCTGCTGTATCCACACGTGGTGGAAGAAGCAAGGGATTTCTCTCAGGCCTCTTTTACAGTCATTAATTTCATTTATGAGGGCTCGGCCCTCGTGACTTAATCATCTCCCAAAGGCCTCCTAATACCATCACACTGGGCATTTAGGATTTTAACATATGGATTTGGCAGAGGCGGGGGGAGGGACACAAATATTCAGCCTATAGCACATTCTATCACTATCACTGTATCTATTCAAAATTGAAGTAGAGGTCCTGGATGGTACAGTGAAAAGTTAAATAAATAAACAATAGTTTGAGATTCCATTTATAACAATATCCAAAATATTAGGTACCTAGAAACATGTCTATGAAAGACGTGAAAGATATTTATTGATATAAATTATAAAGGCTTATTGAAAAGTTTAGGGAAGACATGAATAAATGAAGAGACATATTTGCTCCTGGATAGAAAAACTCAGAGGTCATTCCTCTTTAGATTTGTCTATAGATTCATTGCAATTCCAGTCAAAATTCCAATAGGAGTTTCTGTGGACTTTGACAAGCTGCTTCTAAATATTATATGAAACATCAAAGGGTCAAGCTAGACAAAGATCTTTGAAGAAGAGAAGCATTGTGGAGGAAAAGCTAACACAGCTTATTTATAAAGCTATGATAATTAAGGCAGTGTCCTACTTGTGCAGAACTTGACAATTGTACACATAAAGAAAACCTAATACGTACTAAATTTGACCAATATATAGGAAACTAGACTTACAGCCAAGTTGGCATGGCAGATCACAGGAGTAATGATTGATAATAAATGGTACTTAAACAACTTGTTTTCACTTAGGAAAGAAAAATAAATCCATATCTCACACTGTGTATGAAAATTGATTCCAGGTCTATTAAAGATCAAAATATGAAAAACAAAACTTTTAAATGTTTAGAAGAATGTTTACAAGAATATAAGAGGAAATGATTCCTTAAGTATGATACAAAAACACAAACCATAAAGAAAAAATAAACTTCTCTTTACTAACAGACACCATGAAGGCAGTAAAAGACAAGTAACAAACTGAGAGAAAACATCTGTAACATGTATGATCAAAAAGGCTTAGCGTCTTTTGAATCAACAAGAAAAAGACTAATAACCCTATAGAAAATGGACAAAAGTATAGGCAACCACTTCATGGAAGAAGCCCACATGTCTAATAAACATAAAAAGATGTTGAAACTCATAGCTAATCAGAGAGTTACATACTATAACCGCAACGAGACAGCATTTTACATACATCAGACTGGCAAAAGTGAAGATGTTTGGCAATTCCAAACACTGGGGAGAAATGGAGCAATAAGACTTCATAGCTAGTCAAAGTGTAAATTGATGCTGTCAATTAGGCAATTTGTCATCATCAGGTGAAACTCAGATTTAATACTCTAAGATTCTTGTTTACACATTAAGGTAAATCCCCAGGAGCAAATCATGTACCCATTCATGGCATCACTTTTTTCTATTACAGAAAAAAATTATATTCATCCAAATATCAATCAATAAGAAAATGAAATAAAATGAGATTCATGAATATAAGTAAAGTGAGTCACATTCTTGAAAATAATACAACTGATGCTATAAGAATCAATATGCATGAATGTCAGAAACATAATGATGAATGAGAAAAGCAAGTTGAAGAATACACAGAATATAATATCAGTCATACAGAAAGTTAAAGGAATAAAAAGTAAATCATAGACTGTTAAAGATCCATACAAGTGTAGCAAAACTATCATTCCAATGAAGATAATATTGAAGACAAAGTTCAGAAGTATGGAACACCAGGGATGGGGTGAGAGTGATGAAATCAGGAAGGGGCACACAGGTACCTACATAAAACATTTCTACTCTGTAAGCTAGGCAGTGGCACATAGGTGTTAAATTTAGCAGTCTCTAGTTACATATGCCATACACACTGACTTACTTGTATTAATTGTTTCATCGTGATAAAAGCTTTACAGAATTAAGACTCCAAGGGACCACTTAAAATCATTTAGAGAGCCTGTACAGCATTGAACTATCTCCTTAACACACCTGCCCTACACATTTTTCTTGGTCTGCTCTCCTTCCTTGTTGGAGGTTATGATAATACATAACACATCTGAAAGCAAACCTGGTGTCTATTCCATTTTCATTTTAATGAGTGAGTTACCTTGTGGATTATATGACTCTAACTTACTGAATACTATAAACTATTATAAGAATATTTTTTTTGAAAATTGTACATTAATTATAATATTCAGTAATAATGTTCTTATTCAATTTACCCTTTTTACCAGTGCCGTACATTTCCATTGTCCCAAATAACTCTTCTAAAGGAAAGGTTTTCATTTTACCAAGGTCAAGTATAAGTTCTGACAACGTGGTATGTTTCAGTGTGGCTAGGTGGAGCCCTTTAATTCAGTCTGCCCTTCCTATCCATGAGTTCTTCCTCTACAGATTCAGCCAACAATACTCCCATTTTACAGAAGAGACTTGAGCATCCCACATTTTGGTATCCGTGGGAGTCTTACAACCAATCCCCCTCAGATACCCATGGATGACTGTACTAAAGGCAATAGGTTATTACAAAATATTGAGTATAGTGCCCTGTGCTATACAACAGGTCTTTGTTGGCTATCTATTTTATATATAGTTATGTGTATTGTTAGTTCCAAACTCTATATAAGCTCATTTGTCTCTTTTTCTTTTAGATTCCACATATAAGTGATATCATATGATATCTGTCTTTGTCTTATTTCACTTAACATGATAATCTCTAGGTCCATCCATGTTTCTGCAAATGGCACTATTTCACTCTTTTATGGCTGAGTAATATTCCATTGTATAAATACTACTGTATATCACAGGGAACTATACTCAATATTTTGTAATAACCAAAAGGAAAAGAATCTGAAACAAATAGATATATATGTATGTATAGCCGAATCACTTTGCTGTACACCTGAAACTAACACCACATTGTAAATCAACTATATTTCAATAAATAAATAAATAAAAGTAAACTCTATTCCTTGACGACCCAAAAAATAAAGGCACTAGATGACATTCATTGAGAAATGTCAAGAATAAAAAAGCAAATAATCTCATAAGTGAACAGAGTAGTAAAAACTTAATGACAGAATATACATAGTGCATATTTTTCACTAATACAGCATATCACAATGTTGGAACTGTAATCCATAATTATTTAGGCTGTGTTAGGCTGCAGTCTGTCAATAACAAAGAGCTTAGAAAGATTCTGTGGCAAAATTGCATGGCACTGCATCTTTCTCTCGGAAAGGAAGATTCAAAGAGGTGGGGTTAGTAAATGAATAAATGGTGATTGGCTGTGTTTGGGGTAATCCCAGGTAACTAAAACCTGAAGAAGGGTAAGTCAAACCCACTTTAAACAACCAATCTGAGCATGACAAAAATACCTTGCCAGGACCGCTCTGGGTCCATGTGGTTACTGACTCCAGAAATGCTTTTACTACTTTGCCAAGCAACTCCTTAATACTGTTGCAGAGGCAGCAGGTAAGTTTTATGCAGAAAAGACTACTTCAACTGCAAGTTGCTGTTCTGTGTCTTTGACATAAGGATTTGGATATACAGATAGAAGCAGAAAGATGTAAGTGCCAAAAATAAGTACAGTCAAGGTGGTGTGGGAATTTACATGGGTATGTTCACGTGTATGTTTGTAGATGGAAGATTTTTCTTAATTAGGTATTCTTAGGAGTCCCACACAAAAGATATTTATGAGAAATTTATATATGAACACTTTCAAAATATCTTTAATGTTTTAGAACATAAAATCACAAATGCATCACAGAGCTATCTCTTCCAGCACCTTCTTCTTTTTTAATTAATTAATTTATTTATTTATTTATGGCTGCGCTGGATCGTCATTGCCACACATAGGCTTTCTCTAGTTGTGGTGAGCGGGGGCTACTCTTAGTTGTGGTGCGCGGGCTTCTCATTGCAGTGGCTTCTCTTGTTGCAGAGCAGAGCACTGGCTGTAGGCACTCGGGCTTCAGGAGTTGTGGCACGTGGGCTTAGTAGCTGTGGCTCGTGGGCTCTAGAGCGCAGGCTCAGTAGTTGCAGTGCACGGGCTTAGTTGCTCCGCGGCATGTGGGTTCTTCTTGGACCAGGGTTCGAACCCGTGTTCCCTGCATTGGCAGGCAGATTCTTAACCACTGCTTCACCACGGAAGCCCTGCACCTTCTTCTTGAAGTGAGAATTTAGAAGCTCATTACCTTTATTCATTTTTTATTGTTGTGTATCTGTGATATAAGTGGGATATTTCTTAACATTTATGATTTCAAAATTCTTATCATGTTTAGTGTTAATTTTAAAGGAACAAGTCCTTATTTGTGGCTATTTTCTGTAACTAATATTTTCCATAGACCTTTATTCTATCCAAACGTGTGTGTGTTTTCAATTATATTATATTAATGAGAGAATATACCCATGATCTGCTTGACTAAATTGGTCTTTGATTTTCTTTTGCCATGCAAAATAATTAATCTCTTCTATACATTTTTTCTCCTATGTTTTTCTAGTGAGACATACAGTGTTTGATGCTAATTTGAGAAAATAGGAAAAGTATTTAAATTTAATGTAATAATAATCTAGGTATCTACTTAATACTTTAGTTTCTGCTTCTGAATGGTTTTCAAATATCTTCCCAACATGCCATTTTCTTCTAGTCAGCAGGTCAGAATAGCATAAATAATTATACTGAGGGGGTTACAGTAGCAAGGGCAAAAATGAGGTCCAGAAATCAAGTATATTTAAACAAAATCATAATATGGTAAACTCTGCAGACATAAAGACAGTACAGTCAGTTTAAAAGGCAAACACTTTCAACTCTATATTAACTTTCATTTATATTCATTTCCATTTCATTCAACAAATGCTATACAGAAAACTGAGGACCTTGATTACAGCATTATTCATTATCAGGCAGGTATTTTTTTACTGTAGGCAATGAAATTTGAGGAAAAAAAATCAAACAGCAGCAAAAACAATATGAAAGAGGCTTTCTGAAAAATTTGTTCTCAGATTTCTCAATGTCACTTCTTCCACATAAGCAATTCACTTTTAAAATATGTTGTGATTCCCATAATAATTTCAGATGCTTTATGTCCTTAAGACAAAGTGTAATTCCCTGCAGTAATATCTACTGAATAAGAGGATTTTGTTTGTACACACAGTTCTGAATACTAAAAGATATATTTATATACAGAAGAGACTCTTTCCCGATTAGAGTGACTCAGATGTCACCCTGCTGAAGAAGAAAGAGACTAGATGACGTTTCAAGGTCACTTTTTAGACCCAAAGCTGTATGTGGACAAAAAGGATTTCATTTTGAGAGAAAGACAATGGGTATAATATAGTGAGCTATAAACTTGTGACAGGAGCCCTACGTGTGACACGTGTCACTGTCATTTACTAGGAGTGTGACCAAAGACAAAAAGGCCTTCCCAGAGTGTCAAGTTCTTCATCTGTGCAGTGGATCTCAGACAGCAATTGAAATAACATTTGCAAACAGTCTTCATAAATTACTAAATGCTCGCAGAGAGTCAGGGATAAGCTAGGTTTTAGTTTGCTAACAACCCCACACTATCAGCAATTAATATTATAAGGGGTTTATTTCTCACACGTGCAAAAATCTTTATGGACTTAGGTAACTTTCCAGGTTAACTCTCTTCCATGCAGTGCCTCAGGAAACCAGATCGCTTTTATTCTGTGCCTCCACCATCTCAACACAAAGTTTCCTTGTTTGTAGAGACAGAAGAGAGAGCTGAAAGGTCACCATGCGACAGATGCCACTTCCACCAGTAGCCTGAAGATCATAACTAAATGCTACACTACCAAACTGCCAGAGGGCTGGGAAATAAGAGAGTGAAAATGCAACTTTAGGAAGTACCAGTGTCTTTGACGCACTTCTAAAAATAATGCAATTAGTATTACTAGTTTCCACAGTATCACAAGTGAGACAATATATAGAAAATCCTAGAGAGTACACCAAAAATCATTTCTATTTTGTAGAAATACAGTTAAATTTAAATGTGTCACTTATATTTGAGGCAATTGACACATTTCAAAGCTAATAAAAAAACTAAAATAATTTGACTGAGCTGAAGAGCTGGCTGTCACCCCAAATAGGACCCCTTCCTTGCGTGGTCATTGGGAAGCTTTTTCTCTGCGGATTTGTGTAGAAAAGAATACTGTCAAGAATGCAGTATTATGAAGGCTATGCTGTAACAACCTTGTACAACGTTAGATCCTATATTCAGGAATATTCTAGGCTTCCTTCTATGGTGGAAAGAAACAAACTTTTCATCTATTAAGGAAGGTAGATTTAGTACAACCCAAAAGATAGATATAATAGACGTAATGTTAGATATGTATTGTTTCTGTAATATGAGGATAGGTTAGCAAACCCCCTTATCAAGAGTGAAAAAAATTTAATTCAAGCAACAAAGCAAACAGAAAGAAAACTCAGCTGAATCATTGTAAACAAATCAACAACATCATGCCGTAAAAATGGTTTAATCACCTTTGCTATTGTTTGGGGATTGCCAGGAAGAGAGTAAATACTTCGAAATAATCCAGAGGGTCAAAGAAGTTAGAAGCCTCTGCACTCTTGTCACATTAAGAAATAATATCCATTATTGACTCTTAGGCAATAAAACTAAAATCTCACATATGCTGGGATTGATTCTCATAAGTTTGGTGTAGCTTTAGCTAATGTTTTTTTTTTTCTTTTTTTTTTTTTTGTTACGGTACGCGGGCCTCTCACTGTTGTGGCCTACTCCCGTTGCGGAGCACAGGCTCCGAATGCGCAGGCTCAGTGGCCATGGCTCACGGGCCCAGCCGCTCCGCGGCATGTAGGATCTGCCCGGACCGGGACATGAACCCGCGTCCCCTGCATCAGCAGGCGGACTCTCAACCACTGTGCCACCAGGGAAGCCCTAGCTACTGGTTTATAGATTAAAATCTCCAGGTCTTGCTGAAAAAGCCTATTAAGTCTGGCAATGGAAACAGAAGGTGAATGGGCCAGGGCCAGGTGAATAGATTTCCTCAATCACGTCGGAGAAAGCACTCCCTAACAAGATACCCTACTTCCTGAAACCAAGATAAATAGAACCACCCAAAGATAAGACCTTAAAGAATCTGTGGTCATTTTATAACACTGGGCCTCTTGGACTAAGAAAATCTTACAGTACCCTGTGATGTGGTGCTCCTTGACTCATAAAACAGGACTTGCCCCAGTGAGTCAGGGCAGTCTTTCATGGTTTCACATAGGAGCAGAGATGATAAATGAGCCTTGTACTTAGCTCCGTGTTTTTGTCATTTCCATGCAATTACTCAGCTGGAAGGAACTGAGATATATACATCTCAGTATATACATATATATATACATATATATATGATGTATACATCATATATTTTTATCATATATACATATATATAATCTGTTTAGCTTAAGTGGTTAAATGTAAAGGAATAGAGCAAATGGGGAAAAATGTAAAATGTGTGTGTCTTTGTAAGTTAGTCACCACACTAATATTAATAATAACAGATATTATTGTTACAACATGCATATGAAGAATTTGGAATACCAGTCTCTATAAAAGAGAACACTTATTTTTCTCAAGACCACCTTGATAACAGATACTAGAATTCTCAGTTTAGCATTCTAAACATTGTTCCATAGATGGGTTTTAAAACAAGTTGCTATGATTTTAATTTGTGGATTAAAGAGCTGATCCAAACATTGCACCCAAAAGGCTCTATCTTCATTCTGGGCATATCTGTAATCATTAAAATATGGAGAACACTATGAAATGCACTAAGGGTCCAGGTTTTAAATGCTGCTATTGGCTCTCTGTGTTTGAATTGTCCACATGATAAACTGTCCTTCGTACCAGTTTTAAGGAAGAAAATTCACTAGATCACAAAACTACTAAACACAGGGGGAAAAAAAGGTGCTATATCAATAATACACAGAAATCAATAAATATATTGTATTAAATTGTGCCTTACTAATGCAAAATTGATCTCTAGATGTTTATCACCTAAATGGCTAGATATATCCCTCACTTAGTAAGGCCCTGGTAATATTAGTTAAGCACTATTCAAAATTGATTCCAATGAAAACATGGGTCATACTCCCAAGACAAGATGAACTCAAAGAAAATGTATTTTTTGTAAGTTCTTGCATATTTATATAGTATTATTAAATGGTCCAAACAAATACCAAATGTAAATTTGTATAAAATTAGACGGCAAGTGATAACCCATCGTATCACTTATTAATTATTTGAGCTGATACCTTGATAATCTTATACCTCATCTTTTCAAGTTTCCTCTTTTTTCTCTTTTCAAGATTCATAGGAGATTATATACAGTCAAATAGGAAGTCTAGAAAAATATTTAATATCCCCCACTGCAGGGATTTTCTCGCAAACCGTGCTCTATCACACAATTAAGTTTACTCGTCTTCCTTTTTGGTACTGAAGAAAAGAGGATGGATGATTTGCCTCAAGTTATCCAATATTTAATAATATAAAAAGTATGTTCTATAAAATATCGTAAAAGAGTAATTATTCATGCCCAAAGAAGCCAATCTGTAGGCCCATCTGGGCCTACAGATGAAACGTATTGCTTAAGAAAATAAATAATTTGTAGAAACATTTCTTAGATTTCGACATGTGGCTGTGAAAGAGATGTTGAATAAATGGAAAGCCCAAGGAATATCAAGGAAAACCAGTTATAACCTTGGTAATTGGTGTGATCTCACTTACACTGTCACAATGTCGTCTTCCATCATACTTGGCACCAAATCAGAAGGTGGTACTTCTGAGAGACACTTCAAGATTTCTATCTCAATAACAAATTATTGTACTCTACAGTAGGGCTTATTCTGTTATAAATAGAACCATAAACACATATCACTTATTTTAAAATACTGAATAATAATATCAATGAGAGCAGGCCATCCTTGTACTTCCTTTGCTCAAGTATCTCAAGCAGGCAAAGGATAGACACTACCCTATAAAGTAGGTGAAGTTTGTACCTAAAGTTCTATATAAAAAAGTGCTTACTCACAATTTCATATGAGAGTTTAGGGAATCCGAGTTGGCAGACCAAAACTCCTTAAAACCTTTTTCTCAGTCAGGCTCACTACTCATGAGTTCTGATTTAATAATTAAGTGGAAAAATCTTATATACTATTTAATTTAAATAAGGAGATGTTAGTATATAGATATATAAACACACAATACATATATATATATTTACATAATATTATAAAATGGTCCAAACCAATACCAAATATAATCAAATGTAATTTGTTTAGAATTGTATGGCAAGTGATATATATATATATATATATATGGAAGCTACTGTGTCCCCTATATTGCTCAATTCTAGGGGATTAAAAGATATATAAGACATGTTTCTTGTACTTGGCAGTTTTGACTACATTTAATGAGGCTCTGTGAGTTTGTAACGATCTCTACGAGTAAAAGAGAATGCCTTGGACAAGAGGGTAACAGAGACGTAGAGAACTAGGTGGCGTGATACCAGAGAGCCCAAGAAGGCAATCCCAGTCAGGAAGCGTGGCAGCGGGAGAAAGAGGGAACAGAAGGGATCTGTAGTCATCTAAGGCAGCACTTTTCAAATCATTCCTCCAAAACTAAGTCCAATGAACCGTACTAGATGTTCTACAAAGAAAGCATTTCACCGGCAATATATTTGGGAAATGTTACACGTTCACCCCTCTTGACTCATGTTTATCAGCTATTAAAGTTCTGAGATGTCATAAAGTGAATACATCACATATCTTTGGCCTAAAATTTTGCAAGTTATTTGACTACCTTTTTTCTACGTCAGAGTATTTATTAACATCTCAAGTGACGTTTCATGATACTTCACCCAAGAAATCTTGATCTAGGGTCTACTGTATGTCAGGTGCCTTCGCACATTATGGTTCACATACTCCTCCGCATCACATTTTCTATATGAATAAACTAATGTTCACTGAGTTTTACTAATTTGTTCTAATTCTCAAAGTAGCTACACAATTGGGATGAAATTTAGTGGGATTCCTGATTTGAGCGTATGATTATAATCTCTGAGAGAGGTGTTAAAGGAAAATCCAACAAACAAACGAAAGCAAGACAGAATTCCAAAGGGGCTGGGGTAATGCACAAGTCAAGTGAACAGGGAGTAACTCAGAGTCACACAGAAGCCCACTTATGGAAGCTGGGACACATGTTGGGGACCAATTCTTATGGACAAGGTATAATCAAATTATCAGCCTAGATATAAGATTAGGGATCAACTAGCAATTACAACCTCATTATATTGCAGTAGAGTCCCATACAATAAAGGTGCCTACATTCTGGATTAGTACAAGACACTAAGATCAGAGTCAAGTCTACGAATCCCTATAAATGGCATTGGATGTTGGGAGATAAGGAAACAAAAGAAATCTCCATAGGAATGTATGTTGAGGCTAGGCAGTCTAAGGACAGTTATGAGGGTCTTGAAAACTTGTCAGAAGAAGCCAATCTGAAAGGCTAAATACTGTATAATTCCAACGACATGACATTCTGGAAAAGGAAAACTATTGAGACAGTAAAACTATCAGCGTTGCCAGAGGTTGGGGTGGAGGAGGGATGAATAGGTAGAATACAGAGGATTTTTAGGAAAGTGAAAATACTCTGTATGATATAATGATGGATACATGTCGCTATACATTTGTCCAAATCCATAGAATGTATAATACCAAGAGTGAACCTTAATGTAAACTATGGACTATGATTATGGGGGGTCAATGTAGGTTCATGAATTGTAACAAATGTACCACTCTGATGGGGATGTCTATTGGGGGGAGGCATGGGGTATATGGAAAGTCTCTATACCTTCTCAATTTTGTTGTGAATTTAAATTGTTTTTAAAAATTAAGTATTAGAAAAAATTGTCAGAGAACCTGGGACTTGTTTTAGGACGTAGGCAATAGGGGATACAGTATACTCTTGAGTGATGAAAGAAGAGTCTTAGAAAAATTAACAGGGCCCAGGAAGGGAGTGGGATTGGAATCCGTTGAGAAGTACAGTAACTCATAGTTAGAGTATGTGGGTTAGAATAAAATTTACTCAGAAATAGAAGGGTCAGAACGAAGAGAAGTGAGTACTAGTGTATTTCATAAGAAGTGAAAAGATCTGCAAGAATATGGGAAATGAGAGTAAAGAATTATAAACAGTTCTCCTAAAGGGATATTAAATGAAATAACTCCAAGATTTCCTACAAAAAATTGGAATATTGCCATAGCCACAGAAAACCCCATGTGAAGATAAGTAAGGGGAATTGAATTTGATCATGAGCATGTTAAATTTGAGATAACACAAGAGATCCAAGTATTTTAAGTTTTCACTGAGGGGTAAGAGTTGAAGTGGGTGAATTCAGACTCAGCTCATAGAGAAATTACAAGAAGACAAATGGTCATTTTAAAAAATATGTTTTAGTTATTCCACCAATAATTGTCAGTTAAATCAGGTTTAGTTAGAGGGAACAGATATTAAAAAGAGGCAGTATTTTGAGTGGAGTCTAGCTCACATTTATATCAATAAAGAGTGTAAACATATTTTTAGGCTGTCATCCCTGAAAGTGAATCAAAATATATAATTTCGCACCTGTCTTGTATTATTTTTTGTAAGAGAACCAAAGGTTTTTAAATTCCCCAAACAACAACAAAATGCAAAATGAAAGCATAACACCCAAAATCTCATGCTTTGAGTTAGAATTCAATGTACATATCTTCTAGTTGTAATTTTCTTGTCTATCATTGAGCAGATCCTAAATTAGACTTACTTGGCATCATGCCAGAGGTGGGTCTTTAAATCATAATGACACTCAGCTTTTACATACAGGGCTATTGATGATATGAACCAGCAAAGCTGGGCAGTGCTAGAACGGAATGGACCACAGATGTAGTTCCAATTCTGGCAGAGTAACTTAAAAAAACAAACAAACCTCGATTTAAATACAGTTTAAAGAAATTAGATACACATTAACCATCAGTGTAGAGAGGAAGAGAGTGTGAGACAGATAACACCAAGTTAAAATATTGACAGGAACATCAAAATTGTGTCCTGTTAAAAAAAAATTCTGTAAAATCAGCTTTATGTGGATAAATACTCCCAACATGTTTCATAAAGGAGCTAACAGTTGACCTTATACATTTGAATGAATTATATCAAATCGTGGGCTAAGATATTACATGGGTTTAGCAATAAATATAGAACAACTCCACAGTCAAAAAAGAATCTTCCCCACCCCCCCCAAAAAAAACAAGGAAAAAATAAAAAAGAATCTTCCCCTCTGCTCAGATTAAGCCAGATGTCAAGGTGAAATAAAATACCCTTAAAACAAGATGTTGATATATGCTTGAGGCATCAGTTAGTACTGTAAAAAGGGAATATTAGACACTGGCATCTCACTTTTTGAAAAACAAATTATTCGATTTAATGATTTTACAAAAAAGAGGATTTCAGATTTCAGAAGTCTTATAGCTAAATGATATTTAAATAACATCCATACTTTGGATTAGTCTACGTAAATCAAGATTTAATTTGACATGAAAATCATATCCATCTAGTTATATTTTTACAAGTTTATAAAGCTAATATATGCAAATATGCATATTTATGGTGATATAAATCATCCCTTAAATGAATTTAGTGTGAGAGATTTTCTGTAGTATTGATAAACATATGTGTGCTATTAAGTACAGAGCCAAACTATAGGGACATTTACCATGAAAATAAATAGGGGAAAGGGGTTTTCACCATGGGTACATTGTGCCTTGATAACAAGTAAGACAGATTAAAAAAAAATCTTCTAAAGGCATCCTAGGAATGTTTACCATAATGATTAAAAGGTGGTGTGGGTATCTCTAAGAAACCCAGCACTGAGGAAAGGGAATATTTGTAACCTTATTTTTAATTTATTTTAGGGAGTGCTATTTTCCATATAAATGTGCACAAGTCACTTAAGTTCTGGAGTTCCAAAAAACAGCTTTTCGGGATTCAGTGGACAGTACGTAATGTCATAATTATATGTTCTTTGGTCCCCAAAACTTTTCATATGTTTTATTATTTGCCATTGAGAAGAAGACTTCAGAATCATGAAAAAATATTCAGGATCAAATAATATACCCATGTAATAATACAGCATGTACAAATATTAACTTGCATACAAATTACATTGTGAAGAGTCAGGCACAATTTTTCCATGTACCTTATCTATCCTGATCTGACTTCTAGGTTGTTTTAAAATTGTTTTCAAAATGCATACAAGGATAACAGAAGACTGGTGCCTTATCCTGTGAGCACAATCGCTACAGAATCAACTAAAGATGTTTACTAAAGGTGATTCAAAAATTGGAATAAATGGGGTGTAATGTGGATGCAAGCCAAGAAAGTATGCATCATTAAACTAGATGCCACCAAGGGTGAATAAATCTTAATTCTACAGGGAAATTCTGGAAAATGGTGCAAAACAAATGATTCAGACTTTCCCCACCCAAGAGACAAGGAAGCTATGATATTTATACAACTCCCAAAGGTCATTTGAATAGGGTTGCTGGGAGAGATGTCAATTCCTTGGCACTTCAAACTTACTGTGCACACGGGCAGTATGTCTCTTAGGTGTACAGATCTTGGCAATTGGAATGTGGTGGAATACACTAAAAAGTCCAAAGGATACAAAGAGAGCATTGACACCTTTACTGAATCTTTCCTCCAAGGGGAATAAACATTATCCATATGCATTTTCTTAGTCTTTGCTGCTCCTCAATTCTTGAGAAAATCATAAAACAGTTAGAAACCACATCTGAATAGAGCCCAATTTAATTTAACTGAATTTTAAACATAAAATTCATGACACCAATTCTCTATTATACAATAAATAAGAAGAATATAGCATAATTTTTTCTTGATTTCTTTCTGATGGAGCCTGAGATTCCAAATTCAAATTGCTAATCCTTAGCCCAATAAATCTCAGTTTAGATCACAACAATTGTCTTTTCCCAAGATCTTGAAAATACATAACTAAATTGATGAGGAAAAAAAGGAGTTCCATAACCTTATTCTAAAACTCATTATTAAAAAAAAAAAAAAAAAAAAAAAAAAATAAAACTCATTATTTTTCTTTATTCTATTTTCACGTTGAAAATGTACAGAATTTAAATATAGAGTTTGTATGTTTGGGCAAATATATAAATTAATGTAACCACCACTCAAAACAGAACATAAAATATTTCTGCCATTTCAGAAAGGTTTTTTCATATTACTTGCTAGTCAAAGCTCGCCTAACCTGTACTCACTGTTCTGAGTTCTGTTAATTTTGCCTGTTCTAGGGTTTGATGTAAATGGAGTTATGCTGCAAGTACTCTTATGTGCATGATTTCTTTTGCTCATTGTTTTGAGACATCATGTTTTGTATGTTTCAGTACTTTGTGCCTTTTATACTGCTCAGGAGAATTCAACTGAGTAAATATACCAACATTAGCTTGTCTATTATCATGTTGATAACCATTTAGGATATTTACAGCTTTGGTTATTATGAGTAAAAACTGCTATGAACATTTTTGTCAAGTCTTTGATGGATGTATGATTTCCTTCTCTTGGGTAAATATTTAGAAATGAAATGGCTGAGCCATAACACAGGTTTGTACTGTTCCATTGATCTATTTGCCTATCTTTAACAAATAATATTTTCTGGATTACCATAGTCATCAAGTAGTATAAAACCTCCAACTCTGTTGTTGTTGTTGTTGTTTAATATTTATTTATTTTTGGCTGTGTCAGGTCTTAGTTGCACCTTGTGGGATCTTTCACTGCAGCGAGCAAGCTCTTCCTTGTGGGGCATGGGCTTCTCTCTAGTTGTGGTGCACAGGCTTCAGAGTGTGTGGGCCCTGTAGTTGCGGCACACGGACTGTTTAGTTGTGGTGCACATGCTCAGTAATTCTGGCGTGCGGGCTTAGTTGCAATTATAATTGAAGCTAAGCATGGGCTTAGTTACAATGATAAATCCTCTGTGTCTTGAAGTTGGCAGTGATAGCCATAGCAACTTCCAAATGCTTTGTATTTGCCTGATATAGATTGTTCTATTTTTTATCTTAACCTGTCTTAGTCTTTATATTTAAAAGTGTCTATAGTAAATGGTACATAGTTGGATCTTTTTATTCCATTTGATAAACTTTATCCTTAATTGTAGGTTTTGTCCATTTAATTTTATTTTTAAATTTTTATTTATTTATTTTTCATCTTATTTATTTATTTTGGCTGCATCAGGTCTTAGCTGCGGCACATGGGATCTTTGTTGCAGCGTGCAGGCATCTCTCTAGTTCCGGTGCACGGACTTCTCTCTAGTTGTGTTATGCAGGTTTTCTCCTCTCCAGCTGTGGTGTGCAGGCTCCAGGGCATGTGGCCTCTGTAGTTGTGGTGCACGAGCTCAGTAGTTGTGGCACGTGGGCTTAGCTGTCCTGCGGCATGTGGGAACCTAGTTCCCTGACCAGGGATCATACTCGCGTCTCCTGAATTGGAAGGCAGATTCTTTAACACTGAACCACTAGGGAAGTCCTCTGTCCATTTGATTTTAATGTAATGATTGATCTACTTGAACTTAAAACTACCATCTTGCTATTTGTTGCTATTGTCTCTTCTGCTATTTGATCTTTGTCCTCCCTTTTTCTCTTTATCAGAAAATTATTTGGTCACTGAGGACTTTTAGCATCATTTCTCTATAATCAATAGAACTCACTATGTTGTTTCATTTTTAAGTTCTTGTTTACTTGAAAATATTCCTATTGTTTATGCTTCACTTTTGAATGTTTCTTTTTACTTCTGGGGGTAGAATTTTAGGTTTAACAGGTTTTTTTTTTTCCTTCTTCTTTTTTTCCTGCATCCCTTTGTAGATGCACTTCTATTAACTTGTTTTTGCCCACCATTGCTTTAGATTTTTAAAAAAAGCTATCATTGATATATTTCTTTCAAATCTGGCTGCCTGTTAGGGTTTTTGTTTTATGTTTTTTTGTTTTCTTTACCTTTGCTTTTTAACAATATGATGTGATTAAATTTGATTTCCTCTGTATTCATCCTAGTAGGGGTTAACTGAGCCCCCTGTATCTGTTACATGCTGTGATTAATCAAATTTAGAATTCATTTCAGCAAAATTTTTTTCAAATTTTACTTTTTTTAATTTCCTTCAAAGAGTGAATTCCCTCCATTTTCTGCTAATTTTGGCCACTCTCCAGTGACCCTAAATAACTGTGTGTATGTGTGTTTTTTATATATTTTGTCCAGAGTAGATCATTATTTTTGACAGGAAAGTTAGTGCAATATAGCTTTACTATAAGCCAGAGTTTTGATGTTGTTGTTCTTTGTGTGTATTTTTGTTTTAGTTTTTGTTTGTCTGTGTTGTGTGTGTGTTTCACAGAATACATAACCACCACGGTAATAGTACTATTTGGATGGTGCATTAGAAAGGTTCTATACAACTATGTGTCAATCCAGCATTTGCTTATCTATTCACATTCACTAAATTATCAGTAGAACAGGTTAGTTTTCAGTAAATGTTATTGCCACAATAAAGAGCTTACAAATAAGTATGACTGTTGATGATAACAAGTGTAACAGAAGAGTGTCTTACCAAAAACTGACTTTTCTAACACAAAAGGTATATAAAAACATTCACCCATTTGGGATTCACATTAAAAACAGATAGTAAGTGAATATAACTGATTGAATATCCATTTATTTGCTGATCAATGACTTATGTTCTCCAGAAATATTTTTTAAAAAGGAAGTTTTTTCCACACAGGAGTAGAGATAGGCATGTGCTCAACATGTTAGAGATTCATAGCAATCCAACAGTGCAAGCAGTTAAACTGCATGTGATCAAAACTTAATAATATTAGATATAAAAATGCACCTGCTTCAATGATATATAAAGATGAAATGAAGTATATAAGATATTAGCAGTGATGCATGGGCAGAAAAAACATATGTGCATTAAGAAAACTATTCACAAAGGAAACAAACAGGTGAGGGACCAAACATGTCACTTACTTGGAGTCTAATCAGCATAGAGTTAGACATCCTTTTATAGTCTAGGGGCCTTTAAATTAATATCTTCATAAAAATCCTGCCTATTTCCCAATTGGATTTGTCCATAAAGAGAGTTATAGATTTCATTATACAAACTACAAAGAATATTAATTACAATGTCTATAGAACAAATATTCCTGAAGTTCACTCTCTTTTAGGTCTTAAAGTTAATTGTATCAAAAAGCTATTAGTTCTGACCTCAATGCTATAAGACTAGATATCAATTACAGGTAAAAAATCTGTAAAAACTACAAACACATGGAGGCTAAACACTAAACTACTTAATAACTAAGAGATCAATGAAGAAATCAAAGAGGAAATCAAAAAATACCTAGAAAAAAATGACAATGAAAACACGATGATCCAGAACCTATGGGATGCAGTAAAAGCAGTTCTAAGAGGGAAGTGTATAGCAATACAATCCTACCTCAAGAAACAAGAAACATTTCAAATAAACAACCTAACCTTACACCTAAAGCAATTAGAGAAAGAAGAATTTAAAAAAAACCCCAAAGTTAGCAGAAGGAAAGAAATCATAAAGACCAGGTCAGAAATAAATGAAAAAGAAATGAAGGAAATGATAGTAAAGATCAATAAAACTAAAAGCTGGTTCTTTGAGAAGATAAACAAAATTGAAAAACCATTAACCAGACTCATCAAGAAAAAAAGGGAGAAGACTCAATTTAATAGAAATAGAAATGAAAAAGGAGAAGTAACAACTGACACTGCAGAAATACAAAGGATCATGAGAGATTACTACAAGCAACTATATGCCAATAAAATGGACACCTGGAAGAAATGGAAAAATACGTAGAAAAGCACAAGCTTCTGAGACTGAACCAGGGAGAAACAGAAAATATAAACAGACCAATCACAAGCACTGAAATTGAGACTGTGATTAAAAATCTTCCAACAAACAAAAGCCCAGGGCCAGATGGCTTCACAGGTGAAATCTACCAAACATTTAGAGAAGAGCTAACAAGTCTCCATCTTAAACTCTTTCAAAAAATTGCACAGGAAGGAACACTCCCAAACTCATTCTACGAGGCCACCAACACCCTGATACCAAAACGAGACAAAGATGTCACAAAGAAAGAAAACTACAGGCCAATATCCCTGATGAACATAGATGCAAAAATCCTCAACAAAATACTATAAAACAGAATCCAGCAGCACATTAAAAGGATCATACACCATGATCAAGTGGGGTTTATACCAGGAATGCAAAGATTCTTCAATATACACAAAGAAAACAATGTGATAAACCATATTAACAAATTGAAGGAGAAAAACCATATGATCATCTCAATAGATTCAGAAAAAGATTTTGACAAAATTCAACACCATTTATAATAAAAACCCTCCAGAAAGTAGGCATAGAGGGAACTTACCTCAACATCATAAAGGCCATATATGACAAACCCACAGCCAACATGATTCTCAGTGGTGAAAAACTGAAACCATTTCCACTAAGATCAGGAACAAGACAAGTTTGTCCACTCTCACCACTATTATTCAACATAATTTTGGAAGTTTTAGTCACAGCAATCAGGGAAGAAAAAGAAATAAAAAGGAATACAAATCGGAAAAGGAGAAGTAAAGCTGTCACTGTTTGCAGATGACATGATACTATACATAGAGAATCCTAAAGATGCTCCCAGAAAACAACTAGAGCTAATCAATGAATTTGGTAAAGTAGTAGGATACAAAATTAATGCACAGAAATCTCTTGCATTCCTATATATTAATGATGAAAATTCTTAAAGAGAAATTAAGGAAACACTCCCATTTACCACTGCAACAAAAAAAATAAAATACCTAGGAATAAACCTACCTAAGGAGACAAAAGACCTGTATGCAGAAAATTATAAGACAGAAAGAAATTAAAGATGATACAAATAGATGGAGAGATATAGCATGTTCTTGGATTGGAGCAATCAACATTGTGAAAATGACTCTACTACCCAAAGCAATCTACAGATTCAATGCAATCCCTATAAAACTACCACTGGCATTTTTCACAGAACTAGAACAAAAAATTTCACAATTTGTATGGAAACACAAAAGACCCTGAATAGCCAAAGCAATCTTCAGAAAGAAAAACGGAGTGAAGGAAGCAGGCTCCCTGACTTCAGACTATACTACAAAGCAACAGTAATCAAGACAGTATGGTACTGGCACAAAACCAGAAATATTGATCAGTGGAACAGGGTAGAAAGCCCAGACATAAACCCACGCACATATGGTCACCTTATTTTTGATAAAGGAGGCAAGAATGTACAATGGAGAAAAGACAGCCTCTTCAATAAGTGGTGCTGGGAAAACTGGACAGCTACATGTAAAATAATGAAATTAGAACACTCCCTAACACATAAATAAACTCAAAATGGATTAAAGACCTAAATGGAAGGCCAGACACTATCAAACTCTTAGAGGAAAACATAGACTTTATGACATAAATCACAGCAAGATCCTTTTGGACCCACCTCCTAGAGAAATGGAAATAAAAACAGAAGTAAACAAATGGGACCTAATGAAACTTAAAATCTTTTGCACAGCAACATAAACCATAAACAACACAAAAAGACAACCCTCAGAATGGGAGAAAATATTTGCTAATGAAGCAACTGACGAATGATTAATCTCTAAAATTTACAAGCAGTTCATGCAGCTCAATAACAAAAAAACAAAAAACCCCATCCAAAAATGGGCAGAAGACCTAAATAGACATTTCTCCAAAGAAGATATACAGATTGCCAACAAACACATAAAAGAATGCTCAACATCACTAATCATTAGAGAAATGCAAATCAAAACTACAACGAGGTATCACCTCACACCAGTTAGAATGACCATCATGAAAAATCCTACATACAATAACTGCTGGAGTGGTGTGGAGAAAAGGGAACCCTCTTGCACTGTAGGTGGGAATGTAAACTGATACATCCACTATGGAGAATAGTATGAAGGTTCCTCAAAAAACTAAAAATAGAACTACCATACGACCCAGCAATCCCACTACTTGGCATATACCCTAAGGAAACCATAATTCAAAAAGAGTCATGTACCACAGTGTTCACTGCAGCTCTATTTATAATAGCCAGGACATGAAAGCAACCTAAGTGTCCATCGACAGATGAATGGATAAAGAAGATGTGGCAGATATACACAGTGGAATATTACTCAGACATAAAAAGAAATGAAATTGAGTTATTTGTAGTGAGGTGGATGGACCTAGAGTCTGTCATACAGAGTGAAGTAAGTCAGAAAGAGAAAAACAAATACCATATGTTAACACATATATATGGAATCGAAAAAAAAATGGTTTTGAAGAACCAGGGGCAGTATAGGAATAAAGACATAGAGAATGAACTTGAGGAGTCGGGAAGGGGGACGGGTAAGCTGGGACAAAGAGAGTGGCATGGACATATATACACTACCAGATGTAAATTAGACATCTAGTGGCAAGCAGCCACATAGCACAAGGGAGATCAGCTCAGTGCTCTGTGACCACCTATAGGGGTGGGATAGGGAGGGTGGGAGGGAGAGGCAAGAGGGAGGAGATATGGGGATATATGTATATGTATAGCTGATTCACTTTGTTATAAAGCAGAAGCTAACACACCATTGTAAAGCAATTATACTCCAATAGAGGTGTTAAAAAAAACACGCTATTAGAAGGCAAAAGTTATTTATATATAATTTCATATTATTTTTCAATCATCTACCTAAGAAGAAAATAGTAGAAATATTTTAAAGACAACAATCTCAGGAATGCACTGCCCATCCATTATTATTTTTAAAGTATATTTGTAGAGAAACCCTTATATTCTCACATCTATTTCAAGCTTGATGCTGGCAAAGGAGTATGTAATCTCAAAATACTCAGTACACATAGACCAGACACACTGGATCCAAAATGGAATTTCATGGATATTTGAAGATCCTTTCAGAGTGGCCAGTATTCACAAAGTTTTAATTACAGTACTTTGTTTTCACTCCATGTCAATTTAAATTCCAAGCATCAGTGATGTCATTAACATAAATTTGCATAGAAGTAACATTACATAAATGTCACTGCAAAGCTAGCACATAGCAAACAGAGAGAAATATGTGAGCTCTGGATTGAAACTCCTTCCTATACCTTTTTAAACATTAGCAAGTTTTAACCTGGCACATGAATTTCAGTACAGTTGGCCCTCGGTATCAGTAGATGCAGAATTCCTGGATGCGGAGGGACCCTGGATGTGGAGAGCTGACTGCAGCAGGCCACTTTTTTGTAAGGGACTTGAGCCACGTGGGGATTTGGGTATCAGTAGGGGTCCTAGAACTTGTCACCCATGAATACCAAAGAAACAACTGTATTGGGAGTTTTCAACTAGGTATTTTGTCTACTAGGACATGGAATGTACTTATGAACTTTGAGCATTTCCAAGCACATTCACAGCATTTTGGGATCCCAAATGCCCTTTCCCAACCTGCAGTCTATCCATTAACAAGTAAGGGGAATGTAATACTCTACTATGATTTCTGTATATTGTCCTAATTGCACAAATAATTCACAGATTTATAGTGATGTAATTTCTGCCTTGACATATCAGCATCTCCAAGATTTTTATTTATTAATCTTGCCAATAATGCTGGTACCACTGGTCACTTTCTTGCTTTCAGCTTTTTTTGTAGTACTTATTATTCTTGTCTTCATTCCCATGCAGACAGAGAGAAGACTCCCAACTACAATATATCAAAACTCTTTCCTATATTTGCTGTTACTTAAAACTATCCTAGAAGATCTTTTAGGATTTTAAATAATATTTTCCTATATGATGCAATCCTTAGTATGGTTTCACCATCCATTTTGGATTTTCATAGTACTATTAAATTTTCAATTATACCTAGGGAAATGATTCAGCTTCCATCCCACAAGCTACTGAACTTAGTTTTGTCAATGTCACCAGAAACATACAATTCAATGGCCTCTTCTTTTCTGAGAAGTGAATAGATTTAACTATTTCTGGAGGTTGATCTATCAAGACTTGATTATATATTATACAAGAGCAAGGGAAAGTCTACCATAAGACTTAAATTTGTGAATATAAACCGGATTAATTAATTGTTTTACTTAAAATTCTTCACTTGTTTTCTGTTGCATGTAGAAATTTCTAACACCTTATAATGTTCCATAAAGCCATGGGTGGTCTGATCCTTTCCTAGCTCTCTGAGCTCATTTCCATCTTCCCTTCTCTTGCTCTGTTTGTTATTCTCCAGCCACACTGACCTTCTTTCTTCTTATCAAACATACCCAAGTTCCTTCCTACCTCAGGGCATTTGTACTCAGTGTTCTTCCTCCTTGAATAATTTGCCCCAGATCTTTCCATGAATGGCACTTTCATACTATTTGGATCCCCCCCCCAAAATGTCAGGAGAACTTCCTTCATCACTGAATCTAAATTAATTGCATTAGACCCTCATTTCCCAAACTATCTAGAGAAGGTATATCATTATACCCTAATTTACTGTCTTTGTCAAACTTATAGATATCTAAAATTATTGTACTTATTTTATTTTTACTTGTTTTATATTTGCCTTTCCCCACTGGAAAATATGCTCTGCAAAGCAATAATTTAGTGTCATAACTGCCGCACTTAGAACAGTGATTGACAACCAGTCGGGGTTTAATGAATAGTTGTTCACTAAATGGATGAATGCATTTTATGAATTAGAAAGCCTATAGAAATTAAATTTCTCAAGATAAAATAGCTAATAAATAGCACAATCAATACACTACCTATAGTGCCTGCATGAGAATATTAATCTGGCCAAAATGTGTTTTTATAATGGGGAGAGCTGGGAGCTCAGACATGAGATAAGAAGTAATTTTGACAGGAAAGGAAAAATTCAATAACACCTAGGATTAAGATGCAGCAAAAAGGATTGGAAAGTGAGAATGGATGCAAAAGCCATAGGAGAAGCAGGCCTGTAAGAATTTTTCATTTATTTCAAACAAAGACAAGAGAGGAAGCAAAGTTAAATCAAAGTTTTCAGTTTGAGTGAAATACTAGTTTCATTAGAAAGCGACAAAGCCTAGACATAGCAGATGTATATGAGATTCAGTATGGAGATGTGTTTAAGTAACTTGCGGTATATCCAGGTAGCTAGTCTTTAGTCAATTGAAAACACAGAAGGAGAGATTAAGATTTCCACCAAAGAGAGATTAATATTTTCTTTGTTCATGCTTTAGTTGGTATTATTAAGATTTAATTTAAATAAAATTCACCTTTTAAAATATGATCTTGAAAAATGTATACATTCATGTAACCACCACCACAGTCAAGATATAGAACTGTTACATTACCTCAGAAATGTCCTTCATAACCCTTGGTAGTCAATCTCCTTCCTGATATCCAAGTCATAGAAACCACCAATCAGATTTTGGGTCCTAGAATTTTTGCCACTTCAATAATGTCATATAAGGGAAATCAAATGATATATAGCTATTTATATCTGGATTCCTGAACTTAGAATAATGTCCTTAATTCAGCTATGTTGTTACATGTGCTAGCATTTTTTATTGCTTAGTAGTATTTAATGATATGTCTGAATCACAGTTTATTAATGGCCATTTTGGTTGTTTCCAATTTGTAGCTATGATCAATAAAACTTTAATAAATATTAATGTATGTCTTTGAGTAGACATATATTTTCACTTCTCTTGCATAAATACACATGAATGGGATTGCTGGGACGTATGGGAAGTAAAGACTAGCCTTCTAAGCAACTGCCAAACTTCTTCAAAGCAGCTGTACAAGGAAATGTTTTCACCAGTAACATATGAGAGTTCAGGTTTCTCTACATCCTGCCGAGACTTGGTATTGCTGTATTTGTTACTTTAGCCATGCAAGTAGTTTGTGAAGTAGTTAATTGTGGTTTTAAGTTTTCCAGCTTTTTTTATTTGTCAAAGCTGTTTTGGCTATTTCAGGACCTCTGCATTTGTATGTGAATTTTAGAATTAGTTTGCCACAGTTTATTAAAAAAATCTGCTATTATTTGGATAGAGATTGAGTTGACTCTGTAGAACAGCTTGGGAATAAATGATACGTTAACAATTTTGAATTTTTAGATCCATAGCACAGTATATCTCTTCATTATTAGGACTTTTTTAGTTGCTCAATGCTTTATCATTTTTATCTTAAACGTATTGCATGTTTTGTCAGATTTATCCTTAAGAATTTCATGTTTTTATGATATTGTAAATGGTAGTTTATACTTAAATTTCTTTACATTTCCAATTTTTCACTGCACATTGGTCCAGAAAATTCTGACTGATAGTTTCAATATCTGTATCATCTCTTAGTTTGATTCTGTTGATTTATCTCTTGACAATAAGTTGGGTTTTTTCCTATTTTGTTGTCTTTTTCTATTATTATTATTATAGTTATTATTATTACTTTTTTGTGTATATGGTGATATTTAACTAATATCATGTTTGGATTAACAGTAAAGACTAAGGTAAATAGGAATTACTCCTGCTAACATTACAGACCTTTACTTCTGTCAGGCTGTTAGCATAGGAGGTTAAATCAATCTAGACAATAGTTGAGTAGAGTGTGTGTGTTGATGCTGCTATGGTCAACTTCAGTGTCCTATAGGCTTCAAATTTCTCCACTGTGGGGGCTTCCCTGGGCTTCCCTGGTGGCGCAGTGGTTGAGAGTCCGCCTGCCAATGCAGGGGACATGGGTTCGTACCCCGGTACAGGAAGATCCCACATGCCGCAGAGCGGCTGGGCCCGTGAGCCATGGCAGCTGAGCCTGCAGGTTCGGAGCCTGTGCTCTGCAACGGGAGAGGCCACAACAGTGAGAGGCCTGCGTGCCACAGAAAAAAAAAAAAAAAAAAATTCTCCACTGTGGGCTGCCATGACCTTGTGTCTAGTAAGCAGTGTGTGGCACTGGAGGCTTTTCTTCAGTGTCCCTGCTCCACTCCATCCTTTGCTTTTAGAAGAGCCATCAAACTGATGCCAGAGAGAAGGGTCTCTATGCTCTTACCTTTTGCCAGAAGGGAATTGCTGTTGCTTGTTACCCAGTGCTAGACTGGTGGTGGGATCAAGGTGTTTCCCTGTTCTCCTGCTCCAGTTTCTGTTTTAGGTAGGCTCTTGCATCCAGAATCATGGGGTGGGGATATCTCATGTTTCACACCCCATAGCCTCAGTAGCAGCCAATTTCTGCTCACATTCTGTGTTCCTGTAGAGGGTGTTTCTTGCCCCTCCCCCATTGGTGGAAGACCTATACTTTGCAACAGCTCCCTATCCTGGACCCACGAATCTTTCCTGTCATTTTCCCAGGGTCAAACTTTTTTTTTTTTTTTTTTTTGCCGTACGCGGGCCTCTCACTGTTGTGGCCTCTCCCGTTGCGGAGCGCAGGCTCCGGACGCGCAGGCTCAGCGGCCATGGCTCACGAGCCCAGCCGCTCCGCGGCATGTGGGATCTTCCCGGACCAGGGCACGAACCCGTGTCCCCTGCATCGGCAGGCAGACTCTCAACCACTGTGCCACCAGGGAAGCCCCCAGGATCAAACATTTTGCTTCTACCTTCCCCCAGAAGCAATGGATCTTTACCTGCATCATGATGGCCAGAAAGTTTTATACCCCTTTCCAGAGATAGCTGGATTTTGTTTCTACTCCACTAAAAGCAGTGGCTCTTTGCCTGCGTTCTGGGGATGGGAGGGTTTCCTGTCCATCCCCAGAAGAGTAAGGTTTTGTATTATTAAAGAAAGGTCCAGAGTAGGGTTTTGAGTCTGACCCCAGTGTCAACCAATTAGAAATAAAGTTTTATTTAAAAAAAAAAGACAAAACAGGGCTTTTCTGGTGGCGCAGTGGTTGAGAGTCTGCCTGCCGATGCAGGGGACACGGGTTCGTGCCTCGGTCCGGGAAGATCCCACATGCCATGGAGTGGCTGGGCCCGTGAGCCATGGCCGCTGGGCCTGCGCGTCCGGAGCCTATGCTCCGCAACGGGAGAGGTCACAACAGTGAGAGGCCCTCGTACCACAAAAAAAAAAAAAAAAGCAAAAATTATTGGTTCAAATTTAGAATTATTTTTCCACCTGAACACAGTCCATGAATTTTGATCATTTTAAGTGAAAAAATGCAAATATGGTGAAAGGGAATGGTGAAATGACGAGAATACTAACTCCTGGGGGTGGAGAGAGTTGTCTCTACTAGGCAGAGTGTGAGGTATTTGGAAGGTGTTCAGTGAAGGTGCTGATCGATGGGCAAAAAGTCTTCTCTCTCGGGTATTTCTAATTGTTTCATCTGGATTGTGCCAGTTGATGGGATAGAAAAGCAGGAAAAGCAAAGACAGGCTGTTTCTGCTACAGTAACAATTGACAACACTGTTCGTTACTGACAAGAAAAGAATATGGGTAAAACCTGTCAAGTTCTTCAAATTCAGAAAACGTGTTCAATGTAAAGTGAGATGTATATTTTGCAAGGTGTTTTTGTATTTACTTTGAGCAATTCATGGTAAATAGATTCCAGCTTTTTCATTCTGCGACTCAAAATTCCAATTCTGATATGGCTTTTTCTATTCCCAAGTGTTGCCATGTTTCCAGACCTTTCATTTTTCTTTCGTCTTATCTCAAGGCTGAAAGAAGTTTATCATATTATTAGACAACAGAGCAGAACAAAACAATATATCAAGCCCCAACACTTGGTATTGTTCTGCAGAGAAAATCGGGTGAATTCTCTTACTGTGTGATTAGAAAAAAGAATGTCCCAGGTAAATATTTCAAAAACTGGAAATAATTGATGCACCTAATTAATGGTAAAGGGAACAAAAGTATAGCAAATATTTAGAAAGCAAATAATTAAAATAAATACTGAAAGTCTAAATCCTAAGAGAAAAGATTTATTAAACTAACCTCAGGAGTACGTAGGGGAGAAAGTAATTCTGATGTGACACATGATAGAAAATTTTATTCAATGATTTAAAAGTTGGATTTTGAGTCCAGTTGTCATTATTTTACATGAAAACTGCTGTCACTTTTACTAACGTAAAGATACGTTACAATCTCATCCCAGCAGCTGACCTATATTGATCATTAAATGGTACTATTAATTTATGAGAATGGTTCTTCTTGAAAATAGATACCTGAAATATTCATAACCACACATTTTTAAGGCATAGCTATAAAATACTAACCTCTGTCATCTTAGAATCTCTTCAATGTAAACTAACACAGAGATAATTATTTTTTGTTATCAACCATTTAAGTAAGTATCAAGAAAAGTTAGGATCAGTGTCATTAAGTTTCTGGGAATGAACATTGGGCTTGTTTCATCTTCAATTTCAGAAACAAATGCGTTTCAGCTATGCTCTGTGAGACTACTCTGAACTCAGTTTGCCACCCTGAGCCTAAAATGCGTGAGAAAGTGTGTCCTGTGGTATTTCTAGTTATGAAACACAGCTGACATGATCACTCAGCAACATATTGTGGATGATTATTGCATGCCTCAAGTGGGTAATATAAGGAACAAGAGGTGTAAACCCCATGAGAAACGTAGTCATTTTCTCTCCATGCAGGATCTGAAGTACCATTCTATTATTAAATGCAACCTGCGTATGACAGGAAAAGCACCCCAGTCATGAGCTAGGGGTCTGCAAACTAGCAAACCACCCCAGCAAGTGTCCCTGCTAATCACAAAGCTAGGCTTTGGGGCAACCCAAACTTGCCTTAATTTTTACCTTTAAACTTATATTTTTGGTCAAGTGATAATAAATTCTTAGCTTTTATGCTTTTCATCAAAATTTTAAAAGCATCATCATAATTCTATAAAGCATGCTCCTTTTTCCTTTTAGCTTAACTTTTTTTTCTTACATATACAATTTTAAGAAAATTTAAAGAGGAATTGCCTTTAACTAGACTCAATTTTTTGTGGATGGACTACGTTAAACTCTGTAGGAAGTTACTCTTATGGAGCTTATTATAAGGAAAATAGAATGAATCTTGGTATTAACAGTAAAGTGAATTTAGATTAGCTATTGAAAATGTTTGAATAAAATGCTAGATTTTAAAGTATTTATTAAAAGGTGATATAGTATTGTTACTGTGGAGCACAAGCATTATTGGGAGGATAAGAAACTTTTATTATTCTATAGGTGTTTTGATTTAATAAATAGAGATTAGTACATTATTCTCAGGTCAATTTTTTAATTTAAAAATGAACACTTCTGGGGCTTCCCTGGTGGCGCAGTGGTTGAGGGTCCGCCTGCTGATGCAGGGGACACGGGTTCGTGCCCCGGTCCGGGAGGATCCCACATGCCGTGGAGTGGCTGGGCCCGTGAGCCATGGCCGCTAAGCCTACGCGTCCAGAGCCTGTGCTCTGCAACGGGAGAGGCCACAACAGTGAGAGGCCCGCGTACCGCAAAAAAAAAAAAAAGAATGAACACTTCTGAAACACTTAAAGCACTTAAAAATTTTATTCCGTTTATATTACTGGCATTAACCATTTAGCAAGTTGAAGCTATTTGAGAAATCATGTGTGCATTGCTAATGTACATAACCATTCTTTTCTAGCTCTTGAATTTCTGCATTTCCAGATAGGATAAAGAAAGGAGGCCAGAATGCAGAAATGGGAAAATATTTGGCATTTCCTGAGACCAACGGATTCTTCTCAATTTGGTTGATGTGAAGAATTTATGAAAGAGAGGGGAGGAGCAACAAGAAGTGGACTACCTAGAGACCTCATCATAGATATAAAGATGTAAGGCAGGGGCACTGAGAATAAAGGAAGATACTGCAATGGCTAGAGAATTAGGAGTACTGTGTATAACTCTTTAAATAATAAAGATTTTTTCATTCCCCCAGATACAAAGTTTTGTCCCATTTTCTTTGACACAAAGCTTACAGATTCAAGGCAAACTGCTTAAGACAACAAAAGCTTTGTGATACTCAAAGAAGCCAAAGTCCTTTAAAATCCTTTCAGTGTGTAGAATACATTTCAAGGCTACTTCCCCTGGAGTCAGCCAGCTTATGCATGCTAAGATTGTCCAGTGTTATTTTCCACACGACATGCATTAGAAATCCTTGACCACTACTGTATACAATATTAAAGTAGAATAGAACACTAAAGTGGCCTTCTATTTTGTTCATATTGACCTTGAAGTTTAAATGATAAAAGTAAACGGAAAGTTTAAATCAATTTTTCATACGAGAAAAGGCACAAAATTTTCAAAGGCACAAAATTCTATTGTTTTGTGGTGGGGTCTGTATGTTTAGACCAGAGCTTTCAATGGGTCAGCCAGAAGACAATAGAATAGAGAGTCATAGTTTACTTTCTCAACTTTAAATTGTTTATTCCTGTGTTGCCTCTAGTTAACTACACTTACTGTAGGAAATAAATCATACCTATTGCTCATCTTACAATCTTGCTGAACTTCACATAGAAGTTTCAGTTTCTATGGCAAATAATACCAAACTTAGGTTTCTCATTGTAGTTAAATCAAACTCTACTACATAATAAGGGTTGACATATTAGCATCCATGTTCCATTTAATCCTGTCCTATATTTAATTAATACATCCTTTAAAATTGATGTAGCAAGAGACATGTCCAAAAAGACTGTATCATTACTTCAAACATCGGAATTAGGACCTTTGAGTTAGAGTTTTTTGTTTTGTTTTGTTTTGTTTTTTATGCGGTACATGGGCCTCTCACTGTTGTAGCCTCTTCTGTTGCAGAGCACAGGCTCCGGACGCGCAGGCTCAGCGGGCCCAGCCTGCTCACGGGCCCAGCCGCTCCGCAGCATGTGGGATCTTGGCAGACTCTCAACCACTGCGCCACCAGGGAAGCCCTGAGTTAGAGTTTTATATTTACTCATTCCTCCCCAAATTTTCACAGTAAAAATATCTCCTATGGCAGACAATATTGCTGAAACTTCTTCATACTTGAGGTCGCCATGGGGAAAAGTTGTTCTCTTTCATCAGTGTTAAAAGTCTGATTTCCAGCCCTTTCAGAAAATGGCACTTGTACAAACTGAAAGGCACTAACTTTGAGACTTTCATGGAAGACACCAATATAGAAAATGGTCATAGGAAAATTTTCTATCACTCTAACCAGTGAATAAAAGACTTTTGCAAAGTAAAAAGTTATCATTCTATCTCCTCTAGTAAAATATTACTGCATACCAATTTCTTGTTCTAGGGAAAGAAGCTGAAGTTGAGAAATCCCTTCCTCTCACGACTACCAGTGGACTAAAAAAAAGACTATAAACATCACATAAATAATATACATATATTACCTTGAAAAGAGGTAAGAGGTTGGGCAAAGAATAGAGCATCATACAACATGGATTAAACTCATTTGAAGGCCGTTTTCAAATGTAGTAGCTATTTAGTACATTTATTCTTAATGGGGTCATGGGCCACAGCTCTCCCAAAGGATTGTTTTGCATCGGTCAGATAGTTTGAGAGACACTCTATGGATTTTGAAGAGATGAATCTGAATTGCTAAATTTTGTTTAGAATTTTTGCATCTATGTTCATGCGGCATATTGGGCTGTAGGTTTCTTTTCCTGTAATGTCTTTGTCTGATTTTAGTATCATAGTAATACTAGCCTCATAAAATAATTTGAAAACTATTCACTCTCTTTTCTGTTTTCTGCAAGAGATTGTACATAACTGATGTTATTTCTTTTGTTTTGGGAAAATTCAACAGCGAAACCATAAAGGCTGGAGTTTCCTTTGTGGGAAGATTTTTAACTATAAATTTAATTTCTTTAGTAGATATTAGGATATTCAGGTTATATATTTCTTCTTTAGTAAGATGGGGTAGTTTGTGTGTCTAAGAAATTTTCTGACATAAAGCTGTTTATGATAATTCCTCATTATTATTTTATATCTGTAGAATCTACAATGTGTCACCTCTATTGTTCTTGATATGGATAATTTATTTTATTGTTGATCAGTCTGGCAAGAGTTTTATTGATTTTATTGATCTTTTCAAAGAACTAACATTTAGATTCACGGATTTTGTGATTATTTTTGTTTTCTATTTTGCTTATTTCTGCTCCTATTTTTTCTTTCTTAATTTGTTCTTTCTTAAATTTTTCCTTTCCTTTGTTTCCTTTGGGTATAATTTGCTCTTTTCCCTAGTGTATGAAAGGTAGAATACTGATTTTAGACTTTTCTGCTTTTTTAATATAGGATATAGATGCTATAAATTTCCCTCTAAATGCAAATTTAGTTAGCTCCATTACACAAATTTTGATATGACTCCATTTTCATATTCATTCAAGTACTTTCAGATTTTTCCTTTAAGTTTCATTTGACCTACGGTAATATAGAAGAGTTATTAAGTTTCCAAAAATTGGGAGATTTCCCAGATATGTTTTGGTTATTAATTTCTAGTTATTAATTGTTGAGCTTTAGAAGGATGTGGAAATCAGACCCCATTGCTGAAATGCTTCACACCTAAGGTCACTATGGGGAAAGCGACCTATTATTAAGTTTTCAAAAGTTGGGAATTTTCCAACTATCTTACGGTTATTGATTTCACAATTCCGTGTGGTCAGAAAATAAACCTTGTAATGCTTGAATTCTTTTAAATTTATTAAGACTGTTTTATAGTCCAAAATATAGTCTGTCTTGGTAAATGTTCTGTGTGTACTAGAAAAGAATGCATATTTTCTTACTTTTAGGTGGAATGATTTAAAAATGTAAATTAGATAATTTGGATGATAGTCTATGTTCTATATTTTTACTGATTTTCTGTTTGCTTGTCCTGTCAATTACTGAATTAGGCATATTAAAATATATGAATATAATCATGGATTTGTCTATTTTTTATATCAATTTTGTTTCATCAGTTTTAAAGCTATCTTATTAGGTATATACATGTTTAAAGTTGTTATGGCATCTTAAAAACTTGCTGGAAATTTCTTTCACCAGATATTAATATAGCCATTCCTGCTTTATTTTGATGAGTGCTTTCATTGCTAATGTTTTCCCATTCTTTTACTTTGGACCGATTTATATATTTAAAGTACATTTCTTACAGAAAGCATATAGTTGAGTCTTACTCTTTAACTAATTAGGCAATCATTGTCTTTTCATTTGGGCCTTTAGAACATTTATATTTAGTAGAATTATTGACATCGTTTATTTCTATGACATTACATTGTCATTTGTTTTCTATTTGTCCCTTCTGTTCTTTGTCCTCTTTTATTCTTTTGGGTTGAGTATTTTTAGGGTTCTATTTTATTTCCTTTATTGGATTACTAGATGTTAGTCTTTGCTTTTGCTATTTTAGAGGTGCTATAGAATTTAGAGTATGCATTCAAGTAATATTAATAAAGAATAAAAAATTAAACATTTGACATAAAAAGTTAGAAAAATAATTTTAAAATAATGGAATAAAAATTTAAAGAAAGAAAATACCAAATTAAAAAACAATAATATTGATAAATTTTAAAACCTTGTTCTTTGAAAAAACAAATAAATCAGTAATCAATCTTATTAAGAGAAAAGTGAAAAAATAAATAAATGCAGAAAATAGGGAAAAAATTACCAGAGAAAGAGAGAATTTTTTTTTTAAGTCATATGAAACTATTTTCTCAACTCTGCTAATACCATTGAAAGCTTGGATAAAATGAATAATATTCTATTAACTTGTAATTTACCAAAATTTCCTCAAGAGGTAAAAGACAATCTATATAGATTGGTTTTCATAGAAAAAGAAATTTTAAAAAAGTCCAAATTCCATAGAAGAAATACTGCAACTCTTTCAAAAAGCTTCAACATGGTTTCACAGAGAAACTCTTCCAAAATTTTGACATAATTCCAGTTCTATTTGTTTAAACCTTTTCAGGACATAGTATTTTTAATTTTTTTATTAATCCAGAATAAAATTGCAAAAGAACAAAATTAGAAAAAGTAAAGAAAGCAATAATCTAATTATATTCATGAATGTCAATGTGAAAAATAGAATCTAACAGCATATAAAAAGGCTGATATACCATAGGCAAGTGTGGTTCACTATAGAATTCCAAAGACTGTTTATAATAGAAAAGTATCAATATAATCTCTCACAATAGTATCACTAGGGAGAACTACAGATATGATCATATCTATAGGGAATGAAATGTATTTGAAAAAAATTTAATATCTACTCTTTTTAAACACATTCAATAAAATAAAATGAATGAATATTTTCTAACCAGAGGATCATATATTTATATGATTTTGACTTAGCTTCGAATCAATATAAAAAGCTTCATTTACCTAAGCACATTTTCTAATGAATGCCAGTATCTGAGATAAGACATACTCTCAGAATTTGAAACATATAAGATTTGTTAGTAGGTATTTTAAGACTGATCCAATTTTGACCCACTCTAAATTATTATTCAGAGAAGTAAAGTTAAAATGATAACATAAAAACCATAGTATTAAACACAAAGATATATAAAATTGGTGTTCCTGAAAAATGTAAATATCTAAATATATAATGTAAGAAACATTTCACCCTTGAAAAAGAAGATAAATTTACATATCAAAATGGCATACCATGTAGAAAACAAATTGATTATGAACTATCAGCACCATAACCTCACAGATGATCTGCCCCCACAAATGTACTGAAGTATAAGAATAAAGAGTCTTGGGAGCAACTAAGTAAGAAATATAAATCACAGAGGAGACAAATTAATTTGGTTGCATCAGACATTTTTACAGCAATCTTCAATGCTATGAAATAGTGAAGCAATATGTATAAATTCAGAAAAAAATAAAACTCAGGAATTAATACATAGTTAAAATTTTCTTTCTGTATACAAGAAACAGACAAGATAATTTCCCTATCAGCCCTTTCTGAAATAAAACTATTTTATGATAAAAATACTTAGCTGTAGAAAATATGTGTCTGTGGGTATTATATCGATTTACATACAGTATTTAGACTAACCAACTGTGGGAAACATGGTTTCAAACAGAATGTAATTTTTACAAATGTTGAAAATGTGAAAATAATGATTAAAATAAGGAAGGGAAGAGATAGTAAAAATTTGAAGAAATCATAGTGTGTTAATTTTCTCCTCTTTCATAACACAGTCAATAATGTTATCAAAAGTTTAAATATTCCGGCTTATGGGCTGTTTCTCATCAACTTTTTAAACTTTAAGAAATGGATACTGCTTCTTGTAAAACCATCTATTTTTCAACAGTCCAGTTTATATTAATTTCTAGTTCTTCTGTTGCAATACTGTCAGTAATCTCCTTCACTTTTAAATATGTATTCTTCTATCTGTTGAAGTCTAGGATCATGTACCTCAAGGGGTTATGTCTGGAGAGTGGATTTTTGAGTGACTTTTAATTTCTTGCTCCTATTCTAAGTTATTTGAATTTTTAAACTGAGCATACATTGTGTTCTTTTAAAAATTTAATAGTTATTTGTCCAAATGAAGAAAAATACCTATGTACGTATCACCAGCCCCACATTCATTCTTAATCTAGCCAATCTGGTCATGTAAGATCAACCACAGAACTGTGACAGAATTGTGTAATTGGTATAGATTTACTCACCCTGAGTAGTACTGCTGAAGTTCAGAACACAAAGAATGGAAGACAAAAATCAATATCTGTTTCTCAAAGTAAAAATGTATTGGATGGCCACAGCTTGTATGATAATAACGGAAGTTTATACACAAATAATACATTCATTAGTCATTGAAAACATAACTAAAATTGGTAACTAAAACTGAGTTTTAAAAATGTCTTGATATAAAAGAGGTATTTTGGTATCTTCATTTTATATAACAAACTACAGCACTGACATTCCAAGGACAAAACATTAATAAATGTACAATGCAAATATTTATTATTTCTGAAATAGTCTTCTGCCAATATTAATAACAGCAATACAAAATCCCTTTTTTTCCCAATGTGTGTGAGAAGCAAGAGAGTGGGGAGTGGATTTTTGTATGAATTTGTGACTATTCTGGATAACGTCTAATTACATGAAAGAATATTTGCAATTTTATGAATTATGAAGCTATATACTATGAAACTAGGAGGAATGTGGCCATCAATTAAACAGAGATTGTCTCACAAAAATCATTATGTAAACCATTGACTAAAACTGACCCTCATTAAGAGGGAAACTCCTGTCGTGTGCCAAAATAGTTTTACAGACCCAAGCACTTTAACACTAACTGAGAGGCACCAATGACTTTAATGAAGGGAGACAACCTGAATTCAAATGATTATTGTTGAAAAGAAAAGTTCAACAGTCAATTAATCAACTCACTTGTCACTGATAGCATTGGCCCATGTTTTAGTCCTAACATATACAAAAATAAGTTGCAAAAAAGTTAGTTCAGGTGGCTCTTAGTTATTTTATTATGGTTTCTGTAGTTTTAATAAGCATAACTTACTTTTAGCAACTGAAGTTCACGAAACCAGGCAAGGTCTAGGCTGTAAGTCTTCAATTTGAATGTATAGGTCATTAGACTCAGAGCTTCTGTTTATTTAAGTAATTAAAACTGACATATCATAATACCCTTAATTGTCCAGTAATATCCATGTTATTCTAAAAATAATGAATCTGGGACTTCTCTGTCCAGTGTTTAGGACTCCACGCTCTTACTGCCAAGGCCCTGGGTTCAGTCCCTGGCTGGTCGGGGAACTGAGATCCTGCAAGCCAAACCAGGGAACTAAGATCCTGCAAGCCACGCAATGCAGCCAAAAAATTAAATTAAATTAAATTAAATTAATGAATCAAAAATAGGGAGTGTCTCAACAATTCAGTGAACTCAGACCATTGCCTTGTGCAAATCTGTACCTAAACCCCACAGGTCTATCAGCTCTGATCATTGCTTTATGTAGCTCTAAAGATATGTGCTCATGTTTTCTTTGCTTTAAATAAAGAGAATAATTTTGCAATTATCATTTATAAGATAAACAATACCCTGGGTATTTGAATAAAACTTTATCTTTTCTCTTTTCATTTAGCTTCAAAACTTTACATTTTAAGCCAGTTGTGCCATTTTCCTGTATGTCACAGACGTGACATTTTCTTTGATCACCATTTTCATAAATGGAGAATATTTTCTTTATACTTCTTAGTATATATTGGGCCCTTCATCTCCTTTACATTCAACATCCCCAATTATTTTCCTACATAACTGTTGTTGTTGTTTAATCTACTCTGGAAAATAAAATGTTCTGTACATATGTTCTTTAAAAATCATTTTAGAAGTCCTGAAAAAAATCTAGAAAAAATGTAATTTGTGGCAAATTTTTTATGCTAGTGAAAAAAGTTATTCTCCATTTTGTCCAATAAATGGTAACAGTTTACATGGTTTAATAAGACTACCTATGCATGACGGATGTTGGTAAATTATGTAAATCTCATAAGTTTATCTGGTAATATGATCAGAATAACAGACAATGGTTTGCTTGAAGCTCCATGACAAATACCACAAAATGTGAGAAGCAGCATAAGTTTAACTCTTTCCTTGTGGTAAGAAAATTAAAAGGAAAATTTATATTATATATATGCATAACCCTTCCTTCTCAGAGCAGTGGGAAAATGACCAACCTACATTGGGTATTCAGATGTTTTTCATTTGTGTCAGAAATAAATACCTCCTACTGAATCCATGGGGTTTGTCACCTGACTTTCGGACATTGTATTCAAAACAACACAATGCTTATGAAGGTGTATAAAAGAAATAAAAGAATTCTAGTTTAGTCAGAGTTAATGATCCAGTTATGAAGGCAATTATACTCTACCACGATCTAAATATATATTACATTACTATCCACATTGGTTTGAAGGTTTAAGATATATACGTACTTACATATTTTAAGCCTTTCAAACCAACATATCAGGAATATAATTTAAAGCAGTGCTTACAAAGGGAAGATACTGAAGGGAAGTAATTGAATGCAGTTCATCAGGAAAGCTTCCTGGAGGGGGTAAATTTTAAGATGTGTTTTAACCAAAAGAGAGTCATTGGTTAGCAAAGAAGAAAACAGAAAGTTCTGCAACTGCTGAATCCAGAGCCAAGAGGAAAAACAGTCCTACCACAAAAAGCTAGGGATTTTCCCACAAACCAACATAAAGAAATAATGTAAGTGACACCTTTGTGGTTTAAGCTAGATACAGCAAGTAGAAACTGAGTACATTTTAAACCCCATTATGGCTCTTTGTTTAATGGTAAGTGTGAAACACCTCTGCTAAATCATTCCTGGCATAATCAATGTAGTCACTGCCATGTCTAACTACATTTTCATGGCTCTGCTGCCTTAGCATATTTCCAGAGTTACTCCTTCCTCTCATTTACCAGTGTTCTACTAAAATGCTCTGGTAATCATCCTGTACTGAAATTGAAGGCTGTGTCCTCTTCAGAATGTTCATCTATGCCGATGGCCTTCTGAGTTTAATGGCATGTAATTACTGTTCCCTCTTTAAACAGTGTAACTTCTGTAACTGTAAAAGTAAGCAGTATTCTGCCAAAAACCCCTTCACATTAGGAGAAACAGGAAAGTGAAGCAAGGTAATTGGTATCCATGCCAAACAGAAAGAGACTGACAAAGCTGATTCATCCACTTGTCAGCAGGATCAAATTAAAGGCACAAGCCAAGGCTTTCCTTGAGCCTTGACCTGGCTGGAGCAATGTGAAATAACCTTATTCCTCATCTGTGTCAGTTGAAACAGGGTTGTTTTAAAAGTGAGCCAAATTGGGGCTATTTATTTCTGTTAATACAATCAATTATTATGACAGTTCATCAGGGTTGGTTGGGAGTGAGTGAAATTTCTAAGGATGCTGGGTCTATAAGAATTCAGTTATGAGTGGCTCTTAGATTAGTGTCAGCACACTAATACGAAAACATTCTTGACTTCATCGCATATAAATACATTCAAGTGCAAATATCAATTAATCAGTCAAGATATATAACATGTCAAGCTCCCACACAATTTTTATAACATTTTGGTAGCCTCTCTACTGACAAGTAAAATAAAACAAAACAAAATAAAATGAAATAAAATATTTGTAAAAACATTGACAATTATGGTTAGTGGTATTTTTGGTAGATGTTAACTGTCAATAAAATATGAAAATGCTAAAGAATATCCCCATAGCAAATATCACTAAATATCTTTAAAGTGAAAAAAATATCTACAGAAGAGTAAAATTTTATTCTAAATATTTACATTTGAATATTGACTTTGATAATAAAATACTTTACACAAAGAGAATACAACTATTAATAAAGATAACTTTAGCACCCTCAGGCTATCTCACACATTTTTATATGTGTGTCTGACACAGAAGACCTTAATATCTTTTGCTTGCCAAGTGTATTTCAAAGCACAACCAACACAGTGGAGTAGGGATTAAAACTTCCAAGTTTAGAATCTTGCACAAAATGTGAATGTATCTCCAATTGTCTCCTTCCCTCTATCAGTCAAATTGTACATATTTAAGGACATTTTTCCTTCTTCTGGATTAACCCAGAATTTTTTGCAGCAGTCATCAAAGTAGACTGCCGGATCTCCTTTTAAGAGAAGCTACCTAGGAAGCACAGGTTATCGACAGCCTCCAAATGCTACAATTTTGAACCCACCACAATGTTCAGGCCAGACCACTCCCAGTCAATGACTGAGCAATGGCAGGGGTAAAGGAGAGTAGTAGAACTCCCACCCACCTGAGAATTCCTACAGGATATAGGATTCATCTAACCCACAATTTTAGCTAGGGACCTGGCTATCAGCCTGCCTGAAATTCTCTGCTCAACACTGAATTCTGAGGCTCTTCCTATCGAAAACTTCCTGTGCTCACTCACTGCTGAGATGTGGGGTCTCACTTTGCCTACTCCTGCTCCTGTTCTCTTTATCTTCCACAGGGCTTTACCCCATAAATCTCCTGCAAATCTGGTTCAGTCTTAGCATCTGCTTCTTGGAGAGTCCACAATGAAACAGGTGGTTCCAGGATTGGGGCGAAAGAAGGAGTGACCCCACTCATTATCACCTGCAGTGATCCCCTGGGGGACACTGAGCCTCCCATCTCCATAATTCTAAGATTTGTATGGTTACAAGTCTTGGTCTTCAAGAAGAGTAAACTCTTGCTGTGGAATATAGCCAGAGTTTCACTGAATTACAGGCTAGAGCGGCTACCAGGGAACTTTGGACTTATGCTCAGAGAGCCAGTTTGGGAACCAACATTGGCATGTAAATCTTGAATCTTTTTGGTTGTTGTTAAATTACTATTCATGTTCTTACTCTTCCCTCTGAGGTGTGTGATTGTTAATTCAGACACCCACAAGTCAGTGATTCTATCTAGTATTAAGCTTCATTAATAATATCAAGGATACAGGTAACTGCAAGGCACTGAAAAAGCACAAAGAAGTCTGTACTATCAATGCCACTCCTCAGGTCACTCTTTGTTGTATTACATTGTGCTTTCAGACAGATCTAATATATGACGTCTCTAAATTATGCCACCAGGACATTACTTACACTATGGGAAGCTATTCTGGCTCTGAAACACTGCCACTTTGATACTCAATTATATAACTTATGTGATATTTTCTAGAGAGTTGTGCCCCATAAGTGCATAGATTCTAGATTTGATTCCCCTAATTATTCCTAGACTAAGTACATCCTGCTAAAACATTTCACAGACTCACTCACTGTAAATATCACCAATGTATTTGCCAGAGGATGTGTTATTATTTTTACAAAAAGATTAGATAGGAATTAGATTTATTGCTGCTATTTTGATTTGTAAAAATTTTTGATATAATAGGAAAAAATAGTCAACCCTTTTAATATATGTCACAACTATTTTACCCACAGGATTTTATTTTCCTTAGAGTATTATTAGTAAAATGTTCTGATCAGTAAAAGTATTTGTTTACGTAGTGCTATGTTTTAAGTCAATTATATCACTTCTTCTTTGTTTAAGAATTCAGCCTTGTGGGTTATAATTATATAGCCCTAGCCCCTCCCTTTTAAGATGAAATGAACTTTAAACTTATTTTTAAGAACTTGTAGTATTAAAGCATCTAGAATTAATTTTGTTATAAGAAGTGAAGTTAGAATCCTTTTTGAAAAAATCATCTCAAAAAAGTTAACCATTGTCTCAGCATCATTTAACATTATATTCTTTGCTCTCATTTATGTTAAATAGTAGGACTATCAGATCATAAATACGTACAATGTATGTAATTAACCTCTTTCTTGACTTTCTAGTCTATTTCCATGACCTCTCTTTTCTCACACCAGTTTTCTCATGCTCTCTTTATTCTAGAAATCTAGAATTTATTTAATAACTAGCAGAGTAATCATTCCTCTCCTCCCACTTAATTGTTCTTCAGTTGCATGATTTCCTTTGCTATTCTTTCCTATTTATGCTAGTAGATGACTTTTTGATTCATGTTGCTCACTAAACCCCAAAACCATACTAGTATTTGATTAGAATTGTATTGTTTGAATATATTTTTTGAATAAAAGTGATCACTTGAAGAAGAGTATTTAAATCCTCAACTAAACTTGTAGATTTATTTATTTCTAATTTTAATTCATATTTTGCTTCATGAATTTAGAATATTTTCTATTAGGTGCATACACATTAAGGAATGTTAATGTATTTTCAGATAATTGAACCCCTTGTCACTGTGTAATGTTCTCTTTATTTCTAATATCTCCTATTTGAAGTCTACTTTGTCTGATACTAATAGAGTTACTCCAAATTTCTTTTGTTTAATGTTGTCATGGTATATCTTTTTTCATACTTTCACTTCTAACTTATCTATGTCTCCATGTTTAAAGTGGGTTTTCTGTAGACAACTCCCCAGAATCAGCCAATCTGTGAAGTCTGAGGGCACAATCCTCCATAACACAGCCCTCACTTCTGATACCAACAGCAAGTTCAGGAGGTTCCCAATACCTCCCTCAAATTTAATAATTTACTAGAAGCATTCATAGAACTTACTGACTGCTATTATACTTGTGGTTACAGCTTATTATAGGGAAAAGATATAGATCAAATTCAGCAAAGGAATAAATGCTCAGGGCAGAGACTGGAAGGTTCCAAATACAGAGCATTCATTGCCTCTCCCATGGAGTGAACATGTGTTACCTTTCTGGCATCAATGTGTAACAATATACATGGAGTATTGCCAACCAAGAAAGTTCATCCTAGTTTCAATGTCTGGGTATTTAACTGGGGTGTCCTTACATAAACATGATTGATTGATTAACGATGTGATTGAACTCAGTCTCTAGGTCAACTGATATCAAATTACCAAAGCCCCTCACCTAAACCCCTGGCTGGCCTTTCTGTTGTGGCTAGCCCCTAATATAAACAAAGACACTCTTATCAAGTATGACAGAGTTTATCTCTCAGAAACTGAGGGAAAGGCCAGACCATTTCTTGGGCAGGGCCAAATTCTTTACTAAAAAAACAGCATGTAATTGGGTCTTGTTTTTCATCCAATCAAACAATCTCTATATTTTAACTGGTGTGTTTAGACCAGTCATATTTATTGTGAATATTGATAAGATTAAAATCTACAACCTTGTCATATCTTTTCATTATTTCATCTATTCTTTGTTTCTTTAACCTCTTTATCTGCTGCCTTTCTTAGATGGATTGAGCATTTCCATTTTACCTCTTCTATAGACTTAATATATATACCTCTTTTTAAAAAATTTAAGAGGATACACCAGGATTTCAATGTACATCTTTAATTAATCAGAATCTACCTATAAATTATATTGTACTACTTTTTGCATAGCATAAGAATCATACAGCAGTATATTTCCAACTCCTTCCTGGCATCATTGTGCTATTTTTGCAATGTATCTAACTTTACATATGCTATAATCACATAATTAATTCCAACCATTTTTTATTATTTTTGAGCAGTTAAAAATAGGAAAAAATGACTTTGTTTACCCCATTTATTTTATTTACAGCACTCTTTTATTTCTTTGTATATATATATATAAGACTCTGGTAACATATTTCACTTTCTAAATAATCCCTTTAACACTTCTTATAGAGTAGATCTGCTGGCTTTAAAATACCACAACTTTTGTTTGTCTGAAATTATTTCTACTTTATTTTGGAAAGAAAATTTTACTGGGTATAAAATACTGAATTGACTTTTTTTTTTCTTTCTTTAGCACTTTAAAGACCTCACTCCATTGTCTTCCAACTTACATGTTTTCTAAAGAGAAATAGTTGTTATAATTCTCATCTGTGTTCCTCTGCATGTGATGTTCTTTTTTCTCTGGCTGCTTTTAAGATTTTCCCTGTGTTCTTTGTTTCCAGGTGTGGTTTCTTTTATCTTCTATTTATTTTATTTTACTTTACCTTTTAATTTAATTTAATTTAATTTAATTTAATTTTAGTTCAGTGGTTATCCTGAGTGGCATTCTTTTATCAGTGCTTTGGGGTTTATTCATAATCTTGGGAAATTCTTAACCAATAATTATTCAAATATTTCCTCTGTCTCAGTCTCTTATAACATTCTAGAATTCTATTTACATGAATCACTGATCATTTGATACGTTCCAGAGCTCTTGGAGGCTCTGGTTTTGTTTTGTTGTTTTGTTTTGTCTTTCCTACTCTTTTTTCTCTTTGTTTCAGTTTGTGTAATTCCTATAGATTTGTCTTCCTATTCACTGATTTGTTCCTCAGCTGTGTGGAATCTGTTGATGAGCTCTTCAAAGGCACTGTTCACCATTGTTGATATATTTCTCATTTCTAGAACTTTCCTTTGGTTTTTTTCTTATAGTTTTTTTTATCTCTCTTCTGATTTTGCTTATTACCACCAGGGACTTTACCATATTATTCATAGTGAATCATAATTACCTCATATGACTTTTGAGATAGTTCCAATATCTTTCATATCTGGGCTTAGTGCCAATGGATGCTTTGTGTCTGAATTGTGTTGTTTTCTTATTGCCATGTTGTGTGTCATATTTTTTATTGATAGTTAGACATCTGTGAGGGGCAATAAAGACCAAGACAAGACTACTTTTTTTTCTGAAGAATGGGTTTACCTTTATTTCAATAGGCCTTCAGTGCAGGAATTTCAGTTAATCGAATTAGAAGGTAGGCTGCCTATGTTTACATTCAGCACTTTACAGATTTCAAATAATCTTAGCAATACTTTATTTTAAGGCTGGTGACTTATTTGTTTTGTTTTGTTTTCATTTGTTTGTTTTTTAAGTATCTGCTCCATAGTCAGCTTTAATCTATCCTTTGCACTGTATTTCAGGGAGGGTATGTTTCATCCAAGTCACTTGTTACTTGATGTTATCCTGGCAGAAGGGAATGGGAGAGAATTCTATGTTGTTCTGATAAAACCTCAGGAAGCTATCATGTCCTATGTATCTTGAGGGTTTAGTTTCCTCAGTGTTCCTTTCCTCCACTGACCTAGCAGATATTCCTATCTGTCTTCCAGTGATAGGGAGTTTTTCTCCTATTCTCCTTTCCTAGTTGCAACAGATTTTCTCCAGTGCTCTTAGGACAACAGCATTTGTTTACCCCTCTCTGAACAGATTAAGAATTTTATTCCTTAGGGAAATAAAATTGAAAGTGTTTCAGTGTGGTTCTGTGCCCTTTTCACAACTGATCCCTTTTCTCAACTTTTCACTATAAGGGAAGCTTTCTTAGGCCACTTTTCTTTTGTATGTGTGGTTGTGATCATCTGATGGATTTCACGCAGGAAAAGTCTGTAACAGGGTGTAAACAATTCCTTTTTTTGCAGCTATATTTGCAGTGCATGCTTGACTGTCCTCCATCAATTTGTCAGTCATCCTAGCTGAACTCTGCATACCAGTGTCTGACTGTGCCTTGCCCAGGTAAGCAAGAATTTATGTTTCACCTCTCCCTGCGAGTGGTTGTCTCTCTTTATATTTTGAACCAGTTGATTATGTTGTAACTTCAAACTTCATGGGTTCAAGAAAAGTCATGAACATGATATTTGTCAGGTTATTTTATTTCTTGTATGGTTTGGAACCATGCCCTTTCTAACCCTCAACCTCCCTAAATGGAAACCAGAAGTCCAATATCTATCATTTTTAGTTGTAACATCAAACTCTATAAAGAAAAGATTACAAAACAGTACACACCAATAGCTTTTGTTATTATAAGATTATTGTTTACCAAATATTTGTTTAGTGCCTGTTCTGAGCAAGGTTTGCCCTCAGCAAATCACTAGGCTATATAAGTAACTTCCTGTAAATCTGAGATGATGAGTATGAAAGTATTTTAAGAGTTATAACAAGAAGAGGAAAATAAGAACTTCAACAGTATTTCTATTATTAAAATATGGACTTATGTGACAAAATGATTCATTTGATTCAAATCCATGTTTGATAAACAAAATTGTTGGAATTAAGTATGCATTAAGTTTTACATATTCATTTATTATGAGGTGTGAAGAAGCAAGGACTTTGAGTTTTATTAATCTATTGTCTAAATGATACTTTGAGGAAAAAGACCATAAAAACTCTGGATAACTTGAGAGTTGTTAAAATAATAGTTCACCTTTACATTTGTAAATAGATTTGATCCTGGATAATAAAAGAAAAAGTTGCCTGAAGTCATTTGCTAAATGAAAATTCTTTTCCCGTTCCAATCATCAAAGGTCATTGATCTGCCATTATCACTGGACAAAATTAAACATCCAGTGGGTCAGGACATGAAGTCAAATGTCACAGAAGAGTGTTGTTTAGTCCATGGAAGAAGAAAAAAATGGAGAGAAAAACACAAGTTATCAGTCATATTTAATCCAAGGAAATTATCTGAGTAAATTGGAAGTATCTACCAAAAACACCAAACATATATGTGTATTTTATCTTAAGTTTGGTGGAAAGCAAAAAGCTTTCCAAAAGCTACTAGGGCACTTCAAAAGAAGGAAACTTTATCAAAAACAAACTAAATCCTGAGGAAAAGCAGACATGAGTAATTTTCTCATGCTATTTTTTCCTAAATAAATGTCTAACCTTATTGCTTAAAGGTGACCAAATATTCTTTACTTTATAAGCAAAACTAGGTCAGGGCTCAGCCTGTAAAACTCTCATTTGGTCAAACCAAGAAGAGAATGTGGCTTTATGTCTGAGCAGTGTATTTAATTTTGACAGCCCAACCTCTTAGGGCTTCACTAATCAAAAGCTCAGCACATAAACACACTGCCTGCAGCCTTGCATTGATTGTCAGTGCACTTAATAGCCAGGAAAACTGCAGCTTTATTAAGTGTACAGTACTAACAATAAAAACATTACTATTTATAGCACAGAGTATGGCGGGATATCTATACAAATAAAATATAATAATAATAAACAAAAGGCCAGCCTGTAGTCCTACAGAAGAACATCAATGAATTTGTTTTAATGCCAAGCCACAACAGGATACTCAAGTGTCCCTAGGCATAAGATACTGCAACCTCTACTAAAAGACAGGAGATTTTTGTGATCTCTGCAGTGTGAAAATGAATGTCAAGCAGTTTCTTCAGAATTGTTTCTTATAGTTTTAAATCTCCATTGCCTCTATGCCCGATGAGAGAAATGCTGTCTGGGGAGGAGAGAGAAGAGAGACATCAAAGAGTCCAGCTACAGTCAGTATTGAAGAATATCCTAGAAATTAATGAGTGATGGCATTTTAAAAGCAGATACAACTTGATACATTTGGGAGGATATAAATAGCATATTGGTAACATTGAGGGAACTTCATTCTGGTCATAAAGACTGAATACTTTGCATTACAACTTCAGGTTAGGGTTTTGAAATGAAGGGGAAATAGCTTTTTTTCTATATATTTTCATCTATATAGACATTCATTACTGCAACCTTGCAGTGCGAGTAGCATACATTTTAGAGAGGCTAACACACTTGAGAAATGAAAGGACGAGGAAGAAGAGTGTAGAGACTAGCATGTACTGAACATTGTAGGAAACATTTGAGGACCAGTGGTTACCTCCAACACAACATTGGTTTGTTCCATCACACAAAAAATGGTAATCACTGTGTCCAAAAAGTCCATGCAATAAAGTGTATAAGCACTAGGAAGCCTTTAAAAATAATATGTTCAGAGCTTTAAGTAAGAAGAAAAATACAATTAGTTTTATTATAAACACCCATATTTTTATCATCATTCTTCAGGTAGGTAGTATGAGGTTCATAGAAGTAATATGAGCAAAGTCATTGATCTTGGCAGTAGTGATGCTAAGAATCAAACACCATTCTGATATATTGGATCCAGTATCCCACAGTACCTTGTGTAACACACAGAGACAGATAAATTGCTTAAGACCACTTAATTAACTGAGTTAACTGACTTGAAAAAAAGTCCTTTATTACATACGTAACAGGTACTTAGCTAAGTGCATCATGTACATTATACATTTAATTGCAGACCTCTGGTTCATGCACAGAAACAATTTAACATGAGAAACCTGAGACTCGGTAAAGTTAAAATGACCTGTGCAGGTCCCTTTGCTGATTGGTGACAGAAGCAGAGTAGATCTATCCTTATCCTTTTCTTCCTTAAGCTATATAGCATACAAGCCATTATTGAACAAGTAACTGTTGTATCTGATTCCCCTACAAACTGTAACAGTAGAGATATTTTAGAGAGAGAAAAATAAAGGATTTCTAAAATGCAGAAATGAATTGAGGTTCAAAATTTTAAAAACTGCTTTACCTGGTCACATCACAGTAACACAAAACTCCTTAAGTATGGAAAGCCATATCTTACTAATCTTTGTATTCTTAGCACATGATAACATCTGCAAGCACCACATACTGACAGTTCTTTCTGGTAACATAGATCATTCGTTCATATTTGGCCTTTCAAATTGAGAAATTTTCAGTCTCTCACCTCAAAATAAATCTTCTGGATGATGGATTTCCTTTAAAATAATTTGGAATGTAATTTTGCGGTTATCATTCTGTTTGTTGGGAAGGTGGAGGAGGTGAGAAGCAGAAGTTACCCTTAGTGTCTATGATAAAATGTTCATAACTCATTTTGGCAATCCTAAACTACTCTGTGTTCTACAAAATAAACAAACAAAACAAAATAAAATAAAATATTACTTTGACAAAAGAGAAGAAAGGCTGAGACAAAATAACACACACACACACACACACACACACACACACAAACCCTGATATTTGAGATATAGTTTATTAAGTCATCTGAACTCTGGGCACCTGAACTATTTTCCATTTTGGACAACAGCAAACTCCTGTGACAGAAGTGAGAACACAGTCGGTACTGATAGAGCCAAACTCTGAATATATTCATATTTTTTTCTTGGAAGACCATGTCTAAATTGATGTAGAGACCATATGAGATACGTCTCAAAATGTTGAGCCACTAGCAAGTTTTAACACAACTGCCTCCTCTGGTTGAACATCAGGAAAATGTTAATCAATGAGAAACTCAATTTCTAAGGATTTTCCACTCAGTCAGACAATGATTGCCAATTGCGGGTTCACTTCTGGGCACTGGGCTGGGTGGAAAAGTACAAGGCATGGCTCATGCCCTAAGAAATTTAGACCTTCCAGCTAAAACACTTCTAATTTGGGCTAAATTTGAATGCTAGATTAGTCTATTACTTTAAATCAAATATATATATTTATTATACATATTTTACATACACATATATTTACATGTATATATGTTATATGTAATAGGTAAATTATATATATTTAAAGATGTATATATAACGTGTTTATATATGTTCATATGTACATATTTATTCTTGGCTTTGGAGTCAAGTTCAGGCATGAAACCATATCTTCACAGCTCTGTGATCTTGAGAACATGTTAATTACTCTTGACCTCCATTTTCTCATTTGTAAATTGTAACTAAGACTTTTCAGAAAGTGTTTGTGAGAACTCAGTGAAACAGCACTCTTAAAGTGCTAGTCACATAGAGAATACTCAATAAATTCTGGTACTTTTCTTGAGAATCATAATTTTGCAAGAGTTAAGCTTTCCAGAAGCAGTAAGACCTCCTTAAATTGTTGATTTCAATTGGTGAAATTTAAAACCCTTTTGGAAATGACTCTGCTGGTGTTAAAAAAGTTACTTCAATTAATTTCACAACTTAAAAGAAATTTCTGCTGATAAAGAAAATATTGTAGTACATTTTGGGGTTCCAAAAAACTGTTGAAAGACCAACATATTTTATGGCTCATTTGATTTGTTTTATTTTGTTTTTTCCTTAAGACAGAACGAAAAACTCACAGTAAATGAATCCTAGGAAGCAATATGTCTCCAGTAGACGTTTTAACAAAAAGCTACTCAATTTCTATGTACAAGACCGTATCCAACAACTTATAGGAAGTGATTTTTCCCCAACTACTGAGTCCAGCTCTTCCAACAACCATACTCTTGTTGCTGGAAGGGTCTTATACTGAGAAACAAGTGTAGTGACCTTACACAAGGTGGCCTTTATTGCTGCAACATTACTCCACTAACCTCCTTCCTCTCTTCAATCATTATGGCAAGCAACTATGGAAACAAAACAGAATAAAATGCTGTAATTATGAAACGATAACATCGGGCAGAAACTCATCATCACATCTCTTTAAAAAACAGATAAACGTTCGTTTTGTGGGTGCTATTTTCTTATTTCAGAAAAAGAAAATAACACTTTTAAAATTCAAAACCTCATCTGTAGCCTCCCATGATGGATTCTCCATACAAATTTATAAGACCTGTGAAGTTCAAAATATGCACAACAGACAGATGACTCATATTATGATCTCACTAAAGAAAAGACAGAACTTATCTGTAATTACACTAGCCTCCAAAAGCTGAATTTTTCATTCCCTTGGTTTGAGCATTGCAATGGCTTTATCTTATATCGCCTTTTTGGTTGTGTGTGTTGAAACGATCTTCTCATTTTTGGACTGTCCCTTGTAGACATTTTTGGCAGACCGGAGGAACTGCTGTCTGGAATCTTTGTTGAGCACCACACTCTCCTTAATGCTGGAAGATATCCGAGTCGCACATCTGTTACTCATTTACACCCTTGAACCAGAAGCTGGGCCAGAAGAATGGGATTACAAAAACGAGGTCGCTAAGCCTTTTTTCCTTCTCTTTTCTCCTCACTTCTTGCATCTTCCCAACAAGCAGATTTTTAACTGCCAAATGACAGAAGACTTGGAAGCTGTAACCACTGTTGAAATTATGTTTGTCAAACATTTTCTCTTAATCTTTAAGTAGCATTTGTCTTTCTTTTTAACTTTGTTTTTTAAAATAAAATTTTATTTTATTTATTTATTTATTTTTTTGACAGTATGTGGGCCTCTCACTGTTGTGGCCTCTCCCGTTGTGGAGCACAGGCTCCGGACACACAGGCTCAGCGGCCATGGCTCACGGACCCAGCCGCTCCGTGGCATGTGGGATCTTCCTGGACTGGGGCACTAACCCGTGTCCCCTGCATCGGCAGGCGGACTCTCAACCACTGCGCCACCAGGGAAGCCCTAAAAATTTAATTTTACAACAGTTTTAGATATACAGAAAAGTTATGAAGTTAGTATGAAGAGTTCCCATATGTCCATACCCAGTTTCCACTTTCATTAACATCTTCTGTTAGTATGGCATATCTCTTACAATTAAGGAACCAATATTGATAGATTATTTTAATTCAAGTCCATACTTATTCAAATTTCCTTAGTTTTCTGTTCCAGGATCCCAACCAAGGTACCACATTATATTAAGTAATCATACCTCCTTAGGCTCTTCTTGATTTTCTCAATTTGTTTTGTTTTTTGTTCTTTGATAGTCCTAACAGTTTTGAGTACTGGTCAGGTTTTATACAGAATGTCCCTCAAAATTGGAACTCGTCTGACGTATTTCTCATGATTAGGCTGAGGTTTTTCATTTTTGTGAGAAAAACCTCAAAGGTAAAGTACTGTTTTCCTCACATTTTATCAAGAGCACATACTACAATATGACTTTTGACCGTTAGTCAACTTTGAGCCTCTGGCTGATGTAGTCTTTGTGCAGTTTCTCCATTGTCAGGTTACCCATTTCCTCCTCTCCACACAGTTCCCCTCAGAAAGAAGTTGCTGTACAAAACCTGTATTTAAAAAGTGGGGAGGTGTATTCCCCCTCCACGTGAGAGGAATACCTCATAAATATTTTGGAATTCTTCTGCACAAGATATTTTTCAGTTCCCCTCCATTTATTTAATTACTCAATCATTTATATCAGCATGGGCTCATGGATATTTATTTTACACTTTGCGGTATAACCTAATACAATTTCATTCATTTTGTTATTCATTTTGTTCCACCTTTTGTCGTTGGGAGCTTTCTCCTTTGACATGTCCCACTGTTGTTTGTCTTATTTACTTTTTAGCACTTTCTTACTTTCTGCCACTACAAGATACTTCAGGCTCATGTTGTATATTTTCTATCCCCAGCCCTAGTATCAGTTCCTTTTTCCAAGGAGCCCTGGTCCGTCTTTTTTGTCTGTTTGTTTTTTGCGATACGCGGACCTCTCACTGTTGCGGCCTCTCCCGTTGCGGAGCACAGGCTCCAGACGCACTGGCTCAGCGGCCGTCGCTCACGGGCCCAGCCGCTCCGCGGCATATGGGATCTTCCCGGACCTGGGCACGACCCTGCACCAGCAGGCGGACTCTCAACCACTGCGCCACCACGGAAGCCCCCTGGTCCCTTTTATTGGAGAATGATATTAGAAAATAAGATATGGATGGTACTAAGGAGCCATTGTTTCTAGATCCTCCCACACAGAGCAAGGATGTATTTGTATGTACTAACCAGTGCATATACACATATCTATAAATATTTCTATCTGTAACTATCTATCTATTGTAAACTAACTATGAATGCATACTAATCTGTTGCCACATGGATCATTCTAGCCTCTTCCCCTAGTTTATCTGTAACCAACAGTGAAAAACCTGACTCCCACCATCTGCCAGCATATGTGAGTAGTGGTATCAGAATTGCTAACCAATTCCAATGTGGGAATAATAGTGTATGCAAAATTTTTGGACTGGTTTCTTTCACTTAGCAACATGCATTTAAGTTTCATCCATGTTTTGTGTGGCTTGAGACTTCACTTCTTATCATTGAATAATAATCCATTGTATGGAATCTGAATATGTGGGAGTTTGTGGTATAATTACCTCTTTGACAAAGGTCCAGTGTTCTTGTGAAGGCTGTTGACTGGGCATAAGATGAAGACATGGTCTAACACACCACAGTGAAAATGGTTGTCTTCCCAGACACGTGGTTTATTTCCACTCATGTTGACTTTTGAAATAAAGTTTTCCTGAAAACCAGGAAATATTTTTAACTTCCTCTTGTATATCTATAATTCGGTCCCCTCTCCTCCCTTTGTCTTTTCTCTTCTTTCTCTTCACTCTCCACTTTCCTCCAGACTTTAGAAATGTAAAAGTAAGAGGAATTATACTGCAAGCTTGTTCTTCATAAAAGAACATCTTTTAATTAAATTAGAAAAAAATACCGCCACAGGCAACACTTAAACTGACAAGGTATGCATTCTGTTAATCTTTGCAGAGAGGCAGTGTACACTGCACTTAATTTAATTAGGTAGAGAAAAGGCCTGTTTAGTCCTAGGGGTTTACCAGTGTCCTTTTAACCTGAGGACACAGCATTTATGTAAAGTCATTTTGATATCAGGCAATACATTTCTAAACAGTAATTTTAAAATACTACTTGCTATTTTTAAATGATACCTTGTTGTAACTTCTCACTTCATGAGACAACTTTCATATCACAGAGAAATTTCACCTGCCAACCGGCTTTTTGCTTCCCTCCAATAATTTATTGACTTTGAAAGTGTTAAATAATTAGGATTAGGTTCCCTGGAAAACAACTGCACTCGGGAAATACACGTCAAAGCTATATTACAATGGATAATGTATTTGGATTATGTTTCTCTTCTGGGCCACGGTAGTGAATGATAACAAATAACTTTTATATTAAAAACTATATTACAGTTGAGAAGTAGGTTATGTTCTGATGACACTCGTGGTACTACAGACACAGAAAAGAAATCTTTAGGATGTTTTAGTCATCTTTTTATCTCAAGTCATACTTTCCAACACTTCAAAATCTTCTCTGAATATTTCTACCTCGTTCGACCACCCTAAGAAGCTAGATGGGTTATCACTTTGTCACGCTCAATTATAATAGAAAATCATCCAGGGATCATATTAACTAAATACAAGCAACTACAGTTCAAAAAGCAAGTTATATACTAAGAAATGTTCCATTTAATGAAGATTTTTTTACCCAGAATGACAGAGAACCCTGTTGCAGTCTCCCCAAGGTAGCATTATGAATCAAAGCAAAGATATACATTTTTTTTTTTTAGTTCCTTGGATTTCATTTGTTAATTTATCTACTCATGTGAGTAGTTGAGAGTAGGCACTAGCCTAAGTGATAGCAGTCTGAACTAGTCAAACCCAGCCTGTGACAGCATAAAGCTTAGACTCCAACAGTCTGGGGGGTTGTTTCTGTCTGTGGTTTCAGGTTTAGGTGAAGGTTGGAGCAGTTTTTGAGCAATAAAGGAACTACTGAATAAGAGATTGATTGGAGGTATGTTAATCTCTCTTTTTTGTTATCTATCTGTACAACACAATATCCTTTGCAATCACAAGGATGATATATGTTGATGTAATTAGTCCACAACAAGCGGGTCAAATTCACTTTTGGTAATACCTCATCAGCATCTAATTTTCAGTTCTGATCTGAAAACCTAGCAGACCTCTGATTTAAAATTACTGTTTGGGGACAAATTAAAAAGTTCGTTTTCAGGCAGAATGATTCCTGGCATTTATTTGCACAGAGACTTATATAACTGGTCCAAATTCATGCCCCATTTATGTAAGAAGAATTCATTGTTAAATGCTTAACATAAAAGTCAGGACCAAAGGAACAAATGATGAGTATCCTAACAATTTGGGAAACACAATATCAGGGTTAGGAACATAGGCTTTGTTACCAGGTGGACCTGGATTTGAATCTCAGTTCTGTCACCTATTATCTGAATTATCTTAGGCTTATTCCTTAGACTCTGGAGGCTGAGATTCTCTGTGTTTAAAATAATAATAACAACCATGCAGGGTCGTTACTTAAGGATTAAATTTTTAAATGTACCCAAAATATTTATTACTAAGCTTGCATATATGTACTAAATAAATGTTGGGTGTTACTGTGTTTGTTGGCAGTAAACAGGCCTTTAAAACTCTTCTGCATTCCTTGATGATTTAGAATAAATGCTTTTGCCAACAGTTAACAGAAAATCAGACTCAAATGATTCTAAAAATAGGCAAACTGTGTCATTTCAACTAAAATGAACCTAGAAGTAGAATAATTCCAAAAGTTATCATAGACTTATCTTCAATAACCCAGGTTCTCTCCATATATATTTTTTTGCTCTGCCCACACATAGTGTTGACTTTTGTCCTCAGATTTTAATCCTCATGATCATAAAGTGACTGCCACAACCCTGCTCTCACAATTTCACAGGACACTGTGCAATGGCCAGAAGTGAGAAGGAGAATGCGGGCTAACAAATTAGTTTGTCACAGTTCCATAGATGTTGACAAAAGAGTGAGACTCCTTGGTGAGTCAGAGATGGAGAGTTTATTACTCATAATAAAAGCAATGGCCATAGCATCATCAATTTTTTGAACTATTTCCCAAAGTCACCATTCCCACAGGGCAATGTGACAAGGGCCTGGTGATGCCTGCATATAGTGTGGATTGTTTAATAGGAGAGGAACCCTGATAGGAGGAAATGCTAATCTTTTATATGGGCTTTAAGCAAACCTGCTTGACTTTTGTGCTGGAAGGCGATATTATCTTTTTTATTCTGGACAGTAAGAAAACCTGTCCTTTACTCCAAACTATTTCTATTTCTGAAGGCTGTTTACTATACAAATTTCTTAAAATATAATTTGGAATAAAAGAGCAGTGAGTAGAGAAATACAAGAACTCCCATGCAGAGTGTACCCCATTCTCATCCCCCTTGTTAAAAGTAACAAAATCTGGACTTCCCTGGCGGTCCAGTGGTTAAGACTCCACGCTTCCACTACAGGAGGCCCAGGTTCCATCCCTGGTCTGGAAACTAAGATCCCACATGCTTCAATGTGCAGCCCCAAAAAAGTAACAAAATCTTTCTCAAAAGTTTTCTGGGAGTCTTTATTTCACTCAGTATATTTGAGCCTCATTTGCATTCTTAGTTCCAACTCTAGGAAAGGATACAGGAGCGCCATAATTGACTCATTAATCAAGATTTAATTCCAGGACTAAGGAGGCTCCCAGCCTCCCCTACAGCATGCAGCTCCCCCACGTTACAAAAAAATGGAGTTTTCTTGAAAAGCGAAAATGGAGGATTATTATTCAGCAGGTGACCAACCAATGGGAACTGCCAAACCTGTTGTGTGTGTGTGAGTGTGTGTGTGAGTGTGTGTGTGTGTGTGTGTGTGTGTATACATCCACATCAGCCAGGATAAATTGTCCTTTAAACAAATTAAGAAAACTCTCTTAAATGTAAGTGTAGCTTGCCTTATGGCAATTGCAACATGTGGACAAATAGGCTCTCTTTATTTTGGGGTGTTGAGAAACACGTGTGTATGTGAGAAAGAGAGAAAGATAATTTTAACAGTGGTATCTATGAATAATGATATAGTTTTGCTGTTGTAATGTTACCTGCATTCTCCAAATTTTCCACATTGAATATATATTATAGTATCTGATTCACAATAGGTGCTCATTAAAAAGTTATTATAATAATTAATAATTAATTTTTAGCTTTATAATAAAAGTTATCTATATTATGATACTCTCCCAAGAAAAATCTTAGAGTCTTAATTACAGTGACACTTTATTTTGCTTTGTTTCTTTGTTCAACATTAATCATTTTTCTAAAAGCTTACATTTCTGTTAAAAGTCTAAGAAAACAATATCTGATATAGCTACCCTATACCATGTCATATGGTACTTTCATCTTATACTTTGGTGCTTTATTCATCCTCTCAAGTTTTTTTTTTTTTTTTTTTTAATCAAGATCAAATGGATAGCACCTCAGATCAGCCAGTGTCTCAGTGTGGGTGCCAGTAAGAAAACTGTCTAAGGAGCTCTAAGGTTCCATCTACAAGCCAGAAAGCTATGTTATCTGTGTAATTTTTAGATATTTTTTAAGTGAAATATTTCTCTTATTACAGAAATTGTTTAACACATTATCTTGGCTATCTTATATGCAAAAAATAAAGAATGATTCACATGAAAGAATCAGCTGGAAATCTACCCTTACGGCCTGGAAAACTATGCTGTTGAGAAGTTGGGCAAGAATTATATAGTATATGCCAAGCTAATAGTCTCAGATATTTTTATTTCTCTGTGAACTCACCAAGATTCATGGTCAAGAAGCCATTCTGATTTGGGAAATGGTACTTCTAGTTGTGGAGACCCCTCAAAATGGCTTAAACCATAGTTCAACATCCACATCCTGCTACAAGTTTCGTAGGCTTGTGCAGATTCTTTACTGCTATTTCTCCTCACAATGCACGTGACCATTAGTTCCACAAACATACAAGGAGTGCTTATTATGTGTTGTGGATACAAAGATGAGTAAGACATAGTTTCTGACCTCAAGGGCATTCACACAGAAAACTGCAATTACATGGGATCTTTCCTACAATAAAAGTATATGTAGGATGTGAAAAATAAAAGAGGGATTCAACTGCCTGATGGTCATGGAAAGTTCCCCAAAGTTGCCTCCACCCTAGGAGTCTAAGTCAGTGCGATGGCGGGTTAGTGAAGAGCCTCTAGTAAGGAACATCACGAGCAAAAGCATGAAGGCTGGAGAATATGTGGTGGAGAATAATTAGTAAATACTTAGAGACCGCTACACTGGTACCCTGTAGGAGTTAAGAAAGAGAGGAAATAAGTGTGTTCTTTAAGAGTCAAACTATAAAATTAAAACTTAAAGAGTTATATAAAGGTAAAGTCGTCAAGGAAAAACAGGATGATTCTCAAGAAAAACTGCTTGTGTTTTCCTTGAAATTACTAGCATGCATAAAGAAAGAAGGTTTTAGTTTTCCCTGGAAACGTGGGGCAAAGAAGCAGAGAAGAAACAGTGGACAGATACAATCCTTCTTAGTACACAAAATCAGAATTCTATGCTTAAAAGGCTAAGGAGGGCTTCCCTGGTGGCGCAGTGGTTGAGAGTCCGCCTGCTGATGCAGGGGACACGGATTCGTGCCCCGGTCTGGGAGGATCCCACATGCCACGGAGCGGCTGGGCCCGTCGCTGAGCCTGCGCGTCCGGAGCCTGTGCTCCGCAACGGGAGAGGCCACAACAGTGAGAGGCCCGCGTACCGCAAAAAAAAAAAACAAATGCTAAGGAACAGAATTTTTACCATAGGAAACTCATCAGCGTAATAACTATCTCCCTGTGAGTTCTCTTAAGAGAAAGCCCAAGAATCTTTCACTCTGTAGTCACACTTAACCCCTTCCCAACAAGCATGTGAATATTTTCAATATGAAGCTGATGTGCTTAAGGAATAGTGAGAGCTTCACTGCCTTAGTTTGGGTCCCCCCCAAATCGGACCCTGAAGCAAGAATTTGGGAAGCATAAATGAGCAATGGGGAAGATGGGATGGAAAAGGGAGAGAAACCAAAAACAAAACAAAACAAAACAAAAAAATGGATGTGTTCATGAACAATTTGCTATTTAGGTGACCATTGTTAAGTTCTATAGGAACCAGGTATAACAGGTCTGAGGATTCGCACTGAATGGTGGGAGACAGGGTCATTTATCCAGGACCCTCATCTCCCATCATTGAGGGTTGCCTTCTGGGTGGTTATAACTCTTCCCATGCCATACATCCACACACTTCTGGGTCCCCTAAGTGCAGAGAACCACGCTCCTGATGAGTTTGAGAAAGCCCTGGAGCAAAGAAGTGAGAGTCAAGTACTTAGAGCAGGAAGCTATTGCTTGACGGCCCCTGAGTCTGACAACTAGTTCAGGTCTGGAAACTCGTGCAGAAGGGACTACAAGCTCCTGCTTGTGCTATACTGAGATCTTACCCTAGCTATCAAGGCAATGAGGCCAGGCAGGTAACTCCTCTAGCTACACGACATAAGAGTCTTTTTAAATGCTGGCATCAAGGCCTTCTGGTTTTCACAACATGCTCTGAAAAGATAGTTTGCTAATCTAAGCTTTATATTCTCCTCCTTCAAGGATTCCAGAGCACTTAATAAATGTCAGTCACTATCCTTTTCATCATACTTGATTTCGTATGTTCCCAGTGCTGGCACTCTTGCATAAACCAGTGCTTGCCCTTCCATCTCCACATGCTCCCACTTTACTCCAGCAGCAAACGTCATCACCATCCCACTCACCACTGGCCAAGCGATCCCTGTTCCCATCTCACTGGAAAGTGATCCCATTTCAGAATCCAGCACTGAGAGTCTGCTTTCAAGGGTCACATTCAGTACTAGCTGCCTTCACTTCAGTTCCCCCAGAAAGCAGACCCTGAGTGAAGGACTTGGGTTCAAGGAGTTTCGCAAGGTGATTCCAAGAAGCAAGTGAGAGGAGTGGGGAATTGAAAAGAGAGAGAAGCCAAAACAAAGCATGTTATTAAGCCAACTGTTTGAGCAACTGGAACTCAATTCCACTGGAGAAGCTTGGAGAAACCATTAGAAAACAATCTAAAGATTTTCCCATAACAGAATAGTGAGACTGAAATATTTATCTCGAGCTCTGACCCCCAGTTGTTTAAGGGTTGCCCAGGGGGCCTAAATCTTAGCATTTCCAAGTTGCACCTGGTGAGGCACCCTGAACTCTGGCCTTGAGGAGAAAATTCTCGGGCAGAGAAGAAGAGAGGCCCAGGAGATTGGAAGAGAAAGATTTCAGAGTGCTAAGAGGTGGACTCAGGTGGGCTGAAAGGATATAGGGGAGCATCAGTAGCAGTTCCTATATTCACTTTGGCTATAATTTATAGGCTAGGGAGGTGATAAAATTCCTTAAATGCTACACCAAGAATTTGTCTTTTCATCCTGAAAGTTATAGAGACATTACAGGTTTTCATTATAGATAAGTCTGTCTAGTAGCCATGTGAAAAGTAATCTGAAAAGGCTAACACTGAAAGCACTGAGACTGGATAGGAAGCTGTTATTAGCATGTGTTAGAGATAACAAAGACTTCATACAGAGTAATGAGAATAGGTCTGCCTTCACCTCAAATAAACATAAAGGATCCAGGAACAAGATTATTATCTTTATAGTTAATGGTCAGGCTGAAAAGCCAGTACATATTTCCAGGATTACTGGAAGTATACAGTTGGAAGAAATTGAGAGAGAAAATATATCAAGTTTCTTATCGTTCACGGTATCCTACAATTTTCAGCAGTAGGGAGAATATGATTAAATTACCCCAGCTGTGGTTTTTAAACTGTAATATTCATACACATCACCTGGAGGTCATATTAATATGCCACTTTTCACTCAGTAGATCTGGGGAAGTGTCCACGTTCCTAAGAAGACACTAGATGATGCTAGTCTTTTGTTCTTTTTCACATTTTGAGTATCAAGATCACAGACTGTTTTATGATGGCCTCATCTGCTCTTATTCATACCTATGTGAGGACTTCTGTCCTTATCTACGCTCTATGTACTTATACCACAAATTTATCTATTAGTTATGGTATTCACAGCTGAAGCAAGGTGACTTCCTGCCAGTGTGATTGACATCAGGGGCCTTGTATTTATCAAAATTCCAGAAGCCAGAATTGCTCTGAGGCATTGCAACATTCACAGAACAAGATGTCACAGGCTGAATTGACAATAACAGAACTATTTAAAACATCTCCCGCAAGATCACAAAATAAAGTTTTTCTCTGGCCATCTCATTGCTTAAATAAATTTACAGAGTATTTTCCTGTCAAAATACATACATACAAACATATCATATATACAAACTCACTGAATGTTAGGTCTAAAACTGGAGAGCTCATATCATCCAATTTCATCAGTGTAGTACACAAAACACAGAAAATGCTTTAAAAAAAAAAGACCCTCATCTTCCAGGTTAATTTTCTTTTACAAGGAAGGAAATTATGTTAGCTCTCCTGAGCAGTTATTTTTCAATAGTATATTCTTTACTTTGTTCTTTAGGTTAAATGCCTGTTGGTTTCACTAATGACTGTCAGAATCAAAAAGATTAATCCGATCAAATTGGTTTTACCAAAACACTATTGGGATTGGTTTTACCAAAACACTATTGGGATTGGTTTTACCAAAACACTATCGAATTGGTTTTACCAAAACACTATTGGGATTCCTAGTTTTAGATTTTTATTTCATTTGATGTATTTAACTCCTTCCCATCATTAAATTCTCCAAGATATATTTAAATAGGAACATCTATACCAACTCTAGAAACTAGGGTTTCAAGGAAGTACAGCAAAATACATTTCAGGTGAAGCAAATTTGGGAAATGGTTGAATGATTCACCACAAGAAAAGGAAAACCAACTGGCAGAACTAATATGAATGACCTCAGAGAACCCAGTCCCTTGGCTTGGAGTAGCTGTGGCAGAATATACTCAAGTTCATCCCGGGGGTCAGTTGATGAAAGGGCAAACCTTAATCCAAAAGAGCTTTACTTTAAGAAGCATACAAAAAAATAGTCAATTCACAGTGAATGAGAGAAATATGGGGAACTTAACTCATAGCTCATATTTGGTGTCCACAGATTCCCATGTCCACCTTATTTCTGACTCTTAGGAAATAGGGACTCTAGTTTCAAGATGGCAGGCTGAGTACAAGCATCACATCTTCCTACCACCAAATATGCACATATACACACACACACTCCACACACGATATGCTTAAAAATCAAAGAAACAAAAAGAACTGTTATTGGGTTATAAACTGCAAGTAATCCTTCCAAAAGAACAGAAATAGCAGAGGAAAGCAGCACCTAAGAAACTCACATGAAAGTTTTGCCACAGTAGGTAGGAATAAGAGCCTCGGGATTACTCATGTCAGCGGAGGCAGGAGCTAAGAATAGGAAGAGATGCAGAGTCAACCAACAGAGTAGTTACTGTAGATGGAGTTATCCTGTAGTTCTCGCCATTTCCAGATAATAATGAAGTGGGAATTACAGTACAACTCTACATAGCAAAACCTATGAGATGCAGTTATAGCAAGGGAAATGTACTATGTTAAATGCATTCATTAAAAACAAGGAAAGTTGAAAGTAAATAAATGATGTTTTTAACTGAAAGGCCTAGGAAAAAAACAGCCAAGAGAGAAATTAGTATTAACTATGAAAACAGATTTTAAAATGCAAGAGTAGCCAAGAATATTTTGAAAAAGAACAAAGAGAATATAATTACCCTACTAGATATTTAAATATACTATAAATCTTAAGTATTTAAAACATTGTATTGTTAGCACAGCAGAAGACAAATAGATTATGGAAACAGAATAGCCATAGAACACATACAGGCATAAAAGAAAAGATTAACACATTAGACTATACAAGTAGAACTCCAACATGTTTAAAAGTACCATAAAGATGACTAATAAGTGACTAAGAGAAGAAACTTCAATAAATGCAACAAGGGATTAATATTTCTTATGTATATTAGAAATACTTACAAATACAAACAATCCAATAGAAAAAGCAAGAAAAGGTTATAGACAGGCAATTCCAAAAGAAGAAAATAAGAATGTCTTTTAAACATATGAAAAGTGCTTGATCAAAGAAGAAATCTGCAAATGAAAAATAAAATAATGAGGTATAATTCTTCCTTATAAGCTTAGCCAAAGTTTGAAGGTTTGACAATTTCAAGTTTTGACAACCAGAGAGGGAGAACTTTTAAACCACTGTGGAGGTAATATTGCTGTGTCTATTAAGTTTAAGTATAGTTTCTTTAAGACTATGCAATTGCAATCATTGATGAGCAACCTAGAGAAACAGTGCTGCAAGTACAAAGAGTCATGTTAAAAATATGTTCATAATAGCACTGTTTTGAAAGCAAAAGTTTAGAGAAAACCTAAAGTCAAATACTAGAGAAAGAGTTAACTTAACTGTGACATTTGAAAAAAATAAGAACTATACTATAGATATTAACAGGGAAATGTCTCTATCTGAAATGTGATGAAATGTCTCATCACATTTAAAAAAATAAGAACTATACTATAGATATTAACAGGGAAATGTCTCTATCTGAAATGTGATGAAATGTCTCATCATACTGTTGAGTCAGATGAAGAGAAAAATTAGTACAATGAGTTTCTCTCTCTCTCTCTCTATATATATATGTAACATATGTATATATGTATATAATAATATACATATACATAATATAATACATAGTTACAGATGTTACCTGTTACATATATATGGGTGCATATATATGTATATACATATATTTATGTATAGTGTACACATAATTTATATAAATATTTTAAGCTTAATTGATATATATCATATTTTATTTATGATTATAATTATATATTAAATAAGTTTAATCTAATATATTATTATTCATATATAATATTTTTATATAATTATACATAAATATATATAAATTTTAAGAAGAAACTTAACTGATAATATTACATAGGATCTCTTAAATGATAACAATTCTTCTGGCTATAATTTAGAGTATCTGAGAAGATAGTGCCGGAAGTCAGGAAAGAAATGTTAGTTTATTTATCTTTCTTTATATTTTTTAGAAAATGTTTTTAAATGTATAATTACCTTGATAATTCTTAGTATCACAATGCTAAAGGGATTGCCGGTCTTAGAAGGTATAGTATATTTCTTTAGTACTTGCACTATTTATTTTGTGTGTGCTTAATTACATAAGTTATAAATAGAGACCATTTGATTAGAAAAATCTTAGAGAACTTTATTGGCTAATGGAGTCACCTCCTCTCCTATGGTATGTTACCTGCCCCACACTCCCAACATACACTCTGTTGCCCTGGACCACTCTTGACTCCAAGCAAATATTTTGTAAATGCAAAGTCCTTTCACACTACATTTACTAATTCTTTAATGTAATTCCATGACTTTCTCACAAACAACTATATGGCAAAAGTAGAAGGTTAAAAGAACTTCATCAGCACCAGGAAGAGGCAATTTGCTACTAAGACTTTTCAGTTTGGCTCAAGAGATCCGATCTTCTCCATTACTATTAAAAATAGGCTATGACCAAACTCATTGGGGACCTATGCCAAATTTCAAAAATCTTAAATATAGTACAATTTGGAAGAAATACATACCTATCACCATTCCATCCTTAAATTTTCTTTGCAGAGATGTTATAATTAAACACAAGGTTTGAAGGTATGCTTGACTAACACAGTTGTGCTAATTTGCTGGAAAGTCAAAAACATCATGACTTGTCATTTTCCCTAGCAATGAAACAGGAGAATAAGGATTACCTTAGACTTCTTATTAACTAACATTAGAGTTCTGTAAAATTATTAATATTGTTACTCAAAGATACATTGGTGACTATATACAGTGAGTTGAGGAAGGTCTAAGTATTAAGCCAAAGGCTGAAACTAAGTGAATAAATTTGAGTATATAAAAATCAAATATTTCTCTAAGAAAAAATAAAAAAAACATTTCTAAAAATAAAAATCACAAAATATATCCAAATCTTGATTTCTGTACCATTCTATGATAAAAAGAACTGGTGCTTTTTGGGAAAATAGCTGATTTTAGTGCTGGAGCCAGGAGTAGTACAAGGTGAGCCTAGATCATCTTGTTGTGCCAGGTGACAGGGAAGTTCTCAAAAAGGGGCGGGACAGGGGGGAGTGGAGGTATGTTGAAAGATCAAAGGAGTCAACTTTAATAGTTACCAATGGCTAAATCTGGAGTAATTTGAACACTTTGATAAATAACCGTATCATTGGATTATAACTGAAAGGATACAATAAATATTCATGAGTCTACTGGCAAAAATAAATGATTGAATAAATAAATAGAAAGTAAAGGGATAAGTCTTCCTTTCAGAAGAACTACAGTTAATAACTGTAGAAGAAATGAAGGAATTAGAAAATCACCCTTAGACTGAGACCACACAGTAATAATTTCTGCAAGCAAGATACACCAATGAATACTAAAAATTAGTAGGCAAAACTTTAGGATAATTTGCATTGTTTCAAAATGTCTTTCCTAAAATACATTAATTAGTGTGGTCATTTTAACATATCACCACAAATTCCTTTCTATCTTTCCTTCTGGATGGTGAAGATTAATTCCTTTCCCCTTGAGTGTGAGCTACACTTAGTGATTCCCTTCTAACAAACAGAATACTGAAAAGGAAAAATTATAACTTTGCAATGGAAAATCCTATTAAACATGAAATAATCAAGGTCAACACCAACAGTGATAAGTTGTGTTGACATCATGTGCTCCCCAGCATGTTGTAAAGAGAATGGGTCTTGAAAGTTAGAAATCTGGGTCTTAAGCTACCTCTAAAATGAAGTAATGAGAAGAGTTAAGAGATAACTGCCATAGTCTATATGAAAAATGATTGACCCTGAACATGAAATTTAGTGTCTTATGTGAATCTGTAAAATGTAAATAATGCTCTTTTATTGTTACCAGAACTTTTATATGAATATAGCATTAGGTATTAGAGAGATCAAATAGATAAGTGTTTAGTATGCACGTCCTAGTTATAAATAAAAACAAAACAAAACCAAACACTTAAACTAAGATAACCTATCTGAAGGTCATATGTGTGTGAGTAAGTGAGTTAGTATGTGTGTGTGTGTGTGTGTGTGTGTGCACTCATGCATTGAGACTGGTGGAGTAGGAGGTCAGAGAGAGATGCAGAAATTAAATAAGACTAGTACTCCAGGACATCCCCAACTCCATATATACATATGTGCAACGTAAGAAATGAAATAGAATACTATAGTGTCACATGGCCCCTCTGGTTATGTAGCTGCAAGATCTTATACAGGTAAAATTCCTTCATTGGGCTTCCCAGGTGGAACAGTGGTTGAGAGTCCGCCTGCCAATGCAGGGGACGCGGGTTCATGCCCTGGTCCGGGAAGATCCCACATGCTGCGGAGCGGCTAGGCCCGTGAGCCATGGCCGCTGAGCCTGCGCGTCCGGAGCCTGTGTTCCGCAACGGGAGAGGCCACAACAGTGAGAAGCCCACGTACCACAAAAAAAAATAATAATAATCAAAATAATCACTTATCATCCTACCAAAGAAAACCTTTGAATTCTTCTGTTGCTGATTCTCTACTAAACAGTCTTTGCTGTCTTCTTCCATTAAAGGCATATTTACAACAAAATAACGTAAAAACAAAATACTTTAGAGATTCATCATTTTAGGTAGGACAATCTACCTATGTGTTTATAATATAGCCAGTAATATTTCAGTCAGGAAAGAAACCATTAATAGTATAGGACCTTTTTATTCTACCTAAAGGGTATTTCTGCCTCTGAATATGTTTTGGAAAAGCACTAGAAACAAATTATCACAATGCTACATATTGAGAATCAGTCAACAGGTGTGTATGAGCTCCATCTTTGATGAAAATAACTAGAAAATAATTTTCTCATTTTATTGATAATTTACCAGTAGAGTTTTTAAATTTCAGCAGTTTTTGTTTCCAAGGAAATGAAGAAGAATTGCAGAGAATGATTTCAGGAAACAGAGACAGTAAGATTTCCCATACTGCTTTTTTATTTATTTTATTTATTTATTTATTTATTTTTTTTTTTTTTGCGGTACACGGGCCTCTCACTGTTGTGGCCTCTCCTGTTGCAGAGCACAGGCTCCGGACGTGCAGGCTTAGCGGCCATGGCTCACGGGGCCCAGCCACTCCGCGTCATGTGGGATCTTCCCAGACCGGGGCACGAACCCATGTGCCCTGCATCAGCAGGCAGACTCTCAACCACTGCGCTACCAGGGAAGCCCTCGCATACTGTTTTGATTACACAGTCATAGAAGTATAATTTATGGAGATATTGATTTGTCAGGCATTTTTGCTGTAATCCCTTCTGCTTTCTTTCTCCAGTAAGACAGCTGGGCCTTTCTTGGAGAAGTTTGTGTGCAGTAGCTCATTGAAGAGATTATGCTTGGTTTGTGCCATCAGGGGTAGGTGGGAAGAGCAGAAAGTAGAAAGAAGAAGGAAAGGAAGAGATAATGTGAGAGAACTGAGGAAGATTCCCAAGTCTGAGAAAGAACAGAATTAGATAGAAAGTATTTTCTTAGCCTATCAGGGACAGCACTAAGGAGTATCAGGACCAAAGAAGGAGATGGCTATGTGCAGAATCCAGGTAAGCTAGGCTCTAGTCTCAGGGCTCTGGATTTCTGCAAAGATACCCAGGCCAGGATAGAAACAGAGTTGCTGGATTGTGTAGAACCACAAGGGCTTAGAGATATTATCAGTAGGATGCACTGTATGTGAATGAGCTCACATACAATGAGCTCGCTTGTTAGTAATCCTACTACCCTCATGAATTCTTATGCAATCTGAAGGCATGAAACTACCTGAGCCTCCACTCCTGACTATTAAAGGACTGTGGCATCACTGAAGTACTTCAGTTTGGCAAATAAGACTCATGTTGTCTTCCCATGTTTTTATGATCACAAATGAAGTTTCCAAGTTTTTCTGTTTCTTATTCCTCATTGATTGGTGTACAAACACCTCAGAGAGTCCCACTCTTTCTGTACATAGACTATTGAATTTATTTTCCTTCCAATTAATGAAAGCTGACAATTATAGGCCAGTTTATGTGTTTGCAGTGGTGCTTTCCAATCCATTTTAATGTTAGTGTTGTGCTTACAAAGGATTCCTTCCTTGTACTGGCACTTCCTGGTTTAAGAAACCAAATCATTTTTGGTAACATTAAGAGTGGTGCTACTTTCAAGAAGAAAGCTCTCAGTAGAGGATCTAGTATATACACAAAACACAAAGAGAAGGAAATCAAAGCATACCACTATGGAAAATCGTCACAAAGAAAAACATCAAAAGAGGAAGAAAGAAACAAGGAAACTACAAAAGAGCCAGAAAACAATAAGATGGCATTAGTAAGTCCTTACCTAATTAATTTAAATGCAAATGGATTAAATTACGTAATCAAAAGGCATAGAGTGGATGAATGGATAAAAAAACAAGACCCAACTATTTTCTGCCTACTAGCGATTCACTTCAGCTTTAAGGACACACATAGGCTCAAAGTGAACAGATGGAAGAAGATATTTCACACACATGGAAACCAAAAGAGAGTAGGGGTGCTATAGTTATATCACACAAAATAAACTTTAAATCAGAAACTGAAACAAGAAACAAACTCACTATATAATGATAAAGGGGCCAATTCATCAAGATGACATAAAAATTGTAAATGCATATGCACCCAGCATCACAGCACCTAAATACATTAAGCAAATACCAACAGATGTAAAGGGAGAAATAGACAACAATAATAAAAACATATGCTTGGAAAATATCAGAGTATAGGTCATATCTAAATCCATTAAGATAAATGCAATCACTAAAGAGTGCCTATAAATAGGCAAAGAAAGGATCTGAGGTCTGAGCTCCAAGAGCTCCAATATATAGAGGTAAGAGACATGAGGAGAAATGAGCAAATGAAACTACCAGAGTAGACAGAGTTAGGAGAAAAATCTAGGGGAGTGTGGTGTTTTATGGGTCACGTACAAGAGAGTGTTTCAAGGAGAAGAATGTACTCATCCATGTGAAATGCTGCAGCTAAGTCAAGTGGGACGAAGACTGAAAGTTGACAACTGAATAAACCTGGAGGTCACACAGATGACTGTGAAAAGTGCGGTTTCAGTGGTGTGGTGTTGGCAAAAGCATGATTAGAATGTGCTGAGGAGAGAAGAGGACAGGAGAGACTGGAGTCTTTGCTTAAAGTATTGAGAAGTAAAGCCCAAAATTTAGGATTTTTTCCATTTACTAAAAAACCTGCACACAGGAAGGGGTCAAGGGAACATTCATCATTCAGAAGCTTGTATTCATACATAAATGTGTATATATGTATATATATAGTTTATATATGTAAATATAATGTTCTATATGAAATATATTTAAATGTTTTATATATTATATATCTATGTAATAAATTCTGTCTTATATAATATATTGTATGTTTTATATAAATTTATATATTATATTTATATAAATTAATTAATTTGGGAAAATTATTTTCTTAAAATAGAAAATTCATTTAGAGTTGTGCTGTAAAGAGTAGGCAGAGAAATGGGATGGTAACTTGAAGATTACTGAGGGCATGGAGAGTTTCTTGGTAATCTGGAAGAAACTGGATCATACTAACCTGACCATAGATTCTTCTATATTAAAAAATATTGTGAGTAGAGAGTGAAAATCATTGCTTCAAGGGAGAATTGCAAGCTATTTACAAAATCCCTCCTTAAAATATATGCTTTGAGTAAATGCCTAAACACTCCTGGATAAGAACAGATCTATTGCTATGTGCTTCAGTACTTCCTGCATTTCCCTTACTGTAGTCATTATCACACTTAGTGGTTAATGTTTGTATAAATGACCTTCACACTAGATTTTAAATTCTGTAAAAGCAGACACAAAATTGATCTTGCTTACCAAACTAGTCTTAGTAACGGTGCATAGTAGGTGCCTAAAAAATACTTTTGAATGAATAAATAAGTGAATGACAATTGCAGAAATATAGTAAGTCTGCATTTTACAAGACTGGAAATAAATATTTTCATAGCTAAAATATTTAATATCTCAAAGTTCCAAAATTTATGTAGAATTAAAAATTATTGCACAAAATAATAGAAAAAATCATACAATGAATTCAGTGTTGATCAATAGTACAAAGTAATAAAATTTAAATTTTACTTAAATTTAATTCACCTTAGAAAACTGAAATTTATAGATGGAAGATTATATTTTTATAAAAGAAATAAGTGTGCTTTTGCAAATTGTTTCTTCATATAATCAAAGAGGTAATTAATCATTTGCCCACTGGCCCATATTCAGTATAGAGAATATTCCCCTCTAATATATAAATATATAATGAAAAGACAGCATAGAGAAAGAATAAGGACACAGGTTCCAGAGTCACACCTGGGGCTAAATTCCAGCATTACCATTTACTAGCTATGTAAATGGCAAGTTGCTCTCTTCTGTAATCCTCTTTCTTCAACTATAAAGTGGAGTAACGGAAGTACCTGCCTCACAATGGGAGCAGTAAGTGCCTTAACAACTGTAACTCACAGAGACTAGCACATAGGAAAGCCACAGTAAACACTAGCTGTTATTATTTCAAATGATTTCTTCCCTACCTACTTTATCTGCTTTACTTAGGCTGCAAAATAGATGAAACAAATACTAGGCACTATCGCTCCCGTTAGGGAAGACTCCTAGCTGTTTCCCAAAATCTGCCCTGCTCTTCCTCCACAGTAATGGAATTATTTGCTCACATGGCTACCATATACTCTCAATTTCCAGTTTCCAGTTTCCATTCAATTACATTCTCTTCATTCCGTATGAGTGGAAGTGATAGAAGGCATTTCCAGGAAGATACCTTAAAAGAGCAGGGTTCCTGTTCCATTGTCACTTCTTTCCACTACCTGGAATGGTAACAACCAGAGCAAGCGTGCAAGTCCTGAATGAACTTATACACTTATACACTGCTGTAACGGCTTACCACAATTTAGAGGCTTTAAACAGCACAGATTTCTCATCTTACAATTCTTCAGATCAGAAGACTAAAATCAGCCTCATTTAACTAAAACAAGGCGTCCACAGGGCTGGTTCCTTCTAGATGCCCTTGGGGAGTATCCATTTGCTTGCCTTTCCCAAGTTCCAGAGGCAACCAGCTTTCCCTGGTTGATGGTCCCTTGCTCTGTTTTTGAAGTCAGTAGCATATCATCCTCAAACGTCTCTTTCAATCTTTGACCTCTGCCTCCATTTTTCACTACTTTCAGATTCTGCTTTTGTCGTCACGTTGCCTTTTCTGACTTGGACCTTCCCATCTCCCTTTTATAAAGACCCTGGAAATTATACTAGGTTCACCTGGATAAATCAGAATAATCCCCTTTCAGTCACATCTGTGAAATTCTTTGTTGCCATTAAGGCAACATATTCACAGGTTTCAGGGATTAGAATGTGGACATCTTTGGGGGTGGACATTATTTGGCCCACCATGGCAACTACCTGCCTAAGTCCCTAAATGTCCGATGGAGCAGAGCCACTCACCAATCTAAAAACACTCATCAGGTACCGTTTCTAAAAGACAAATTTCTTTGTTAGTCACTTTGTCCTGATTGACCACCATCAGTCTAACCTACCCTAATACATCCATTTTGCAGTTCTGTATACATGTCATAGAATATTTAGAACTCTGTTAATGTGATTAACCACAGCAATTCATTATTCTGTAAGGCAGCATGTACTCTGTGGTAGTTTGTAACTTATTCTCACTGTTCATTTTCTAATTTTTTTTTGTATAATGAGGACTTTTTTTTTAAAGAAAGTAACCTTAGAAATTAAATGTAAAGTGAGGCTGTGATCCTGTGTGTGTCAAAATTGATGATATTGACCCTTGGATTCCAGATGGATCATTATAAAAAAAAATCTTGCCAGTTATTCTCTAATTTCATACTGTGTACTCCATCTGTTAGCCGACTTGCTCTGGTTAGGGGCTGCTTAACTGGCTTATTCTCTACTGCTCCACAGAGACAAAACTCAACGGACATACACATATTATGTGTAAGTATATGTACTTAAATGTATATTGGAAGAATTCAAGGACAAAATATAAACAAGGACAATAAGACATTAAAATCTAGCTTACCAAGTCTGTGGAACATTAGAAAAAATAACTAGACTAACCAACCAGTCCTAAGCTTTGGAGACAGGCACTGAATGCTTGTTTATTCATTTTACATTTAGGTTAGAATTCAGACCCAAAGGATTTATGAACTTTAGCTTGAAATCTACTGAGTTTATAATAAAAGCTCTTAACAAGCATATAGTCAAAAGAAATGGCATCTGGAGTTACTAAGCCTATTCCTAAAAGGCAGTCAGATTTGTGCTTAAAACTATCGAATTTGGTGTGTCAGCTCAGTGTTCCATTCAAAACTGTGAGGTATGTGATGAAATCATTTTCAAGAACTTAAATTTCAAAAAATATATATGCTTTCATTTTTACTGACAAGGAAAATTATTAAGATGATAAAACAAAGGAAGTAAACTTTCATGATAGACAGTGACCTTTTGAATTGCTGCATGCTGCCCATTAGCTGGCACATAGGAAGTTCTACATTAATATATGCTGAACTAGTGATCTTAACTAGAAACTATTTAGTCATAACCATAATGTTGACTACGACCACGAATTAATCATAGGGTAGCAGATTAAAGGGTGATGTATTTATTCATGCTCTTAACTACTTATGGGTTGGGCAAAATGTTCATTCTGGTTTTTCCATAACATCTTATTTTAGCAATGTCTACAGGGTTCTGGACCCATTCTATGTTCTGCTGTTTCATGTCAGATATGTGGTTGAAATACAGATGGCAAGAATTAGAACAGCTAGAATCTGAACACAATTCAAAAGCAGAATTAAATACAATTCAAAAGTTGTGTATTCTTATGTTACCATTCCAGAGTACGTTTTCTTTTAAGGACTACCCAAAGACAGTGCCCATAGGACTGTAGCTTTTCTCCCTCCCCCTAAAACATTCCTCCTCCAGTGTCAGTCTTCAGCTTACACATGCTTGGTGAGTCATTTAAAGTAAAAAATCTATTTTATTGAAGAAAGGAAATCTTTAGGTATAAAATATGTTCAGAAAAGAAATCTTTTCATATAAAATATAACCAGACCAAGAGAGTGACAGGTACAGTGGGAATAGAGGTAGTAGCCAGGCTTTGTCCTCTACTGGAATCCAGCAGTGGCATTTACATCAGGAACAAGTTAATGATGGGAGTAGAAGACAATAAGGAAGATAAAATTTTGACTGGGGGCTAATATGTTGGCTCAGGTCCAAGGATTCCCATTTGAGCTCTGCAGGGCTACAAGCAGAGATCTCTCTTCACCCTGGATACTTTGCTTTGCTGCCCAGGTAAAAATGTGTTGATTAACTACATGGCTTTGGTGCATAGAGGATATGTCAGGAAGTAATACTCTTACCAAATTGTCAGTGACTTCTTAGAGAATACTAGCAGCATCAGTAGTAACCAGTGGACCACAAGTGACTTTGTTAGCTGTGGTCAGGAATTGCAACTAGCATGGAGGAACGTGATGGGTCCTATGATAATGGAAATACTCTTCATGAACCCAAAAGAGATATGCCTAAGGACACCCAGAAATAACAGAGTTTAAGAAGGACTTTCCATCAAAAATAGGCATTGAGGTAAGAACTGGTGACACACTGGTTAATATTAGATTAAGTTTAGAGATCAGGGATTCAACATGAGGACAGTCTAGAAAATCTGAGGGAAAATGATCTTTGCTAAGAACTTTTCAGATTGTGGCTTGAGAAAGAAAATAGACAATGGACAACCAGAAAACTTTGACATTAGCTAATGGTAATACTCTGTTATAAAAAGATTGGAGAAATTAAGGCACTAAAATACTCAAAATTCAGCAACATATCTGATTCAAATATTATCAGAAAACTTCAAATTGAAAAAAAATATAGAAAATAAGAGGCAAAACAATTAAAATTTTCTTAATCCTCATTTAAGTTTCAATCAAGGTAATGGATTTATACTTAGGAAATCCCACCTGTGATTCTAGCATACAATGCAGGAAATAAAGGATTTGAGCCATGAAATGTTTCATTTTCTTTGAATTATAGCAGGGACTGCCTTCTCTGCTAGAAATCCTATATATTGAGGACATTCTCTGTGCCATTCTATTCAAATAACTGGACTGTGACGAATCATTCTTCCCTGGATAGTCTAAGATTCAGGCATACCAGGCAGCAATGGTTTGTATGGTAATAAAAGAAATGAGCCTCCATATACTGTTACACTATACAGTCAGACTTCTGCCATGACATTCATTTAATCTAATAAAGTGTGGAATCCAGGAGTCTTAATATTCACCATATTTCCTTAAGACTTCAAACAGATTTTAAAACATGTTATCACTGATTCAGTCCCTCCTGGCCACATACTGCATTATTGAGTGTAACTGTTAGCACCCTTTCCTTCAAATAGATATGATATTCCTCAGACCACTTTTTTGAAATAAAAAAGTTATTAAGATAAGACAAAGCTTGTTTTTAGAGTATTTTTAGGTCCACAGCAAAATTAAAAGGAAGGTACAGAGAGTTCCCGTATATCCCATATCCCCACACATGCACAGCTTCCTCCACTACCAACATTTCACTCTGGAATGGTACCTTTGTTCCAATCAATGAACCTCCACTGACACATCATTATCACCCAAAGCCTGCAATTTACATTAGGATTCACTCTTGTTGTTGCACATTCTATGAGTTTTGAGAAATGCATCATGACATGTATTCACCATCGTAGTATCATACAGAGCAACTTCCCTGCCCTAAAAATCCTGTGTACTTTGCACATTCATCCCTCCCTCCCTACTAACCTCGGGCAACCACCAATCTTTTTACTATCTCCATATTTTTGCCTTTTTCAGAATCATATAGTATGTAACATCTCCAGATTGGCCTCTTTCACTTAGCAATATCCATTTAAGTTCCCTCCATGTTTTTTCATGGCTTGATAACTTATTTCTTTGTAATGTTTCATTGTCTGGAAGTATCAGTTTATTTATCCATTCATCTACTGAAGAACATCTTGGTTGCTTCCAAGTTTGGGCAATTATGAAAAACATCTATAAACATCCATATGCAGGTTTTGGTGTGACCGTAAGTTTTCAATTCCTCAAATCTAGCACAATTGCTAGATCATATGATAAGACTATGTTTAGCTTTGTAAGGAACTGTCAAACTGTCTTCCAGAATGGCTGTATGTATCACTTTGCATTCCCACCAGCAATGAATGAGGGTTCCTGTTGCTCCACACCCTCCTCAGTATTTGGTATTGTCAATATTTTAAATGCTAGCAATTCTAATAGACATGTATTGGCATCGTGTTGTATTAGTTTGCAATTCCCTATTGACATATAACGTTGAGCACCTTTTTTACATGCTTATTTGTCATCTGTATATCTTCTTTGTTGAGGCATCCATTCAGATCTCTTTTCCACCTTTTTATACTGGGTTGTTCATTTCCTTATTGTTGAGTTTTAAGGATTCTTTGTATATTTTGGATAACAGTTCATTATCCAATAATGTGTTTTACAAATATTTTCTCCCAGTCTGTACTTGTTTTCTCATTCTCTCGACTCATCCCGCTTTTTGATAATCAAGTTTGTTTTGGAAATAGAGACAAAAAAAAATGAAAACAAAACACATCTCCTAATGTGTCACTTTTCTCATCTTACAGAGATAATGACTTTCCATATTTTCTCAAATATTCCATGCCTGACATCAAATCCCCGAGCTTCTGTAAGGCCACTTATAAAACTGCAAATTTTTTGCATTTTAGGTGATCTTTCATTATTCCACTCAGGAAATTTTAGTTTCTTCAAAACCGTCTTGTCACCAAGAAAGATATGATGCAAATATTATGTGTTTGTTGTTGAACTGAAGTGAGGCCATGCAGATGGGCAGAAAGAACACAGACTGTGCAGTTAGAAGACTTGGGGCTCATTCTCAACTTTGCACTCACTAGTAGCAGCATTCTTGGGCAAATCCCTCAGTATCTCCATACCCCTATTTCCTTATTCGAGTAGGAATTCAAATAACTGCTATGCCACTTCAAATTGCACTGCACAAATATGTGCCTATCCTAGAAGCTGTAAAGTGCCATCAAATTTTAAGCACGATTATTACAAAGACATAATAATGTATCCTTGAAACATTCTCTGGTCGGCTGTTTTTGCATTATAACCCCTCCCCCTCCCCCGAATATGTAGGATTTATTCTGTCATGTTTGTTGGCCTGTGACTGGCAAGCAATTACAGTGAGTAATTCCATTTTAGGAGAAGATAATAAAATGTGATATTGTAACTACCCACAGAGCCTCAAAAGTATTTCTATTTCCTCTAATAACCTGGTGTGATGCTGTTAATCTTGACAACGGCTGCCTGGCAGGTGCTGGGGAGCTGAATCTTCATATTCTCTCACTGTTTGCTAACTCTTCCACAGGGAAGAATCTAAGCTATTAAAATGCAATAGCCCTGCTCTATTTTTAATTACATTTAGTTTATTAGAGGAACAATCAGATGCATAACAAATACTGGGAACAGACTTTCCTCCATTACCTCAATAAAGGCCTAGAACACTCCATCATTTACAAAATGGGTCGGGGAGCCATTCCTTCACTTCTCTTCACCAAGAGAAGTTAAAACACAATTTAAAGAAGAGAAATGTATCACTTCCAAAGGGACCCAATTCTTTCCTGATGATTTCCCCTTTGATCCAGTTAACCTTTTTGTTCTAAAGCTCATCAACATAACCTTTATGTAAATAAGTAGATACTTGCCAGGTAAGTATCAGGATGGAAACTACAAAAGTTTTTCTTCCATATCAAGTACAGTCTCTCCATAAAACAAACCATAAATGCATAGTATATAATATTTCCTTTAGAAGAACTCTGCAGGTTGTAAGTTACCAATAAGTACAATTCTCAGTTCTGAAGAAAATAGGCTGTGTTCCTTGGTTGACCACATCAATCCAGTTCCTTTCAATACACAGCATTATAAAAGCTGTAATTTCATGCATTATTATGTGCAAATAGAATTTAAGAATGTTTTTCATTTTATGTATAAAGAAAGGTATATACCATAGAAGAAGAAGAATATATTTTCCACATTTATCATAAAGTTTTCCAATCCCATTTGTGAACTGAGTCTATATTTTGGGCAAATGGCCATTATCATTAATCACCTAGAAAAGCCAGAACATGGCAGGGCATGAAATGTAGATTGCCTTTTTTTTTTCTCTCTTCTATTTTGAGGGTGGAATTGTGCTATAATTTTCAAACACTGTATAGGACTATTACAACACAGAGCACAGATGCAAATGGGGCAAATGATTAAAGAAAGTATTAGAGAACAGACCAAGTAGGAGTGCTTGATTTGAAAGTGTCAACCATCAGGGCTATGTGTTTATTTTCATTTTGTTAATATTAAATGCTACTCTGATAAATATTTTGGTTTCTCCTTAATCCCCATGAATTCCTGTTTAAAAAATAGTCAGTGTGGGCTTCCCCGGTGGCGCAGTGGTAGAGGGTCCGCCTGCCGATGCAGGGGACGTGGATTCGTGCCCCGGTCCGGGAAGATCCCATATGCCGCGGAGCGGCTGGGCCCGTGAGCCACGGCCGCTGGGCCTGCGCGTCTGGAGCCTGTGCTCCGCAGCGGGAGAGGCCACAGCAGTGAGAGGCCCGCGCACCAAAAGAAAAAAAAAAAAAAGTCAGTGACCTCCCTGATAAGTTGAGTTGCACTTGAAAAGGGGGAAAAAAGAAAAAGATTACTCATGATGGGTTTAATTCTACTTACCAACTTTAGAAAAAGCTAAAAAAATGTATTGCATATACTCAGATTTTTGGTTTACTTAAATATGATTTCTTCTAGAATTTGTAGAAATGTTTTTATTTACTTTATCATCCTCAGTCTTTAAGAATAAAATGACAACAAATGATACAAAATTGAGGTAAGTAGAGAGAGTATGTAAAAGAATACATTTTACATATATTTTAATCAGTCAAAATCAATTCATAAACATTTCTTAAGAATCATTTAATACATTCAATGAATATGTATGCAGCACCTACCATGTACAAGATAACGTTACCCACCAGAGATAAAGTAGGGAAGAAAATAGAGTCTCACTACCTGTGGAGCTTATAGACTCAGGGAAAAGAAACACAGCAGAAATTAAGTACATTTTGATGAGTATTACAAAGGATAAATAAAAGGCACTATTGAAATTATAAAAGTTTGAGTGGGATGGGTAGGGAGAGAGTTAAGGAAAGACTCACCAAGAAAATTATGATTAAAATAAGACTTGAAAAATAGGTAGAGATTGCCCACGTGAAGGGAGATGGTGGGAAGTGAGTTCTAGATTAGCCTGTGCAGAAGGTCTGAGGGAATAAAGCACATGGCACCTTGAGGAGCTGAAAGATGGCAATGTGTCTAGGGCTTCAGGGTGGGTGGCATTAGGTGAGGCTGGAGAAGTAGGCAGTGACAGTTCACACAAGGCTTTATGTTAAGTATTTGGGACTTTAATAAGGAAAATGGAAAGACATTAAGGGACTTTAAGCAGGGGGGTAACTACATTAAATTTTATAAAGATTACTCTGTCTTCATTATAGGATACAGAGGGAGGCCAGAGCTGTTACATAGATTCCTACTAATAAAGAACAGCAAAATCCCCCCACTGTACAAGTATCAGGTGACAACTTCATGAAAATAAACAAGCCTCAACAACATAGTACTCTAAGCTTTATGCTACCTATATAAAGTAACAGTGGCTTTGACAAGGATGTTGAGTGAAAACAGAGATAAGTGCACAGGATGGAAATACCTTAATGAAACTGAAAAATAAGACTTAGTGGCTGTTAGAAGAAGGATGAAAGAGTGAGAAAAGCCAAGAAAAGTCCAGATTTCACACTGAGGACCCAAGAGACATTAGATCTTCCATTAGAGTTAGTTTGGGGGAATCAGTGTGTTTAGCTCTGTGATTAACAAAAAAGAAAATAAGACATTTCCTGATCCTCAAAAAATTAGTTAAATGCCTAAATCCAAATTCCAAAAACAAAATAGAGACTATTTAAGTGGTACATGGTACAATAACGATCTTATGGGTAACATAAACCCTGAATGAACTGAAGCAGTCAGAAAAGAAACACTATGGAAATTATGTCACTTGACCTGTGCTTTGATGAAGTGGCTGTAAAACTGAGTGAAGGGTCACTAGGTAGTTATAAAGGGTCCTGAGGAAGATACGGAGTTATAAGAATCAGCAGTCTTGGAGAATTCTGATGGCCTTGAAAGCCAAAATAGAGACTTGGACTTGGAATAGTGTAGATATCATGGAATGACTGTAGCAGGAAATTTGAGGTTCCTGCCGATGGTAGTAAGTGATAGGCGAGAAATGACTGGCAGATCAGATTGAAGACAGAGAATGCAGATAGTATGGCTATGGCAGAGTTTCAGGCACAAATCAACACAGCTCTGGACCACAGACATGTTAGTGGAAATGGACAGGAAATGTATATTGTAAATTATTTCAAGTAAACAGGTAAGAATAAAGAATTGAGATAATAAGCATCTGTGTATCCACTACTCAGCTTTATCAAATCTTACTAGTAGTTTTTATTTGCTTCTAATTTTTTTCAAAGAATTTTCAAAGAACATACATAACTGACATTCCCTGTTGCATTTCTCAAGAGATAACTACTATTGTAAATTGAGTTTTATCAATTCCATGAATCTATATGTTTACTTCATAGTTAGATATTATAATTTATGATTTTATTGGTTTTTATTCTTTATATAAATGGCAGAAAACAGTATATACTATTCAGCAACTTATTCTTTTCATGCAACAACATTTAACCATGTCAACAAATGATGTTTGTTCCTTTTAAGGCTGTATAATTTTGTGCTACAACTATAACATAATTTAATATTTGTATTCTTGATAGGCAGTTAGGATGTTTTTAGTTTGGGCTGTTAAAAACAAAGCCTCAACATTGTTGCATCTCCTTATGCATAAGTTCTTATGCATTTTCTCCCACTTATAAAACTGTCCCTCAGTATCAGCAGGGAATTGGTTCCAGGACCCCTGTGATACCAAAATCCACAGATGCTCAAGTCCCTTATATGAAATAGTATGTGCATATAACCTACACATATCCTCCTGTATACTTTAAATCATCTCCAGATTACCTAGAAGAACTGGTATAATGTAAATGCTATGTAAATAGCTGCCAAAGCAAGGCAAATTCAAGTTTTGCTTTTTGGAACTTTCTGGAAAAAAAATTTGGAATATTTTCAATCTGCGGTTGGTTAAGTCCTCTGATGCAGAACCTGTGGATATGGAGGGCTGACTGTATACCATGAAGCAAAATTTGATGGCTGCATGGTAAAAGCATCTTCACATTTATTAACTATTGTTAATTTATTCTCCAAAATGGTATTTTCTATTTTCACCAACTGCATTACATATGTGTTAGTGGATTTGCATATCTGTGTCAAAGCTTTGGCAATTTAATAGACACAAAATGGTTTCCAATTTCTTTTTAAGCTTCATTTTCATGGTTACAATGGTATAGGCCTGTTTTCCTTATTGGGCTTCCTCCTTTGGAAATTGTTTATGTATTTCGTGTATTTTGTTTTGTGTTCTTATTGATTTATAGGAATCTTTTATAACTAGTATTTTGTTAGTTATTGTATTGCAAAAACTACTTATTCTAAAGTTTTTTCTTTTAGTCTTTATGGTATCTTTTATGGAGTATGTAAAAAAAAAAAAAGTGATCAAATGTATGTGTATTTTCTTCATTGTTTGCAGTTTTCTTTATCTTATTTAAGAAATTCTGTCTTACTTAGAGGTCTTAAATTAATTTTATCTATACATATTTAGGACCTTAATCTATCTGAAAATCGTGTTTGTTTGTATGGTGAGGAAGACACCTGATTTTATTTTATTTTTCTATTTCCCTGTCACTATGTATAAAGCAATTTATTATTTCCTCCTTTTTTGTAATGCCAACTGTGTTATACATAAAATCATTCTTATATGTATGGGTCTCTTTGCAGATCCTTATTTTGTGCCAGTGGTATATTTTTGCTAATTCCACCACTCTAAATATTATAGTTCTATAGTAAGTCTATGTATCTGGTAGACCAAGCTCTTCTCATTACTCATCAAAATTTCTGTGCCTGTTCTGCTTATTTCTTCTTATGTGTGAATTTCATGGATGATATTTCTAATTCTACCTAAAACATCTGCTGGCAATTGCAGTTATATTAAATTTATATATTAATTTGAAAAAAACAATTATTTTAGTGTTACTGATATTTTCCAACCCATGCATAGGTACTGGTTTCTACATTTATGTACAATCAGGCTTCTGGTTCCACATCAGTGGATTCGACAAAACACAGATCAAAAATATTTGGGAAAAGATATTCCAAAAAATTCCAAAAAGCAAAACTTGAATTTACTGTGCACTGGCAACTATTTACATAGTATTTACATTGTATTAGGTATTCTAAGTAATCTAGAGATTACTTAAAGTATACGGAAGTATGTGTGTAGGTTATATGCAAATGCTATGCTATTTTATATAAAGGACTTGAGCATCTATGGATTTTGGTATCCATTATTTTGTAATTTTACCCCCAGAGGTTTGAACACTTCTAGTCACAATTATTCCTGGGAAACATTGCTTTTATTGTTATTATAAACTGAAGTTTTATCCCTTATATTTTCTAATTAGCTTTGTCTCTGGCATATAGGATTTTGGTATATTCAATTTGTATATTAAAACCTAAATCCCAAAAACCTTATGAGAGCATCAGCTCTCTAGTAAATTCAGAGCATGAAGATTATTTTGAATATTATATTATCTGCAAATAAAGTTATAATCTGCAATCATATTATCTGCAAATAATCACATTATTTATTATGAAAATAATCATATTATCTGCAAATAGTTATAGCTCTTCTTTTCCAGCTCTTTTTCTCCTCATATATGTATTTTATATTTTGAATATGATAATAATTTTTGTATTTAATAGCTCACTTTCATGTTTATTTTCTTGTGGGTACTGATGCACCAGACTTACTTCTATTGTCTCACTTTGTGTTTTCTTCTTTTCCTTCACTCTCCTTCTTTTGGATGGGTCAATTTTTTAGTATCATTCTTTTCTCCCTCTGTGGTAGGTGGACTCTAAGATGACCCCCAATGATCCCATCTTTTCTATTCATGCCTTTATGTAATCACTTCTCCTTGATTCTCTGCTAATGAATAGAGTACAGAAGAAGTAATATTTGCCACTTCCAAGAATAGGTTATATTAAGTCTATGGCCTCTGTCTTGGAAATGCCCTCTCATTTTTTTTTTTTTTTTTTTGAATGCTCACTTTGGGGAAGCCAGCTGCCATGTCATGAAGCAGCTCTGTGGAGAGGCCTGGTGAGTACACTTGAAAGCAGATCTGAGGCCAGCTAACAGCCATGTGAGTGAGCTTAGCAGCAGGTAAGAATCATCAAAGATGTGTACAGACAAAGAAGTGGAGACTACTGCCATAAAAATAGTTGAAATAATAATGATCTTTGGATGTGGACAGGGTAAGAAGGAAAATGATGACAGAATATTTCAGATAGACATGGAACTGGAATCTAAAATACTCTAAAGAGAATGGGAAGTACAAAGTGAGCAAGAATAATAAAGACAATCCACACATGAAAGAAGGTTTAAAGATGGGAAAGCAGATAAGACATAGAAATATAACATAAAGAAGTTTAAGAACTTTCAACCAGGAGAAAGTATCTTGCTGCAGAGACAAAGAGAAAAGTTATGTGATATGAAATGCAATACTGGGCACTACGGATCAAAATTGACATAGTCAAAATGATTTAGCTCTTCTGCAAAGGCAGAAGACCTATAGGGATGTCTGCTCGAGTTTTGAGTTTTATGATAACTAAAAAAGCAACAAAATGCTTTGCTTATTCTTTTTCTTACTTTTTAAGATCAAATCACTTCCACAGATTTTGAAGTAATTTAAGGAAGTTTACTTGTTCTTAATAATTATATTCTTAATTTGTTTTTTTTTAGAAAAGAGTCCATACAGAATTAGGAAATATAAAAGGTGTGTGTGTGTGTGTATATATATATATATATACATAAAGATTTTGAAGAAAAGATTTGCTCTTTTTGAAAGGAATTATAATAAACCAAATAATTATTTCTTGAAATATAACACTGCAATCTAATGAGATGTTTCATTGCTGCTAAAGTCAGCTTATCAAAGAATGGTGGTGACAGTGAAAAACAGTAAATTTTTAAATTAGAATCTTGCATAAACCATTTTAAACCAATCACTTATTTTAATTAAAATGTTCAGTTCCCATTTAAATCAAAAATTTTCATAAACAAATGCAATGTTTTGCTTTAGTGGTATTCTTTTTTACTTTAGCCCATCCACTGTTTCTCTGTGAGGCTTGAATTAAGTTAATAGGTTTTTCTGGTTTGTTTTTTGTTTGTTTGTTTGTTTGTTTTTTGCAGTACCCGGGCCTCTCACTGCTGTGGCCTCTCCCGTTGCGGAGCACAGGCTCCGGACGCGCAGGCTCAGCGGCCATGGCTCACGGGCCCAGCCGCTCCGCGGCACGTGGGATCCTCCCGGACCGGGGCACGAACCCGCGTCCCCTGCATCGGCAGGCGGACCCTCAACCACTGCGCCACCAGGGAAGCCCTCTGGTTTGTTTTTATTTATTCTTTTAAAATAATAGCACAATTTCTCATAGCATAACTCCTTTTTGACTCTGAAAAAAAATCATTATTCTTCAAAATAGAAAAATAACATTTTAGTCCATAAATTTCATCATTATCTTTCATTTTGATTAACCATAACTTGGGTGTGTGGGTATGTGTGTGTTTGAACATTTGGCATTATTTCCTTTGCCCAAGATCATGCTGTACACTCTAAACAAAACAGACTAACACCTGTCACATTAACAGTGATGGTCTTTACCTTAGTAGCAGAATAAACAATATGATATCATGAAAAATCAGCTGACAACTCCCTTGTAGCAAAAGTAATTGTGTTGACTCTGAACAACCTGGAATGAAATATTCCTGACAAAAAGCTGACATTCTGCATGTCCTTGGGTAAGTCAAATGACCTTCTGTATTCACAGGATATTAGCAATTTCTTAATACAGCATAAAATTCTAACAGTAATAATAGTTTTGCCATTTTTACAATTTCCACTGGGTATGTGTAGCTTGGTAGATGATGTGATATGCAGTGCTTTCGTATCTCAAAATATTTCTTTCTCTGTAACTTATTAACTATATAATCTTTATGACAGGGCCCAGCATCATGTGTACAAATAAGGAGTAATAGATAAACTATTCCTTTAGCTGGATAACATTTAGTAAAAATGGTTTTGAATACAATAGGTCCATAAACACAAGAATTTGTGTTTATTTACTGATGTGTCCCAAAAACCTATTGATAAAAATAATGACTGGCAAGAGGTAGATGCTTAACAGGTATTTGTTGGATGAATTGTTGAATGGAAGACAGTTGACTAGTTTCTCATGCTAAGTTGTTATTTCTCTCAGATCTACAATCATCACTCAAAGCCTGTACTATTAACTGTGTTTAAACGGTATCTCAAAAATGCATTAAAACTCTATAAAACTCCATCTATTAACACTAACATGACAGTGTAGTCTATGTGTGTCTAGCACTATGAAAATTTGCCACGTTTATGTTGTGAGGGTGAAACTGCATTGTCATTTGTAATACAGGGAAAATAGTGTCCTCTAATACCCCAAAAGACTATGTCCAGCACCACAGTCAAAATAATGGTAAGAATTCTTCACCTCCATCAGGACTCCTTGGGTAGTCAGGGGATATTTTAAATTGTGTATTTATAATCACTTAGCCAAAGGCAAGCACAGAAAATGTGTTAATTTACTGTGAAATTTGACCTAGATGATTTGTGCTTAAATACATAAAATGAAGATACTGACTTACGTGGAGTTCTGTAACCTATAAAAGTCCTCACTTAACCATTTCAGAGATAAAGCAGTTTTAGGGGTGTTAATTTACATATCTAAACTAAAATGTAAAAATTTGCATTACTATATTAAAAGGTAAAAATTTTTAAATACAGAAGGAACTCACGTATACTTAGCATTTACCATGTGTATGGCACTCTGTTCTTAATGATATCTATCATCTATCTATCTTTAGAGGGAGAAAGAGAGATAGAGACCCTAGTTAACTGTGTTTTCCAAAAGTTAAAACATTTTTCTTTGGGTCACTAGCTAATCTACTGAAAGAGTAAGCATTCAGAGAGGAAATGAAAATCTCCCCTGCTCACTTACAAACAATTGTCTGGTGACAGACATAGAATGACTATAGAATTACATGCATATCTGAATGTTTATTTACTCAATCAAAAGTCCAAACATTTTAGGAAGGGCAAACATAGCAGTACCTTGCAAAAAGAACTCAAAGTAATCAAAATCTTAATGAAACTTTAGAGAAGTCATCAATTTAACTACAGACTAAAATGAAATTCAGTGAAAACAAAGAGAAGATTGAGGGAAAAAAAAGAATGGAAATGGGAAGAAGGGCAAAACTCAGTGAGCTTAATCAAATACGAGTCCCAGATGTGAGTAATCAACACACCCTAATCAGCATGGAAAGACATTACATAAGAAATGTGTTACAACTGCTGGCGCGGTGGGGCTGGTTTCTCTCCTCATAGAGCCTAGACCTCATTTCAGCTGATGCTAATACTCCTTTCAGAGGCAAAAGAAGGTGGCTCCTGGAGGCTTAGTCCTTTCAATAACTATCCATACGTAGTGGGCACAGACCTCTTGCAGAATCTGCTTATACTTTCTGAGACATGTATTTAGTCACAGACAACTACAGCCCACCCTTCTAAGAATTTGATATTTAAAACTTTTCATTATGCTTGAAAATGAGAATTTTCATTGTGATTACACTGAATAAATGTATATGAATAATTAAATGTTAATAAATACCAGTTATTTAAAGTAAATAACTATTTCCTAAAAAGAGACTTCAAGCAAGAAAATTTAAGATATTACTGAGCTGTCCTTAGTGCAACTATGGAAAAGACACAGTAGCCTTGACAAACATTGCTTAGTAACAATGATCATGTTATTAGCCTCGGGACTTCCTTGGTGGTCCAGTGGTTAAGACTCTGTGCTCCCAATGCAGGGGACCGGGGTTCAATCCCTGGTCAGGAAATTAGATCCTGCTTGCTTCAACTAAGACCCAGTGCAGCCAAATAAATAAATATTAAAAAAAATAAGTTATTAGCCCCATCAGTTCTGCAGAAAAGGACACATTATTATGTAGCAGGGCCAGCAGGATAGAGAGCCATTTTCCTGAGGTCCTACCATAAGATCCTCTGACACAACGATTTCACTCATAAGAATATATCTTAAGGAAATATCAATGAAGTAAGCAAATGTATATGCGAAAAACATTCCAATGTTGTTTGTAGTAGAAAAAAAAATGGAAACTAAATAGATTTCCTCTAAATAAACAAATGTGATAAATAAGTGATTATACATCCACATTATGAATGCAGCCACAAAAAAGAGCTTTTCAAAAATTGTTAATGACGTGGGAAAACACACATAAGATTAAGTGAAAAGTTCATTATTCAAAATTCAATATAGGATATAACATTAATGTTGTCAAAAGTATATATGTATACATAATAAAATGTAATATATATATAATAAAAACCTTAATGTTTTTTGAAAATGTGATGTTTTTTCTAGGAAATCCACTTGCGTGAGTTCTTTAGGTTCATAAATGTAAAACAAGTCCCCAGGGCTTCCCTGGTGGCGCAGTGGTTGAGAGTCCGCCTGCCGATGCAGGGGACACTGGTTCGTGTCCCGGTCCGGGAAGATCCCACATGCCGCGGAGCTGCTGGGCCCATGCGCCATGGCCACTGAGCCTGCGCGTCCGGAGCCTGTGCTCCGCAATGGGAGAGGCCACAACAGTGAGAGGCCCGCAAACCCCAAAAAAAAAAAAAAAAAAAAAAACAAGTCCCCAGTCATTACCTTGGAGAAACTGTGAAGATAATATTCACCTGACTGAATGGTAATATTTACGCTGAGGACATACTGTAAATTATGTACATTTTTTAAGCAGTTTTGTCTCTAAATGCTTTTTTTTTTCCTCCTTGGTAAAAGTGTTCTTTGCTGTTTAAAGATTTAGAATACTCAACGCCTCTGTGTGTGTGTGTGTGTGTATGTGTCACGTATGTATGTGGGCATATCTTTGTTTAAACAGTTGCTCACAAAAAATCTGGAACTGAAATTCTGAAAACCAGAGGAAGGACATATATAAAGAGATGCAGGAATAACTATGCCATGTAGAAGATAAAACTAACTAAAAAAAAAAAAAAAAAATTACACTAGGTACCAGGCTCTATGAATAGTCAGCTTTTATCTAAGACTAGGTATCTCAATATATATTGGTATTAGAGTGTTTTGATTGTCCAGTCTGAGCACTGAGATCCAATTATGTGTACAAGAGGAGTTACTCTTAAAGAGGGTTTTTACTTACACTATAGTTCATCTTATGATATGGCAAATCCTGGCGTAAGAAATTAAAATTGTGACTTATGGTTACCAGGGTGTAAGGGTGAGAGAGGGATAGTTAGGGAGTGTGGAATTGACATGTACACACTGCTGTATTTAAAATGGATAACCAACAAGGACCTACTGTATAACATAGAGAACTCTGCTCAATATTATGTAACAACCTAAATAGGAAAAGAAGTTGAAAAAGAATAGATATATGTATATGTATAACTGAATCACTTTGCTGTACACCTGAAACTATCACAACATTGTTAATCAACTATACTTCAATATAAAATAAAGAGTTAAAAAAATAAAATAAAAAAGAAATAAGAATTTGAAGATAAATCTGAGGCAGTGAGAAAGGAATTTCCTGTGCTTTCTGAGAGATTTTCTGGGCTTTGGAAGACATGCACAAGGACAATTTTACTAAAAGAAGGAGACCTGCACTCTGGCATGGAGTAGTGAACAGAAGCTACACAGAGAGTCATCTGACCAGGGTTTCCTTGGTCTTAAGTCTGTAGACCCCAAGAGAAGCCAAATCTAACTTGATATTTTATTCTTCTGGCATGTACTCCTGAACCTACATCGAGTTCTGTTATGTATCAAGTCACTTTGGTGCCATAGGGAATTAAGGAAAGGGTCTGCCCAGGTCTTGGGCTGGAGAGGCAAAGTAAAATATGCTACCCTCTCTCAAGAGCATATTTAGTGATGGTAGCAGAAGAGCCAGATGAAGAGATGGCATTTTAGGCAGTTGTTCAGCTTTCCAATCCCACAGGGCACCTAAAATATCACATAAAATGTAATGAGAGAGAAAGTAAACTAATCAGAACTCTTTTCAGGTAAAAAGGAATATTTCGACAAGTCACTAGTATTGAGTTTAAAACCCACAAGAAACTTGTGTAACAATGGAATGCTAAGCTCCCTTTTAAAGATGATGCTCTGGGTAACTTCAGAGATTTATCATACAGAGGAGGGTGTGCAATTCTAGGGCCAAAACTGAAACACCTGGAACAACATGTACAATCACCTTCCCCAGCAGTGCTCAGCCTCTTCTCTACATAATGAAAGATACTTAGAAATGATCACCTGACACCAAATCATTAGCCTTCTCAGAGCGTCCAAGCCCAGACTGTCCCAGACAGCTACATGCAGAGTCTGGTTCTGGGAAACCATGATGGGTCCCAAGGACGGATGGGCCCAGCACAGTGTTCATCCCCAAAGTTCAAAATGTGCACTCAAGAGGGTGTGAAGAAGAGACTGGAGTGGAAGAAGTACAGGAGTCATCCGCGGTATCCACAGGGGGTGGGCTTCAGGACCCTCCACAGATACCAAAATCTTCAGGTGCTCAAGCCCTTTATGTAAAATGGCATAGTATTTGCATATAACCTATGCATATCTTCCTGCATACTTTAAACCATCTTTGATTACTTAAAATACCTAATACAATGTGAATGCTATGTAAATAGTTGTCAGCAAGCAGCAAATTCAAGTTTTGCTTTTGGGAACTTTCTGAAAATTTTTTTCCAAATATTTTAGATTCCTGGTTGGTTGACTCCATTAATGTGAAACCTGTAGATAGAGAAGGCTGACTATATAGTGATTGCATTCCTGAGCACAGGACAGACTTGAGGAAAAAGTTGTGAGGTCTTTGAAGAAAGAGAAAAATTAGGGCTTAAACCACTGTAATTCCTGGCATTGAAAGTTACTGACTTTCTTTCCAGATGAACTACCTGAGGGAAGAGATTTTTGGGGTTTATTGTTAAGTCCCTAGTGACTGAGACAGTGCTTTGCACATACTAGGTGCTGACTGTTATTTGAGTATAGAAAGTGACTTCATTTTTCACTTGTGTTAAAAAAAGCTTAGTCATTTGGGCTTAATATATAAGTGAACATATACATTCTTACATACATATGTGCATATATACTACACATATCTCTACAGTAGTATAAGGAAATTTGCTAAAATATCAACAGTGTTTATCCCTGGTTCAAGTTATTACAAGTTATGATTTTGTTTCCTTTCTTATATTTTTCAATATTTGTAAATTTCCTACCTAGTTAGAATTAAGCAAAGAATGCTACTAAAAGAAAGACAATTCAAAATCCATAGAAATACATCCTAATAATACAAACAAAAATACTTAATAGATAGCAGATTATAATCACAAATGTCTTATTTTTAAAATCACCTGATATCTCAAACCCTGTTCCATATTTCATCAACACAGGTGTTTTACATGTATGACTATCAAGTTCCATATCAGAAAGGAGCATTGCTAAAAGTGGAGATGCAATAGCTGGTGGGGAAAAAGAGCATTCTCTCCCTTACCCTGCAGAGTGGAAGTTTAAAACAAATAATGGCCAAAGTACCCTAGCTGAGATTTAAGCCCTTGTAAATGATGTATTTTTCCCCCACACAACATTCGGATGGGCCATGAGATTCTATTCCTTTGTTTTTCCTACGTTCCAAAATAATCAACCACACAACTAATCGACATATTCCTTTTTTGCCTTGCTATATTTTCAGCCAGGAATAATTTTAAATTTTGGCTTGAAAATAATTTTATATTCCTATATATAATCTGTGTATTTTTGCTCTGATACTTTATCTATTGACATAAAATTGTCCTAACTTTCTTTCTTCATAAATTCTTTTCTCATGTACTGATCAAAAAGACCTTCCACAGGGAAGAACAAAGAGATCTATGCAGATCAGCCATTTTAATGAAAAGCACTTTTATTCCCTAGTCTGATTCTGATTTGATATCTTTCACAAATGAGTTAAAGGGCAATAAAATGTCAAAAGAAAGGAGGACAAATACCTTCCAGGATTAATGGCTGTTTCACCTCCCTCCAGACGTACATCTATCTTTTTTAGGAAGGCAGGAGGCATACACTCACTGATGAGTTCAGAGAAACAGAGCAAACATCAGGGTTGCTTTCGTGGGTCCTCACTTCAAATTAGTAATTAAAGTACTGGAAAAGGCATTCATCCCAGCAATTTCTACCGCTCTAGATTCTGAATTCTTTAACTGGAAACACTTGACAGAGATTCCTAAGACTACTACTCTAAGTGACTTCTGAAGGTTACCCCAAAACTTCCCCTAATACTGAAACAAGCTTAACTAACAACATCTTTCTAATTAAGCAAAGGTGAAAGGGGACAGGTAAATCTCCCAATCCTAAATTCTTCCCATAGAGGTCAATTTTTGCGCATCTATTCACACAACAAATATACACTGATTGCCTATGCTAAGTCAGGCACTGGATCTTCAGTGGTTGACAAGGGAGATGAGGTTTACATTCTAATGTTGAGTACCTTCCAGCAGGATAAACAAAAAGTAAAAGTAAACAAACAAGTGACAGGTAAAGGCAGACTGGACTTGGGGCCCTGGAGGACATGAGCTAGATGCCATGGCTAGGGTGGAGAAGAGCAGTGGAGATGTGGTTGATCAGCTAAGCTGCTCTAAGGTGATGACCTTCATGATCAAAGGCAGGATGGTGAGGGGTGGAAGTGTCCAGGAAGAAAGCATTAGGAGTGGGATCATCTGGGGAATGAATAACTTATTCTTTTGAATATTGTACTTTAAAATGTGCTTAAATATCATACATTTAATTCACCTGTGTGTATGGGTTTAATCAGAACATTTTCACAGCAACTCTCTGTGAGAGAGCTTACAGGATAACAGGAGCAAAAAGGAGTAATTTAGGATATTTTATAGTTTCTATACACCTCTAACCTCACAAAAGGTCCAAAATCAATGTGATATGTGTCTTTCTCCAGTCTTCAAAAAGATCACCAGGTCTTTAAAATCAGAGTCAAGCAGATGTTTCCCAAATCAGGTCTGTATCACAGGGACATCCCAATGTCCCTATAGCAGTAGTTTGTAACGTGCATAAGAATGTCCTGATATACCTATAAAAATTGAGGTCCTCATTCCTACTCCAACAGATATGAGTTCTTGACTTTCAGTGTGGGGTCCTGGAAATTGCCTTCTTGGGTGACTCTGATGCTTATAGTCTGTGAATCATATCTTAAGAAAAACTACTCTCAAAATTTCTTCTCAGCAGTATGGTCCAGACTTTGCCTAAGACTTGACATCATATGTGGTCTAGATTAAAATTGAGACTGGTGGCACAACATACTTGGTCCTGCCTGTCCCAATGCCACTGCTCATTCACAAATACCTTTGTATGTATTGGAAAAACTTTCTGCCATGTAGGTAGGGGTTCAAAGAAAGGCTCCTTTCCTCCACAGAGATAACTCTGAACCAGGGTGCACGGTTTGGCTAGAGGAAAATGGACTAGATTTCAGCAGCACTGACCCTCTAAACTGTGTTGGGCTTTTTAACAGAGGCTGCCCAGCAGCAGGCTGCAGTCCTGCCATTATCCTAGAGCACATAAATCAAAATCAAAATGTGCATCAGAACCGGGAGTGCCAAATTATTTTACAATTAAGATGGAATTCATCACTTGCACAGATTCTTGTTTTGTTGTCTTTCTCTTATTGTTCAGTACCCACAGCTAGTTTTACTGGTTTTGTGTTGCCAGTTGTGTGTTAGTGTTTCCTTTAGCAGTATAATTTGTAAAATTGGAGAGATACATGTTAGAGATAGTCTATATATTCTAGTTGTTTTACTAACCTGAACCCAGGAAATTATCAGCTCTTTGTTAATATCTTTTGCAGGTTCTTTATCCACTAGCCAACTTCAAATTCTTTAGGGGTGTGCCCAAATCCTCTTTCTCTCATCTCTCTACATTTTCCCCTGGATAACCTATCCATTCCTATGACTACGAGCACTATCATCTAATGATCTAGAGCTTTATAACTCAGAATCTGGTATGAGCTCTAGACCTCTTATATGTTTGCATTTGAATGTATCAAGAACAGTGTATCCAAAATGAATTACTGACCCATCTCTTTCAAAGCTGTACCTGTTCCAATCTATAGGCCCAATCAATCAAAGTCAAAATATGGACAATATTCTTGATTCTTTACCTTCTGTTGCTCTGTGCATCTTTTAAGGTCTAAATGGTAAAGGAGAAATAATTTATGCACTTAACAGCAAAGGAAATCTGATGCAAGGAACTGGTTTCGTAGGTGATAAAAAAGCTAAACAGAAATTGGATGCAACCCAAAGATTAGCAAAAGAGCCAAGAGAGGATATGATGTTACTGGGGACTGGAGGCGAGGAGCATCTGGCAGAAGATAGAACAAAATCATGCCAACCTAGAGTGAGCTGAAGCCATGGGCAAAATGCTACACCTGCAGAAATGAGCCTCCTCCAAACTCCAACTAGTGCCTTATGTCAGTGGAAGCCACATACAGTAGGGAAACACAGTCTAAACGCAAGAGGGAGGAGATATGGGGATATATGTATATGTATAGCTGATTCACTTTGTTATAAAGCAGAAATCAACACACCATTGTAAAGCAATTATACTCCAATAAAGATGTTTAAAAAAATTAAAAAATAAAAATGCAAAATTGAAAAGGGGAAGGATGAACAATGGATTTGAGGGCACAACTACCAATACAAACAGATATTGCTAAAATCTATCTATCACTTTCCTCCAAGCCAACTATTTTACTCCTGCAGGCTTCTCACATGTCCCTGTCCAATTTGTGCTCTATTCAGGAACCAGAATAATTCTAACTCAAATATAAATTGGCCCTATTTCAAATGTAATTTTTCACCTTCACTCCTTTCTCGCCTGCTTAAAGCACATCAACGACTTCCTATTGTATTTCTAGTTACACTTAACCATGGCCTGTAAGACTCCCTATTCTAGGTCCTGCTGATCTTTCCAAACTCATCTCTGGCCACTATCCATCTCATCCAATCCATTCCAGAGATACTAGTCTCCTTTTAGCCTCTGGAACACGCCAAGGTTTTTTCATCCTTAAAGTCTTAGAAGTCTTGCTTAATTATTGAATGGCTGACTCTTCTTATCTTCCAAAGCTGATACAATGCCACTGACTTAGGTGGCCTGCCCAGAAAACTGCATCTAGGTAACATCTGCCCCACCAACCTGTTGCCTTTACAGCTCTTTTCTCAGTTTATACATTTGTGTTTTTTTATTTGTTCCCATCTTCCACCATTAAGCTATAGGTACAATGAGATAACACATACTATGTCAATTTCCATTATATACTCAGAATATAGCAGAGTATTTGGTACATTATCAACATTCAAAATGATTATTGAGTAAATAATGAATCTAGAGAGGACTTGAAGATGAATTGGAAACTAAATATGTTAAGAGAAAGTGCAAACATAAAACAAAAATCTTCATGTACAGTATTTTTTCTAAATTATTATTATAGAACATGGCAATTATAGTACTAAGGATATTGATTAGGTATATCATAAATATGATGGAAGAAAAAGTTTCCTGGTTGTGTTACAGAAATCCAATAATTACATGTACTTTTAGTGGTATAATGAGTCACTGATTTTTTTTTACTTCCAATAGGGCAGTGTTTCTGAAGATTCTGATTTAATAAGTCCAAGGTGGATCTAAGATTCTGCATTTTTAACAAGCACTGAGGTGATTCCCAAGCTACTGGTCCAGGGACCACATTTTTTTGTAGCAAGAGAGCCGTCAAGTTGATGAATTATATTTACATGATGTTTTTCAGTGTCTACACCTTTTAGCTTCTCTGCCTTCTGAGCTGAAAAGTAGACAGAAACTACAAAATCAATAAAACACAATGTTCAATTAGTCTAATCAGTCTCTTGGCCACATTTTGTTCATCTGAAATTATTGCCTCAACCTCTATTTACTTTAAAACAGCATTTCCTAACAGATTTTGTAGTTCAAATTTTCATCACTAAAGCATTAACTAACTCATGTTTGAGAACTAACAATTAATGTACAAATCAATAATGGTAACCTTCATTTATATAGTGCTTTCCAGCTTACACAGAATTTTCAGGTACATTACTGTGTTTAATCCTCACAGCAATCCAAGATGTAGCCAAGACAAGAATCATTAACCTTATACTATAGAAAAGGAAGTTGATGTAGAGAGACATTAACCATGATAATAATCAGTAATATGTTTATAACTTTAAGTTTATAAATGCGTTTAATATGCATTAGCTAATTTGATTGCCATAATGATCATCAAAATCAGATAAATATCTGCTCTTGGTTATTGGTCATATGCAGCTACAGTGTCCCAAAATGCTTTTTTTTTTTTTAACATCAGTTTTATTGTATCTGTCTCCTTGGCTGTATTTAGAGAAAATAGTCTATGGGAATCTGAAAATTTGGATTTGAGTCCTTGCTCTATTATTCATTCCCTGTGAGACCTGGTGCAAGTGACTTCACTACTTTGAGGCCCTGTGATCTTATCTGTAAATTGGAAGGAATAATAACTTCCATTAGAGGGAACAACATTTCTCTCTCCTCAGGTTTCCAGAAAGGTGGTATCCATTCTACTCCCTAGAAAGAAACACTTTTGAAGAAATGCCTTGAAATTATCTCTTCCTACGCCCCTTATGTTATACACACCTCCCTGAAGGATACAGAAATTGATTTATCTGATTGGAGAGATAGGAAGAATCTGACACCATTGATCACATCCTTCTATTGGGAAGGGTTGTTACTCAAGTGACAATTCCCATTTCTTGTCCATAATATGTTGTATGCAGAACTAAAGCATTCCCTTCCTGTATTTATGCATTAATGCTGCTGATCAGGTCTGAAGATTTTCTTCTAGAAGTAAGTTTGGAAGCCCAAATCAGTCAAAATTTAGAATCTGAAGGTTATCTGAGTTCAAAGTTATAGGAGAGACTGAGATTATTTCATGCAGCTGGCTAGGTCTCTTTTCTGAGAACTTTATCTACTTGAAGGTGGGGAAGTGGTCTAAAGTCAGGGGGAAAAGCACAATGCCTGGAGGCCCATTTGTAGTTGCATTATCCAACCTGCTTTCCAACCGACAATCTGATATTTTAATCCCCCTCAGACAACTATGGGTATTCGTCAATCGGTTTAGTGCTTAGAAAGAAGATAGGGTGAGCTCTTTTACCAAGGACCTGCCAATATGGGCCACGTTCGGCCATCAAGAAGGTGGCCCATATTGAGAATTACTATACATGCTTGGGTACCGACTTCCACACCAACAAGCACATGTGCGAGGAGATCACCATTATTCCCAGAAAGAAGCTCCACAACAAGATCACAGTCTATGTTGCACATCTGATGAAGTGGATTCAGAGAGACCCAGTGAGAGGTATCTCCATCAAGCTGCAGGAGGAGGAGAGAGAATTATGTGCCTGAGATCTCAGCCCTGCAGCAGAACACTGAAGTAGATTCTGACACTAAGGAAACACAAGCTCTCGGGCTCTGGCAGTCTGTCCAATCTGCAGGTCACTCAGCCTACAGTTGGGATGAATTTCAAAACACCACTTGGAGCAGTTGAATCTTTCTGCAGTACTGTAATATTTTCAATAAACCTCGGACAACAAAAACAGAAAGAGCTATTATTGTTAATATTCCCATCATTGGCTCACGATAATAGGAATGATAAATCTGCATACCAATACAAACAAATGAGGAGGAACAAAATAAGGGCAAGTGAGACTATATGAGAGGTATTTCATCATTTATGAAGATGTGAGTACTGATTCTTAATTTTAGTTTAACAAATCAACAGAACAAATTCTTGAAGATTATCTTTAGCTCTATTTAAAAGTTTAGGACTGGGAAGCTCAAACAAGTGATTTTTCCAAGGCCATATACTTGATAAGTGTCAGGACTAAGACATAAAGCAATGATTTTTTTTTTTTTATAAGTGTGCTTCTTCCATTTGTGATTCATTGCCTCAATTTCAATAATTTCATTGTTTCCACTGACATGAAAAGTAACCGAAGTATAATACACAAAACAAAAAAGTATATACTCCCCAATTATATGCTTTGAGATTTTACTATTCATTAATATCATTTGTGGACACCATGAATTTTTTATTTATTATATATACATTTAATTTTTTAAAATGTCTCTTACCTTATAAATTACAACCAAACTTTACTACTTACTACAACAATTATTCTCTATATTTGTATTTATAAATTTCATCTTGAGTCAGAGATTAAATAAAAGAAAACATAGGCATAAGGATTATAACTCAGGCCCAGAAAATTCATAGACTTATAAGACATCCTGATGTGAGGGCCATCTGCTTTCAAGGAAAAAAAACAAAACAAAACAATGGGGATAGATGAATGGATGACCTGCTGCCAATAGCACTGATAAATGTCTCTGAAGAAGTGACCAAACATCCTTCAGGTCCGGATTGGTTGAGGGTCACATTAAGGAAAGAAATGTTCTGCTGAATCAGACATATGACTGATATCACACAACTGAAAAAAATCCTGTTCTTAAATTAAAAAATCTAAACAGATAAATGAGAAAAAAGACCAAATATCTTTCCTCACTAAAGTCTAGATCAAGAACAAAAGAGCTTTGAAAACAGGTCAAGAAGATTCATGAAAAAAATAATTTGGAAAAACACTACTCAGGAACATTTAAGGTGCATATATCAAGTTTACATATTACCTTTTACTTCATCTGTGAGCATTTATATAAAAACATATAACAACTTGGTTAATAATAGCACAAAATATAGATTTTCAACACCCTACCAAGTTGAGAATAGTCTCAAGTACTCAGAATTTAACAGACATGTTAAATTCCTGATGTATCTCTCTGAGATGAGTCCTGGATATGAAAAAATAGGAGGGACAAATAATCCCATGTAGTATTATGATTATTTTCTAAAGCACTCTACTGAACTGCCCCATGATTAGATTAATAAGCATCTCATTTAGTTCCTATTTTAATCAATTTCATGCAATTTTACAAATGTATGTTAAGTCTTTATAAGATAAATAAAAATGAGCAAGACACTACACTGATTCTCAAGGGCACTCACATTTTAAGGTGGGAGTTGACCCCTATAGCAATTTACTACAATCTTAATAATGATGGCATAATAGAGGTGTATACAAAGTATAATAGAATCGACCAGGAAGATGTATTATGGAGAAGGGGGCATGGCATGGAAAGAAAGCACAGAAAGATAAAAATAACATAAACATGGTTAAGTGGACACAATTCTCAAATGCTAGACTTTCTCTTGATTACCCATTGAATCACACAGTCTCATTCTCAAGAAATTTCAAATCACAAAATTGAGTGCTATGACCTAAATCTGGCTGGGAGTTGGGATGTTTCCTGGAGCTCCTACCACACAATGTGTCACACACTCAGAGGGTACTCAGCGGTTGGCTGTTGCTAATAATGATGTCTCTGATAGGTCATTTATACTTCAAATGCTTATAACTGTAGATCACTGATTATCAAAAATGATTAAGTGAATGTTCACAATAATTTACAGAAAAGGTAGCACACAAATAAGAACAGAAAGAAGAGAAACCTGTTAATCACACGGGATGACTTAGGAAATAAAGCAGAAAAGCATCAGTGTCATGAAAGTCATGAAGCAAGGTAACATGTTAGCTTCTGTGCAAGCACTTTCATTAAAATGTGCTAGGTCTGGAAAATAGTGAGGAAATTGTTATTTTTAGCATGCAGAGAGCATATTCTCAGATCTTAGAAAATGGTGTGAATGCAGTGGGCTTCACTGGAAAAATCCATTATATCACACAGAAAGTAAATGACAGGAGAGATGGAGTAAAAGCTTTCCATATTCAAAAACAAAAATAAGAAGGAAAGAGAGGATGAAAAAGGAAGAAAGAAATCCTCATTTCCCATGACTTCATCATATTTATTCAATGGAATATAATGCAGACATGAGGAATACTAGAAATTTCCCATATCTTTTTTTTTCCAGGCTAAAAATCAAAATATATCACTTAAGAACTAAATGTAGGAAATGTTATTTTAAAATTGTACATTAAATTAAGAAAAATATACTCCAATAAGAGGTTGAACATGAAAAGAAAAAGTTTTAAAATAAAAAAAAGAATATGAATTCAAGGAGATAGTGACTTTGAATTTTCATGTTTCATGATATGCAAAATATATCACATTGTTTGAGGTAGGGTGAGCAGGTATTATTACCTTATTTTACAAAAGGGAAATGATAGAAATAAATTTAAATGTATTGAGCATCTTTTCTTTCTGGTAATATCCCTATGAGAACAAGTTGAGAAGCTGTGCAAAATTAAATTTAAAAGAAAAAAAAATGTTTGAAGGTATCAAAAAGCTACTAAGGCAGCCAGGACTTTAGGGTCCAGGTTCCCTAAGAAAAAGGAACAGCACTGCGATGAGTCCAGTATTTGGTGGTGTGTTTTACCTCATGGCATTTGCTGATTGGTAAGTAGCATAAGATCAAGAGGCTAAAAAGTGGAGCAAGGATTAGTGGCTGAAAGCCTGGGAACCTGAGCCAAGCTTCCAACATGAAAGGGTTATGGGGGCAAACACTGGAGTTTAGAATTTTCCAAACACCCCAGATTAGAGACCAAGACACTGGGCAAGAGAAAATACAATAAGGCAAGCCCAACATTCTGCAGCTATTTTCCCCTTGAGGCATTTGATAATTGATAACAACACATAATGAGAAGCTAAGAACTGAGCAGTGATCTAGGAATCTGGGAGGACAGAAGTGGCTTTCTATGATCTCACAGAGCAAGGACACTCAAAAGGAAGTCCAGATCCCACAAAGGAAGAGCATGCCTGAAACATACTCTAGACTTTGAGTTTGAATCATGAAAGAGAGCATCGATCTGTACCTTGCATTATTTGTACAGTATATAGTGTCTGACATTCAGTAAAATTGCCAGGCATGCCAGAAGACAGGAAGAAAAGACCAAAATCAAGAGAAAAAAGACACTAGAATTGGTGATTCGGATACAGTATTGGAATTATCAGAAATGGACTTTAAAATAACTGTGATTAATAGTTTCAATAAAATAGATAAAGAGAATTTCACCAGAGAACAGGAATCTATAAAAGACGCCAAACAGAAATATGACCACTAAATAAATAAATAAATATATATATATATATATATATATATATATATATATATATAACAGAAGTTAAGAATTCAGTACATGACACTCCTGATTTGAGGTCTCAGAGCTCACCACGGCAGGACTTGAGAACAGAGGTGTAAACTTGTCAGGAGAGGGAAGGCAGGGCAGCAGGAAGAGAGTAAATCCTCATCGAACATGGCAGAAAGTCAACAGATAACTCAAGAAACCTCTATGTAAGCTTATTTTTTAGCGACAAGCAGGTAACCACTAGCTGAACTCAACGGGAACTAGACACGTGAGAGGTCGGCGGGAAGATGGCGGAAGAGTAAGACGTGGAGATCGCCTTCCTCCTCACGGATACACCAGAAATATATCTACACGTGGAACAACTCCTACAGAACACCTACTGAAGGCTGGCAGAAGACCTCAGAGCTCCCAAAAGGCAAGAAACTCCCCACGTACCTGGGTAGGGCAAAAGAAAAAAGAAAAAACAGAGACAAAAGAATAAGGACGGCACCTGCACCAGTGGGAGGGAGCTGTGAAGGAGGAAAAGTTTCCACACACTAGGAAGCCCCTCCGCGGGTGGAGACTGCGGGAGGCGGAGGGGGGAGCTTCGGGACCGCGGAGTGGTGCACAGCGACGGGTGTGGAGGGCAAAGCGGGGAGATTCCTGCACAGACGATCGGTGCCGACCGGCACTCACCAACCCGAGAGGCTTGTCTGCTCACCCGCCGGGGCGGGAGGGGCTGGGAGCTGAGGCTCAGGTTTCGGTTTTGGACGGAGTGCAGGGAGAGGACTGGGGTTGGCGGCTTGAGCATAGCCTGAAGGGGTTGGGGCGCCACGACTAGCCGGGAGGGAGTTCGGGGAAAAGCCTGCACTGGCCGAAGAGGCAAGAGACTTTTTCTTCCCTCTTTGTTTCCTGGTGCGCGAGGAGAGGGGTTTAAGAGCGCTGCTTAAAGGATCTCCAGAGAAGGGCGCGAGCCGCGGCTAAAAGCGCGAACCCCAGAGACGGGCGCGAGCCGCGGCTGAGGGCGCGAGCCCCCGAGACGGGCGCGAGCCGCGGCGGGAAGCGCGAGCCCCAGAGACAGGCGCGAGCCGCGGCTGAAACCGCGGACCCCAGAGACGGGCGGGAGACGCTGGGGCTGCTGCTGCCGCCACCAGGGGGGCTGTGTGCGAGCACAGGTCACTCTCCGCGCCCCTCTTCCGCGGAGCCTGTGCAGGCCGCCACTGCCGGGTTCCCGGGATCCGGGGACAGCTTCCCCGGGAGTACGCACGGCGGGTCTCAGGCTGGTGCAGCGTCACGCCAGCCTCTGCCGCAGCGTCACGCCGCCTCTGCCGCCGCAGGCCCACCCCGCACGCAGTGCCCCTCCTTCCCCCATCCCCCAACCCCCGGCCTGAGTGAGCCGGAGCTCCCGAATCAGCGGCTCCTTTAACCCCGTCCTGTCTAAGCAAAAAAACAGACGCCCTCCAGCGATCTGTGCGCAGGGGCAGGGCCGGGTACAAAGCTGAGCTCCTGTGAGCTGTGAGAGCAGGGAGGAGAGGGGGAGGTCTCTCCCGGCAGCCGCGGAGGCGGCGGATTGAAGCTCCACAATCAACTTGATGTGCCCTGCATTGTGGAATACCTGAATAGACAGGGAGTGATCCCAAATTGAAGAGGGGGAATTTAGGAGCGAGATCTGTGATTTTTTTCCCTTTTCCTCTTTTTGTGAATGTGTGCATGTATGCTTCTGTGTGAGATCTTGTCTGTATACTCTTGCTTCCACCATTTGTCCTAGGGCTCTATCCGTCCATGGTTTTTTTTTAAAAAAAAAAAAAATTTTTTTCTTTTTAATAATTAATTTTAATTGTAATAACTTTATTGAACTTTACCTTCGTTCTTTCTTTCTTTCTTTCCTTCCCTCCTTCCCTCCTTTAGACAGCGAATCACCCCAGGTTGAGGGGGTGGTCTCTGGGAGCAGGATTTATGATTTTTCCCCCTTTGCCTCTCTTTGTGAACGTGTATGTGTATGCTTCTGTGTAAGATTTTCTCTGTATAGCTTTGCTTCCAACATTTGTCCTAGGGCTCTATCCGTCCATGGTTTTTTTAAAAAAAAATTTTTTTTTCTTAATAATTAATTTTAATTGTAATAACTTTATTGTACTTTACCTTCGTTCTTTCTTTCTTTCTTTCCTTCCTTCCTTCCCTCCTTTAGACAGCGAATCACCCCAGGTTGAGGAGGTGGTCTCTAGGAGCAGGATTTATGATTTTTCCCCCTTTGCCTCTCTTTGTGAACGTGTATGTGTATGCTTCTGTGTAAGATTTTCTCTGTATAGCTTTGCTTCCAACATTTGTCCTAGGGCTCTATCCGTCCATGGTTTTTTTAAAAAAAATTTTTTTTTCTTAATAATTAATTTTAATTGTAATAACTTTATTGTACTTTACCTTCGTTCTTTCTTTCTTTCTTTCCTTCCTTCCTTCCCTCCTTTAGACAGCGAATCACCCCAGGTTGAGGAGGTGGTCTCTAGGAGCAGGATTTATGATTTTTCCCCCTTTGCCTCTCTTTGTGAACGTGTATGTGTATGCTTCTGTGTAAGATTTTCTCTGTATAGCTTTGCTTCCAACATTTGTCCTAGGGCTCTATCCGTCCATGGTTTTTTTAAAAAAAAAATTTTTTTTTTCTTAATAATTAATTTTAATTGTAATAACTTTATTGTACTTTACCTTCGTTCTTTCTTTCTTTCCTTCCTTCCTTCCCTCCTTTAGACAGCGAATCACCCCAGGTTGAGGAGGTGGTCTCTGGGAGCAGGATTTATGATTTTTCCCCCTTTGCCTCTCTTTGTGAACATGTATGTGTATGCTTCTGTGTAAGATTTTCTCTGTATAGCTTTGTTTCCAACATTTGTCCTAGGGTTCTATCTGTTCTTTTTTTTTTTTTTTTCTTTCTTTCTAAATATTTTTTAGTACAATAGCTATATTATACTTTATTTTATTTTTACTGTATCTTCTTTCTTTCTGTCTTTTTTCCTTCTTTCCCTCCTTCCTTCCTCCCTTCCTCCCTCCCTCCTTTCTTTCCTTCTTTGCTTCTTTCTTCCTTCCTTCCTTTCCTCCTTTCCTCCTTTCCTTCTTTCTTTCCTCAAACTTCTACTAATTCTCTCTACATTTTCTCCTTCTTTCCCTTCTACCTTCCTTCCTTCCTCCCTCCCTCCCTCCTTTCTTTCCTTCTTTGCTTCTTTCTTCCTTCCTTCCTTTCCTTCTCTCTTTCCTCAAACTTCTACTAATTCTCTCTACATTTTCTCCTTCTTTCCCTCCTTCTTTCCTTCCTTCCTCCCTCCCTCCCTCCCTCCCTCCCTTCTTTCCTTCTTTGCTTCTTTCTTCCTTCCTTCCTTTCCTCCTTTCCCTCTTTCTTTCCTCATACTTCTACTAATTCTCTCTACATTTTCTCCTTCTTTCCCTCCTTCCTTCCTTCCTTCCTCCCTCCCTCCCTCCTTTCTTTCCTTCTTTGCTTCTTTCTTCCTTCCTTCCTTTCCTCATACTTCTAATAATTCTCTCTACTTTTCCTCCCTTTTATTCTGAGCCGTGTGGATGAAAGGCTCTTGGTGCTCCAGCCCAGGAGGCAGGGCTCTGCCTCTGAGGTAGGAGAGCCAACTTCAGGACACTGATCAACAAGAGACCTCCCAGCTCCACATAATATTAAACGGTGGAAATCTCCCAGAGACCTCCATCTTAACACCAGCACCCAGCTTCACTCAACGACCAGCAAGCCACAGTGCTGGACAACCTATGCCAAACAACTAGCAAAACAGGAACACAAACCCACCCATTAGCAGAGAGGCTGCCTAAAATCATAACAAGGCCACAGACACCCCAAAACACACCACCAGACGTGAACCTGCCCACTAGAGAGACAAGATCCAGCCTCATCCAGCACAACACAGGCACTAGTCCCCTCCACCAGGAAGCCTACACAACCCGCTGAAACAACCTTAGCCACTGGAGACAGACATCAAAAACAACGGGAACTACGAACGTGCAGCCTGCAAAAAGGAGACCCCAAACACAGTAAGATAAGCAAAATGAGAAGACAGAAAAACACACAGCAGATGAAGGAGCAAGATAAAAACCCACCAGACCTAACAAATGAAGAGGAAATAGGCAATCTACCTGAAAAAGAATTCAGAATAATGATAGTAAGGATGATCCGAAATCTTGGAAGTAGAATGGACAAAATGCAAGAAACAGTTAACAAGGACCTACAAGAACTAAAGATGAAACAAGCAACGATGAACAATGCAATAAATGAAATTAAAAGTACTCTAGATAGGATCAATAGCAGAATAACTGAGGCAGAAGAACGGATAAGTGACCTGGAAGATAAAGCAGTGGAAATAACTACTGCAGAGCAGAATAAAGAAAAAAGAATGAAAAGAACTGAGGACAGTCTCAGAGAGCTCTGGGACAACATTAAACGCACCAACATTCGAATTATAGGGGTTCCAGAAGAAGAAGAAAAAAAGAAAGGGACTGAGAAAATATTTGAAGAGATTATAGTTGAAAACTTCCCTAATATGGGAAAGGAAATAGTTAATCAAGTCCAGGAAGCACAGAGAGTCCCATACAGGATAAATACAAGGAGAAATACGCCAAGACACATATTAATCAAACTATCAAAAATTAAATACAAAGAAAGCATATTAAAAGCAGCAAGGGAAAAACAACAAATAACACACAAGGGAATCCCCATAAGGTTAACAGCTGATCTCTCAGCAGAAACCCTACAAGCCAGAAGGGAGTGGCAGGACATACTGAAAGTGATGAAGGAGAAAAACCTGCAACCAAGACTACTCTACCCAGCAAGGATCTCATTCAGATTTGATGGAGAAATTAAAACCTTTACAGACAAGCAAAAGCTGAGAGAGTTCAGCACCACCAAACCAGCTTTACAACAAACGCTAAAGGAACTTCTCTAGATAAGAAATGCAAAAGAAGGAAACGACCTATAATAACGAACCCAAAACAATATAGAAAATGGGAATAGGAACATACATATCGATAATTACCTTAAATGTAAATGGACTAAATGCTCCCACCAAAAGACACAGATTGGCTGAATGGATACAAAAACAAGACCCTTATATATGCTGTCTACAAGAGACCCACTTCAGAACTAGAGACACATACAGACTGAAAGTAAGGGGATGGAAAAAGATATTCCATGCAAATGGAAACCAAAAGAAAGCTGGAGTAGCAATTCTCATATCAGACAAAATAGACTTTAAAATAAGGACTATTAAAAGGAATAAAGAAGGACACTACATAATGATCAAGGGATCGATCCAAGAAGAAGATATAACAATTGTAAATATTTATGCACCCAACATAGGAGCACCTCAATACGTAAGGCAAATACTAACAGCCATAAAAGGGGAAATTGACAGTAACACATTCATAGTAGGGGACTTTAACACCCCACTTTCACCCATGGACAGATCATCCAAAATGAAAATAAATAAGGAAACACAAGCTTTAAATGATACATTAAACAAGATGGACTTAATTGATATTTATAGGACACTCCATCCAAAAACAACAGAATACACATTTTTCTCAAGTGCTCATGGAACATTCTCCAGGATAGATCATATCTTGGGTCACAAATCAAGCCTTGGTAAATTTAAGAAAATTGAAATTGTATCAAGTATCTTTTCTGACCACAACGCCATGAGACTAGATATCAATTACAGGAAAAGATCTGTAAAATATACAAACACATGGAGGCTAAACAATACACTACTTAATAATGAAGTGATCACTGAAGAAATCAAAGAGGAAATAAAAAAATACCTAGAAACAAATGACAATGGAGACACAACGACCCAAAACCTATGGGATGCAGCAAAAGCAGTTCTAAGGGGGAAGTTTATAGCAATACAAGCCCACCTTAAGAAGCAGGAAACATCTCGAATAAACAACCTAACCTTGCACCTCAAGCAATTAGAGAAAGAAGAACAAAAAAGCCCCAAAGCTAGCAGAAGGAAAGAAATCATAAAAATCAGATCAGAAATAAATGAAAAAGAAATGAAGGAAACGATAGCAAAGATCAATAAAACTAAAAGCTGGTTCTTTGAGAAGATAAACAAAATAGATAAACCACTAGCCAGACTCATCAAGAAAAAAAGGGAGAAGACTCAAATCAATAGAATTAGAAATGAGAAAGGAGAAATAACAACTGACACTGCAGAAATAAAAAAAATCATGAGAGATTACTACAAGCAACTCTATGCCAATAAAATGGACAATCTGGAAGAAATGGACAAATTCTTAGAAATGCACAACCTGCCAAGACTGAATCAGGAAGAAATAGAAAATATGAACAGACCAATCACAAGCACTGAAATTGAAACTGTGATTAAAAATCTTCCAACAAACAAAAGCCCAGGACCAGATGGCTTCACAGGTGAATTCTATCAAACGTTTAGAGAAGAGCTAACACCTATCCTTCTCAAACTCTTCCAAAATATAGCAGAGGGAGGAACACTCCCAAATTCCTTCTACGAGGCCACCATCACCTTGATACCAAAACCAGACAAGGATGTCACAAAGAAAGAAAACTACAGGCCAATATCACTGATGAACATCAATGCAAAAATCCTCAACAAAATACTAGCAAACAGAATCCAACAGCACATTAAAAGGATCATACACCATGATCAAGTGGGGTTTATTCCAGGAATGCAAGGATTCTTCAATACACGCAAATCTATCAATGTGATAAACCATATTAACAAATTGAAGGAGAAAAACCATATGATCATCTCAATAGATGCAGAGAAAGCTTTTGACAAAATTCAACACCCATTTATGATAAAAACCCTCCAGAAAGTAGGCATAGAGGGAACTTTCCTCAACATAATAAAGGCCATATATGACAAGCCCACAGCAAACATCATCCTCAATGGTGAAAAACTGAAAGCATTTCCACTAAGATCAGGAACAAGACAAGGTTGCCCACTCTCACCACTCTTATTCAACATAGTTTTGGAAGTTTTAGCCACAGCAATCAGAGAAGAAAAGGAAATAAAAGGAATCCACATTGGAAAAGAAGAAGTAAAGCTGTCACTGTTTGCAGATGACATGATACTATACATAGAGAATCCTAAAGATGCTACCAGAAAACTACTAGAGCTAATCAATGAATTTAGTAAAGTAGCAGGATACAAAATTAATGCACAGAAATCTCTGGCATTCCTATATACTAATGATGAAAAATCTGAAAGTGAAATCAAGAAAACACTCCCATTTACCATTGCAACAAAAAGAATAAAATATCTAGGAATAAACCTACCTAAGGATACGAAAGACCTGTATGCAGAAAATTATAAGACACTGATGAAAGAAATTAAAGATGATACAAATAGATGGAGAGATATACCATGTTCTTGGATGGGAAGAATCAACATTGTGAAAATGACTCTACTACCCAAAGCAATCTACAGATTCAATGCAATCCCTATCAAACTACCACTGGCATTTTTCACAGAACTAGAACAAAAAATTTCGCAATTTGTATGGAAACACAAAAGACCCCGTATAGCCAAAGCAATCTTGAGAACGAAAAAAGGAGCTGGAGGAATCAGGCTCCCTGACTTCAGACTATACTACAAAGCAACAGTAATCAAGACAGTATGGTACTGGCACAAAAACAGAAAGATAGATCAGTGGAACAGGATAGAAAGCCCAGAGATAAACCCACGCACATATGGACACCTTATCTTTGATAAAGGAGGCAGGAATGTACAGTGGAGGAAGGACAGCCTCTTCAATAAATGGTGCTGGGAAAACTGGACAGGTACGTGTAAAAGTATGAGATTAGATCACTCCCTAACACCATACACAAAAATAAGCTCAAAATGGATTAAAGACCTAAATGTAAGGCCAGAAACTATCAAACTCTTAGAGGAAAACATAGGAAGAACACTCTATGACATAAATCACAGCAAGATCCTTTCTGACCCACCTCCTAGAGTAATGGAAATAAAAACAAAAATAAACAAATGGGACCTAATGAAACTTCAAAGCTTTTGCACAGCAAAGGAAACCATAATCAAGACCAAAAGACAACCCTCAGAATGGGAGAAAACATTTGCAAATGAAGCAACTGACAAAGGATTAATCTCCAAAATTTACAAGCAGCTCATGCAGCTCAATAACAAAAAAACAAACAACCCCATCCAAAAATGGGCAGAAGACCTAAACAGACATTTCTCCAAAGAAGATATACAGAATGCCAACAAACACATGAAAGAATGCTCAACATCATTAATCATTAGAGAAATGCAAATCAAAACTACAATGAGATATCATCTCACACCAGTCAGAATGGCCATCATCACAAAATCTAGAAACAATAAATGCTGGAGAGGGTGTGGAGAAAAGGGGACACTCTTGCACTGCTGGTGGGAATGTGAATTGGTTCAGCCACTATGGAGAACAGTATGGAGGTTCCTTAAAAAACTACAAATAGAATTACCATATGACCCAGCAATCCCACTACTGGGCATATACCCTGAGAAAACCAAAATTCAAAAAGAGTCATGTACCAAAATGTTCATTGCAGCTCTATTTACAATAGCCCGGAGATGGAAAGAACCTAAGCGCCCATCATCGGACGAATGGATAAAGAAGATGTGGCACATATACACAATGGAATATTACTCAGCCTTAAAGCAAAATGAAATTGAGATATTTGTAATGAGATGGATAGACCTAGAGTCTGTCATACAGAGTGAAGTAAGTCAGAAAGACAAAGACAAATACCGTATGCTAACACATATATATGGAATTTAAGGGGAAAAAATGTCATGGAGAACCTAGGGATAAGACAGGAATAGAGGCGCAGACCTACTGGAGAACGGACTTGAGGGTATGGGGAGGGGGAGGGGTGAGTTTTGACAGGGCGAGAGAGAGTCATGGACATATACACACTAACAAACGTAGTAAGGTAGATAGCTGGGGGGAAGCAGCCGCAAGGCACAGGGATATTAGCTCGGGGCTTTGGGACAGCCTGGAGGGTTGGGAGGGGGAGAGTGGGAGGGAGGGAGACGCAAGAGGGAAGACACATGGGAGCACATGTATATGTATAGCTGATTCACTTTGTTATAAAGCAGAAACTAACACACCATTGTAAAGCAATTATACCCCAATAAAGATGTTAAAAAAAAAAAAAAAAAAAAAGAATTCAGTACATGAATCTAACAGCAGAATATACACAGCAGAAATGATCACTGTACCAACTGCTGAACATATACTCTTTTCAAGGGTCTTTGGTGCATTAAAAAAGACCATATGTTGGGTCTTAAAGCAGATTAAAACAGAATATGCTCTATGACAGTTGTGAAAGTAAGCTAAAAATAAACAGCAAAAAAATACAAAGGGAAAATCTCCAATTCTCCAGAAAGTAAGCAATATACTTCTAAACAACCAAGATCAAACAAGGCATCACAATGGTAATAATAAAGTGTTTTTAATGGAATAATTAACATATAAATATATCATAATTAACATATACAACATATCAACATCTGTGGGATTGAGCTAAAGCAATGTTTAATGGGAAATTCATTGCCCTAAATAAATATATTAGAAATAAAAACTGGAGAATCAATAATTTTATTAACCATCCCAAAACATTTAAAAGAAGAGCAAAATAAGCTTAAAGAAAGTTTAAGAAAGAAAATCAAAAATTGCATAAATTGATAAATGAAAAAAAATGCTAACAAAATTGACCCCAAAATAAGTAAATAGATGTTAGATAGATAGATAGATAAAGGAATAGAAAAGTTAAGTAGTCTTATGACTGCTAAGGAAATAAAATACATAATTAGAAATCTTCCCCAAAAGAAAACCCTAGGCCAAGATAACACAAAGCTCACACAAACTCTTCCAGAGATAGAAAAAGAGGGGATATTTCACAATTCATTTAATGAAATCAGTATAACATTTATTCTTAAAGCCAGACAAGAATATTACAAGATAGGAAAACTATAACCCAAACTTTTTCATGAACACAGATAAAACATTCCTGAACAAAATTTCAGCAAAAATCCACAGATATTTACAAATGAGAATATATAACAATATATTTCACAAATTTAAGGTTGATTTATCAGTATAAAATCAATCATTTAATATCAAGGCATTAACTGAACAACAGAGAAAATTCATATGACCATCCTTCTAAATTCAGAAAAAGCATTTGTTAAAATTGAATACCTGTTCAAGAAAAAAAGAAAACTTAATATATTAAGAGTAAAATAGAGCTTCCTTAATCTGACAAAGGGTATCTATTAAATGTCTAGAGCCAATATCATACTTGATAAAATATTGAAAACCTTCCCTCTACTATCAGCAATACAGCATTTCTTTGTCTTCTATTCAATATTTGACTTGAAAGTCTAGCCAGTACAATAAGTCAATGGAAAAAAGGAAAATATGGGATCAGCAATAACAATACAAAGCAATAAATCTTATTATGTGCAGATTTGCAAAGTAACATGATTTTACACACAATGAGCCCGAAAGAATATTCAGAATCTATTGGAATAAATGAGTGTGTTCACTGAATTATTGCATATGAATGCAACATGAAAATATTAACATATCAACTGTAGTTATATATTCTAGAAAAAACTGAAGTTTAATAAATGATACAATGTACAGTAGCTTCAAGAAACATCACTCAATAATAACTGACAAATGATATAAATTATATATACAACTGCAAATCATTTTTGAGAAAACTAAAGACCTAATAAAAAGAGAGTAAATAAATGGTAGAGTATATAATGCACATGAGTTGGAAAACTTAACATTGTAAAGATATCAATTTTCCCTAAATGGATCAATTACTCAAGAAACAACAGCAAGTTTTTGGTGAAAATTGACATGCTGAACCTAAAATCTTGATAAAATAACAGATCGTAAAAATCAAAGTTGGATGACTTATACAACCAGCTATCAAGATTTATCATATATGTATAGCAGACAATTAGGCCAGTGGAATAGAATAGTGAATTCAGAAGCAAACTCACATCTATTTAGGCATTGATTATATTACAAAAGTAGCCTTGCAGTGCAGTGTGGGTAGGATGCTCTTGTCAACAAATAGTGCTGGGTCAGTTGGATATACATATGGTAATGAATGATCATTATTTGTATGTCATATCATACATAAATTAATCCCTGATGAACTTTTGATCAAAATATAAATGGATACTATAGAGTTTCTTGAAAATAACAAAAAGGAATATCTTAGTGACCTCGGGCTATCCAAAGTTATCTTAAACAGGACACATACAAGCAAAAGCACTAAACAATAAAGGAAAAATTGATAAATTGGAATGCATTAAAATTAAGAACATATGTTTATCAAGAAATACCAGCAGAGAATTTGAAAATAAGCCACTGAGTAGGAGAAAATATTTGAATACGTGCAAAAGGCAAAGGGACCAATTAAAAAAAAAAAGAACAAGAGGCTTAACAAGCACTTTGCAAAGTTACCAGTAAACATATGAAATGTCCTCAACCACAATAATCATCAGGAAAATGTAAAGTGATATTACAATGAAATAATACCCACTAGAAGAACTGACACTATCAAGTGTTTGTAAAAATGTAAAGACACTGGAGTTCTCAAACACTGCTTATGGGAGTATAAATTGATACAGTAACTTTGGAATATTTCAGTATCTACTAAAGCTAAACATAAACCCTGTCACCCAGCAATTTGAATTTTGACATATATATATATATTCACTAAAATATAAATACAAGAATGTTCATAACAAAATAGCCCCAAACTGGAAACAGTCTAAAAGCCCGTCAACAGTAGAATGAATAAATACTTTGTACTACTTTTACACAATGCAATACAGTACATGATGGAAATGAATAAATTACATGGATGAACCCCATCGACACTGTGTTGAGTAAAAGAAATCAAGCACAGAAGAGTACAGAATTTATAATTCCATTTATATGAAGTTCAAAATCAAGGCAAAACTAATCTCTGTTGTTAAATGTAAGAATAGTGATTACTTTTGAGGAGCAGTGTCTGGGAGTGTGCAAGAGTGGTTGTTCTGGCTGTAATCTTTACATTTGGATCTGGTTGGTGGTTACATGAATGTGCTTAATAAAAATTCATTGAGCTATACAAATACGATATGCACAGTTTGCTAGATGCTTATTATTCATCAAAAATAAGTGTATTTAAAAAATAAATATTAAGCATTTTTATGTGCCAGGTACTATGCACATGTGTCGGAGTGGCATTTTTTCAGAATGTTTTTATTCTACCACTAGAACCTGGGAAATACCACACCCCTCTCCCTTGGTCATGGTACAGATTGAAACCTAACTAATGAAAGGAGGCATTTGCAAATGCAGTTTCAGGTGAGGGAAGATATTGAGGATATTTTAGCATAATCAACACTGGAGACATGGAGAGAAACCACTCTAGCATGGAAAAGGTGTGATTGGCTCACAAATATTCCACCTGCTGTGCCTGTGGGCTGTCAGCACCCAGTCCATCTATAATAAAATTAGACAGAATTAGGTGATTGATAACTAATTTGGAGAATGAAAAGAAGAATTCAGCTTTATGGGAAACATATGGGGGAAAGGTTAGAAAGCAAAGAAAATGTATCAATTCAAAAAGAGAGGGATTTGTTTACAAGTGACTACAGACTCAGACTCCAAGACCTGAGAAAGAAGGACCGAGGTCAGTTGAGGGTCTTGGTGACATTGTAGAAGACAGCACTTTCTGTGGATGTACATGGGTGGATAGACACAATTTGAACCCTAGGTGAAGGTTATCTTGGCCTCTGTGTAGGTACTTGTTCGGCAGGCAAGGGTGTTGGACTCAGTAACCTTTCCATCATGAAGGCATTGTACCAGGGCTGTACCACTGAGGTTGGGGGTACAGAGGTTATTACTAGCGTGTACCTTAGGAGGCTGTGCCTGAGTCAAGGCAAGCCACAGAAATGAGCTACAGAACAAGCTGCTTACAGACAAAAGTAAGACACTGAATGAAGAGTGTCTAGAATATCCTCACAGAAGGAGACGGGCATGCTGGAGACAGCCATGTTTTTGGCACTAGAGCTGCTGGGTAAGAATGCCTTATAAGAGATGTTTCTACCATGCTGCTGGGACCATGCCTTTGGATGGAAATGTACAAAGACAGTGATTTCCCAGGATAGATGCTCAGAGCAGAGGACCTAGAAGTGTGGTATATGTAGCTACATCACTTGTGACAGAATTTTATTTTTTTAATTTTTGGGGGGCACACCGCACAGCTTGTGGGATCTTAGTTCCCCAACCAGGGATCAAATCAGTGTCCACGACAGTGAAAGCCCGAGTCTTAACCACTGGACTGCTAGGGAGTTCCCTGTGACAGAATTTTAAACAAAATTATGCTGCTTTCTTAAAGGGAAGGAAGATCTATAATCAAGATAGAAGAGCTGTTGGAAGACCCAAGGAAACCGTGATCTGTATCATACTCCTGGTCTTAGAGCTTATAACAGAAGGTAGGAAAAAAAAAAATGCAGCCCATGTGGGATGCTATTAGGTACTATAGCTGAGGACTTCTAGAAGGTCCACCGTGAGTGTTGAGGACAGAAAGTCCACTGTGAGTGTAGGGGAGGAGGATACTGAATTGCATATTATACAAGGTAAAGAAATGTAGCAAAATACCGACTATCTTAGAAACTGGAAGCGGGTTATGGAACACCTCCAGGGCCCCATCCTAAGTGGCATGAGGGTGAAAGACCCAGGATGCAATCCGCCTTAATTTAGGACTCATTGTATGTTTTAAAAGCAGTTTGGGGAGCATAAAGTGCCAAACAGGCAAATACTGCTTGTATACCCCAAGCAAAGAAGGTATACAAATTATTCTAGTTCTCATATGAGATTAGAGAAACTTTTATATAGTGCTGTGGAGAAGAGCCAGGGATTTCATCAGGAAACCAGCACGGATCAAATAAATGTTAGCAGGAACCCATGGGGGTGGCAGATCTAGAACTTTATTTTTAGCCAATTTGGATATTAATGATACCTCAGGATCTAAGCAACAGGAGGGAAAATTAAAGGAAAGCTGTCAGTCAGAAATAACAAGTGTTTTCTTCTTTTTTTTTTTTAACTATCTATTTTAAATTTATTTATTTATTTTTGGCTGTGTTGGGTCTTCGTTTCTGTGCGAGGGCTTTCTCTAGTTGCGGCGAGCGGAGGCCACTCTTCATCACGGTGCACAGGCCTCTCACTATCAAGGCCTCTCTTGTTGCGGAGCACAGGCTCCAGATGCACAGGCTCAGTAGTTGTGGCTCACGGGCCCAGTTGCTCCGCGGCATGTGGGATCCTCCCAGACCAGGGCTTGAACCCATGTCCCCTGTGCTGGCAGGCAGACTCCCAACCACTGTGCCACCAGGGAAGCCCTGTTTTCTTCTTGAAAAGAGCATGGAGTGTACATATAAAAGAGAAGCAGTACCAAGGAGATGTGTCAGGATACTTTATTGTAAGAGGAAACAACGTTCTATTCCTCTGGACTCCCCAGCTGCCTGCCCCATCTATGTTTTCATCTTCAATAGAGTTCCATGTTGTAGGGCAAAAGCAGACTGCCCTGAGACAACTGTTTTTCTACCCTGGGGAAAGCCTAACTCACTGAGATTGTGTTTATTGTTCCAGAGAAGGAGGGGGAAGGCAGAGGGAGAAGAGTGGAGTTTCTACAATCCCAAAAGGAGAAAATATCTACACATTCCTTCCCTACTCCTTCTCAGTGCCCCGGGGGGGTGGCTGGATCTCTCCGGGAAATGGCTGCATAGGATACCTAGGAATGTTGGATTCCTGAGCCCTGGTGCACAGAAACAGCAGAGCGATGTGATTTCAGGGGGAATCTTGGGCTATAAATCAATGGCAATATATCAGACTATCGTAGTGTTTATATATTCATAATATTGCATGAATAGTGTCACCTGTGAAAAATGCTGAGCTCACTCAATCACAGGAGAAAAGAGAGGAAGGTTTCACTACCCTTAGGAAATACTTCAGGATGGTATGCCAACTATTTAATATCACAGAGGCACATGCATCTCCATATCAGGCACTGACCTTGACCCTGCATGGATATCCGCTGTAAGTAATCAGTGCAGCCAGAACAGTGTTCCAGCTGAATCTTAACCCTGGGCATGTATCTTACAAATATCCGACTTTATTTTTACTCTATGGGGAGATAGAAATGTGTTCCATTAAACATTTTATTCTTTGAAGTAAACTTTAACTCTCATCCATATATATTTTGTGGTTCAATACATAGGTAAGTCCTAGATGCATAATCACCTCTGGTGAAATAAGTCTCTGACTTATTTCATTCTGGGAAAAGGCTTCTTCTAAAATAACATTCCATTAAAAAATAATGTCAGAAATGTTCTGGTTAAGGCACACTAAGTTTCAGAGTCCCCAGCATAGCTTTCATTAATAGATCCTAAGTCAACTTTGTAGCCCTGGGGCCAATATAGTAAGGCTACATGCGACTCACACTGTGGTCCATGGACAAGTTGTGTCATCATGAGAATATTAGCCCTACCCCTCATTTGCTTCCCCCCCACACACATACACATTGAAGTTTGAGAAGCACTGGCCTAAACGATGCCATGAGCTTGTCTTAGTTAAAGGAGTATATGCTTTAGCCACTATGCTCCCCAACTATACCAGATTTCAATTCATCTTGGGCAGTTTAATTTGGTCCCTTATAAGTGCACTGGAAAATCCTCTTTTCACAGAAATAGCTCAAGACAAGTTCTGATTCCCTGGGGTGAAGCACCACCATGACACTTAAGACTCACCAGCACACAGCCTCAGAGGCTGAAAACTTGCATAGGCTTCAAGGACATGGACCGCCAGGGACAAAAGATGGCATATTTGGGGTTTGTATTAATAATACAAAAGTAGTTTTATGTCCCTCAAATTATCATCAATGCTTCCACAGACAGTAACATTTAAGGATCAAGCTAGGTGACTAATACAAAGAATTATTTATCATTGCAAGCATGACCTCCCAGTCTGTGATATACATAGGGCCTTTGTTTCTATGAATTCTACCTTCTAATTCCCACCCCACCCGTTTTCAAACTCTCTAGCACTCTTAGAAAAGGAAGAAAAACACATATCCATAAGTGTTGCCATTAGAGAGAAATTCTGATAAGAGTATTGGCAATTCTAATTTTGGCAAAAGCTAAACAAATTGGCTGATCTAATTCCTGCTGACTAGTTTAATATATTGTTTTGGGCATTTCTGGTATTAGATTAAGAGAAAGTAGGGAATCATTATCCTAATGAAGAAGAAAAAAGTTTAAAAAAGATGAAAACAAAATCAAATTGAAGAAGTGACTAAATGTATTAATCATTTCAGGCATACAGCGAGAAAATAAGAAAGAAATTGAGTTATTCTTCAGTAGACAAGAGGAAATTAATGCAAAATTATTTTAGCTTGATTTCCACATAAATATTCACATATCCAATGTCTTGGAGAATCTCCTGGCACATTCCCATTCTATTTTCTGCCATCAAATCCAAATATTATCATAAAATTATTTTGAGATTATGAAAGAAATACTTTGATTTTGCCAGTGACAAAGGTAGATGCCAAACACATATTGAATTTGGGACATCCAGAAGTATAAAAGATCTGAGACTCTCCAAACCTTCAGACAGTAGAATGTATTAGATCTCTCCCCTCTTCTTTTCCACCCTCCTTCTGAGCTCACTAGTTCTTACATACACCATTACAACTAACTTCTAACTGGTTTGTCAATCTATAATCACCACACCTTTCACAGAACCATCCTACATACATTTGACAAAATAATTTTTATTTCAGTTCTGTCTCATTTTTCTGCTCAAAATAATTAATACATAAAATATTATTTTATGGTTTAAGAAGACTAACTTTCTTTCAATTCCCCTTTCAGCCCCTTGGTTTCTAAGCCAACATTATGACTAACATTAATAGCCATTAATGTCTATTGATTGCTTACTATGTTTCAGGTACTGTGCAACGTACCTAATATGCTCTATACCTATACCATGCAATACTCCCTACAACCCAATGAGGTTTTCAGGAAAAGTATCACAGACATTGTGGAAGGCATATGTTGAAAATGGCAAAGCTGCTTTCAACCTAGGACCCTGTATGACTGCATGGAGCAGAGCGGGCCCACTACTTTGTTATGTGAACAACAACAACAACAGAACTTCTATTTTATTTTAGTTATCACATTTGTGCATCTATTTATTACAGCAGTTTAGCATACCCTACCTAATACAGGTAGGTACCATTGATTATTCCCTTTTATTATAGATGAGGAGATGGAGATTTAGGGAAGCTAGGGAATTTGCTCAACGTTTCACAGCTAGTAAGTGGTAGAACTCAGATTGAATCAAGATTGTCTAAGTCTAGAGTAATTGTCCTTAACCACCATATCGCAGGGCCCCAAAGTTATAAGGTTCCCTAAAGAGTTCAAGCTCTTGAGTGACATTCATGATGTTACATTATTTAATCCCAATCTCACCCTCTAGCATTATCATTTTCTGGCTCTTGGCCTTTAGTGTTTTCCACCTAAAATGTCCTTTCTGTCATTGAAATACTACCAGTTGCTTATGGATCTGCTCATATGTTACTGTTCAATGATTTTTTTTTCTCTGAAAGGTTCTTTTTTAATATCAGATTTTCTTAAAGGGGCAAAGTGCTAAGCCCCAGAGGAAGAAAGATGGCAAAGCCATGACAATCTTCTAACCACCTACAGTTATTCTTTGCTCCCTTTCAGATACTCCCTTTCCTGACTATCCTTGTAGCTAAGAGTTGCCAGGTAACATGGTTCTGATTAATAAAAAATAAGGGAAACTCTGATAGGAAAGCTGACCTCTTTCTTCTAGGGAAGATTTTCCTCCTGACTAAAAAGAGACAGAGATCAAGGAAGAAATATGTTCCTTCCTTTCTGATTTGGGAGCAGATGTGTGAGAATGTGATATATATAGCAGTAGAAGCCTTACTGAAATCAAAGGTGGTCAGGCTAAGGACAAAAATCCATTATTCTGGGTTAGTAGAACAGAAATATGAAAAGGGCCTGATCCTTCACAGCAATCTTGAGCTCCCATGCCAACTCAGAGACTGCCTACCTACTCACTCTAATTATATGAAATAAGTGAATGTCTTTATCAACTTCTCCTAGCCATGGAAAACTGAAATTCTTCCTGATACAGAATAACAGCTGAAACAGTGCCTGACAATGGTCACAAGACTGTTCACAAATATTTCAGTCCTCCTTCCAAGTTCACAGTAGAATTATACTTCCTTACCTACTTTGCAGTTAGGCACATGGCCTTGTAACTTGTGTTGGTTAACAAAACATGAGCAGAAATGGTGTGGGTCACCTCTGGATAGAAGCTTTAAGCAGCAGCATATACAACTCACTGTAAGTATTCTTTCTCCCGGCACAGTGATCATGCACATGCATGTAAATTGAGTCTCAATTAGCTTGGGTTACCGAATAACTACGACGAGCAGGGTTTCCATACTGACGCGTACTAGAAATGTAGACGAGCAAGAAACAAACCCTTGGTTTACTAAGCCACCAAGATTTTCTGGTTGCTTTATGTGTAGCGTAACTTAGCCTGTCTTGGCTCATTCCAACATAATAGAATCAATGGTCACAGGAAGATGACACTGGCTTCCTTTCTCCAGGATCTGCTCTACTGATCTCATTAAAACATGTTAAATATTAGAAACATAGGAATGAGAAGAACAGTTTAAAAAATCATTCAATAGAATATTCTTGTACAAATTAAGATATATTATTAGTAGCAATTCAATTCTTAAGGAGCTGATATGTATTGCCTACCAGCCAAAAGACAATGAAATATAAAGATTCAAAAATATAATGAATATTGTTCCAAACACAAAAGAATGATGGTGACGTCATTAAAATAATCTCTAAATGAGAACATTTAAAATGAAAATTCAGGATAAGACTCCCAGAAATGTTATAAAATATTAAGTAACCCTTAACAAAGACTATTTGTCTTTCTTATCATTGTGGAAGAACGCCAAGAGTAAAAGTTAAGAAAAATTCTTGATTATGTTATAGGATCACTAACCCCAAAGAATTCAAGTATAGATTTTACCAATGTAAAAAGAGATTTAGGGACTTCCCTGACGGTCCAGTGGTTAAGACTTCATCTTCCAGTGCAGGGGGTGCAGGTTCGATCCCTGGTCAGGGAGCTATGATCCCACATGCCTTGTGGCCAGAAAACCAAAACATAATACAGAAGCAATACTGTAACAAATTCAGTAAAGACTTTAAAAATGGTCCACATCAAAAAAATTTTTTTAAAAAAAGAAATTTAATTTCAAAATCAAAAGGCTAATTTTATATTAAATTATATTAACTTGTGTATGTATCACAGAAGCCTTTGAAATTGTCATAGGCCAGTATCTTTAGAATTAAATGACACTGATTTTTCAGAGAAAATCAACATAAGAAGTTAGAATCCAGTGGTGATGCTTAATTTTATGTGTCTACTTGGCTAGGCTAGGGTCCCCAGACATAGTCAAACACCAGTCTAAACGTTGCTGTGAATAAAATGTTTAAATGTGATTAACATTTACATCAGTACACTTCAAGGAAAGATTATCCTCCATAATGTGAGTGGGCCTCATCCAATCAATTGAAGGTCTTAAGAGAAAAAGAGTGGAGTCCTCCAAAGTAAGAAAGTTTCTGCTCCATACTGTTTTTAGGCTGGAGACTACAAACTCAGCTCTTCCCTGAGTCACCATCCTGTGTGCTTGGCCTGCAGAGTTTGGGCTTACCAGCCCCACATTCACAGTAGCCAAGTCCTTAAAATCAACCTCTATCTATCTGTTTAGCTACTGATCAACTGATCGCTCTCTGTCATTGATTCTATTTCTCTGGAGCTCCCTGACTAATAGAGCAGTTATTTTAAGCTTACTATCATATGTCTTCAAAAGTCCTCATAGTTAAAAAATATGCCAGCCAAACTTTGTAGGTATATAAAATAGAAGCTTGGCAACAGATGGCCCACAAAGTATGAATTAGCCCTATCTTTGAAATCTCAGTGTTATAAGGCTGCCAGGTTGTAAGGTTTATATATACATAAAGACATTCACAACCAGAACTCTGCAGCATGTAAAACTTGCATAAAACCTTTCAGCAGTCTCCTAGATCATGCTACCCTATTTGATGACTAAGTAAATCATCACTCGCAAATCTGTTACAGGTAATTTATAAGCACTAATCCAAAGGTTGAGAGAAATGAATAAAAGAGACATCATGATATATTAAAGCATGCACTTTCTCTTCACAGCAGAGAAAGCATCAAACTGAAGAGATTGCTGTTAACACCATAGGTTAGTTCCTGGAATGACACTGCTGGAAAATGTTATTCTTAACATTACTATCATTCAGAAACCATATTGTTATGTGTCTGGGCATATAAACAGCATTCTCCCAGGACTCAGTGACAGTGATAGGAGAGGTAGATTTTAATGGAAGTGCATGTTCAAAGTCAACCATTTCCTTTGAGACTTTGTAGACTTTAGTTCTGGCAACACAAATGTCACTTTTATGAGTTTAGTGTTGTCTAGTGGAAAGAGCAAAGTCTTTCAAATCAGTAGCCCTGAGTGTGAATATCTATTCTAAATATTTAGACTAGTCAATCTCAGACCAGAGACTACTGCATTTCTCTGTTCCTCAATTTCTTTATCTATGAAATTAGGGGGGAAAAGTATTTTCCTTGAAAGTTTAAGAGAATTAATTATTTAATATGCAAGAAAGCAGAACCCATGAAAGGTGCAGATATTGAGTAGAGTATTGAATAAAATCCCAGGATGCTGTCATTTATAGAGAAGTACCAAATATTGTATTTCTTGAAGCAGTGTTTAAACTTCCTTTAGAAATAATAAAATAAAATGAAATTTTAATAGAAAAATATAGTCCAATTATATCATAAGAAAAAGAGTTTTATATTCCATGGTACAAAGAAAAGAAGAATCAGATGAGATTCAGTAACTGAGTAACTGGAATTTGGAAAATCACTTGAGTTGTCAAGAAAATTATCTTTCAAGCTGAAATTGATAACACTGAACAAGGTGGCACTGTTATAAGAAAGGTATCTGGGGAAATAGCAGAGCAAAGGTAGATATCCTAAAAATAGACATAGAAGCTAATGCCCTACTGGAACAGTTCAGAGAATGTTCTGACCCCAAAAATAAATTTTATGAGACTAAGAAATATTTTGGTCTTTATTGGCCACGTCACTAAGTTCGCACAGGCACACCCCACAGAGGATATTAAGACTTGTGTTTAAAAGGCGGCTTAATTTGGGTACCATCTTTGAATAAAAATTACTTAGAAAATTTAGCCAGGTAACTGAAATATAATTAAGAAAATTGCCACATTATTCTATTCTAGGGGTATTTTTTGGAGGGCTTTGATAAAAACATCAACACACTGGATAACATAGATAATGGTTTATTAAAAAGGAGGAGAAAATATATGCAAGCTTTAATTCATGGCTGTAAGTATAGCGAGAACACAACCATTGAATCATCTGGGTTATCTTATGATTTATCAGCAACCTATCCTGACAAGGATCTCTGGGAATTCGATCCATTTCAAAGAGAACAGCGAAGGAATTAAGGTTCAAGATAAAATATGCCTTGCTAAGCAGGAAACTGTTTGAATTAACAAGCCAAGCAAAAAAATAGTAGGTTATTCTAGACATTGGTGAGAGAGCTCTAACATATAAGACTCCAAAGAGAACAGAAGTAGCTGTTTTTAGTCTTTTCTTAGAAACAGGCAAGAAAATGAAGATGTTTGCTCTGAGACGTTTACAGAGGGAGGTTTAGACCATGGGGGTTAACTATCCCTCACACCCAAGAGCTCCATCCTAGGTAGTAGCCCTAGATGAGAACTACCATCTGCACTATATCAGTTAATTTGTAACCACCTGTTATCCCTCCTCACAGGAGTGTATCCTGAGAGTAATAAAAATGTCACAGCAAATAAGTGGTAGACCTCGTACTCTACTCCTAGTTTTTAGGTTTTTTTTCTTAATTCCAAATCCTGAATTCTCAGCACTATGTAATCACTATATCATCTTGGTATAGAGAAATTATACAATCAGTATGATTATAAAGATGATTATTATATATAAAGGGAGCTTAACATTACTTCTTATTTTTTTTGATGAAAACCTATCCCAAATTAAAGCAGCATTGTGACATTTCTGTTATGCCATTAAATCACTGCCTGGCAAACAATAGCCTGAGACATTTCAGTTTAATTAGATCATGCCAATCACATGCATATTATCATCTCTCTTATAAACTGTGGATGTCTTCATCAAACCATTTTTCATAGCACAGTATAATTTGCATAAACTTGAGAGAACTAACCGGAACATTGACTACATTCATACATACAAACTACAAACATATATGCATATATTCATGTACTAGAAATACATATGCATATACAGATATTCAGAGAAAACAAACCATGAAAATTTAGCAAACTCAATCTTAGATCACAAGGACTTATAACAACACTATCAGTGTTTGTCTATTGTAATGGAACTGCTTCTTCCTAACCATTTTCACAGAGGCAGGTAGAGGCCCACTTCTCCCCACTTCTCCTGATACTGATGCTTTGTCTGAGCACCGTGTTCTACATTGAAATGATTTAACAGCATAGACAGCAACACTGTGAACTCAAGTTAAAAATATATTGAGCCACACCCTTGCCCTGCTATAGTCAAAATATTGTAGAGCATATTAGAGAGAAGCAAAGCCTCTGCAAAAATCAATTTTCAGTTGTCAAAGTCTGTATTTTGTGAAAATTCATAAGCAAAATCTAAGACCTGGTAATAAGTCTGTGATGCAAAAAGCTGACCTCCCAGTGAAATAAGATCACATCACAGTAGAATAAAGGATCCCAATTACAGCAAAGCCACTCCTTTAGTCACACTGATGAAGGGTTATGATGAGTTCCTTAGAAAAGGGGAATAGGAGACTACTTGGGTATCCTTTATAATTTATTATATAGATAAATATGTTTAGTAAACACAGTATTGTTCTTATTACACACAGTGGGTTCAGTTGTTCTCAACAAATCTTATTGTCTTCCTGATAAAGTCCATAGGTAAAAAACAGTATCACATAAGATTAAACAGATCGTTAAATTAGGATGAAAATACTCCTCTGATACAGAATGGGCCAAATTTGGTACATAACATTTCTTGCAGAAGGCAAGCTGGTTGTGTGTCACATGACAAAAGTCACCTGTGAAGTCTGAACATGCCAAACGTTTTTAACCTGGAGTTCAGAAACCTTTATTTTGCCTTTAGGAAATCTGTAAACCTCTTACCATATCCGCAAAATTACTGTATCTGCAAAACGCATTTGTGTGTGCATTTTTCTGGAAAATGATTCTTCAGCTTTTCATTTTCTCATAGGGACCTATAACCCCCCAAAAAGATTAAGCACTGCTAAACTAGAGTATTATATGTAAGAAAAGCACATACGTATCACTTTAAAAAGCAACATTGAAAGGCAAAGATCCTCTCTCTCACCATCTTGTGTAAAGAAAAAAACATGGTAAAATAGGCATTCATTGGGGTAGAAAGCAAAAGAGGATACATATTCCAAGAATAAACAGACATAGAGAAAAGAATCTTTCACTCAACAATGTCCAGAGGCCAGATTATATTATTCTCAGATTTTCTGGATTGTATTTAAAGGAAAATCAGTCACCTAAAACACAAAGGCAAACAAACAAGCAGAAGTAACGGTGGGTAGTATTTGCTGCAACACGTTTTTATTTTTAATTTTTATTATGAATATCTTTTTCTTTAAAAGCATGTGGCTGAATACATTCTCATCTCAATTTTTCAAGAAAAATAGAGAAGTGATGTCTGATTAAAACATTTATAAAACATATAGTACAAAGTTGAAAGAGTAAAGATGGGCTCACTTCAAAATTTTTTTTAAAAAAGCAAAAAGAGAAAGGAAGAAAAAAGAACTGAGAAACCTTAGGCCTGTTAATTGTAGTGTTAAACCAAATATAATTGTACCCAACTTGGCCCTTATCCCAGAGTTCATAAACCCACACCAAGGAGCCCTCTAGGGTGTGATATAGTCAAATTGTGTCTTCCTTTAATGACTCATTTAATGACCAGCCCTGTCCTACCTGCTCTCAATTTTTAATGTTTATACCATTCACCTTTCTTTTTAAGCATCTGACTGTTTGCCTGTGTCTGAAGTGTTTATTAGAGTAACTTGAAACTAAAGCAAAATACATTCTAGAATGTCTCGGGTTTGCAAATAAAAAAACCTTGATGGTGATGTTAAGCTCTGCCACTGTTTGTCCATTTCAGTCCAGTTATAACTAAGACCCCATTTTGTTTGATATAACTAAGGATCAACAAAGAGAAAAAAACTATAAATAGGAAAAAAAGCTATTTAAAAACTTTAACTGGAAAAGTAAGTCATATTAATAGTGAGATTTTTTTCTTTTCAATAAATAAGCAGTGCATAAGGGAAAAATCTGAACTTCCATGGTTTATGTCCCAGCCCTGAATACTGGTTTCAGCTTCCTCATGTAAAGAGCTTGGAAATTGTCACTGTCATCTTTACAAAACAGAAAAAAGAAAAAGGAAAAAAAAAGTGAACAAAGTGAAAATCAGTGACTTTCCGTGGACACATCAGAGAACTAAAGTCTCAAGGAAAACTTGAAATCTGGAGAAACATATGAAATCTGCTTACCTGGAGGAAAAGCTTCTGAAGCCTTATACTGTACAACACTTAAATGGCTATGTTGACAAGTCCATGAAGGCTGAGTGAGACTATCCTGAGGCCGACAATGTTAGGAGAGATCCCACACTTTCATATTCTTTTCTTTTTTAACATCTTTATTGGAGTATAATTGCTTTACAATGGTATGTTAGTTTCTGCTGTATAACAAAGTGAATCAGCTATACATAGACATATATCCCCATATCTCATCCCTTTTATATCTCCCACCCTCCCTATCTCACCCCTCTAGGTAGACACAAATCACCAAGTGGATCTCCCTAAGCTACACGGCTGCTTCCCACTAGCTATCTATGTTACATTTGGTAGTGTATATATGTCCATGCCACTCTCTCACTTCATCCCAGATTACCCTTCCCCCTCCCCGTGTCCTCAAATCCATTCTCTACGTCTGTGTCTTTATTCCAGTCCAGCCCCTAGGTACTACAGAATCTTTTTTTTTTTTTAAGATTCCATATATATGTGTTAGCATACAGCATTTTTTTTTCCTTTCTTACTTACTTCACTCTGTATGACAGTCTCCAGGTCCATCCACCTCACTACAAATAACTTAGTTTCATTTCTTTTTATGCCTGAGTAATATTCCATTGTATATATATGTCAAATCTTCTTTACCTATTCATCTGTTGATGGACACTTAGGTTGCTTCCATGTCCTGGCTATTCTAAGTAGAGCTGCAATGAACATTGTGGTACATGACCCTTTTTGAATTATGGTTTTCTCTGGGTATATGCCCAGTACTGGGATTGCTGGGTTGTATGGTAGTTCTATTTTTAGTTTTTTGAGAACCCCCCATACTATTCTCCATAGTGGCTGTATCAATTTACATTCCCACCAACAGTGCAAGAGGGTTCCCTTTTCTTCACACCCTCTCCAGTATTTATTGTTTGTAGATTTTTTGATGATGACCATTCTGACAGGTGTGAGATGATATCTCATTGTAGTTTTGATTTGCATTTCTCTAATGATCAGTGATGTTGAGCATCCTTTCATGTGTTTGTGGGCAATCTGTATATCTTCTTTGGAGAAATGTCTATTTAGGTCATCTGCCCATTTTTGGATTGGGTTTTTTTTTTTAACATTGAGCTGCATGAGTTGCTTGCAAATTTTGGAGATTAATCCTTTGTCAGTTGCTTCATTTGCAAATATTTTCTCCCATTTTGAGGGTTGTCTTTTTGTCTTATGCTTTCCGTTGCTGTGCAAAAGCTTTTACGTCTTGTTAGGTCCCATTTGTTTATTTTTGTTTTATTTCCATTTCTCTAGGAGGTGGGTCAAAAAGGAACTTGCTGTGAGTTATGTCATAGAGTGTTCTGCCTATCTTTTCCTCTAAGAGTTTTATAATGTCTGGCATTACATTTAGGTCTTTATCCATTTTGAATTTATTGTTCTGATGGTATTAGGGAGTGTTCCAATTTCATTCTTTTACACGTAGCTGTCCAGATTTCCCAGGACCACATATTGAAGAGGCTGTCTTTTCTCCATTGTATATTCTTGCCTCCTTTATCAAAAATAAGGCGACCATATGTGTATGGTTTTATCTCTGTGTTTTCTATCCTGTTCCATTGATCTATATTTCTGTTTTTGGGCCAATTCCATACCATCTTGATTACTGTATTTTTGTAGTATAGTCTGAAGTCAAGTAGCCTGATTCCTCCAGCTCCATTTTTCTTTCTCAAGATTGCTTTGGCTAGTTGGGGTCTTTTGTGTTTCCATACATATGGTGAAATTTTTTGTTCCAGTTCTGTGAAAAATGCCATTGGTAGTTTGATAGGGATTACATTGAATCTGTAGATTGCTTTGGGTAGTAGAGTCATTTTCACAATGTTAATTGTTCCAATCCAAGAACATGGTATATCTCTCCATCTATTTGTATCATCTGTAATTTCTTTCATCAGTGTCTTATAATTTTCTTCATACAGGCTTTTGTCTCCCTAGGTAGGTTTATTCCTAGGTATTTTATTCTTTTTCTTGCAATGGTAAATAGGAGTGTTTCCTTAATTTCTCTTTCAGAATTTTCATCACTGGTGTATAGGAATGCAAGTCATGTCTGTGCATTAATTTTGTATCCTGCTACATTACCAAATTCATTGATTAGCTCTAGTAGTTTTCTGGTAGCATCTTTAGGATTATCTATGTATACCATCATGTCATCTGCAAACAGTGACAGTTTTACTTCTTTCCGATTTGGATTCCTTTTATTTCCTTTTCTTCTCGGCTGTGGCTAAAACTTCCAAAACTATGTTGAATACTAGTGGTGAGAGAGGGCAACCTTGTCTTCTTCCTGATTTTAGTGGAAATGCTTTCAGTTTTTCATCACTGAGAATGATGTTGGCTGTACGTTTGTCATATATGGCCTTTATTATTTTCAGGTAACTTCCCTCTATGTCTACTTTCTGGAGTGTATTTACCATAAATGGGTGTTGAATTTTGTCAAAAGTTTTTCTGCATCTATTGAGATGATATGTTTTTTCTCCTTCAGTTTATTAATATGGTGTATCACATTGATTGATTTGCATATATTGAAGAATCCTTGCATTCCTGGAATAAGCCCCACTTGATCATGGTGTATGATCCTTTTAATGTGCTCTTGGATTCTGTTTGCTAGTATTTTGTTGAGGATTTTTGCACCTATGTTCATCAGTGATATTGGCCTGTAGTTTTCTTTCTTTGTGAAATCTTTGTCTGGTTTTGGTATCAGGGTAATGGTGGCCTCGTAGAATGAGTTTGGGAGTTTTCCCCCCTCTGTTATATTTTGGAAGAGTTTGAGGAGGATACCTGTTAACTTTCCTCTAAATGTTTAATAGAATTCGCCTGTGAATCCATCTGGTCCTGGGATTTTGTTTGTTGGAAGGTTTTTAAGCAGTTTCAATTTCAGTGCTTGTGATTGGTCTGTTTATATTTTCTATTTCTTCCTGCTTCAGTCTCAGAAAGTTGTGCTTTTCTAAGAATTTGTCCATTTCTTCCAGATTGCCCACTTTATTGGCATATAGTTGCTTGTAGTAAACTCTCATGATCCTTTGTATTCTTCAATGTCAGTTGTTACTTCTCCTTTTTCATTTCTTATTGATTTGACTCATCTCCCTTTTTTTCTTGATGTGTCTGGCTAATGGTTTATCAATTCTGTTTATCTTCTCAAAGAACTAGCTTTTTGCTTTATTGATCTTTGCTATCGTTTCCTTCATTTCTTTTTCATTTATTTCTGAAATGATCTTTATGATTTCTTTCCTTCTGCTAATTTTGGGGGTTTTTTGTTTTTCTTTCTCTAATTGTTTTAGGTTAAGTTGTAAGGTTAAGTTGTTCATTTGCAATGTTTCTTATCTCTTAAGGTAGGATTGTACTGCTATAAACTTCCCTCTTAGAACCACTTTTGCTGCATCCCATAGGTTTTGGATCCTCATGTCTCCATTGTCATTTGTCTCTAGGTATTTTTTGATTTCCTCTTTGATTTCTTCAATGATCTCTTGGTTATTAAGTAGTGTATTGTGTAGCCTCCATGTGTTTGTATTTTTTACAGATTTTTTCCTGTAATTGATATCTAGTCTCATAGCATTGTGGTTGGAAAAGATACTTGATATGACTTCAATTTTCTTAAATTCACTGAGGCTTGATATGTCACCCAAGATATGATCTGTCCTGGAGAATGTTCCATGAGCACCTGAGAAGAAAGTGTATTCTGTTGTTTTTGGATGGAATGTCCTATAAATATCAATTAAGTCCATCTTGTGTAATGTATCATTTAAAGCTTGTGTTTACTTATTTGTTTTCACTTTGGTTGATCTGTCCATTGGTGAAAGTGTGGTGTTAAAGTCCCCTACTATGACTGTGTTTCTGTCAATTTCCCCTTTTATGTCTGTTAGCATTTTCCTTATGTATTGAGGTGCTCTTATTATGGGTGCATAAATATTTACAACTTTTATATCTGCTTCTGGATTGATCCCTTGATCATTATGCAGTGTCCTTCTTTGTCTCTTGTAATAGTCTTTATTTTAACATTTGTTTTGTCTGATATGAGAATTGCTACTCCAGCTTTCTTTTGATTTTCATTTGCATAGAATATCCTCTTCCATCCCCTCACTTTCAGTCTGTATGTGTCCCTAGGTCTGAAGTGGGTCTCTTGTAGACAGCATATATATGGGTCTTGTTTTTGTATTCATTCAGCCAGCCTATGTCTTTTGGTTGGAGCATTTAATCCATTTACACTTAAGGTAATTATCGATGTGTATGTTCCTATTACCATTTTCTTAATTGTTTTGGGTTTGTTATTGTAGATCTTTTCCTTCTCTTGTGTTTTCTGTCTAGTGAAGTTCCCTTAGAATTTGTTGTAAAGCTGATTCGGTGGTGCTGAATTCTCTTAGCTTTTGCTTGTCTGTAAAGGTATTAATTTCTCCATTGAATCTGAATGAGATCCTTGTTTGATAGAGTAATCTTGGATGTAGGTTTTTCCCTTTCATCACTTTAATTATGTCCTGCCACTCACTTTTGGCTGTTAACCTTATAGGGATTCCCTTGTATATTATTTGTTGCTTTTCTCTTGTTGCTTTTAATATTTTTTCATTGTATTTAATTTTTGATAGTTTGATTAATATGTTTCTTGGCATGTTTCTCCTTGAATTTATCCTGTATGGGACTCTCTGTGCTTCCTGGACTTGATTGACTATTTCTTTTCCCATATTAGGGAAGTTTTCAACTATAGTCTCTTCAAATATTTTCTCAGTCCCTTTCTTTTTCTCTTCTTCTTCTGGGACCCCTATAATTCGAATGTTGGTGTATTTAAAGTTGTCCCAGAAGTCTCTGAGACTGTCCTCAATTCTTTTCATTCTTTTTTCTTTATTCTGCTCTGCGGTAGTTATTTCCACTATGTTATCTTCCAGGTCACTTATCCATTCTTCTGCCTCAGTTATCCTGCTATTGATTTCCTTCTAGAGAATCTTTAATTTCATTTATTGTGTTGTTCATCATTGTTTGTTTGCTCTTTAGTTCCTCTAGGTCCTTGTTAAACAATTCTTCTATTTTCTCCATTCTATTTCCAAGTTTTTGGATCATTTTTACTATCATTACTCTAAATTCCTTTTTAAGGTAGACTGCCAATTTTCTCTTCATTTGTTTTGTCTGGTGGGTTTTTACCTTGCTACTTCATCTGCTGAGCATTTCTCTGTCTTCTCATTTTGCTTAACTTACTGCGTTTGGAGTCTCCTTTTCGCAGGCTGCATGTTCATAGTTCCTGTTGATCTTGGTATCTGCCCCCAGTGGGCAAGGTTGTTTCATTGGGTTGTGTGGGCTTCCTGGTGAAGGGGACTCGTGCCTGTGTTCTGGCGTATGAGGCTCTATCTTGTCTTTCTGTTGGGCAGGACCACGTCTGGTGGTGTGTTTTGGGGTGTCTGTGAACTTATAATTTTAGGCAGCCTCTCTGCTAATGGGTGGGGTTGTGCTCCTGTGCTGCTAGTCATTTGGCATCGGGTGTCCAGCACTGTAGCTTTCTTCTCATTGAGTGGAGCTGTGTCTTAGCATTGACATGGAGGTTTCTGGGACAGCTTTTGCCATTTGATATTACCTGGGGCCAGGAGGTCTCTGGTGGACCAATATCCTGAACTCAGCTCTCCCACCTCAGAGGCTCAGGCCTGACACCCGGACAGAGCACCAAGACCCTGTCAGCCACATGTCTCAGAAGGAAAGGGAGAAAAAGAAAGAAAAATAAATAAATTAATTAAATAACTAAAATTATTAAAATTAAAATTTTTAATTAGACATAAAAAATAAAATTGTAATAAAAAAAGAAAGAAAGAAGAGAGCAACCAAACTAAAAAACAAATCCACTAGTGATAACAAGCACTAAAAACTATACTAAAAAACAAACAAACAAAAAGAAACAGACAGATAGAACCCTAGGAGAAATGATAAAAGCAAAGCTATACAGAGAAAATCACACAAAGAAACATACTTATACACAGTCACTAAAAGAGAAATAGGAATATATATATATATATATATAAAGGAAGAGAGCAACCAAATAAATAAACAAATCTACCACATCTTACTATCAGTGATAATAAGCTCTAGATACTAAACTAAGATAAACTTAAAACCAGAAACAAATTAGAAGTAGAAAGCAAATCCCAAGTCCACAGTTGCTCCCAAATTCCACCGCCTCAATCTTAGGATGATTTTTTGTGCATTCAGGTATTCCACAAATGCAGGGTACATCAAGTTGATCATGGAAATTTAATCCGCTGCTCCTGAGGCTGCTGAGAGAGATTTCCCTTTCTCTTCTCTGTTTGCACAGCTCCTGGGGTTCAGCTTTGGATTTGGCCCCACCTCTGCTTGTAGGTCGCCCTCTGGCATCTCTTCTTCACTCAGACACGATGGGGTTAAAAGAGTTGCTGATTAGGGGTCTCTGGCTCACTCAGTCCAGGGGCAGGGAAGGTTATGGAATGATGGGTGAGCCTGCAGTGGCAGAGGACACCATGACCTTGCAAGAGTCTGAGGCACACTCTGTGTTCTCCAGGGGAAGTTTTCCCTGGATCACGGGACCCTGGCAGTGGCAGGCAGCACAGGCCCCCAGGAGGGGATGTGTGGATAATGACCTGTGCTTGCACACAGGCTTCTTGGTGGCTGCAGCACCAGCCTTAGCATTTCATGCCCATCTGTGGTGTCTACGCTGATATCCATGGCTCGTGCCTTTCTCTGGAGCTCGTTTAGGCATGCTCTGAATCTCCTCTCCTTGTGCACCCCAAAGCAATGGTCTCTTGCCTCTTAGGCAGTTCCAGACTTTTTCCCAAACCCCCTCCCAGGGAGCTGTGGCACACTAGCTCCCTTCAGGCTGTGTTTACACAGCCAACACCTGTCCTCTCCCTGGGATCTGACCTCTGAAACCTGAGTCTCAGCTCCCAGTCCCCACCTGATCCGGCGGGTGAGCACACAAGCCTCTCAGCCTGGTGAGTGCTGGTTGGCAGTGATCTTCTGTATGGGAACCTCTCCGCTTTGCCCTCTGCACACCTGTTGCTGCGCTCTCCTCTGTGGCTCTGAAGATTCCCCTCCGCCACCTTCTGTCTCTGCCAGTGAAGGGACTTCCTAATGTGTGGAAACTTTTCCTCCTTCACAGCTCCCTCCCAGAGATGCATGTCCCATCCCTTTTCTTTTGTCTGTTTTTCATTTTATCTTTTGCCCTGCCCAGGTACGTGGGGAGTTTCTTGCCTTTTAGGAAGTCTGAGTTCTTCTGCCAGCATTCAGTAGGTGTTCTGTAGGAGTTGTTCCACATGTAGATGTATTTTTGATGTATCTGTGGGGAGGAAGGTGATCTCCACATCTTACTCCTCTGCCGTCTTGAAGGTCCCCCCAGATCCTACATTTTCATGGGTTTTTCCCCCAGGGACCTCACAAATTTCTCATGATGAAGATTTAAGGAAGATTTCCTTGTGACTCATTGTGAAATAAGTCCAGAGGATTCTCCATAACATAGGTCTATGCTCCAGGAAAAAATAAAAATAAAAAAGACTTTACCACAGCCTTATTCTAACTATGAGAAGAGAATTTCTCCCATTCAAGGCCCTCTGGCCTCTCTGTCTCATTTAAGGGGGGTAGGGGAAATCTTTATCACTAAAAACAATTAAAGATCACAGCCCAGAAACACAGACACACTACAGTCATAGGATTAGAGAATATTTTCCCTCCCCCACCCCTACCACCACAGGGTTTGAGTATAACAACAGTAGATTACAACTAAAAGAGCAGTGAAACAGAGACTCTCTTTGAGGAGGTGTATTGAAGGAAACACAAAGTCAAAGAGGAAACAAAAACAAGGATGCTAGAAGCTGATACCTATAGCTACAGAAAACATTTTTTAAAACTCAACTCCTAGCAGATTAACATAAATCTGTTAAATCACTTAAGCCCTTTTTACCTCAGTTCTTATTACCCAATATGTCTTGTTTTCAACAAATAATTACAAGATATTCAAAAAGGCAGGAACAAAACCCAGTCTGAAGAAACAAAGCAAACATGGAATTAGATTAAGATACAACACAGATGTTGGAAATATCAGACAGGGAAGTTAAAATAACTATGATTAGGGCTAAGGGCTCTAGTGGAAAAAGTAAACAACATGCAAAAAGAGATGGGTAATGTAAGCAGAGAGATGGAAATTCAAAGAAACACTCAAAAGGAAATGCTAGAGATCAAAAACACTAACAGAAATGAATAGTACCTTTGATGGGCTCATTAGTGGACTAGACACAGTTGAGAAAAGAATTGGTGAGCTTGAAGATATATCACAAGAGACTTCTAAAACTGAAATGAAAAGAAGTATGGAAAATCCAAGAATTGCTATGGAAAATGTTCAAAATGTATGAGTATAAATGTAATTGGACTATCAGAAAGAAAACAAAGAGAAAATAAAACAGAACAATTATTTAAAGTAATAATAGCTGAGAACTTTCTAAATTTAATGGCACCACACCACAAATTAAGGAAGTTCCAAAAACACCAAGCAAGCAGGATAAATAACAAATGAAACTAATGAAAACAAACAAAACAAATGAAAACTAAACCTAGACAATTTAAATTCAAACCGCAGAAAACCAATGACAAAGAGAAAATCCTGAAAGAAGCCAAAAGGGGGTGGGGGGAAATACCTTAGCTATATAGGAAAAAGAATAAGAATTACTGTGGACTTCTCATCAGAAACCATGCAAGAAAGAGAGTAGAGTGAACTATTTGAAGTGTTAAGAACACAAAACTCTACTAACTAAGAATTCTATATCTAGCAAAATTGTCCCTAAAAGGAGAGGAAGAAATAAAGCCTGTCTCAGACAAAAATGAGGGAATTCATTGCCAGCAAAAGTACCCTTCAAGAAATGTTAAACAAAGTTCTTCAAGGGGAAGAAAAATAATATAGGTCAGAAACTCAGAACTACATGAAGAAAGAATGTCAGAGAAGGAATAAATAAAAGTAAAATAAAGTTGTAGTTTTCTTATTCTTTTTTTTTCTCTTTTTTTTTCTCTTATTCTTAATTGATCTAAAAGAAGACTTTTAGAGTGTTAGCTTGTTTAAGGTAAAAATAATGTAATGTATTAGGTGATCATAGCATATGAATAAATAGAATGAATGGCAGCAATGGCATAAGGAAGGGGAGAGGAATACACTATTAAAAGATACCTGTATTACACATCCAGTGGTATGGTGTTATTTAAAGGTGGACTTACTTCCACCTATGAGGGATTCTGGACAACTGCCATGAATTAACACACATGCTGAAGCTGAAACCAAGAGCATCTTCCTATGCCTATTTTCTCCATTTCATCCCCATTCATCAAGAAGTCCACCCATGTCTCCTAAATAACAATATACTTCCTACTTTGGCCTATGGTAGGAAACAAAATTGTAGACTTCAATTATATGACACAGGTTCTTGAAACATATTTTTTGCATTAGATAGGGGAATTAGTGCTTGGATTATAAAATGTTATGATTCACAAGAAATTATATGCATTTTTTCTAAGTGTTATAATTGTGAGTTGTGTTACAGTTGTGCTCTGATATTTTCCTACTGACACATATTTCTTTGGAAAATTAGAGATGTGAGATATTTGAGACTGGATTAATATAACTTTAGGGGTTCTTGTGTACCTCTACCTTTTCCAGAGAAATGACTAGGTTACATTTGCTGGTGGAAAAAAGAGAGCAATCAATCACCTGTGTAGGATTTCTCTGAGAATAAACACAAGAAAATAAGGAAGAAATGATATCTGTATTCTAATTTCTTCAAAAGAGAGAGATTTCATTTTGAAAGTTAACATTAGTTGAACAATAAGAGAGAAGAAATTTTATGGTTTGGATTTGAATTTCCCTTTTGGGAATTAATCATGTAAAGAGGATTTGCAATCTTTATTCTGCAGTTATGTTTTTAACACGATACCACATAATGCTTTTCATATAATCCTTTCTGATGATCTTGCTTAGACAACATAATTAGCCATAGTTTGAGATGAGAAATAAAATAGCGAGTGAATTTTTAACATAACATGTGATACACTTTTTGTTAATGTTAGTTATTACCCGCTGCTAACTCAAGCATTAGGGGACAACATCTGAACTGTTTATTTCTTTAGTATCATTTAGTAGATTGTAGCTATGGTCTGAATAGCTACATTGAAACCTCAAGCATACTCAGTGACACAGAAAGAAAGAAATATGGATAAATATAACTGATACAACAATATATTCCTTTTAAAGTGATGAGGTAGAGCCTTGAGGGTTGACACATTTTCACCACAACCTAAACTGGTATAAAGGCATTAAATCTAGAGTGTTGGGCTTCTCTGAGCTGGCTGATTCTTTGCTTCATTAAAAACTACCATGAGGGTCAAGAAATGAGCTGGGAGTTGTATCTTATTACCTGCACATGTATTACTTGATCTTACGTCTGGCATAGGCTACTAGATAAAATGATGGTAAGAATAAAGTAAAATTAACTTCAGCCTGGTTTCAGTTACCATTTTTACCAGTCCTCAAACCATCCTTTAGGTGAACCTAGTTCACAGATATACAGAAGTATTTGTAAATATAATATCAAGCTTCACAGATGCTGGAATAACACTTTTCTGGAATTCTGTTAATATCAGCTCCCAATGGAGACAGCACATCTTTGAATCTTCAGAGTCTTAGCTATTTGTCCAATAAACCAACAGAAAGCACTAAAACATAAATTGATGTAGGTAGAAGCAAAATCTCTTCTCCCATCACCTCTCCCACGAGGAGTACACTCTAGTCTGGTTTTACTGTCTTTATTCTTGGTTGCAATACACAGAATTTCATATTGTAATGAATTAAGTAAAAAGAAGAAGATTATAGATAGGTAGGTAGTAGATAGGTAGAGAAAGAGATTATGTACTATACTATATAATGGTATATCTATATAAATACACACACACACACACACACACACAGTTTATATAACTAGGAAACATAGGGATTGAGTTGAGCAGGGGGGACTCCTGAACCCAAAACAGTGTCATTAGATTTTAGATTTTATTTCTCAATATGTTTTCCTTCTATTGTTATTACAAATAGGAAAGAATAAGATCAAATCACAGAAAAAATAAAAACTCATGCCTACATATGGCTGTGGTAGAGAGAGAAAATCACAGACAAGTCTAGATTTGTATAATTCCAGTTTTGTCATCTCATAAGAAAGCCTTTCTTTCTCCCTCTCCCTCCAAATGGCAATGTGGCAGAGAGGCAAACTAAGCCAGGAATTTTCTGCCAGATCAGCATGGACACTTCATCCTCTGTTCTGTTTCCTGTCAATAAGAGAGCCAGACTCAGCATGAAAGCTGATTTAACCATTTTCCACCCCTCCCCAGTTATGTGCTCTGAGCCTCTTGTGTTGGAAGTCACCGGTGATTTGGAAAACAAAACATACTTTTGCTTGAGTCAAATGTCCCTGTTCAGTTTACCAGAAAGTTCTGTATTTAGAGTCATGGACACTAATAATAAAATGGTACACCTTCTTTGCCCTAAAGATTAGGCAAAGGACTAATGAATTTACAGTTTATCTTGGGAATAATAGGCTTTTATATTTTGTGTTACATTGTGAATTTTTTTGTTTGTTAGATAATAACACAGCAAAGAATAACCTACACATTCCATGTGTCTTTGACTATGTTAATATAGCGAAATAAGGTATAGGAATGAACCAATCTACTTCGGCAATTGAAAACATGTTCAAATTTTTCTTTCCCCAGCAGCCAGCAATTTTAGCATGAGCTATACAGAAAATTGATCGTTCTTTATTAGAATATTTTTTAATCTTATTTGGTGTAAATTAGAAAAAGTTAACTACTAATCAGGTAGAAAATATTAAATTTAGATAGCAGCTGTAATCCCAGAGAATTGAAGTGATATGAAAGAGGACTTATGAGAGTAGATTAAATAGTATATTTTATCTGGGGAAGAGACTATTCTCCAAGTAAATTAATAATAATTATTGCATACATGATGTATTACGATATGCAAGATGTTGACCAGCTGTGGACTGGGGAAATGGGGATTTCCACTGAGTACTAGGAGGAAATATATTTTAAAGTTCAGCAGAATTTTTAAAAAATAGTAGAATTGTTTTAGGAAACATTTTTTAAGGTGAAGAGTGACTGTTAACATCTAAAATATAATTGTAATGACTAGGAAACTTCCTTTCACAAGAGATGTGTTATAAATCAGAATAGGGACTTAGTCTAATGTTCTTAACACTTGATGGACAGTGTAGCCCTTGCCAAGGAGTAACCTCTCACATTAAAGTTTCTCCTATCAGACCAAATACATTGTAGTTTACAATGAAAAAGTAATTGATTTAATATTCAATTTTTTGAGCTGTGCTCTTCTCCTTGAGTGTTTCATTGTTGTTAGCACATTGTCACGTTTCATTTTTTGAGGTTTACCTGCTTTTTTGTAAATAGGTGGGGAAAAAATAAAGTCACACCAAGCCCTCCATTATTTGCTATCTTGCCCAGCTTACCTTTATAATCTCCTACTAGTTACATCCCATTCCCTTTAGTTATAATGACCTTTGCCATGCCAAGAATATGCTAGCACTGGCTGTTCCTACTATCTGGAACTCTCTTTCCTATATATTTTCATGGCTAGCCCTCTTTCTTTCAGGAGTTTGCTGAAGTGTCCCCTTCTCATTAGATGATCCCTGACAATCGTATTTTATTTTGAAGTCTGCCCCCTCCATCACAATTCTCTGGGTACCCTGTATTCCTTGCCCTTTGTTCTTACAATATTTATCATCTTCTAACATATTTTATAATATTTTTCTCTATCATCTTTATTATCTATTGTCTGCTTTTTCCCCACTAGAATGCAATGCAACTTCCACACATTTAGGAAACTTTACCTGTTTTGTTCTTTGAAATGTAGATATACCAAGTGCCTAAAATAGTACATGGTACTCATTATATATTCATTGAATGAATGAATACATGAATGAGTGAAAAAGATAAGCCCATCTGAGCACTTGTCCAAATTAAGTCACTGAATATCTGATTATATATAACTCTAAAATGTCTTGTCTACTGTTAAGCCACGGGGATTCTATAGCTCGAGTGCTATGAATTGCAGGCATAAGAAATAGATGGATATACATACAGAAACACAAAAAATAGGCATCCAAGGATCAAAAGATAATGGAAGGCACTGCTAATATATGTTTTATACAGATTTGTGACCCCAATTACCTTAGAATGTTATGTTAGCCTTGATATACTATGCTATATTTAACTGGTTCCTAATACTATTAATCTCAACTCAGATATTATTATTGTTAATTGGCAAGTCAAGGCAGAAAATTATTTTAAAACTTGGAACTATTGATTCAAAGGGGAGGAAAAAGATTTGTGTGTCACGTAGGCTTGATACTAAATTGGATGAACTTATCCACTGTTTTCCCTTTGTACCCATCCTTAAGACACACTATTTTTTAAGCCACACCATTTACTGATTTTATTTATAAACCAAGAACTAAACTAGGTGCTTTGTGTTTACTATCACTTTTCCTCTAATAATTATTGTAAAACAGATATCATTGTCCTATTTTACAGGGAAAAAAAATTCAAATAGCTTAGTTAAATTCTCCAAACTCACATAGCTAAAGCAAAAAGAAGCCTAGATTCAAGTCGAGGTTGTCTGAGTTAAGACCCATCTCCTTTCTACTACAGCAGGCTGTACTTATGCTGTTTCTGTCACTGTCTGAGAACAGAAGTCTTGCAACAGAGCATCAGTTCAACAGTAATTTGGCTCCATGGCAGCCACAATGGGCATGTGGGGAAGGAACCTAAAAACGCTCAGACCCCTTTGCCCTTGTCACTTCATGAGTCTTGGCAAGATCCAGATCATCAAATCAGTGCCTCCTTGACTCTGTCTCCTCTGCACCTTGACCTTTCAGGCAGATTAGTCGGTATTACAAACAAAAAAAATCCATAACCAACCATGAGATGTGTTCTGAGCAGATTTGGTGGATCAAGCCTCTGGGCAACAGCATAGCTCTGGGGTTTTAGCCCTACCAGGAAAGCATTTTGTTTGTTTTGTTGAAAATTAACAGTAAAGATATCACTGGATAGAAATTGACATTTCACCTTATAAAAGCTGCCAAAACATCACATATTATCTCCACACATGAGTGTTCATGTGAGCTTTGTGCCTGTCCTTTCACTCTCTTATTCTCTCCTCTTCTTGTCTTTCTTGTACCTAAAACCTCTAACTGAGAATCACTGGGGGAATTCAAGACCCAGGTAACCAAGGCCCCCTAACTAAACATAATCATTCATGAGCTGCTCTTTTCTTACCTTGGAAAAACTGAGGCAAAATAAAGTATAAAAGCCAACAACCACTTGAATTTAAAGTAGATTACAGTAAATTAATCATACAATTTATTGAAAAACAACTATCACATCTACTGGTGAATGAAGACATGAGACATGTGGTATCTACCTTCAAGGAGTTTACAGTCTGTGTATTGTGGGTCCTGCATCTAGTTGGGTGATTATGGAGAGATCACTTCCCCCATCCTCATCTATAAATATAATAATAATAGCAGTAATTATAAAATGGTAATAGAATTTAAAATGTACCTCTCAATGTTGTAGGGTTGTATCGATGAGCTCACACATCTGAAAATGTGCAACAGAGACATTTATGGTCTAAACTCTAACCTGCTCCCCACTTTCCCAGCTCCCCTGCAGTTAGGTAGGACCATGTGATTATTTCCTCTTTTTTCCCTGGTAATGGATCTATAATTTATTTGAGGGATAACAGTATTCTGAGCTATAGATGAAAAGGAATAACATTGGGTCATTTGTAGAGATGTGGATGGACCTAGAGTCTGTCATACAGAGTGAAGTCAGAGAAAAACAAATATGCTATATTAATGCATATATGTGGAATCCAGAAAAATGGAATAGATGAACCTATTTTCAGGGCAGGAATAGAGACACAGACATAGAGAATGGACGTGTGCACATGGAGGGTGGGGAAGGCAGGTCGGATGAATTGAGAGATTGGGATTGAGGTATATACACTACCATGTGTAAAATAGATAGCTAGTGGGAACCTGCTGTATAGCACATGGAGCTCAGCTCGGTGCTCTGTGATGACCTGGATGGGTGGGGGGCTGGTGTGGGAGGGAAGTCCAAGAGGGAGAGGATATATGTATATGTATAGCTGATTCACTTCGTTGTACAGCAGTAACTAACATGTGACTATTTCTTGCCAATGGTTTATCAGAAGTGTCATGAGTCATATCCAGACCAAACCATGTAAGAAGTGGAGTTTGACACCACTAGTGTTTTCCTTTTGGTGAAAGTGGAGGCTTTGCCTTAAGTTGGCAGAGCAATGAGATAGGAGCACCTAAATCACTGAGTCACCGCATGGAAGACTTATAACAACGTTTTCATGTGTGAGAGGTAAACTCTCGTTTATTAAGCCATTAAGAATTTCAGTTTGTTTGTCATGAACAAAAGTATGGCCTTTCTAGAAGAACAGAAATGGTCTAATATCAGGAAACACTGTGGACAATCCATAAATTTTTGCCTTAAAATAATCCATGAATATTCCATTCCAATGGGCAGTTTGAAATTGAGTGCTGGGTTGTAGAGCAAAACTCAAGTGGGATTTTAGCAGAGGGGCACAGAGGAGGTATGACTGATGTTGGATGGGATTTCATGATGTGAAGTAGACAGGAGAGAGCTATATATGAAGGTAAAGAAAATGACAAGAGCAACGGCAAGATGGGCTGGAATAAGCATGGTAAGTTGTTCGTAGTGAGATCTGCATGCCTGGAGCAGATAATGTGAGTTGTAGAATATTACCAAATCATGAGATAATGAACATGCCTGAAGACTGGGCAGAATTTAGACTTCACTCAAAAGCCAATGGAGATTTTTAGGAACGAAGATGGCAGAGTAGAAGGACGTACTCCCACTCCCTCTTGCAAGAACACCAGAATCACAACTAGCTGCTGGACAATCATGGACAGGAAGACAATGGAACTCACCAAAAGATACTCCATATCCAAAGACAAAGGAGAAGCCACAAAGAGACTGTAGGAAGGGCGCAATCACAGTAAAATAAAATCCCATAACTGCTGGGTGGGTGACTCACAGACTGGAGAACACTTATACCACAGAAGGCCAACGACTGGAGCGAAGGTTCAGAGCCCCATGTCAGGTTCCCAACCTGGGGGTCCAGCAACAGGAGGAGGAATTCCTAGAGAATCAGACTTTGAAGGCTAGTGGGATTTGACTGCGGGATTTTGACAGGAATGGGGGAAACAGACTCCACTATTGGAGGGCACACACAAAGTAGTGTGTGCATTGGGACCCAGGGGAAGGAGCAGTGACCCCAGGGGAAACTGAACCAGACCTACTTGCTAGTGTTGGAGGGTCTCCTGCAGAGGTGGGTGGTGGCTGTGGCTCACCGTGGCAACAAGGACACTGGCAGCAGAAGTTCTGGGAAGTATTCCTTGGCATGAGCCCTCCCAGAGTCCACCACTAGCCCCACCAAAGAGCCCAGGTAGGTTCCAGTGTTGGGTTGCCTCAGGCCAAACAACCAACAGAGGGGAACCCAGCCCCATCCAACAGCAGTCAAATGGACTAAAGTTTTACTGAGCTCTGTCAACCAGAGCAACAGTCAGTTCTACCCACCACCAGTCCCTCCCATCAGGAAACATGCACAAACCTCTTAGATAGCCTCATGCACCAGAGGGCAGACAGCAGAAGCAAGAAGAAGTACAATCCTGCAGCCTGTGGAACAAAATCCACATTCACAGAGAGATAGACAAGATGAAAAGGCAGAGGGCTATGTACCACATGAATGAACAAGATAAAACCCAAGAAAAACAACTAAATGACACGGAAGTAGACAACCTTCCAGAAAAAGAATTTAGAATAATGATAGTGAAGATGATCCAGGACCTCAGAAAAAGAATGGAGGCAAAGATCAAGAAGATGCAAGAAATGTTTAACAAAGACCTAGAAAAATTAAAGAACAAACAAACAGAGATGAACAATACAATAACTGAAATGAAAACTACACTAGAAGGAATCAATAGCAGAATAACTGAGGCAGAAGAACGGATAAGTGACCTGGAAGACAGAATGGTGGAAATCACTGCACTTTGTAGTATAGTACTGTATACTACAAAGCTACAGTAATCAAGACAATATGGTACTGGCACAAAAACAGAACCATAAATCAATGGAACAAGATGGAAAGCCCAGAGATAAACCCACGCACCTACAGTAAACTAATCTATGACAAAGGAGGCAAGGATATACAATGGAGAAAAGAGTCTCTTCAATAAGTGGTGCTGGGAAAACTGGACAGCTACGTATAAAAGAATGAAATTAGAACACTCCCTTACACCATACACAAAAATAAACTCAAAATGGATTAGAGACCTAAATGTAAGGCCGGACACTATAAAACTCTTAGAGGAAAACATAGGAAGAACACTCTTTGACATAAATCACAGTAAGATCTTTTTTGATCCACCTCCTAGAGTAATAGAAATAAAATAAATAAATAAACAAATGGGACCTAATGAAACTTAAAAGCTTTTGCACAGCAAAGGAGCCCATAAACAAGACGAAAAGACAACCTTCTGAATGGGAGAAAATATTTGCAAATGAATCAACGGACAAAGGATTAATCTTCAAAATATATAAACAGCTCATGCAGCTCAATATTAAAGAAACAAACAGCCCAATCCAAAAATGGGCAGAAGATCTAAATAGACATTTCTCCAAAGAAGACATACAGATGGCCAAGAAGCATATGAAAAGCTGCTCAACATCACTAATTATGAGAGAAATGCAAATCAAAACTACAATGAGATATAATCTCACACCAGTTAGAATGGGCATCGTCAGAAAATCTACAAACAACAAATACTGGACAGGGTGTGGAGAAAACGAACCCTCTTGCACTGTTGGTGGGAATGTAAATTGATACGGCCACTATGGAGAACAGTATGGAGGTTCCTTAAAAAAGTAAAAATAGAATTACCGTATGATCCAGCAATCCCACTACTGGGCCTATACCCAGAGAAAACCATAATTCAAAAAGACACATGCACCCCAATGTTTATTACAGCACTATTTACAATAGCCATGTCATGGAAGAACCTAAATGCCCATCGACAGAAAAATGGATAAAGAAGATGTGGCACATATATACAATAGAATATTACTCAGCCATACAAAGGAATGAAATTGGGTCATTTGTAGAGACATGGATGGATCTAGAGACTGTCATACAGAGTGAAGTAGGTCAAAAAGTGAAAAGCAAATATCATATACTAATGCATATATGTGGAACCTAAAAAAATGGTACAGATGAACTGGTTTGCAGGGAAGAAATTGAGATACAGGGCAGAATTTGAGACACAGATGTAGAGAACAAATGTATGGATGCCAAGGCGGAAAGTGACAGGCAGGTGCAGGTGGTGGTATGATGAATTGGGCGATTGGGATTGACACGTATACACTGATGCGTATAAAATTGATGACTAATAAGGACCTGCTGTATAAATAAATAAATAAAATAAAATTCAAAAATTAACAACAACAACAACGCCAATGGAAAAGCCAGAAAAGATTGGGTCACTGAAAAAAGCATTGTGATTAAGGAGACTGTTTGGCTTTAGCATTTATAAAACATCATGACTGTGATTCTCAACTGTGGCTGCACATTAGAATCACATAAAGAACTTTTAAACGTTGCAGATGCCTCTCTCCTCTCCTGATTTAATTGGTAAGTCTGGGCATCAGCAGGATTTCCAAGCTGAGTAGGTAATTCTAATTACTCTAAACTGCAGTAAGCATTGAGATAACTGGAAATCAGGGGGTCTTACCCTCTAGAAGTTTAGTTAGGAGGACACCCTTTCAGGTGTGATGACACCAAGAAAATTCTACTTATTTCACCCAGGGGTTGAGGTGGATGTGGTACAAGAGAAGTGATACTCTGGATCTTGCTTTACTGTTTTTAATTTTTTTCCCAACATTGGAGCATGAACAAACTCCACTGGGGGCTTCTGTTCTTTTCTCCATTTTTGTTTTCAGAAACCATACACTGACAATTCAGAGTTCCACAGAATAAGGTGAGAGGTAGGACCATAGAAATTTCTCTCTGTGTTCCATCTCACTCACCAACCCCACAATTTAAGCCCTGGATTTTACCATCATCTTAAAGTCTGAAAAGTTAAATAATTTGTCTCAGATACTTGTAAAACAGTTATCCAAATCTCGAAGTAGTTTGGCCAAGTTCCTGCTTCTTAAACTTAATTATTCAACCCTGTAATGTACTAAAAATTAGCTGAATAGCTTCAATTACAGATTATACATACATAATATAATGTACCAATATGGCAGTGTTTCCAGCCAATTACTACATCCCTTCTGATTCCCAACTCCCTTTCTCACACTCCCAGCAGGCACCCAAAGACATTCCAGAATATGCACACAATATTTGAGGCTGAGTGAACTAAAAAAAAAAGAAAAGAATTCCAGTCAGCTTTTCCAAAGCATAGACTTTAGCACAATGGAATATTTCCTCACCAGAGACTTTTCTGATGGTGATGATCAATTTTTTAAAGGTTAACCGAACTCCCTATAGCTTTTTAACAAAATTATCCCAGTCATCAGAAGTTGTGTAGGCCAGAATCTCTGGCATGTTCAGCTTCATAATTTTGAAGAAAATTCCTAGTTTTTAAAAAGAACTGAGTATCTCTTACGTGATGACACTTATTTATTTAGCCCCCACACTAATGTGGTTGTGTTTTTATTGAAGAGAGCTATTCGTTCTATTCTTTCTGGTTTGTTGGTTTTAAAACACTCTCTGCCCCCATAGGAAGCCATTTCGATCTAGAGAAGCCACTCTCCAAAGAGCAGGAAACTGCTGCAATATTTATGAATTCTAAAATCTCTGCTCTTGATCTTTTTAACAAAGGTCTCAGAGGAAAGTGTTGAGGCTAGTAAAGAGGGAAGGGAGAAGGAAAAGCAGCTTATAAGAGAGTCAAACACTGTGCTCTCAGCAGACTGTAAAAAGTAAACAGAGAGGTGATCAGTGGCAGACTCTGTTTCTAAATTAAGTCTTAAAATGCATATTAATGACTGCTTCTCAAAAAAGAATATTATATTGAGAATGACACTTAAACAAATGGAAGCTATCTTAATTTTAGATTCATCTTCCACATAGCTGACTTTCCTGAGAAATACTTGCCTAGTTAGTGGGTAAAGGTGTATGGTCCACTTTTATAGTAATCTGGAAAGAGGATTTGGAAAAACAAAACAACTTCCCAAACATAAACAGGTCAAACATGGCTTTCAACTCATCCCTGAAGGGTCTCTTAGAAAGATTCACAGCTACTCAGTTTTATAGGGCCACTTGCCATACTGATGAAAAGGATGGGATCGCTTTGAATGGCAAGGGAAGAAAGCCAGCCTCCTGGAAATGAGTATGAAAAACTGAAAAGATTAGAATTCAGAAGCTCAATTCTATGAAAAAACTGTGCAACGTAAAGCAGATTCATGAGTTCAAGAAGAAACAAAATTAGAATAGGCCTAATTCAAAGGGAATATTCTTCTCAGGGCAGTAGCACAGTAAAACCCCATCTTTCCTTTAATAAGTAAGTAGCAAGATGAATGTGATGTAGCATAAATTAAAAGGCAAGAGAGTTTTAAGAGATGAGGTTGGTGAACTGGTCAGAGGCTAGGTCATGCCATGGGTTGTCAACCTTGCATATTATATAGGCTGATAGCTTTCAGACTTTGTAAAGTAGTCAGTTTCCTTCCTTTCTTTCACCTCTTTCATTCTTTTTCCTCAAATAAGATGCTATGTGAAACTACAATATACAGAATATATAAAAGTAGAATTACTCTGCTTGCAAAAAGGAAGGTGTAACAGCACAGTGAAGAGGAAGAACTGGACAGTCTCTGTCTGCTCAAATTCCCCCACAAAGCCCCACCATCACCACGTGGACCCTGTATACCTTCCAATGAACCCTGAGGCTTTTAGAGAAACATTTTGAACTTCTCTGATACAGACAATAAAAGACACTTAAAACTTTTAAGCAGAAGATGGCCTTTCCAGATTATGATTTAGATGATGAGCATCATTCTGAACTGGGTAAAGAAGATGGATTTCAGCTTGTGACCTTGAGGGAAAGGAAAGAGTTGGAGACTGTTGCAATCGAGTGTAAAAAGAAGGTTAGTAGACAGCAGAAGCAAGAAGAACTACAATCCTGCAGCCTGTGGAATGAAAACCACATTCACAGAAAAACAGACAAAATGAAAAGGCAGAGGACTATGTACCACATAAAGGAACAAGATAAAACCTCAGAAAAACAACTAAATGACACGGAGATAGGCAACCTTCCAGAAAAAGAATTCAGAATAATGAAAGTGAAGATGATCCAGGACCACAGAAAAAGAATGGAGACAAAGATCGAGAAGATGCAAGAAATGTTCAACAAAGACCTAGAAGAATTAAAGAACAAACACCTAGAAAAATTAAAGAACAAACAAACAGAGATTAACAATACAAAAATTGAAATGTAAAATACACTAGAAGGAATCAATAGCAGAATAACTGAGGCAGAAGAACAGATAAATAACCTGGAAGACAGAAAGGTGGAATTAACGGCTGCAGAACAGAATAAAGAGAAAAGAATGAAAAGAAATGAATAAAGCCTAAGAGACCTCTGGGAAAACATTAAACACACCAACATTCACGTTATAGGGGTCTCAGAAGGAGAAGAGAGAGAGAAAGGACCCGAGAAAATATCTGAAGAGATTACAGTCGAGAACTTCCCTAACACAGGAAAGGAAATAGCCACCCAAGCCCAGGGAGTGCAGAGAGTCCCATACAGGATAAACCAAAGGAGAAACGTGCCAAGACACAGAGTAATCAAATTGACAAAAATGAAAGACAAAGAAAATTTATTAAAAGCAATAAGGGAAAAATGACAAATAACATACAAGGGAACTCCCATAAGGTTAACAGCTGATTTCTCAGCAGAAACTCTACAAGCCAGAAGACAGTGGCATGATATATTTAAAGTGATGAAAGGGAAGAACCTATAACCAAGATTACTCTACCCAGCAAGGATCTCATTCAGATTTGAAGGAGAAATTAAAACCTTTACAGACAAGCAAAAGCACCATCAAACCAGCTCTACAACAAATGCTAAAGAAACTTCTCTAAGCAGGAAACACAAGAGAGGAAAATGACCTATAAAAAAAGCTCAGGGCTTCCCTGGTGGTGCAGTGGTTGAGAGTCTGCCTGCCAATGCAGGGGACAAGGGTTCGTGCCTCGGTCTGGGAAGATCCCACATGCTGCGGAGCGGCTGGATCTGTGAGCCATGGCCGCTGAGCCTACGCGTCCGGAGCCTGTGCTCTGCAAGGGGAGAGGCCACAACAGTAAGAGGCCCGTGTACTGAAAAAAAAAAAAAAAAAAAAAAAAGCTCAAACCAACTAAGAAAGTGGTAATAGCGACATACGTACGTACAAATAATTACCTTATATGACAATGGAATAAATGCTCCAACCAAAAGACACAGGCTCACTGAATGGATACAGAAACAAGACCCATATATATGCTGTCTACAAGAGACCCACTTTAGACCTAGGGACACATACAGGCTGAAAGTGAGGAGATGGAAAACGATATTCCATGCAAATGAAAATCAAAAGAAATCTGGAGTAGCAATACTCATATCAGATAAAATAGACTTTAAAATAAAAAATGTTATAAGAGAAAAGGAAGGACACTACATAATGATCAAGGGATCAATCCAAGAAGAAGATATAACATTATAAATATATATGCACCTGACATAGGAGCATCTCAGTACATAAGGCAAATGTTAACAGCTATAAAAGAGGAAATCAACAGTAACACAATAATAGTGGGGGACTTTAACACCTCACTTACAACAATGGACAGATCATCCAGACAGAAAACTAATAAGGAAACACAAGCTTTAAATGACACAATAGACCAGATAGATTTACTTGATATTTATAGGACATTCCATCTGAAAACCACAGATTATACTTTCTTCTCAAGTGCACAGGGAACATTCTCCAGGATAAATCATATCTTGGGTCACAAATCAAGCCTCAGTAAATTTAAGAAAATTGAAATCATATCAAGCATCTATTCTGACCACAACGCTATGAGATTAGAAATCAATTACATGGAAGAAAACATAAAAAACACAAACATGTGGAGGCTAAACAATACATTACTAAATAAACAAGAGATCACTGAAGAAATCAAAGAGGAAATCAAAAAATACCTAGAAACAAATGACAATGAAAACATGAGGATCAAAAACCTATGGGATGCAGCAAAAGCAGTTCTAAGAGGGAAGTTTATAGCAATACAAGCCTACCTCAAGAAACAAGAAAAATCTCAAATAAACAATCTAACCTTACACCTAAAGGAACTAGAGAAAGAAGAACAAACAAAATCCACAGTTAGTAGAAGGAAAGAAATCATAATGATCAGAGCAGAAATAAATGAAATAGAAACAACGAAAACAATAGCAAAGATCAATAAAACTAAAAGCTGGTTCTTTGAGAAGATAAACAAAATTGATAAACCCTTAGCAAGAATCATCAAGAAAAAGAGGGGGAGGACTCAAATCATTAAAATTAGAAATGAAAATGGAGACACTACAACAGATACTGCAGGAATACAAAGCATCCTAAGAGACTATTACAAGCAGCTCTATGCCAATAAAATAGACAACCTGGAAGAAATGGAAAAATTCTTAGAAAGGTATAACCTTCCAAGACTGAACCAGGAAGAAATAGACAATATGAACAGACCAATCACAAGTAATGAAATTGTAACTGTGATTAAAAATCTTCCAACAAACAAAAGTCAAGTACCAGATGGCTTCAAAGGGAATTCTATCAAACATTTAGAGAATAGCTAACACCTATCTTTCTCAAAGTCTTCTAAAAAATTGCACAGGAAGGAAGACACTCAAACTCATTCTATGAGGCCACCATCACCCTAATACCAAAACCAGACAAAGATACTACAAAAAAAGAATATTACAGAGCAATAACACTGATGAATATAGATGCAAAAATCCTCAACAAAATACTAGCAAACAGAATCAAACAACACATTAAAAGGATAATACACCATGATCAAGTGGGGTTTATCCCAGGGATGCAAGGATTCTTCAATTTATGCAAATCAATCAGTGTGATACACCACATTAACAAATTGAAGAATAAAAACCATATGATTCATTCAAAAAGAGTCATGTACCAAAATGTTCATTGCAGCTCTATTTACAATAGTCAGGACATGGAAGCAACCTAAGTGTCCACTGACAGATGAATGGATAAAGAAGATGTAGCTCATATATACAGTGGAATATTACTCAGCCATAAAAAGGAACGAAACTGAGTTATTTGTAATGAGGTGGATGGACCTAGAGACAAGTCAGAAAGAGAAAAACAAATACCATATGCTAACACATATATATGGAATCTTAAAAAAAGAAGAAAAAAGAAAAAAAAAGTGGTCAGAACAACCTAGGGGCAAGACAGGAATAAAGATGCAGACCTACTACAGAATGGACTTAAGGAAACGGGGAGTGGGAAGGGTAAGCTGGGACAAAGTGAGAGAGTGGCATGGACATATATACACTACCAAACATAAAATAGATAGCTAGTGGGAAGCAGCCACATAGCACAAGGAGATCAGCTCAGTGTTTTGTGACCACCTAGAGGGGTGGGATAGGGAGGGTGGAAGGGAGATGCATGAGAGAAGAGATATGGGGACATATATATATGTATAACTGATTCACTTTGCTATAAAGCAGAAACTAACACACCATTGTAAAGCAATTATACTCCAGTAAAGATGTTAAAAAAAAGAAAACAACATATGATTATCTCAATAGATGCAGAAAAAGATTTTGACAAAATTCAACACACATTTATGATAAAAACTCTCCAGAAAGTGGGCATAGAGGGAACCTACCTCAATGTAATGAAGGCCATATACGACAAATGCACAGGAAATGTCATTCTCAATGGTGAACAACTGAAAGCATTTCCTCTAAGATCAGGAACAAGACAAGGATGTCCACTCTCACCACTATTATTCATCATAGTTTTGTAAGTCCCAGCCACGGGAATCAGAGAAGAAAAAGAAATAAAAGGAATACAAATTGGAAAAGAAGAAGTGAAACTGTCACTGTTTGCAGAAGACAGGATAATATACATAGATAATCCTAAAGATGCTACCAGAAAACTGGGAGAGCTAATCAATGTATTTGGTAAAGTTGCAGAATCCAAAATTAATGCACAGAAATCTCTTGCATTCCTATACATTAACAATGAAAGAGCAGACAGAGAAATTAAGGACACAATCCCATTCACCACTGCAACAAAAAGAATAAAATACCTAGGAATAAACCTACCTAAAGAGGTAAAAGACCTGTACTCAGAAAACCGTAAGACACTGATGAAAGAAAACAAAGATGACACAAACTGATGGAGGGATATACCATGTTCTTGGATTGGAAGAATCAATACTGTGAAAAGAACTATACTACCCAAAGCAATGTACAGATTCAGTGCAGTCCCTGTCATATTACGAAAGGCATTTTTTACAGAACTAGAACAAAAAGTCTTAAAATTTGTATGGAGACACAAAAGAGCCTGAATAGCCAAAGCAATCTTGAGGAAGAAAAACAGAGCTGGAACAATCAGACCCCCTGACTTCAGACTATACTACAAATCTACCAGTATTCAAGACAATATGGTACTGGCACAAAAACAGAAACACAGATCAATGGAACAGGACAGAAAGCCCAGAGATAAACCCACACACCTATGGTCAACCAATCTATGACAAGGGAGGCAAGGATATACAATGGAGAAAAGAAAGCCTGTTCAATAAGTGGTGCTGGGAAAACAGGACAGCTACATGTAAAAGAATGAAATTAGAACACTCCCTAATACCATACACAAAAATAAACTCAAAATGGATTAAAGACCCAAATGTAAGACGGAACACTATAAAACTCTAGGAGAAAAACATAGGCAGAAAACTCTATGACATAAATCACAGCAAGATCTTTTTTGACCCATCTCCTAGAGTAATGGAAATAAAAACAAAAATAAACAAATGGGATCTAATGAAACTTAAAAGCTGTTGCACAGCAAAGGAAACCATAAACAAGACGAAAAGACAACCCTCAGAATGGGAGAAAATATGTGCAAACGAATCAACAAAGGATTAATCTTCAAAATGTAGAAACAGCTCATGAGGCTCAATATTAAAAAAACAAACAACCCAATCAAAAAATGGGCAGAAGACCTAAACAGACATTTCTCCAAAGAAGACATACAGATGGCCAAGAGCACGTGAAAACTGTTCCACATCGTTAATTATTAGAGAAATGCAAATCAAAACTACAATGAGGTATCACCTCACACCAGTCAGAATGGCCATCATCAGAAAATCTACAAACAACAAATGCTGGACAGGGTGAGGAGAACAGGGAACCCTCTTGCACTGTTGGTGGGAATGTAAATTGATACAGCCACTATGGAGAACAGTATGGAGGTTCCTTAAAAAACTAAAAATAGAATTACCACATGACCCAGCAATCCCACTACTGGGCATATACCCAGAGAAAACCATAATTCAAAAAGACACATGCACCCCAGTGTTCACTGCAGCACTATTTACAATAGTCAGGTCATGGAAGCAATCTAAATGCCCAGCGACAGAAAAATGGATAAAGAAGATGTGGAATATTCCTCAGCCATAAAAAGCAATGAAATTGGGTCATTTGTAGAGACGTGGATGGACCTAGAGACTGTCATACAGAGTGAAGTAAGTCAGAAAGAGAAAAACAAATATCGTATATTAACACATATATGTGGAATCTAGAAAAATGGTACAGATGAACCGGTTTGCAGAGCAGAAATAGACACACAGATGTAGAGAACAAATGTATGGACAACAAGCGGGGAAAGTGTGGATGGCTGTAGTGTGGGAGGTAGAGGAGCGGTGGGATGAATTGGGAGATTGGGATTGACATATATACATTAATATGTATAAAATAGATAACTAATAAGAACCTGCTGCATAAAAATAAAATAAAATAAAATTCAAAAAACTAAAAGAAAGTTCAAACTAGATTGTTAAGAATAATAAAGCAAGTAGCAAAACGTTAAAAAAAAAAAAAAAAAGGATAGTGACATCAACTAGGATGTAGGTCATCAGAAAGAAGTGGATTATTTGGGAGGCAATATGAAAAGACTTGGTGATTGACTGGACATAGGAAATTCAGGGATAAGGAGGATTCAATAATATATTCTAGGTTGGTTCCAAGCATCATGACTGGGTGAAGGTACAGAGAATGTTAGTGGAACAAATGTTTATTTGTGGAGGGGAATAAATTAACTTTCAGTTATTTTAGGTTGGGGTGATTGAAATGTTTAGTCAGCAATAATATATATGAATTTGAATCTTGAAAGATAATTCTAGCTTGGGTATGTATATTTACTGTCATTAAAATATAGTTAACAAAAATCATAGAAAAGCAATAGACAGGAAAGAAGAATCTATTTAGACTTGAACTCTTTAGGCCAACCATATTTAAGGAATAGATAATGCAAAGAGGGTGTATGATGGAGTCAGAGAAGATACAGTATGAGAAATAAGAACAAGGAGAATGCCTAACCAAAAAACCACCAAAATTCTTTGAAAAGAAAGAAGAGGTCAACACTGTAAAATGCAATAGACAACAAAGAGAAAAAAGGAAAATGCTTCTGTTGTGTCTAGCATTAAGAGAGTTATTTGGGAACAATAACAAAAAAGTCAGAAGTCAGGTTACAGATGGTTGACAAGTGAATGAAAGGTTAAAAAGAATGGTTGCCTACTGCAAGGAGGGAGGGAGGAAGAAAGAACAATTGAGCAATAGAAGAAATTTATATGTGGAGCAGACTAGCTTGCAAGACAATGTCTGGCAAACATTACATTAGTAGGTATGCAATCAATATTTCTTCAAGGAATAAATGACTGATCACAAGAATGAATGAATGAAATGAATGGGGAGAATAGTGTAACAGGTAGGATGAAATGAGGGAAATGTAACAGGTTTACAATAATTATATTACTTTCATGTTCATTGAGCTGCTTCAAATCCTTTTGGGAATTTGATGAGATATTCATTACTTAATCAGGAATCTTCACAGTATTCAAATTTGCCATGAGTCTTGTCACATTTCCTTATCCTGGGACTTGTAAGTAAAATCATGGGAAAGGAAGGAAATTGAGCTAACATTTATTCATTGAGAGTACTTTGCTGGCATTATTGCATTTGATCTTTGAACAATCCTGTGAGGCAAGTATTATTATTTCATCATCTTACAAAAGAGGAAACTGAAGTTCAGAGGGGTTAAGTGATTTGCCTGAGGTCTTACATCATTATTTATAGGGCACTATTCTAAGCTATCAAAATCACCACTGTAAATACTGTATGAAAGAATAAAATAGGTCTGTGAGTTCAATTTAAAAACCATTCCAACTGGAGAAACTGAGTGGCAATAGAATATGTTTAGAAAAACAGCATAGGAAGCAGGAAGTTCTTCAAATACTAAAGTATACAGAAGATGAGAGTGTTGGTTTTAGAATCAGATTGTCTGTGTTCTATGACCTTAGGCAAGTTATACATCCCTCCTTATGCCCCAATGTCCTCACGTGATAAATGGGGATTAAATTTTCCTCCCTGGTGCATTAAAATTTATGCAAAATATTTGACACAGTGCCTGCCACATGGTAAATGCTTAATTCATGACATTTATTTCTATCATTGGTATCACTATTTTTTACTAGAGTGACACAAAAGAGGAAAATCATAACAGTGATATTATCTTTTAAAGGTATTTGGAGACCCTATAATTAAAAAGTACAAAAGTGATATTACAAAACCTTGTCTCAGAGTACTTTCCATCTAAAACAACTCTAGTGGTCTCATGGGTGACAGATATATGTTGGCTGCCAGAGGATATGAGAGTTGGGTCAGATTTCTCCAAGATCTATACCTGAAACTCATGAAAGAACAAAAAATAATTGCTCTGTTTACATTATAGAGATTGTGAAATGAAAATATCCTTGAGCTCTGTAGCTTAATGATAGGGTGACTTGCTTTGGAATGGTGGGTATGCATTATAGACCACATGTAGCCATGTTGACGGGGCAACACTAATATGTCCACCCTGCTGTGGAATAAACCAACTTGAAAACTCCAAGAAAGAGAAGACAATTCTATTTCTCTGGCTGTTCTGAAAAATAACTATCCTTAAAATAGTGACATCCCAACACTCTAAAGTAAACCACTGAATCCTCTGTCCTGACCTTGATGCCTAGCCTCCTTGGTGCAGCCACCCATCTCTGGATGAACTGAGTATTGGAAAGGAAGTTTCAGCAGTGAAGATGATACTTTTCTTCATGATGGTCATAGCACTGGCTAAATGAATTGAAGGGAGGATATAATTTAAAAACAAATCCACGTGAAAACAAAAATGAGATTCTGGAAGAAATCAGGATGACAAAGTAAAGTTATTTATCGAGAATGGAAGCTTGACCTTTGAGCAGCAAAGTTTGCAGAGACCACATCCTGTAATGGAAACAAATTCCTTATAGGATGCCTATGGGAGTCCAACAGCGCATAAAAGTAAAATATAGCTGAGGGCTAGAAATGATGAAAAGATGACCTGTGGTCCCTGGGCATAGCTTCAGCCTAAAGAAACATTTTATTAGCTTGGGATAAAAAGAACAGCAAACTATTTTCTCTCCCTCATTTCTGTTTTCACTACCTTTGAGTATAAATATCATCTATGGACAGTGACTAGAAATACTACAGAGAAGCATAACTGATTGGAAGAATATGAATGAACTATGTGCAAAAACAGAATAAAAATGGATATACATCCAATGAATATGTCCCTAGACAAAACTATGAGAGGAAATATACTATTGTGCTTAAGAGCCCAGGCACTAGCATCAAACTGTCTAGGATTGAATCCTATATCCATCAGGTGTTAATAGTATGGCTTTTGGCAACTCATTTAACTTCTCTCAGTCTTGGTTTTCTTATATGTAAAATGGGGATCACATTGGTACCTATGTCACGGTAATACGACGAAGAAAAGTGTTTTTCCCGTTTCTTAACTGTGAGTTCTTCTAGGGCTCAAAGTATATTTCAAGTATTCATCTTTATATATCCAATTCCTAATAGAGTGTCTGGTGCATAGTGGGCACTAAAATATTTGTTGAATAAATATGTAATAAATTATTCCTTTGATGCAACCACTGAACTACATAAGAATTTTCCTATAATACACCCAGATTTATGTTTTATTTAATGCCAAACAAGATCAAGGATTGTTTACATGATCCTTAGCATGCATCTCTGAAAGATTATTTAATAAGAAGAATAAACATTGTAATCAAATCTTGGTAAGCCAAAAAATAGGGGGGTAGGAAAGAACTATTTATTAGAGATAGTTTAACATGGAAAAGGCTAATGGACATTCTAAAATCACATTGCTCCTAAGTGCTATTAGCTATATAAAATTAGGCTGTCAGATGCTGCTTTATGAATAGTCAGTAAGGAAGAAAAAGAATCGCAAGGGACAAATCACTGTCATTCACAGAAGACTACCTGGCAGTCTCAGAATTAAGTTCACTCTTCAGGGCGCGCTCTCCTCAGCTGTTATAAATATGCCGGAATGCCTCTGTCAGCAGGCTCCATAAAGAGGCCACCTCCACCAATATGGTGCTTGTAAGATGCAGTCTGCTGCTCAGAGGGAAAGGGAACAAAGACGTTTTGTTTCCAATTATTGTCACTTTGCCTTTTAGCTCAGCCAAGCAATTTCATGACCAGTAAGACAGAAAGGATTCTGAGCAGTAGAGTAACTAAACAAAATCCCTCTAATTAAATGACACTTGGCAAGGGCAGAGGACACCCAGAGTCTAGTTTAGAGCAGGTTGTCTCTACATGGGATGAGCAGCTACATTTGAGGGTTAGAAAACACTTTTACTTTTGCAGATTACTCCACTGCCTCTCTGTGAGCCACTTATAGACCATACCTATCTATGAATGTTCTCAGGGGTCCACTGATTTGTTAATCCTCATTATATGACATAAAATAAATAGAGGTTTTGGAATGACTACAGTCTTTTATAAATGGTATACAATAGTAGTTCCCTAATCTATTTTTCTGCCTGATGCCCTAAACAGATATCTTATTTACCAGCATATCTGGCATCATTTGAGATTCTAAAGTTTACATATTTAGCCTACAAGTTGTCAGAGGTCAGAAAGTGGTTTACAGACTGTATTTGGGAAAATCCCAGGATTTTCTTTGTCAAGTCATGGCAGTGGCAGACCTGTGTGACTGTAGTAGAGTTGATCTGTTAGTTATCCTTTAAGTCCTAGTTCTGAAATCACAGAACCTCTGGAACTCTGAGATCTAAGAAGCCCCAGGGGCCAGGGCAGGAAGTGAATGCCAATACTTGGCCAAATGCTCTCCATGGCCCACTGAACAAATAGAGAGAACGGTTTTCTATAAATCAGAACACAGAATATCAATGATTATAGTTTTAACAGTCATTTGAGGTCTATATGGCTGTTGTTCTAGAATCTTTTAATGGGAATCACTGAGCTACTTCCTATCCTAGGAACCACGAACCTCTGGGGGCCTCTGTGGAATAATCAAGGGTCTTCAAATCCAAATGCAGAGGAAGCATTGTTAGTAGAATGGAAAAATATTTTTTTTTGCACCCAAATGTACTTTCCAAATATATACTGACACTGATAAATACAACAAATTTATTTAAAATATTTCCTGAAAGCATATCTATTGATTGCTACATTTTTTTATTATTATTAAATGATTCTAAAAGTTGAACTGACAGCAAGACATTGTGGGACTGTAAAAAAATGTTGATAATCAAGTGCATTCCTCTCTTTCAAAAGACTCTAGAAGCACCTCCACAGAGAAAATAATAAAGTTGATAAGCATAAAAATGGATAGGGACAAAAAGGAGAAATGTTTCAGCTACCAAATTTTCAACCCAAAGAAGAGATCTGGAGTGACCGAAGTCACTTATTCCAGGTGCACTAAAACTTATCTATCTACCTCCATACAGGAAAAGCCTTCTGCTGTAAGATACATATTAACCTGGCTCTCTAATTAGTACTTAGATATTTTTCTCCCTATTCTTCCTTTGAATGACAGCAATATCTAACACTAAATTTGCCAACCTTCTATTGCAGCATAAATTTTATGAGACTTTCAGTTAGCCATTATTCTATCATTTTCTATCTGTAGAGATCTTAGTCATAAATGGGTGGCTTATCCTGACATGCTGGGTTTAAAAAAAAAAAAAAAAAACTTTGATCTTCTGATACGTGAAACAGTCTACACGTTTTAATATAGAATATATCCTCCAAGTCAAACTCAATTCCCCAAGTAGTACAGAAGGTGCAATCTAAACATTTCAGGTAGGAGTGAATCATTTACATAGAGAAATAGTTCTTGCTAATTAGCATCTAAAATGATTTCTATTTTATTCACCAAGACATGAGATAAAAGGCTTCCCTCTACTGAAGACCTTCACATTATGACAGGTCATATAGAACCCCAAAGTTTAATTATTAACAATAAGTTTTCCAAAGACAGACATTTAGTCCTTTTTTTTTCATATCATGTTGGATCAATACCATCTAGCATAATAACTAGTACACTGTAGATATTTGTTAGTTTTTGAATGAATTAATGAGTAGATGAGTGAATTACATCAGCAATTTAGTGACTCAATGAACTTACTTTAGCCTAAAATAATGAGCTCAGTAGTGGAGACAAGGTGTAGTTTGGGATGGGGGGATGGGGCTTTAGAATCCATAACTCCATAACATTTCCCCAAAGGCACTTCAAATAAATATGAAATCTAAGTTAAAATATTCTTTACATTTCTATGTAAAGAACAGTCAATTGGCACATCCTTCCAAGAAGACTATCCTCAACTCATGCCTGCTGTACAAAGAAATTCTAGAACTGCAATTCAATCAATGATTAAGCCAAATACATATTTTTTTTCATTCCATTTTCCTCCCAAATATTTTGTTAAAATTTCCAAAATTCTAAACAAGTCTGCCCTGGCATTACCTTTCTCTATTACTCTGAATCATTAGAATATAAACCCCACAAGGACAGGGATCTTGGCCTATTTTGTTCAATAATGTGCGCGAAGCACCCAGAACAGTGCCCTGCAAAAAACAGACACTAAATAAATATCTGTTGCATTTTTTAACATTCCACCCACCATAGCCTTTGATGCTTCATATCACTATGTAACACTCCGCATACATTCATCCCTTGTTATCTGACTTGATACCTTATTTTCCAAATTATTTTTTCCTTAGTCAAAACCAATCTTAAAAAAAAGAACACTATAATCAATATAGTGGAGACATTTAGTCATTAATTGGACTCCTACTTAGACACTGTTTCTTTGAGTGCTTAATAGTGCCTACTGGAAGACCCTTCCACTGAGTGAAAGGACAGGAAGATGCCAAAGCAAGGGGGTGAAATAATTATACTTACCCAGATCAGCAGTTATACTTTGGAAAGCACTGTTATATACACCACCTTATTTAATCTTCACACCTGTTTTGTAGAGTCAGAAAGACCTTATTTTCTCAATATTTAGAAGAAGCAGCTGAAGCTCACAGAGGCTGACTTGCCTGAGGTATACATAGCTAGTAAGTTTGACCCTCTTCCTACCCATTTCCCTTGGAAATCTGCTTTCTATCCAACACATTAGGTCCAAATGCATTCTACAGAGTTAGATACTTAGGAGGTTACAGACAAACCAACAAGTAATAAACAGAGGCAAGGATATGTATCATATTCACCATTTGGATTGTTGTGCGATAGCTTTAATAAAACTGATGTGTAAAATGAAAAACTGAAGAACAAGCCTTAATCTCCTTGAAACCAGACCTCCAGTGGAACAAATCTATGTGCAATAAAAATTGGAAAACTGTGCAGAAGGCAGAGAAGTACATAAAGACACAGGTGGACAACCTTTCAAAGTGAAAGAGATCATTGTAATTCTGCAGGGATGCACACCCACCAGACCATGTGGCAGCTGCTTTCTAGACCTCTGTCACACTCTGCTCTGCGTGCCCCTGAAGTCAGTGGGGGAAGGAGGGCTTCCTTCCTTTCTCACTAATCATCCTTGACATCCAGTTGGCACACCCATCAAAGACAGTCTATTTGTGGCTTTCTAGGTCAGCCTGGCACTGTGGGAGGAGAGTGTCCATATTTATAGGTAGCCTAGGGTTGTAATTAGTGTTACTCTGCATCACTTGGGGGAGCTCTGGGGTACCTGTGCTGTTGCTGGGATTCAATTTGCAGGTGTGTTCCTGTGTTCTTTGAGGGAGGCATATTCAACTTAAAAACGCTTAAGCTGCAGGGCCCCTCACTTGCATGGGCCCCTTTCAAGACCCTGGGAAAAGGTAGTACCTGCACAGAGTCATGTTTTTGTAAAATGTATAAAAACTGCTATATTTTTCTATTCTATCTACTCCTTTGTTATCTTTTCCCTTGTGTCTGGTGGTATTGACATAGCTACTTGTACCTCTTGGAGGTGGCTAAAGGTGGATTACATTTGAGATACATTAATTTGGGTTTATAGGATATATTTGCACAGTTTACAGTCACTTCCCTGTATAGTTAAGTTACTACTAACAAGATTGCCCAGCTAGTAAGTATAAGAGATGCCACTCAAATTGACCTTTGTCTGACTCCAATGCTAATGATCTTAACAGTGAACAATATGGCCCTTCATATGCTTAGTGATCCATCAACAAGCATTTGATTCCTTAACCTAAAGGCAAAAGAAGAGAGTCTCAGCTACTTGCCAACATTTATACCAGATCGTGTTTCTTCACCTGGCCCTGACACATCTGTCTAGCTTTATTGCTGACTGCTCCATCCTTGTATGTACCACAAATATGCTACAATTCCCTGTATCCTATCCATATACATCTTCTCGTACACGTTGTTTCCTTGGCCTGAAATGGCCTGACCCAACAATATGTCTACAGATTCTTATTAAATTCTTGTTGATTTAGTATGAAATACTGACATTCACAAATATAAAATTCATAATATGCTAATACTATGAAGACACCAATGACAATCGCCTAATAAGAGTTGTCAAATCAAACAGTATTTAAGAATACTCATGGTAAATAAAAATTTGTAATGCCCCAAAATCTTACAGTTCAAATGAGAAAGTTTTTTCATAAATGTAGCAGTTCCAAAAATTTACATGACAACACCAATAAAGAGTTGTAAAGATGAACAATACTTTACATGTTTTCAATAATCAAGTATAATTTTTATCAACCCTGGTAAAGAAAGGACTTAATTATGTTTCTCTTTGTAGAAAATGATATTGCAGAATTGTTGTCACAAATCATGCAACCAAAATGTAGGTTACAAGGTATTACAGAGGTGTGTTAAGCATTTAAATAATAAAAAATAGTGTGTCATTTTTCTGGATTTTGTGCTTTGTAACATTTGGTGCCTCTTCAACATGTACACATCATTGTGATTTCTTTTTTTCACTCTACATATTTCTTTTGTTTTGGTAATTTTACATTCTTTTTCCTGAAGAATACCCCCAAATTGTATAAGCTTCAGGCATCGCAACACCTAACTTTGTTGGAGGAGGACTTTAAAAGAAAACACAGATTAATGATGTGTCTACAGATCTGAGTTTAGATGCTCTCAGGAAAGCACAAGGGGTCTCTCTGGCAATACAGAGAGGAGACAAGTCACCTGGAGCAAACAAAATATCAATAAACTCCTGCCCCGCTTCAGGACTCAGCAAAGGAAGTCCTGGGGAATCAGGAATGTGACACTCTGTATTGTTTCATGGATTTGTTTCTTCAGGCAATCATAAACCATACAGGGAGGATTCTTAGGAAAGTTGCTCTCAACAGACTTGCATTTTGGTGGTGCTGATGCTGGACAGCTCAGTGGGAAGATGGCTCTGCACGTCCTCTAGTTGTGGGAAGGTCATAGAGGACAGCCTAAGGGAGTTACCAAGAAGGACTGCTGAGACCAGGATATCTGACCAGGTGGCAAAGGGGCCAAGAAGCGTTCTATTGAAGCAATTGATCCATAGGATTCTAAGTACAGGATAAGACCTAATGTAAACAACAGCAGTTCTCAGCGTGAGCCATGCCACAAAAAAAGGGTGTTTTGGAAATGTATAGATATATTTTTGGTTGTCACAATGATTGTGGAGCACTGGCAGATTTAGTGGGCAGGGACCCTGGATGGTCTTCAATGTGCAGAACAGTCAAGTCTAATAAAGGACTATTCTACACTCTGCACACATTTCAAGTGTTCTGCTGGATAGTGATGTAGAATGGCTGACCACCCTACTGATAATCATTTGGATCTTTTATATAAATACAAAATACTTTTGCATGATTGTAATATAAACTGAATTTTATACCATGTAAATAATGGGAATTAGTTTATAACTTCCCCCAGGTTTGTTCATCTTTTCCAAATATCATGACCCTCCTGGCAAAGCAGTGTATTTTATTCCCATTATTAATATACTGTACCTGAGTCATTCTTTATTTGTAGCTGTTGCATTTACAGAAATTGTACACATACATAGAAATGCATTTACGTTTCACTGACTTCAAATTGTCGAATGGAAGGAAAAAGTTTTTTAAAAGTATTACAACCTATTCACTATAAGTAAATACAAGAACGTATTTTATTATTTATTCTATAGTGGTGGTTCTTCAATGGGTTGGGATTCTCCCCTTGGTCGTAGGAGTCTGCCAACAGGCAGAAAGGGGTCCCTAGCAGAGTGTCTCCCATATTAGAGGAATTCAATTCATGTTTAACACCTGGATGGATGGATTTAAAATAAAATTAGGTTCCACAACCCTCACGTGCCTCTGGAAAGAGAGTAAAGGTTTTTTGTTTTGTTTTGTTTTGTTTGTTTTAAGGAAATGATCCACTGAATAGAAAGGTTATTTAAGTCAGCTGTTTCAGAGGAACTGTAGGTAGAGAAACAAGTAATAGAAACTCAAAATTTCCCCTCACAAACTCTTTCTATTTGGCCTGTGGAAGCTCAACTGAGCATCTTTTAAAAATCAATAATTTTTAATGTTACTAGGCATAAAAACAGAAGCAGATTCATAGGCTATGATTAATAAAGGTAAAAATTTGCTCCTAATAACCAAAAACAGCTAGGCCATGTTAGATATGTTTGCAGCCAAAAAGGTTTATGGTTTTACAAAATAAATGGCCAAATCAATGTGGATATTGCATTATTTCAGAGAAGGTGCTTCACTTATCAGAGTGCATACATACCAGCATTTCACTCCATTACAAACAGTCACATCATGATATTTCTCATAATGACGGAGACTGTCATACATATACATATGTGTGCATACATGCATGTGTATAAATGTATACATACACATGCTTATCCATAGACTCTTGTTCCCCCTCCCAAAGCAATAAATTAATATCCATAGTGAGTTTGTCCTAGAACCACAATGCTGTTATCCTTGAAATGCTTCTCAAAAGGCTATTCATTTTGTTGCACTGATTAGGATTTCATCTTGCCAAGACCTATAGTAATCAAGCATTTATAGCTTATAGAAAAATTCCACTCAAATTGAGAATTTTGCTTATTAAAATATATCTTAATAAACGTGACATAACAAGTCACGAACCAGAAAGAGATTTTTGCAAAGTACATAACCAACATTTAAATCCCAAATTTAACTAAATTCAAAATATCAATAAGAAAATGACAGGAAGAAAAAAAAAAAAAAAACCCAGGGAAAAGAAAAAGAGCAAATTCCTGAACAGGAATGTCACAGACGAGCAAATATGAAGACTCATTACTTTTAAAAAGTAATGTGAAGTGATGAAAAAGCCAGCAGCATAAACGCTCTTGTTTCATTCCTGCAGTTAACTTCCTACAAACCTGAGTAGTATGACAGAAATTGCTTGACCAGAGTTGGGCTTTAAAGCTGACCATGGAGGACAGAGAATCAGAACAGCTGTGATCCCAGCTGTTTCCATCCACTCCTGGAGCATAGCCTTTGTATCCAGCAGCACCTAGAACACATACTATAATAGTCTCCACTAAATACCGGTGAATGAATGAACAGACCCACGTGTGTATCCCCCATGGACACATGATTTGTCAATAGCCACACCAATGTTGCAGAGAAATCTCTTGGTGGGAAGCTTGAAATCTGTGGTAAAATCTATCTCTTTCAAAAACCTAACCAGGCTATTATATACACTACCAAATGTAAAATAGATAGCTAGTGGGAAGCAGCTGCATAGCACAGGGAGATCAGCTCAGTGCTTTGTGACCACCTAGAGGGGTGGGATAGGGAGGGTGGGAGGGAGATACAAGAGGGGGGGGAATATGGGGATATATACATACATATAGCTGATTCACTTTTTTATACAGCAGAAAGTAACACAACATTGTAAAGCAATTATACTTCAATAAAGGTATTAAAAAAAAAAAAAAAACTAACCAGGAGAGTAAATCAACCTGAGACAGGAATTCCCAATCCTCAGGTAACATAATATTTTAGATCACCAGCCCCCGCCCCCCGCATGACTCCTGTCATCTCACAGCTCCTTCACTCCAAGTAGCTCCTGTAGCTCATTCCCACACAAGAAGCACCTGTTAGAAATACACATACAGATTTCTTATTCTCCCTTTCTAATTTGCACAAGATCGAGCTTCTTAAGTAGAGTTTGAGCTCCTTCCCTAAGTTGTAAAATAACAGTATTCATACAAAGCAGCACATATTTTGTACATAACTGGATAGCAAAATAAGCGTTGGTAGAGATTCTGATGTCTTTTCTATATATAGTCATCAATTTGAATGGCACATTAATGGTCAAAATGCCTACTAGTACAACTCAAGAAATTCTCATTTTCCAAGTCACCTGTCCATATCAACACCTGTTAATACCCTCTCTTAATCATTGAAACTGAGCAGGACCCTATTGGACCTTCCCAGGGACAGACCTCCCTCTTATGTCTCCCACCTCTTATTTTACAGCAAAGCTTTAGCCTCCTAGGTCTTCCCCAAGTTCCAAAGAGCAATTTAATCAGAGAAGTGAGAAAATGCAAAAACAAAGGAAGACAGTCAAGCAAGACAAAATAATAGTTTATCCATAAAACAAAGCCAAGGACCTTTATTTCCTCCTCAAGGGCTATAGATAATATCCTGAGCCATATCTTTGAGTTGTTTGGCAATTACTAAAACCCCCACCAAGTGGAAGAAGTTAACTGCATGCTGACCACCAGCATGCAGACCCCAGACCAGTTGAGCCAGAAAAGTGGTAACTGAGATTCCCTTAAACATCACCCTGTTACCTCACCATCAAGCAATCAGAGAATTGTGCAGTATAGGCTGATCAGGGAGCCTGCAACCACACCGCTAACCTTGCCTTCAAAGCCCCTTCCCTGAAAGCCATCTGGGAGTCTTCTGAACATGAGCTTCCTGTTCACCTTGCTTGGCCTTGCAATAAACACTGTACTTTCCTTCACCACAACCCTGTGTCAGTAAATCGGCTTTACTGTATGTCAGGTGAGCGGACCCAAGTTTGGTTTGGTTTGGTAACAATATTATATGTTCATCTTAAACTTCCTATTGGCATTATAAATGAACCTATATCCTAGGTAACATCTCATCCAAGTTTTTTTCTTTAACCTCAGTTGTACCTCTATTGGAACAAAACTCAAAACCAATTTTCTTTTTCAGAGCTTCTCTTGCCAGTTCTTAGCTCCCTTTTTACTGGTGGTTGACTTCTGTCCATAAATACCAGCAGTTTCAATGATAGGTATGGATAGATGGAAAAGACTTACCAGAAATCATTATATTTCTAGAGGTCTCAAAAGTTTCTCAGCGTTATAATACACAGCTATACCACAGTATGCCATAATAAGTACTTCATTCACTCATTCACTTACTCACTGTTGGATGAGTGGTTACCTTGTGTTTTAGGTGTTGAGAGTGATTTGATGTTCTATACCGTATCAGCTAGTCTCAGAATGAACACAGTCCCATCATGAGGCCAACAATTTTCCATCATTTGGCAGCCTGCTGCCAAGGTGGCAAAAATAACATTGTGTCTCTGACAAAGTTCTTTTGCTGCACAAGCATTTCACATGAAACTCGTCAATAATTACGAGCCACTAAAAATTCTCTTCAGCTTTTTGGAAGTTAATGAAAACACCTGTAATTTAAAAATTGGGCAATTAAAAAAATCTTTTCTGAGTCTCTTCATTAAGACATTGTTGAGGAGAATCCATGACTTAAAATCCTAAACCACCTTTCTGGAATGCAAACTGTAGTGATTAAAACTTAGAAACGCAACCAACATGAGACAACACCCTTGGCACTGAAGTGTATGTAAGCAGGGCATGAACAAAATATTCAACTCAGTAAATAGCAATACCTGATCTCAATGTTGTTTTCTGCTCACATGTTTTCAAGATTTTTTTTTCTTTAGTCTAAACATGGTAACCCTGCTTAACAATAACCAGGCAGGATGTTGCTTGCTACTTACAAAATAATTAAAATAAAATATATGAATTAAATTGGATTATTTGACTTAAACTACTTACACCACTGATCTTTCCTTTCCATCAGCAGCTGGAGAAATACAGGGAAAACACCACACTTCAGTTCAGCTATACTTTATAGCCTGACTGACACCAGATGCTAGGATTATTCTGGAAATGTAATTAGTTTCAATTAACTAACATCTGGCCAAACATAAACATCCTATTTGGGATTCAGGTAAAGGAAAACACATTCCTACAGAGCAAGCTGGTTTACTGAACAGCCTGAAAAAGTTTAAGAAATTCTATTTATGTCATTGAGAAAGAACTACTTTATTAGAACTGGCTTTTAAAATGTATTCGTAGAGATTTTCTCCATCTCTATGTTTCTGGATTAACCTCCAATATAATTGCATGAACCGAAATCTGTTTACATAATACCAGGTCAAATCCTATCCCATCAAATACCAAGTCAGCTGAAAACTCTGCGTGTCTCAACTCCAGCCAAGAGCTCATCTATTTCAAGAAAACATTTAAATCTATTTTCAACATGACAAAAGAAACATCCCCTTGGAGTTGGCTGTGATAGGATTTGTGTGGCTGTTCCACGGGATAATATGTTTGAGGGAAGAATTTGGCTTTGTGATAGTTATAAGTGATTCTTTACTTGGGAGCTGTACATAACAATGTAGATGATAAATCTGTATGCTGATGAGCTGAACATAGAGATCAAACTAAATACCACCAGGCTTAGTGGGAATAAAACCACATTTATTAAAGAGAACTTTTTCTATATATGGGTTTATTGGGCCACCCGCACAATACACTTCTATTCAAATTTGAGACTTTAGAGAACGTAGACCGGCCAATGAGCTGAACACTGTCAACACATAGAGCAGATTTCAATCTGTAACTAGAAAATGGTCAAGAACTCAAGTCCTGTAATATCTAAGTGGGAAAACCTTTGGTTTCTTGCTCATTTCCATATTTGTAATATTCAGATAAAATTACCTTTAATCATCATCCATACTAAAGACTCAAATCAAAAAGCATGTTCAAATTCAAGGGATTGAAAAAAATTTGATGCTAATGTAGTCTAAAGCCTTCTATCAAATAAAGGTTTGTAAAGCACTTTGGCACTCTACGCTTCTGTAACCATAGAAAGAGACAAATTGCAGAGGTCACATTTGACTTCTGGACAAACTTTTCCTATTTTACCTGTTCTATGTGTAGAAGGAGATTGTCCTTGGTGACAAATTTCATTCTATTAGCACCACTGCCATATTCCTCACAGCCCAGCTCAGATACACAGATCATACACATGGAATAAAGAGCACACAAAACTAAGGCACGTATGCAATAGTGACAAGATGTATTTAAGCAACTAAAAAACAACTTCAAATTTCTTTCTTACTTTTGCATTCATGCATACTAAATTTTCCCATTTAGAAAGGAAAACTCACACACATGCACACACACACACACCACAAGCACATTTCCTTAATACTATTTACCTCTTTCTAATTTGTGGCCAAAAGTCTAGATGGAGTAATTTACATTAACTCTTCCATTTTTTCCTCACTCTCTCCTCCCTGAACCATGCTCTACTTTCATCCTTTTGCTGAAAAACAGGAATTTCTCAACGCTTCTCTTCCATTATCTCTATGTTGAGTCGAACACAATGAACTTTCCCCCTACTTGGAAATACTCTACCATGTTGGCTTTCAACATACTTGCTTCTATCCTCAGCTCCCCACCTATTCATTTCCTATCTACTGGCTCCCCTTCCTCTGTATTCTCTTTAAATGTTGGTGTTGCCTTGGGTGTCCTCATGCTATGCAGTCTCCATAGCCAATCCCATTTATTACTTCAACCACCACCTCTACGGTGATAGCTAATGAAATCTATATCTTTACCCCATATCTTCTTTTCAAGCTCCAGGCCTATATTTCAAACTGCCAACTACTTACTCAGCCTAACATGATTGTTCTCTAGATATCTCAAACTCACTGTGTCCAAAATGAACCTTCTCAACCCTACTCTTACTAGTTCCTCCTGCTGAATTCCCAGTGTAATGTCATCATCTACACAATCTCCCAAACCAGAAGCGTGAGTATCATCCAATTTCCTCTGTCTTCTGGTACTACTGCTTTAGACATCTTCTCTCATTTGGATAAGTAAGAAGCCTCATATCAGCTCCTTGCTTTGAGACATGACGTCCCCACCTTCAACCCCAGGCCTTGACAATCCATCTTTCACAGTCTAGATGCAAATCTGATGTCACCCTCTTGATAACAAGCTATAAATGTCTTCAGGATAAAAGTCAAATCCTTTCACTTAGGAAATGCCTTTTTTGATCAGATCTGTATCAACTTTTTCAAAAATTGTATGCCACCAACTCTGATGTGCTAGATGATCATTTGTCAGCTTGGTTACACTGGGAACTGTTTTCTAGAATCCCCTTTCCTATAGAATTCCAGGTTAGAATTAACCAAAAGTAAGATCATGAGAGATTTGGGAAGCAGAAGTGAAACAACCACCAATATACTGTGAAGGTCATTGATGTTTAGAGGCTATGGGAGAGAGATGCAGACATGCCGGAGAGTCTCAGCTTGGTATCTTTCCTTCCACTTCCAGGTTTCATTCCTGATTGCTGACCATGCTGAGTGACAGAGGCTTTGGGCTGAAAAGAATGCACTTTACTGTAAGTTCACAGAGGTAGTAGCCACGAAGATTAACAAATGTCCATAACTCTTATACCAGCCTTCCTTTGTATCTCTACTCCGGAAGCAGTTTCTACGTCACAGATTTCCTCTCCAGCTCCACACTAGGGATGGTGAGTGATATATTTTTTGTCCTTTAACTCTCTTTTGGACCTCACTTCTCCAACTCCTATAATTGTGTAACATCTAATTCTTATGCTAGATTCCTTATTCCATAACACCACCTGACTAAACCCTGACTGACACATCTGATGCACAGTCTTTATGTACCACCTTGATATACTTGAGGTTCTCCATACATGCCCTGCTTTTAAGTGCTTGTGCCCATGCTGTTCCCTTGGCCTGCTATTCATTTGCCTCTACTAGTCTTCTCCCCACATCTTCCTGACTAATTTCTGTCAGTCTCAGCCTTCACGACATTATCACCTCCTGTTGGAAAGATTTCCCTGCTATCCATGCACTGACATTATTATATCAATTACTATAACACATAACAGTTACTAATTTATATAATTTTTCTAATTACTAAACTATTTATCTCCTGTCACCATCCCTAGGTTGTGAGATCCCTGAAGGCAGGCATAATGTTTATCCTGTACCTTCAAAACCTGGCACAAAACTTATAAATGTGATCTGAAGTAGTACCCAGATAAGAAAAAACTCCAGCCAACCAAATCACCTGGCATCCAGATATATGGAACAATACTCTTCTTTATTTTCAAAGACTCTGACCTCAAAAGAACCCACAACAACTGAGTTAAGACCTTTGATAGCAAATAGAGATACTTTTTAGAGTTCAAAACTCAAGTTCAGTGCCCAAAGGGCTGCTATTACTATTTCCATTTCATTCGACAACCTGCTTAAAACTCTCCAGGTACACCTTATCCTCTGCAGCAGTGGTTTTCAAATTAGGTTCCTGAAATCCTGAGATCTCCTTGGAATTGCTTTAATGGTCCACGTAAAGAAGAACGAGTTGGTATACCATAGATGGGAGAATATGAGCTGTTATTTTACTCTCTATTCTTACTACATGAGAATCCCTTTTAGACATATGTTTGAAAGAAAAAACAAAAACAAAAAAAGATGTCCCTTATTTAAGAAAAATTGAAAAACACTAGCTTATGGAATAATGTCAAAGTTCCTTAGCAGAGCTGGTCAAGATCCCCGTGAACTATGCCCTGCCTAACTCTGCAGATCCTTCTCCTGCCATCCCCTCTGTTTGTATTCTAATAGTTCACGACATAGAGCACCCTGGTTTATTCTGATTCTGCCTTGGTTCACACTATTCCCTCTGCCTGGAATGCCCCTCCTACTTCTTGCCTAAATACACTCATGTCAAAAGTAAGCTGAGAGATAACCACCTCCAAGGAAGTTTTTCTCTGAAACCACAAGAAAGTTTTCATCCTCTCCACTTTTGTGGTACCCCACATACATCTCTACTGTAATACAGCATTGCACGGACAATATCTTTTCCACTGGCTGTTCCATATTCAACAGTGAATGTTGCAAGATGTGTCTTAATCATCCTTGTGCCTCCAGGGCTTAGCATAGGCACCTACACAAGGTTCCATAAATCAGCATTGAATAAAACCCTCCCACATATAAAGATCTTAATTCATCAAAAAATTTTAGACTAAAGAAAGAAGAGAAGAAAATGAAATAGAAGGAAACTATTTAGATCCCAGAATGTGCTAGCTGGCTTCCATATACAGCTTATTTGAGTCTCACAAGAACTCTGACACCGATACAATTGTTCTCATTTTACAGTTAGGAAATTGTGGCTCACAGAAGTTAAGTAAATCCTATGGGATCGGGTATCTAGGAAGAGAGTGAAAAGGATTTGATTTCAGGGTTGCCTGCCTTCAAAGTCTAAGTCTTTATGCCAATCTACATGTGTGATGGTTAATTTTCTGGGTCAACTTGACTGGGCTAAAAGGGATGCCCTGATAGCTGATAAAACATTCTTTCTGGGTGTGCCTGTAAGGGTGTCTCCAGAAAAGATTCGTATCTGAATCAGCAGATTGAGTAAGAAGATCTCCCTCACAGATATAGTTGGGCATCATTCAATCCATTAAAGACCTGAGTAAAATATAAAGGTTGGCAAATTTGCTCTCTTGTTTGATCTGGGATGTTCAGCTTCTCCTGCCTTGGACACTGGCACTCCTGGTACTTAGGCCTTTAGACTTGGACTGAAACTTCCACCATTAGTTCTACTGGTTCTCAGGCTTTTGAGTTTGAACCAGAACTACACCATCAGGTTTCCGGGGTCTCAAATTTGTGGATGGTGGCAGATTAATACATATTCAAATATGACATCAAAGAAAACTGGCCAAGAGAGTGCACCTCTTCCACAAATGTCTGCATAATATTTCAGCCTGCTTATTTTTTCCAAATTTTCCTGGCAACCAAGATTTTAAAATAAAATATTCCTTTCAAAGAACAGCAGTCTATTTCTAAGTATACGCCACCTACTCAGTCAATTTAATAAACACTTATTTAGCACCAAATAAATGCAAGTCACTGCATACAGCCTTAGGGGAGACATAAAATAAGGAAGGCATGATCCTTGCCCTTCAGGAGCGCATAATCTAAAAATACACGTTAATGACTCTGAATGGAGGCAGATAGTGATAAGTGCTTGTGATAGAGGCACTTACAACGTGCTAAGGAAGCATAAAGCAGGGAGAGATTAATTCCAACTGTGGAGTAATAAAACACCTTGGTAAATTTATCTTTAACTGCACACCAAGAAAGTCTTTTATGACCCAAGCCAAAGAATGCATTTTTTTGTAAAATACCAGGGCTTATTCAAGAAACTAACAGACATGGGTTTTGTTAGCAAGAATAGAATTTAACAATAGAAGCAGCCCTACCTATAGGTGTTTTCCATACCAGCTGGAGGAAACCCATGGGCTGATTTATTTAAAGGGCTCTCAGTCTTTTTGGAAGAGGCTGTATGTGGTTCTGCCTACAAACATATGTTCATTCATAGCATTTCTTTTCAGTTCACTTGTGCGCTTAACGTGAAGCGGGTCAGTCTTGACACAGGAAACGTAGATTTCAAAGGCTATAGCTCAGGCCTAACCAATAAAGGATGAAAACAAATCAGATTTTTTTTTTCTTTAATTTTAACAGAAAGCAACTGCAGCAGCTTAGCTAGTTGAAACCTTGATTTAAAGTTCTTAAATGACTGTGAATGAGGCCAACAGTGCTAAATGACTTCCTCCATGTGCCAAGTAGATTTATTAGGTGCTGGCACCACTGTACCAGACTAAAGTGGTTAGACTGGAATTAAAAGTAAAAACACAGACAATTCATACAGTTCCATCACTAAAAGATCAACTTACAGAATTTGTTCTGTTTAGAGATTGGCAGTACACTGTGTACACAAAGGAAAGCAGATCATTCACACTAAACATGCTCTAAAATAAGAAAATCCTGATTTAATGTAAAAATAAGTGATATGTGTATTTTTATATGTTTATTTTTTTAATTAACAGTTTTCCTAAAGAAGATACAGCCATAGAAAAAATATAAACTAATAAAAGGCCAATATATTGTTATTTCTAAAAGCTGTCTCCCAGATAGGATGACCATATACTATAGCAGAGAAGAAGTGGGATTTGACAAAAGCCAATGGGCCAATAAAAGGTTCTGTTTCTGTGAAATCTTGAATCTGCTTTAGAAAGAAGAGGAAATTGATGGGGAAGTATCCATGACCTTGTTGCCTTCCTAATCCACTGCTACCAATATATTATTCTATCGATATTATGATAGATACAGTTTTCCTTTCCTTTGATTGGAACAAGCAGTTTATAGTACCCGCTTCTACTTTTTTTACCAGTGTTTTGCTCCGTAATTTATTAAATCTGGCCTTTGTCCCAACTATTGCCATTGTACAAAAATATTCTCAATAGTTATCAATTACACCCTTCACATATGATCTTTGTCCTTATGAAGGTGAACTCTCTCTTTTACCTCATACAAGTTGTTAGGTGAGAACACTTCTCACCATGTTTAGAGTGAATGATCGGTGAGGACATGGTTTCTGTTCTCAGGGAGCTTACATTTGAGAAGAGAAAACAGATATTTAAGATCCATAATTATAAAATGTGAGCAGTGGTATGGGGAAAGGTGCTATTATAAGAGAAGGAATTGATTTCCATTGGGAGGTGAGGGAATGTCTTGCTGGGGAAATGACATTTGACCTGAACTTGAAGAATGGTTGAGGTTAGATGAGAGTAGGAAGAAATTATAGTTCCTATAATGAGACCAGAGATGTTTATTATACTTCATAAATGACATACATGTAACATAGATTTAAGTTTTAAAGGTTGCAAAATAAGAAGAAATTAAATATCATTGGAAGATGAGCTTTTTCTAGAATTATAGGATAGAACTTATTACAAGTATAAGGTTTTATAGGTACATATACACATACATACACATACATCTTTCTTACAAGAATCAAATGAGCTTAACAAATGGCTAGAACTGAATCAGACAAAGGCCCTTGGGATCTACCTTTAAAAAATATGAATCTTTCCCACCTAAGACATTTTAAAATAGACTTGCATCAAGAGATATAATATATATGGCTTTCATATCACTCACATTACAGCAACTCGTTTGAAAATAGATTCCAAGTAGGTTGACTCCCAAATTCATTGATTCCAAATCCTATGGCCCTCATAGCAAAAATGATGAAGATGAATTTGAAAATTACAATTCATAAGGTAGAACATGTGCATTATATTGATAGTCCTAAAATCATATCTCAGATATGATCTCTCTTTCCTCATAAAATTCAACTCTAAGTTTAAAGAAATGTTTATAGTACTCTGGAAGCAGCCACTAGACAATATTCATATTATATCTCAGAACAGCACATTCCAACTTAATCTTGACATTGTCTGGCAGGTGTACAGCATGGAGTCACAGGGGAATGCTCAGAGTTGTTACATGTAGCATTTTATGTCTTAAAGTAGAAGCTTAATTACTCAAATTATTGTCAATGCTTCCCTCCAAGACTTTTTTTTTTAGTTTATGAAGGCTTTTGACAAATAACAAGATTATTATGTTAAACTAGTTCAAAAACTATAATAATATTTGTTGCAGTTAAAATAAAAATTCAGAGAATGTGTAGTAAACAGACTATTAGATAAATAGCAAGTTTCTTTTTTAGCTCAGGACATACTTTATAAAGTTAGCTTTCTAATGAATATGTACAATTGTTCACAGACATGAAGTAAACACATGCTTCATATCTGTTAAATTGGTATTTCTGAATTTTTAACCAAGTAGTGATTTGGATTAATATTAAGGGATAAACTGAGACATATTATAATTTTAAGAATTTGAGCAAAAATTGATTCAACTTGGGCAGCATCCAATCTAGCAGATAAAAAGGAGCTCTGAGTTGCTGTGCAACATGAAAGACTTTCACAGGCAGAAGAAAGTGGAAAAAAAGGAGGTAATACTGGACAAAAAAGTGGATTGGTCATTATAAAGTTACTTCCTTTACGGGATTACAGGGGTCTATCAAGCAGATTACCTAACTAGTGTTAATCAGGCAATTCCTGATTGACTGGTTTAAGATTCCATTTCTGGAAAAGCTGAAACTGTAATTAAGTCTTGGTTTAGTGATGTGGGGCTTAGCATAAGGAACTCCATTTGGGGCCTGTTGTCTTGTTTTTAACAGCATTTGGGCAATTTCCATGGTATGTGCTTAGGGACTTTTGTAGCCATTGAAAAGTGCAGCCCAAGGTTTCCATCTAGATTTCACATGCCTTAGCACCCCAGACTAGAGCTTAGTCCTAAAGGGGCTGGTGCTCAGACAGTATGGCTCATTTCCCATAATACAGTTAAGGTTTCAAATACAGTTAAGAATGAAAAATGAATTAACAAATTGGACTTTCCAGTGCTTCCCTCACCAGTCAGAAGCAGAAAAGGATAACAAAGAGAAAAAGCTAATATGGCTTTTTCTCATTTTAGGCAATGCTGACGCATGCAGTTTAGGAAAAATCTCTTGCCTCCATTTACCCAACATGGAGACTGATACTGTAGTTCTAAGTAGTGAGGGAAACACACAGTCATACAAGGAATCTGACAGTGAAGGACTTCTATGAAAACATCCCTTGCCTCACTCTACTTTCCTCTAACGCAGGATCGCATAGAGATTGCTGACAACGTCACAGAGTAAATTCATTTTGTGCTTTGGTGGGCATGATTTGTTCTCCTGACAGAGAGAGAAATTCCCTAGGGACACAAGTGAGACTGTCACATTCATTCCACTCGTGTGCTACAACAGATTGAAATGCCAGAGGTTGTGGGGTTAGGGTTGCACGAAGAAGTAGATGCTGGACCACTCAGCCTTCTTTCTCGGCTAAATCATGGGAGCATGGCTGATGCAGGCATCTTTCCCAGCTCTTACTAAAGAGGAATCCTCAACAAACACCACCAAATACAAAGCAGAAAAGAAAGAAAACCCAGTACAATCCTTTTAAGTTTAACTTTAAAATATTTTAGGGGGCTGCAGGTTATCTTTTCTTTTCCTTTTTCCTTCCTTTTTGCGGTACACGGGCCTCTGACTGCTGTGGCCTCTCCCGTTGCGGAGCACAGGCTCCAGACACGCAGGCTCAGTGGCCATGGCTCACGGGCCCAGCCGCTCTGCGGCATGTGGGATCTTCCCGGACCGGGGCACCAACCCGCGTTCCCTGCATCGGCAGGCGGACTCTCAACCACTGCGCCACCAGGGAAGCCCGACTACAGGTTATCTTAAACAGAACCATCCCACTCTGTAAATGAATATATAGTTTGATTCCTCCCCATCCACCCAACACCCCTTTATAAAATACCCTGCCACCCTTCACCCCCCAAGCATCACCACAACCTCTCCCCCAAAGAGCAATTAATCCCATTAACTTTCAGCAGGGCAAGTCAGGCAGGACAGTCACTGACAGGCTGTGACATTGTCATGAGATAATCACTATCAAGGTGGCTCAGAGCTTCTGTCAAGAGCAGCCAGCAGAATTCAGCCTGGAGCTCTGAAAGATGCTCTAGCACTCTCTGGAATCCTACCTACTCTCAGGGAATCTTGACTCCCGACTTTCCTTAATGATCAATTGTTACTGGAACAAAGTCTTCTGAGACTTCCCGGAAGGGAAGGCAGCTGCCTGCCTAGTCATTTTCCCACAGTATTTAACTGCCCCCGGAATGGGAGTTCTTAATGTGGACGACTCACAGGAACATGGAGGGAATAGGAATGTTACTGTCATTTATGTATCATTAAAGAAAACCCCATGGCAAACTGCAAGATGCTATCCAGTCACCTGAAATGTGAGCCATGAATGTGCTGTGGCAAATCCCAGCCTTGTTAGTCTTTCTGGTTTGGAGACTCCCGTTGTACATACAGTACATTCTGCTCAGCACTCATTTTCCGCCACACTCTGTGAGGGGCAAGGGCAGTTTTCATGAGTCATGTCAGTCTATTAATCTTTAAATATCGGTTATTTTCCAGTCTTGCAGGTAAATGAATCTTGTAAGGACTGGTGGTAGGTGATCCCCAGTGTGCAGCACAGAGAGCAGCATTGGAAGGCTCCTTCCTGGCCTGACCCAGAAAGGGCAACAGCCTAGAGCTCACCTCAGTAGACCCTTCAACAGGCAGCCAACAGAAAGAAAAGCTGTTTTGCTGTTTCTCCTCATCTCAGAGAAGCACAGGAAGTAGATCAATGGGGTGTAATTAACAAATATTCATTGAATGCTGGCTGGGGGTAAGTTTTCCATCCAAGAAGGGGAAAAGGGAAGTTATGAAGCAATCCCTCTTACAAAATTAAAAAGGAGGGAAAAGAAACAGAAGCAAAAACATACTTGTTTGCATATTTATATTTAGTGAAGTCCATGGCTTTTATATCAGCAATAAATTAATTTTACACTCATGGCTTATAAACATTTAGAGAAGAAACGTAAACATTCAGTTCATAGAGTAAAGAGCTGAAATGGACTCTAGAGATTACCTGGATTAATCTTCTCCATTTACTGACAAGGGAAACAAGAGTTTTGGGAAGTAAGTGGCTGAGAGAGTGACCACACTGTAGGGTAAACACTGAGCAACCAATTCTTCAGTAAACAAAGAGATTGTCTCCAAAGTAACCAGAAAGTTAGTAGCAGACAAAGAATTAAAACGTCACTGGACTCCCAAACCTGTGTTTTCTTTCCCTATTTTTATATATGTTATTCAGACCATTTATGCAGATAAAATATCAGGGAATCACTGTAATAGCAAAACTATTTATTCACAGATGATAAAAGAACAATTAAAGAAAGGGCAGCAATAAACAGATATCATTAAATCTAAGTAATTCAAAATAAAGGGAAGATAGGCAGGGAGAATCGCCCCATTTGAGTGAAAAATTTTATGTATTTTATTTACTTTTAAGTAAACGCAGAAGTACAACTAATAAAACATCGTCTTACGGGGCTACTTTCAGATCAACTTTTATGAAAACAAGCATACTTTGCTTTATATGTGGATGTGCTTTCTAGAAAGGTATGTGATGGGGATGATATTCTGAATATCCTCCAGATACATTTTATCTTTTTTTTTAAATACAGATTTTCCCTTCTCCTTAAACCTTGTACCATTAGTGGTGGGCTAAGAGACTTTTTGCCTAAAAGGGGGAAGAAGTAAGATGTAGTATAGAAAGTGATCCACTTCAAAGGAATAAACAAAGCTTCCTTTGGAGCGAGTGGCTGTATGTGTTTTGGGAGAAGGGATGTTGAGCCTGGAGAGGAAAAGAATGGACAAATTAAGGGGTGAGATATAGGTGTTTTCACTGTCTTCCTTAAGCTCAAAGCGTGAAGAGAGGGGCTGGTAGAGGACGAAAAGCTAGATGGGTAAATAGAGCGTAGATAGTTGTGGGGATATCCAAGATCACAGAAACTGGGTCCCCGCTGCTCTGCACAATGACTAGGGGAAACTGTCTTAGGGAAGCCTTGGTTTGGGCACAGTCCTGAATCCAACGTGGTGCGATATTCTCTCCATAAAGTAGCTATAGCTGAGCAGGTACCTGAGCGCAGCCTCCTGAGCCATGCCCAGTGCAGATGAGTATGCAGAGAAACAGTGAAGGATCCATGTGTGCATATTTGGGGGACAAGCATGCACTGGGCTCATATGTACTGAGAGGCCCAATAGACTAGAATTGGCCTGAAATAAAAACAAGGCATCAGGCATGGGTAGAGGCCTCTAAAACCCATGGCTCTTCATATGCAAATCTCTTATATTCACAGATTTTTCTCTAACTCTCCCGTTAGTTACTTGCTCTGCCCTGAGCACACTACCTCTAAGGGGTGGTGGTTTTTCCTTCCATACTCTTCACATTACTGTCTTTGGAGGTGGAGTAGGTGCTCTGCTTGCTCATCCAATTTTCTTAAAAACCCACTCCATCTCCTGTATCACCTACTTCCACCCCCTTATCACAGTAATCCACAGACTCGTGAAGGTGGGAGAAATGAACATCACTCCTTTTTATTTCACGAAACTTCAGACCCTGGTTCACTGACTCTCCCACAAATACTACTTGTGTCATAACTGGTGTTTCAATTTCTACATAGTTACATAGAGAAGCTTCCAATACACTGGCTTTTTAATTCTTTGACTTGTTCCTTGATCTCTTCACTGATATCATCTTCCAGTTGCTCCTGCAAATACAACTAGAAGTCATCTTTGACTCTTATTTTCACTCCCACTATCCTGTCAACTTGTTGAGCATCTACTTCACCTCCAAGTAGCCCATGTGCTTCAGAGGATGCCTTCTGGGGTGGGAAGGCAGGGGAAAGTCTTGATTTTCCCTTGAGAAGCATGCCTCTCACCACAGTGATTGGTTCAGAGATGGGAACATGATCCACATGCCTCAATAGAGATGAGGAGATGTGTGTGGGGAAAGTATCTTTCTTGATCACCTGAGAGAACTACCTGAAGAAGTTCTTACTCTTTTTCTGGACAACGTGGTATAAAGATTTGCCATCTGGAACAGCTGTAACTAGTTCTGCTACAATACAGTACACTTCTGGATCAAACCATACCTGAAATTAGATGGGCAAATAAATTCCATTCTCTATTGTACTGATGCACTAAGCCGAGGAATGGACTGGGCAAAGGAGAGGCCAGCATCGCTAAAATAAATAAGTAAACATAGCTTTGATTGGCTGAGACACACCAGTAAGCTTTTGGAAGAGGCTCATTATTCCTTGGATCAGGGTTGGTAAATTTAGTAAGAAAGAGAGAAATGACAATTTTTTTCAGTGGTACTCCTTTTGAAAACTTATGATCACCTGAACACTTTAAGTGTGTTAACCCCTGGGGGGTTGTTTATTATAGCAGCTGTTACTATCCTAACTAGCATACCCTTGTAAATGCTGGTAAGCAGTGTGAATTCTATTCTTCATGCAACACGGGAAAGCCATAGTAAAGTTAAAAAAAAATAAGTGATATAAGCATTTTTCTAACTTTTCTTAGATATTCTCTAAAAATTTCAAGTCTCAAAAAACAGATTCTTAATGAAAACTGGGCCTTAATACAGAAAAATGCTTCGTAAAAGGCTGGATTCACATAAAATGATCACAGCTCTCACTATGTACTTGGGTTTCCCTACACTGATTTCTTTTAGTTTTTCCCTGATAATCACTTAAGGCAATAATTGATTCAGAAACACAACTAGGGCAACTTTTAGGTAAATTATATTTTTATAACTTTATCCAAATAATTGTATTTCTCTGGCTTTTTATTTAAAGTGGGTCTTCGTACTGTCGATTGCTCCTACCTTGGGCCAGCTTTATGGATCACAACCTGTGGAGTCACTCAGGCCACAGGCTTAGCTGGGCCCAGTCTTGGTTTAATGCCATTTTGTTGCTATCTTCAAGTTCATAATAATTTTTAAACAAAAGGATCCATATTTTCCTTTGTCCTGGGACTCACCGCCACTGTACACACACATGCACACACACACTGACAAAGACTCTTCTTGACCAAACTTTAGTCAGGTTCCTCTAAGCCCTCTTTTTAACTAGATCTTCACTCCCCCACCCCTCCTGTCTTCTGCCAACGCAACAGCCCAGTCTTAGCAAAGAATCCTGAGAAGTCAGTTTACAGAGAATCCTCCATCCCTGATAGTCAAGTTCTTCCTCTTCCACCTTTGATGTCTGAGTCCTTGGCCTGTCTTTAGCAAGACTCCTATTAGGACAGTTTAGCAAGAATCCCCCTACCCCTAATGTCTCCACGTAGTAATTTTTTTTTTTTTTTTTTTTTTTTTTTTTTTGTGTTACACGGGCCTCTCACTGTTGTGGCCTCTCCCGTTGCAGAGCACAGGCTCCAGACGCACAGGATCAGCGGCCATGGTTCACGGGCCTAGCCACTCCGCGGCATGTGGGATCTTCCCGGACCGGGGCACGAACCCGTGTCCTCTGCATCGGCAGGCAGACTCTCAACCACTGCGCCACCAGGGAAGCCCTCCACATAGTAAGTTTTTATCAACTGAACACCACATTGCTCATTGGCTATCAGTCCCCAGCTACCTTTGCTATATTTGGAGTTAAGCCCAATCTCTCCTATTGCAATGCCCTTATTACAGTAGTTTGAATAAAGTCTTTCTTATCATTAACAATGTGAGAATATTTTTCCTTTAACAAAACACACACACACACACACACACACACACACACACACACACACACACTTCACTTCATTGCACGCCTCCTTGAATAAAAACAAAAATAGCTAAGGCTCTGGGCTTCCCTGGCGGCGCAGTGGTTGAGAGTCCGCCTGCCGATGCAGGGGACACGGGTTCGTGCCCCGGTCCGGGAAGATCCCACATGCTGTGGAGCAGCTGGGCCCATGAGCCATGGCCGCTGAGCCTGCGCGTCCAGAGCCTGTGCTCCACAACAGGAGAGGCCACAACGGTGAGAGGCCCGCATACCTCAAAAAAAAAAAAGCTAAGGTTCAATAGTTTTATTCATATTACACACTAGATACTGTACTTAACACTTTATAAACAATGTTTCATTTAGTTTTTATAACAACCCTGTGGGGGAAAGATATTTACTTTTTCTATTTACAGTAGAGACAGGGAGAGATTACATACTTTGTTACCTAAATTTTGTCTAACTTTTTAGAGACTGAACAAGGATTTGAATTAAGGGAGTCTCTTTTAACTGCTATATTATACTATAGAAACTTCTTAAGTGGACTTCAGATTCCTTGTTAATAAAAGGGGAGAAGGAGGAATACACACTACTCACCTAGTTCTGCTTTCTAGTTCAAATAAGCATTATTGTTTTGCATCAGGACCATATTATGTAGTCCCTATGAGTATTAAAGCCATAGATAACAGTGATCTTTCTTGAGTGAAACACATGGTATGTGGCTTCAGTATGCGAAACAAATTTATTTCAAATTATACTCTCCTAATATTCTACAAGGCAGCTATGGAAACTAAAATATATGCACAATATTCCCCTTAATCTCCTTAAATATCAAATTTTGACTCATCCAGTTGTTTAACATTCAGAACATAATGTTATAGGAGTTGGGATGAATTATTAATCAGAATCTGAAAAAAATTCATAATTACATATTTATAAAAGTAATCCCTATCTTTGGTTCTACACTTACTGAAAAGAAAAGGCAGCTGAATATCTGCTGGAAGGATCCAGCTGCCAGCTCTTTTCACTGCAGCAAGAAACAATTGCAGATGTAATGTCTTTTAAATATGCTTAAGATGCATATTTTAAAAAATACTTTGGTATTTCTGAAAAATAAACTGGGAAGTATTAATACACTATGGTGTTGTTAATATCAATTCATTAGTAAGAAGCAAAGGCCATGTATCCATTTAAAAAAAAAAAACAGGTTAATTTCTGACAATGTGTCAGGTTGATTGCCCTTAACATAGTGTGCCTTTTTCTTCTCATTTTGGGTACTTGAGTCAAGACAAACCACTCTACCAATTAGAGATGAATGACCCCTGCCTTCTGTTCTGTCATCTACTACTTTAGGATGTTCTTTTCAAATCACCACTTCCCCCTCTCCTTACTTGCAGGGGATGAACCATACTTACTCCAGGAATAACTCATTTCTCTTCCCCGCTCAATGATATAAAGGTCCCATTGAGTTTCATTTTCCTACACTATAGGGTAGCAGTGAAAACTGTCACTGCATTTATCTTCAAACTATTTGTGTTTCCTTTCCATATAACCAGATTTGTCTTCTTTGGGGGTTATTTCTTTCCCATTTTGATTGCATTTTTCCCGTTCACAATAAATCACATCAGAATTTTCAATTTTCCTGATATATCCATGTCTCTCATAACCTTGTGCCCTTAACCTTCCCTTATTTATATTACATGGCAAATGAATCCCGTGCTTCCAAAATAATTTCAGAAGCACTTTCATAAGATGTCTTCCCTGTTTCTACCCTTTCCCAACAAACCCAGTGGGGATCAGATGCCCCCCAGAAGCTTCCCTTTGTTATAGCTCTGATCATACCATATTGTATAACATTCATATGTTTTCCTGACTGGGTCTTTGATCTCAGTTTGGTAGAAGAGGAAAAATTATTTTGCTTCTACCCTTCTGAGTTCTTGGCTGAGATCTTGTAATAAAACACAGATTAACCAAGAGAAAGACAGAAGTTTACTACTATGTATACTTTATGTACACATAGGAGACACACCCAGAAAAAAAAAAAAGTAATCCAACGAGGTGGCTTTAGAACTCAGGCTTAAATACCATCTCACTAGGGAATGAGAAAGAGCCTTAAGAGGAAAATGAAGGCCTTTTAGGGGAAAGTCAATTAATTTTAGGAAAGGTGAGTAGCTCCTTCGAAGGGCAGATGGGAGATGTGATAGTTTGTGACAAAGTTTGTCTGAATGTGGTGTTGACATCTAGTCTCCCCTCCTGTGACAACAGTCTTTCCTGTTTGATGAAGCTCTTGAGGAGGGCCTTGATGACAATTGAGTTCCTTTTGGAGGAGCTGTTTTTAGGCAGGTAAGAGAGGTTCAGAGAAAGCCTCCCTCTGTTTTTGCTGATTTTCAGGTACCTACAGCTCAAAATGATGCGTAAACCAATGCAGCATATCTTGGGGTGGCATATTCTGCTGTCCTTCAGTTCCTGTCACAATCTAATACAGAATAACAAATGCTTATTTTAAGAGTGTTGAAGAAAACAGAAATTTTAGGAAATTGCTGGGGGTCATATTTGGGTTATTATATGAGGGATCTGTCATTCGCACAATGGGCTAACTCACTGCACAGTGTTAGTACACACTGTGTTTGATAAAGGAACTCCTAATGATTATTTGAAGAATCTTATAATCAAATCTTACAATGATTTGAAGAATCAACAATCTCCCCATTCTTGGTTCTGGTTGAAAATTCTGTTGTTGGCAGTCAGATGGGGCTGAAACCATTGTGACTCCTGGACAAAGTTTACATTTAACATTTGACAAAACATCCCTAATAACTTATTTTCTGAGTCTTCTCTTCATTTTAGAAAGAAGATATACTGGAAAAATTGCCCAAAAAATTCATTTTCAAATGGGTTGGATTTGTTACACAGTATGATTACTATAGTTTGATTCAAATAGGTCTTGCCCTGGAATAATTTAAGGTAACTTATGAACTGTTTACTTATAACATCAGCCATCAAATAAAAACACTACCTGGTGTTCCTTCAGGAAAGAGAATCATTCCTGAATGCTGGCAATTGTACTTCATCCCTGCAAAATGATCCATGTAATTACTACATGAACCATATCTCTTGGACTAAGCATGATAAACCTTTTCTCTTCAGAATATCCCTCATATAATGGAATGTGGGTTATCCTCATATTCTAAACTTCATCTGAGCCACCTAGAAATACTGAGTATATATGGATTCACTAATAAAAACTTTTAAAGAAAAACTTGGGGTAATAAACAATTTTACATAACTTTCAGTGCTCTGAATGTATATGTCCAATAATATAAGGGTCAGATATATAGTAAATTCTGAGTAAAGTAATAATATTTGATAAGAATAGTAAATATTAAGTCTTCCGTAATTTGCTTATATGAAACACATTTTTACAATAACAAAATGACATCTAAGATTTTGTGCATTTTGTCATTCTGCATCTCTAATAAGCAAATTTGTCCACATTCTTCCAGAATTCTTCGCTCATAGTGATTTTTTTTTAACTCACTGAGTTTTATAAAAAACTAAATTTCTGTTGGGCTATTATCACATTATGCAAAAATGACCAAACATATTTGCACAGTTTTAGAGTATATGGTGTGGCTGAAAATATTGGATATAAAGCATTCTCAAAGTTCTGTGGGACCTGGAAAGGAATCTCTTCAAAGATAAAAATAGCGCCTTCAAGAAAAGGTGAAATTCAGGTAACATGAGAGACTCATGTGAACTTCCAATCAGAAGAATTATGCCATATATATTAAAATTTCAAGAAAGAAGTGACTCCAAATATAAGCCTCAAAACTAAAGTTTCAAGGACAGATGTTTTGAAGTTTCAAGGACAGGTGCCAATTTTCTATCTAGCTGCTTCTCATATGGGTAACTGTAGGTTCCAAAATGAATATCAACAGGGATTGATTTATTTAACAATAGGTAATGATAATCTGCAGTGCCAAGAGGACAGCTAGTATGGTATAAGTTTGGAGGAATGTCTAAACTTAGAAGCTAAATATTCAAATGGAGCATTTTACTTTGGAAAATAGATTCAAACAGGCTGAATATTCCACATTAGGGGTGGTGTGAACTTTTATTAGTGAAAGAATTATTTCTCTTTCACATTCATTTAAAATTTAGAACATCATGTATTTATTGTTAAGTATTCTGAGTGGTGAAATGTGTTGACAAATCAGTACCTTTATTTAAATGACCTAATGATCTGTCATTTGTATTTTACAAAACGGAAAGAGAATTTAATGTCTTGCCAGTTTAACCACTGATCTAGATTCTTTCATATGCCAGTAATTTTGATAATATTTGCTTATAGAAAACAAATATAAAGCTTGTCCTTGCAGGATCTATAAACTCATTTATATGAATAATCACCAACAGATTATGACTGTGACATAGCTTCACAAATCCCTGGAGTGTAAAACTGAACAGGGATATTAAATAAATCACAATAGCCCAAATCAAACTAAGCAAATCTCTCTTCTCACTGGATTTTACATTAAATTCCACAAGGTCATTTGATTTACCTGAGGTTGCCAGGATTACCCAAGTAATGACTACTGAATTCCCTGCCCCCCCCCTTTTTTTTTTTTTTTAGCAAAATTAGTTGCTGAAGTTGCCACTCGAGACATCCATTTGACTTTGAGTTAAAAGTCCCTGAACAAAATTGCAGAATGATCTGATATATGACAGACCCACTGGTGGAGGAAAGACAGCCCACTGACAGTACCTGTTGGAGGAATGGCTTATATTTCATATTTATAACAGCACACAGCCAACCTCCAATATTCTTGCCAGACCCCATGTTTTAAGTTTTTGGATACAGAAACAGAATTGTTATAGCCCAAAGAATCCCTATGAATATGATCCAATTCTAGGTGCCTGCTATTTTGGACCCTAAGAAAGAGGTGAATGTGTTTTATTTTTTATATACAACATGCTATGGTTCAGAGTTAGAGCTCTGATGCCTTTGGGGCATCTTGCATCACTCACGGCATGCTGTTGTTATGGAAAAGGATTAGCCAAGAGGAATTTGTATAGCAAAGAGGTCTGTTTCTGAAAGCTTGATCATCTCCTGCCTCTTACACTGTTCCAACACCAAACAATTCCTAACAACAAAGCAGAGCCTCTTTTCTCTTCATTGAAGAACTAGCACCCAGAAATCAGAACATATTGTAGCCCTTCCTTATTCAAGTCTTTTGAGAATTTTGTTAAACATGAAATGAATCTTTTAGTTAGTTTTACTTTCTAGCTCATTCACTTACAGTTTGTGCTTTTAATGATTACTAATCAGATCAAAAAAAAAGAGCAAGCCTATTTTCTTTGCCAAGGTCATTCTCAAACTCTACATTTTATCTTAAGATTCTTAATCACTTCTTCAAATGTATTGGTTTCTCTAGGAAGTTTATTCACACTGTTGTGAACAGTGTGGTCATATTGAATTATCTTCTTATTTATAGACAGACAGTAGTTTATAGCAACTATTATTACCAAATTTCATGACGTTCCTACTTTAGCCAGAGGAGTTTCAGCCACCACTAAACAAAGCAGTGGTGAATTGGCCAGTGCTAAAAGTGAGGGCACAGACAAGATATAGCCCTCAAGAAATAAAATAATCATTTAAAAAATAAAAATTTAACAAACCCAAATTTGTAATTTAATCAGAAAATCCCATTACATCCTTTTCATTCATTTATTCATCCACTGATTATTCACTCAACAAATCCGTACTGAGCACCTACTTTGGATCATCTTATAGGTTCTGGGGACAGATTTAAAAAAAAAAACCGAAAAGAGTTAAACAGTCAAACCTGAGCCTTCTTGAAATTTATATCTTGGCTGCAAAAGATGGAATATACTGACCAAATAGTAGTACGTCAGATTGTAATCAGTGCCAGGGCAAAAAAATGAATCAGAAAAGTGGGCTATGGAAAGTAGAATCAAGGAGGGGCAGGGGCTAGAAAGGATACGGAAGGTAACAAGGGAAGGACCCACTGAAAGGGAGTATGTGAACAAATTTTGAAAAGAAATGAAGGAGCAAGCCATGTGAATATCCAGGGAACAATCCGGGCAGAGACAACAGACATGTCTGGAGCCAAATGAGCCAGAGCAAAAGGATTAGGAGATGGAGATGAGGAAAGAACCATAAGATCGATGTTTGTTGGGGATGGAGGAGCCTGATCATGCACAGCACTAGGGCCTGACCAGCCCTGGGAGGTGCTCTGGGTTTACTCTCAGTGAGGCCGATGACATTAAAGGGTTTTGAACAAAGGAATGACATGATCTGGCTTAGGTATCACTATGACTATTGCAATGAGAAAAGACATTGACAGAGCAAAGAAGCCTTCTTACTATCCTAGACTATCAAGCAGAACTTTTCATGCATCCTTCTCTAATGAAAATTCTCGGCATCTGTTTCCTCATGTGGCAAAAAGAAAAGTGTACCCATCATGTCTTCCAATGAGGAACTCCTCAACAACTAACAAGACAACTTCTTGTATGTTAAGAGTCATTCTATCAACACAACCAAGAATACCCTCTGGGCTTAAATGCTTTGCGAGAGCTTCTTAATTGCACCTAATTAAAGAGCATGTAAACAATCTTAATTTGAGATGTCTATGTGAAGAAGAATTTTAATTATTTAATATTAAATTTAAAAACTCTCCACTATAAGTGGAATTTTTCTCATTGATGTAGCTGCATTCCCTGGACTAGACATATGGTAAGGTAGCCTCATAGCCAAGTAAATATAAACAATTTAAATCTGACACATGCTTCGAATTCTATAATATTGATATTAAATAAGTTGTAAACCTTAAAATTCAGAATTATAGGAGGAGAAATTTTAAAACATCTTTGTGTTTCAGAAGGATTTCTTTTCTTTTCTTTTTTTTTTTTTTTTGCCATACGCAGGCCTCTCAGGAAAATTGCCCAGACCACAAGTACCAGAAATATGCCCAGCTGTCATAGGAATCAAGACATTCTTTCTTTCTCTCCCTCACTCTCTCTTCTACTCTGCAATATATCTGATCCACTCTTCTGTCTGCCAACTATCTCTAACAGGCTCCTAATTTTTGCTCCTCCAAACACTGGGTCATGATTGGCTTTGTAAAGCCATGATGCTCATGCCGAATTCCCCATTTACCAAGCTTCTAGGTATCCAAGTTTAATGAAATCTGATTCAGTCTGTTTCTCTTAAGAACATATTAATTCTTTAGAGAAAGGGAATCTGATATTCTCAGCTTGGATCTGAATCCATCTCAGGACCAATAAGGCATAAAATCATCTGACAGAAGCCTGGCCACATGGCCCCTCCTTCAGTAAGGGCAAGTAAGCACATCCAAAAATGGTGACATAGTACAGACTGGTAGCCAAACCCACCTATCTCAGTGGTTTATGACTAATTGCCCAAACCAATCAGTGACAAGTTTTATCTTGAACTTATAAAGCACCGAGGACATCACTTGGACTCACTAAACACTAGTGCTTTCACCAAACACTCCATCAGTCTCACACACACTCAACAAATACAACTACTTACAAGGTCTCTCTTTGTACTGAACCACCAAAAGGATAAGGATAAACATAAGCCTCCTTTCTGTCTTCAGGGACCTTAAAATCTAGTGCAATATAAAATAGTAGGTGATAAATAGCAAGTGGGTAATTCATACAATAGTACTATATCTAGAATATTTGACACCTGAGGCAGATCATTTTTCAACACACCCTTCCCTCTATACAACAAAATTAATTTCAGTAATAAGTTTCAAATTAGCTGTTGTATAGTAATAAACAACTTTAATAAACACCATATTTTACATAGATGTCAATTTGAATAACTCCTGGTATATTTGTAATGGGTCGTTAGTGTACAAGTTCGCACTGGGCACAGTTCTTGTTTTCAACTCACATGGTACCACATATATCTCCATCTAAGCAGTACATTTTAAATAGACCATGAAAGCACAGTGATTGTAATGTTAAAAAAAAAAAAAAGAAGAACTTGATTTACTTCAAATCTCTCATTCTGTTATTCTGGAGTTTTTGTGGGATTTTAACCATGACCTAGAAACAAATCTAACAGAATGCCTGATTTAAGAGGTGCTCAATAAATATTTGTTGGAAAAAATGTCCAGGAAGAATCCAAAATACTATCTAAAACATATATTAAACTTTTTTTAGTATCATAATAATTATAAAATAATATTACTGATAATAGTCTAATAAATAGAAACTAATAAAATCATAGTCTTTAAAGTTGCCAACAAACCTGATTTGATAAACAGTTGGAGGCAGAAGGAGAGAGACAGGAAAATTGCATGATAACCAAAGAAGAATTTTAAGTTTAATGTTCCATGTGGATGTGCGATGTGAAAGATAAGGCTTGGTTTACCTTACCATTTGCTAAACATGATAAAGGAAAATAGAAAAAACAAATCACAATTTTTAAAAAAAAGATCACTTTCTTGTAGTATAGTTTTTCTCCCAACCTGCTGTTCTCACTTTTGATCCATACATTATATTTTGAAGAATATAAAAGTTTCTTGCTTGAAAGTTTAAGAACATAAATCTTCTTCCCTTACTCCACTTACAAATTTTTTGGGAAAAACCCACCATGGACTCTTGACTCTGTCTTTATCTCTGTAAAACTAAGATGTAGGCAGTACCTTTTCTTGACCGGAATTCCATCAATATGTTATATCATTAAATTCTGTTATAACAATGACAATGAAAAGTAATTGGGCCACATTAAGTTACTGGTGAGATCTTAATCTCTACCAAGTGAAGATTAAATAGATATGTAATCAATATTTGCCTGACTACAAAAGCAATTATACATTGGCGAACACACAATTGCCAGTATATAAGATACAGCAGTATACCACAAGTTACCATAATATGGAGACGACGTATATTTAAATTCAAGATAAAAAGAAATGAGTATGATTGCTTTCCACCCATTCTGAAAGTTCATTTCTTTAGTGTTTACTAAACATATATACTACTAAATATTTATGTAATAAAATGAAGAATCTTTCTCATACAGTAATTTTCAGAAAAGTGAATAGAGCTACATGCATGCTTTTTGCATTCTCATTTCTTCATTGCTTTCTAGTATTTTCCATATATGAACACATATGGCCACTCCTAGTGTCTTGCTAAAACATCCAAATGATTTCTTAAAATTGTACCTGTCCTGGATGGAACATATTTTATGTTATCACAATTACTTATAAATTTATTGGAAAATGTTCTATATTTGAAAATGTGTTGTATATATGTTCTATAAAATAAAGAAAAGAGAGTTTTAAATTTGGCAGTTTGGGCAGTATTTGATATATGGGTTTATAAATGCTTTAATTTAAGCCAAAATGCCTACAATGAACAGGCAGTGAAGTAGGCAAGTATGAAGAAACACAGAAGGCAGAGACTGTTAAATTGGAAATGTGGTCCATGTGAAGGGGAATGAAGTCTCTGAATTCTAGCTGAGATTTGCCATGTGAGAACTTAACCCCAGCACTGCCAACACCTTGAATTTTCAAGAAAGCCAGAAATCCAAATTTCATATTATGTCAGTAAGGAACTTTTTAACATTCAAAACTGCCATGTGGGATGGCAAAATAGGTAAGTGATGGGAACCTGGAAATGCCCCATGGTCAGACCTCTGGCCACTAGCTTGTAATTTCTGATTAAAGTGAGACTTAAAATGTTTAAAATAAATTTCATATCATACAGTGTCCCTTAACTAATGGGAACAGAGTCCTCTATATCTCAGATGCTCAGGTATAAAATTGTGAGCCATGTTTCACAAAACTAATTCAAAATATAAATCTGATTCCTGTTATAAAATTATGCAAACTCATTGAGCAAGATTACCTTACACATGCAATAGGATTGGGGTGGGCTCATTTTCAATTAGGTAAACACACAGTGCTCTGACAGGCAGAACATATTCTAAGAAGGAAAATATCAGGAAAAATCCCGTAAAAGCAATTTTGTTATGATCACAAACTGTTTCAAATCAACATCATCAATCTGTTTTAAATAAGCAATAAACAACTAATTAAATCCAGAATCATAACAGATTCAACAGTTAAAATTCTTGCTGCCAAACCAGCTATTTTTTATCTAGAAATAAATCTTGAGTTGACATACACATACATTATAGCTTCCAGGCTTCTATTACATACTTGCCTCCCTTTTAAAAAGGCAAAGATAACATCAGTTAATTATTTCACAAGTGCTACAATTATAGGATGCAACCCAGTCTGAAGTCCTGTCAGCTTCCTAGCTCAAAAACACTGAGAAGCTTGGCTAGTGAAGTCAGCTTTACTGTCCAGTGCTGGTATCCTGCCTGTAGCAGTCTCTGATATTTATTGTCTCACTCTGGACATGAAAAGTCTACTCTCATAGGGAGGCTGGCATGACTGTTGACTGTTTTTAAATCAAAGTGTCAATATGCAAAGGCATTAGCATTTCCCAAGGCTTCTGAAAATGCCTCCCTGCTTGTAAAACTCCAGATGACACCCCAACATCTAACCTTCTTACATAGCTCTTTGCCTATATCTTTTTTGCCCACACTTCAAATACAGCATTATTATAGCCCTTATCACAAGTCTTGTCTTATTTTTAAATAACTTGTGTATGTGTTTTTCTCCACTGATTTGTACCAGGTACCTGGAAAGTGGTGATTTGGTCTTCTTTATCGTTCACTGTTTATCCATAGAAGAACAACACATAATAGAGCCTTACATTGAGCAGATACTCAACAGGTGTGTACAAGTTAATTAAAATATGAAAACCTGGAGGTTTAGAGGTATAAATGCAACAATCATTTCCATGGTATGTTTTGTTTTTTGATTAGTATCCAAAACTGACCACAGCTGCCACCCAATAATTGTATAAGATATGTATCATCTTACTGTTGAATTATACAGAAGAGCTCTTGGGTTTCCCATTTGCCACAGAAGACATATGTTAAGAATATGAGGATGAGACATACACATACATTCACCCTTTAAATAGAGTGTAGAAAGTGATAAGACCAATTACCACATTATATGAAAATTACTGTTTATCTCTTCACTGAAATACAAACCATTTAGAATACGGATCATGCTATAGTCTCCTCATACTTTTAGCACTAACACAACACAGAATTTGACACTTAAGATATACTTAATAACTATTGACTATGTGTTAATATAATAACAAGCAATGATAAGTCAGTCTGAATAAAAATGATGCCACCACCTTCATAATCATTCCCAATAAAATATATAGTAAAAGGACTTCTGGGTAGCCAAGATAATGGTGGCTCCCTAAATCCTTAACTCTTCATGCATCCTCCAAAAATTATACAGATCAATAACAAATAAAACTACACAAATTCCATGTTATCAGGAAAACTAGAAGACAGAACACAGCAAACTTCAGAATACCTAAAAGTGGAAAAATAAATACCAATTTCCATCAGAACTGTTTCTTGGGTTTCTGCCACAACATTTTTAGGGAGTTAGTGACATTTGGAAAGAGAGTCCAAAAGAGAGAAGAGGGGATTGAGATAAAATATGCTCCCACAAAAGAAGAAAATAATCAAAACAAAACCAGAGTCCTACTACATCAGAGCAATGACTTAAAACAGTAAAAATGGCAAAGTAGGTAGCTCCAAAGGCCCATCCATCCACAAATTTTGTTTTTTAATTAAGCATAGCTGTGAGAATCAACTTTGTAAGAATTCTGGGAAAAAAAATCAAGATTTTCAGGAACCAAGTGAACACTTACTCAAGAAAAATACAACTTAAAAGTGATAGGAAAACTTTGAAGCATTTTTACTTGCTCTTGCCCAACTTACCTTCACTGCTCCTTGTGGTCTTGAGACAGCCCATGTTCTCAGTGGAGGACCTTGTTTCTGGATTCTGGAAAAAACAGAGCAGATCTTATTCTCAGAGAATTGTGTTTGTCTGTTCTAACCTACCAAGGAGCTAGCCCAAGGCATTTATTTTTGTTTTGTTTAACTCAGAAAGCACTCAGGGAAGAAAAGCAGCTGTGCAGAAGTCATTCCTAGAAACACTGTAAGGCAAATGAATAACTGAGGCAAAAGACAGACGAGTGGAAGGCCTGGGAGGAAAAGCTGGGGAGACAGTTCTAGGGCTAAAGTTCCTTTCAGAAATGAGAACATTCAAAAGCACACATGTGTATACTGAGAAATTTAGAAAGCCATGTACATGTGCAGGGGAAGATACATGCTCAGAAAAGACTTTAAAAGACCCTAAGCTTCCACCTCTAGCTATCTTCAACCCTCAGGGTGAACAGGAAGTTAAGGCTAAGTCTCCTTCACCAAGCACTGAAGCCAATTTGCAAAAACTGGAAATGTTTTATTTTCCTTCCTTTTTTTTCTTTTCTTTTTTTTCCTCCGGGCCTTCAAGAAAATCCCTCTCAAAACATTAGCTGAACACATACTAAAATAACAGAAAAACAGACTTTAGAGCTCACATATGACAAAGAATACAGACTTTAAAAAAGTAGTTTAGAAAATCTCTAAACAAGTAAACATGTACAGTCCACAGCAAACAAGGTAAACAAACCCCGTGAAAAGGGAGAAGAATCTGATTTCCAGAGATATCACATGATTATATCCAAAATATCCAGTTTTTAACAAAAAATTAGGAAACATGCAAAGAAACAAGAAAGTACGTCCCACTCATAGAAGAAACTAAAAGAAACAGTCTTTAAGGAAGCATATTGTGAAGGAAGAAATAAAACTGTCTTTGTTCGCAGATGATATGATGATAGCCTATGGAGAAAATCCGAAAGAATTGACAAAAACACTCCTGAAGTTAATAAGCAATTATTGCAAGGTTGTAGGATACAAGGTTAGTATGCAAAAGTCAATCACTTTCCAGCAATAAGTGGAATTTGAAATTAAAAATACAATAACATTTCTATTAATACCAAAAAAATGAAATGCTTAGGCATAAATAGAACAAAATATGTACAAGATCTATATGAAGAAAATTACCAAACCCTAACGATTGAAATCAAAGAGCCAAATAAATGGAGAGAGATTCCATTGTTGGTTTGCAATCTCAGGAGTTCCCCAGGTGAAATCTGAAACTGCCCTCCATATACAGGGCAAGAAGAGAGCAATGAAAGAGGCAGACCACTCCAGATTGGTAGGTGGCAGGTTAAATAAGCAAGGGAATTTATAGACAGGGCTTGCCTTGGGCAGCTGCAGTTTAAGTAGATCTTCACACATACCTGCCAGAATCTTGTTTATATAAAGGCCTTAATGGGGCTCAACCACATATACAGTCCAAATGGTAACACATTATTCTTTCATGATCATATTCTTGAGATGGCTCTGTCTATGGGAATGATGGGCAAAACATCCATTCCAAGGACAGGGGAGGGGATAAGGAGCCTCCAATTGCCTAGGTCCAGCTCACACATTAACCAGGGGTCACTGCCTTTCAATGATCTCCTTCAACATCCATGTTCATGGGAAGAAGGATTCAATATTTTCAAGATGTTAGTTTTCCCCAAGTTGATCTGGAGATTCAACATAATCCCAATAAAAAAGTTATTTTGTGGATATTAACAAGCTGAGTTTTAAAGTTTATAGGGAACGGCAAAGTCCCAGAATAGCCAACATAATATTGAAGAAAAAGAACAATGTCAGAGGACTTTAAGACTTTTTATAAAGATACAGTAACTGACTGTGGTATTGGTGAAAGAATAAATAGATCAATGGAACATAATAGTACGGAAATGGACCCACACAAAAAGAGTAAACAGATCTTTGACAAAGGACCAAGGCAATACAATGGAACAAATATAGTCTTTTCAACAAATGGCATTGTAACAAACATCCACACGTGAAAAAAAAGAAAGAATTTAGACACAGATCTTAACATGCTTCACAAAAATTAACTCAAATTGGATCAGAGGTCTAAATATAAAATGCAAAACCTTAAAACCCCTAGAAGAAAACATAGGAGAAAACCTAGATGACTTTAGGTATGGCAATGGCTTATTAGATATAACACCAAAGGCACAATTCATGAAGGAAACAATTGATAAGTTAGACTTCATTAAAATTAAAAACTTCTGCTTTGTGAAAGGTAATGTCAAGAGAATGAGAAGTACAGGTTGGGAGAAAATATTTCTAAAACACATCATCTGATAAAGAACTGTTATCAAACTATACAAACAACTCCAAAAACTCAAGAATGAGAAAATGAATAACCCTATTAAAATATGATCAGAAGACCTGAACAGACACTTTACCAAAGAAGATATACAGATGACGAATAAGATACACAGATGAAAAAATGCTCTACTTCATATGTCGTTAGAGAATTGCAAATTAAAACAATGAACTACCATTATATACCTATTAGAATGGTCAAAATTCAAAACACTGACAACACCAAATGTTAGCAAGCATGTGGAGCAATAGGACCTCTCATGCATCACTAGTGAGAATGCAAAATGATACAGCCATTTTGGAAGACAGTTTGGCAGTTTCTTACAAAACTAAACATACACTTACCACTTGATACAGCAATCATTTGTGTTTACCAGTATGAATCGAAAACTTAGGTCCACACAAAATCTGCATATAGAGGTTTATAGCAACTTTATTTGTAATTATCAAAAGTTGAAAGCAAACAAGATGCCCTTCAGTAGGTGAATGGATAAACTGGGGTACATCCAGACAATGGAATACTATTCAGCACTAAGAAGAAATGAGTAATCAAGCCATAAAAAGACATGGAGGAAACTTCAATGCATATTAAGAAGTGAAAGAAGGCAACCTGAAAATGTTTCATACTGTGTGATTTCAACTACATGACATTCTAAAAAAGGCAAGACTGTGGAGACAATTAAAGGATCAGGAGTTGCCAGAGGTCAGTGGGGAGCGAGGGATGAATAGTAGGTGCACAGTGGATTCTTAGGGCAGTGAAACTACTCTGTATGATACCATAATGATGGATATATATCATTATACATTTGTCAAAATCCATAGAATGTACAACACCAAGAGTGAACTCTCATGTAAACTATGGACTTTGAGTGCTGATGATGCATCAACATAGGTTCATTGGTTGCAACAAAGGCACCACCCTCATGTGCTATGCTGATGGGAGGGGAGGCTATGCATATGTGGGGTCAAAGGTAAATGCAACGTCTCTGTACTCACCACTCAATTTTGCTGTGAACTTAAAACTGTCCTAAAAATAAAGTCTATTATTTTTTTAAAATGTGGGGATGAGAACAGAGGATAATAAAAATGTTTTATACTTGGAAGAGTAGAAATAATGCAACTAAATGTCAGTAGAGCAAGCACATATAAAATGGAAAATATAATATACCAATGACTGGTATACAGGCAATAAATAGATGCCAAAACATATTTTTAAAAACTGACCAAAAAAGACATTAAAAGGTTAAATTATTGTAAAAAGCAGAGAAATAGGGCATAAAGATGTATAATTATAAAGGTAACCACTAGGAAAAAATATATAGCCTTCTTAAATGCAAAAATATCATTCTTTTCAAAGACAGGTTAAAATCTTCATATCAAAGTACAACTCAAAACAAAAAGTCAATATAATTAAAAAGAACAATTTATAATCTAGAGTCACAATTCACAATAAAGTTGAAACAGTTGTGACTATACACCAAATAACATAGTAACAACTGTTAAAAAGTAGAATCTGTAGAAGACACAAGGGGACATACACTAATAATAGAAGATTTGAACATACTGCTTTCAATACAAGAATGAAGTGCACAGAAAAATAAACATGATTTAGAAAACTTAAAACATAATCAATAATGTAGACTGTGTGTGTATACATATTTAAACTTTATACCTTAAGGTTATACAGCAGAGAAAAATTATTTTCAAGAATACAGGAAATATTCACAAAATTTTATTGCATATTTTGTCATAAAGAAAACACCAATGATTTCTATAAACTAGAAATACTACAAAACTAGAAATTAATAACAAAATTTTAAGAGCCTTTCTATACAGAAAGTTAGAAGAACATATTGAACAACTCACGTGAAAGAAAAATATAAGCCAATGTGATAAAATTTATCATTACTTTTGAGAACTTCTTTGCATCATAACCTCTGGATATGAGAGTAATCAGATGAAAATTTACAAATGAAAACTCATATCAATTAAAGTAGAAAAATGAACTAGATGAAATGAATTCCCCAGTTAAAACAATAAAGGAAACCGCAGGGAAGAAAATAATAAAAAAGCAAAAACTAATGAGCAATGAAAATGATTTTTTTAACAAAAGGACAATAAACTATACTTTTGTTTGTTGCTTTGTTTCTCTGTAAAACTCTGAATTTACACTAATTATTTAATTTTCCATGTATTTAATAGGAGAAATGAGTAGAATGCTTGGATTGTCTGAGTGAAAGGTTTTATAATTATGCTGAAAATTATCAATAATTACAACAGTAATTCAGAATAAATTAATTTTGCATGTACTGAAATCAATAAGGAAAACCACATACTGAGCCTGCAAAACATTATTTATAATCAACTATAATTTCTTTCTCAGCAAATTTATTTTTCATATTTGGCATACATATGTCAAAAGCTATGGATATTTGAAGCCCAGAAGCCCAGACATAAAGTGAAATAAACCAACTGGCACTTTTAAAGTGAGAAGCATTTCTACTTATAATTTGAAATCTCATCACTATCTCAAATTCCACATTCTATTTGGCCAAAGTCACTTTTAGAAAGATAATAAAGTGAGATAAATATTAAAACGACTGATATTTTCCGAATATTAAAGAATTTTCCAGTTTCAAATGCCACATAGTACTCCTGTTGCTTCATCTTTATGGGAATTTTACTATCACCTTCCAGGGTACAGAAATTAGCACTTAACATCAGGGCCAAGGAAGACTAGTAAATTTTAAATTTGACTATTCTTTGTCTCACTGATGTCTTAAAGATCCAGGAGAGGGATTTAACTACTTAAAAAATAAATAAAATTTTTAAAAAAAAAGCAGCAGTTGTTTTCAAAGTCTCTTGCTTTACCCACTACATCTGATAAGAAAGATTACTAGGAACTGAGTTCCATTCCTTTAAATAGGTCCTTCCAGAGTAAAGTTTCAAACTCAGTGAGAGAACCAAGACTCTCACGGACCAGGTTGGGAAGAGTTTCTTTATCGTGTGCAAAACAGAGAAACAAAGCTTATCTTTTCCCAAACCAAAATAAATCACTCAATGTCCAGTTTGACACTAATACAAAAGAAGTCAAGGGCCTCTTTGGGTTTGCTGAAGGAAAGGAAGTGACATCTAGTTCTTGTGAGTGCCAGTTGCAAATGATTAATGAATCAACAGAAACTAACAGGAAGGCAAGTAAATCAACACAGGGTCAAGTGGTCCAGATGTCAAAAGGCAGGGCAAATAGGCAATTTCTTGTGATGTTTATGGAGGATTTTCCCAGCAAAGGTCACAAAGTACTGTGACTGCAAAGATGAGGTATGGAAACTCTTCCACAGACCTACAGGAAGGAATTGTCTGAAAACCCACTGGATACACATAAAAGAATTTCTCCTCACATGCTTGCTGATCTTGTTAGAGGAGGTGAGGCCGTATCTTGAGAATGTCTTCTCTCTACTCTAGTGTATAGGAGCAGATGAACAGATCTTATCTAGTCTTCTCTCTACTCTAGTGCACAAAGTGAATGTTCAGGGAAAGACGAGGGGAGCAGTAGGAAAAATCCCAGAAGCAGAAACAGAAAGAACAGAATATAAACCATCATAAAGTAAAGAGGAGAAGATAAGAAAATCTGCATCTCTGTTTAGCAAAGATTCAAAGTTTTGCAGAAATGTTGTTAATAAAAAAGTCATAGAGGTGGTGTTTCTCAAGGGCTTCTGCAGGTGCCCACGGAGCTGAGGTGTCGGGGCTACCATTTTGCACCAGGAACTCTGGTCTGAAGGGCCGGGTGGGAGGCCTCTGCACGCAGCACCCTCTGAGCAAGGGAAAGTAGACAAAGCACAAAGGAGAAGGAAAAAGAAAAGCCCACGAGGGAATCGGGAAGATGGCGGAAGAGTAAGACACGAAGATCACCTTCCTCCCCACAGATACACCAGAAATACATCTACACTTGGAACAACTCCTACAAAACACCTACTGAACGCTGGCAGAAGACCTCAGACTTCCCAAAAGGCAAGAAACTCTGCACATACCTGGGTAGGGCAAAAAAAAAAAAAGAATAAACAAAGACAAAGAATAGGGACGGGACCTGCTCCAGTGGCAGGGAGCTGTGAAGGAGGAAACGTTTCCACACACCAGGAAACCCCTTCGCAGGCGGAGACTGCGGGTGGCGGAGGAGGAAAGCTTCGGCAGCTTCGGCACCGCGGAGGACAGCGCAGCAACAAGGGTGCGGAGGGCAAAGAGGAGAGTTTCCCGCACAGGGGATTAGGGCCGACTGGCACTCACCAGGCCAAGAGGCTTGTCTGCTTACCATACGGGGCGGGCGGGGCTAGGAGCTGAGGCTCGGGCTTCGGTCGGAGCGCAGGGAGAGGACTGGGGTTGGCGGCGTGAACCCAGCCTGAAGGGGTTAGTGCACCACGGCTGGCCGGGAGGGAGGCCAGGGAAAAGTCTGGAGCTGCCGAAGAGGCAAGAGACATTTTCTTTCCTCTTTGATTCCTGGTGCCTGAGGAGAGCGGATTAAGAGCGCTGCTTAAAGGAGCTCCAGAGACGGGCGCGAGCCACGGCTAACAGCGCGGACCCCAGAGACGAGCATGAGACGCTAAGGCCGCTGCTGCCACCAGCAAGAAGCCTGTGTGGGAGCACAGGTTACTATCCATACCCCGCTTCCGGGGAGCCTGTGCAGCCTGCCACAGCCAGGGTCCCGGGATCCAGGGACAACTTCCCCGGGAGAACGCACGGCGCGCCTCAGGCTGGTGCAACGTCCCAACGTCCTCCGCCGTCACAGGCTCGCCCCGCATCTGCACCCCTCCCTCCCCCTGGCCTGAGTGAGCCACAATTCCCCAAGCAGCCGCTCCTTTAACCCCGTCCTGTCAGAGCGAAGAACAGACGCCCTCCGGCGACCTACACGCAGAGACGGGGCCAAATCCAAAGCTGAGCCCCGGGAGCTGTGAGAACAAAGAAGAGAAAGGGAAATCCCTCCCAGCAGCCTCAGAAGCAGCGGATTAAAGCTCCACAATCAACAAGAAAGCTGGAGTAGCAATTCTCATATCAGACAAAATAGACTTTAAAATAAAGACTATTAGAAGAGACAAAGAAGGACACTACATAATGATCAAGGGATCAACCCAAGAAGAAGATATAACAATTGTAAATATTTATGCACCCAACATAGGAGCACCTCAATACATAAGGCAAATACTAACAGCCATAAAAGGGGAAATCGATAGTAGCACATTCATAGTAGGGGACTTTAACACCCCACTTTCACCCATGGACAGATCATCCAAAATGAAAATAAATAAGGAAACACAAGCTTTAAATGATACATTAAACAAGATGGACTTAATTGATATTTATAGGACATTCCATCCAAAAACAACAAAATACACATTTTTCTCAAGTGCTCGTGGAACATTCTCCAGGATAGATCATATCTTGAGTCACAAATCAAGCCTTGGTAAATTTAAGAAAATTGAAATTGTATCACGTATCTTTTCCAACCACAACGCTATGAGACTAGATATCAATTACAGGAAAAGATCTGTAAAAAATACAAACACATGGAGGCTAAACAATACACTACTTAATAACGAAGTGATCACTGAAGAAATCAAAGAGGAAATCAAAAAATACCTAGAAACAAATGACAATGGAAACACGACAACCCAAAACCTATGGGATGCAGCAAAAGCACTTTTACAAGGGAAGTTAATAGCAATACAATCCTACCTTAAGAACAGGAAATATCTCGGATAAACAACCTGACCTTGCACCTAAAGCAGTTAGAGAAAGAAGAACAAAATAAACCCAAAGTTAGCAGAAGGAAAGAAATCATAAAGATCAGATCAGATATAAATGAAAAAGAAATGAAGGAAACGATAGCAAAGGTCAATAAAACTAAAAGCTGATCCTTTGAAAAGATAAACAAAATTGATAAACCATTAGCCAGACTCATCAAGGAAAAAAGGGAGAAGACTCAAATCAATAGAAATGAAAAAGGAGAAGAACTGAAACTGAAGAATACAAAGGATCTTGAGAGATTACTACAATCAACCATATGCCAATAAAATGGACAATTTGGAAAAACTGGACAAATTCTTAGAAAAGCACAACCTGCCAAGACTGAATCAGGAAGAAATAGAAAATATGAACAGACCAATCACAAGCACTGAAATTGAAACTGTGATTAAAAATCTTCCTACAAGCAAAACCCCAGGACCAGATGGCTTCACAGGAGAATTTTATCAAACATTTAGAGAAGAGCTAACACCTATCCTTCTCAAACTCTTCCAAAATATAGCAGAGGGAGGCACACTCCCAAACTCATTCTACGAGGGTACAATCACCATGATACCAAAGCCAGACAAAGATGTCACAAAGAAAGAAAACTATAGGCTAATATCACTGATGAACATAGATGCAAAAATCCTCAACAAAATACTAGCAAACAGAATCCAAGAGCACATTAAAAGGATCATACACCATGATCAAGTGGGGTTTATTCCAGGAATGCAAGGATTCTTCAATATACGCAAATCAATCAACATGATACACCATATTAACAAAGTGAAGGAGAAAAACCATATGATCATCACAAGAGATGCAGAGAAAGCTTTTGACAAAATTCAACACCCATTTATGATAAAAACCCTGCAGAAAGTAGGCATAGAGGGAACTTTCCTCAACATAATAAAGGCCATATATGACAAACCCACAGCCAACATCATTCTCAGTGGTGAAAAACTGAAACCATTTCCACTAAGATCAGGAACAAGACAAGGTTGCCCACTCTCACCACTCTTATTCAACATAGTTTTGGAAGTTTTAGCCACAGCAAACCGAGAAGAAAAAGAAATAAAAGGAATCCAAATTGGAAAAGAAGAAGTAAAGGTGTCACTGTTTGCAGGTGACATGATACTATACATAGAGAATCCTAAAAATGCTACCAGAAAACTACTAGAGCTAATCAATGAATTTGGTTAAGTAGCAGGATATAAAATTAATGCACAGAAATCTCTGGCATTCCTATACACTAATGATGAAAAATCTGAAAGTGAAATCAAGAAAACACTCCCATTTACCATTGCAACAAAAAGAATAAAATATCTAGGAATAAACCTACCTAAGGAGACAAAAGACCTGTATGCAGAAAATTATAAGACACTGATGAAAGAAATCAAAGATGATACAAGTAGATGGAGAGATATACAATGTTCTTGGTTTGGAAGAATCAACATTGTGAAAATGACTATACTACAGAAAGCAATCTACAGATTCAGTGCAATCCCTATCAAACTACCACTGGCATTTTTCACAGAACTAGAACAAAAAATTTCACAATTTGTATGGAAACACAAAAGACCCCGAATAGCCAAAGCAATATTGAGAATGAAAAACGGAGCTGGAGGAATCAGGCTCCCTGACTTCAGACTAAACTACAAAGCTACAGTAACCAAGACAGTATGGTACTGGCACAAAAACAGAAAGATAGATCAATGGAACAGGATAGAAAACCCAGAGATAAACCCACACACATATGGTCACCTCACCTTTGATAAAGGAGGCAGGAATGTACAGTGGAGAAAGGAAAGCCTCTTCAATAAGTGGTGCTGGGAATACTGGACAGCTACATGTAAAAGTATGAGATTAGATCACTCCCTAACACCATACACAAAAATAACCTGAAAATGGATTAAAGACCTAAATATAAGGCCAGAAACTATCAAACTCTTCGAGGAAAACATAGAACACTCTATGACATAAATCAGAGCAAGATCCTTTTTGACCCACCTGCTACAGAAATGGAAATAAAACCAAAAATAAACAAGTGGAACCTAATGAAACTTCAAAGCTTTTGCACAGCAAAGGAAACCATGAACAAGATCAAAAGACAACCCTCAGAATGGGAGAAAATATTTGCAAATGAAGCAACTGACAAAGGATTAATCTCCAAAATATATAAGCAGCTCATGCAGCTTAATAACAAAAAAACAAACAACCCAATCCAAAAATGGGCAGAAGACCTAAATAAACATTTCTCCAAAGAAGATATACAGACTGCCAACAAACACATGAAAGAATGCTCAACTCATTAATCATTAGAGAAATGCAAATCAAAACTACAATGAGATATCATCTCACACCAGTCAGAATGGCCATCATCAAAAAATCTAGAAACAATAAATGTTGGAGAGGGTGTGGAGAAAAGGGAAACCTCTTGCACTGCTGGTGGGAATGTGAATTGGTACAGCCACTGTGGAGAACAGTATGGAGGTTCCTTAAAGGACTAACAATAGAACTACCATATGACCCAGAAATCCCACTACTAGGAATATACCCTGAGAAAACCATAATTCAGGAAGAGTCATGTCCCAAAATGTCCTTTGCAGGTCCATTTACAATAGCCGGGAGATAGAAACAACCTAAGTGTCCATCATTGGATGAATGGATAAAGAAGATGTGGCACATATATACAATGGAATATTACTCAGCCATAAAAAGAAACGAAATTGAGCTATTTGTAATGAGGTGGATGGACCTAGAGTCTGTCATACAGAGTGAAGTAAGTCAGAAAGAGCAAGACAAATATCGTATGCTAACACGTATATATGGAATTTAAGGAAAAAAAATGTCATGAAGAACCTAGAGGTAAGACAGGAATAAAGACAGAGGCCTACTAGAGAATGGACTTGAGGATATGGGGAGGGGGAAGGGGAAGCTGTGACAAAGTGAGAGAGTGGCATGGACATATATACACTACCCAACCTAAAATAGATAGCTAGTGGGAAGCGGCCGCATAGCACGGGGAGATCAACTCGGTGCTTTGTGACCACCTAGAGGGGTGGGATAGGGATGGTGGGTGGGAGGGAGATGCAAAGGGGAAGAGATATGGGAACATATGTATATGTATAACTGATTCACTTTGTTATAAAGCAGAAACTAGCACACCATTATAAAGCAATTAATCTTCAATAAAGGTGTAAAAAAAAAAAAAACTCATAGAAACGTATTCTCTATTGAACATAAAGAGGAATTCCTTAGGCCCCAGCAGGCAAGAATCTCTGTTTTATACACATAGGTGAAACTCTTTTGAGAAAAAGAAAGATGACTATATTCACACCCATCATTATTATCCACTGTTATTGGTAGTGATAACCATGACTAACAGTAAAGACTTTTGTTCTCCACAGACAGAGTAAAGAGTGTGTTAACACTTACCCAGCACACAACTTCTGTGTTCCTTTGTCTCAGGAGCGTGAAAAATACCTCCAAAAGCAACTTGGATTGGCCTTTAATCCAAACATACTTCATCTGGTTTCCACAAACACTATTCAGGAAGTCCAAAAATTGAATTCCCCACCCCCATCCCCCTCCAACACATAGTACACCAGTGAATCTGTATGCATTGCTATGAGGATCTGACAGCTTCCAGCAAGTTCTCAAATGGTTCTTAAAGGGTTGATAACTACCAATTTAATACCCTACCCATAAGGGCAGTAGGAGGTAGAACAGTACTAAAAGGAAGAGAAAGCAGTGACCATCATTTAGTCAGCTAACCCAAGAAGAGGGCTCATTTCATGGAACGTGTGTGTGTGTGTGTGTGTGTGTGTGTGTGTGTGTGTGTGTGTGTGTATTGGAGAAAAGAAAATTTGAGTTAGAGCCCAACATCCTGGTACTTATTGTTAGTATGAATAATCCAAAATTCTTATCAATTTTACATCAGAGTAAAGAATTTATCAAGTGACGGGAAAAATGCCAAAGAGAACTGGGGAAACGTGTTAGGTAGGACATCTGCTGACTAACCAAATGTCTTTAAATTGAAATTTGAAGGAAAAAGAAAGATATTTTACAAGTCTATAAGCAGATACCAGACACGGCATCAGAAGAGAAATTAAAAGACAGAACTGTTGTGACACAGAGTTGAGCAAATTCTCCTCAAATTTCACCAGTTTATATTAAAAAATAGCATAATAAATAATTTAGTAAGGAAGGAGTACATATTTTACATATTCTGCTCCTTTTTCATTTCAGTGGTGTACTGTAAACTAAGTTACTCAAAAATCAAAGGTTTCCTTGTGAAATATTCATGTAAGATTCTTCTGTATAAGTGGATAATAACCCTTGCATTGAAAAACTTCCTGCATTTTAAAACTGCTTATAAAAATAGTATAGTATTTATATGAGAGAGAAAGTAAAATTAATATAATTTTATTGTGCTTTTATCTTTTAAAAATAAAAAAATGATTTTCAAAGTGGAAAAAGTAGAAACATTATTAAGTGATAGCTGAAATTAAACATAATATGGATAAGCTTCCTTTTAGGAAAATAGACAGAAAAAACTTGTAGATGAGCTTAATCATTTTTTAAATCGTCAAATTATGGAAACTTTTAAAAGAGGTATTATAACACCAAACTGTCAATATCTTGATTTTCAGAAAGAAGATATTATTAAATTCTGTACATTCCAATGGTTTACATTGACACTGTTCCCTGGTCAGAGTTTAGTGCTGGTTATTAAACAAATGGATGATGAGTACATAGAAAAAGTGAAGTTACTAATGGCCATGATGTGTTCACTGGGAAAAGTTATGCCAAGTGAACAGTTTTCCTTATAACAGCTTCTAGTGCCAACTGGAAGGCTGAGTTCTAAATCTTCAAGAAGACTCTTGAAGGTGTTTTCCCCTGTGCTGTTCCATATTTCTTATCAGTGAATTTTAGTGAAGGTGTAAAAATTTAAGAAGAAAAATGTCTGACTACATTGGAAGTAATAAGAGCGGTTACGGTAGTTGAAAGATTCAAAAGCACAAACAGTTAAAACTGGGAGAACTTGGAAGCACCATAAACAAGATGAAACTGTTGCAAGCTCAAAATGATCCCCATAAGATGGGTGGATGTCAGTTGCTTCTGGACATTGAGAAAGACAGTATGCCTCTGAGCTGCATCTTGGCAGGAATACCTTAATCGACATGAGACTGCGAAGTTGTGGCTGGCTGGCGTGGCTGAGTATTTAAAGGCTCATGAAGCAAGGATAAGATGCCTGGGAAAGACCCCAAGACAAATAACTCTGAAATGAAGACAAAGTTTTCATTTGTTGACTTGCTCTTTTGACTTCTCTTGTCTTTTATGCCAAGGACCTCATCGCTTATCATGGAATGGGTACTATTAGGATGATCAGAAGGAAAGAAAGCATGAAAAGGTAATTATAAATAATCATACATAATATATATAGAGATATAGTCTAAATAAACTTGTTAAAGTTTATTCCTTTGAGTTATGTTTTAAAGTGTTATCCCATATTTTCTTGACGTCACCATGCATCCTGTTTCATTTTTTGTTTTCTTTTTTGGCTGCACCATGTATCTTGTGGGGTCTTAGTTCCCCAACCAGGGATCGAACCCAGGCCCTCAGCAGTGAAAGCACAGAGCCCTAACCACTGGACCGCCAGGGAATTCCCTACCATGCATCCTGAATTCCATGGATCCTTCTAAGATTTCCAAGGAGAGCATGTCTAAGTTATGAAGAAAGGGTAATATGAATAAACTTTCAAGTCAACAGCTTCAGTCAGGTGTAAAACTAAACAAAAAAACAAACAACAGAGAAGGTTAGGTCAGAAGGGAGGAAGGTGGGAAGCCAAGCCAAAATGTCTGGATGAACTTGACTAAACCATCTTTTATTTCAAGTAAGGTGAGAGCGTGGTCAATGTCCAGCAACATTTAATCTTTACTCTCTTTAATGAGACTAAGTTTCCATGAGGATAAAGATCACAATTTTATACACTCTCTTCCAAACTTCCTGCAGTGCTAAGCTTCTACAGTCCTCACACAAAAATTACTTTTTTTTGTTATTGAAGTATAGTTGATTTACAATGTTGTATTAGTTTCAGGTGTACAGCAAGTGATTCAGTTATATATATGTATTTTATCTCAGAAAATCCAAGATCGAATATTTCTTATAATGACCACCCAATAACATATTTTACCTCTTTTTTTCTACTTTTCAGCAATTTGTGTAGTAGAGATGCATCCACTAGAAAGTCAGTGCTTGTAATTGTAACATCTACATGAATGAGAAAAATTAGAAACAAAAGCACTAATTAAATTTAATTAGGTTAGGTGGAGTAGACTGATCATCTCACTTCATGTACTGAATTATTTGAGCCTGAGGAAATGGTAACTCATTAAACATTTCTCATCACACTTCTGTCATGCTAGCAGATACTATTCTCTCCATATCATGATTAAAACAAAAAGAAAAAAATATGAATAGAACTGATAGTGAAACTCCAAAATAAAATTTACAGGGTTAACAAAAGAGACCAAATGGCACTTACAGATAATCATAATGAACTTGGAGTGACATACTCTTCCCCTCTTTAGCATATAGATAATTTTATAGTTAGCAGTAGGAAAAGGTTATAGTAGAAGAGACTAAGATATGGGTTTTTTCCCCCCTCAGGCTAGATTTATAAATTCAGCACAGAGTTTCTTCAGAAGAACCTAGGGGCAAGATAGGAATAAAGATGCAGACCTACTAGAGAATGGACTTGAGGATACAGGGAGGGGGAAGGGTAAGCTGGAACAAAGTGAGAGCGTGGCATGGACATATATACACTACCAAATGTAGAATAGATAGCTAGTGAGAAGCAGCCACATAGCACAGCTCGGTGCTTTGTGACCACCTAGAGGTGTGGGATAGGAAGGGTGAGAGGGAGGGAGATGCAAGAGGGAAGAGATATGGGGACATATGTATATGTATAACTGATTCACTTTTTTATAAAGCAGAAACTGACACACCACTGTAAAGCAATTATACTTTAATAAAGATGTTAAAAAATTTAAAAAATAGGGCTTCCCTGGTGGCGCAGTGGCTGAGAGTCTGCCTGCCAATGCAGGGGACACGGGTTCAAGCCCTGGTCTGGGAAGATCCCACGTGCCACGGAGCAGCTGGGCCCGTGAGCTACAAATACTGAGCTCTGCGCGTCTGGAGCCTGTGCTCCGCAGCAAGAGAGGCCGCGACAGTGAGAGGCCCGCGCACCGCGATGAAGAGTGACCCCCGCTTGCCACAACTAGAGAAAGCCCTCGCACAGAAACGAAGACCCAACACAGCCAAAAATAAATAAATGAATAAATAAATTTATAAAAAAAAAAAAAATTTAAAAAATAAAATAAAATTGATGGTTATCAAAAAAACGGAATTGAGTTATTTGTAGTGAGGTGGATGAACCTAGAGTCTATCATACAGAGTGAAGTCAGCAAGAAAAAAATTAATACCATATGCTAACACATACATATGGAATCTAAAAAAAAAAATGTTCTGAAGAATCTAGGGGTAGGACAAGAATAAAGACTCAGACACAGAGAATGGACTTGAGGACATGGGGAGGGGGAAGGGGAAGCTTGGACAAAGTGAGAGAGTGGCATAATACATACTACCAAATGTAAAATAGATAGCTAGTGGGAAGCAGCCACATAGCACAGGGAGATCAGCTCAGTGCTTTCTGACCACCTAGAGGGGTGGGAGGGAGACACAAGAGGGAAGAGATATGGGGATATATGTATATGTATAGCTGATTCACTTTGTTATAAAGCAGAAACTAACACACCACCGTAAAGCAATTATACTCCAATAAAGCTGTTAAAAAAAAATCATTAGCAGTTCAAGAAATGACACAATCTTACACCATCATATTAACTTCAAATTTCTTAACATTCATGGACACAAATCTCATTTTCAAACTTTTCCTGTGTAGACCAATGTGGATTAGGTGGTAAGTGCATAGATTTTATAATAGAAAGGTTGTGAGGTTCATTATGAACTATTAAATGAAAGGCTATTAATATGACATAAATCATTGAGGGAAATTTTCTAGCTTTCTTCAGACCTTTACTGGAATGTTTATTTTAAGTAGGTAGCTGTTATCTTCCCAGGACGTGGTAGAACTAGCAATCCTCATATGATATAGTAGCAGGAACTGTTAATTGTCTTCCAGGAGAATGTTTTTCTTTACCTCCATAATAATACAGCAAAATAATAGCCAGCTGGAACAAAGACTATAATTCTCAATCTTCTTTGTAAAGCTCATGTGTCTAAGTTTTAGCAGATGAGATAAAGCTTCACGAGGCACCTTCTCGAACACTCTTGAAAGACTGGCAAATGCTCTTTGTCTTTTTTTTTTTTTTCTGTGACCCTTGTTTCCTGCTGGATGTAATATGAATTTGAAAGTCGAAGCTAGAACAACAACCTTAGACTATGAGGTGATCCTGGGAATGGAGCCTTTTCACATTGTAACAACACGAGAGAATAAACTTGAGCCCCTAAAAATTCCGTGAAGCAGAAATGTCCCTGTACTTCCATCTTGTCTACACCAGTGTTGTAGTTAGGATTTCTTGTGAGTAACAGAGATCCTGACTCTACAACAAACGACCCACCCTTGTATGTGACCACATGACCTGGACTGGCCCATTATAGGACTCCCTATCCCCACAGTGGTGGCTGGCCTAGCAATGAGCACAAACTCTAAGTTGGATCAATTAGCGGCCTTCACAGAAACTTTATCTATATAAGCCTCCTTCCTTTGGGCTGTTAGTCTGAATGATGCAAGTGTAGCAATGGTTGCAGCCTCTTAATTTCTCCTACCACATGGAGACACATCCTACAGTAAAAAAGAAGGTGGAGAGAACACAGAGGGAAACAAAGATAGAAAAGTGGAGAAGAGACAAAAATATCTGACATTATGTGAGTTTCTGATACCAACTCTACCCATAGATTTCCCAGTTCTTTACAGTACTCATTTGGTGGTGGGGCAGAGGTGGGTAGAATTAAGGTATTATAATTTGAGTTGAGTTTCTGTCACTTAATCCTATAAGAAATCTAACAAGTCATTTTATAAAATGGCCATTCCAAAGACTAGTTGTTTCATGTGCCGTACCTACTTCCAATACTCTTGATTTTTGTAGATGTTCTTACTACCTAAGTTATAATGGAAAAAAAAGAGAGAGAGAGAGAGAGAGAGAGAATCCATCATATGAAACTTCCTTTAACTTTTTAGACCACCCTAATAATATCATGTGATCAAACCCATTCTATCTACTGTTATCCTTCTACACTTTGGTACAATCATGGGAAAAGTTGCCCAGCTTTCTTTTCCAAACTAATGTTCAGCCTCTTTCATTAATTTCTTCACTAAACATGCACTGAGCATCTAACCATGTTTATGCATCAGTTATTGGGTTTGGCTCTGGAGATATAAAGATGATTAAAACTCAGCTCTTGCTCTTAAGAAACTCACAGCCTAGTAGAGGACACAGACATAGAAATGCACAATCAAAAAAAAAAAGAAATGCACAATCATTATTGTGTTAAATGAATAGATAAAGACATGCATAGAGCTTTGGGAGAACAAAGAAAGCATTCTCTAACCAAGCATGCAAGGGAAGAAGAGGAATAAGGTACTCTAGATGTAAGAGTTAGTAGGTGTTAGGCAAATAGGGAGAAAGAATATTCCAGGCAGAGGAACCCATTGTAGAGGACACAGAGACAAGAAGCAGCACCGTGTATGCAGTAAGCCAAAGTCCTAAGTTGGTGACAAAACTGAACCAGAGAGCCAAGAAATGAAGCCCATTATGGTCACTGTAACAAGTATAATGGAGGGTCCAGCCTGTAGAGTGGAATTATTGGAGAATTTTAAGCAAAAACGTGACATAATAAAATTTGTTTTATAAGCTCACTCTGGATGTTCTGTGAAGATCATAGAGGGGGAAGGGCTGAATCAGAGAAATCAGTTAGGAGCTTATTTCTGGAGTCCAAGGGATGAACAATGTGGCTTGGATAAGGGTGAATGTGGTTAAGAAATATTTCAAAGATGGAGCTAACAGGATTCATCAATGGGTTAGAAATGTAAAGGAGAGAAAACTAGAATGATACCAACATTTTTGGCCTGAGCAACTGAGGAAGTGGAAATGCAATATATTAGGATGGAAAAGACTGGAAGAGAAACAGTTTCTAGAAGAAAATGGGGACATTATTTATGATCATGGCATGATAGATATGAAAAATAGACATTCAAATAGAAGTATGGACAAAGAGGAGTAGTTAGGATTGAAGACATACATTTAGAATGCAGTAGTATGTATACATTATCTCAAGATATGAGGCTGTGTAAGATCATTCAGGGAATGAGTAAAAACAGAATGGAGATCTGAAGACTATAAGGTGTTTCAACATTTACAGGCTTGACAGGAGGATCCAGCAAAGGACACAGAAGGAAGAGTTGCCAATAAGATCCAAAGAGTATCAGAAAGGAATATGTGAGAATGTTTCTAGGAGGAAGAAGTAATCAAATGCCGCTGAGCACTTTATTTTCAAATTTAGGGTTGGAAAACGTTTCCAGCAATACCATTCTGTCATCATTCTGTGCCCCTCCAGCACCCCCCGGCCTTAACCCTTATTCCATCTCCAGTGTAGTCCTGCCACCTGACAACTAGTTCTCGCCTAGCATCTAGGAAACCTTTTAAGTTTTAGCATCTCTTCCCAAAGATAGGGTAACTAAATTATATTTAATATGTATCAAGGGGCAATAGTTTAATAGTGCACAAGACAGCAGAAGCAAAGAAAAACAGACTCAAAAAGCAATTACCTTGGACATAAAATTAGAAGTTGTTTAAATCAAGTGAAAAATGTTGCAGTCCTTTATGCTTTTCTAATTTTCTTGCCTCTACAACTCACTGAGGCAGCATTACATACAGCTCAGGGATTACCCCAATTTAGGAGCTCCAATTCTTTCCATTTGGAAAGTGATTCTGATTGACAGTATTAATATTATAATACTGCATCAGAACAGCTATCAAGTATTCATTTTTAAGTATTTGTAACACCAATTTTCATTACATAGAATGATAACAGACATCACCTAGGACAGTACTGGCAATTTCACAAACAAATCCTAAAATTGATCTAAAGTTTTGTTGATTTAACCTGTGAAGCAGAGACCAGGGCATCATGTCAGTTAAAGAAGTGGCTCTTAATGTATTGTCTCTGGGCCGGAAGCAGCAGCATCACCTGGAAATTGTTAGAAATGCAAATTCTCAGGTCCCAACGCAAACTTACTGAATCAGACACTTTGGAAGTAGAGGTCAGCAACTGGTGCTTTAATAAGCTCCCCAGGTGATTACAATGCACAGAAAAGCTTGATAATCACTGAGTTAAAGGATGAGAAAGGGAGAGGCAAGGAATACAGAAGAGAAGGACCAGGAAGAAAAGAGTAGGAGGGAGAGAGAAAAAGGAGAAAAGGAAGTGAAAGGGAGAGAAAGAAGAGGCGAGGGCACAATGAAAGAACAAGGGATAAGGAAAGTGAGGAGAAGTCTGAGAAGAAAGAAGATGGAAAGGAATAGGAGCATGAAAGGAAGGGAGAATCACAGGTGTCTTTTGATGGCTATCTATGAGCACTTAATGGATATATGGTCATCAATTAGGTGTTTATTAATTAGAAATGAATAATAATCACCTCACAGTATTGTAAGAACTAATCTGAGAAAATTAAAGTAAAACATTTTTTCAAGTGCCCTGGCACCTAATACTGGTAATATTTGTATAAAATTACTGGCCACAAAACAGCTCAATATTAGCTCAACACAGCCCCTTCAAAACCTTTATTTTCCTCCATTATTAACAATTATTTTCATTTACTTTCTCCAAGGCCAACATCTCTTAGGAGGCCTATTCTCTGTCTAACTGGCCTCTTGGCTTACTTTACCTCTGCTTTGATTCTAGATCCTTCACTACTTCCCTGAAACTCCCTTTACTGCCTATATTCTAACCCATCCAGCTGACTTCCAACTAATAAAAAAAAGTTGAAAAAGATGCCATTTGGGGAGTGGTGAGACTTAGACCACCATATAAAGTCAACCAGTGTAAAACAATCTTGGCCAAGAACTATAGATGAGATTAATGTTTGTTCACATGGAGACAGGAACACTTCCCATTTAAAAGAGAACCAAAGAGAAGCAGTCAAATTGGTTTTTAGTATCCTTTGACTTCTTCATGGAGACCTAAGATTTCCTGGAGTTTTATTACCAACAGAAAGCACCTGAGGGGCCAACTACTTCCAAAGATTCAGCTCTTCTTCCTTGTTTAATAAAAATCATAAAATCCACCTGGCTAGGAAATTCAAAGATAAAAGACAACTAATTAAACTTAATTGGGTCAGTCTGGGCAGGCTGATTACTCTGGCCTCAGGAGAATCTGATCATCGATTCACCAAGTGCAACTTGGCAAAGGAAAGCCTGAAATTAGGACAGGTGCTGTATTCCTAACTGGAGATGTAATTTTTAGCAAGAAGTACACAAAAGAGGTTAAAGAGGAAACAGTGTATTGGGTATAGAACAATCAACTACAAACAAGTCATTTCAGGCCCATCCTAATTTCTCAGAGTGGAGCAGAGGGAATTATTATAATAATAAACAGGATTATTTTATAGGCCCTGGATTTCTTTCACCTGAATTGACCAAATACATTTTATCAGGTTGTATTTTTTGGGTGGGGTTTTTTGTTTGTTTTGGGGGTTTTCTTGTGTGTGCAAGTTCTTTCTTGCTGGCAACAAAGAAGAGGAACTAAAGAGAGCCATGTGGAATGGCCATCAATGATGGTCAAGTTTGTCTGAGGGACCCAAATCACAATATATCACTGATAGGAGTACTGATTCCTAGAATTCAAGGACAATCTTATCGCACCAGCATACATGCTTGCGATAATCATTTACTCTGGGACACCTTCTTCTGAATGTAGTACTAGTTAATCTGGTTAACTAAGATTGGTTTTAACTGCATCAAGATAAAAATGTTATAGCATATAAAAATGATTTTTGCTCTTATAAAACCACTTGAGAATTTCAATCTTATACCTTATAGGAAAACTCAAAGGATTAAATGAGTTTTAAGGTTATATAGATCTATGCTTCTCAAAGTGACCTGTGGAACACCTGCATTTAACTCATTAGAATTATGTCTTAAAAATACAAATTTATAGGGAGACTGGTTCAAGATGGTGGAGTAGAAGGATATGCTCTCACTCTCTCTTTCGAGAACACCGGAATCACAACTAACTGCTGAACAATCATCTAGAGGAAAACACTAGAACTCACCAAAAAACATACCCCACATGCAAAGACAAAGGAGAAGCTGCAAGGAGATGGTAAAAGGGGCACTATCACAATAAAATCAAATCCCATAACTGCTGGGTGGGTGACTCACAAATTGGAGAACATTTATACCACAGAAGTCCACCCACTGGAGTGAAGGTTCTGAGTCACATGTCAGGCTTCCCAACCTCAGGGTCTGGCAATGGGAGGAGGAATTCCTAGAGATTCAGACTTTGAAGGCTAGCGAGATTTGATTGCAGGATGTTGGCAGGACTGGGGGAAACAGAGACTCCACCCTTGGAGGGCACACACAAAGTAGTGTGCACATTGGGGCCCAGGGGAAGGAACAGTGACCCCACAGAGACTGAAGCAGACCTACCTGCTAGTGTTGGAGGGTCCCCTGCAGGGGGGGGGGACAGCTGTGACTCACCAAGGGACAAGGATACTGACAGCAGAAGTTCTGGGAAGTACTCTTTGGCATGAGCCTTCCCAGAATCTGCCATTAGCTCCACAAAACAGCCTGGGTAGGCTCCAGTATTGGGTCGCCTCAGGCCAAAAAACTGACAGGGAGGGAACCCAGCCCCACCCATCAGCAGACAAGAGGATTAAAGTTTTATTGAGCTCTACCCACCACCAGTCCCTCCCGTCGGAAAACTTCCACAAGCCTCGTGAATTTGGTAAAGTTGCAGGATACAAAATTAATGCACAGAAATCTCTGGCATTCCTATACACTAATGATGAAAATTCTGAAGAAGAAATTAAGGAAACACTCCCATTTACCACTGCAACAAAAAGAATAAAATACCTAGGAATAAACCTACCTAGTGAGACAAAAGACCTGTATGCAAAAAACTATAAGACACTGATGAAAGATATTAAAGATGATACCAACAGTTGTAGAGATATACCATGTTCTTTGATTAGAAGAATCAATATTGTGAAAATGACTATACTACCCAAAGCAATCTACAGATTCAATGCAATCCCAATCAAGTTACCAATGGAATTTTTTACAGAACTAGAACAAAAAGTCTTAAAATTTGTATGGCGACACAGAAGACCCCGAATAGCCAAATCAGTCTTGAGGGAAAAAAACGGAGCTGGAGGTATCAGACTCCCTGACTTCAGACCATACTACAAAGCTATAGTAATCAAGACAATATGGTACTGGCACAAAAAGAGAACTATAGATCAATGGAATAGGATAGAAAGCCCAGAGATAAACCCATGCACCTATGGTCAACTAATCTATGACAAAGGAGGCAAGGATATACAATGGAGGAAAGACAGTCTCTTCAACAAGTGGTGCTGGGAAAACTGGACAGCTACATATAAAAGAATGAAATTAGAACACTCCCTAATACCATACACAAAAATAAACTCAAAATGGATTAAAGACCCAAATGTAAGACCGAACACTATAAAACTCTAAGAGAAAAACAGGCAGAAAACTCTATGACATAAATCACAGCAAGATCTTTTTTGACCCACCTCCTAGAGTAATGGAAATAAAAACAAAAATAAACAAATGGGACCTAATGAAACTTAAAAGCTCTTTCACAGCAAAAGAAACCATAAACAAGATGAAAAGACAACCCTCAGAATGGGAGAAAATATTTGCAAACGAATCAACGGACAAAGGATTAATCTCCAAAATATATAAACAGCTCATGCAGCTCAATATTAAAAGAACAAACAACCCAATCCAAAAATGGGCAGAAGACCTAAATAGACATTTCTCCAAAGAAGACATACAGATAGCCAAGAAGTACATGAAAAGGTGCTCAACATCACTAATTATTAGAGAAATGCAAATCAAAACTACAATGAGGTATCACCTCACCGGTTAGAATGGGCATCATCAGAAAATATACAAACAACAAATGCTGGAGAGGGTTTGGAGAAAAGTGAACCCTCTTGCACTGTTGGTGGGAATGTAAATTGATACAGCCACTATGGAGAACAGCATGGAGGTTCCTTAAAGAACTAAAAATAGAGCTAGCATATGACCCAGCAATCTCACTACGGGGCATATATCCAGAGAAAACCATAATTCAGAGAGACACATGCACCCCAGTGTTCACTGCAGCACTATTTACAATAGCCAGGACTTGGAAGCAACCTAAATGCCCATTGACAGATGAATGCATAAAGAAGATGCGGTACTTGTATACAATGGAATGTTACTCAGCCATAAAAAGGAACGAAATTGGGTCATTTGTAGAGACATGGAGGGACCTAGAGACTGTCATACAGAGTGAAGTAAGTCAGAAAGAGAAAAACAAATATCGTATATTAATGCATGTATGTGGAACCTAGATAATGGTACAGATGAACTGGTTTGCAGAGCAGAAATTGAGACACAGATGTAGAGAACAAATGTATGGGCACCAAGGGGGGAAAGCGATGGGGGGTGGTGGCGGTGGTATGATGAATTGGGAGATTGGGATTGACATGTATACACTGATGTGTATAAAATGGATGACTAATAAGAAAATAAATAAATATACATTAAAAAAACAAACAAACACATTTCTAAGCCCTAACCCAGGTTACTAAATCAGAATCTTTGGTATTAGATCCAGGGAAATGTATTCTTTTATTAATGCTTCCAGGTGGCTATGAGTCCCTCTAAAACCTGAGAAATATACTTCCTGAGTATGAGACAAGAAATGTCATGCTAAGTAGCAAAGTAGTAAAGGATTGAATGCCAGCTCCACTGTACCATATTATGGTATAATTTACCTTAAGCAAGTCGTTTTTACCTCTTTGTACCTTTTTCCTAATATAAGGATATTAAGACCCTTTATCCAAAAATATTGTGACAAAGATTAATACATGGAAAGTGTTTAGTATGGTTCCTGGCTATGTAAATCTTGGCTCTTGCTGTTGTTAAAAGGAACATTACCTACATAAAAATAGTAGGCCAATTAAAAAGAGTGTCTTGGTGAATCCACATGGTGTTCCTGTTTTACTACTGAGTTTCTGCAGTTCCTGCAACATCCTAGACACTCTTCATTAAAAGCTAATTTTTACAGTTTTTGAACTTTCTTTTTTATATTTTACTGTATTCCTAACACTGTGAATCTCCTGAAAGAGAATAAATCAACAGAGAAGGAAACTTTCTATGGCACAAGGATAACACAAGAGACCCACGTTGATGAAGTGCCTACCACAGGGCAGGACTGTCCAGACGTGACTGTAGGAGGAAGTAGCTGTAGGTCTTACGACCTGCAATTACCCAACACAAAGGCTGATGACCCAGAGAAAAAAAATCACCTCAGACACTAGCCACAAGTATCAAAAATGCATTAAATTAGTTATGTGTATTGTGAAATGTTTCTCCTTACTCTGGGATATGTACATTTTTCACCAAGAAATAAAAACAAAAAAAGATAACAAGGTGCATGTCATGGAAAGGACATAACCAAGTTATCTGTGCTTAATCAACCATAGTTTTTATGCTGTTCCTACAGATTGATATGTATGAGTTCATTTAACTTAATTGTCAGAAAACTATGCAAGGAAGATATTCTTTTTCACAGAGAAGGAACATAAGGTTAGCGAGATTAAGTAGCCTGTCTATGGTGGCAGTCTGCATTCAACTCGTGGCTGGCTGTTTCTGGCCCCAAATCCTTCTTTCCATCACTTGACCGGAGCAGTAGATACAAAGCAGCCTGCTGGGTGCCCAACACTACTAGCAGCTGAAGACACAGCAGCGACATGCCCTCAGGGAGCTCTCAGTCTAGCAGGGAAGCTAGAGAATGAATACATTCTGAGCAGCATTACAAGCGTTATGGACCACAGGAGGTATAAGGAGTTCTAAGAGCATACATCAGGGAGACTAATTTTACTGCAAGGATGGGGAAAAGCCCCCTCAAGGAAGGGACATTTAACCTGAAAGATGAACAATAAGTAGGGTCAATAAAGGATAGGGAAAGAAAGTACTGATAGCAGAAGGAACAGCATGTATGAAAAAACCCAAGCCAGAATGAGTCAGATACTTTGAAGGAAAACAATATCCAGGAAGGCTGGAGCACTAGAAGCAAGGGCTGAAAAGAGACTAAAGAAAAAATAATGGGAAGTCTTGCAGGTCACATAAGGTTCTGAAAATTCATCCTAAAATCAAATAATAATAATAATTTAAAATAAAAATTCAGGGGCTTCCCTGGTGGCGCAGTGGTTGAGAGTCCGCCTGCCGATGCAGGGGACACGGGTTCGTGCCCCGGTCCAGGAAGATCCCACATGCCGCGGAGCAGCTGGGCCCATGAGCCACGGCCGCTGAGCCTGCGCGTCCGGAGCCTGTGCTCCGCAACGGGAGAGGCACAACAGTGAGAGGCCCACGTACCGCAAAAAAAAAAAAAAAAAAAAAAAAAAAAAAAAAAAATTCAGTGAACAGATTAAGCAGATGAAAGGTAATGAGCAGATTTTCTGACTTATAAGGTTCTCCCACATCAGTGACTGGCATAGACATATTAGAAGACTCTAAGGAGTTGTCAGCCTCTGCCCAATGTGTTTTTGAGCATCAGATCGATGGCTCTCTTTATACTGATGCATCAATTCAGCTGATGCACCACAAATATTCAATACAATAAGTACTATAAATACACTGCAATTTCTACTAAACTATAGCTCCAAGCACCACCTCTTATCTTGATCTCAAGATGTACATCATCTGTTCCTCTCTTGGCTTATTGTCTGCAGCTGTGTAATAATGACACCCCAAGCACCCATTAGAGTCAATTTTATTGGTAACTTCTGCTTACTTAGGAAGACTATTACTCAGCTTCTGGAAATCAAAGCCAACAACAGCCTCTGGGCTGACATATACCTGCAGTCCACCAAGTACTAGAACCACGTGGAAAGACAGAACAATGAAAAAAAACCAAAAAACCAAAAATCTGTATAGAGAAATAGCCCTTTTGTGTCACTGGCTGCCTTAGTAGTTTTTCGTTGGATTCACTGCTGACTATAGAATGAAATTCATCGTGTAATCTTGACTAATGTCCTAGCCTTGAATTCTCCTCACACCTTCTAGACGTTTTTTAACATTTCATTAACTGATTTACCTGATTTAAAAACAGGTGTGAGTCAACAACTGAGCTGATTTTATTCCTCTTTTGATTTCCTACTGAACTATAAAGATTACAAAGTCTGCCCTTTTGTTCCCTTGCTATTCCTGTTCTTATCTCATGTATACATTTGTCTCCTAAAATCTTCCCCTTGGCTAATCTAGTCCTGCTTCTTCACAACGTTCCTCTCCCAAAGTTCCCACTTTGAAGATTGTTTATTAATAAATTTATTTATTTACTTATTTTTTGCTGCATTGGACCTTCGTTGCTGTGTGTGGGCTTTCTCTAGTTGCGGCGAGTGGGGGCCACTCTTTGTTGCAGTGCATGGGCTTCTCACTACGGTGGCTTCTCTTGTTGCAGAGCATGGGCTGTAGGTGCACATGCTTTAGTAGTTTTAGCACACGGCCTCTAGAGCGCAGGCTTAGTAGCTGTGGTGCACGGGCTCAGTTGCTCTGTGGCATGTGGGATCTTCCTGGCAGGGCTTGAACCCGTGTCCCCTGCATTGCCAGGCAGATTCTTAACCACTGCATCGCGAGGGAAGTCCTAAGATTAAGTTTAGAACTAACAGTTTCTAAGGATGTATGTACCCTGCTGCTTGGAGGCTGAAGCCACGGAATGTAAAGTAGAAATGGAAAATAAATAATGTATATTGTAATCTGATGTTGTGATTCCCTTCAGAGCCTCCAGAGCAATACATGAAGTTTGGGGCACTGCCCTGAGGAAAGAAATTCTGCATCAAGGAGGTCTGGAAGGAAGATGTTCAGCCAGCTCTTCTCCGTGAACTGATTTTTCAACTAGTATCCCACCACTGACTATCCTGAAATTAAATAAAACCTTGTATGCTGGCATGTATTAAATATTCTTTTGAAATGTTGCTAGTATAGAAATTTGGAGGTCACCTTCTGAGGTGATCCCAACGAGTCATGCCCTCGTACAATTGCCTGCTCTTGAGTGCAGATGGAACCTTCTAGTGCTTCTAAATGATATATTATGGCAGTGATAAGATGTCAAGCCTTTGATGAAGTTGCTTTATATAGCAAAGGTGACGCAGTGTCACTCCTATGAATATGTTATATAAGACTCTGGCTTAGAAGATTGGAGAGAGAACTTCTCCTGCTGGCCTTGAAGTAAGGCTGCCATGTTGTGAGACAGGCCGTGATGAAGCTCACATAATAAGGAACTGGGGGGCCTCTACTAGCTGAGACAGCTGCCCCCCCGAGATAACAGTGAGCAATACAACGGGGACCTCAGTTCCACAGCTGCAAGGAGATGCATTGTCAACAACCAGAGGGAGCTAAGAAGCAGAACTTCCCTCAGCCAAGGCCCTGATGAGCCTACAGCTTGGTTAGAACCAAGATAGACTGAGACCCTGAGCAGAAACTCCAGCTAAGCTGAGCCTGTACTCCTGCCCTACAGACACTGTGAGAGAAAAAATAGCTGGTTTATTTTTTTTCTTTTCCTTCAGTACTGCAATAATATTCCATGATCTCCTTGCAGCCCATTTTCTGTTGTAAAAAGTGTGACTTAAAACTGATTTGGGGCCCTTTGTAGGTGATCCCCCTTGTTCTTTTGCAGCTGTTAGAATTTTCTTTTTGTCTTAACCAAATTGAGATTTATACGGATTGCACATTCTTCTCGAGAGCATGGATAGAGATGTTTCGGGAACGGCACATGAGGAGCTCTGTTGACCCTATCTCTGGTGAAACAGCCATAACTGGTGAAAATTAGTGAAAGAAAAAAACTTTAGGCCTCTGGATATTGCCCTAAAGACACACAGCAAATGGAGAAATCCTTAAGAAAATCTATGCAGTCTTGGTAAGGAAAGAGAGAGTCTGCGGCATTTTGAGCCTTTACCTTCCCTTCCCGCAGCTCACCATGACCATAGCTCCACTACGGCAGGTTCAGCCAAGAACACAGGAATCTCTTCCACCAGGGTCATGCCATCTCCCGTGGCAGGGCAGGATGCCAGTATGTCTCGTCTCATGCTCCAGCTCCATGTTGCAGAAGCCATACTCCAGGCAAGAGTCACTGAGTGGTCGGTCTTGCGCGCCCTTCTTCCACCCAGCTCTCACTCAATGGTGGAAGCCGTCTTCCAGGTGCATCAGATCAAGAATACTCGTTCCCGATTGGCTTGTTTCTACTCGCTTGTAGATAGGGCACAGTTTCTACACCTGAAGACGCTAGCCAAGACCAGAAGCTAATGCCCCACACAGTGGCCCACTTGTAAAGAAGGAATATCATCTCTTGAGAAGTGGGTTACTGTCCTTGCCACCAGCTCTGGAGCAGTGGTGCTGAGGTTTTTGTGGTAAGCAATTAAAAGGAGGCCCAGAGCACCATGAAAGCAACAAGCTAAACCATAGACCAGGTAGAGTTTAACAAAGAGCACCAGGGAAAGAGACAACTAGGAGGATCACTTCTGGGATCAGAACAAACCTGAAAGGCAAGCTTCAAAAACTACCCCTGCAGAGAATGGACTTTAATTGGACTGGTCTGTGGAGCGGTTTACACCCCAGGACATTGTTGAAAACAGTAGAACAATCAACCAGCAATTAGAGGAGGCTGGCAGCTAGATGTGATACCACCAGAGGCAGACAGTTTAACAAAGATCAGAAAAACAGAGAGAGATCAGCTAAAGCCATTGTCATCCCAGGGTAACTGTGTGTGGCCGGAGGCTACATCCTCTGAGGCAGCATGCTGTGAGGAAACAGATTTCACTGAAATATCCAGCCAAGCAACTAAAAATATAAATAAACAAACATCAGCACCCACAGCAAGTCCTGGAGGGACATATCAGTATCCAGAGCTGGAACCCACATAGAAGGCTGATGGAAATGCAATACGGTGTAGTCACTTTGGAAAACAGTCTAATGGTTGCTCAAAAGATTAAACATGCAGCTACCATATGATCTAGCAACTCCACACTCCTAGTTATATACTCCTCCCCCACAAAAGAAAGCATATGTCAACTGAAATAAAAGCATACAATGTGAGAGCCATGAATTTCAGTTTTATTTGGTGACTTCCTGAGGACTGTAGCCCAGGAGACAGCCTCTCTGATCGTTCTGAGAAACTGCTCTAAAGAGGGGAGTGGTGGGGAGAGGCCAGTATATATGTGATTTTGGCCAAGGGGGTATGTGCAATCAAGCATACATCTCAGTTGAAGTGCCAAGGAACAGATATCAGTTAATGGTTTTAGCGCTTTTCTAAGTATGGGAAGATGCAAGAATCCAAGTTCATTAAATTTTCTCCTAAAATTATCTAACTATCTGAGGTTCTGTTGTGACAGTTTTCCCAGAGCAGAGTGCCTTATTTCTGATCTCCCACTGAATTCCTCTCAGGGTGTGTTGTAGGTCAACGCCTGCAGTGGCTAGTGACTTAATTCTTGTAGAACTGGGTAGTGAGTGACATTCCTTAGTTGCCTCATGTACGGTTAGGCCATTCAGGATGGCTGTCCTCTGGCTCTCTGTACATCCTCTGCTTGACCAGGCCCTGTTTCACTCACAGGACGATCCAATCCTCTTATATAGAGCTTAATTAGTAACTGCCCATGTGCTTGCCCCCTGCCCCAGCTGCTGGTTTCCTTGGTAACTGATGAGCCACCCTGACATCAATTTCCCCTGTAAATGGTAGCCTCCTTCTCCCCCAGGTAGTGGAGATTGCTGTCATGTTCTGCTGCCCTCTGCCATCCACGGCAGGGTGTCATTCCAGGACCTTTGGTTCATACATATAAAATGCCCTGTCCAATAAACTGTTGATGTCTCTGTCACTGCCTCCGGGATCTTTTTTCAGTCTCAGGACTGGGCAACTACCAGGCTTGCAGGCCTGTGGGGTACAGCCCAACAGAACATACCTCCACTCAAAAACACATACACAAATGTTCATAGCATTAGTCATAATAACCAAAAAAGTAGACACAACCCAAATGTCCATCACTGGTAAATTTATAAATAAAATGTGATCCATATATTCATATAATGGAATATTATTTGGCAATAAGAAAGGAATGAAATGCTGATACATGCTATAACATGAATGAACCTTGAAAACATTATGCTAATGAAAAAAGCTACTCACGAAAGACCACAATTTGTCCATAGACAGAGAAGGTGAGTGGCTGCCTACAGCTGAGGCTGTTGGAAAGAAATGGAAAGGAACTGCTAAATGTTATGGGGTTTCTTTTTGGGGTCATTAAAATTTTCTCATATTGATTGTGGTAATGGTTGCACAACTCTGTGAACTTACTAAATACAATTTACTAAATATAATTGAATTGTACCCTTTAAATGGGTGAATTGTATGGTAGGTAAATTATATTTCAGCTGTTCTTTAAGAACTGGCAATGCAACCAGTCACCTTCCTTAATGAACTAATATTATATTTACACTATTAGAATTTTACCTAAAACTTTGTGCTTCTGCCAGAGAATTTTTAGAGTATTCCTTTAGTTGTGTGGTGGAGAGAGAGAAAATTTTTTAATTAACCTCTTTGCAGATTTTTTTCAGTAATAAAGTATGTGTTGCTAGGTGAACACATGGCCAGGAGTTGATAGGTTCAGCATTGCTCAGTGATGTGAGGTTTGCCTCTAAAGATTCTGAGGCTTAGTAAATAAAATCCATATTGTCCCTTCTGTTCCCAAATCAATGGTTGGCCTAATTCATTCTTAGTAATTCTATTCAGGCATACAACATGTTTCTATGCTGTGCTTTTAGTTTGGGAGAGTCAACTTTTAAAATTAGGCTATTTACCACTCAAAGACATTGGACCCACAATTTTTTCTCACCATACCTTATCTGTGCTTTTTAAAAAGGCAGTTTAGCCATTTATATTTAAGAAAAGAGATTGGAATATATCTTTTGGTACTGAAACATAACTCTTTATTAAAGCAAGTAAATATAAGGGATATTAGGCAATGAAACATAATTCCTTTAGAGAAAGATTTCTTTCCCAAATAAAGACCTAGGATGTATTCCTTAGTAATTACTTTAAAGGGAAAAAAATCTAAAAAGACCTCAGACATTTCTTTTTTTAAACACACATCACACAACTTGTGCTTAAAAACCTCTCCAGAAGTTTACGCTCAACCATCTTCAGCGTTTGAATGTGCGGGGGCCTCTTAACTTCTGTCACAGCCACAGACACAGTGTCCACATTAATTAGGGAAAAAAAATGGTTTACTTTTGTAAACTACTTGCATGCAGAACGTCTATATTCTTTCCTGCACATAGAAGAAAAGAGAAACTTCTACACTTTCCTTATACCTTTCACGTGATTATGGTCATTCAGAAAGCCCACTTTCACAGGGAGCAGTACGGTCCTTTCTTGGCTTACTCTTTTTAACTCCTCCCTCCCAGCAGTCATTCGTCATCTGACTCCTAAACTGGTGCCAGATGTCACTTAATTGATATTTATCTGTTTACATTTTGAAAATAACCTAAGGTAGGCCCCATCAAAAAACAAAGTTATAGAAACTCTTCTAAAGCACTGAGGTTCCTGAAATGATCATAATATTGTGAAAACAACTTAAAAAGACTTTTAAATAGAAATAATACTTGTCAAATATGGCAAAATGCTGAACCTCACTGGGCATCAGTAAGAAGCCTGTGTTTAGCCAACCACATCCAATTCTGCAATCAGGCCCTCTCCTAGCTCATGACAGCAGCAATAAATTGATGGCAAGGATGGATCACTAAATTCTGGTAATTAGTGGGATATTATTCCTTCTATCAAATTTGAAGTATAATTGATTAATCCCTTAACTTTGAGATATGTCACATCAATTTATTTTACTTGTCTCGATAGCAATCTTTCTATGTTCTTAACACAGTTATTCCAAAATTATAGATCAAGCAATCAATACAAATTTATAAGTGACAAAAAGATGTGAGTTATTATGCTGGACTTTATGAGAAATATGACGTCAGATAAAATTTCTTTTGTCACTCAAGTTACTTAAATATTAGATGGAAAATTAGGAACTGATGGGGAGGGGGAAATTTCTGCCTCTACCTGTCTTGAGTTCTTGTGGCTGGACTAATAATAAAACTGATATAAAATAGATTAACAGGAGAAAAAGAAACAAATTTTAATTCACAGGGAGGTCTCAAAGAAATGAGACCTAAGAAGTGTCCAAAGCAGGCAGCTTTTGTACTTTTTAGATAAAAAAACAATAAACATATGAGAAATTGACAGGACAAAGAAATTTAGGATTTGGATGCTCAATTAGTGCAGAATCTAAACAGAATTTGGGCTTGGGTGGTAAATTAAAGTAATAAGATTTGTTTATATAGTCTTCTGGGCCTGAATTTCCTATCTCTGGCATTAAAGGTGTCCTTCTACCTCCTTTCACATGAGAGATTTATTTCCTGCTTTCAGGGAGATAGAAAGAAGGGTCAGAGTGTCCCTCTTGCGTTGGTCATTTCTTAAGTAACTTTAATTCAAAATAATCAATATGCCACTGTGGCATATTTGTGGGTGGCCTGCCTTGAGCCCCAACAGAACTAAATAAATAAAAGAAATTTTTAAGTAAAAGAGGGATAGTGAGACAGAGAGAGAATAAGACATAATAAGTATGCCAAATGAGTGGTTTGAATCTCTTTAAAGCAATGACCGCCATATTGGTCTTCAGATTATCATACACCAGGTTTATTACTCATAGTGTTCACACTAGTTGCCCAAAGCTTCTTGTACTTGGTGGTAGAAATAAGAATATTTTCACTTCCTTCAAAAATGAAAACTGTGAAACAGCCCAATTTCTAGCAACAAAGGTATTTTTGTTTTGACTTGACATTACAAATTATTGGCCTTCAAATTACTCATGGAAATATTGCTTAAAGCATTTTGATAATCAATTATTACTTTCCACATTAGGGTCTCATTTTTTTTAGTGAATATTCTAGCTATGGTATAGACACATTTTTTTAAAAATTTAGTCGGCTAAACGAACTAATCTACAAATTGCAGAGTTGCCTACACTTCACACCCTGGGGAAGCAAAACAGTGACAATTTGGAAGAGTTTTAAAACATATATATTAGGGAAACCATTGACTGTGTGTTCATGGCTCAGTTATTTTCATTTTCATTGCTCATTTTTTAAAAAGGGAAATTTTCACCCTGGATTATTTAATTAATGATGAATGTGTGACCCTGTGTACATTTCAGTCCACTGTGATCCCTGACTCCACAAATAATTCATATCAAGGAAACTGCTTGTATACAGGAAAGAGAAGCACTGACCTGGAGCTCCATTATCAGTTTCATCTTTAGTAGGTGTCATATCATAATTCCTTCTTCCATTTCCTTTTAAATTTGATTAACAAAGAGCAACTATGTTACTGCTGTGCAAGAATGACGCATTCATTAATCACAATACCATTTACAATTACGAGTACATTTGTTTTTTATATTAAAATAATAGCTGCTATAAGAGTAACTAATCTGACAGTGATATTCTATTAAGAACGTTCAACAGTGCATTATGAATCTAAGCTACAAAGAGAAATTAGAGTGATTGGAGAGTTACTGTGTTCCAAAATAGAAGGTATCATATGCCAACTATTGTCATGAGATGGTCAGTAGAAAATACATAAGGCGCAAATTCCATGGTGAAGATACCTGTAAGTAAACACAGAGGAGAAGTATTTCCTTTTACCCTTATAGCATCTTAACTTCAGTTATAAAAGCTGTTATTCAAGGAGTACATAAAGGCTTAGGGTTATTAAAGCAATTCGTTTAATGATATGTGCACGAAGATAAAGGTAACTACAAATGTCTGGCTTCTAACTCATGCTGATAGTTTGGAATTTTCTCTTTCTCACGAATTCATGTTTCTTGTAGATAACAAGCTGCCCTGGGGAAAAGGGACCTGGAGAGAAAAGGGTAGTAGCTATTATTGGGAGTTTACAAAGTGCTGCACTCCATTAACATTTCTCATTCCCTGGGAGCCTGTTTCTGACAGCTCCCAAAGCTCAGCACTAACGCAAAGCCTTAAGCAGGTGGATGGTGGGCTGTTACACAGGCGCCTCTGCATTCTGGAAATAACACAAGTTTAAAAATCACACAGATATGGGTTCAAAACATAACTCTGCCACCTACTAACTCTGTTGCCTTGGGCAGATGATAACCTCCTGAGTTTCAAGTTTCTCATATGTAAAATAAATAGAGAATTCTCCTCCATCAAGATAAAATGATATTTTGGAGATTAATCTGTTGTTTCATTTACAAATATTTTCTCCCATTCTGAGGGTTGTCTTTTTGTCTTGTTTATGATAGCATCGACATATATACACTACCGAATGTAAAATAGTTAGCTAGTGGGAAGCAGCCGCATAGCGCAGGGAGATCAGCTCGGTGCTTTGTGACCACCTAGAGGGGTGGGATGGGGAGGGTGGGAGGGAGACGCAAGAGGGAGGGGATGTGGGGATATATGTATATGTACAGCTGATTCACATTGGTATTGTACTATACTAGTATTGTGTAGCAATTATAACACTGTATTGTGAAGCAATTATACTCCAATAAAGATCTATTAAAAAAAAGATAAAATGATAAAATGCATACAAATATCTGGTAAATCTAAGTGTTCGATTAATTAAGCTAGTATCTATTTGAAATACTTAAGGTCTATCATGTGGCAGGTACTACGCTGGGAGATAGTGGTGAGTAAGACAGACAGAGTGACTTAGCCTGACCAACTCTCCTCACTTGTCCAGGATTTTCCCGGTTTTAGCAAAGAAAGTCCTGCATCCCAGAAACCCCTCAGCCACAGACAAACAAGGACAAACTGGTCATCCTACCAGAGCATTCAACCTAAAAGACTATATCTAGATGCCATCAAGGATATGACCACAGCATGAAACTGTAGTTTCAAAGAGTTGTCAAAAGGGAAAGCAAAGTTGTCATCGCTCATCCTGAGTTGAAGTGAGCCTGAGAATTACAGGATTCTCAAGGGGCTGGCAGGAGAATAAAGAACTGGATTATGAACAGGGTGTGCTAGAGAAATTAGGAGAGTAAAGAGCTGACAGAGCTAAACAAGAGTCCTTGAAACTCCAACCTGTCCTTGAGGAAACTTTCTATAGTTTGTGACCTACCTATAGACATCCAATTCAGAAAGAAGGTATAAAGGAAGCCAGGCATGTGGGTAGGTAACCACATCACTTGAGGAGACAAAACATAGAATATCTTGCAAGAAGGTCTCAGTGGACAAAGCCTGACTGGAGCACAGACTTGAAGCATCATGTGCTCTTGGATAATATCTCCATGGTGCCTCCATCTCGTAGTGATAGAAACATAAGCTCCGGACATCACCCCCAGCCTCGTGCTCCTGAGCCACTGCTCCAGATGTAAGCTCCTTTGTGTTTTTTCTTCCTTTCCTGGACTTTTATCCCAATACTGCTCCAAGCTTTCTGCCTCCAGTACTCCCTACCTTGCCTGCCCTCCCAACCAAACCTTCCTACAGCCTCCGGAACCCACAATTTTTATTGGGAACTCCCATCAGATTCTATCTACTAAGTCTGGAAAGAATTTTTTTCAGCGCTTCTAGCAGCATTAATATTCCTCAAAAGATATTGTGGAAAGTGTTACTCTAGCCTCACCTCCTGCCTGCAGTAGCCTTTACCCACTCTATGTGGAGCTTCTGGAAGCCATCACACTCTTCACACCCTCTTATCTTTGCATGTGTTCCTTTCTCTTCCAGAAATGTTCTGCTTTCACTCTTTCTCCTAGCTAATTTATACTGCACCTTCAAGACTAAGTTCAAATACACTGCTTAGGCCCCTCCATCTGGTTTATAGTCCCTTCTCCATACCTCCAGGGCACCCAGTTCATTCCACTTAGCAGTCAGTTTCCCAAGGAAAGAGCTCCTCTTATTTACCTTTGTTACTTCAGGGATTACTACATTATCTGACTTTTATTTTTTTTTAAACTGTTGAACATTTATTGAAATCGGGTCATTTTCCACATCTCTCAAAGCACTGATAACCAACCTGAGATCTAACTAACGTAGCATCGATAATGGTTCCGTCTAAATACTTATAGAGGAATGTGGAAGAACATCTCAGCAGCAGGACGGCTGTAGACGGGGAGAGCTCACACCCCCAGGGCCCTTCGCCACCCTCCACCCCCGTGCCCGCACGCCCAGCCCCGCAGCCGACCATCAGGCCCCGGCACCTGAAAACCCACTGCGCCCGGAGCCTCCGGTCAGTGCAGGGTGAGGTTCATGTCTGTCCACAGGTTGGGGCTGGAAAGCACTTTCTGCCATTGGAGCTTTGATTGTGAGCACGAGTCTGCGCCGCCCACTGGCTCTTCCTTGGAACCAAGCCTGGAGCCTCCCAGCAGGCGGTCGTTCACACCAAAGGTGGCCTGGTCCCAAACGGTTAATTCTAGGGTGGATTGCCTCGGCTGAGAAGGGGTGACCCCTTTGAAAATGAAGGAGTGCTTCCACTGGGGACAGGCTTGCTTCTTCAGGACGGGGCACTTCAGTCTCAACCTCTGCTGTTCTGGCAGAGTGAGACAGCCCTTAACAAATGAGTTTAAGGTACCATCTGAGGGCACAGGTAAATTCTTGGCTCCCAGCACTACCAAACAGAGCTGACCGTTATGTGATGGCTGATCTCCTGTCCCTTCTGGAGCCTCCTGGAGCTTTCTGGGCCCTGCAGGGAGGACCAGTTTGGCCCGGGCTACAAGTTCTCCGTTATTCGTGGGAACACTGTCTTCGTCTTTTTCTGCCTTGGCCTGGAGCGGATACCAATGGGCAGACTGGGTCGTGCGGTCCTCAAAGTCCCACGTGGCCAGAGGGATGATCACTTCTCCAAGAAACACCCTCCGGGCGAGCGTGCCCAGGTGCCACACAGACACCCGCAGCTGCTGGGTCGCCAGCTGGGTAAGCTCCACCTGGTACTTCAAGGTCTCCTGAAAGGTCGGCTCCACCGTGTTCTTTTAGAGTCCAGTCTTGCGTTTTCCCTGGGAGGATCTGTCAGGCAGCAGATAGGTCTTTACATACGGATTGCACTTTTTCTTCTTTTCCTCCCCATAGGCAAGGCTCTTACAGGCCTTGATGCGTATGCTAGGTTTTTGCTAATTGTTGAATAAATAAGATGTTGAAGACAATGGAGAATAAATCATTGAACCAAAATTTAATGGGGGAATTTGGACGAGCAGTATACCAACTGCCTCTCTGCAAATTTAGTAAGAAGAAACAAAGTTGTCTTTCTGGAGCTCTCTTAGAACAGGAAAATGAACTGCATGACTTCTGGGGTCTTCCTCTTGCCTTTGGAGTCTGTAAAGTTCTGGGAGAATAATACATATCTCTATGAGTTTGATCTAGCCCTTTCAAATGGATTTATTATTCTTTATTTAAATTATGTATGACTTACACTTCCAGCTGAATATCAATAGGAGAAACCAGTCTGATCTTAGATTTCTTAACGTCTCCAAGTTAGAATCTCATTCAAATTCAACGAGATTAAAAGACCTTAGATAAAAATTATTAGGGATTTCTCACCACTCTTTTAGCTGTCACGTGTATGATCTTTTTCAAATCTATTTTGACTTTCTAAATTCTCTTGTAGACATTTTAAATTATCCTTTCTTGACTTGTTTAGTGAAAACATTTGAATGTTCAGAGGAAATCTGTTGCATTTATAACCATCTTTTTTTCCCTTTTAGATTTTTTTCTCTTGCTCTTTTATAACTTCTTTTTTTCACTAATCTACTCTGCCAGGGATTTTGACACCTGAAATATGTGATTAGTGCCATTTTATGTCTCAATGTATGTATTCAAATCACTCACAGTGGTTCTAGTTGAAGTTTTTTTTTGTTTTTTTTTTAACATCTTTATTGGGGTATAATTACTTTACAATCTAGTTGAAGTTTTGATCTCAAAATATTTTAGTCTTAAATGAAAGCTACCCACATGTGCTTTTTACAAAAGCAATTCTTGCACAAAAAGGTTTATAGCATCTCTCTTTTTGAGTAATTCTGAATAGGTGACCTAAAGCATCTAAAAATGACAGGTTTCATTTCACTTTCTGTATTTTGGGCTTAGATATACACAGTAAAATTTTTCATGCACACCAGTACTTAAGATTCAATAAAGGAGTTAACTTTCTTCCCCCTGGAAATCATTGTCTGCTATCTTTTCTTCCACCACTTCTTCCTGCTCACTTTTCAACACACTCAAATGTGGCTTACAATCCATCACCTCATGAGAACATTATTTTAAACTCTTTTTAACATTTGTGACATTCCTCAGCATTGTATGAGAAGGGAAAATTAAGCAGTTCAAATTCTGATATAGATTAAAAAAATAGAATTTGGGAAAATTTGAACTGTCTCTAATTTTAAAAAATATATCCATATAATAATGTCTTCAACTCTATAAATGTAGTTTGTTACTCTTTTAAAGGAGAAATGTTACCAGAATACTAGCAAAGCCAGAAATTTCTAAGTCAAATGTATTACAGAAACAGTATATTTTAAAACGTATTGCTCTAGAAATAATTTAGTTTTAGATTTATACATATAAATTTAATATTTGAAGAGTTAACACATCTTCAAAGTTTTGATGTGAATGTTAAGAAAATAGTCTCTTAAAAGTAAACTCTCAGAACATCATGAATTCCTTGAAGAACAGTCTATGCTTCATGTTTCTTTATCTATTGTGACTAGCATGCAGCTAGACACAATGTTAGTATGTAAAAAGCACTCCAAATTGAACTTGAAGTAGAGAATTGAGGCAAATGACTGAAAAATCAATGAAAGGCAGATTTTGATTTCTTACTTCAGAATCCACCTGTTGGCCTTACCAATCACTGTTCCAAGGGGAGCTTTTATTTAAGAGAATAGAAATATCTTACATGGCGAATCTACCACATGATTTTCCTCAGTTAAGCAACAAAGGGAGTTTGTTCTACAGAGGTCAAACTAGCTTCTTTTTGGTCTAGTATTAAAGTATGTTAGAGAGAGAGAGACAACACAGAAACTCTTTCAGCCAGGCTTGAGATGTCAGGGTCATTTCCTTTAATATTTCTTTTTTGGATGGTTCCAAATTGCTGGAGAAAAATAACACAGTGGGGCACATTTATGGTTTCCCAACCCAGCAAGGCCCTTAGGACTGCCTGACTAGCTTTCCTACTCTCCACAATAATCATTTCAAGTCTTCTGCTTTCTCCTTAAATTTTGATCCTTCCCTATCCTCTGGAATTTCAATGGATGACACTCTCTCTGATTTTGCTAATAAATTAGGAACATGATAAGGAAGTTTTCACAACTCTCATCACCAAATACACAGACCTACTCACATAGACACCTGGATTCACCTATTTTTCTACTTTGAAAATGGAGGAAATATCCCTCCTCCAAAAAAGGGCCTTACCTGCCACCTTCTTATAACTCCACGGCTGAGGTTATCTTCCCTGGCCTCTCTGCTATCTCTCTCTTAGACCCTACCCTTTACTATTTAAACATGCTTTAATCATTCTCTTAAAAATTAAGAAAAATAAAGTGTCCCTGGACCCTACATTCTCCTAACCTATTCTTCTGTCTCTTTTCTCCCCTAACTCTTGTAAAGAGCTCTCTGCCTTTAGTATCTCTACTCTTTATTGACTCTTCACCCATTTCAGTATGGCTTCTATTATACCACCAATGAAAACACATTTTAATAATGCAAATAATCTTTGTGACTCAAAGAAAGTTTTAATTCTTCATTTTACAGGACTTCCTAAGAGCATTTCACATAATTGGCCTCTCTCTCCTTTTTAAAATACTTTCTTCCTTGAGTTCTGTGACAACAGATCCTCCAGGGTTTCCTTCTACTTTGCTGTGACTGGCCATCTCATTTCCCTTTGATAGTTCATTCTCCTCTACCCAGCCTGCTGAGATACTGACTGATGTACATTATTTAGAACAATAGGAACAAAACAAATGGACTGGGAACTGGACTTTCCCAAGATTAGATTTGGTACTACAGAATGAGATGACACAGGCATGCCATCTTTACAGAAAATATTCTGCAGGTGAGTCTAAGGAGAGTCTTAATTCTAGTCATTTTGGGCAACTGAAAAGACAATAGATTATATGGGAACAGGAGGGCAAATAAAGCCTAAACAACTCATATACAAATTAATCTCTGCCACTTATACTATTGCCCACACATATTCCCACATAGGCTTAGTGCAAATAGCTGACTCAAATGTGATAAAAAGTGAATTATAATAATGTTAAAAGGATACAGCACAGACAAAATCATTTAAAAATACTTTTTAAGAAGAAAGGAACAGAAAAAGCAAAAGGCAGACCAAAAACAATAACTAGAAAAAATATTGCCACCAAACAGATAAAAATGTAGGCCAAGCATATTGCCATAAATTCAATATAACCAAGTAAAGTAATCAAAGAGCTCAAAGAAGAATTACAAAAACTCAGAAAAAAACATAGTGAAACAACAAAGTGAGATGAAACATAATCTTTCAGAGCTCAGGAAAGAAGTAAAAAGAATCACAAAAAATCAAATCCATCCGAGAAGTAATGAAAAGAAAACAAGCCGGCTAAAACACAGTAGGAGTTATAGAGAAGAGGTTTGGGGAGAAGAATTTTAGAACTGGAAATGACGGAAATGATAACTGGGAAAAGAAGGAGATAGAAGTATGTAAGACTGATTCCCTCAAATTTCATATACAGAATATAAAATATATTACTGAAACAGAAAATTATATAAGTAGTATAAGTTTATTTAAAGGAGATAAACAATAGATAACCTAAGAAAAATGATGTAATCCATGGAAATCATTTCATAGACAGAAGGGGCTAAAAAGATAGAAATATATACTAACTTCTCACTGTTCATTCTGGGAAGTAAAATGATATAGGTCATTAGATCATGAACTCAGAAAAGAGATAAATGTAGATAAAATAAAATATTTTGGGTTTGAACTCAGCTGCTCCCATGGACACAACAAATATACAGCTACATATGGAATGATTTTCCTCTGAAAAGGACCTGAAAAGTAGACGAACAGTGTGTCTACAACAAAGGATAAGAGGCACATGGAAACAGGTAGGAGAAACAGAGATACAGTCTCACCCTGGATGATATCCCAGGAGCAGTGACCTACAATCAAGAGATACACCAAAAATATAAAGCTTTCCCTCAAGGAGTGAAGGAATTGATCCCCACATCAGGCACCCTGACCCTTGAATCCAGCACCAGAAGACAAGCACCCAAAATATCCAGTTTTGAAAATCAATGTGGATTAAGTCCAGGAGAACCATAGCATTGTAGGGAATGGAGACTCCTCTCTTAAAGGGCCCATGAACTGTTCTATTTGCACTGATATCCAGCACAAAAGCAACAGTTTGAAAATGCCTAGAACATAAGAAAAGGAAGTCTACTTACAGATTTAAAGCTGCAGCTGGAGAAGCAGGAAACTGCTGGGACTTTCGCCAGGGATGGAAGCACTGGTGGGTGCCATTTTTGTAATCTCATCCTAACTAGCTCATTACAGAACTGGTAAGTGCCATTTTTGGTGCCCTCTCTCTAACCTGCTAGCACCAGTGCATGTGATCTGCCCACCCCATGTCACAACCCAGCTGGGTGAGTGCCCCAAACCCGTATTCACCCCATGTAGCAGCCACACCACAACTAGGCCAGGCAAGCACTCTGTGCCTCACCCACCCTACACAGAAGCTGCAGCCCTGCTATAGCTGACAGGTACACACAGCCCATACAAGGGACACCTCTTTAGTGCCTGACTCTGGTGGCCAAGAGAGACTTCACTTCCAGGCCCCACAGTTAATATCCTACATAAGGACACTCCTTCAAGACTGAGAGAGGTAGCCTGTTTCACCTAATACATATAAATAGAGAGTTAGGAAAAATGAGGAGACAGACAAATCCCAAACTGAACTAAAGAACAAGACAACCCCCCAGAAAAAGATCTTAATGAAATGGAAATAAGCAACCTACTTGATAAAGAGTTCAAAGTAATGGTCATAAAGTTGCTCACCGAACTCAGGTGAAGAATGGATGAACACAGTGAGCTTCAACATAGAGATAGAAAATATAATAAAATATAGAACAGAAGTTATAACTGAAGTGAAAAATACACTTTAGGAATTCAACAGCAGACTGGATGAAGTAAAAGAACAAATCAGCAAGCTAGAAGACAGAGCAATGAAAATCACCCAGACAGAGCCACAAAATGTAAAAAGAATTTTTAAAAGTGAAGATACTGTACGGGAACTCTGGGATGATATCAAGCAGAATAACATTCATATTATTAGCTTCCCAGAAGGACAAGAGAGAGAGAAAGGGACAGAAAAATTATTTGAGGAAATAATGGCTGAAAACTTCCCTAATCTGGAGACAGAAACAGACATCCAGGCTCAGAAAGCCCAGAGAGTTCCAAAAGATGAACCTAAAGAGAAACACAACAAGACATATTATAATTAAAATGGTAAAAGTTAGGGGTAAAGAGAGAATTATAAAAGCAGCAAAAAAAACACAACTATTATGTACGAGGGAAACCCCATAAGACAATCACCAGATTTTTCAGCAGAAACTTTACAGATCAGAAATTGTAACATGATATATCCAAGGTGCTGAAAGGAAAAAATTTCCAACGAAGAATTCTCTACCCAGCAATGTTGTCATTCAGAATTGAAAGAGATTATGAGGTTTCCAGATAAGCAAAAGCTAAAAGAGTTCATCACCAATAAACCATCCTTACAAGAAAAGTTTAAAGGATTTCTCTAAGCTAAAAAGAAAAGGCACTAATTAATAATAAGAAAACATAAGAAAGAAAAAGCCTCACTGGAAAGGCAAATATATAGTAAAGGTAGTAGATCAATCACTTATAAAGCAAGTATAAAGGTTAAAAGACAAAGCTAGTAAAGTAATCATTTTAAATATAAATGATCTAAATATACCAATGAAATGACAGAGATTTTCAGAATGGCTATAAAAACAAATCTGAAATATATGTTGTCTGCAAGAAACCCACTTTAAATATAAAGACTTAGGTTAAAAATAAAGATAGCTCATGATAATACTAACTGTTTAAGAAGCTGAAGCAGTATATTAGTTTCAAACAAAACAGATTTAAGAACAAGGAAAACTATCAGGGATGAAGCAGAGGAAACACAACTGATTTAAAATTCTATATCCACAGAAAATCCTGCATGTGAATGTTTATAGCACCAAATGTTTATAATCACTAAAGACTCGAAGCAACTAAGATGTCTTTCAATAGGCCAATGAATAAACAAGCTGTGGTATGCCCGTAAAATGGATATTCAGCAATAAATGAAATAAAGTATCTGTATTAGGTTGCTTGGATCACATAAAAAAATACCACAGACTAGGTGGCTTAAACAACAGAAGTTTATTTTCTCCCAGTTCTGGAGGCTAGAAGTCCAAGATCAAGGTGTCAGCAGATCTGGTTTCTCCTAAGGCCTCTCTCCCTGGCTTGCAGATGGCCACTTTCTTGCTATGTCCTCACATCCCTGGTACCACTCTGTTTCTCCAAATTTCCTCTTCTTATAAGAATATCAGTCAGATTGGATTAGAACCTACGCCAAATGCCTTATTTTAAGTTAACCACCTCTTTAAAGGCCCTATCTCCAATTAGAGTCACATTCTGAGGTACTAGACGTTAAGACTTCAACATATAGATTTTCAGGAGACACAACTTAACCCAAAACAGTGTGAAACCATGTAAAGACCTGAACCCATATTTATGTAAATAAGTGATTAACTGCATTCATAAATTCTGGAGAAGAGACAACTCATTGCAGAAGAATATCAAATAGTTTATATAAATATTCTGCTCTCAAAGCAATGGGGTATAACTCCCCACTCCTTAAATATGGGCTGCACATAGTGACTTTCTTCCAAAAAGTACAGCATAGAATGGGGGAAATGAAGAGTAATTTTACAATGGAGAAGACTGACAAGCATTACCTCAGTCGGGGAACCAATATTAACATCAACAGTCATACCTAATACTGATAGTACGTACCCATCATACGATGTAATGAAAATGACACTTCACCTCTGTAGTATCTTTTCCCCAAAACACATAACTTCACTCTAATCGTGAGGAAAATTTCAGATAAATCCCAACTGAAGAACTTTCAGTATTTGACAAGTGCTCCTCAAAACTGTCAAGTTCATCAAAAACAAGGGAAGTCTGGGAAAATCTCACAGCCAAGAAAAACCTAAGGAGACAAAGTAAATGTAATGTGGTATCCTGGATGGGACTGTAAAAAATAAACAGAAGCCTCAATTAAACAGAGTTGAGAGACCAGAAGGGGGAGCGCTCAAGCTCTGTGACAGCAGAGTCCAACAACATGAAAAGCCATGGATTCTTTACTTACTATAGCCCTGTAAATTTCCTTTTCTTCTTCATAAAAGAGTTCTTCTTTGGTGTGCTTGGACTCGTGTGTGGCTTGCCGTGGTTGCAGACCCTGTATTACAATCCTCTGCTGATTCTAAATAAACCCTTCGTTGCAGGAGGAATAGCTGGCAGTTTATTTGTTTTAGGTCAACAGGATCCTGGAACAGGAAAAGAATATTAGGTAAAAACTAAGGAACTGCATAAAGTATGGACTTTAGTTGATAATAATATGTCACTATTGGTTCATTAATGAAATATACCATACTAATATAAGACGATAATAATAGGGGAAACTGAGTATAAGTTATATGTCAAATTCCTGTACAACCTTTGCTATTTTTCTGTAACTCTGAAAGAAAAGGCTGACTTACCAAAAAAAACCAAAAAATAAAAATCCCAAAACAACAACAACAACAAAAACAGGAGTGGACACATAAAAACCAAACCTAACTGTTGGCTACATAAAATAAATGCATGTGCATTTAAATAAATGTGACTTTGAAGACTGAAAACAAAATTACGAACAAAGACTTACCTGGCACATGCAAATTTAAAATCAGTAAATAAATAAAAATAAGAAAATCAAAATTTGGCCATAATCATAATAGCTAACCAAGTTGAATACAAAGACAAAAGTAATAAAATAAGGTAGGGCATTTTTAATGATAATATGTCATATCAATACAATATGCCATATACAAAATATGATATACAATATGCAATAAAGATCATCCCACCCTGAATATTTTTGTACTAAATAGAGCATTAAAATTCAAAGCATAAAATCTATAAGGACAATAAGTGAAATACACAAAAATAAATTTGCCTATCTCTAGCCATGATATATCAAGTGAAAAATATAAAAAAAATCAGGTACTATACATATCTTGTTTGTATATACTCTTGGAAATTCAATTATATTCACCATATGTAAAGACACAAAAACCAGTCCATTAAATTTTAAAAGTACAAATATAGCAAACAGTGTGATTTTTTTCAAGATGCAATAAGTCTAGGAATTAATAACAAAACTCAAAAACAGTTAAAATCCAAATACTTGGAAATGTAGGGCTTTTTTTTTACAGAATTATTTGATTTAAAAATCAGGACTCAAATTGCAGATTTGTTAGGAAATAACTAAAGTTAAAACAATTGCAATAAGAACCTATGGGATTCAGATAAAATGGTGGCTTAGAGTAGTATTCTTAGCATTGGAGACATATTAATTATAGAGAAAGAATAAAAATAAATTAATAGATCAATCAGCAAATGATGTTACAAACAAAATATAACAAAATAACCTAAGAAAATTGGAGGAAGTAATTAGTCAAGGGAATAGCAGAAATCAATGACAGGAAAAAAGGAACATTTAAAACTATGAATAAATCTGGGTAGGTTAATTGTGAATGACAGGAAGAAAAAATGATACAACACATTAACTATTAGTTAATCTAATGAAGAAACAAAGGATGGGGGAAAGCACAAATACACAAAAGAATAGTAATGGGGATCCAACCACATATAAATTTTAAAACATGGAGGTATATTGCTTAACTCTAAACAAATTTACTCTAAGCCTAAATTAAATGAATAACTTTTCTAGAAAAATATAAAGTTCCAAGAATAACCCCAAAAGAGATAGAAAACCTAAATAGAACAATTATTTTAGAATAAATGATGTTCAAAAGTCAACCCCTCCTCCACAAAAAGGTGCCAGTGCTGGACAACTTCACATTGGATTGATATCATGCCTTTAATTTTTAAGTTCTTAGTATATCAGAGACATTAAACCAGACTAAGATAAAACAGAAACAAACACCACAGTCTAATTTTGTTTATTAATATGGATATAAAAAGTCTAAATACAATAAGAGGTAACTGATTTTTTCTTAACATGATTATGCTTAATGGAAAAAGCCTAGAAGCATCTCCTTAAGATCAGAAACACAAATACATCAGCTATCACGATTATTATTTATAATTCTTTTGGAGAAATAACTAGAAGAAAGAGGAGTGAAAAAAAGTGAAAAGTGAACAGAAAGAGGAAAAATAATTATTTGCAGATGAAAACTTAGAAAACTCAAGCAACTGAAAATAACTATAAATAATGAAAAACTTCAGTTAAGATGGCTGGATACAAAATCAATCTGTGAAAATAATAGCCTCAATATATACAAATAAAAGTCCATTAGAGGATGTAATGGAAGAGAACATGTTCTTTATGGAGGTGATCATGAAAAAAAAATAACATAACTAGGAACAAGCTTAAGAAAAGTAAAAGATCCTTATGTAGAAAACCTTAAAGTGTTACTTCAAGGTTTAGAAAAGACCCAAAGAAGCCTAGGATAAATGGAAAAGCAATCCCTATTCTTGGATGTCAAAGCTTAATGAATTAATTTATAAATTTAAGATGACCTCATTAAATAAAAAAAGACAAGCAGTACACTGGAGAAAGGACAGTTTTTACAAAGAGCAAGACTGAGAAAGCAATAAACCCTACCTCCTACTTCATACTCTATGCAAAAATAAATTTTAGATGGATTGTAAATGTAAATGTGAAAGAGAGAAATATAAAGTGCCTAAATTTAAGGCAAACCCATCATGACATTTAGTTAGAAAAAAAAATTCTGAAATGGTATACAAAATGTCTGATCAAAAATAATAAAGGTGTTAAAAAAAAGTAAAACATTGTTAAATTTAATAGTTTGAACTTAAGATTTATCAAAATATTTCATTAAATTCTGAAAAAAGCAAACCACAGAATGGGAGAAATTTGTAATACAACACAAATACATACATTCAACTATAGTCACCAAAAGTCTCAAATGTAGAATATATAAAGTGCTCCTGTAAATCAGTAAGACAAAGGAAGATGACCCAATAGAGAATAGATAAAAGATTTGAACAAGCAATTACAATAAATGGTGTCCTAATGACCAAACATGAAGAGCTGTTCAGCTTCACTTGTCATCACTGAGACGCAAATTTAAACCATATTACAACATCACCACACATCTACCAGGAGAGCTAAAATACAAAATAAATAAATAAATTTAAAAACATACAAGTATTGATGAGGGTGTGGAGCGAATAAAACATTTACTGTTGGCGGGAGTGTAACAGTCTCAACAGCTTTGAAAAATTGCTTGACAGTATCTACAGGGGCTGACAATGTATGCACACTCTCTGACTCAGCAGTTCTCCTTTCAGGTAAAAGCCCAACATAACTCATATCCACCAAAAGATATGGACAAGGATGTTCACAGCAGTATAATTCAGAATAGCCAATAAAACAACTATTTCAATAACAATCCAAACACCCATTAATAGTAGAATGGATAAAAAAGAAATAGTATATTCACACCACAGACTATGATTTAACAATGAGAATGAACAACCTACAGCTACACAAAACAATGTGGATGAGTATTATTACCATATTCTTAGCCAAAGAAACCAGACACAAAAGAATATATGTATACAATTCTGTTTCTGTAAAGTCAAAAACAGGCATAATGAATCTATGGTGTTAGTAGCAGGGTAATGTTTACCCTTGTGAGGAGGTAGACCGGAAGTGACATCTGGGGAGCTGGTTATATTTTGTCTCTTGGTCTGGGTGACGATTACATACGCATGCTCACTTTGTGAAAATTTGTTAATCTGTATATGTATGATATGCGCACTTCTCTGTATATATGTTGTACTTCAAAAACAAGGTTACTAAAGCAAACTTTTAGAACAAGATATGGTAAACTTTATATAGAAAAACTAACATCAAGAATTAGCTGGGGGCTTCCCTGGTGTCACAGTGGTTGAGAGTCCGCCTGCCAATGCAGGGCACACGGGTTCGTGCCCCGGTCCGGGAGGATCCCACGTGCCGCGGAGCGGCTGGGCCCGTGAGCCATGGCCGCTGAGCCTGCGCCTCTGGAGCCTGTGCCCCGCAAAGGGAGAGGCCATAACAGTGAGAGGCCCGCGTACCAAAAAAAAAAAAAAAAAAAGGAATAGCTGGGAGATTATAATAGTTGAAGTATAACAAGAAGAGACAAGTCTTTTATTAAATCATATTTCAAAGTTACAATAATTAAAAGCATAAAAGGGTCAAGTAGTCATTGTCTGCTTTCTTCTGCAGCTCTGTTATTGCTTTTGTCTACCCTGCTCTGGAGAAGAGAAATGACTATCCTGGGGGACGGTTGTGGCCGGATGACATACTTTTTCATCATATGTACCATGTGCACAAACTACTTATCCTAAAAGTAAATTGATCATGGTATTTTGTTTAAATCAACATTTTCCCATTGCTCCTGGGATATAATCTAAAATCCTATTGTTGCCCAGCCTGATCTTCCTCTCAACTGGCTTGATGAGGCTGTCAACAGCTTGAGAATAATTATCAAACTCTTATTTCCAAGGCAACCCTCTCTATCAAAGACTCAAGGGCACAGGTTATAGAAAGCAAACTGTCAACACTGGCTGACTTGACTGGTGAGAAAGATCAGTCTCCTCGCTACCCCAAGAAAAGACCAAAAGTTTGGGAGAGGGAGTATCTGTATATACTGATCATGTGCTTTATTGTCATTAACTAAGAGTGGATTCAGTGGATAACTGATTCTGTCACCTAATTACTGACAGAAAGTATGGCTTAATAACACCTACTTGAAAGCTTTAAAATCAATTGGCAGACTAGCAAAGTTTAACTGGCTTGTAGTTAAGAAGTTTATATCATAGGTCAATTCATTTAGTTACCTAGGGGTATATATTTCTAACCAGTTTATCTTGGAGATATACAAGAAATTGTCTTTGATTAATATTAAGCATTCTATTGTTGCCTTATTGATATTTTTATGGCTACTGTGAACAACTGGGAACACCTGCTTTGGCTTTTCTTTTTTCTCAGAATAAAATGGTTATGACCATGTTATATAGTTATCTGTCATAGAATTTGAGGAACTTGAATGCCCCTTTATTCATTTGTTGAAATAGACTTGACAGTAAAAAATGCTCTGAGATCATATGGCTTGTCAAATATTCTACCCAAATTCAGATAACAAGTAGAAGTGAGTCGCAGTCCTGACCTTAAGGGAATTTCTTCTGATTTCCAGGGTTTGCCAGAGAAGATATGGTCAAATCATCCAATGTTCAATATTTTTTAATTGTTTGACAGGAAATAAAACTCAAAGAGGATGTCAATTACCCATTTTTATAGACATTCCAAATGCTATAACCTGTTTCCCACTGCTCTTAGAATAAAACCCACATGTCTTACCACAGATTACTATGCCTTCTAATCCCATCTCCACTCATTCACTATCGTCCAGCCACACCAGTTTCCTTGTTATCTCTCCAACTCATCAGAACTGTTTCTTTCTCTGAAACCTAAAAATTGTTGTTCTCTAATAACTTTCTTCCTAATCTTGTCATGACTGTTTCCTTCCCATCATTTAAATGTGCTTCAATTATTGTTCTTCAGAGAGGCTTCCTCATCCTCCTAGTTATTCTCCATCACATAATCCTGTTGTATAATTTTCATGACACTTACCACTATTTGAAACAAGTTTAGTGATTTGTTTGTTTTATCAGCTATTTTCAAACAGTACATCATCTCTGAGAGTGCAGAGTCCAGCACATAGCAAATGCTCAGTATTTTGAGTATTTCCTAACTGAATAAATAAAGCTAGATTATCAGACTAATGACCTACATTGAGAGTAATGACCTACAATCAGCCATAAAATCTAATGTTTATATCATATACAAGTTCGAGGATTTAATCCACTATACCCTACAGTATTCCTCTAAAGGATTTATAGGAGTTATTTATCTTACATATTTATATACAGGAGCAACTAGCAACTTGTGTGCTCTGATCTGGGATCATATATCTCTTGTACCCTATCTTGTTTCTATCCCTTGCTGCCAAGAAACACAGGACCAAATCTGAGACCCATCTCCAAAAGCCAGACTGAAATTTATGGTGCATATTTGGAGTCCTGAGCTCAGCCCTAGAATCACTGCATGGTGTCATTTTATTCCATCTCTATTTTATTTTATTTTGTTTTATTTTTTAATTTATTTTATCATGTTGTCCTGCATGCATTTCTGTAAGTTGTCTCAAATTCTATTTAGAATGAGACAAGTTAAAAAAAAAAAGAGAACTATATAAAATATGTGTGTCCATTCAGTGTCTGTAGGCAGCCTCGCTCAGGATGTCCTCTGTAAATTTCTCAAGTGCTTACCCTTCTCAGAATTAAGGTGGCTCTGGTCCATTGGTTACAGTCAAGTCCATTGGTTACAATTCAGCATTTGATCAAATACTCTCTTATAGTATGTTCTAGTTGTTTCATAACATAGATTCTATAAGATTTTAAATCTTTACCTATTTACGTATGTTCTCCATAGCACTTATAATAGTACTTGCCACATAATAGGTATTCAATAGACGTTTATTAAATTAGTAAATGAGCAAATGAGTAAATTAGTCCCATGGCTCAATGAAGGGATAAAATTGTTTTTAAAGCCTCTAAAAAAAAAGCAAAATCAGTTCAATCTTTCTAATATTCTGTAATCCTACCAATCAAAGCAATGGGAAATTAGATTTTTTTTTTTGTCTATAGGTTTCCTACAAGAACAAAGAAAGCATTGATGATGTTCAACTATATAAATAATAAGAGACAGTCTATGCCATGCTTTCAGGATACAGTATTTTACTAGACACAGAGGTGTCAACCCTGCAGTGCTTTTGTATTGATTCTAAAGTGCTTTTTGGATGAACTTTGGAAGCCATTTGCTGAGTGTGGGATTTTGTATGCTTGGGGTTGTCAATAAATATGTTTTGCTGTAATTAATAACTGTATGTTCTTGCACCTGTGGGGAAGATGAAGCATCTTTCTAGTTTCACATTCAGCAATAAACATGAACAACTGTCTGCAGGATTCCTCTTTTGATTCCAGCTGCCAACAGCTTGGAATGCTTCGAGTCCAGCTAACTCTACATCCCCCCTCATTAGCTGGTGCCCCCGTTTATTTTTCTGCCTAAGTGGGTAGAAAAGTCATTTTGTTTAGCTCATTTGGATGTGTTGAGAAAGATACCAGCAAATCAACACCTGTCACTTTTCAGTAATTCCTAAGAGGAACGGGGGCTTTGTAGCAGATTTGCCTTGGCAGGGAACGAAATGCTGAGGATTGCAATAAATGACTGGGTTCTATGAAACTGCCATCTCCTCCCTTAAAGTGGAGAATGAACATCAGCCTATTATGGACATAATTAATCCAAATCACTTATAAGGTAATAAAACTTAATTATATACTCTTAAAAGCTAAGGACCCACCAATTGGTGTTAAGCCTTTTCTTGATTGTAGCTAGTGAGTTAAATTTTTGAGGCTATTATTCCAACAGTTAATTTTTTTTAAATCTTTATTGGAGCATAATTGCTTTACAATGGTGTGTTATTCCTGCTTTATAACAAAGTGAATCAGTTATACATATACATATGTTCCCATACCTCTTCCCTCTGGCGTCTCCCTCCCTCCCACCCTCCTTATCCCACCCCTCTAGGTGGTCACAAAGCACCGAGCTGATCTCCCCGTGCTACGAGGCCGCTTCCCACTAGATATCTATTTTTCGTTTGGTAGTGTATATATGTCCATGCCACTCTCTCACTTTGTCACAGCTTCCCCTTCCCTCTCACCATATCCTCAAGTCCATTCTCTAGTTGGTCTCTGTCTTTATTCCTGTCTTACCTCTAGGTTCTTCATGACATTTTTTTTTAAATTCCATATATATGTGTTAGCATACGGTATTTGTCTTTCTCTTTCTGACTTACTTCACTCTGTATGACAGACTCTAGGTCCATCCACCTCATTACAAATAGCTCAATTTCATTTCTTTTTATGGCTGAGTAATATTCCATTGTATATATGTGCCACATCTTCTTTATCCATTCATCCAATGATGGACACTTAGGTTGTTTCCATCTCTGGGCTATTGTAAATAGAGCTGCAATGAACTTTTTGGTATATGACTCTTTTTGAATTATGGTTTTCTCAGGGTATATTCCCAGTAGTGGGATTGCTGGGTCATATGGTAGTTCTATTTGTAGTTTTTTAAGGAACCTCCATACTGTTCTCCATAGTGGCTGAGCCAATTCACATTCCCACCAGCAGTGCAAGAGTGTTCCCTTTTCTCCACACCCTCTCCAGCATTTATTGTTTCTAGATTTTTTGATGATGGCCATTCTGACTGGTGTGAGATGATATCTCATTGTAGTTTTGATTTGCATTTCTCTAATGATTAATGATTTTGAGCATTCTTTCATGTGTTTGTTGGCAATCTGTATATCTTCTTTGGAGACATGTTTATTTAGGTCTTCTGCCCATTTTTGGATTGAATTGTTTGTTTTTTTGTTATTGAGCTGCCTGAGCTGCTTGTAAATTTTGGAGATTAATCCTTTGTCAGTTGCTTCATTTGCAAATATTTTCTCCCATTCTGAGTATTGTCTTTTAGTCTTGTTTATGGTTTCCTTTGCTCTGCAAAAGCTTTGAAGTTTCATTAGGTTCCATTTGTTTATTTTTGTTTTTATTTCCATTTCTCTAGGAGGTGGGTCAAAAAGGATCTTGCTGTGATTTATGTCATAGAGTGTTCTGCCTATGCTTTCCTCTAAGAGTTTGATAGTTTCTGGCCTACATTAAGGTTTTTAATCCATTTTGAGCTTATTTTTGTGTATGGTGTTAGGGAGTGATCTAATCTCATACTTTTATATGTAGTTGTCCAGTTTTCCCAGCACCACTTATGAAGAGGCTGTCCATTCTCCACTGTATATTCCTGCCTCCTTTATCAAAGATAAGGTGACCATATGTGCGTGGGTTTATCTCTGGGCTTTCTATCCTGTTCCATTGATCTATATTTCTGTTTTTGTGCCAGTACCATACTGTCTTGATTACTGTAGCTTTGTAGTATAATCTGAAGTCAGGGAGCCTGATTCCTCCAACTCCGTTTTTCATTCTCAAGATTGCTTTGGCTATTCAGGGTCTTTTGTGTTTCCATACAAATTGCGAAATTTTTTGTTCTAGTTCTGTGAAAAATGCCAGTGGTAGTTTGATAGGGATTGCATTGAATCTGTAGATTGCTTTGGGTAGTAGAGTTATTTTCACAATATTGATCCTTCGAATCCAAGAACATGGTATATCTCTCCATCTATTTGTATCATCTTTGATTTCTTTCATCAGTGTCTTATAATTTTCTGCATACAGGTCTTTTGTCTCCATAGGTAGGTTTATTCCTAGGTATTTTATTCTTCTTGTTGCAATGGTAAATGGGAGTGTTTTCTTGATTTCACTTTCAGATTTTTTATCATTAGTGTATAGGAATGCAAGAGATTTCTGTGCATTAATTTTGTATCCTGCTACTTTACCAAATTCATTGATTAGCTCTAGTAGTTTTCTGGTAGCATCTTTAGGATTCTCTATGTATAGTATCATGTCATCTGCAAACAGTGACAGCTTTACTTCTTCTTTCCTGATTTGGATTCCTTTTATTTCCTTTTCTTCTCTGATTGCTGTGGCTAAAACTTCCAAAACTATGTTGAATAAGAGTGGTGAGAGTGGGCAACCTTGTCTTGTTCCTGATCTTAGTGGAAATGCTTTTAGTTTTTCACCATTGAGGACGATGTTGGCTGTGGGTTTGTCATATATGGCCTTTATTATGTTGAGGTAGGTTCCCTCTATGCCTACTTTCTGGAGGGTTTTTATCATAAATGGGTGTTGAATTTTGTCAAAAGCTTTTTCTGCATCTATTGAGATGATCATATGGTTTTTCTCCTTCAGTTTGTTAATATGGTGTATCACGTTGATTGATTTGCATATATTGAAGAATCCTTGCATTCCTGGAATAAATCCCACTTGATCATGGTGTATGATCCTATTAATGTGCCGTTGGACTCTGCTAGTATTTTGTTGAGGATTTTTGCATCTAGGTTCATCAGTGTTATTGGCCTGTAGTTTTCTTTCTTTGTGACATCCTTGTCTGGTTTTGGTATCATGGTGATGGTGCTCTTGTAGAATGAGTTTGTGAGTGTTCCGCCCTCTGATATATTTTGGAAGAGTTTGAGAAGGATAGATATTAGCTCTTCTCTAAATGTTTGATAGAATTCTCCTGTGAAGCCATCTGGTCCTGGGCTTTTGTTTGTTGGAAGATTTTTAATCAGTTTCAATTTCAGTGCTTGTGATTGGTCTGTTCGTATTTTCTATTTCTTCCTGATTCAGTCTTGGCAGGTTGCGCATTTCTAAGAATTTGTCCATTTCTTCCAGGTTGTCTATTTTATTGGCATAGTGTTGCTTGTAGTAATCTTTCATGATCTTTTGTATTTCTGCAGTGTCAGTTTTTACTTCCCCTTTTTCATTTCTAATTCTATTGATTTGAGTCTTCTCCCTTTTTTTCATGATGAGTCTGGCTAATGGTTTATTAATTTTGTTTATCTTCTCAAAGAATCAGCTTTCAGTTCTATTGATCTTTGCTATCATTTCCTTTATTTCTTTTTCATTTATTTCTGATCTGATCTTTATGACTTCTTACCTTCTGCTAACTTTGGGGGTTTTGTGTTCTTCTTTGTCTAATTGCTTTAGGTGCAAGGCTAGGTTTTTTATTTGATATGTTTCTTGTTTCTTAAGGTAGGACTGTGTTTCTATAAACTTCCCTTGTAGAAGTGCTTTTGCTGCATCCCATAGGTTTTTGGTCATCGTGTCTCCATTATCATTTGTTTCTAGGTATTTTTTGATTTCCTCTTTGATTTCTTCAGTGATCACTTCATTATTAAATATTGTTTAGCCTCCATGTGTTTCTATTTCTTACAGATCTTTTCCTGTAATTGATATCTAGTCTCATAGTGCTGTGGTCAGAAAAGATACTTGATACGATTTCAGTTTTCTTAAATTTACCAAGGCTTGATTTGTGACCCAACATATGATCTATCCTGGAGAATGTTCCAGGAGCACTCGAGAAAAATGTGTATGCTGTTGTTTTTGGATGGAATGTCCTATAAATATCAATTAAGTCCATCTTGTTTAATGTATCATTTAAAGCTTTTGTTTCCTTCTTTATTTTCATTTTGGATGATCTGTCCATTGGTGAAAGTGGGGTGTTAAAGTTCCCTACTATGAATGTGTTACTGTCGATTTCCCCTTTTATGGCTGTTAGTATTTGCCTTATGTATTGAGGTGCTCCTATGTTGGGTGCATAAATATTTACAATTGTTATATCTTCTTCTTGAATCGATCCCTTGATCATTATGTAGTGTCCTTCTTTGTCTCTTCTAATAGTCTTTATTTTAAAGTCATTTTTCTGATATGAGAATTGCTATTCCAGCTTTCTTTTGGTTTCCATTTGCATGGAATATCTTTTTCCATCCCCTCACTTTCAGTCTGTATGTGTCTCTAGGTCTGAAGTGGGTCTCTTGTAGACAGCATATATATGGGTCTTGTTTTTGTATCCATTCAGCCAGTCTGTGTCTTTTGGTGGGAGCATTTAGTCCATTTACATTTAAGGTAATCATTGATATGTATGTTCCTATTCTCATTTTCTTAATTGTTTTGGGTTCATTATTGTAGGTCTTTTCCTTCTCTTGTGTTTCTTGCCTAGAGAAGTTTGTTTAGCATTTGTTGTAAAGCTGGTTTGGTGGTGCTGAACTCTCTCAGCTTTTGCTTGTCTTTAAAGTTTTTAATTTCTCCATCAAATCTGAATGAGATCCTTGCTGGGTAGAGTAATCTTGGTTGCAGGTTTTTCTCCTTCATCACTTTAAATATGTCCTGCCACTCGCTTCTGGCTTGCAGAGTTTCTACTGAAAGATCAGCTGTTAACCTTATGGGGATTCCCTTGTGTGTTATTTTTCCCTTGCTGCTTTTAATATGTTTTCTTTGTATTTAATTTTTGACGGTTTGATTAATATGTGTCTTGGCATATTTCTCTTGGATTTATCCTGTATGGGACTCTTTTTGCCTCCTGGACTTGATTAACTATTTCCTTTCCCATATTAGGGAAGTTTTCAACTCTAATCTCTTCAAATATTTTCTCAGTCCCTTTCTTTTTCTCTTCTTCTTCTGGAACCCCTATAATTCGAATGTTGGTGCATTTAATGTTGCCCCATAGGTCTCTGAGCCTGTCCTCAGTTCTTTTCATTCTTTTTTCTTTATTCTGCTCTGCAGTAGTTATTTCCACTATTTTGTCTTCCAGGTCATTTATCCATTCTTCTGCATCAGTTATTCTGCTATTGACCCCATCTAGCATATTTTTCATTTCATTTATTGTGTTGTTCATCATTGCTTGTTTCATCTTTAGTTCTTCTAGGTCCTTGTTAAATGTTTCTTGCATTTTCTCTATTCTATTTCCAAAATTTTGGATCATCTTTACTATCATTATTCTGAATTCCTTTCCAGGTAGACTGCCTATTTCCTCTTCATTTGTTAAGTCTGGTGGGTTTTTATCTTGCTCCTTCATCTGCTGTGTGTTTTTCTGTCTTCTCATTTTGCTTATCTTACTGTGTTTGGGGTCTCCTTTTTGCAGGCTGCAGGTTCGTAGTTCCCGTTGTTTTTAGTGTCTGTCCCCAGTGGCTAAAGTTGGTTCAGTGGGTTGTGTAGGCTTCCTGGTGGAGGGGACTAGTCACTATTTTCTGGTGGATGAGGCTGGATCTTGTCTTTCTGGTGGGCAGGTCCATGTCTAGTGGTGTGTTTTGGGGCGCCTGTGGACTTATTATGATTTTAGGCAGCCTCTTTGCTAATGGGTGAGGTTGTGTTCCTGTCTTGCTAGTTGTTTGGCATAGGGTGTCCGGCACTGTAGACAGTGCTGGTCTTTTAGTGAAGCTGTGTGCTGGTGTTGAGATGGAGATCTCTGGGAGATTTTCGCCATTTGATATTATGTGGAGCTGGGAGGTCTCTTATGGACCAGTTTCCTGAAGTTGGCTCTCCCACCTCAGAGGCATAGCACTGACTCCTGGCTGCAGCACCAAGAGCCTTTCATCCATACGGTTCAGAATAAAAGGTAGAAAAAGAGAAAGAAAGAAAGAGAGAGAGAGAAAGAAGGAAAGGAGGGAGGGAGGAAGGGAGGAAGGAAGGAGGGAAGGAAGGAAAGAAAGAAAGAAGATAAAGTAAAATAAAGTAAGATAAAATAAAATAAAGTTATTAAAATAAAAAATAATTATTAAGAAAAAAACATTTTTTTAAAGAAAAAAAAAATGGATAGAACCCTAGGACAAATGGTGGAAGCAAAGTTATACAGACAAAATCTCACACAGAAGCATACACATACACACTCAGAAAAAGAGGAAAAGGGGAAAAAACCCTAAATCTTGCTCTCAAAGTCCACCTCCTCAATTTGAGATGACTCATTGTCTATTCATGTATTCCACAGATACAGGGTACATCAAGTTGATTGTGAAGCTTTAATCCGCTGCTTCTGAGGCTGCTGGGAGAGATTTCCCTTTCTCTTCTTTGTTCTCACAGCTCCCGGGGCTCAGCTTTGGATTTGGCCCCGCCTCTGTGTGTAGGTCGCCGGAGGGCGTCTGTTCTTCGCTCAGACAGGACAGGGTTAAAGGAACAGCTGCTTCGGGGACTCTGGCTCACTCAGGCCGGGGGTAGGGAGGGGTGCAGATGCGGGGCGAGCCTGTGGCGGCACATGCCGGCGTGACGTTGCAGCAGCCTGAGGTGCGCCGTGCATTCTCCCCGGGGAGTTGTCCCTGGATCCCGGGGTCCTGGCTGTGGCAGGCTGCACAGGCTCCCGGAAAGGGGGTGTGGATAGTGGCCTGCGCTCACACACAGGCTTCTTGGTGGCGGCAGCAGCAGCCTTATCGTCTCATGCCTGTCTCTGGGGTCTGCGCTGTTAGCCGCGGCTCGTGCCTGTCTCTGGAGCTCTTTTAAGCAGTGCTGTTAATCCCCTTTCCTTGCGCACCAGGAAACAAAGAGGGAAGAAAAAGTCTCTTGCCTCTTCGGCAGCTCCAGACTTTTCCCCAGACTCCCTCCCGGCTAGCTGTGGTGCACTAGCCCCCTGCAGGCTGTGTTCACGCCGCCAACCCCAGTCCTCTCCCTGCGCTCTGACCGAATCCCGAGCCTCAGCTCCCAGCCCCTCACGCCCTGGCGGGTGAGCAGACAAGCCTCGGGCTGGTGAGTGCTGGTCGGCACCGATCCTCTCTGCGGGAATCTCACCGCTTTGCCCTCCGCACCCCTGTTGCTGCAATCTCCTCCGCGGCTCCGAAGCATCCCCCCTCCGCCACATGCAGTCTCCGCCCACGAAGGGGCTTCCTAGTGTGTGGAAAACTTTCCTCCTTCACAGCTCCCTCCCACTGGTGCAGGGCCCGTCACTATCCTTTGTCTCTGTTTATTCTTTTTTCTTTTGCCCTACCCAGGTACGTGGGGGAGTTTCTTGCCTTTTGGGAGGTCTGAGGTCTTCTGCCAGCGTTCAGTAGGTGTTCTGTAGGAGTTGTTCCACGTGTAGATGTATTTCTGGTGTATCTGTGGGGAGGAAGGTGATCTCCGCATCTTACTCTTCCGCCATCTTTCCCTTGTCTCTCTCCTATATATTTTTAAGAGGCATGTAAGTCACACAGGATCTTGTGGTGATTATCAATAAGCTACACTCCATGAAATATTTGTCCTATATTACCACGTACACTCCATTTCACCCTGCATCCTAATGCTGCTAAAATATAGTAGAAAGCAACAACATAGCACAGGGAGATCAGCTCGGTGCCCTGCGATGACCCAGAAGCAACAGTTAATTTTTTAAATATCGTTTTATTTTTAGTTAAGTAGCTTTGATGTAACATTGCTTTTAGTGGTAGATCAAATACATCCATTAACTTCAGCTTAATTCCTGTATTTTGGGAAACATTAGTTAGGAACTAACTTCCTGGATGTGTCTTTATATAATTGTCATTTTCTGCACCTTAGAGACTTTCTCTCTCCACTATCTATTAAGAGAAGTATTTCCCTCTCATCTCTGAACAGCCGTATATCTGTCTTTTCATTGATTTTTAGGTACCTCTGTGCTTGAGAGCACGAACATGACAAAACATTTCAAAATTCATTCTGATTTGGTCAGATCCTGTTGTGAGTTGACTGTTGTAAATGAGTGAGATCATCCCTTGAAAGTGTACTAACAAGCACATTATGGATTTAATGACCCTTCTATCCACAAAAGGTTAAGCTGACCCCAGAAATCAGCTGTTCATTCTTAAAAAGTAATTATAAGAACTAACATTTATTAAACTTTTGCTTAATAAATGTACTTTTATTAAGTGTACCAGGTAATTTTCTATAGCAGTCTACATGGATTATCTTATTTACCTGAACTACAATTCTATAAACTAGGTACTATTACTGCCCCCTCTTTAGTAATGTGGAAACTGAAGCACAAGGAGTTTAGACAGCTTGCCCAAAGTTATACAGCCAGTTAGCGGTGAAGACATACTTTAAGCCCAAGAAATCCAGATTTTAATCGTGATACTCCAGTACTCTTGCTTGGCTAAAGGGTACAAAAGTATGCACACATACATGTACACTCATTTCTCTAAAACCTATCACATGCTTACTGTTGTGAGCACTGTGATATCACAATACCATAAAATCTCATATGTGTGTATACTGTATGTAGGTGCCTTTTTGGTAGATCATGTCCAAAGGATGATCATGTCCATCATCTTGCCAGGATGACAAGTCTGCTCCTAGTTGTAGTTACACAGCTGCTTCAGAACTTCCTGCCTATCTCGTTTCTAAGCCTCATCCAAATAGATCTTTCTGGCAATGATTCTCTGTTTTCCTTTTGAGTCAGTCAGAATTACTATTATTACAGATCTTGACCTCGGTTGACTTTAAAGTACCACCTAGCCTTCAACAGCAAAATATTACTTTGTGCCGTGGGAGAGCCAGGTATGTCTTCAAATAAGATAATGCTGTTCATACACTGCTGATGAGGTTTGCACTGTGAATGGCGTTTACAGGCATGATGGTGACGATGCACAGAAGTCTTCAGACTCTTGAATCAATTGAAATTATTTGCAAGTTATCTAATTGGAGTTAGGGATGTGTGATTAATTAAATACAGCTATAAATTCTTTGCTACTTCTCCCATGATAGGTGGAGTTTCATTTCTCTGTCCCCTTGAATCTGACCTGGTTTTATTGGTGTATTTAACCAATTTCAATGCGGAGAAAGTGATATTCTGAGACTTCCAAGGATAGGTCATAAGACTTGCAGCTTCCACTTAGGTCTTTCAAATGCTTACTCTGGGGGGAAACCAGCTGCCATGTAAGAAGTTCAACTTCCCTGAGATCACCATGTTGGAGATGCCAAATGTAGGCACTCTCGTCGACAGTCTCAGCTGGAGCCATGCTTCCATTCATTCTTTCCAAGGCACTATATGTGAGTGAAGTCATCTTCGACCTTCAAAACAAACCCAACTACCAGCTGAGTATACAAAATGACCCCACCAATGTCACAAAAGCAGATGAATCATACAGCCAAGTTTGGCCCAAATATCTAACCTACGTAAGTGTAAGATATAATAAAAAGTTGTTTTAAGCCACTGAGTTTTGGGGTAGTTTGTTATATAGCAATGGATAAATAACCACAGCAGAAAATGATAGATGGCTCTGCCACGAAAAATCAAACCTGACATTCTGTCATCACATAACCTCAAAGTCCCCAGGCTCTAAAGAAGTCATTTCACATTTATAAGCAGATTTCACTTCCGTGTTGGGATCCAGATCAATAAACATGGATCTCTGACTCTCCCCTGTTACTGGCCCCTCAGAGTGCATCTCCTTTGTATTCATAAATGAGCCCATGCACACTGGCTGCTCACCTGACAGAATTCTTTATTCCCCGGGTCCACTGAAAGCTCCCACAGCTTCTGATCATAATTCACATTTTCATTAACATCTTCACCTGGACCCCAAAATCAGTTCATGTGACCAAATAAGTATTCGGACAACGCCCAACTCTTCCTTCATCTGCTTGTCCACTCCTCCTGACCTCCTCTCTCAACTTCTTTGATCTTCCCCTTGCTCTCGTTGACTCTCCCCTGCAGCTCCATCTCCTTCCCAGACCTACTGCTTCTTTCTACCTCCTCCTTTCACCTCTGTATGAACTTGGGCTGTCACTTTACCTCTCTTCACATCTGTAAATTAAGGATGCAGTGAACATTAAAATTGTCATATAATTAAAATGTTAGCATATCACAGGATACAGAATAAGTGCTCAAAATATGTTGGCCTTCATTAAGATCATTACTATTATCCTTCAGCCTAAAGCAATAGTGGCCCTGGCAGTCAACTCATGCCAATAAACACCTGTCTGACTACCAACAACTACAACATGTTGTCACTCCTTCCCATAAAAATCTAAATTCCATTTGGGCTCATTCAGGACCACTTCAATCATAATCAAAACCTTCAAATCTAAGTAACTACACTTCCCAGAAAATCAGAGCTTGTCATGGTATGAATAAGTATAATGTCCAACCCCAGCATACAGAGAAACTATCTGTCAAACTGTCACGGAGCTCCTTCCAGAAACCCAAATTTGTGCAACCAAATTACTCTTTATAATTTCATGGTTTTGTTCAATATGATTACATTATTTCTGATGGACATATCAAAGTTATTTCAGATTGGGTTAATCTGATTAGCAGAATATTAAAACTTGTTATTTTAGTCCAAGTAGTATGACACTGAACTACATTTTCTTATCAACCAAGAAAAATAACAATTTGCAATTTTGTCTTCCTAGAAGACATTCTTGTTCAGAAATTTCAAAACATTTTAATATTGCATGAATTTCATGTTTATATTGCAAAGAGGTTAATAATAACTATTAGAATTTCCTCTGTTAGGGCTCTTTTTCCCCCAGTATATGATAGATATTGAATAAGCTATGTACTTACTTATAAGCGATATCTTTCCGATCTTTAAAACTAAATATAGAGCTGCCCGCTAGACATCTCCATTTAGATGTTCCATCACAATAACAACAACAACAACGATAATAATGGCTAACACTTACCATAGCACTTACTCTGTACCCAGCAGTATCTCAAGTACCTAATTTCATTTTCTCAATCTTACGATCATGACAAACCTATGAATAGGGATTATTATTCCCATTTTATGGAGGAAACTGAAGTATGAAAAATGTAAATAAGCTGCTCGGGATCACACAGCTACTGAGTGTCAAGAGCCTGGATTCAAACCCAAGAAGATTGGCTCCAGAGTCTGGCTTTTAACCACTGACTACACACCATTTCCATTCTGCCTCTCATGGACACCTGAAACTCTCGTGATTAAAACAGAACTTATCATTTTTAACCAAAACCCAGTACTAACTCCTATGTTTATTAATGCCAAAAACATCACATGATCTCTCACCTATTTGCTCAGGCAAACATGGAGCTCTGAATCTGAGTAACCCCTCTCACTCATCCAAACAAATCGTGACAGTTCTTTCTCCCAAATATATCATTCTTCAAATTGATTTCTCTTTCCTATTCCAGTCCAAGTGATTCTTGTCTCTCCCTCTCTCTCTCTCTCTCTGTCTCTCTCTCTCTCTCTGTCCTGGATCAGATCACTGCGTTAGCCTCTTAACTAGTCTCTGCCTCCAATCCTGGCTCATACAATCCATTCTCCGTTCTGCAGTCAAAGTGAGTTTTCCAAAATGCTAAAGTAATTATGTCACCTTCTAACTTAACTTCAACAGTTTCCTGCTATCCTTAGCAAAGTGTCCAAATTCCTCAACATGGCTTATAGGGTGCTTAGGGTTTAGTCTGTGCTATTTCCCAGCCTCACCATCAACCATGCATGAGTGATGCTCCAGTCACACTCAGCCTTCTTCAATTCTTCAAACGCAGTATGTTTTCTTTGCCTCGGGGTCTTCACACACATTATTTTCACTGTGCATACACACTGTAGAACACACCACACTTCTTCACCTGGCAAATTCTTACTTATCCCTCGAGTTCCAGTTTATGGAAGTCTTCCCTGCTCTGCCCCAGGCATGTGTGCACATAGCCCCTAAATTTCCCTTACAAAAGCATTAATCAAGTTCTATCATAATAGTTTTTTTTAAACTCTCTGCATCCACCTCTAAACTGTAAACTTCATAAGTCCAAATCTATTTTATTTATAGACGCTCAATAAGTGTTTGTGAATTTAATGAATAAATACAAGACACAAACGGCTAAAGAAAAGTGATACAGAGATACTATATACAAGAAACTACATACTCTTAAATTGTCTATTTTCTACCAAAAAGTAGATTTGCATGGCTATTCTGTGTGAACTACTCTACAATAAGCAATTATAAAGATGAAAAAGGAATGGTGAGTGGCCATGAGCAAACTACAATGGAGAAAGAACAAATGAAGGTATAGATTAAACATCACTCTTGGAGGTTGATAAATATGTGCTTATTTAAAATCATGGTCACTGAGATATACACAAGTATTGATAAGATTACTGAAACAATAACTAAGGTTGAAGAGAATTCTGTTGATCTAGCCTTGAGGAGAAAGTTGATTGAAGATTTTGGAAAATTAGTGTTTACAGGGTTTCCTTTACAAACTCTGCTGCCCCCTAAATTTATGAGGAGTGAAATTAAGACTGGAGGTCCGGTGTAAACTGGATCAAGATCCCTTAGCCAAAGGAGGAGATAGGAACTTATAACTAAAAGGGAGGACAGGAACACAATCATTCTGATCAAACACTTTGCACCACAATCATTTTTAAGAATCAAAATTTTATGGATTCAATAGTTTTGAACACCTATTATAATTTAGGTTCCAGGAATGTAACAGGGAAATATGTCCTTACTTTCTGCAGATCTGTGTAAGTACCAGAGACTCATGATTTCAGCTCTAGGTTTCAGGTTGAAGAAAATAAGTGCTGAGATGACCTGAAATTATTTATAGTGGAATAACCTCAATGAATCAAAGAAAACCATCATTGATTAAAAGCAACCCCTTCATATGGACATCAGTACAAATATGGTAATCAAAGAACCATGTGTTTCATGTACTTCTGAAAATATGTTTGAAATCACCCTTCCGGAGAGATTAGCATGGCAAAACCCAATTAGGGTAAGCCAGGGACCATTCCCTGATGAATCAGTCTATGAAGTACCATGTGTTTACATTTATAAGTCCCTGGGGCCCCAAAGATCCACAGATTTCAACAGAGTCAGACCCTAGAGTGAGTGAATTACTTCTGAAGAAAACAGGACTTCACACAGTACACCAAGGCAGGTAATGATAGATTTAGCACAAGGTAACTTTTTGCTCTGGAGGCCCCCCAACATTGGGAAAGTCAATTCAGTGTTGCTTTATCTTATTCTGATATAATAAATAAAGTATGAACCTAATTTACTTCAAATGCTTGTGCCTCATGGTTTTAAAACAATCTCTAAAAATTCCTATTCACTCACGTCTTAACTGCAACAATACCATTTTCCCCCTGCAGCTCCCTATATGTTTTAATTATGAAGGGGAAGGAAAGCCTATAAAACCTGGCAAATGATATGAAATTATGTCCTTAGCTTAATTAGAAAACATTCTTTAAAAAGGATCCATATGTAACTCCTCTTGAATGGAGAGATTAAAATAAATATTAGTCTAATTAAATTATTCCATATAAATTTCATTTGCAGCATTCTATGTGGAATTTTGTAAAGAGTTATGGGAAACACTTAGCAGAATATTTCTGTTATGCTAATGACCTCCAAGCCATGCCATATTTCATCCTTCAGGACCTTGCATAGGCAGGTAGAAGAGAGACTATGAAGGAGATCACTGAATGCGCTTAAATTTCAGAAAGGAAAATATAGTTATCTAGACACTGGATATTAGAGTGTATTTTTATTAATAAAATACGTACATTTTCAAGTTATTTCTCTTTTTTAATAACATGTTTTGAGCTTTTGGATTCTCTCTCTTTTCTGCATGCTCATATCTCACCTGTCTTCATTGCAGCTGCCAACAGCACTGAGCTTTGTGTAGGAAATTATCACTGGGGAACACAGCAGTTTTGACTTCTTTGTGAGACTGCTTGTTTCTTCCTTTGATGAACAAAAGCACTTCTCCGGAGTTTGTGTGTTTCTTCTAGGAAACACCTTAAAGAAATAATTAGCTAGGCTGGTAGTTTCAGGAGAGAGAAAGTGAACCTTTACCGCTACCAGAAAAGCCTATTTTTGTGTTTTGGTCAATAATCAATAGTTTTCTTTGTGAACACAAGTCCTTTATAAAATGAAAGTTGTAAAGACCTTTAAAAATGATCTTAAAGCAACAAGGATCACTCACAAATGGTGCTAATTTGACTTGCTGAGGTTTTTTTTTTGTTTTGTTTTTTATTCATTACTGCATTGATCTCAACAGCTGTAGGTACTTAAACTCTCTTTCTGGACCCCTTGCACCCTACGCTGTGCACAAGAGAAGAAGTAGGGACAATTATTACCAATTTTTCACAGAGCCCAGGGAGCTGCTTAGGAGGAGGATGGACGTTCTTCTTCCTGCCACATTCCCCTCACACTCACCAATTGCAACAGCGTCTCATAAAATAGCACAGTAATATTCATTAGGAAAAATAGAATTTTTATACATAAGAACAAAGGAAAAAGAAGTGGTAAGAGAAAGACAGGAAAGAAGGAAATTTAAGCTAGTCTTTTTCAAGCTAAGGGTGTCTCCAGTGGTATATAATGAAAGGTCTTTGTGGATTTCATTGGGTGTATGTGAGCATTTATGGCACCTGTGCCTGCAAGGGAGCCGCACCAGCATCCAAATGGTAATACTGGTGTGTAATTACAGAGCACTTAACTGCATTCAGCCTTGGTTTGTTTCTCTGATAATTTCCACTTTCCCTGTTCAAGAAGCTGTGGACACTGTAGAAGCTGAGGTTCAAGTACCTGCAGCTGTTGAGATACATGAATGTAGTAGCTGTTTTTAAAAAAGTTTCCAGTAGGAATGCTGTTTAAGAGGAAAGTTTGACACAAGTACAGTTAAAATACTCTACTTACCTTTCCAAAGCTGTAAAATCCTACATCTCTAATTGGATCATTCTTTAGTCCTCTTTCTTCTTCATTTCACAAGCTGGCTGCGCTCCTTTACACCCCAATCAGTAGAGCTGGTCCTCCTTGCCCACTGTTGAATTCTCAGCATGGAAAATGCTAGTTTGATGTTTATTCAGCTCTACAGACATAGCCCATATGTTGTCTGCACTGGTGATATATAACAGATTCAGAGGTTTTAAAATGTGTTAACCTGTTTGTATAAAAGAGTACAAATGTTCCAAAAGGACAAAGCCTTGTCAAATCTGAACACAAATCTGCTTTCATTTTCTTGCATTTCCCTCCGCCAACCAAACTACTGAATGCGTTATTTATTTGTGTTTAGTTCTTTCCTAAAATTTGGAACATTAGGAAACCCAAAGGTAACAAAAACAAAAATTAATATAATTTCATTTTCAGCACCTTGGAGAGAGTGTGTATCATCTTCCGTTTCCCCAAAACCCTTTATTTCAGGAACAAAAATATAGTGATTATTTAGAAACAGTACTGCTTGATTAATTATTACTACTCTTCTCATTTTATTGTATTTTACAAATAGCTTCTTCAAATTAATATAAAAATTGAGAGCCTTTATAAAATTTCCACGACACAAAACTATTACTTTGACCTTTTGGTACTTTCAGCAAGCAATTCTTTTGTTTCTAATTATGAGTTACTTTTCTAAATTGGTCACTAACTGATTACTTTTGGTCAAAGTGTAATTTTTCTCTTCCTCTGAGTGTGTATATATACATGTGTATTTAGATAGATAGATACATGATAGATAGATACATGATAGATAGATGATTGATAGAGGATAGACAGAGAAAGCAATACTAAATCAAATGGGGTAAAATATTACCAATAGGCAAATCTGGGTAAAGGGTGTACTATTTTTATTTTTGCAAATTTTTAAGTGCAAAATTCTTTCCAAATAAAAAGTTTTAAAATTTCTATGTGGTTTAAACATGCATAACTAAGAATTCATTCTCAACCTCCCCCCATAGCTCTTTCTCTCCACACATGCCTTGAGCTCCAGGTATACCAGGCTGCTTGTAATTTCCTCAAATGAGTGTGCTTATCCTCTAGTCTACCTGGAGAACTACAACACACTGTACAAGACAACACCTGAGACTATCTCCCCAGAAAAGCCTTTTCCTGATCTCTGCAAGCAAGTATTTTCTTCACTGTGAGAAGTGATTTTTTTTTAACATGTCTGTCTTCATTAAAATACAAGATATAAAAAAATGAAACTGCATTTTGTGTGACCCTGGGCATGTTAATTAACTTCTGGTGCTTCGGTTTATTTATAATATGGAGGTGACAGCACCTACTCATAGGGATATTTTGAGGATTAAATGGGTTAACTCATGTAAAGGACTTAGAACTACCTGAGCAATAGCAGATACTCCATAATGTTAGTTACTTATTATGGTTGTGCTGGTGGTGTGATGGTGCAAAGTAATACAGCATCAGAAAAGTACTAGAATAATAGGTGTAGGAGGGATCATAGTATATTCTACACTAAAACTTGAAGAAACTCATTAAATATTTTTAGGTGAATGAATCGATGATCAGGGAGTATATTAATATAATATTATGGGGAAGAAGTAAGGAAGATCTTGGGCTTCCCTGGTGGCGCAGTGGTTGAGAGTTCGCCTGCCGATGCAGGGGACACCGGTTCGTGCCCCGGTCCAGGAAGATCCCACATGCCGCGAAGCGGCTGGGCCCGTGAGCCATGGCCGCTGAGCCTGCACGTCCGGAGTCTGTGCTCCGCAACGGGAGAGGCCACAACAGTGAGAGTCCCGCGTACCACCAAAAAAAAAAAAAAGTAAGGAAGGTCTCAACCACAATGATAACAAGAGGGAAAGAAGGGGAAAATAAATTTTAAAAACCTTCATGTAGATCTATATCAAGGGAAAGGATAAAAGCTATTATGTCATTATCTTAGAAATTTCACAAAGCCACGTTTTAGGTGGCATTTCTGGGATATGATATCACCACGGCCATTGGCACTATGTTTCAGACGATATGGATCAGCCTCTGACTGCGTTCAAGTGCTTTTCTCTGTGTTATGCAAGACGTTTTTTAAAAGTTTAGTTTACTATATATGTGTGGCAATCATTAGTCAGTGTGTGATTATAGCTGTATGTTTGAAAGGGTCCAGATCAAGGGTAGTATATAACTACATAAAAAGATAATAAATTTTTAATGAGATTTATAAGCAAGCTAGGGGAGGAGAAAAAAAAAGAGAAATGTAACAGTTTAAGCTTCATTAATTTTAATATTAATTTGTTCATATCCTATAGGGCTTTGAATAGAAAAAGTAAAAAACGATATAATCTTGGCCCAAAACCCTGTTTCATCAGAGAAATGAACAGATTTTGTGTATCAATGTAAAAATAAATGAACACATAATAGCAAGAATACAACAAGAATACAACTGTCTGTTGATAGTATTTTATTTAAAAGTTCACAATTAGAGCGCTTGTAATAACACAAAAAGTTTAAAAGTGACAAAGGCTGACTGTAGGAAGGACTTTTCTTATATGTAGAAGGAACAAGGATCTTGTGCTTAAAATGTGTAAAACGCTCATCGCAGAGTGGGACTCAGTAGATCAACAGAATCTATAATCTGAAGGGAATGAACATAACTTCCAAGTTATTCCAAAGTTGGCAGGAAGGAGGGGGGATTGCAGAGATGGCATAAATCTGAGGATTTCACTTGGCTCAGGTTACAAATCCAAAGGAAAACAAGAATAAACCACCTCAGCGGTATCCACCATCTGCTGACATACTACAAAACACAAAACTGCAAACCAGTGTCCTTTAAAGAAATCCATACTTTAAAGACCTCTGTCACACGTCTCAAATTCAGCACTGTGGGAGGGGATAAGGATATTCCTGGTTAAGCCAGAGAGAATGATGATTACAAAGAAGCAATACACAGACATCACGATGGAGGAGTTCATAAATTAAATCCATATTTCATTTTAACCATTTTTATAGTATTCTGCCTTTGTTAAAGTGTCCTGAGTATGGCAGATGGTATTTAAAAACAATGACAATAGTGTCCGTAAAGTGTATATAGAAAGAGTTCAGAAGATAGAGCAGCAACTTTTTCGACCTTGATCATCGTTAATCAGCACCATAAAATGTTAGCTGCAAAGAAGCATGTAGGTAAGCTTAGCACACCAAAAATAAGGCATTTAGTAAATGAAGGAATTCTCGTGAAGGACTCTCTAAGTAAGGTTTTTAAAAAGTGACAACAATTTAATTGTGAAAGAAGAGAATGTTAAGGCATAACTAAGTAAACTGAAATAAACCTTGATATCAATATTCGTCTCTGGGAAAGAAAGTTGTGAATCAGTTTCTCTAGATAAAAAAGTGGCTTAGGTTGATTTAAGAATGGAGATGGGGCATCGTTTCTCTATGCCGCTTTCCCAGCACCGTACTGCCTGTAGTGGAAGAGACTCTTGGCGTCCACATTGCGAGATTTCTTCACAGCTTCCGCAAAAAGTTTGGTCACCTGAAAATATAAGGGTAGGAATCTTAGCAACGCATATGAAATGAAAGAGAATGTTTAATGAAGCAGGAGTGAAAAGTCACAGTTTCTGTTCCCAATTTTCAAAGGGGCAGGAAATGGAAGACACAAACATTTTTATTTAACGGGGACTTTCTCCTGTATCTCAGACCTCAACATGAATAAGCTTATTTCCCCCCACCCCCGATGGGGATTAAAACTGACTGAGGGGGAAAAAATACAATGGGCAGAAAGTTAACGAGTCTTGACAAACATTTCTTCTCCCTGTGATAAATTTGGTGGGTCATGTCCAAGTGGAAGGGAACATACCTCCTGCGATCATTTCCTGTGAATTGGACAAGTGTTTGCACTGTATCTGGATCTTCAATGATCATTAACCTGTTGCTTTTATGCGGTGGCTTTCATTTAGACACGATGGAATAAAAACTGTGTAACTTTATTCCATGCCACACCACACATGTTATTTAAAGGATAATTGTATGGGTAATGAGAGAACCATGGCTATCCATGGCTTCTGATTATCTCAACTCCTTGATCACCAACTGTCTCAGATAGGCCATGACCTACCAAAATAGACCATTATTTTAGATTCTATTTAGAAATTCTTCTCCATTCTGAAAGTTACAAGAAAGGGAGAAGAGAGATGTGCATTCTTAAGGGAGGCGCAGAAATAAAAACCCTCAGGCAGGCTATCTTTGAGAAAAAGAACATACCTGGAAATTAGTGAGGAGAGCAATTCCACTGTCAACAGCTGTCCTCCGAATCACATAATTATCATGGACAAATTTAGTGTTGTTATTGGGGAGGTTAATCACCAAGTCAATGCTGCCGTCTCTAATCAACCTGGAGGAATAAACAAAATAAACACAAGTTTGCAGGAGACTATGTATATTTTATAATTAGTTTTTTTAAATACTAATGTAAATTACTTCTCTTAACCATTCAAGTCCATTCCATACTGAGTTGATTGACACCTGCCCTCCCTTATTCCTAAGCAGATGTACAAATTACACACATTTGGGGGTTATAAATTTTTGTTGTGTTCTTGAAAGAATTCTGGTGAATGCCTAACTAATCGAATGGAAATATTTGTTTCTCTTTAAAATGCTATCTATCCATAGCAAGAACTAGTAATTTGATAGACAATTATTTATTTTACAGGAGGTGGTTCCTCCAGCACTGAAGGCCATTCGGCCCCCATACTCCCCCCTCAGATCAACTTTACTTCATTGCCTGTTTTCCAGTGCCTTAGCTGATGGTGTGGAAATACAGGTCGCCTGATTTTAAATTAAAACATTTCACATTCTGTTGTTGGGCTACTACACACACTAGGAGACATTTAATCAAAATGTCAAAAGCATGAAGTATTGTTTTACAAAGCCCTAAGGAGGGCATATAGCATCATCAGAAGTCTACTAAAGTCAGAACAATGTGCCCTTCTTTTATTAATTTGATAATAATTTAGGTTACTTTCTTAAGAGCCCTATCAAATAGTATATCACATAGAATTTGGTATGACTTAGCCATTCAGTAGGCTGTAACATCCTGTAGCACCTGAGAATTATCTCCCATGTACCCGTGCCACATAGCTCCATAAGTGTTGATGTAATGGTGTTCTTGAAGGCTCACGTAGTGTGCTGAAATAAATGTCTTACAAAACCTAGTGATGTACAGAATCCTAAAGATGCTACCAGAAAACTACTAGATCTAATCAATGAATTTGGTAAAGTAGCAGGATTCAAAATTAATGTACAGAAATCTCTTGCATTCCTATACACTAATGATGAAAAATCTGAAAGAAAAATTAAGGAAACACTCCCATTTACCACTGCAACAGAAAGAATAAAATACCTAGGAATAAACCTACCTAAGGAGACAAAAGACCTGTATGCAGAAAACCATGACACTGATGAAAGAAATTAAAGATGATATAAACAGATGGAGAGATATACCATGTTCTTGGATTGGAAGAATCAACATTGTGAAAATGACTATACTATTGAAAGCATTATACAGATTCGATGCAACCCCTATCAAACTACCACATTTTTCACAGAACTAGAACAAAAAATTTCACAATTTGTACAGAAAAACAAAAGACCCCAAATAGCCAAAGCAATCTTGAGAAAGAAACACGGTGCTGGAGGAATCAGGCTCCCTGGCTTCAGACTATACTACAAAGCTACAGTAATCAAGATAGTATGGTACTAGCACAAAAACAGAAATATAGATCACTGGGACAGGATAGAAAGCCCAGATATAAATCCACACACCTATGGTCAGCATATCTTTGATAAAGGAGCAAAGAATATACAATGGAGAAAAGACAGCCTCTTCAATAAGTGGTGCTGGGAAAACTGGACAGCTACATGTAAAATAATGAAATTAGAACACTCCCTAACACTATACACAAAAATAAACTCAAAATGGATTAAAGACCTAAATGTAAGGCCAGACACTATAAACTCTTAGAGGAAAACATAGGCAGAACACTCTATGACATAAATCACAGCAAGATCCTTTTTGACCCACCTCCTAGAGAAATGGAAATTAAAAACAAACAAATGGGACCTAATGGAACTTAAAAACTGTTGCACAGCAAAGGAAACCATAAACAAGATGAAAAGACAACCCTCAGAATTGGAGAAAGTATTTGCAAATGAAACAACTGACAAAGGATTAATCTCCAAAATTTACAAGCAGCTCATGCAGCTCAATATCAAAAACAAACAACCCAATCCAAACATGGGCAGAAGACCTAAACAGACATTTCTCCAAAGAAGATATACAGATTGCCAACAAGCACATAAAAGAATGCTCAACATCACTAATCATTAGAGAAATGCAAATCAAAACTACAATGAGATACCATCTCACACCAGTCAGAATGCCCATCATCAAAAAATCTAGAAACAATAAATGCTGAGGAGGATGTGGAGAAAAGGGAACCCTCTTGCACTGTTGGTGGGAATGTAAATTGATACAGCCACTGTGGAGAACAGTATGGAGGTTCCTTAAAAAACTACAAATAGAACTACCATATGACCCAGCAATCCCACTACTGGGCATAAACCTGAGAAAACCATAATTCAAAAAGAGTCATGTACCACAATGTTCACTGCAGCTCTATTTACAATAGCCAGGACATGGAAGCAACCTAAGTGTCCATCAACAGATGAATGGATAAAGAAGATGTGGTATATATATATATATATATATATATATATATATATATACACAATGGAATATTACTGAGCCACGAAAAGAAAAGAAATTGAGTTATTTGTAGTGAGGTGGATAGACTTAGAGTCTGTCATACAGAGTGAAGTAAGTCAGAGAGAGGAAAATAAATACCGTATGCTAACACATATATATGGAGTCTTAAAAAAAAAAAAAAAAGGTTCTGATGAACCTAGGGGCAGGGCAGGAATAGAGACGCAGATATAGAGAATGGACTTGAGGACACGGGGAGGGGGAAGGCTAAGCTGGGACGAAGTGAGAGAGTGGCATGGACTTATATATACAATCAAATGTAAAATAGATATCTAGTGGGAAGCAGCTGTATAGCACAGGGAGATCAGCTGGGTGTTTTGTGACCACCTAGAGGGGTGGGAGGGAGACGCAAGAGGGAGGAGATATGGGGATATATGTATATGTATAGCTGATTCACTTTGTTATAAAGCAGAAACTAACACACCACTGTAAAGCAATTATACGCCAATAAAGATGTTAAAAAAAACACCAAAAAACCTAATGATGACATAGCCTACGGCATAACAACCAACCTGATCAAAGAATGGCAAATTAGGTAATACAATAGATGACATTACCATAGCACTCCCCCTAGTGTCCTGCATGCTGCAAGTCCTCAGTAAACTGACTGATTCATTGATGTACAACCTCAGTGAAATGCAGCTGAGCATTCTTGATATACACAATATAAGTTTGCCATAAAATACAGAGTGCTGCATTACATTCTTCATGCCCATGATTCTCACCACTGAGATCCTGGTGTCAGTCAAGGAATGGATACTTACTAGGAGACATTTTGAGAGATGCTACATATCACCATGTACATATATGGAATTATGTGTTTTGTAGTAATAGCAAAGTTCATGAGAAGGAAGCTTTACTATCGTTCACCAATTTCATCATTTTAAATTGGATGACTAAGAAGACTTTTAGAAGACTTGCTATAGGGTAAGGTGATATATTTACATCACAATAGTTCCCAAAGTTAATCCTTCATCTGTTTTGCTATCTCAGAATATTCTGCCCAGTTCTTACTTTCTGATGGAAGAGAGGCTGGGATTCTGTCCTTCTTGAGACGGCCACGCCACTGGGGTGGCAGGGACATTGTTGGCATTGAGCCAGTCTGATGTGGCTTCCGTAGCAAAGAGCTGCATTTAAGATGGAAAAATCGGTTACTGTATCACAGGGAAAGTTTTCACAGAACAAAGACACCCACTGGGACACACGTGTCATTTAAAGCATAGAGCAGAAAAAACTGCTGAATATGAGATGCAAAATGATGTCAGAAATAGAGATTTAGACTCAGCATCTAGAGTCATGGGCACTTTAAATATTTTTAAAATATCTGCAGTAAGAAAAAATTTAATAACCTCAATTGTAACTGCTTTTGTAGAGGAGAAAAATAAAGAGTTGTTGATGGCTGAAAATTCATTGTTATTAGGCCAACAAACCCTCATGACCACAGGTCCAATGAGCCTTGGGACTCATTCTGTTTTACAGAACCAGGCTTTGTGTGGGGATATTCATGGCAAAGAATTTTTGCCTGTAACTGTTAACACCTGGAAACTATGACTTCCTATGGAAACAGAAAAAGGAAAAATGGAAAATATATGGAAATACATTGAAACTTTATCCCAATTCTGTGTATGCAAAACTCTCTAAATTTTTAGCCAGCAAATTTTATTGTTTGTGGTAATTGTGTTAAAACTTAAAGCTAGTCTTTCTAATTAGTTTATTCCATTGAAGTTTTGAAACTGTCAAGTTAGACATCTTTCAAGTGGAGAGGTTATATTTTGCGCTATTTTATTCGCTAATATTCTTCAGTATTCTTTTCTGCAGATAGAATGCTGACAGAAAACAACTTAAAAAATTAATACCACATACCTTGAAGCCTTCATTGTGTAATTGTTCAGCCACACCAAGGAATTGTGGACGGAATGATTGCTGAAATTAAAGGAATTTAACTGAATTCACTTTCCAGATATACATGTTATTCATTTAGTCATGCAATATGGCATTCTCTCATGTCATAAAAGGCAATGCCATGTGTTGCCAGGTGCTTTCTATTCAAAGATGACAAGTTTTATCCTTTTATTCTCCTTTAATGAGTATAACCTCTTACTTATTTTCCGATATAGATGAAATTCCATCCACATTGTCTTGCTTTCTACTGTCTTACTTCTTACCCCTCAAATTCCTTCACCCCCTATTTAATCCACTTAGTCTCTGCCTGTAGAATCAGATTCACCCCAGCTCTGGATGAACCCTTTTCCTGGTCAGGGAGAATTTAAAGTCACCTGGATTAGGCGCTCAGCACCAAGTCAGCCTTGTTGGATGTTTTGCTGTTCAACCCGTTCTAATTGCTGAATTCTAACTTTGGACTGCACTTCAATAACTAGGCCCTGTCCTAGTAGTTCATGCACCGTTCCCTACAATAAGTCAATCATTTGGAACTCAGTTTGGCAAAGAGTAAAAAAATGGGCTCTGGAGTCACTAAGCTGCATTTCAAATACTGTCTGACCTGCAGATACCAGTCAGAACCTCATTATGGATCTGTTTCAGTGTTGTCCCCCAGGTGGAAAAGATAAACATCCGACATGACAGTATTGGCAGTTTCCAGCCAGGGAACTACTCTGCCTTCTGGTCTGGGGTGTTGGCTTTCATAGTCACATTATAAACTTCTATCAAACATGTATTGAACACTTGTGACACAAAATAGGCTCTCTACAAAAAGAAATTACAGCTGTCAGCTTGCATCTGAGTAGTCCCAGATTTAATAGCTGATTGAAAATACCTGGGTAAGAAACCATTTGTTACTAAAGGTGAAAAGTACAAGCTGATTTATTTCCTGGAAAACATTTATAAGGAAGAAAGTCTTTTAAAAATGATAAAAATAAATATTTCCTCTAATTATTTTCACATTAATCCAACTTCTGGCTACAGAACCAAAAGCCAAGTTAAGGCTGTGTCATGCCTGTGGACTCTACTGGGACGTCTGGATTGACAATGCTATGGTTGTTCCTAATGATTCTGTATTGAAGATAAAAGGTTATTCATGTCACTTGGAGTTGTCTTTTTCAAATAAAATGCTTGCTTTGTGTTCCTGGGCAATGCTGAAGCGCAGATGTCAGGATGGTACTCTTCACAAGCATCACTGAATAGCCCAATCAGAGGGGAAAAAACAGTGAGGGCTCTTGATCTACTCTAGAGTAAATCATTTATTGTTAAAGGGTGTTCCAGAAAACTTCAAAACAAGGCAGATTGCCTACTAATAGCAACTAAAAATAAACCCTGATGGAAATATTGCAGGAAAGTCAAAGACGATTTTGTTGCCACATAAACCTACATTACGCCTTTCTTATATTAGGATCTATGCTTATGGAAAGGGTCTTGGTAGAGACACAGTACATATAATAGTTGACAAGGATCCTTTTTTTTTTTTTTTTTTTTTTTTTTTTTTTGCAGTACGCGGGCCTCTCACTGTTGTGGCCTTTCCCGTTGCGGAGCACAGGCTCCGGATGTGCAGGCTCAGTGGCCATGGCTCACGGGCCTAGCCACTCTGCGGCATGTGGGATCTTCCCAGACCAGGGCACAAACCTGTGTCCCCTGCATCAGCAGGCGGACTCTCAACCACTGCACCACCAGGGAAGCCTGACAAGGATCCTTTGACAAAATCTAAATCTTGATTTTTTTTTCCCTAAGTCCTAGTTACGCATGATTGATGTCATGAATATTTCAAACTTCCCAAGTAATTTGACCATAGGATTAACTTTGAGAAGGCAGAAACAGAGGGTCTCTGTGTGTGAAGGAGTAGGGTAGGAAAGAGAAAAAAAGAAAAATTAGGAACACTGAAATATAACTAATGAGCATGTACACACGCACACACACACACACACACGATCTATTTGCTAAATGTTGAGTCATGGTTGATACTTGCTAGTGATAAATTAAAATTTGAAATATGTGTTAAACTACCAACAATAAGAAAAAATGTTTCCCGGCTCAGCGTCCCTTTTGCCTTTCCTCCATATTTCTCTTTTCTCCCAATTTTCTCTTGCAACCTGCTGTGAAAAGTTAGAGGTAAGGTTTCTTCCATTAAATCTTTCTACTCATAGCAGGTAGCTGGGTCAGGGTGCGGCAATGACGAGAAAAGAAGACCTTTACTTCAAATAAATGTTATAGATGTTGACCAGTCTCCCCATATATACATGAAGGAATAATAAAGCAAATTAACTGCGATAGTGCTGGCTACCAGGGCTCTTCTGTGATTGAAGTCTACATAACATCATGCTAAATGAATGTTTATCTCAGGAAATCAAAATGCAATGGTGGACTTTCTTTCTTAGTACATAACTCAATGAAATTTCTTCTCTTGTATTTACTGGCCTTAACCCTGTTTATATATTAGCAGTACTATTTTAGGTCCTTTTCAGTTCTGACTTTATGTATTTGGATGAATTTATATGAATTCTTCTGTCTAAGTGGAATCATGTTAAATAAAATGTGTTTTTTTAAGCATAATGTATCCTGAAATATGGAATTATAATTACTTTATCCACAGTTAATATGAAGCTTAGGTAGATTTGTTCCCATTCTGCCTAAGAAGATGTCCAGTGAGTTTTAGCTATTAACTCTAGGGTTAGTATATTGTCATATTGTTCAGTTAAATTTGTGATTATCCTTTTTAAAGAAATCACTATAAATGAAAATCCTCCATATAATAATGAAGAGATTATACACTGACTGTTGGTGATGGCAGCTTTTCTTTGCCTCCCATATAAAGTAGGTTAGAAAATGATTTTTGCATATCTCTAGAGGCTTAGAGTCTTAATGATCAATTTTACCACAGCTGCAAATATTTTATTAAATATAACTTTATTATTAAATATTTCTTTAAATATACTTTTTAAATTCTGTAATTAAAATACATATATATTTAAATTCCTTACATTATGTATGCATGCACAGGGAGAAAGTTCTTTGCAAAAATTCATGTAGCTGCTGGAACACTGATTTCTTTAAAAAAGAATACACTGAAAGGTAAAACTTAAATGGACAAAACCTCATTGCTTTAAGAAAACTTTTTTTTCCCTACAAACCCCCTTTTTTCCCTACAAAGCAAAAATTCTGTTCACTGATGCCAAAATCACACTAGTACTTCATGGGGATCAAATTAATTTTTGCTTTACATTTCCCTGCAGCACTGGAACCAAACAAGGCACTATTTTATACATCACTGCCTTCTTAAAGTGGTATTTTAAAATGTTAGCACTATTCTGATTAGTTGTGAGGACGGGGACTAAGGGCATGGTCTCCTCTGGATGCCCCCAGGTCTCACATTAAACTTTAAGCCATAACTAGAAGTTGGAGAAATACTCTTATACTTGTGACTTAATAATACTTAATACCCATTATAATGTGATGAGTCTCTCATATGGTGTGATGTGTCTCTGAACTGCCATTAAGCTTCGCAATTGCAATTCATCTTGTTAGCTTCTGTTCTAACTGTTCACCATCGCCCTTCTGGCACCTTTATGAAGCAAAATCCCAGTTTAGTCTTTGCAGAAACTTCTCCAAAGCCGCTACCCATCCAGTCTCCAGAGACTAATTTGCTGATATTAAGGCACTCTAATGCGACAGCATCTCTAATAATTACCCACTGATTTGAAAATACCTGGTATTATTCTAATTATATTTTTATTGATTTGTATGTAACCATGCAGGATTTGAAATTATTAAAAGTATGGCAGGGGTGATATATAAAATCATCTATTGTTATTATAGGCTCCAAGAATTACTAACCTCAAATGAAAGTGAATGATCAGTTGGGAAACATCTAGTATTTTTCAGGAAATTTATAAACAAACAGTTTGTACACTCTTGTAATAATATTCCAAGGAGTAATAAGAGTTTCCTGGCTCCCATTTTGCCCTAAGATTTACATTTGACTTGCAATAGTAAACCAATAATGTCCTTTACACTGTATGAAGATATTCACGTATAATTACTTCACCCTGCTTTGACTTAGAAGGTTTACTAAGTAACAATATTTCAAGAACTTCCACAGTACACTGTGGGATGTGCTGACTTTCTTAAGCCCATTAAGTCACTGCCCTTTAAGAACTTTCAATTCGTCTTGGAGTGTCGGGCTAAGAAAATTTCTCAAATAATGCCCATGTCTTCTTCAACTTTGAATCTTTGACATTTAGTAGAAATTGAAATGTGAATGAATGAATGTAAGGAAGGAAGGAACAGAGGTCAGGAGGGGATAATACTGACTTCAGTTTGGGATGTGCTGTGTTTGAGACATCCAGATAGAGGTATCCAGCAAATTGTTGGAAACAGGGGATGGCTGAGGATAAAGATTTAAAGTTGATAGTTTTAGATGGAGAGTGGATACCACAGACATGAATGAGCTGGCAAAGGAGAAAGTCAAGAGAAAGAACTAGACACAGACATAGATACAGACTCAGAAAAAGAGTTGAGACCCAACCTTATGGAAAGCCTAGGTTCAGAGGCTAAGGAGGTAGAACTAAGAACAAAAATATAGAAAAGATGTAACCAAAGAGTAGAATAGAATCCTTTTGAAGTTACCCTAAATCCTGTTCAGGATAAGTATCACTTCACTAGAGATTTTTTTCTTTTCTTTCTTCCTTTTTTTTTTTTAGTTGTTTATTCACTTATTTGTGTTGGCTGCTGCAATGAGAAAAGGCAAAAATCAGGGAACAGACAGAGTACAAATGTCCGTTCTTTCTAGAAGTTGCTGGGTTTTTTTTAGTGGAACTTTAAACAAATCTTCCCTCTTCTATACCACCATTAAGGTCATTTCCCCCACCAACTCCCAGCATGCGCCCACAGGCATGCATACAACCACACACCACTTACCTGAATTCCAATCAGGATGCCTTTCTGGGGTATCTTAAATCCTGTGGAAAGCATTGCCTTTAGGAAAGCGGTATGAATACCTTCACCAAAGCAAGCCACCTGTTTAGAATAAATGAAAAAAATAAAGTAAAAGAAAGCAAATGATAGTCACCCAACCTTACCAAAAAACAAACACAGATGAAAAGTCAGAGACTCCTATGCTAGACTTTATTGAGTTACCCAAGGACCATGTAATCTGAATCCAGGGATTAAAAATCTGGCTAGGGCAGACGTATCTTGTGTTTTTAATTAAGCATGATGAATAAATAAGCAATTCTTTCTCTATCCAACAACACTCCATGGAGCAACGCAACTGGATTCTACTGTGAGATATCTGGATACAAATTACAGCTTCTGGCCCATAATATGGTGAGCTACCAAATGTTAATACAACTTCACGTTTAAATAACGGTATATGTCTTGTATGCTATGCAACAGGGCATGAATTCATGGGTCAGTAGCACAAGTGCATAACTGCTGGTCAATCAGTTAGGAGTCGTTTCATATGTATGAGAAAGCCTTCAGAGAAATTCAATAAATCTATGAAAATCTCAAAGGAACTTGTTCTTTTATTATTATTATTGTTTTCATAAAATGAACCAAAATACCTTGCTACTAGTCCTGAATATTATAGCCTAAAGTAAAAAAAAATCCAAATTAACATATAATGTTGGGATATACAGAGGCTTCCCCTAGGGTAACTGTGCTACAATATAACTACAAGTCGAACGCCCACACTAACTACAGAACAAGTGGTATATCTGAGCATGACAGGAGTAGATTCTGCCATGCACATCATCATTTGGCACGGGCAGAGAACCACCATTAGAGTAAATAACACTGATGGCTAAATTCACTCTTTAAGCAAATGACTACCTTACTGTCAAAGGAAAGTTCTCATGACTATGATTTTCAGTTGATCACCAGTACATGCTGCTTTTTACTCTACAGTGAACATTTTCTTTGGTCAAGAACTGGCTAACCAAATTAGTAATGTCACCCTAAGCTAACAGAACCCAAACCATACTGAAAGAACCTGGGCAATTCCATCATAAGTGCATATACAACCCACAAGAGGTTTCAGCAGTTTTCTACAAATAACATAAAAAGTAGTTAAATATGTAAGTAAAGATTAGGACTAACATTCCCACCTCACCACTAGGAAAGCTAAAGGTTTATTTAATCCCACAACAAGCCATTTTAACACTGAAAATGTCTCTGAAGCATAACTGAGATTTCACTAAGCTAGAATTATTATGATGATTTCAGTTATAGAACAGAACTTGTAATACTGTACTTAGTGACACTTGGAAATATGACTCTAATGGAAGAAGAATTATCTCTTTGTACAAGTAAGGGGGAGCTGAATTTCTAATTCTCTCATATTTTCGCATTTCAACAACTCCAATAACGTATGTCTGGAGGCAGAATGGACATAGATACAGTACTGAAAATAGATTTGCCACACTAGAGAAAACAGCATGAAGGAAAACAGATCTCTCCCTGATGTGGATCCTGGGCTGGCTGAAAACAGCCCTGCTACTGAGTGACCAAGGGATCATGATGAATATCAGAGTAGCTCCTTAAACAGCAGAGAAATGTAATGTAAGTCCCTTGTTTTCAAGTTAGGTTTTCTCGTCTATTAAATTAACAGAAGCAGCAAAGGAGCTAAGAGAAGGCAATCATCAGTCCAAATACGAACAAGATAGCCATTTATTCCTCACTGCCTCCCTTCCTGTTTCACTTGGCTTCTCATCACAGATCTTGCTTGCAACCAGGCAACCATATAAAATATCACATATATGTTGCAATTAGGTATTTTCCCCTTTCAGGTTTTCCTCAACACCAAGAGGAAACAATGACGCCTCCCAGTCTGATGTTGCCACCCCCATGGGCACTGATGAGAATCTGAAGGCTGTACCTAGTAAGTCTGTCAAGGGCTAGGTGATTCATAAAATGTCCTGGCACTAACATGTAGGGAACTCTCTGGTATCTGACAGCTTTCCACAAGAAACACATTTCACATTCTTAAAGAAACCTTCAGGGCTTCCCTGGTGGCGCAGTGGTTGAGAGTCCGCCTGCCGATGCAGGGGACACGGGTTTGTGCCCCGGTCTGGGAAGACCCCACATGCCACGGAGCGGCTAGGCCTGTGAGCCATGGCCGCTGAGCCTGCGCGGCTCGTACCACAAAAAAAAAAAAAAAACCTTCAGCTGACAGAGTCCTCAACACAAGTGAAGAGGGACATCCAGTGGCCAGTCCCACTATAGTTTTTAGATAATCCCCAAGAAGTTAAAGTTGCTTTTAAAGTGGTTCTGGGATTTTGCAAATATCTGCAGATCCCAAAATATTTTGGCCCCATTATCTTTCTGCTGCTGTACATTCATTCCACATATTGCTAGTAAAATCTCGATGATCTAATTTCATAGTAGCAAGGAAAGTTAGAGGGAGCAAGAGGTGCTGTTACAGAGAGATCTGAGAACCTTAAAATAAAAATACCTGGCAGATATTTACCTAGACATCTAGAGGAATATTTGAAAGATGTTCTCAATGTGTAATGTGGAAGTGAATGACACATGTTGAAATATAAGTGAGAATTTAGACTCTGGGCTACAAGAGTCAAAGATTTTTCCTCAGCTCAAAATGCCTAAGTCCTTTCAGACTTAACTCTGATAGCAAAAGAAGTATCCCACTAACTACTTACTAACTTGCTTTACTATATTCAGATCATAAAAGCATAGATTTCAAAGTAGATTTAATAAAAGTGGTCATGGATCATTAACTAGTTACCTCTCCAGTAGAAGCCATCTCACAACGCAGAATGGGGTCAGCGTCTCTCAACCGGGGCCAAGAAAACATTGGAGCCTGTCAAAAACAACAGGTAGGAAAAATATGTTGAGAGAAGGGTATAAAACGTATAAACGAGGATAAAAATATTTAGTGAATCATCTCTCATAGGGTTCATTTAGGCTACAGTAGACATGTAAAAAATTTCTTTGGTCCAAGCGTCTGACTTGAAAAGTGGCTTTAAACCTCTGTTCCAGGAATTTCTTGAGCTTTGGGCCAAAAATTGGGTTAAATAATCACAAATTATTTCTGTAAATAGGGCCCCAGTGACCTGTCTAGGCCAGTGTTTCTAATCTGGCTTACACATATTCTTACTGGAGTGATTTCAAACGAAGTATATTGGGCACTGGTCTCCCCAGACACAGAGTTCAAACACACTTTTTCCTTGGTAGGCTTCTGAAACATTCCTCTTCTTGTTCTGATTATTTGGACTTGCAACAAGCCACACTGCCAGAAAGGTCTGTCTGCAAGCTGACTTCTGAGACATTAAACTGCTGTTGATACCTCTTTAAAAGCTTTGAAAAACATTCTGCTTGGGAACACTTTTGCCCAGAACTTTCATATGAACTAGAACATAGATAGCAGTGCTTCCTTTTCATTTATTTTACCAATGCAATTCACTAAGAATCGAATTCTTGTTTCTTGCATATATCCATTTATCTAGCCTAGACTATACATCTTTGATTCTGGTACCCCTCTAAGTCATCATGGGAATTCTAGCTTGGGGTCATTTCACTGGGTCATCCTAAGTCAAGTTATCATATATTCCTGCCCTCTAGCCTCTCTCTATCTCATCTGTTGATATCCATCCACCTCACTAGGACTATATTAAGATTGACTTTGAATAAGTAATTTGACAAAAAAGTCAAGATTCATGCACAAGGATAACTAGGAAAGAAGTAAACTGAAAGATACAGTGCATTTCGAAAAATTCATATCTACCCCTCAGTATTGTTATTAGTTGGAAATTATTTCATACACATATGTGTGTGTATGTGTGTGTATATTCCTGTGGTTAAGAATAAAGAAACATGAATTTGAAATTCATATATACAATTTCCAGTGGAAAAATACTTTTCGGGGCCTTCTTCTTATTGGTCTCAAACAGTAAAATCCTATGTACATATATTCCCACTGAAAGCTTTTAACAATTTATGTTGTGTCACAGCTTCCAGGAATAAAATGTTACCCTCCCCCAACATAAGAGGTGACATTCCATCCCAGTGCACTATAAAATCCAAGGCATCCTAAATTTTTAACTTAAATAAGATTAATAAATATTTTTTGATTTATAGCTTCAACTTAAAACTTCCACTGTAAAAGTCAGAAGTCAGAGTCTCAGCTGTAACACAATTATGGTTGAGGTCACTAGTACACATAAGAGTGGAAACCTGCGAAGGCATCCAAAGTACGTAAATGTCACATAAATATATTATACAATATAAATTAATTTTTTGTATGCTTACCTAAAGAATTCAAATATATTTACATAATATCTCACTAATCCTCATAATGTCCAGTGAGGTAGTTAAAGGTCACTATTATAAATACTCTGTTCATGGGTATACTGAGGCAGCTAGAGGAACACAATGGATTTATGATAAAGTTTTTATTCAAAATATACACATATACAGGCGTATCTTGTTTTATGATGCTTTGCTTTATTGCACTTCACAGATACTGCAATTTTTACAAATTGAAGGTTTGTAGCAACCCTACATTGAGCAAGTCTATTGGCACCATTTTTTCCAATAGCATTTACTCACTTCATGTCTCTGTGTCACATTTTGGTAGTTCTCACAGTATTTCAAATTTTTTCATTATTATTATATTTGTTATGGTGACCTGCGATCGGTGACCATTGATGTTACTGTTGCAAAAAGATTATGACTCACCAAAGGCTCAGATGATGATTAGTATTTTTCAGCAATAAAGTGGTTTTTAATTAAGGTATGCACATTGTTTCTTGAGACATAACGCTATCGCACACTTAACAAACTACAGTACAGTGTGAATATAACTTTTATATGCACAGGGAAGCCAAAAAAATTGTGTGGTGGTCTGGAACCGAACCCACAATATCTCCAAGGCATGCCTGTATTTGAAGTTAGTGAACAAACCTTAAATTTTCCTGGTCACTCTTCATAAAGGTGCCATCAATTTCATTGCCCTCACAGTACCACTGTGAAAATATTCTGCCACTAGAGAAAATAGGAACTAAGCCAAGGCAGTAAACGTTTAACCAACACCACAAGGTAACACTTTTACAAGATTCATGCATTCCTGAAGTCTTGGCACAACTGAAGCCTTATCCCAAGAAGATATGTTCAGAATTTCTGTCTACCAACTAAACTGGCAGCATTATGCATCAGCTTCATAAATGTAGTTTATAAGTCACTCAGCTAGTTGGTTTTGAAGTTATGTAATTCTAAATATTATTTTAATTTTTGAAATGCATAATAGTACACATAAAGTTGCCTGTATAGCAACTGCACTGCTATACATTGCAATATGCTATACATGCATTGCAATGCTATACACTGCATCGCAACTGCATTCAAAGCAAACATCGTAATCCCCTAGTCTAGCACTTCAGTTACAAGGTTCAGAACGTATCAAGATTATTTCTGATGAAAAATTATTCCTTTCATTTCTTTGGAACTTAAAAAATGACTAAGATTTTTGAAAATATTACCTTAATTGCAACATACTCAGCAGGAATTATAGGATGCTCCAATGTTGGAAGGAGTTTCTCATCAATGTTCTCTCCAATCATCACCTTGGTGGCCACATCAATGAAGTCTACCCCAAGGGTCTTGGAAACAAAGGGGAAGGATCGAGAAGCTCTCAGGTTACACTCAATCACCTGGAGAGATAACAAAATTCAAAAGAAGAGGAAGGATGATGAGAGACAATGATAATATTAATATGCTCCTGGCCACTTTGGTTCCAGCTGTTACTGGGGCCCAGTCTTGCTTTGCCAGCCTCTTCCTTTTCTCCCCACTGCTTGACTTTTGCTAACTGGTTTCCTTTCAGTCAGTATCCTTGAACTCTGACTTTTTCCCATCCCCGTTCCACAATTCCATCCCCACACACTCTTGACAGATTTGTTTTAATGCAGAGTTCAGATAATGCCACGGCCCTACTAGAAAGCCTTCAGTGGATTTCTACTGGCCATGAGATTAATGTCTAGCCCTTGAAAGACTTCTATCCTCTTGCCTCTATGTTATCTTGTACCACTTTCCTGGCCCCAGTCTTTCTTTCTAAGTTTACCTTCCATGATTTCCCTGGAAAAATAATAAACTGAGCTAGTCATCATCAGCTGGTCATTGATAAATTGAACTAGTCACTATCTCCTAAAATGCGCCAAATTTACCCATACATATTGTATGTGTACTGTCCTTTCTATCTTCCTTTACTTGTCAAAATTCCAGCTATTCTTTAAGACCCAGCTCAAATTACAAAATCTTCCTTGAAATCTTTTATGATCCACCCCAAATCAGGCATATGACAGTCAAATACATGCTCATACACATATGTGCAGGCACACAGACATACAGACAGACAGACACACACACACACACACACACACACACACACACTAATAGATAGGCTCTCTCTGTTCTGTGCCTCCAATACCACTTTACTTGTACATTCCTTCTAGCAGCTATTATATTCTGACTTACGTTATAGTCATCTATAAATTCATCTTCTCCTCAGTTCTCACTAAATCGTGGATCTTTGAGAGCAGAGACTGGGCTCTATACGTCTCTGTAGCCACCTTATGACTTTGCATAGTAGGTGAGGAATCAATATTGGTTACTGATTAGTTACATTAAATAAACTAACTTAACTAAGACTAACATAGTTGACTTAACATTTTTAATTTTTTTGGTAAATGGTATCCAAAACAGCTTTCTTCTCTGAGAAAGGAGTAAAGTAGACTTCAGTACATGTAATTTATGACTATTCTACAGTAACCTGGACAGATTACTTTATGATAGTTACTGCATCCATCTATATTGTACTGAAGATGGCAGTCAGTGATCTTCTTTCCAGTGGATCAGAGTGCTTTTCAAAGCTGTGACTGACATATCAATGCCACCAAGAGCCAGTGCTTTCAAACAAGGCAGGCATTATGTGCTGTGCAACTCCCATACTCAGTCACAACCAGCTGCAGGGGTCTCAGATGCTCTGTGGCGGTGTTCACAGAGAAGAGTACCAGAGGGACACAAACCAACATGACATAACACAGCAGTGGTGTCCTCTCAAACACCTTGGCATTTCTTACCAAGACCTCATTTCCTTTGACAAGAAACTGGACGTTGAATGGGCCAGAGATGGCAAAAGCCTTTGCTATCTTCCAGGTAGCATCCTTCACCTAGATAAAAAGGACAATGATACAGTGCTAAAGAACATTCCTTAGTTTAAAAACAAACCAACAAAAAAGATACAGCACCTTAAATTTAGATTTCATTCATTTCTCTTTACAAAGAACTACATCTCCACTGATAATAATAACAGTAATAGTAATCATAGAAGCCATTATTAGGCTTCTATTAACAAAGTAATATTTGTACCAAATGTACTAAATAGTCACAACAGGATAGCAGGGAAAAGAACAAATAATCTTACAGGATTATCTTTCTGCCAAATGCATCTATCTACCTACAATTATATACTCTGGTTTTATTTTGAGGGCTAAATGGAATCCTTTCAGTCTAGTTGCTTTAGCACCAAAACTGCAGTCCAAACTCCGTATCAATCTAATGACCTACCTGCTGAGAAGTGCAGGTCCTAAAATTACATGGTACTGCAAAGAGACCAGAGAGGTTTCTTTTATGTGCTTTTCTTTTGCCCTAGACTGCAAGGGTAGATATTATGGTCAGAAGGAAACATGTTCCCTTGCAGGGAGGCTCTGCATGTCACATATAGGAATTCCTGTATCCAACCAGAGACAGAAGGTACTCATGCAAAGAGAGAGCACTGACTGCTGGAACCAAGAGTCCCTCATTCATCACTCTTACAAGAGTGGTTCAGCAACTTAGTCAGTTATAAAAGGAAGCAGAGTCTATGACACAATGAGCTCTGAGAGATTTGGAAAAATCTGAGTTCTTGAGGTCATTTATCCTGATATAAAAAATTGAAGTACATTTGAAATCCCAGGATAGTGTTCCTTTATGTTGCTGCTGTTACAAAGCATCCTGCTACCTTCACATTCTAGAACAAGGTAAGACCTTCAGAATTCAGTCCAATGTACAACTAGCCAGACAGGCCTGCCTAGATTCTGACGGCAGGATTATTGGAAAGTCTCACTAAAAAAGCTAAGCCTAACCTCATATACCAGAAGACTAAAGGAACATCCCCAAGTTACTTAAGATGACAGAGAGGGACCTTCAAGATGGTGGAAGAGTAAGACGTGGAGATCACCTTCCTCCCCACAGATACATCAGAAATACATCTACATGCAGAACAACTCCTACATAACACCTACTGAATGCTGGCAGAGGACCTCAGACCTCCCAAAAGGCAAGAAACTCCCCACGTACCTGGGTAGGGCAAAAGAAAAAAGAAAAAATAGAGACGAAAGAACAGGGATGGGACCTGCACCTCTGGGAGGGAGCTGTGAAGGAGGAAAAGTTTCCACACACTAGGAAGGCCCTTCGTGGGCGGAGACAGGGGATGGTGGGGGGGAAGCTTCAGAGCCACAGAGGAGAGCGCAGCAACAGGGGTGCAGAGGGCAAAGCAGAGAGATTCCCACACAGAGGATCGGTGCTGACCAGCACTCACCAGCCTGAGAATATTGTCTGCTCATCCGCCGGGGCGGGTGGGGCCTGGGAGCTGAGGCTCAGGCTTTGGAGGTCAGATCCCAGGGAGAGGACTGGGGTTGGCGGCGTGAACACAGCCTGAAGGGGCTAGTGCGCAACACCAACCGAGAGGGAGTCTGGGAAAAACTCTGGAGCTGCCTAAGAGGCAAGAGACCATTGTTTCGGGCTGTGAGAGGAGAGGAGATTCAGAGCACCGCCTAAACAAGCTCCAGAGATGAGCATAAGCCCCAGCTATCAGCACGGGACACCAGAGACGGGCATGAAACACTAAGGCTGCTTCTGCAGCCACCAAGAGCCTGTGTGCAAGCAAAGGTCACTATCCACAGTTCCCCTCCCGGAAGGCTGTGCAGCCCGCCACTGCCAGGGTCCCGTGATGCAGAGACAACTTCCCTGGGAGAACACACAACGTGCCTTAGGCTGTTGCAATGTCATGCTGGCCTCTGCTGCCGCAGGCTCACCCCCTATTCCGTACCCCTACCTACCCCCGGCCTGAGTGAGCCAGAGCCCACTAATCAGCGGCTCCTTTAACCCCGTCCTGTCTGAGAGAAGAACAGAGGCCCTCAGGCGACCTACACGCAGAGGTGGGGCCAAATCCAAAGTTGAACCCCAGGAGCTGTGCGAACAAAGAAGAGAAAGGGAAATATCTTCCAGCAGCCTCAGGAGCAGCAGATTAAATCTCCACAATCAGCTTCATGTACCCTGCATCTCTGGAATACCTGAATAGACAACAAATCATCCCAAAATTGAGGCGGTGGACTCTGGGAACAACTGTAGAGTTGGGGTTTACTGTATGCGACCGACTAGTTTTTGATTTATATGGTTATCTTAGTTTAGATTTTAGTGCATGTGACACTGGTAGATTTGTTTATTGGTTTGGTTGCTCTATTAGTTTTTTAAATTTAATAATTTTTTTTAAAATTTTATTTTAATAACTTTTTACTTATTTTATTTTTTTAATTTTTTTTTCTTTCTTTCTTTTTCTCCCCCCTTTTCTTCTGAGCTGTGTAACTGACAGGGTTGTGGTGCTCTGGCTGGGTGTCAGGCCTGAGTCTCTGAGCTGGGAGAGCGAAGTTCAGGACATTGGACCACCAGAGAGCTCCCAGCCCCATGTAATATCAAATGGCAAGAGCTCTCCCACAGATCTCCGTCTCAACACTAAGACCCAGCTCCGCTCAATGACCAGCAAGCTCCAGTGCTGAACACCCTATGCCAAACAACTAACAAGACAGGAACACAACCCCAACCATTAGTAGAAAGGCTGCCTAAAATCATAATAAGGTCACAGACACCACAAAACACACCACCGGAAGGGGTCCTGCCCACCAGAAAGACAAGATACAGTCTCATCCACCAGAACACAGGCACCAGTCGCCTCCACCAGGAAGCCCACACAACCCACTGAATCAAACGTACCCACTGCGGGCAGACACCAAAAACAACGGGAACTACGAACCTGCAGCCTGTGAAAAGGAGACCCCAAACACAGTAAATTAAGCAAAATGAGAGGACAAAGAAATACACAGCAGATGAAGAAGCAAGGTAAAAACACACCAGACCAAACAAATGAAGAGGAACTGGCAATCTACCTGAAAAAGAATTCAGAATAATGAGAGTAAAGATGATCCAATATCATGGAAAGAAAATGAAGAAAATACAAGAAATGCTTAACAAGTAACTAGAAGAACTAAAGAGCAAACAAAAAATGATGAACAGCAAAATAAATGAAATTAAAAATTCTCTAAAAGGAATCAATAGCAGAATAACTGAGGCAGAAGAACAAATAAGTGACCTGGAAGATAAAATAGTGGAAATAACTACTGCAGAGCAGAATAAAGAAAAAAGAATGAAAAGAATTGAGGACAGTCTCACAGACCACTGGGACAACATTAAACGCACCAATATTTGAAGTATAGGGGTGCCAGAAGAAGAGAAAAAAAAGGGACTGAGAAAATATTTGAAGAGATTACAGTTGATAATTTCATTAGTATGGGAAAGGAAATAGTCAAAGAAGTCCAGGAAGCGCAGAGAGTCCAATACAGGATAAATCCAAGGAGAAACACGCCAAGACACATATTACTCAAACTATCAAAAATCAAATACAAAGAAAAAATATTAAAAGCAGCAAGGGAAAAGCAACAAATAATATACAAGGGAATTCCCATAAGGTTAACAGCTGACCTTTCAGCAGAAATTCTGCAAGCCAGAAGGGAGTGGCAGGACATATTTAAAGTGATGGAAGGGAAAAACTTACAACCAAGATTACTCTACCCATCAAGGATCTCACACAGATTTGACAGAGAAATTATAACCTTTATAAACAAGAAAAGCTAACAGAATACAGCACCACCAAACCAGCCTTACAACAAATGCTAAAGGAACTTCTCTAGGCAAGAAACAAAAGAGAAGGAAAAGACCTACAATAATAAACTCAAAAACAACTAAGAAAATGGTAATAGGAACATACATATCAATAATGTAAATGTAAATAGATTAAATGTTCCAACCAAAAGACATAGACTGGCATGTACCAAAATGTTCATTGCAGCTCTATTTACAATAGCCCGGAGATGGAAAAAACCTAAGCGCCCATCATCGGATGAATGGATAAAGAAGATGTGGCACATATACACAATGGAATATTACTCAGCCTTAAAAAGAAATGAAATTGAGCTATTTGTAATGAGATGGATAGACCTAGAGTCTGTCATACAGAGTGAAGTAAGTCAGAAAGAAAAAGACAAATACCGTATGCTAACACATATATATGGAATTTAAGGGAAAAAAATGTCATGAAGAACCTAGGGGTAAGACAGGAATAAAGATGCAGACCTACTGGAGAACGGACTTGAGGATATGGGGAGGGGGAAGGGTGAGTTTTGACAGGGCGAGAGAGAGTCATGGACATATACACACTAACAAACGTAGTAAGGTAGATAGCTGGGGGGAAGCAGCCGCAAGGCACAGGGATATTAGCTCGGTGCTTTGTGACAGCCTGGAAGGGTGGCATGGGGAGAGTGGGAGGGAGGGAGACGCAAGAGGGAAGACATATGGGAACATATGTATATGTATAGCTGATTCACTTTGTTATAAAGCAGAAACTAACACACCATTGTAAAGCAATTATACCCCAATAAAGATGTTTAAAAATTAAAAAAAAAAAAAAAAAAAAAAAGACATAGACTGGCTGAATGGATACAAAAACAAGACCTATAAAATTGCTGTCCACAAGAGACCCACTTCAGACCTGGGAAACATACAGGCTGATAGTGAGGGGATGGAAAAAGATATTCCACGCAAATGGAAATCAAAAGACAGCTGGAGTAGCAATTCTCATATCAGACAAAACGTATTTTAAAATGAAAACTATTACAAGAGACAAAGAAGGATACTACATAATGATCAAGGGATCAACCCAAGAAGAAGATATAACAATTGTAAATATTTACGCACCCAACATAGGAGCACCTCAATACATAAGGCAAATACTAACAGCCATAAAAGGGGAAATCAACAGTAACACAATCACAGTAGGGGAATTTAACACCCCACTTTCACCCATGGACAGATCAACCAAAATAAAAATAAATAAGGAAATACAAGCTTTAAATGCTACATTAAACAAGATGGACTTAATTGATATTTATAGGACATTCCATCCAAAAACTACAGAATACACTTTCTTTTCAAGTGCTCATGGAACATTCTCCAAGATAGATCATATCATGGGTCACAAATGAAGCCTTGGTAAATTTAAGAAAATTGAAATCGTAACAAGTATCTTTTCTGACCACAACGCTATGAGACTAGATATAAATTACAGGAAAAATATCTGTAAAAAATACAAACACATGGAGCCTAAACAATATGCTACTAAATAAACAAGAGATCACTGAAGAAATCAAAGAGGAAATCAAAAAATACTTAGAAAAAAATGACAATGAAAACACGGTGGCCCAAAACCTATGGGATGCAGCAAAAGCAGTTCTAAGAGTGAAGTTTACAGTAATACAGTCCTACCTCAAGAAACAAGAAACATCTCAAATAAACAAACTAACCTTACACCTAAAGCAATTAGAGGAAGATGAACAAAAAAACCCTGAAAGTTAGCAGAAGGAAAGAAATCATAAAGATCAGATCAGAAATAAATGAAAAAGAAAAATGAAGGAAACGATAGCAAAGATCAATAAAACTAAAAGCTGGTTCTTTGAGAAGATAAACAAAATTGATAAACTAGACTCATCAAGGAAAAACGGGAGAAGACTCAAATCAACAGAATTAGAAATGAAAAAGGAGAAGTAACAACTGATATTGCAGAACTACAAAGGCTCATGAGAGATTACTACAATCAACTCTATGCCAATAAAATGGACAACCTGGAAGAAATGGACAAATTCTTAGAAATGCACAACCTTCCAAGACTGAACCAGGAAGAAATAGAAAATATGAACAGACCAATCACAAGAACTGAAATTTAAACTGTGATTAGAAATCTTCCAACAAACAAAAGCCCAGGACCAGATGGATTCACAGGCAAATTCTATCAAGCATTTAGAGCAGAGTTAACACCCATCCTTCTCAAACTCTTCCAAATTATAGCAGAGGGAGGAACACTCCCAATCTCATTTTAGGAGGCCACCATCCCTCTGTTACAAAAACCATACAAAGATGTTAAAAAAAAAAAGAAAATGACAGGCCAATAGACGCAAAAATCCTCAACAAAATACGAGCAAACAGAATCCAGTAGCACATTACAAGGATCATACACCATGATCAAGTGGGGTTTAGCCCAGGAATGCAAGGATTCTTCAATATATGCAAATCAATCAATGTGATACACCATATTAAAAAACTGAAGGAGAAAAACCATATGATAATCTCAATAGAGGCAGAAAGAGCTTTTGACAAAATTCAACACCCATTTATGACAAACACTCCCCAGAAAGTAGGCACAGAGTGAACCTCCCTCAACAAAATAAAGGCCATGTATGACAAACCCACAGCCAACTTCATTCTCAATGGTGAAAAACTGAAACCATTTCCTCTAAGATCAGGAACAAGACAAAGTTGCCTACTCTCACCACTTTTATTCAACATAGTTTTAGAAGTTTTAACCATAGCAATCAGAGAGGAAAAAGAAATAAAAGGAATCCAAATTGGAAAAGAAGAAGTAAAACTGTCACTGTTTGCAAATGACATTATACTATACATAGAGAATCCTAAAGATGCTACCATAAAACTACTAGAGCTAATCAATGAATTTGGTAAAGTAGCAGGATCCAAAATCAGTGGACAGAAATCTCCTGCATTCCTATAAACGAATGATGAAAAATGTGAAGGAGAAATTAAGGAAACACTCCCATTTACCATTGCAACAAAAAGAATAAAATACCTAGGAATAAACCTACCTAAGGAGACAAAAGACCTGTATGCAGAAAATTATGGCACTGATAAAAGAAATTAAAGATGATACAAACAGATGGAGAGATATACCATGTTCTTGCATTGGAAGAATCAACATTTTGAAAATGACTATACTACACAAAGCAATCTACAGATTCAATGCAATCCCTATCAAACTACCAATGGCATTTTTCACAGAACTAGGATAAAAAATTTCACAATTTGTATGGAAACACAAAAGACCCCAAAAAGCCAAAGCAATCTTGAGAAAGAAACACGGTGCTGGAGGAATCAGGCTCCCTGGCTTCAGACTATACTACAAAGCTACAGTAATCAAGATAGTACCGTACTGGCACAAAAACAGAAATATAGATCAATGGGACAGGATAGAAAGCCCAGATATAAACCCACACACCTATGGTCAGCGTATCTTTGATAAAGGAGCAAAGAATATACAACAGAGAAAAGACAGCCTCTTCAATAAGTGGTGCTGGGAGAACTGGACAGCTACATGTAAAATAATGAAATTAGAACACTCCCTAACACTATACACAAAAATAAACTCAAAATTGATTAAAGACCTAAATGTAAGGCCAGACACTATAAACTCTTAGGGGAAAACATAGGCAGAAGAGTCTATGACATAAATCACAGCAAGATCCTTTTTGACCCACCTCCTAGAGAAATGGAAATAAAAATAAACAAGTGGGACCTAATGAAACTTAAAAGCTCTTGTACAGCCAAGGAAACTATAAAAAAGACAAAAAGACAACCCTCAGAATGGGAGAAAATATTTGCAAACAAAGCAACTGACAAAGGATTAATCTCCGAAATATACAAGCAGCTCATGTAGCTCAATATTTAAAAAACAAACAACCCAATCCAAACATGGGCAGAAGACCTAAATAGACATTTCTCCAAAGAAGACATACGGATGGCCAACAAACACATGAAAGGATGCTCAACGTCACCAATCATTAGAGAAATGCAAATCAAAACTACAATGAGGTATCACCTCACACCAGTCAGAATGCCCATCATCAAAAATCTACAAATAATAAGTGTTTGACAGGGTATGGAGAAAAGGGAACCCTCTTGTACTGTTGGTGGGAATGTAAATTGACACAGCCACTATGGAGAACAGTATGGAGGTTCCTTAAAAAACTAAAAATGGAACTACCATATTACCCAGAAATCCCACTACTGGGCATATACCCTGAGAAAACCATAATTCAAAAAGTGTCATGTACCACAATGTTCATCGCAGCTCTATTTACAATAGCCAGGACATGGAAACAACCTAAGTGTCCATCGACAGATGAATGTATAAGGAATATGTGGCACATATATACAATGGAATATTACTCAGTTATAAAAATAAATGAAATTGAGTTATTTGTAGTGAGGTGGATGTACCTACAGTCTTTCATACAGAGTGAAGTAAGTCAGAAAGAGAAAAACAAATACCGTATGCAAACACATATATATGGAATCTAAAAAAAAAAAAATTTTTTTTTGAAGAACCTAGGGGCCAGACAGGAATAAAGACGCAGATGTAGAAAATGGACTTGAGGACACGGGGAGGGGGAAGGGTAAGCTGAGACGAAGTGAGATATACACTACCAAATGTAAAATAGATGGCTAGTGGGAAGTAGCTGCATAGCACAGGGAGATCAGTTCGGTGCTTTGTGACGACCTGGAGAGGTGGGATAGGGAGGGTGGGAGGGAGATGCCAGAGGGAGGTGATATGGGGATACATGTATACGTACAGCTGATTCACTTTGTTATACAGCAGCGACTAACACAACAATGTAAAGCAATTATACTCCAATAGAGATGTTAAAAAAAAATGTACACAAATAAACATGTGTCGACTGATTGAAAAAAAAAAAAAGATGACAGCCTCAAAGACAACACCTAGCATGCATATTGAGTACTGAGGCAGAGTCATGATTACTGGACAAGTCTTTAAAGCAGTGGTTCCAAAAGAGGGTTTGAAAGAGATATATCATAAAGTGCTGTTTGAGGTGAGGGTAAGGGCAGACAGTGAAAGCATCGGTTCTAGAAAGTTCTCACGTGACTGCTGCATACCTGCTTCTGAGAAACATTGCTTTAGATGCTGCTCACCTGTAAGCGGCCCAAACATTAGAATCATCTGCAGCAGTAGTTATCCAAATGTGGTCCCCAGACCAGCAGCAATAGCATCACATGGGGACTTGATAATAATACAAATTCTGGGGGCCTGCTCAGAACTACAGATTTAGAAACTGGGGAGGAGTCTTGTAACCTGTATTTTAACAAGTCCCCCAGGTGGTTATGATGCATACAGTTAGAGAACCACTGCACTAGCATACAACCGAATGGGCTCTGAAGGGCAGTGAAGGAAATTGTCATCTTTAAAATACTCAGCAGACTCAGAGGAGGAAGTTCCCCTCAAAATTAAATTTTACCTGGGGCATGTCCTACTGCTACCTAGTTAAAAAAATGTTTTTAATGGGATTCCCTGGTGGCACAGTGGTTAAGAATCCGCCTGCCAATGCAGGGGACACGGGTTTGAGCCCTGGTCCAGTAAGATCCCACATGCCACGGAGCAACTAAGCCCGTGCGCCACAACTACCAAGCCTGCGCTCTAGAGCCCATGCGCCACAACTACTGAAGCCCATGCGCCTAGAGCCTGTGCTCCGCAGAAAGAGAAGCCACCACAATGAGAAGCCCGAGCACTGAAACAAAGAGTAGCCCCTGCTTGCTGCAACTAAAGAAAGCTTGCATACAGCAACGAAGACCCAACACAACCAAAAATAATAAATAAAATAAATAAATTTATAAACAAAAAAAGGAAATGCATAATAAAAAAAGACCCTTCACAATCCAGCCCCAATTAAAAAAAATGTTTTAAATCTTTTTCCCCCTTCCAGTTTTATTTATAAATGATGACCTTTTCAATGGCTCCTTGGCTGATGGTTTGTGTGGGCAGCATCAGAGTAGCATCTCCTGAGTGGACGCCTGCATCTTCCACGTGTTCAGAGATGGCATGGGAGATGACCTGGCCAAAAGAAGATTTGCAAAAGAAGTGTCAGCTCTTCTTCAATGAATCTACTGCCTGACCCATCCCCCCAATTCTAACAGATGCCTCCAGCATTGAGCAGTTTCTTTGCTAAGTCTCTGATGAGAGAAGTAGAAAGAGCTGCACATGTAGCGTCACCAAGCCTCCCTGTGCAGTGACAGATCACCTCTAAGGGCAGCTGAGAGTGTCTGAAAGCTTACCTCCCTCTTCCATTGATTAGAATAGTTATTAATACCAGGAAAAGAAGGCAACTAAGCCAATTCATAATGACTTTTAAAAATGGATAGGAAAATAAAGCATTTGGGGGGCACTGGAGATAGCTTTATCTTTTCCTTCCAGGTTAAGATTTAAACACTGGAAAAGAAAAGATGGGAGAGGTCAATATCTAGCTTAGGTAAATGTCATAATTTAGATGGATCAGAAAGAAAATGTAAGATCTAAAGATCAAGAGATCTTTATCAGCCCCACACTCTAACCAACTGAGCTAACTGGCCACCTACAAGAGATCTTTAAACTGAAATTTGAGACAGGAAGGAAGCAAGAGGAAAATATTCTTGTCCTCTTTTAGAGGTAAGAAAACCAAGGCAATATAAGAATAAATAACCCAAGTACATGTGACTGCTATGTGACCAAGTCAGGATTTTGAACACTTATCTGTCAGATTGCAAAGTTTACGGTCTCAACCACAATAACCTGAATGTTAACAGTATGTGTGTCTTTGGAAAATGATAAAGCTGAGAGTGGGGGAGAATAATTGGGTGGCTGTAAAAGACTTAAATAAATTACAGTGAAGATTTGTTTATCAGATTTATAGATGATTTAAAGCAGAGTGACATTTGAGTCCCGGTACTCCTGCTGTCACTTATGAGTTCTGTGACCTGGGTGAGATACTTTATCTCCTTAGCCTTGGTTTCTGATAAGATAGGAATAACAATGGTATCTGCCTCACAGAATATTTGTAAGGATAAAACAGAACACATAAACAGTGCCTGGCATGATATTTAGTGCAGAGTAAGTGCTCAAATTTTTTATACTGTCTAGAAATGGGGAGGCAACACCTCACTGAACTCTGAAAAAAAGTTACATGTCTGAAGTACTAGGTCCACTTCTGAGTGTGACTGTTTAAAAGTTATGTGAATAACCTGGAACACTTCCAAAAGGAGTCCAGGATGATAAGCAATGGTCAAGGTCTAAGAGAATCTTAGGGCAGGAGCACATCCTAGCAAAATGGAACCAAATCAGGCCAACTGACCAGCATTACTTTACCAGCACAATATTTGAAAAAACATAAATATCTGTAGGCCAGTCTTACATTCTCCACTTCCACATTGGTATGATCACATTCCTCTTATTTTATACCTCAGTCTCAAATACATGTATGTTCAAGTGGGAAAGAATATATATATATATATATATATATATATATGCTCCATAACTCTGGAGGCCAGCAGGTCAGGGATGAAAATTCTAGGGAAGCAGACCTTAGTTCAAGAGAAGGAATATATTAGATGTCCAAGAAGTAAAAGCAAAACCAAAACAAAACAATATATGTACGTCATCTTACAACTTTTTATGCTCTGTATAACCAAGAGTTAAACAGAAAGCAAATGACCACTTTCCAGGGTTGCTGTGAAGAAAATTCTCATCCTTGGGGAGTAAGGGGTTGAAATAAATGATATCTAAGGGTGCTTAAACTCTAGATTATAGGATAAGAGGTCATCCTTACTATATATATAGTATTTTTTTGAAACAACCTTGATTTGAACTGTTAATCTGGAAAAAAAAAAAAAAAGACCAAAACAAAGAAACAAAAAAAGCTTTAACATGCTTTATTAGTACAACTTGAAAACTAAAGGAAAGAATTCTTATACTTTCATTTCTCCCTGAAGTTTGAGGCATTCATTGTATTAGTGATACAAGATGTGATATGGTAAGCCAATTTTATGTTATTATCTTTACCCACCCTACTCTGTTTAGTTTTGCTTTTATTAACCCAATAAAAAGGAGAAGGATGGAAAAATCAAGAGAGAAGAAAAACTAGGGATTCAATTAGGAACTTCAGAAAGAAAAGTTTTGGATGTTTTTCTAATATCCATTGAAATAAAAAAGGAAACACCAAGAGAAAAGAAAATGAGAGAGAAAATCTATTCAAAAAGAACGAGTACAGGATGATACTTTTTAATATCATCAAAGAGAAAATCTAACAGTATGAAAAGCAGAAGATATGATACCCATGACACATCAAATGAATTGTCAGTGAAATGGAACAATTTTTTTGACTGAGCGGACTTGTCCATTATTTTTAGAGATCTGTTTTGTAGAAATCACGATGTCTAATCTGAGTTACGTTTCTAAATTGCCAAGAAAAACATTCTGATGGGAAGGCAGGAAGAAGGGGTGGGAGATAAAGCACTTACTCTTCCATCTCTGCCAACAGCATCCATTTCCACTTCTCGGGCCCCCTCAATAAATTTTGTCAGCACCACTGGGTGTTCCTGTCACCGAGGAAAACAGAAGGGCAGAAACTTTAGCTGAAGTTACATGTATGGGGTCAAGTAAATCATGTACCTTAAGTCAGCACCACGGCAATACTTGAAAAAAAAAACAATGCTCAACATACTACACAAACTCATTAGCCAGTTTGTTTGGTAAGAACACGGTCATTCTCTGCTAACAGTGAGGAAGAGGAAATCTTTCTCCAATTTTCAGTTCTCAGTGAATTGAACATGAGTTTTGAAATTTCAAACATCGACTTCTAGGTGAGTTAGAGAAAAGAGGAGGCTAAGGAGAGGGCAGAATGAGGTTGCTTTTCTGTCTCCAGAGTTATAAATATCTCTCTATTTTATTTATAATTATATATCAATATTGGTTCAGGTTTTTCCTCTCTTCCTATGCTTATCTTTTCTAAGCACTACAATGCCCTCAGTTAGTTCTCTGTATAAGAATTGTGAATGAACTTAGAAGGAGAGCAGCATTTTGTTTCAGTTCTATTAGGCCAAAGATGGAATTATTTACATGGAATCGACATGCTTTAAATCACTTCTAAAGTGTGACATTTGTGACTGCAAAATCAAACATTTTTCTATATAAATCTTAAAATGTTCTCCCTCTCTCACTGTTTCAGACCCCTTATTATTCTTGATGTTCTTCCCACACTCAGTTCCTTCACGACAGTGCTGCAATGCCCTCCGCATCTTGATCACTAGGTGCTTCTCCAGACTAAAAGAAGTGGTTGAATGAAGGCCTCCAGGATTTAGGCATCTCTTCTCCCCTGCCCCAGGCACCAGCAACCGGCACCACTTGCTGTTTTCTTACCAGACCCTGCCTTTACCTGTCTCCATGCCTCTCTTCCACAAATGCACTCCACCTTCTCTCCTCAGCTTCATCTTTCAAATTTCAACCCATCCTTCAAGGCCTAGCTTCAATGCCACCTCCTCCCTGAAGGCTTCTCTGAACATGTCTTTTTGCTCTGAACACTAACTCCTTTTGGCCACTACCTTGGAGTTTATCATCTTATGCATATGTGTTAGATATATCTAAAATACAAGCAAAAATAAACAAACGGGACCTAATTAAATTCAAAAGCTTTTGCACAGCAAAGGCAACCATAAACAAAACGAAAAGAAAACCTACAGATTGGGAGAAAATATTTGCAAATGATGTGACTGACAAGGGATTAGTCTCCAAAATTTACAAACTGCTCATGAGGCTTAATATCATCAAAAGAAGCAACCCAATCAAAAAATGGGCAGAAGACCTAACTAGACATTTCTCCAAAGAAGACATACAGATGGCCAAGAGGCATGTGGAAAGATGTTCAACATCGCTAATTATTAGAGAAATGAAAATCAAAACTACAATGAGATATTACCTCACACCAGTCAAAATGGCTATCATCAAAAAATCCACAAACAATAAATACTGCAGAGGGTGTGGAGAGAAAGGAACCTTCCTACACTGTTGGTGGGAATGTAAATTGGTACAGCCACTATGGAGAACAGTATGGAGGTTCCTTAAAAAACTAAAAATAGAGCTACCATATGACCCTGCAATCCCACTCCTGGGCATATATCCGGAGAAAAAGATGGCTCAAAAGGATACACGTACCCCAATGTTCATTGAAGCACTGTTTACAATAGCCAAGACATGGAAGCTACCTAAATGTCTATTGACAGATGAATGGATAAAGAAGATGTGGTATATTTATACAATGGAATATTACTCAGCCATTAAAAAGAATGAAATAATGCCATTTGCAGCAACATGGATGGACCTTGAGACTGTCATACTGGCTGAAGTAAGTCAGACAGAGAAAGGAATATTGTACGATATGCCTTACATGTAGAATCTAAAAAGAAATGATACAAATGAGCCTATTTACAAAACAGAAACAGACTCACAGACTTACAGAGCGAACTTATGGTTACCAGGGGGGAAGGATGGGGGGAAGGGATAGTCAGGGAGTTTGGGATCAACATGTACACACTGCTGTATTTAAAATGGATAACCAAAAAGGACCTACTGTATAGCACAGGGAACTCTGCTCAATGTTATGTGGCAGCCTGGATGGGTGGGGAGTTTAGGGGAGAATGGATACAGCCATATGTATGGCTGAGTCCCATTGCTGTGCACCTGAAACTATCACAACATTGCTAATCGACTATACTCCAGTATAAAATAAAAAGTTAAAAAAATGTAATATATCTTATATCCTTTAACAGAACATTTTAAATAGAAATGAATTTTGTAAAAAAATTCAAAATAACCAATGTCTCAAGCCATAAATAAGCTTCTCTCTTCTTAAATTTATTATTAAATGAAGAAATTTTACCCACTTCCTTTTCTTCAAAGGCCTATCGGACATGGAAAATTTTTTTCATCTCTGTTTCCTCTTTTTTAAAATATTGGATGTTTACTGTTGGCAGGCCTGGTAGAGCTGTGTTGAGACTTACGTGGGAATTTTTCTGTATATTATAATAACAATGTAACTGCAAACAAAGATAAAGTTTAACAGCTGTCTTAGTCTCTCTAGCCAAGCCTAACACAGGGGTTCTTGTTCAAGTGATTTATTGAGGGAGTGAGAAAAGCAGGATGGGGCAGCAGGAAAAAACTAGGAAGTTCGTGGTCTCAGTAGGGACTGGATTTGGCCTTACCACAGAGGGAGCTCTGAGTTGCAGTACAGAGTAAGTCCCATCTTGAGGCAAAGGGCAGTCACTGTCCAGCATTTTGAGCATGGTGGTAAGGTGAGGGATCTTGCCTCCTGGTTGACAGAGGCTCCCACTTGACTGAGAATAGTTATCCTGAGAAGTAGAGCTGGGAGGTGTCATCAGCTACCATAGCAGTTGGGGGATGGGTGCCCCCACTGGTAAAGGGATCTAAGGGGGGCAACAACAGCATCCTCCATCCTGGCCAATTGAACACATTTATGAAATAGCCCTTAATATGTTGAGGAAGAAAATTTCTTAATAAATTTCAGTCTTTCAGCAACGTTATACATTGTTGGCCCTCTTAAAGCACTTCTTTCCTTAGGTGTCCATGATCACCTTTTCATACTTCTTTCTCAGCCTCCTTTGTGGTTCTTTCTTCCCTGCTCAGCTATTAAATGCCAGTATTCCTTTCATCTGTCTTAACTGTTCCTTTTCCTCTATACTATCCCAGGTGATTGCTTCCAATCTCAAAACTTCAATTACAATGATATGCTATTGACTTCCAAATCTATATCTACATCTCTGTCTTTAGCCACGATCTTGATCTTCAATTCCAATTCTATGTAACCCTCTGCTTTCAGAACATCTCTACTTGGACTTCTCACAGGCATCTCACACTCAAAAGGTCAAATATTACATATATGATTTCCCCCTCTAAAATTTCTCCCTTAAGTGTTCCTTGTTTCAATAAATGGTACCACTGTCCATCCAGCTGTCTAAGGCAGAAACTCAAGAATCATCTCTTATCCTCTCTCACCCTCCACCTCCATCCATTCACAACCTCAATACACATTCTCAATATTTCTAGAACACATGCACTTCTCTCCATCTTTACTACCATTACTCTGATCCAAGGCACTGTCATCTCTACCCTGAGCTACACAACAGCCCCCTAACCTCCTTCCATGAATTCAGACTTGTCCCAGATTTTACTCTCTATACTATAGAAGAGTGATCTTTCTTTTTTTAACTTTCAATTGCTCTTTTTTTTTTTAGTTGAAGTATAGTTGATTTACACTATTGTGTTAGTTTCAGGTATACAGCGTAGTGATTCAGTATTCAGAAAATATGACTAAAATCCACCTCAGTATATAACTGACAAGGTTCTCTTTATCTGCTCCTTGTCTTTCTGCTTTTCTACCATCGTTATAATCAACACTCCCCACCATGTTTGGCATCCTAGCCATATAAATGAATGCTTTATCAGTTTCTAGAAACTTCATGCTCTTTCTCAGCTTCAGGCCTTTACATATGCTGTTCTTTCTTCCTACTCGCACACAATGTAAACCTTTTAACTCTGAATCAACCATTTGGAATCAATTTAAAAGTCCCTTCTTCAAGGACTGGACCCCGATACTTTTACACTCTCCTTCAACATCATGTATTTTCTCTATTGCAATGCTCATCATATTTAATTATAATTATTTGATGTCTGATGTCCCTAGTAAAGAGATTCCTCTGTGAGACTATCTTTCCATGAATGTAACCCCTGATACTGAGAACAATGTCATTATATAGCAGGTGCTAAGTATGAATGGATACATAAATAGATCAATGATTAATGGGGGCTAGTTTTACTCTAGATTCACTGAATTGAGAATCCCAGATTCTGCTGTAGTTTGATGGGGAGACTTGAACCAGAAGTACTCCTTTAAGACATCTCTATTATAAAACTTTGGCCCTGTAAGGATTCTATCCACCTGCTAGCAGAAAAAAAATATTTAAAAAATATTCTACCAAGTAGAGGCCCTATAAGATACACTGTCCCAGACAGAGAACACCTGCCTCATCACTCACATGAGACCAGCTGGGTCAGGCTGCTGGTTTCTCAAAAGATGAGTGTGGCAGGACCCCTTGCAGGGAGTGAGATAGAGAAGAGGACAGTATCTCACTCCAGAGCACATTAATGAAAACTGGCCCTTTGGAGAGAGTCCCTCCTCAGTTATCTGACTTTCACACAAAAGTGAATTCAAAATCCACTTGGTTTCTTTTTTATACTCTGTCTCTTCTCACTCTTTATCCTTATGCACTCTTTTCACTGAACAAATTTCCTTGGGGAGCAACTGCCACGCAGAAACGAAGCCCAGCTTCCTGTGTGCAGGAACAGTTCATGCTCTTTATTCCTCTTTCAAATGCCTCTGATTTCACTCTTTGGCTCCCTCCAAACTCCACTTGCCTAATATCAAACTCTTCTCTATGAGTTGTGTTTTCTCTCATTCTCTCCTTTTTTTTTTTTTTTCTTTTAGCCCTATCTAGCTTTTGAAAGCTTTTAAAAAGAAAACATTACTTTTATCCTCTACAGTACAAGGTCTGCAGATCAATAACCCCACTGGGTAAATCTTAAATGGATTACACTCAGGTAACGCCGAAGGAGAAAGTAAAAGCTGGGGCAGTGGAGAAAGCTGGTTGAGTGAACACAGAATTATAACCATTTTTATTAACTTACAAATGGAATGTACCAAAATGAAAAAAATCAATAGGTGAGTGAGGGGATTTACTATTGAAGTTGCAGGATTGACTAAGGCAAAGAAAGGCTCTCCAGGTGTGAGAATTAAAAATCAGGGAAGCCTTCACTTGTTCGTGATGACAATGGTTGGGCTGCCCTTGAGGCTGGGAATCCCATGGATAACTTGACCAGCATTTAACTCATTAACAGACAAGTTTGTGCTTATGCAGCCTTGCTCTTGGAGACTAAAATCGTATAAATCTCTGTTCTGATCAAATATTCACTGGTCTTCCTCTTCTTCCACTAACCCTAAGGATCCAAATATAATTAAATGCATATGTGTTTTCTCATTTCTATATTTAGGACTATAATGGGTAGAAGAAAAAAGGAAAAACATCATAACATCCTGTGCAAAGAAAAACAACATAAAAACAAGGTAGCAATTAACAGAAAAGGTAAAAGTCACCAGAAGGAAACAGGACACTACCTGAGAGACTCTAGTGGCCTCCTCTAGGAATTTTTTCATCTCATCCTCGGAGAATACCACATTCATGGCAGACCCACTGGGTAAGGAGGGGGAAAAAAAAGAGGTCAGTTTCTTTTACCACTTCAGAAGTAAAGCATGCTAGAATTGATCGCTTCTCAGAACAGTTCCAGGCAGCCTCTAGTTCCAGACTAGGCTAAGTAAGAAGGTGTCTCTTTCTACATTGAGACTTTATGTAATCAACAGGACAATCAACCAAAGTAAAAAGTCCCCAATGTTGGGGATGAGGAAGGGGGGTGGGATACATGATAATGCCCAAAGAGAACCATGGTAGCTCTTAGCGATGGCACATCCCCAAGGTCCACCCTTTCTGATTTATTGTTTTAACTCTCTTCTGGTTCCAGGTAACACTTATACTGTAACAGGATTCATCCCAGGATCTAGCTTTCTAAACTTGTGTCTTCAGAGTTCATTACCCATAGCTGATCTTAACCCACAAGTATGCTGTCAAAGCAGGTCATTCTACTATCTCAGCTGGGTTACCAAAGAATCAACTTTTTAGTAACATTTGCAAATATAATGTACGGTATCTGACTGAAATGTATTCAGCTGTGTCCTTTCAAATTCTTGAGAAAGAATACTATCTGAAATCAATTTACTCTGAATTTTGGCATTTTCAGAGTGGGATGGGAGGGGAGGAAAGAAGGAAGACTAAGCAGAAGGGAAGAAATAAGGAAGAAAAATATCACTTTCCACTTCCTTTTAAAAGTAACTTTTTCTTTACCTTTTCTACTATATTGCAAATTTTATGCTTGAAGAGCTTTCAATTTCTTCAGCTATTTAAGACACGAAGGCTAAGGTCCTAATGACGCTGATAATTCACAGTATAGGGAACTAAAAAAAAGATACGGATTGCAATGATGTGAGGGAGCACAGTAGTCAGAGCGAGCCCCCCTTAAATGCCTGTGTTGTTTAAATTAACTTACATTAATACCTCAGAGAAGCAGTAGTATTGGACTGTGGTTTACCAAAATGTCACTTAAAGAAAAAGGAAAGTTTCCCACCTCACTTGAAATTTTTCATTATTTTAAAGGATCCCATCTCACATTCCATTTACACTTTCAAACTGTGCACAACAAATTACGTTTCTCTTATTATCCCCTGTTCAGTGAAGTAGCTCTTTATATGTGGTAACATCTGAAGAGAGTGACAATTGACGACTTCTCCTTTGATGACAGAACTTAGTTTCAAAGTTTATTATAAAAGACACTGTCCATGAACTCCAACATTGTAATTCATTTATTTAAAAAATCTAATCTCAAAAAAAAAATATTCAAACCATAGGCACCATCGGAAGGTGCTGACAACAGTCAAAGATAAGCTGTCATTTCTGGGTATCAGAGAACAGATGCTGGTGAGAGATATCCCAAGTTTGTTTTGTTTTGTTTTTTTAAATTGTCCTCTTCTCTAATGTAAAGCTATCCTCCTCCATTTGGCAAGGAGATGCCCTAAGCCATGCTCCTAAGATGCAGGATTGGAGACACTGTGTTGTCACTCCCTGAAGGAAAAGCATTAGGCTGAAGAACTGTGCACAGGTCTTCACTCTGGCTGTGTTGGTATGGGGATTGTCGATGGATTTACAAATTACTACACATCAAAGCCTAGTGCTGTTAGCATACAGAATGCAGTTCTGTGTCTCCTGACTTTTAAATAATAGTTTTAGAAAACAATATATTACCTCAAAACATAGGAAGGTCTCAACAAGCAGGGGTAGCCCACTGACTTCGCAAATTCCAATGCCTCATTCTAATTAATAGAAACAACAACAACAAAATGCATGAATAGTTTAAAATATTCAATAAAAATGCAGAATGGTATCGTTAGAACAAGTGGTAACCCAACTCCTTTTATTCTTTCTCCCAAAAGACACCACCAAAATGTAAACTGGACACCAAAATACATAAAACTTCTAGTTTCTAATTCTAAATATCAAGCTAGTTCAAAAATAGTTTGAACTTCTTTTCATTGTTGGAATCAGTGAGAATACTCCTGTCAATTTATAACCAGCATTTAACTGCAATCATGGAAACTCAGCAACTTTAAAGTAAATTCACTGAACATAGTGCATTCTCTGTGCCCTGCAGTTAGCATGTGCAGTAGTTAACGTTCAGGTTATGACTCTTCAAAATGGAACATTAAAAACAGACTCGTGTTTCTCTCCTTACCAAAGTGTTAACAGCTTTCCATGGTGCCTGAGACACCTTCAGCTCGTCCAAGACAGCTGAGAAGATGGAGCGATCCTCAGCCCTGTCGATCTGCAGAGGGCTCGTGCCCATGATCTTGACACCGTTCTTGTACAGGGGGACTGCCAGGTTGTTTGGAATCTGGCCCCCGACTGATATGATACAGCCACCACATGCCTGAAAAATATGTCCTCGATATCAGCCACTGGATAATGAACAACTGTGCTAATACTGCCTCTGTTGCCTTCCTGAGAATGCTGAATGAACATGAGTGTGATATTTTCATTATTCCCATCAATGAATATATTGTTATGCCACAAAGAGGTAAACGGATTCAGTCCTGACTTTCCAGGCACTTACCTGCTAAAGTCTTTGTAAGACTCCCATACAACTAACTACACATGATAACCATGTAAGACTCCCATAAAACTACACGTGATTACCGTGCACGACTTCCATACAGCTGCATGTAAACGTGTGACATTTGCATGTGTGGCAATTAAAATAAAATTAAGTCAATGAACATTTCCATCCTGTACTTTACATTATAATCAACTAATTCTTGAACTACTGTTGTAATTTCTTAAATGGATACAGATCTCTCCTTTTAACATTCCCCTCTGCTGTTCCTCTCCACCCCAGCACTTCACATTCAGATTAATCATTCAAAAGACTGCTTCACCAAGTTACTCCTATACTCGGAGTTCTCCAAAGGTTTCCTTTGCCTAAAGGATATAGTGTTAACTCATTACCACTGGGGCCATCAAGACTTTCCAGTCTTATCTATGATCACTTCTGTCAGCCCCAGGAAAACTACCTACCCACTGTCCCCACCTTCGTGCATTCCCACCAGCAAGCTTTCTCAGTCCATGTAATCTTTCCCTGCCTGTTTCCTTTCTCCCTTCTCCTTTCCCTTATCAATTTTCTAACCATCCCTAAAGTCCAGTCTAAATCCTACCTCTCATTGTGACATCCTGCGTCCTTTACTGCTGCTTGGTACCTGTCAACAGTACCCAGAACTCGTTTTAATTCCTATTTCCTTATTATTTGCCTTACAAGCAGTCCCTGAATCATTAAACTTAATCTCCCATGAGCAGTCAAAACTCCAAGATTTTTTTCTTAAAAGCCCACCAAATCTCAAATGTTCTTGAGACTAGTGGTATAGAGGTGAGGGTGAGCCAAAGAGGGATGGTGGGGAACTGGGTTTGGACTTAAGTCCCTCCTCTTCTTGGTTCCCTCCGTGAAACTCTCCCTGAGGTTCAATCTCTTTGTCTGTAAAATTAGGATAATACCTGCCTACTTCATAAGGTTCCTATGTATGGAGATCAAATAAGATAATAAACATTAAAGGTGTTACTACATTATAAGTTATAAATAAGACATTATTATTTATATTAGAAAATATTACAATATCTGATAGGCCATTGATCTGGGCGTAATTTGTGTTTGCTTTAATGACCTACTAATGAATGTTGCTGAAGTAATACATATGTGCCAAATGTATTTTGTCATTATTTGAAGTTATTCTGAAATATTTTTTAAAGGGATGAAGCTCATTTCTCTCTGATAAGAGAAATTACATACTGCCTAAGCAAACACCCGGCAATTGAGTGCTTAAATTCATTGTAAACATTATGGAAAATAACAGTCCACATTTCTGCATATTTATAAGTACACTTAAACTGCTTTTATCGTCATTTTTTATGTTCAATATCCATTTTTTGCAAAACCTTTAATAAATATTATTCTAACTATAGTATTTTTATTTGCTTATTATTTTTAGTTTATTAGCAGCATTAATATTTTAGAAGCCTAGAAACTAATTCCTCAATTAAATATGTAGAAAAGTCTCTTATGTGAAAGACTTCAAAATCAATTCTAAAATTAAGGGAGAAGTAGCCAGTTAGCAAATATCAGAGTCAATTAGACTAAATAGGTACTTACAGTTGAATAAAAAGGCTCTAAGTAATAAATATATCAATATTTTCAAAAATAACTCTATGGAATTGATTTTTATTTTTCAATAAATCAACACATTTAAAAACAATAATAATATGCACTGCTACTATTTACTAAGTACATTACTGTATACCCTAGACGATGTTTTGACTTTCATGGTCATGGTATCACTTTGAGGCAGTTATTACTAACCCCATTTTGCAATTAAATAAACTGAGGCTTGGTGAAGGTGAAATGACTTGCGCATTTTTCTCATCTAGCAAATACAGACTTACTTGAACTCAATTCTACGTATTGTAAAGCAGTTATGCTTACCTAATATACCAAATCTTTGAATCTGAAGCTAACCCTGTTTTTCTGGCTGGTTTCAAAGGTAGTGAATGTTAGAAGTTAGTAGAAGAGCAATTTCTAAAACACTCTTTTTGGAAAGTGGTAGATAGAAAAACATTCACTGCAAAACCCTATTCTCGTCATTGACCTCCAGAAATAAAGACCATCATTTGGAAGACAAATCACATCCATAGGAATGTTTTAGAGTAATGGTGTGATGGTTTGTGCAGGTTTTGCCTGTACAGCAAAGAGAATTCAGTAGAAGAGAACATTTATGGGATGAAGTTAATAGATGAGAGTTTTGTGGAAAAATTTTATCTTAAATTGGCCCCAACTCCAAGCACAGAACTTGTAGGGACTTAGGGAAGAGGATCTGGTACCCCACACAGATAAATTATTATCATACATATTGATACAATCACACAAATAGTTTCAAGTAACTTTCTGAAATAAAATATTCTAAAATTCAGATTTGTTTCCCAGATTTCTAAATACTTTAGGCCTAAAGTAATTCCATTAGTGTCCCAAAGTTCTACCGATGTTACCTAGATTTGTTTGTAGTATTTTTACCCAGCTTAGTTTCTTAGTTTTTTAAACCTGATATCACAAAGCTAAGGTATCACTGCACAAAAACATTTCTGAAATAATCTTTAACCTGAAATTTATTTTTAGCAGTGAGGAATGAAAAGAAAATTCTTCAAATTTATTTGAGAACATCTCAATTTCCCTTAGACACTAATCTCTTTGGTCAGTCCTTATTTTTATAAACAAATTAAATGCTGTATTATTGACAGAATACAATGTAAGAAAACTTGTCTTACTAACCGAAATAGCATTTACTCCATCAAAAAATAGCCTTGATTTTTGTAATTTCATGTATTATCTCTAATTTACAAGCCTCCACTATTTATATTCTGTCAGTGAGGTTGATCATGCACTATTTTTTAGTAATTTGCATTTTAGTAAAACATTTTTAACATTTCAGACAGAATCTTAAGCTTATACTTAATTACAATTAAACCAAATGCTAGGAATGAACCACAGTCCTGGTTTAGAGTGATGCATTTACCTGATGGGTTTTGCCTGTCACTAATTAATGTCTGTCACTCTTTCATTCACTTAACTCAAGTTGTAGTAGAGGTACGATTGTCTACATATACATATGGTATTAGGTGTTAAAAATAGGAGAATTATATCAGTAAGTAGAGTACATATCTATGGGGTATGATCCAGTAAATTATACATCATAAAAGCAAGAAAAATTGTATAATCAGGACTCAAATCAGACAGGGACATCATAAGGTGTCAAATATGTTGCCTGGTATTTTTGTTTGTTTGTTTTGAATACTTGAATTGTATTTAATTTATTTTTTTATACAACAGGTTCTTATTAGTCATCCATTTTATACGCATCAGTGTATACAAGTCAATCCCAATCGCCCAATTCATCACACCCCCACCCCCAACCCCCGCAGCTTTCCCCCCTTGGTGTCCACATGTTTGTTCTCTACATCTGTGTCTCAACTTCTGCCCTGCAAACTGGTTCATCTGTACCATTTTTCTAGGTTTCACATATATGCGTTAATATATGATATTTGTTTTTCTCTTTCTGACTTACTTCACTCTGTATGACAGTCTCTAGATCCATCCACGTCTCTACAAATGACCCAATTTCATTCCTTTTTATGACTGAGTAATATTCCATTGTGTATATGCACCACACTCACACACCAAAACATAAAAGATAAAAATGCAACTCGCTTCTCAGGGAGCAGAACTCATGAGCACAGTCATAAGGAATTAATGACTTCAGTTTAAAGGGTTGCTCTTTATAAAGTTAAAAAAAAAATGTCTGCAGCCAAAGGGATATATCGCTATAACATTTTCTCTTAAAAAAAAAAAAGAACAAGTGGGAAGGAGATTTTGGCATTTCTAGTATCTCCTCTCACTCAACTTCTGATCAAGACCTCCCTCCAAAGCAGCCTGCTTTACTCACAGGCCATGTCACTTTTCTGACTTCCCCTTAATGGTTTCTTTAGAGGTGCTTCTTTGATTCCATGGAAACAGGCTTGCTCCTGAACTAGACCAAGAGACCTGGACCAAAGGACCTATCATACTTTCTATCATCCCATGTAGCTATGTATCCTTGGGAAAGCCTATTGCCCTTCTAAGTGACTCAAATGTGTGCTTTTAAATAAGTTTAGACGTGCTTCCAATTTTCCGCAAATTTACAGCTGAATGCCTCAGTGCCTTCAGAATCTCTAGGGGCATCCGAGGTCGAATAAGGGCAGCCTTCCGAAGGTTGAGGCACACCCGGTATGAGAGACAATGCTTGTAAAGCCTGCTGTGAGGAGACACACAACAACATTATACAAGGGAACACATACACAAATATATGTACATATGTGCATATGATATATAACATTTCTTGTGGGGTAGTTTAAAGGATACATCAATGGCATATTGTTCTTATGTTCTTCAACATGACATTTACAATTACCTTATTATATCTAGTAGCACTATAAAAACCAATTAGCTTCAAATAGGGCCAATTTATTTATTTCTATCATACTGAATTCAGTTATAGTAAAAGGACCTCATTATCATCCATATGTAACTGCATCCAAAGGCAGTTGCAGAAGTTTTTCATTTTTCCTTAAACCATTTCATGGGGAAATAATTAATTATGTGTAAAATGCCTGCTGCTATTGCTTGTAATGCTTGTTAACATTTTTAAAACAATTATGTAACTTTTCACATATTACGTCATGGATTCCAGTTTTATTTTAATGTCTTAAAGGTAGGGACCTGGTTTTATAGCTCTCTATCCTGCTGAACCTGATTTTTAAAAGGTATTCAAGAAATATTTGCAGAATGTACTTGTTTTGATCCCCACTTATGTGTCTAAAATGAATTAAAAAATCATTAGAAAAATCAGGTCAGAGAGAGAACTAAAAATTGTGTATATTCTACCTAATGGTTCAGTTTCATTATATTACAATATTAGTAGGCCAGGCCTAAATATTGATAGAAAAACATGATGATACATCAATCTTAAATTTGTCTATATTTTTCTTCATAATAATAAAATCATTACATTGTTCTAGCACTATACTTGACAATGTGATCTCAACTACAAATCTCATGTTGCCTTCACAATACCTGCATGTAGAACATTTAAACACTCATATGATTCATAAACAAAAAAAAGATGAAGCCCAGAGAATTTATATAACTGGCCAAAAAAAATGAATTTTCAAGTCAACAATTTAAGTCTTGCAGCTCCAAGTTAGAATATTTTTTTCCTTAAGTGACCATATTTTGTACATAGGGATGATTCTCTGTAGTAGGAAATGAATTACAGTAACATCAAAAGGCACAACTATTGGACATCACTCTAAAATTTTCAAGTAGGTTTTTTTTTTTTTTGCGGTACGCAGGCCTCTCACTGTTGTGGCCTCTCCCATTGTGGAGCACAGGCTCCGGACGCGCAGGCTCAGCGGCCACGGCTCACGGGCCCAGCCGCTCCGTGGCATGTGGGATCTTCCCGGACCGGGGCACGAACCCGCGTCCCCTGCATCGGCAGGCGGACTCTCAACCACTGCGCCACCAGGGAAGCCCCAAATAGGTATTTTTTTAATTGTAAGCTAACTTGTTCTACAGACTTACAGTAACCTGGGATCATATAAATCCATAGTGAAGATACACTCAATAATATTGGAGTGGAGATGGAAGAGCTACTTAAGAGCAAGCTATAAAGGCACCAAAATCATTCAGAATGAACTCACTGATTTTAAATTGAAGACTACTGGCTTCATCTGATAGCATAAAGAATTAACCAGTCCTCTGTGAACGACTGACTGCCTCCTCTGAGAACTGGTCATCATTAAACTGCAACAGCACGTGAACTAGAGAGACTCGGCTGCTTATCATATGTCTCCATGACCAATTAAATCATTTTGCAGAATATTTATTGGGGCTGTCTTGTGCTAATTAATATGTATCGGGCACATGTTACCAAGAAGAATTTACAGTAGAGCTAGAAGGCTTAGAAAGAAAAAGTGAATTTTATATGAAAAATAATTACTCTGTGCCAGGGCCTCAAGAATCTAAGGCTAGTGATTCTTTTTAGAGTTTCACTACGAAATTAAACAATGGAAGACACTGGCAGCTCTTTCTCCTAAGGGGAATGACAATGTAAATCTACATACATGAATACACATATATAAAGTATGCACTGCATATATTTTTCTCTCTTTTTTTTTTTTTACCTCCTGATGGTAGATGTCTAGGATCCTCTCCAAAGATAACTCTTCAAAGTACAGTTTGTCACACTCATCAAAGTCTGTGCTCACGGTCTCGGGGTTACAGTTCACCACCACTGTCTTCTTGCCAAGTTGACGCAGAGTGCGGATACTGGAGACAGCGCACCAATCAAATTCCACGCTGCTGCCTGCAGAGACCATGAGATTAGGGAAAGGGGGGAAGAGAAGCCTGAAGTTACCGCACAAAGAGAAGCAGAAATATATTGCCAATCAGTCCAGGCTAAGGGAGCTAATGCCCTTTCAATTCAATTTTTAAAACTCCAAAATATAAAGGTGAGATCTATTATGCACACTATATTATTAGTAGTAAAAACAGGGACTAATTAAACTACGACACGTTGGCTTGTTTTGTATGCTAAATTCTGCAAGAGGTAATCTCCATATTCAAAGCATTCAGAATCTGAAAGTTAATGGGAGATAACTGTAATAATAATTTTAAAAACGTCATTTACTGAAAAGAAACTCAAAGTGAACATATTGACCTCAGTACACAAAAGTAGTTAAGTTAGAGATCAAAATACTTGAGTTCTTATTTCAGTCCTTCCACTTACCCTGTTGTCTGAGGGCCAAACCCAATGATCCCTGAGGTGACTTGCAGCTCTGACATATCTTGATTGATTGGAAAGCCCTGGCCTTTCCAAGCATATCATTTTAAGCTTGGCAAGGCCACCCCATGCAGAGTGAGCGACCTTCTAGGAAGTAATTTGAAGTATAATAATGGCCTAAATGCCTCAAAATATCACCTCTACTGGGATGCCATAGAACTGAAAGTTCTGGGATTTGTACTAATCCTTTGCATTAGGACTTTGTCTCCTAAAAATTCTTATCGGAATAACAAGTTGTCCAAATATAGTAGCACGTTAAATCTCACTATCAATTAAGTATGCACTTGATTATCAGCTCAGCTAATCTTTCCTAGGCCCTAAAGTAATGTAGAATTGTTGCATAAAGGTTTCGAGAAGAGAAGGGTAGATCCTGGTAAAGGCGTCCAGACCATTTAGCCATAAGATAACTGAAGTGGCAAAGGTATAAATACTTTTGACCTACTTTAAGATCTGGCCAAAAATTGGCAAACTACCATATCCTAAAGCACTTAGTTAATTGTAAAAACTATAATAAACTATGCTTAAAGTAACAAAACAAGACCACATACACTTAAATCATATATTTCATCATTTCCATATTAGAACACCTTGCAGAGACAAAATGTTAGATATACTTATTAAGAAACATCATTGTCTATTTAAATATATACTTTGTAACTGTAATAGATCTTGATTCATTATTAAATATTCAGTTTTAAATGACTGGGAGAAATATAACAATTTCTTGTGAGAATGTTTTAATTAAATTATGTAATACTCTTCCTGTGCCCCAAAGAGAAGAGCTCTTTGCATCTAATGTCAACACAAGTCATATGTTAGGTCGGACAATGGGTCTACAAATATAATTACTGGCTGATGTATAAAGTTCTTGAGCAAATATAGACCTTTGTGAAAAACTATGCGGGAAGAGAAAAAGTCAAAGTGTAATTCATTCCCCAACCCCAGTAAGAGGCTCAATTTAGTTCATGAGGATGAAAATGATAAAGGGATGACATGATAAAATGAAAGAAGATGGCATCTGTGGTTGAGACCCACATTTGAGTCCTACTTCTACCACTTAATAGATGTATAAGTTGGGCTACATGTCTCTGAACCTCTGTTTCCTAATTTGTAAAATTTTTATTATGACAGCATTTGGTTTACATAGTTCTTAGAATGGAATTAACATGGATGAAACTGAAAAGGCCTTTGTAAACATGTTATCACTTTACCAATGTGATATGGACCACAGCCCAGTACCATCATTCCATGTTCATCAAAATTGATATCATGCTCCTGAGGGGAAAAAAAAGTTAAGATGTGGAAATTATTACATGATTCTTCCCTCTATTTAAACTGTGCCCTGTCTTTGAGTGTGTCTTTCCCATTCTTCCCCTTGCTGATAAGCATCCTCTATTAGTCTTTGGGAACCCATAAGCATAAAATGTTATACAAGCCCTACTTATTCATTAAAAAAATATTCAATATTTTTAATTAGATAGTCATGAGAAAACAGCATAATTGTATGGTCATGTAACCACTGTCTTTATCTCTTCACTTGTTTGATTTCATCATCTTAGGGCAGTTCTTAAAAGATTGGGTACAGAAACATATCATCACATTCAACTCACATGATGTCACTGTTTATTACTAGATAACCAAAGACACACAAAACGTATATTCCCCCATGTGGACCATTTACTAAATCTAGAGCTTTCTGCATTATAGAAGTTTGGCAGTTCCTACCTGACCATTGTAGGTAACATAGAGGTAGTTTGTTACTGATGGGTATTCTGCAGCCAGTGTATCAATCTGCAAGATAAAATAAATAAATACTTACATACATAGGGATTTTTACTCCCCTTATTATAATTATTTTTCAAGGATGCTGTGGACTTTTTTTTTTGTTCTGCATTCATATTCCTTTAACGTCCATTACTATCAAATATAAAGACAAGAAAATGGTATGTACAATCCAATTGCTTTCTAACGCTAAAAGTGCGAGGGGAGAAAAAAATAATGACACAATTTAGCTATCACTTGGGCAATGAATGACAGACAATACGCATTCCAGAGCAACAGATCATTACATAGTACCTCTCAGGAACACAACAAGGTGGTCATATAGTCAACTGGTTATCAGGAAAACTTACCCAACCAGCTGTCTAAAGCAACTGCAAATAAAACCTAAAATCAAAGCAAAATGACCTATATATAAGGATGTCTTTGGTTTGCAAATTAATGCATAGGATTTAAGTTACCTATGGCACTGAGCAATGGGATGACACAAATACCACAAAACATGAGGAAGAAGGGAAGGGAACAAGATCTCATTGAACATATTTGGAAAGAGTAAATCAATTCAGCTCTCAAGGGCCAGGAGCTCAGCTTAGTGAGCAAGAATTTGGGGCCGACAGGGCAAACTAATGTAAGGCAAGTGAGAAGGAAGAAAGATAATAATTGCTGAGTAGAAAATATTCGGCATCAAGCCTGAGACCTAAGGTTATGTGTGTGCCCCCTGAGCACATGGGGAAAAGCCAATGATTTTAAAGGACAAAAACCTGCTGGTGGTACTTTAAGCCAAAGCATCTCTTCTACTAAAGACCCAAAAAAAAATCACAACAGTACATCTATGAAAATTCTTGTGTGATTGTCATGAATACTAGATGACCTCATTATGCCCAACCCTAACACAATGAATACTAAATGAACCATAATGATGGGGCACTTAAAATAAAGTATTACCCTGTAAAAAGTCAGTGCCAAAAGAGATGACTGTTCTTTTCAAGAGGGTCAGTCACTACACTAGGGCATTTCAAGTCCTTTTATCATGCTAAGGATTTCTCTTACTACAGATATATTTGCACATGGGTCAAAAAGTAGAGGAGAGGTCATTTTGATTTTTTTTTTCATTTAGGCCAAGAAAATCATGTACTCACTCTTCCCTTTATATCCCAGTGTCCCTTCATCCTTTCCCCTTTAAAGCATAAATCAATCCTGTGCTGAATAAAATAAGTGATGTCATGGGCATCAATTGAAAAAGTAAAATCACTTTCGAATTCCGCCCCTTTTTATTGAAAATGGCTCTATGAATTGGTGCCTACATTTCACCCAAGAAATCCTGGGAAGAATGAAAAACTCCTTTTCTCCTTTACCTGTTTAACCCAAGGATGAATGTTTTTCTTTAACCTCAGCTCCCTTGTCTGCGCCTCAGTCAGCCCAAGGCATTTTGAAATCTGCTTGTCTGAGAACCCAATCTCCTTTGCCTTTTTCAGGGTTTCTTCTGTAATGGACTCACTAGAATTTAATGAAAAAGAGGATTCAAGTTTAGACCAAACACAATAAGAAGAAGTGAACTATTCACTTTCAAAATCACCAAAGGCTCCTTATTTTCCAACTTCAACATACTTAGGTCTCCTGCCTTTTAAAAATACACAAATAACCAACTAAATGGTCTAGCCTCTAGGAAGTCTACTATTTGCAATACTGACTTTCTCAAACGTGGTTTCCCACTTTCACACTCTATGCGCCCTCTTCTCTTCTTAATTCCTGAAAAGTGACTTCTGCACCAAGTGTCCTAATGAATTTGCTCTTTCAAAAATAATCAGAACCTCTTAAATCCAGGAGTCTTTCATAATTTTCATTTTCTCAGTTTTTCAGCATATGTCCCTTTTGATGTTCCATTCTTTAAAAAGATATTTTTCTGTGGCAATAAGTTGCTTCTCACCCTACTTTATTACAACAATAATTTACTGTTTTTTTTCTCCAAGGCTCTATCCTCTGTTTCCTGCTTACATCTGGCTACTTTCTCTCCCTTCCTAAATTTACTCACTGTCATTGGCTGATAATGACTAGTTATCCTACATAACTAGTTGATGATTCCCAAATCCGTAGCCCCTTCTCCAGTGTCTGACCTGTGTTCCAGGTCTTTATGGGCTTTGAGAATTTCTTCATCTGCACATCCCAACATGGCATCAGACTGGGTTTCCTCTCCATAAACTGTCTCTATTTACTAATGTTACATATCTGTCTGTGTTGAGAAGATAGTTCTGTGATTTTATGATTATTTTCCACTGACGCCAGATTTGTCTCCTCACTTTCCCCATGCTCATTTCCACAGTGTAGACACCACTCACGTTATTTCTCTCACCTGTAATGCCTTTGACATTCCTGTCACCCATCCATCTTCTCTCCAGCTCCCAGCTTCATAGGTCAGCTAAAGCCAGGGCTCATCCTCAAAACCTTCTTAGTCTGCCCTAACCCACACACATCTTCCTGGGTTCTTAACTGACTCTTTTACAGGAGCTAGGGGCATAGTTGGAATCATACTGTTTAGCATGTATCATTTCCTGATATTTTTAATGTTTGTTAGCTTTTATTCAGCAGCCAGACATTTTTCCTGCTAGATTCAAGTTCCATGAGGGCAAAGAATACGTTTGGCTCATTTACTAGATTATTCCCAAAGCTTAGCTCACTGTCTGGCTCACAGACAGCACTCAATAAATATTTATTACATGAATGAAGGAAACTGTAACCCTAGAGTTTTTTTACTTTATAGAAAAGACAAGGAAGTTATCAAAATCAGTTTATAACTAGAATTCAAAATGTACACAAAATAATTTGCAAAGGGTCAAGTTACAGAAGAATTAAATACTACTATAAAAGCATCTCTAACCAAATAGCTGTGGCCAACCTGTTTCAAGCAATAGTCAATATGATAAAATTCAGTTATAACAGTTTGATAGTCAATACAATGAAATTAAAATATAACAGTGTGTTGCCAGAGATCTAATAATAAATAAAACATTTTCATTGAAATTCTGCTAATAGAATGCAGTTGAATTAAACCTACTGCATTTTGTTCATTCTATCCTTCAATCTTCTTAATTAACTCATATTCTGAGTTTACAGAAGAAGCAAGATGGTACATTTAATAGCTACTTCTCTGGCTTTTTTATATCAGTGTTAGTTTGGATTTCTGAAGCTACAGGTCTTCCTAATCAATTCACTTTCTCTATGGTACCTACTTTGTCTTGTCTCTCAAATCCATTATTTCTCCTAGTGAATTTAATTTCTTTTTTCCTATTCCCATTTTGATTTCTCAGTCTTCTCAAGTATTTGATAAGCATTCTCTCAGAACGACACATCTTCCTGTCAAATTCCTGAACACAGTCTATTAAGTATTATTGGTCACTTACTATGTGCCAAGCACTGTGCTACCTATCAAATATGGTAGCCACTAACCAAACATGACTATTTAAATTTAGATGCTAATTAGTTTAAAAGTTTTTAGATTATTCAGAGCCACACCTTCACTAGTCACATTTCAAGTGCTCAATAGCCATACAGACTAGTGGCTACTATATTGGACAGTGCAGATTATAGAATATTTTATCATCACAGAAATTTCTACTAGACAGTGCTGCTCAAGACGATACAAAACAGTGTTTGAGGCAATGCAGTGATAGAGAGTGATCCATTTTGTGAAGAGATAAGCTGTGTAGTGCAATGTGAGGTCAGAGAAAGGAGACAACAGTATGAGTGGTTGCACTTGTGAAATACTATGGCAGTAGAGGGATGAGAACAGAACCATCAAATAAGATCAGGTTTATACAGATGAAAGGAGTTGACAAGGCAAGGGCAACTGCATTCGCAGTAATGTGAGGAAGCAACAGGCATGGCAGGCACAGGAACATACTGAGGATTTGTAGCTGGAAAGAGTTAGTAGGACATTGTGGATGGTGAAGGTTGGGCAACACTCACTGTCATTTCCTTCATTAGTGCTTTAACATTTAGTGAACAAGTGCTCTGTGTATCAGAGCACTGTCCTACGTATTTTGATGGAGAGATAAAATATCAAATCTCTACATTTAAGGAGATCAGAGTATATAAGAAGGCAAACAAATAGCCCTTTCTCTGATAGCACAGTGAGAGGTGCTGTGAGGAAGTGCTCCCAGCTTCTACTGGGGAAGTCTGGAAAGGCTTTACCCAGCAGGTGACTGCTGAGCTTCTAAGCTTCTTGAAACACCCAAATTTATGGTGTTTGCCTTTAGTTTAGCAAAAAAAAAAAAATGTTTGGGACAAAAGCAGAGGAAGGATTTGTTGTTGTTGTTGCTATTTGTTTTATAAAGGCATATTTCTACTCTCCTTGCCAACACTATATTCCTAAACCAATTGCTCATTTGTTTATGTGCAAGTGTGCATTCAGCCTCAAAGTGGAAGTGTTTGACAAATAAACAATTTTCCTAAATTAAAACTTTGGATGATGTATTTTTTTAATCATGAGTTTCCTGGATGGTTTCAAATCATGTTTACCTGTATGAGGAAAGGCTACACATTTTCTCTGTGATCTGCAATCTTATTACAAACACAGGTATGAGGCTTGAGTTAGGTGGAGAAACACTGTGCATACAACATTGAGGCAATTCTTACCTGTAGATTTTTTTAGCTACCTGCCGGAGCATTTTCCCATCATTGTGGGATGGCAGTAAAAGGAAAAACAAGCAAAAATAAATAGATTTTCAATAAGACATTTCTTTATTCTTGCAAAAAACTATCTGAGGCAAAACCTATATTATGTTTCTACATCAACAACCACACTAACTAAAATGACTAAATGCTAACGCTGAACAGAAATGGTCTGGACACACATAAGAAACATGCCTTGAAAAGAACAATCACACCTATAATTATGACTATGGACTAGCACAAATGCAAGTTCTTCAAGTCCAAAGAAAACCAGAAGTAACGCATTTATCTTTAACTCTTCCGGTGAGATTTTTTTTTTTTTGCTTTGAACGATTTATTTTTTATTTCTTATTATATGGAGGATCAGTCAATTCTTCAAAGGCTGCTATATTGCTTTAAATAAAAATTATAAATAATGGTATTAAACAAACAAAAAAAGAAACCATTTAGATTCCTCAAATTTCTGTTAGGGATGCAGTAAATTTGCATTTGTTTTGTCCACATTCAGCAATGCAGTCTTTTCTATTGCTGAAATATGCATAATTCCTCTTATTCTTTTCCACCAAAAGAGTCCAGTAGAGCATATAAAGACATCTCCAGCAAATATACGCAGTCTTCCTCCTCCACCCACCAAATAAAATTGGACTCTTACCAACAAACAAATAAAAAAAAATAGAAACAGGAAGGCTGATTGATAGAATTGGCCTTGTGCATACAAAAGTAAAGTGAATTAATTTTGTGCTCAGCTCTACAGCAAAGAAATAGCTAAGACTAACTCAATCATTATTGCTCCCCATAGCATCCTCACCTCAGAGAGTTTTCATTATTTAAAGGGGATGCTGAGAAAAGCAACAGTAACACAAAATAATGAATGACAGAGTTTCAGAATGGGGGTGAAAACTACTTCTCCATAGGCACCCGCTCAGGTGAGAGTTCTAAAACAGATGCTTCAAGCTAGACCTACAAAGTGCATGTTTTAAGCTCACAAGCTGATTCTCAGAATATTTTCTTGGTGAGCCAAAAACTGATTTAACTTTCACTCAATATTCAAATAACTAGATCAATAGCATGATATGATATTTAAACATCTTAAAATTAGGGTGTATTAAATTGGAATGGCATATGAATATATTCATGTTCGTCTATTTCAACTTGAATGCAAATATTGGGTAGATATGTCCCTATGAAGTTCCAAGTAATATATCTTCTACAGTACTTCATTCATGGCTTCTCTGGTTATTAATTTCTACTCTTTAGACATGTTTATGAAATAGTGCAAAGCACTTTGCAATCCTCCTCCCTGAGAAAAGAGATGTTGATTCTGACCCACCATGGCAGTTAAAAAGACACAGACAAGTTAGATTCCTTTCCACGTTGATCATAGTCCTAATTCTGCGTGTTACCCCTAACTCCAAGACAGGACGTAGGTGGCCGCTCTCCATTATTTCCCTCATTCACTCTCTCCACTGTTTCTGCGTAACACAAGGTTGGCTGGCATGTCATTACACACAGAAGAAAATTCACTTCATTCCCTACTTGTTCTGATACAAAATTTTATTCTGAGTTCCATTATAATAAAATAAGAGAAGAGACAGTTTGAAGACATGATTCATTAGCTTTGCGCCAGTGATTTAGATAAGGTTAAACCTCTTCAGAGTCAAATACAAGATGAATCATCTTAAATGAACATAAAGCTCATTTAACAATGTGATTTAGATATATGCTTCTCATCTTTATCTGCCCATATTGAGGTGCCCCCATTTTGTCTGCTAAAAGGAATTCCCACCAGAGTGAGGTTTTTTTTTTATATCAAGCTAGGTAAAAGCTTGTTTTAGGGACAGGGCTATAATATTTCTATTTTTTTCAAGGGAAAATGAAAACCTTAATTTGGAACAAACTCAAAACAGAATAATTACTAAAAGAAAGATAAACACTGAATTTGTAATTCAAAACTGTTTTAGAATCCTCAATAGGAAATGCTCCATTTATATTATATTGTAAATCAAGGAAGCATTATACCAAGAGAGAAATGTGCTCAGCTGAATGGAACATATTGCACTAAAGAACACAGTGTTAAAATACGTATAATAAATAAATTACCCTTCTGTTATTCGATATGTATTTGAGTACACTAGTATGTTTATCTTTACTCCTTTGAACATGAACACATTAAATCCATATTTCAGAACCGTGTCCTCTAAAATATACTACGTATACAAATTTTCCTTCCCCTACCAGCTTTCCTTGCTTTCAGAGTTCAAGGGCAAACTCTTCAAAGGTTACACGTTCATCACTGCATAACAGATTCTAAACAATTAAACAAAGAAACCCGAATAGCTGTGAGCCTGGCCTTTTCATAATCTTCAGTTTCTCTCTACTTAGCAGCACCAAATGACAGTCTGAAATTTTAGAGGGGGAAAAACGTCTTAAAAATAGAAGATCAGACTTTTACACGCTCTGACATCACCTTTTAACGGTTAGACAGGATGGCTCAGCTTCTACAGCGAGAAGTCTCTCATGTGTTCTCCCCGTTTTATAAACAATACAAGCCTCTCTCTTTCTCCTCGACTTCCGATGTAGATTTTGTTGTTGTTGTTTAAAATTCTACCCTACCCTGTCATCTCTGAAGATTCCGCCACTCACACTTAGTCTTCAATAATAAATGATAAAAGGAAATGGAATAAATTCCCCTTAATGAGGAAATTTTCACCTGGCACACAGGAGCTGGGGAAATCTCTTAACTGACTGGAGGAACGCCTGCAGCTTCGCAATTACCAGGGGAGCCCGCGTACTTCACTCGGTCCTCTCTTCCACTTGACTGGCTTTTATCTGATCCACCAACTCACAAGTAATACTAAACAAATTTCCCTCCAGATTGCACAAACTCTAATGTGAAAATGAGCACTCCACTTGGCCTACAATTATGGGATGGGCTTACAATTTTATTATTATTTTCTTTTAAAACATCCCCCAAAAGGCAGAAGCTAAGAAAAACACTAGGCCTGATGTTCAGTAATGACACCAGTTTTAATAAGGAAAGAGAACTGAGAAAGATGTATGTGCTCTGTTCCAAGACCCCTCACCAGCCTCTCCCCTGAGTTTTACAGGGCTTCACTGATTATTTTTGGCATTTCATGGGTTCAGGACCATGCCACAATCACAATAATGCAATCAAGTGGAGAAGTTGTCGTCTCATTTTTTCTGTCAAGGAGACGGGTTGTTACCTCTTTCCTTGAGAGAAATGAAAAAGACATTTTTCAAAAGCAGAAGCAGCATTTAGAAAAGCAAAGGATAAAACCCAGGAAATTGGGTAAGTACTACTATTTTCTCTTAATTTTTGAGAGCACCATGCCTTATTTCTGTACAGCAATGAGGTCTTTGGAAGAGTTAAAGAAAACCTTGAACTTTATCTCTCATGTCTGGGACAAACAGTGATCCGATGTTCATGTGAAACCATGACAGTATGAAAAGTATTTATTAGGATCTGGGTCCACTTAGCACTATCACAATAATGCTATAAAATTGCAAGCACTGATTTTCAAGGGATGACACACTTAAAATTATACTTCACCTTAAAGGCTATTACAAACAACAAAATCAAAACTATAAGAAAACCTTATGAGAAATTGATACAGTAGATATTTTTAAGTAGGCAATTTTTAAATTCCTGAATCCTATGTTCATTTTTAACCAATCTTTAGTGATCCCAATAATCCAGAAATATTGTTATATAACTTTTAATCTGGTAAGCTCATTTATATACATCATTAATATATGATGATTATAACATCATAATTATATTCTATGAATACCAAGTAATGAAAATGGGGAAAATAACCTAATATAGGTTAGGTTAATCATAATTTTTGATCCTTAATAAAACACATTTTGCATCTCAGTGATCTCTAGTTGAGAATGCTGTGACTCTCTTTCTCTGCCCTTGATTGCTAACAATGAAAAACAAACGGAAACCACCTAATCACAGTAATAAGACTTGTCCATTAGTATATAAAAAAGTGTTCTGCTACATTCAAAAGAGCAGGCTTCTACTAAGAAAATAGCTTTCACCTGATCAGATTGAGCTAAAAGGCAAAGTCTATACTATGGAATATTGCTTCTGTTATTTCTGCTTAGAAAATGTATTTATAATTTAAAATACACTCAGTGTATTCTTTTTCAAAAATGAAGAGGATGTATTCAGTAAGCAAAATCTTGGACTTTTCCATGAATATAGGTTTGTTATACATCCAGAATTTAAATCCAGTGGATAAAAAGAAATATTGTATAAGGCCCCAGTAGAAAACTGACATTGAATGAGCATTCTTTGATGTCACAGTAAGTTTATTTGGAAGTCCTATATTTTAAAACTTCTCCATCATCTTTGTTTAAAGCAAGTCACGTTTCCACAGAGTAGTTTTCCAAATACCAGATATGTTGTCCAAGCAACAAATATATAACAAATGTGTAACTTTCTTTGACTTTTAGAAACTATTACTTAGAATCTTATTAAAATTATTTACTTAAGTGAAGCCTATCTACTGATAACTACTGCATAGATTTTTTTTTTCTTGCTAAATGTAACTTGTGTAGAAATAATTTTTCACCAAATTTTTCTAGTTCTTAAATGAGAAAATGTAAGCCTTTTCTAGAAAGGGGAAAAATAAGAAGCCATTTCTAGAAAAATTGTAGAATTAAATGTAGAAAAATGTAGATGTAGAAAAATTCTAGAATTAAATTCCTGGTGACATGTCACACTAGATCTATGATAATTTGAGGATTACTATGTACATGGAAGTCAAAAATCTTTATCACTGAGGGTTTTTCAGAAGAAGACATATAATACCCAGATAGCAAAAATTCTCATCTGTTTCATACTAAAAACTATATACTCAAGAACCGAGTGAGTAGCTCCCTCTTCAAGTTACCTAGAGCTAAGTATGGTCAATTAAACCAGACCATCTGCTAAAGATAGGTGGTAGGTAGGGTATGAGGCAGTCTGGGCAATATCAACATAACCATGTGATGGCCATTATGTTATCATTACTATATTTACATAGGCAAATAGTGCCTAACTGCCTACTTCAACCTTAGATAGGCCAATATCACTGACTGAATCTAAAGTCAGGGAGGCAAGGCCACTGCCTCACTCCTCGAGATACGCATCACCCACTTTAGCTCCCAGGGCACTAGCGGAGGTTATGCGCCCATAAAGGCATCTCAGGTATGAATGAGAAGGTGAAAAATCCTGAGGGCCAGTGAGTGGTTATCTAGCATCTGTAATTATAGCTCAGGCAGACTATTTTGTCTACATTTAATTTCCGTTGTACACATCAGGAGCTTTTAACTCACACCCGCATTAACATGGAAGTAAGGCATTTACATTTTATTTAAAGAAAAAAAATATGTACATGTATGTATGTGTGCATATATACACACACGTATATATACTCTCATAAATACAGAAAAATTTAAAAAGAAAATTCTTACGCTAGCTCTCCATTCTCTTGAAAATTCTGTTTACATCTCTTAAAGGTGACTCACCAAGGCTTTCTGCTTTCCAGGCCCCCGCGTTTTCCTCACAAGGGTTTAGAGAAGGGCACATCTCTTACAAGGCTTCTGCTCTAAGTGGGGTCAACAATTCAGGCAGGGAAACACGCAGCTCACAATTTGACAGCTAAGGAGGAGCTGATCTCCAGCTGTCTGATTTAAAAGTCATATCTCTACAAAGAAGCTTTTGAAAAGGGTTAGCGACTAGAACTGAAGGCAGAAGTCCTGGGCTAGATTTCTTGCTTTCCTCTGACTGGTGTGACATAAAATATGACACACACCTCTGTGTGACTCAGTTTCACCACCTACAAAGATAGAATAGTGATTATTTTCCACCTGTATTATAACAGAAATTCACCTTAAGGTCACCAGAGAAATACAAATCTCTGTATCATAAGTGTTATGATTATATATTTTTCACCTTAATCTTTTTTGCTGGTTAATTAAATCAGAGCCTGCACTACCATTGTACATATTTATGAATATTTCTCATAAAAAGTTTTCTAGAAATTTGCAATTTTGAAAACTTAGATAACTTTTAAAATCAAAACTAGGTAGGGACTTCCCTGGTGGTCCAGCAGTTAAGACTGAACTTCCACTGCAGGGGGCGTGGGTTTGATCCCTGGTCGGGGAACCATGGCACAGACAAAAAACAAACAAACTGTAAATTTTGGCTTGTTCTCAACAGGCAATAGAGTTTACAATGTCCATGTAAGTATTTATAGTGCTCCCAGTATATATAATTTCTATTTGACTGTAAAAAACAATTAGATATATCCCCTTTTATTAGAAAATAGTCATTCAGAGACTTCCTAGCTAATTAGTAAATATGTAGTCACTTGAATAATGAAAACCTAGAGATGCTGATTTCCAGTGTCTTCCAACACAGAGTTTATATTCTGTTTATTTTATTTTATTTTTTGGCCACACTGTGCAGCATGTGAGACCTTATTTCCCCGACTAGGGATCGAACCCATGCCCCCTGCATTGGAAACACAGAGTCTTAACAATAGAAAGTCCCCAGAGTTTATATTTTGGACTACACATTTTCCGATTAATAATTTTGTGGGTCCCTTGAGCAACCAGGAATTGGAATATATTTTCCTCCACTCCAATCTCCCTTCTTTGGCATGACTGAAAAATTCTGATTTTTACTTTCTACCAAAAATATTTTTTATTAATTTAATGGGAATATTATCATACAAATATTATTGAGATTTTACTCTATGCAAGGTCAATCTCCAAGAAAATATATAGTATATAAAGAATTGAAAACCATTCTTATCTGTTTCAGAACTGACACTATTTTTTAGAATGGTGAAGTCCATTCTTCATTCACACAAATCAGCAGAAGCTTTTAAGAAAATCTTATAATAAAAGTATATTAAGACATGGTATTTGAAATTTGCCCTAATGGAATTTACAGATTAATTGGAGCATCCTCCTAGTATGTAGTAATTACAGAACAATGAGCGAAATTGTGTGGCTCCAACTATAACGTACATTGAGCAAATAGGTAGAGAGTATTCACTTTAATTTCTGTTCACAACCTTTATTTCCTTATAGGAAGATTCTCATTTTTATGAAATACAGCATAAATACAACAAAATAATAGCAAACACGATTTGTCACTTCCTGAGTACAATTCATCCATTTACCTACTTCTTTCTCATTGCACATTTGGTCCTTTTAGTCTAGCTCCTACTCTTTCCTCCCCATCAACAAATTTGGTGGACTTGCTCAATTCTCTCCCTCTCTGCTCTCCCTAAACCACGACATATTGCTGACAGTGTCTTCCTATTTATTTATTTATAATTCTCTCTTCCCTTGGTTCCCATGGCATAGAGATATATTGAAGGAAAGATGCTATCCTTGGATTCCAAAAGTCCTGAACTCAGATCGTGGCTTCCCTGTGCACTTCCTCTGAAACCTTGAAAAATTTATTTAAATGTTCTGAGTCACTGTCTTGTTTATAAAATATGGGGTAGGGTTGCCTACCTTCTAAGAACTCTTAAACTGTGATTTATATGAGATAACTTAGTACACAAAGATCTTAGAGCTTCTTGGTCCATTAAAAGCATCCTGTCTTATGTATACCTAAGCATATACAAATCTTCAAAAATAGATTACAAACCCATTGAAGGCAACTAACAATACGATTTGGTCTAATAACAGCTCCTAATAAAGAGAAATGTCATCAAGTAAATAAGCTATCATGCTGAGATCACAGATGTTGACATACGGATAATCTATTAAATCCTGGCTATTAACAGATACATAAATACATACAAATTATGAGTATATGTTATTTTAAACCAACTTAAGATTTTTGGAACTATCGAACATATAAGAATCAATAAGCAGAAAATATATAATATTTATTTTATTAATGATGTGAACATCACTCTGGAAACATTTTAGGTGAAACATGCATCTTGCCCATGCCAGACTCAAGTTCTCTCTCACTCTTTCAAAATGCAAAATTATTTGTCAAAACTATGAAAGCAATGTTTAAATAATTAATTCAATGAGGGTTCTCAGAACATTAAATATTTGATGTAAAATTTTATTCACAATATACCTGATATAATAAATTATTAGTTAGAAAAATTCATAGAGGCTTGTCAAATCTGTGACATCGCCTAAAATATCACATGGAACATAAAAACAAATTAAAAATAAAATATATTTTTGGCATTAGTTCACGGGCATGGAAATTCCCACAGTAATGTTCCTCTTTTCCAGAAGAAAAACTAACCTTTTTATGTAAGGTCCAATATTTAGTATTCGTGAAGAAGTTTATTAGATAAATGGTTTAGGGTATGAAGACAAACCATAGGATACTAATATGTAGTAACTAATAAAATTGTTTTCCTTTAGAGTCAATTACTTTATACATAATATATATTCAGCTTAGAAGCATGGCTAACTAGTAAAATAAGAGAATATATATTTTTTAAACTAGGGTGAAACTGAGACTTAGAAATATAGTGTGAGTTGATAGTGAAGTCAGAGGACATAACCTATTTTCTGCAAATCAGATCAATGGGTTCCACTAAAGTGTCCAACCATCTCTATTCTCATTCTACATTCAAAATAATAAACACCCAAACACTTAGTGTGTGTATATATATATATATACACACACATATATATACATTAGTGTGTGTGTATGTATGTATGTATGTGTGTATATATATATATATATATATATATATATATGAAGGTCCACAGACTGGGGTGGAGAAAACAACAAATGGTATCATAAGCATATATCATAGTAAAGGATCATAAAAATTATAACATGTGATTATACATTATATATAGTGAAATGTATATTTTTCTCTAAATTGCTTCTATATTAAATACCCTTTAAGGCTAAATGATTACTGTTAATTTTTTCTACCAAAAAGTATAAATTATCGTTAGAAAGTAAAGTACTGATCCTTCTCTGTCTTAAGCTTAAGTTTTGGTTTTTTTTAAATTTTTATTGGCGTATAGCTGCTTTACAATGTTGTGTTAGTTTCTGCTGTACAGCAAAGTGAATCAGCTATACAAATACATATAGCCACCCTTTTTTGGTTTCCTTCCAGTTAGGTCACCACAGATTATTGAGTAGAGTTCCCTGTGCTAAACAATAGGTTCTCATTAGTTATCTGTTGTATACATAGTAGTTATGCCTAAGTTTTAATGACTTTTAGGTGACACTTTTCCCTAGAAAACTTCAATCAAATACAAGCACAGAACGTTCTTGTCTGGTTTTGCCACGCCTCCTGAACAAGTTAAATAAAAAGTCAATAGAAACTAACGTGTGTAGGAGAGGACATTCAAAGAGAATGTTCCAGCTAAGGTGACACCTGCATTATTACATCTGCCAGAAGTTTGTGGCTGCAGGGAAATGGCCAACTTTACTGAGCTCAATTTAGCACTTGAATGCCCAAGTGGAACTCACCAGGCTTGCCCCAGATTGTTTTCCTAAGCTATAGGCACACCTATGACTTTTTAGCACTCACCAATGGATGTAGTTTATCAGATTGAACATAGTGATGTTCAGATGAAAATTAGGCCCTTCAAAAGCACACTTTCCTCTTTTTTTACTACATTGTAGCAATAAGTGGCAGTGAAGGGGGAAGAGAATATTAATATTATCAGAATTAAAAGTTAAAAAAAACAACATATGAGCCTACAGAATAGTGGACAAAAGCAATTTCTGAATAACTTGCATATTAATCCATAGTAAATTAAATTTATATCAATCATTAATAGAGAAATAAATCCAAAACTTAGCCACATATATGGTGCCCCAAAACTTAGCCACATATATGGTGTCCCCAAACTTAGCCACATATATGGTGTAAACTGTATCACAGTGGTCATATCCCCTACTTTTGAACATCTAAAATGGATGAAAACAGAGTCCTTTTAAACAGTCAAGCATTATGTTGCTAACATAAATAGCAGCATTGTGCAAAAAAAAAGAAAAAACACCAGAGAGCAAAATGGACCATACTGGGAAAATTGCCCAAACTGAATGAAATGCAAAAGAACAAGCAGTCATCATAACGGGTGGAAACTTTCCATTTGGTGATTTAACATGGTACAGCACAAGCAGTGGATGGCACCTTCTTTAAGCTAATCACTGAAAGAAGGATTCAAAACTTAATTCAACTTAGTTCCAGTCAGTAAAAGAGCAAAATTATACGACTTAGGCAGGTATAATAAAGTTCTTCAGCTACACATGTCAGTCAGAAATAGCAAAAGAAACTAAAAATTAAAATAAAGAAAAAAATGTAAAAAAGAGTTATAGGCAGGAGATAGGCAGGTGCTCAAAGCTGGTAATTAGCATATTCACATTTTTTCTTGCATATTCAGGTTGGTATTTTTTTTTAAGTATCATGACTGTCTTTCAATCTAAAATTGTTAATCCAACTTGATATTATAAATAAAAAGGTTTGGGGTGTAGTGTCTTTAAATAGTTCTTGCCCACAAAGAAGATTTACTACAGTTGACTAACTTCCTTACTTATAGTGAAAAATATCAACTGTGATATTTTTGTACCTGTGCTTATCTATTTATTACTAATATTGTTGAAACCTTTATCAAATGTGCTAGTTCTGTGATGATGGGACTATCATCGCTTTATTAAATACTGTCACTATGCTGGAAGTGTCTACTACATGTAGTCTGATTTCCTCCAGATGTTATATAATTCACCTTTCCACCTTTCCACATCCCTAAACATATATATATATATATATGTGTGTGTGTGTGTGTGTGTGTATGTGTGTGTGTGTGTGTGTGTGTGTGCATGTGTATAGGGTTTAAATATAAAACATCCTAGGCTCTGGAGTCCTGCTCAGGTTTGATCTCAATTCTGTCATTTATTAGCATGTGATATCAAGGACGTTGCTAAATATCTCAGAACCTCAGTTTACTACCTATAAAATTGGGATAATTACTGACTTTCTTAGGTTGTGGTAAGGATTAAATGAAATAATGCAATTAGAACAGTGCCTGATATGTAGTCAATAAATTCGTTGATCATTATCTTACACCCGGAAGGCGTTTGACGGAATCAAAATTCAAGTTTCTGTATTAACACATAGAGCTCTAAATCCATTCTTTTTTTACTTTAGAGAACCAGATATATCAAAAGAACCTAGCTGATAAAGACATTTGACATATTTATCTGTTTGACATATACTACCTGTGCTTCTGTCCTCCAATCCAGTTTTATTTGCGTGACTAGAATTGAATCTGTCTATGGACTAATGGAGGAAAGGATTACAGGTAAGACTTCTGTAATTTTTAATAGATCAAAATAAATGCATTTTTCTTCTAGTGAAAATGCTATATGGGAGGAGCATTTTGTGTAAAAGAGTCAATGTTGGTAAGATGAGTGAGTATGGGGAAAAGAGATACACTAAAGTCTGGATGGCTTGGTAGTGAAGGCCAATGAAGAGAGCTTTTGAAAATGTTGCAATTACACTGAAAATTCTGACAAGCTCAATTTTCCTAAACTACTTGCAAAGTGATCTGGTAATGTGAGGTTAATAGATCAAACATATGAATCCCAATGCATATGCATAATAGGCATTGGAATCCTCCATGATACAACTCACATCACATTGAGTAAAGAGAAACTTTTCAAAACCTAAAGAAATCCAAAGTGAAATATGTTATCACTCTAGATCGATTCATTCCACTACACTAGCTTATAAATTTGGGGAACTGCCTAGGACAGTCAACTTTCCTAGCATGCCCTCGAGAAGCAATAAACAGTTTAAGAAGAAAAAGAGAAAGTCAGTGAACTGAAGTATAGAAGAGAAATTCTTTGCTGAAGCTGTCTGAATAATGATTAACACCTAAGTTGGTAAGAATGGCTATCGCTCTGGAAGTTTCCAGAGGGTTGCCATTGCTATGATCATGTATTGAAGATAATAAACTGAGTTCTGATGGAAGCAAGCACTCAGAGCTGGGATGATGAGGGATACTGAGTTGATTATTCTAACACCTGTCTAACTTGGCCCATCACCCTGAAGAAGACTGGGATTTCATACTTCATCCTCAACATGAAACATGTTTATCTCCACCCTTCAAGGAAGTAAGAAAACTGTAATTTCTACTTTCTCATAGACATGTAAAACTCATCCATTATTTCCATAATGCTAACCTTGTTACAATCATTGTTTTTTTTTCTCTACTCCAGTCTGGACATTCACATATATACCTAATATGTGGGTATATTCTATTTGGAAGTCAAATTCTGGACTTCATTTCAGGTGACTGTATATAGATACAAGTAATAGACTGCCATCAATCTAAGTGCTATTCTCATCTTCTGCTAGTGAATGTATTTATTGCATTTCAGAAGAATTTTAGCATGATTAACAACTGTAAAGTGGGAATTTTTGTTCATTATTATAATGGAGTGCTATTGATCTTTTGATAAGAATGGCATTTGTATCACTAGCTATCATTGCTTCCTTATTTAAAAAAAATAGGTCTGGTATTAAAATAAGTGACAATGCATCATAAGGAAAATTAAGAAATGATACATTGCAAAATATATATGCAAATGCAAATCGTGACTCTGAAAATGAGTCTTAAAATGCATATATCAGTATAACAAGTAGCATTTTCATTTTCAGGGGGAATAAGAGAAAACTTTCTTGGACACTCATTATGTTCCAAGGGTCCTTTGCATTTATATCATTTAAGCTCCACAACAAAACTATAAAGGAGACATTAGCAGGAAGCACGTGAGGTTGGAGAAGCGAGGGAGGTGATGTGCCCATGATGCTGCAGTTGGTAATACTGTGCACCCACATATCTGACTGGCTCCACAGCCTGTGCTCCTTCCAGCGCACAGGAAGGAACGAGGTGAAACTTAACCCACATCTAGCATTCTACACTTTATCCTCTCTTTAAGTTTCTCCTTTCTCCGAATTAAGATCCCCACTGCCCATTTTCCCAGGGACTTATAAGAAAATTGCAAAGGGACCTGGGCACATTGGTACCAGAGACATGCTAAGGCAAGAGAATTTGGGGATTGGCCCAAATCAGACCAAATAAATAGCTACTTCCTGGGTCTACATCTAAAGTCAGCCTTTCGAACATGGGAGCAGTTGAAATTTTGAAACAAATCACAGATAAAAAAGAACCAGCTGACCTTAACCTTCCTCCAATATATAACTCGGCCATATAATGCCAACTGTTATTAGATAGCTATTACTGTTGGAGCAGTATCTGCCTTGACGACCAAGCCTCTCTGGATATTTGAAGATGTCATAATCCAGGCTAATCATGAAGATAATCAAAATAGGGCAAAAACAAACAAACAAACAAAAAAATGTAAGTCCTGCACTCACCCACCATCAGTTGCAATATCCTTTCAACTTCAGATCCCAATGTGCCACAGAATGACTGAGACAGGGAGCTTCAGTAGCCATCTGTTCTTATTCTATTTATCCAACACCTCTAAATAACAGTCATTATTGAATTGCTATGTGTGCATCTAAGATACTCAAAAAAATAAAGGACGTAAAGTGTCCATCAGATAATAATAAGTTCAGAGTTTAGGCTTACTAACACCATAAATCCTCTGTTGAGGTCTTGAAGCAAGAGACAATTGTTAAGTATTATGTTTTAGAATCTTTTAAATTATTAAGTTGTATAAAAAAATTTTTTATTGTAGATGATTATGAACAATAGAAAAATCTCTATTTACAATTATACTTATGCCAGAAAATGGAGACTTTATTTTAAAATGTCAATTTAACAGCAAAAAATGCAATAAAATGTTGAAGTCAGAAGGATGTTGTAAGTGATCTATGACTGTGAGTCGTTCTAATAATCCTCCAAACAGCTTTTTCACTATCAATATACACTTATTTCTGCTTAGTTAGAATTTCAACCTGCCTTCTGTTTGTAACAAAAACTATTCAATTAAAACATTGAATTTGTCCAAAAATCAGAATGTATATCAAGTGGAAATTTAAATCACAATAACATCTGCTGTTTTTCACCCCAGGACTCTTCCACTGCTACAGTTGGCATACTGTAAGTTTCTAGCACCCTCATGTGGTTTAATTGGAATGGTTTCACAGGCATTTGAAATCAGTTGTCTGAAACTGAAAACAGTGGAACAGACTATAATTCAACATAGAAGTTCTGCTGGCATCATAAACCAAGAAAGGAAACCTCAAGTCAGCAAAATTCTAAGATGAATGTATAGGCTCAATTCTTAGCTTCTATCTACTGTTCATTTTATATGATCACTACAAAGGATGACTTACAAGCAACTACAGCTAGTTTCATTTTTGGCAGATTGGAGTCCCCCATTTTCAAAACCAAGCATTTGTTGCGGGTGATTGTTGAACAGATGAAAAAGAACCTCCTTCTGCTCAAAAAGAAAAGCAAGTGCCCAGTTTGTGTACATTTTGATTAAGTAAACCCAGTAACCCAATTATATGTTGCAGTTTCTAAACAGTCGAGAAATCCAATCATTGAGAGCTTCCACTGTTTTCAACATTTTAAGCAATTAATTTTTCTACATTTACTAAAATCATTTGAGAATAATTTCTGCAAACAAAGTTTTTCCCTCTCTAAACATGTGCCTAGGCTTGTAGGTGAGATTTCTTTCCAGTAGTAGTGTATTTCAAAGCCCTCTTAAAGAGGAGAAGCTAAAGAAAAATACACTGTCTTTCTTAAACTGGTAATACATGTTCCTGTTATCACAGATCCAAGTTTAAAACCTATCTGTGACTTCATATGCCTGAGCTGCCTCAAAAAATGATCTTCTCAGAAAATAGAAAAAAGTAGATTTTAAAACACTGACATTATAGGAATGTTCTGAACATGAAATAACATTTTTAAAATAATTGGCCATAAAGCAGATAAAAATGCAAATTAGTGAGAGGTAAAGGGTCTATTAACAAAAATTTGAGTGTGGCTTATTTGTATGCTGAACTGGATGTCCCAATGTTAAAAATATCAGTAGAATGCAAGAGGAATATGTTTGCTCGTCAATACACAGCAATACGTAGGTTGATATTAAAAGAGAAGAATAGACTTCAGAACTTGGAAAATGTATAGAAAACAGAAATAGTATTCATTTCATTATTGATTAATAAAATTTAAATCTAGGTAATGTCTGGTAATTAAATAGCACATCAATCCATAAATGTACACCAATTTTTGTAAATTCAGAAGACCTAATAAAAACATCACTATGCTTCATGTCAAGGGTAGGGCAGGGGTAGAAGACAATTAAAATTATTAATAGATGCCTTTAAAAAGGTAAACATCTAAAAACTGCCATTTATTCTGGTTATGGCTATTGCTTTGCAGCATTGGCACTATTTACTTCATTGAAGCAGAATTTTGGCCAAATGTGTAAGGGTAAGAGGAAGACAAAACTGCACAGAAGATACCTGGAGTGAATCAGAGCACAAGTGCCTTACCTGTTGAGCCCTTTTAGTGTCTTTTCCATGCTTAAAATGTCACGCATCTTATACAAAAACCACTTGTCAATGGATGTGAGCTTCATAATCTCATCCAGGGACACATTGTCTTCCAAGGCCTGCCAAAAGGAGAAGAGATGCTTTCTTTGGCAAACATCTTATAAAGGTCTTATTTGGTTGAAAACAGCAGCCGTTCCTCTCCATGTTAAGAGAGCCCGAGGCTATAGACTGAGAATGAAACTGATATCACATCATTGACGTTCCTCCCAATAAACTTACAGATACTGCCAACTATATCCACAAATGGCATGCACAGGAGGTACTCTGAGTTAATCAGAGTAGTGTGTGCTCAGAAAAATCCCTGTAACAGGCTCTGCTTCCCTGCTTTTTATATGACTGTGTTACCAATTATATTCTAAATCTGGTATATCTTTTTGGCATTAAAGAGAATCTCTTGAAAGTATAGTTATGCCAAATTGGTAAGAACATGTAGAATCAATATAATGATCGCTTAACTTGTATTTTGGATAATTACCCTTTAGCATATTTAGCATATTTTTATCGCTTCATTCCATATTCACACAAACCAGTCATTGAGAATTTATGGATCACATTTGGCTTGGTGTTATTTCTCTCAAATATTACCTCACAGAACACTTCAAACAAAAAATTATTTTGAATCAGTTACTGTGACTTTTGTGCTAAGACAGGCATTTTACAAAATCCTAATATATTCCAAAACAATGTAGTAATAACTTCTGTTCTGATAGGCAGCTCAGCTTTTTCCTCAAGCTTAGTTTAGCAATTTCTCAAAAGTAAAATTACAGCTATGGGTCATTAAGCTGAGTACAAAAGGCAGCTGAAAGAAGAGATAAAGTCTCAAAACCAAAACCTTCTTATTCAAAAGATGCTTACTCTTATTCTTTTTTATGTTTAGATAATATTTATACTCAATGAAAAATGATAATCAAATATTTCAAAACAACATATTTTATTATGGCACTCTATATTTTTAAATCCCATTAGGAAATATATGTAACTAATAACTGCTGTTATATTTCAACCAAGGGAGCTTAATTTTCCTAAAACTTTTACTTATTTCTGGTATCAGAGAGACCATGATCATACATGTTGAGAAACAATATAGCTCATAATTCTATTGACTAGAATAAAATGACATTTAATGTGAATACTGAAAGACATATTCGTTTCGTAAGTCTATTTATGTTTTTTTGTTTAATTCTCCCTATAACTATAGCCAGGTTCCCAAGGACTTAATATTATGCCTTATTTGCCAAGGGATTAAAGGGACAACTGGCTCTTTGACCATCAACACTGTGAGGGGACTAGAACCTTAAGGTCGTAGTGACACTTCTGATAGACCAAAGGACATTGTCACACAGTCGCACACAGTAATTACCCTGTGACTGATGAAGGACCTAGAATCTGCAGTCATTTTACTGTGAGGAAGGACAACTAGAATCACATCCACAGTTCTGAACAGAAAGCAAGATCCTGCCAGTCTTTCAAGAGCTGCAGCTTTGCCATGTCACACAGCCGTAATGAAGTTCGTAATGACCCCAAACAAGTTGGAGGTTACTCTAATGTTCCCCAAATCAAAAATAATGCCCTGTATTCTCCCCAAATCAAAAGAGGTGATGATCCAGTCATCCTGAAATAAGACCGCTGCAAAAATCAGACCTCAGAGCAAGTTGCCCTTTCTAAGAATTATGAAAGCGAGCAAAGATTTACTCACTCCCTTCATTCTTTTTCCCCTTCAGCCCACCACACTCCTTACACTCTTTGTCAAAATCACCAAGTTCCTGGTTGCTGTGGAAATGAACAGTAATGATGACCTCTAACAAACAGAAATCAGTGCCTTCTCCCAGCACGCTGGCAGGCAATAATTTATACCTCAGACCCTGCACTTCTTGCTCATACTCTGTGCAAGAAAGAATCTCCACACATTTTCCCTGAATTCTCATCCTTTATAAGTCTGTTAGAAAAGAATGAGAGATATGCTTGAGTTTTACAGCCTCACTGGGAACTTGGAAATACTTCCCTTGTTCATCCACCTCAAAATGGCAGAAGTATGATTACTAGACTCAAGGAAAAAATCTATTTACCGTCCTTTGTCTGGAAAAAAAAATTATATGTATACATACATACACACACATACACATATATACACATGTATGAATGTTGTAGGTTGCTTTTTAAACAAAAGACTGAAATAGGAACAATAAAGAAGGTGAAACGGCCTTCTAGAATGACCTCTCATTACTAATATCACTCCCACCACCATGGAAAAATGTTAATTCTCTATTCCCTTGAAAGTCAACTTTGAGAAATGTCCATCAAAAAATACTAGTATCTCTCAGACTACTTCAGAATTTCAATGGAAATGAAATATTCTGCATTTAGAAACCATAAAGGTGAGGAGAATATACACTAAATGCAATGAAGGAAACATTCCCTCCCCTCCTTCTATATATGAGCATAAAAGTTGCAGAGTTCAAAATCACTAACAGCATTTTTCTGTCGCCACAAAGACCAGCATTTTTCTGTTGCTACAAAGACAAGTTACAAAGACAGATTCCCTTTTTAAAGACAAAATTCATATTTTCATCAACTCATTCCACATGTACATACACACACATAAAATGGTCAGAGGACTTTGTAGCTCCAGTGTGGTTTGGTACTGTTGGAGGATTAATACCTAACCTTCCTTAAATGTCAAAAAGCAATTCAAGGATTTCTGACCAGACAGATCCCAGCTGCCCAAATCACCTTTTATAAAATCAGATGAACTAAAACTTCAAAACTCTAAGCATAGTAAACATGAAAGGAGATTAATATGGCATTTAATTTGCATTAAAGGGAACTAGTGGGTGGAAGTGAGAAATGTGGGGCTTTTTTGTTCTATAAGTAAGACCAATAAAATAATTACATAGAAAAGCCTATAATCATGGAAGTTCTTTAGAGTTTGTTGTTTAAACACAGAAGAAGAATCAAATAAAGATTATTCTAGAGTCTAAGGTAGGACATACTAAGTGATACCATTTTACACAACTTCCTTTCTAAAATATAATTTTACACATTTTCGATGAGCAAGTAATGAGAGTGATGGGAAATCATAAGTCAATATTATCAAACATTTAAGAGTATTGATAATATATGTACTAAAAGGGAAGAACATTTTATCTATGTGATCATCCTTTAAAACTGCAGTGTTCCCTTTAAGTCCAGGCTTAAGGTGAAAATAAAAAAGGGTAATTTTTCATTAGCTATAGAATAATCTGATGAAGTCCATAGAAACCTCCAGTTTAATACTATTAAAGAGAATTAAAGATTTTCCAAAAATTCCTGAATTCAAGACCACTTTGTGATTCAGTTTTACATTCAAGTCCAAGCTGACTGTATTCTGGGAAAGAAAAAAAAAGGGTAGCTCTCCGCCCCTTGTCACATATTACCTTGGCGATGGCATAGATGCGGGTGCTGGATGGTTCAGCCAGCTCTCTTCTGAGATCAATGTTGGATGGCCACTCTTTGTTCATTGGGAGACGGGAAGTAAAACCAGCTATAGAAGGGTGGCACATCCGTAAAGCCTTCTGAAAACTCTCCTCAAAGGTGCGACCAATAGCCATGACCTGTAATACACATTTAAGACTCATATTTTTAAAAAGGGCTTGCATATTTTTAATTTGTAACAAAGCTAGAAGTTGACTATTTTTCAGAAAAGACTTAGGAGCAAGACATATATCAAAAGAATGCTACTCAAATTTAAGTTATTTTTCTTTCTTGCCTTTTTACTGTGGTTTTGATGTAATGAGTCTTTAACATCATTACGTCACTCTTTTACCACTTAGGGAATTTAGCTTGATTTGCTGAGACTGATGAGGAAATCACCTGTACTTGCTCTGGACCATAGCATTAAAAGAAAGAATCTGTGGCCAGAGAACATAGACCCTTCCTTAATAAGATCTTGCTTTCATGCAGATGTCCTTTAGAATAAAAAAGCAAACGAAGAGAAACCAGACATATATTAACACAAAAACAGAACTATTTCTAAATGGGTATCAGTCAGTATCCCAGACAGGTTGGCTTTCTTTATAGCTAAGCATTAATATTAATAGAACCTTGAGAATCATAACAAATACTGACAGATTCAGATTTTGAATATAGGAGACTAAATTCCCCATGACAAATTCAACATGTCGTCCCACAATCTTTGCAGCTGATTGTATGCTAATCAATTAGGAAAACCATGTGGTGATTTAGTTTGGACAAGTTACAAGTGAGAACTAAAATTAACCTTGAAGCCTACCCAGTTATTTTCAGTGAATAAATACTGTCTTTGATTCTTTCCATGGAATAATAGATTGCCACGCATTTTTGGTCTACAATTTAAAATAATAACAGTCATAACACTGCCTTCAGTAAACTTCCGTGATGCCTCAAACAGACCTGAATTCTCATTAATGTCAGTTTAGTAAATCTTCATGTCAATTGCGTGACAAGCTACATATACAAAGATCACTAAAGCCAAACAGATAACCTTTTCACACTGCTCCAAATTTAATTAGAAATAAGGGAAGAGTCTCAAGAGCAGGGATAAACAAAATATTAGTCCAATTCAGATACGTAATTTATGAGGCATAGTGGTATTTGAAGAGTTAGACAATATATTCATAGATTTTCTAGCCTAAGCATAGGAGAGGGTACCAGATATAAGATAGTTTATGGCACTATCAAATTAAGAAAATATTTTTGGAATATTTAAGAAAATTTTAAAGTATTATATATTTAAGAGTTGGCCCTAAAGTAACTAATTCTATAAGTAATTCACCATGAATTTTCATTAAAGTACACTGTACATAACAGTAATGGAGTACATTCAATAAAAGAGAAGTAAACATAATAATAAAGGAATACATAACTGTGTTTGCTCAAAATTTGTCCATTTTAATACTTTATATTATTAAACTTCATATTCATTAAGTGAAGATTTCACCATTTTTCAGTGGAATATCTATTGTGGCTTTCCCTGACCCTATTCTACATTCTCACAGCACCTGCATATAAATACTGCATTCCAACTTTTACCACAGTTTAATTTATATTATATTTAGTTCTGTGAATATATTCTGAACTCACCAGCTGGAGATAATGTCACAATTATCTACATCTTATTCACTGTTTTTATCATCCCAGGGTCTTGCACGTAGTAAGAACTCAGGAAATGTCTGCTAACTTGAGTTGAACTAAATGTAAAGTGTTAAATATTCACTGAAGACCAAAACCTTTCAGATAATAAACCCTAAATTAACACATTGCAAAATTATCTCATATTCCTTGGCCTACAAATTTTCCCATGCACATTGTGAAAGGGGAACCTTTCCATGAAATGTAAACTAAATAACAGTTGTTTATTTGGCAGAAACACCACCAACAAAACTTTTCCTGGCATTTGAGTTATAATTCTATTGTGCACCTTGAAGCATGATAAAAAAAATTAAGATTTAAAACAGCTATGCCTTATGTGGAAACACTAGAGAGGAAATGAAATTCATATGTATCCTCCAATCAGTAACCCAGTATCCAAGGAAACCGAAGACTTTCAATGACATTAGGGTTGGACAAAATAACTGAGAACAAGGATGAAAGAGAGTAATTAACCAAGGACTCACCTCTCCTACACTTTTCATAGAGCTACCAATTCGGCTAGAAGTGCCGTGAAAACGATCAAGATCCCAGCGAGGAATCTTGGTAACCATGTAATCCAGGCTCGGTTCAAAGCAGGCTGATGTTTTCCCTGATACAACGTTCTTGATTTCTGGAAGTGGAATTCCTAGGGCAATCTTTGCAGCAATAAATGCCAATGGGTAGCTATAAAGGAGGAGACATTTTTTTTTTCTTTCAGCAATAAGTATTAAAAACAGCTCAAAATATAAATTGGTTTTTCTTAGAAATTCTGGTATTATTTCACATCAAGGTATAAAACACACCTGATTCTCAGTTCTGTATGAAAATTTAATAGCTCCTTATAAAATAAAGTGAGTCATGATAAAGTACAGAAGCACAGATCACAAAAGAGTTCACTGTCTATGCCTGACATGCAGTGCTACAACTCCCAACCTTCACCTCTTCAACCCAAAATCAATAGCTTCCTTGAGAAATAAAGTACTCACTTGTGTATAATTTCCACTAAGATAAGAATCTGCAAAATATTCTTTTATAAAAATATATACATGTCTGCACCTAGGAAGACAGTGGAGTTAGCTGGTACTATGGGGGATGTAAAGGTCATAAAATGCAGTCCTTGAAAGTTTGGATCCTTGCTCTGTTTCCAAATTATCTTTGAACTTTGGGCTCCTAATACAACTAACACTCTGGAAACTTGACCATACTCTTCTGGAATGTCAGTTTGGATAATTGTATTTGAAAAATTAATTCACAGAACTATAGAATTACATATGAGTCCTTTCGTACAACTTCCCCACCTAAGAGGTGAAGAAACTGACAGAGACAGTAGTGATTTATCCAAAGTCCCACAATTAGTAGAAGGACCAGAAGGAGAACTCAGGTCTCTTGACTCTTGTTTAGCTCATCACTCCTTCCACACTCCATGTAGCACTGTCTAGCTACATAAAAATAGCTTGAGAGGTAAATATTTTTAAAATGTCGTGTAATTTAAATACCAGATGTTAAAGATATTAATAGAAACAAAAGATATTAATTAGTGTTCCTTCCAGTCATGCTTGCTAGCAATTGTTAAGTAGATACAAATTTATTTATTTAGTTGCAAGATTTACCTATAGAAAAAACCTACTGTTGTTTGGTCTTGTGAAGTTTTGCTAAAATAAAATAATGTGATTGCATGCTTGAGTCAAGTGAACTCTATTATTTGTCCAAAATTTGTTATATACCTAAAAAAGTCAGTGAAGGACTAAAATTAAGGATTAATTTGTACTTTTTAACAACATCTGCAAAGTGCAATTAAGAAGCAGATTTTTCACAGCCTGCTTTGACCACCCAGATCTTGATTAGTTTATGATTAGCCAGCAAACAAAGCCAGCTAGCAATACCATTTGCCTCAATCTGGCGGCAAGCTCATTAATAACCATGTCCATAGGACATGACTGGGAGTCAGCATACAGAAATGGGGACTATAGTTTGCAAATGCAGCACATTCTTCCACTAGCTTTCAATTTTCCAGTTCAATCTGCAAACCCATGGTCAATCGTTCTGGCCTTACCCAGTAGCTTTTGAGGCCAGGGCAGAGCTTCGGGACAGTCTGGCATTCACTTCAATAATGCAGTATTCCATTGAGGTAGGATGAAGGGCAAACTGAATGTTGCATTCACCCACGATGCCCAAGTGGCGAACGACATTGATTGAAACACGTCTCAACAACTGAAACTCCGCATTGGAGAGCGTCTGGGCAGGGGCCACAACAACTGAATCACCTGTACATCCAAGCAACACTTGTTATTTGGTAGCATATCTAAATAACCAACTTTAGTAACTTAACAATCTATTTGCATGACACAAGAAACAGAACAGGCTGAGGGTTTGCTGGGAAAAGAATTATCTTAGGGAAACACATACAAGGCACATTCCCTCTGATTGTTTTACCTGTATTACTCTGACATATTTACAGAAATCACTCTAAGCTTTCCCAAGATCATGAAGCTATCAAGGCTTAGTCATCTACTTACTGGATTGACATTAACTTCTTCAATTTCCCTTCTATGTCTCATGAATTAGCTTTCAAGTTCTTCCTTCCATAAAATATCAGCTCCTCTTCACCCAACAATTTTCTAAATCTCATCCCTTCCCATTTTCTCACTTCTCTCCAATTACAGCCCCCTGTATCTTCAATCTCTTAGTCCGTAGTCACCATCCCTTCTGCCTACAAACAAGCTCAGATCACTACAGGCTCAAGGAGCCCCTATCTGAACTGCCAGATGGTTATAAGAACCATCTCTCTCATTCCTTACATGACTAAACCTTTTGAAAATTTACCAGTTCTTTTTTTTGTTTGTTTTTTCTGCAGTACGTGGGCCTCTCACCTCTGTGGCCTCTCCCGCTGCGGAGCACAGGCTCCGGACGCGCAGGCTCAGCGGTCATGGCTCACGGGTCCAGCCGCTCTGCAGCATGTGGGATCCTCCCGGTTCGGGGCGCAAACCCGCGTCCCCTGCATCAGCAGGCGGACTCTCAACCACTGCGCCACCAGGGAAGTCCTACCAGGTCTTCTTATCACTCATAGTCATATAATTCCTTTCCATACGGCTCACATAACCAACTTTGCATTGAAACTGTCCTCTTGAACACCCAAAAGCAACATTAAATCTTCATTCTTGACCTTTCATAGTATTTGCTACAGTCAAAACCAAAGCTCTTTTATAAAATATTTTTGTGCGTTGGCTTATAAGGTAACTATCATTCCCTTCCTTTTTTTCAACACCAATCCGTCCTTTTTCTTCTGCCCTATAAATCTAAATGTTTCCCAGGGTATGGTCCTTGACCCTATTCTCTTTCCTTCTACACCTATGCCCTTGAATACTCAGTCTATGCTTCCAGCTTCCACTATTTTCTTTATACAAAGACTTCCAATGACCTTGCATCAACTTCTTTATTTCTATCCTCTTTCCTGAGTTCCAGCTCTACATTCTCCTCTTCTTGAGATTTCCGCCCACTTTTAAACTTTAGCATTTCTAAATCCTAAGTCATCAGCTTTGCCCTCTAGTCTAACCAGCTTCCCTTCCTGAGAAACCTATTTATTTCACCTGTTTCTATTGACTGTGGCTATTTTCTCATTCACTTGGTGAGTAACACCCAGTCTGCTTCAAGCCTTCTTAACCTCATGCCTTACTTCTCAACACCAAGTCTTACAGATTTTACCTTCACAGCATTGCTTATATTTTACCCCTTCCTCAAATGAAATCAGGATAATAATATCTGCCCTACTTCAGAGGGTTTTTGTGAAGATCAAATTAAATATGAGAGTATTTTCAATGCTGTAAAATATTATATATATGTAAAATTTTATCACTAATGTGTATGCTTAGAATAGTAATTTAAAGAAAGCGACTTAATAAAGACTGCTATGAGCCACCAGAGATATAAGCTGAAGCCATTACCATAATGCTTGAAGATTCCTTGCCTACCTGTATGAACGCCCATGGCATCAACATTTTCCATGTTACAGACAGTGACACAGTTGTCATCAGCATCTCGGACCACTTCATATTCTATTTCTTTCCAACCTGTCACTGACCTCTCCACCAGAATCTGGTTGGTCATAGCAAAGGCCTGGAAATTGGTGACAAAAGACATCGAAGAGTAAGGAAAGGCACTAGCATTAACGTGGCTATTTGACAAAGCGCCCTGGCCTAAATCCTGGTCTGCACTGAAGTCCCAAGCCTAGTCTCCACCCTCCTCTATGCTGCAGAAGGCACAATGTGTCGGAAAATCAGTGAGGTACTAGGAATAGCATTCTGCAGTGAATATGCTTGATTTACATTATTGAGGCTTGCCATTCAAAGTGCTGATATGACATTAAATCAAACTAATTTAGGAAAAAGAGAAAATAATTGAGCAATCAGGCAAAGGGAAATGAAATTATTTTTGCAGCTAGGCTTCTGTGAAAGCAGAGATGTGATAAGTGCAAATAAATATGGAAAAATAAGTCTAAAGATTCTGTCTTTCTCTAAAATAGCTGAGGGTGCTTTGTAAAGAACACACACAATAAAAGTCAGTTGATGTTGATGAGGAGAAGAAAGGAGATGATGATGGTTGTAAACAGTTAGCCAAGATGGCATATGAAACTTGGGAATTAAAAGAACCATACACGACTATTATTATGGGTAATCACTGCCTAAGTGCTTAAATACTGAATCGTATATCATGCCTGCCTGATTAAACAGATATGAATTAGTATAATTATCATTCCTTATTTACTCTGTACCCCCTGGTGGGTAGAATGCTGAACCCAAAATCTGAAAAAGATGGTCTCCAACCTTAGGACATTTAGTGGCTGAAAATCCAAGACAGAAATGTCCCTTTGTCTCATAATAAATTTGATTTTTTATGGCAATGAAAGTAAGAGAAAGCAACTGGGGAAAGTAATTTGAATTTTTTCAAATTATTAGCAGGTAGCATAATGAAATAATAACTCAATGTAAGTTATTTCGTGATGTGTCTCAACACTGTTTTTTTAACCTCAGCAAACACTACAGGCTCCAGCATGTGCACTTCAAAATGTAACACATTTGTCCCCACAGCTACCCATGGTGAGGTTTTCAAAGTGGTTAGGAAACTCTGTAGCCAGTGTGAACAATTTAATAATGATTTATTTGTCATTAGGATAGCCTGCTAATAAAAAAAAAAAATCTGGGAAACAAAGGAGATGAATCTGAGGAAGGCTTTTGCATTCTAATGGAGTAGACTGGACACAAGGACTATTGAGATCATCTTCACCTGTTGCCTCAGCTTCTTCTTTCTCTTTCAAGCCTCTGATTTTATACAAAGATTAATTTAGGGACCTAGATCAGGTTAATGCAGTTTCTAATAATGCTAAATATAATCCCAAGAGAGTAAGCGGTAGCTTGGGATATAACAATACATTATTCTCAAATGAAAAGCTAGGGTTTCAACAAAGAAAACCATTCAATGGCTTACTAACTATTTTAGAGGAATATAAATAATTTAAAAATATCCCATTCCAAAGTTGTCTTCATTGTAAATATTTTTATACGACTGAGTGTTTAGAATGCTTTTTATACTGTAAAAAAAATACATTTTTAATTGAGAATAAGTATACATTGGTCACGACTGACAGTAATAATGAGGTTGTTAATATTAAAAACATTGTGGCGGGGGAGACATACAAGATGGCGTAAGAGTAAGACGCGGAGATCACCTTCCTCCCCACAAATACATCAGAAATACATATACATGTGGAACAGCTCCTACAGAACACCTACTGAATTATGGCAGAAGACCTCAGACCTCCCAAAAGGCAAGAAACTCCCCAAGTATCTGGGTAGGGCAAAAGAAAAAACAGAGACAAAAGAATAGGGACGGGACCTGCACCAGTGGGAGGGAGCTGTGAAGGAGGGAAGGTTTCCACACACTAGGAAACCCCTTCACTGGAAGAGACAGGGGCTGGCGAGGGGGAAGCTTGGGAGCGATGGAGGAGAACGCAGCAACAGGGGTGCAGAGGGCAAAGCGGAGAGATTCCCACACAGAGGATCGGTGCTGACCAGCACTCACCAGCCCGAGAGGCTTGTCTGCTCACCCGCCGGGGCGGGCAGGGCTGGGAGCTGAGGCTGGGGCTTCGGAGATCAGACCCCAGGGAGAGGATTGTGTTCACACGGCCTGAAGGGGGCTAGTGTGCCACAGCTAGCCGGGAGGGAGTCCAGGAAAAAGTCTGGACCTGCCTAAGAGGCAAGAGACCATTGTTTTGGGGTGCGTGAGGAGAGGGGATTCAGAGCACCACCTAAACGAGCTCTAGAGACAGGCGCGAGCCGTGGCTATCAGCGCAGACACCAGAGATGGGCATGAGACACCAAGGCTGCTTCTGCAGCCACCAAGAAGCCTGTGTGGCACAGGTCACTCTCCACACCTCCCCACCCAGGAGCCTGTGCAGCCCGCCACTGCCAGGGTCCCGGGATCCAGGGACAACTTCCCCGGGAGAACACACGGTGTGCCTCAGGCTGATGCAATGTCACACCAGCCTCTGCCTGCACAGGCTCACCCTGCATTCCGTACCCCTCCCTGCCCCCGGCCTGAGTGAGCCAGAGCCCCCAAATCAGCTGCTCCTTTAACCCTGTACTATCTGAGCGAAGAACAGACGCCCTCTGGCGACCTGCATGCAGAGGTGGGGCAAAATCCAAAGCTGAGCCCCTGGAGCTGTGGGAACAAAGAGGAAGGGAAATCTCCCAGCAGCCTCAAAAGCAGCGGATTAAATATCCACAATCAACTTGATGTACCCTGAATCTGTGGAATACATGAATAGACAACGAATCATCATGAAACTGAGGCAGTGGACTTCAGGAGCAACGATATATATATATATATTTTTCCTTTGTCTCTTTTTGTGAGTGTGTATGTGTATGCTTCTTTGTGTGACTTTGTTCCTATAGCTTTGCTTTTACCATTTGTCCTAGGGTTCTGTCTGCTTTTGTTTTTTTTAGTATAAATTTAGTACTTGTTATTTTTGGTGGATTTGTTTTTTGGTTTGGTTGCTCTCCTCTTTCTTTCTTTTTTTCCTTTTTTATTACTTTAAAAAAGTATTTTTTATTTTAACTTTATTTTGTTGGTTTTTTTCTTTCTTTCTTTCATTTTCTCTCCCTTTTCTTCTGAGCTGTGTGGAGGACTGGGTCTTGGTGCTCCAGCTGGGTGTCAGAACTGTGCTCTGAGGTGGGAGAGTCGAGTTCAGGACATTGGTCCACAAGAGATGTCCCAGCTCCACATAATATCAAACAGTGGCAGTTCGCCAAAATATCTCCATCTCAACGCTAAGACCCAGCTCCACTCAACGACCAGCAAGCTACAGTGCTGCACACCCTATGCCAAACAACTAGCAAGACAGGAACGCAACCTAACCCATTAGAAGAGAGGCTGCCTAAAATCATAAGGTCAAAGACACCACAAAACACACGAAAGGACGCAGACCTGCCCACGAGAAACACAAGATCCCAACTTATTCACCAGATCACAGGCACTAGTCCCATACACCAGGAAGCCTACACAACCCACCGAACCAACCTTAGCATCTGGGAGCAAGCACCAAAAACAACAGGAACTATGAACCGGCAGCCTGCGAAAAGGAGACCCCAAAAACAGTAAGATAAAAAAAATGAGAAGACAGAGAAACACAAAGCAGATGAAGGAGAAAGATAAAAACCCACCAGACCTAACAAATGAAGAGGAAAGAGGTAGTCTACCTGAAAAAGAATTCAGAGTAATGATAGTAAAGATGATCCAAAATCTTGGAAATAGAATGGAGAAAATACAAGAAACGTTTAACAAGGACCTAGAAGAACTAAAGAGCAAACAAACATGATGAACAACACAATAAATGAAATTAAAAATTCTCCAGAAGGAATCAATAGCAGAATAACTGAGGCAGAAGAACAGATAAGTGACCTGGAAGATAAAATGGTGGAAATAACTACTGCAGAGCAGAATAAAGAAAAAAGAATGAAAAGAACTGAGAACAGTCTCAGAGACCTCTGGGACAACATTAAACACACCAACATTCAAATTATAGGGATTCCAGAAGAAGAAGAGAAAAAGGAATGGACTGAGAAAATATTTGAAGAGATCACAGCTAAAAACTTCCCTAATATGGAAGAGGAAATAGTTAATCAAGTCCAGGAACTGCAGAGAGTCCCATACAGGAAAAATCCAAGGAGAAATACACCAAGACATATATTAATCAAACTATCAAAAATTAAATACAAAGAAAAAATATTAAAAGCAGCAGGGAAAAGCAACGAATAACATACAAGGGAATCCCCATAAGGTTAACAGCTGATCTTTCAGCAGAAACTCTGCAAGAAATGAGTGGCAGGACATATTTAAAGTGATGAAAGGGAAAAACCAACAACCAAGATTACTCTACCTAGCAAGGAGCTTACTGAGATTCGACGGAGAAATAAAAACCTATACAGACAAGCAAAAGCTAAGCGAATTCAGCACCAGCAAACCAACTTTACAAGAATGCTAAAGGAACTTCTCTAGGCAGGAAACACAAGAGAAGAAAAAGACCTACAATAACGAACCCCAAAAAATTAAGAAAATGGTAATAGGAACATACATATCGATAACTACCTTAAAAGTAAATGGATTAAATGCTCCAATCAAAAGACATAGACTGGCTGAATGGATGCAAAAACAAGACCCGTATATATGCTGTCTACAAGAGGCCTACTTCAGACCTAGGGACACAAAGAGACTGAAAGTGAGGGGATGGAAGAAGATACTCCAAGCAAGTGGAAATCAAAAGAAAGCTGGGGTAGCAATTTTCATATCAGGCAAAATAGACATTAAACTAAAGACTATTATAAGAGACAACAAGGACACTACATAATGCTCAAGGGATCAATCCAAGAAGATATAACTATTTTAAATATTTATGCACCAAATGGAGGAGCACCTCAACACATAAGGAAAATGCTAACAGCCAAAAAAGGGGAAATCGACAGTAACACGATCATAGGAGTTACTAACAAGATCATAGGAGACTTTAACACCCCACTTTCACCAATGGACAGGTCGTCCAAAATTAAATTAAATAAGGCAACACAAGCTTTAAATGATAAATTAAACAAGAAAGAATTGATATTTATAGGACATTCCATCCAAAAATAACAGAATACACTTTCTTCTCAAGTGCTCATGGAACATTCTCCAGGATAGATCATATCTTGGGTCACAAATCAAGCCTTGGTAAATTTAAGAAAATTGAAATTGTATCAGGTATCTTTTCTGACCACAATGCTATGAGACTAGATATCAATTACAGGAAAAAATCTGTAAAAAATAGAAATACATGGTGGCTAAAAAGTACACTACTTAGTAACCAAGAGATCACTAAAGAAATCAAAGAGAAAATCAAAAAATACCTAGGACTTCCCTGGTGGTGCAGTGGTTGAGAGTCCACCTACTGAAGCAGGGGACACGGGTGCATGCCCCGGTCCGGGAAGATCCCACATGATGCGGAGCAGCTGGGCCCGTGAGCCATGGCTGTTGAGCCTGCGTGTCTGGAGCCTGTGCTCCGTAACGGGAGAGGCCACAACAGTGAGAAGCCCACATACCGCAAAAAAAAAAAAAAACCAACCTAGAAACAAATGACAATAAAAACACAATGACCCAAAACCTATGGGATGCAGCAAAAGCACTTCTAAGAGGGAAGTATATAGCAATACAATCTTACCTCAAGAAACAAGAAACACCTCAAATAAACAAACTAACCTTACACCTAAAGCGATTAGAGAAAGAAGAACAACAAAACCCCAAAGTTAGCAGAACGAAAGAAATCATAAAGATAAGATCAGAAATAAATGAAAAATAAATGAAGCAAATGACAGCAAAGATCAATAAAACTAACAGCTGGTTCTTTGAGAAATTAAACAAAATTGATAAACCATTAGCCAGACTCATCAAGAAAAAAAGGGAAATGACTCAAATCAATAGAATTAGAAATGATAAAGAAGAAGTAACAACTGACCCTGCAGAAATACAAAGGATCATGAGACATTACTACAAGCAACTATATGCCAATAAAATGGACAACCTGGAAGAAATGGACAAATACTTAGAAAAGCACAACTTTCTGAGACTGAACCAGGAAGAAATAGAAAATATAAACAGACCAATCACAAGCACTGAAATTGAGACTGTGATTAAAAATCTTCCAAGAAACAAAAGCTCAGGACCAGACGGCTTCACAGGCAAATTCTATCAAATATTTAGAGAAGAGTAACAACTATCCTTCCCAAACTCTTCCAAAATATAGCAGAGGGAGGAACTCTCCCCAAATCATTCTATGAGGCCACCATCACCCTGATACCAAAACCAGACAAGGATGTCTCAAAGAAAGAAAACTACAGGCCAACATCACTGATGAACATAGATGCAAAAATCCTCAACAAAATACTAGCAAACAGAATCCAACAACACATTGAAAGGATCATACACCATGACCAAATTGGGTTTATCCAGGGATGCAAGGATTCTTCAAAATATGCAAATCAATCAATGTGATACATCGTATTAAGAAACTGAAGTATAAAAACCATATGATCATTTCAGTAGATGCAGAAAAAGCTTTCGACAAAATTCAAGATCCATACGATAAAAACACTCCAGAAAGCAGGCATAGAGGGAATTTATCTCAACATAATAAAGGCCATATATGACAAATCCAGAGCCAACATCATTCTCAATGCTGAAAAACTGAAACCATTTCCACTGCGGTCAGGAACAAGACAAGGTTGCCCACACTCACCACTATTATTCAACATAGCTTTGGAAGTTTTAGCCACAGCAATCAGAGAAGAAAAACAAATAAAAGGAATCCAAATCGGAAAAGAACAAGTAAAGCTGTCACTGTTTGCAGATGACATGACACTATACATAGAGAATCCTAAAGACTCTACCAGAAAACTACTAGAGCTAATCAATGAATTTGGTAGAGTAGAAGGATAAAAAATTAATGCACAGAAACCTCTTGCATTCCTATACACTAATGATGAATAATCTGAAAGAGAAATGAAGGAAACACTCCCATTTACCATTGCAACAAGAAGAATAAAATACCTAGGAATAAACCTACCTAAGGAGACAAAAGACCTGTATGCAGAAAACTATAAGACACTGATGAAAGAAATTAAAGATGATACAAACAGATGGAGAGATATACTCTGTTCTTGGACTGGAAGAATCAACATTGTGAAAATGACTATATAACACAAAGCAATCTACAGATTCAATGCAATTCCTATCAAATTATCAATGGCATTCTTCACAGAATCAGAACAAAAAATTTCACAATTTGTACTGAAACACAAAAGACCCCGAATAGCCAAAGTAATCTTGAGAAAGAAAAACGGACCTGGAGGAATCAGGCTGCCTGACTTCACACTACACTACAAAGCTACAGTAATCAGGACAGTATGGTACTGGCACAAAACCAGAAAGAGATGAATGGAACAGGATAGAAAGCCCAGAGATAAACCCATGCACATATGGTCCCCTTATTTTTGATAAAGGAGGCAAGAATATAGAATGGAGAAAAGACAGCCTTTTCAATAAGTGGTGCTGGGAAAACTGGACAGCTACATATAAAAGAATGAAATTAGAACAGTCCCTAACACCATACACAAAAATAAACTCAAAAAGGATTAAAGACCTAAATGTAAGGCCAGACACTATAAACTCTTAGAGGAAAACATAGGCAGAACACTCTATGACATAACTCACAGCAAGATCCTTTTTGACCCACCTCCTAGAGAAATGGAAATAAAAACAAAAATAAACAAATGGGACCTAATGAAACTTAAAAGCTTTTGCACAGCAATGGAAACCATAAACAAGACCAAAAGACAACCCTCAGAATGGGAGAAAATATTTGCAAATGAAGCAACTGACAAAGGATTAATCTCCAAAATTTACAAGCAGCTCATGCAGCTCAATAACAAAAAAACAAACAACCCAATCCAAAAATGGGCAGAAGACCTAACTAGACATTTCTCCAAAGAAGGTATACAGATTGCCAACAAACACATGAAAGAATGCTCAACATCATTAATCATTAGAGAAATGCAAATCAAAACTACAATGAGATATCATCTCACACCATAAGAATGGCCATCATCAAAAAGTCTAGAAAGAATAAATGCTGGAGAGGGTGTGGAGAAAAGGGAACACTCTTGCACTGCTGATGGGAATGTGAATTGGTACAGCCACTATGGAGAACAGTATGGAGGTTCCTTAAAAAACTACAAATAGAACTACCATATGACCCAGCAATCCCACCACTGGGCATATACCCTGAGAAAACCATAATTCAAAAAGAGTCATGTACCAAAATGTTCACTGCAGCTCTATTTACAATAGCCAGGAGATGGAAGCAACCTAAGTGTCCATCATCGGATGAATGGATAAAGAAGATGTGGCACATATATACAATGGAATATTACTCAGCCATAAAAGGAAACGAAATTGAGTTATTTGTAGTGAGGTGGATGGACCTAGAGTCTGTCATACAGAGTGAAGTAAGTCAGAAAGAGAAAGACAAATACCATATGCTAACACATATATATGGAATATAAGAAAAAGAAAATGTCATGAAGAACCTAGGAGTAAGATGGGAATAAAGACACAGACCTACTAGAGAATGGACTTGAGGATATAGGGAGGGGGAAGGGTAAGCTGTGACAAAGTGAGAGAGTGGCATGGACATACATACACTACCAAATGTAAAATAGATAGCTAGTGGGAAGCAGCTGCATAGCACAGGGAGATCAACTCAGTGGTTTGTGACCACCTAGAGGGGTGGGATAGGGAGGGAGACGCAAAAGGGAAGAGATATGGGAACATATGTATATGTATAACTGATTCACTTTGTTATAAAGCAGAAAGTAACACACCATTGTAAAGGAATTATACTCCAATAAAGATGTAAAAAAAAAAAAGAACACTCCCTAACACCATACACAATAATAAACTCAAAGTTGATTAAAGACCTAAATGTAAGGCCAGATACTATAAAACTCTTCGAGGAAAACATAGGCAGAACACTCTATGACATAACTCACAGCAAGATCCTTTTTGACCCACCTCCTAGAGAAATGAAAATCAAAACAAAAATAAACAAATGGAACCTAATGAAACTTAAAAGCTTTTGCACAGAAAAGGAAATCATAAACAAGATGAAAAGACAACCCTCATAATGGGAGAAAATATTTGCAAATGAAGCAACTGAAAAAGGATTAATCTCCAAAATTTACAAGCAGCTCATGCAGCTCAATAACAACAACAAAAAAACTCAATCCAATAATTGGCAGAAGACCTAAATAGACATTTCTCCAAAGAAGATATACAGATTGCCAACATGCACATGAAAGAATGCTCAACATCACCAATCATTAGAGAAATGCAAATCAAAACTACAATGTGATATCACCTCACACCAGTCAGAATCGCCATCATCAAAAAATCTACAAACAGTAAATGCTGGAGAGGGTGTGGAGAAAAGGGAACCCTCTTGCACTGTTGGTGGGAATGTAAACTGATGCAGCCACTATGGAGAACAGTATGGAGGTTCCTTAAAAAGCTAAAAATAGACTACCATACGACCCAGCAATCCCACTACGGGGCATATACCGTGTGAAAACCATAATTCAAAAAGAGTCATGTACCACAGTGTTCATTGCAGCTCTATTTACAATAGCTAGGATGCGGAAGTGTCCATCGACAGATGAATGGATATAGAAGAAGTGGCACATATATACAATGAAATATTACTCAGCCATAAAAAGAAATGAAGTTGAGTTATTTGTAGTGAGGTGGATGGACATAGAATCTGTCATACAGAGTGAAGTAAGTCAGAAAGAGAAAAACAAATACCATATGGTAACACATATATATGGAATCTAAAAAAAGAATCATTTCTGAAAAACCTAGGGGCAGGACAGTAATAAAGATGCAGACATAGAGAACGGCTTTGAGGACACAGGGAGGGGTAAGGGTAAGCTGGGACAAAGTGAGAGAGTGGCATTGATATATATACACTACCAAATGTAAAATAGATAGCTATTGGGAAGCAGCCACATAGCACAGGGAGATCAGCTCGGTGCTTTGTGACCACCTAGAGGGGTGGGATAGGGAGGGTGGGAGGGAGACGCAAGAGGGAAGAGATATGGGGATACATGTATATGTATAGCTGATTCAGTTTGTTATAAAGCAGAAACTAACACACCATTGTAAAGCAATTATACTCCAATAAAGATGTTAAAAAATTTTTTTAAATAAAAAGATTGGGAACATCTAATATGCTAGAGGAAAAAAATGTATACCTCCACAAACATGTCTTTTCTTTAAATACATGATTCAGAAGTCCAGATGGAAATAGGGAACATTTATATTAGATATGTTTCCCTTTTGGGGTTTTTTTTTGGCAACTTTAGAAAAACTCAGTCCAATTTGTAGACATGTACGTTTGTCATTGCAGTTATTAAAATACATTTAATTTTATCTGTTTGTTCTCAAAATCTTATGTCAACAATTCAAGGGCTCATTCTTTTTCACTCTAAAATGTAAATAATGATAAAGGTATAAACTCTGCTTGATATTTACTCAGCACCCCTAAAAATAGCCATCACAATAATTCTGTCAGCTTCACATCCATAACTGCTACATGGAAAGTTATATAAGCCTCTTTGCCCACACACATATTCATTCATTCAACAAGCACTTACTGAACCCCAGTATTGCAAGGCACTGCTCTATTCTGTGGGAACAGAGTGTGGGCAAAAGTCGCTGATTTCATGAAGCATGATTTCTGTGTTAATTTCTAATTTATTTTTTGGAGCATATCTTAATTTTCAAGATCTTCCCTTTAATACTTAAGAAAAGGAGTATTCAGAAATAAAGTGATTTTTATGTAAATGGTAAGCACTCAGATTTCACTTTTGCTTATATATGTGTGTGGCAGTTGGCAGAGTAATCACTCATTCATAGTACTAAGAGGTTTATATTGTATATATGTTAAACACCTGAATTTGAGGTAAAGCTAAACTACTCAATGTGTTTTATTTCCCTTACCGGATGTCATCCATGTCTTATTGTTTCAAAAGATAATGGCAAAATGGGACATTATATTGTTTTTTTTTTAAACCACTAAAATATATTTTAGCAAGATGGGTGTTTTGGAGCAGATTTTGTAGCAGAGGGAGATGGAACTGGATTGACTGTCTATCAATGAAATCAATAGACAGTACAGTAAAGATGGACTTTGGATTAATGCTACGTTCCAGTGTAAGTAATTGCACTGTATTTCCCTTTCAAAAGTGTCACCTCTTGGAGAACAATTTAGAGATGTGGCAGTGATTTATAAACAGAGAAAAGGTTATTTCCTATCCACATAACTTTCTCTAATTGAAAGACTGTATCAGGGAGTTTTCTTGGCTGGTCAGAATTTGGTCTGTGAAAATACATACCTTTGTGCTGAGGTCCAGTAAGGTCTCCCTATTAGGACAGATGCCTGAGCCTAACCCACCCAGGGCATAGGCAGAACGGATCATCACCGGGTAGCCAATGGTGTCTGCCGCCTTCAGTGCATCCTCAATCTGTCAACAAGAACAAGGACTCAAAGTTTTAAAAGCTGACAGTAGAAAAGACCAACCAAGAGAGTCTGGTAATTCAGGTAAATCAGTTTATTTGGAAAAAATGACTATGAAAATGTTCTATTATTCCCTCATCTCCTTCTGAAAAACAAGTGTTATTTTACACATTTTAAGTTAAATTTTAGAATTTTTTTAATATACAGTGAAGGCTTGTTTTTTTTAACACCTTTGGGGTAAATTTTATTTTGCAGTATAAAAAATAAAACAATGGCCAGAGGTGAGATAGTTGCCATTAATTTGAGAATGGGAGCTATACTGAATTTTTAAGTTCAGTTTAAAAGTCTTCGTCTCTTAACAAAGCAAGGTTTTCTACTACAGAATCTAACTTGATATTACTGCAATAAGCCATTAGGAATATTATATAGAAAGAGATTTTTCATTTTTCAAGTTCAGTCAGAGAGTAGTCTCAGAAGCTTGGGATTTTTTTTTTTTTTTTTAACTTACAGAATACAGCATATGTTGGCTATATTTTTCTGTCATGGAATATTATTACACTACCAATGGGAATGTAATTATACCTTTCCCATATGCCTGTTTCTCATCCTAAGGAAGCAAGGACATAATTAAATCTGGCAATGAAAGAATAAATATATGGCAGGAGCTTTCCACATGTTCAGCAGAGCTATCCTGGGATTGTTCCTGATTGACAGCTTTGCAACATGCTATATACTTGATAGCGTGCTTTTCTGAAAACATACATAGCCCATTTTTAGTTGTCCCAGCAGTACTTGCCTTATCCCAGAGGTTTTGCCTATGTCTACACTGAGGAAGTTGCATCAGAAACTGTCTCCAGTACCCCCATTTCACTGACTGAAATCAGGAATAAAGTCAGGGACAAAAAGAGATGTACAGGAAGCTGATCTTTTCCTGGCACCTGGTAATAGCCCATCAGTAGGCACAGGATACGATGGAAAATGATTAAGAGAAATGCAAAACAATCTGTCCTCTTTAACCATCTAAGCCACAGGTTTCTCAGTCATAAATATTACTGATTAGATCCAGTGGCTTTTTTTTCTAGATAATTTTATTGTAAAATGTTTATTCCATTCTAAGAAAAAAAAAATTTGTTCGTTTATTTTTTGGTCATGCTGCACGGCATGCAGGATCGTATTTCCCCACCCAGGGATCAAATCTGTGTCCCCTGCAGTGGAAACACAGAGACAACCACTGGACCACCAGGGAAGTCCCTAAAAAAAAATTTTAATTCAACCATTTCCCATTTGCAGGACATTCGCACTTACAAAATGTGTGACTGATCCCAGGAAGAAGGTAAAAATTACTTTGGCATTGCAAGTCGATATGGTTCTTTGTTTTGATTCAGGAGATTTGATACTCAGGTCACATCAACCATTGATAAACCACATCACCTTTGAGATTATGCTTCCCTTTTCATAAAAATAAACTACTAATACCTGTCCCTAATGTTTTAGCATTGAATGCCACAATTAATACACAGTGTCTCTGAAGTAATAACACATTTCTGGAAGATAACATATACAAATATAATACTTTATTATTTTTAGGCATGACAAATCATTCTCTCTACAACGCAAGACACATAATGGTCCTGTTTCTCCAGAACAAAGATTTCTTACCGATTCCACTGCAAAGCTTGGAGCAATCTTTTCATTAATCTCATTTAGTTTGTCTGAGAACAGCTGTCTATCTTCTGTGGCCATAATGGATTCAACTGAGGTTCCCAGGACTTTCACACCATATTCCTTGAGCACACCTCGCTTAAATAGTTCCACTCCTACAGAAAAACAAAATAAATCAATTTTTAACATATCAAACTCTTATGTTTTCTATAATAGATATCTGAATACAACTTTTTTTTAAAAAAAACTTAACTCCAAAAAGCCACCAGAGTCCACAACAGAATTGCACTTAGAGTAAAACAAATCTTGAAAGAAAAATTCTGAAGACATTTTAGCAAAACATTTTGCTGGTGCTACTATTATGTATATTATCACCTTCTCCAAATGATTTTTATTATTCTCATTAATAAAAATCATAGAATTACAGTGAGCCTTAAGATTTTAGTATATTTCATTTCCTTCTAAGGAAGGTCTATTCCTATAATGAGCTTCTCTTGTGTAAATAATCTCAGTGATGTGGGTGTCTATCTAGGTTAAAAATTAACAAAATCGTTTGTGTTCCCACTAACTTAACATCTAACTTTGGCTGTTTTTTATAGCTGATATACAAATTATATCACCAACTGCTTACCCAAACTAGCCAGTGAGATTCTCATTCATGATCTAATTCTGAAGGTTTGAAATATTTAAAATAGGACAGAGCACTGGACTCAGCAGATGCGTGAAGGGATGGTAGAGAGACTGATCTATGTAAACATGAAAATATATTTGAAAGTCAAATGCCACAGGGCTGATACATAAGAGCACAGAGCACTTAATCAATGTTAATTCCCCTTTTTCACTCATAATACTTCTCAGAGTTTCACTGGTAACAGAAAAGCAGTATCCTGGGACGGAGGAGGGGGACTCAAAAAACCTACTCAGTCACCATGCGGCATTAAAGCAAAAGGTTTCTTTTTGTCCCCCAGCTGTTCTGTGAAATAAACTGGTAATGTTCATCACGTGACATTTTCAGGTGGCTGTTTACTAAGCTTCCTCACACAGCGGAAAACTTTTATGAACACACAGGGCACAACTGCTAAATAAATTCAAACAAAAAAATATTATATATAAGTGTGTGAACCAAAACTCTGCAATTAAACTTAAAAGAACTCACCACAGTTCAGAGCTGTCTGGCCACCCATGCCTAGAATTAATCCATCTGGCCGTTCTGCCTTGATAACCTCTGTGACAAACTGAGGGGTGATGGGGAGGAAGTAGACAGTATCTGCTTGCTTTAAGCCCACTTCATTGGTTTGCACCGATGCAATGTTTGGGTTCATCAGGACAGTTTTGACATTTTCTTCCTGAAAGAAACAAAAAGATCTAGAATCTTAATATATGGTCTAAAGAGAAAAATCATATTCAAATGAAGGGTATTAACAGGCAACAAAAAGTTATTCTGTGGGCTCTAGAGATCAGTAATGGGACCAGTGTGAATGGAAGTTAAAGGATGACAAACATTTGGTAAAAGGAAGGAAGAAAACTGCTTGAAAATAAAACTATCCAAAAAGAGCTGGCTATCTCATGAGGATCACCCTGAATTCCTTGCCACTGCAGGTATCAAGGAAAGCTGGAGATGTTTTCTATAGAATTTGACTGGAGGTCCACAAATACTACTCAATTTTACAGCTCAGTCGACCTTAAAAGAATAAAATGTTCCAAATTTTTTTGAATGAGTAAAACATAAAATGGAAAAAAGGCAGCATCAAAGCTGCTTCCTTTTCTAACGTTTATTGAAGAACAGCATTGAGCATACGTTTTAAATGCAAGATAATGTGTTCCCTTCTAGCTGGGAGCACTGAGAGCCTTCTGCTGGTTTCCATTTTCTTTAGATTTTCATGCCTGCTGTAGTGCTTTGACAAAGACCATTATACAACTGTTTATACATATTATATAAAAAGAAAATGACCGTATGGCAAAAAATAAAAATTTGTGTGTGTGTGAAGATATTCATAGCCCTATCTCATTCCTGACATCTGGAGAGACCCCTAAAATAATTCTTCATGTAGGCTACTAAGGATAATAGCTTTATAGACCAGGATGAGGGCGACATTTAGTAAAATAATTATTATGAAATCCGGCCAGATGGTTCTTGTTTTTTTACCTATTAGCATGTCAATTTTGAAGTCTTCTAAAAACTCAACAAAATATTCATATGAAAGTATAGAAATCATCATTGAAAGCCCTACATATCCTTGGGGGTGCGGTGAATCCAAATGAAAAATTAAATATATTTCATACTACTTTAAATTCAAATAGTGCCTTAAAACTTGTAGTGTACTTTTTTGTTAATTTATTTGATTTTTATGGCAAGACTATAAAAGAAATTTTCACCTTACAGATGAAGAAACTGAGATTCAATAAGGTTAAGTGACCTTCCAAAGATCATACAGCTGATAAATGACAAAATTAGGGCTCTAATCCAAGTCTTATAACTCAAGTTCTACACCCTTTCCTCAATATGAGCCCTCTCTAAGATTGTAAAGAACTATTTTTATAAAGAGTACTGTTAACAAAATATTGAATAGATACAGATAAGCAAATACATTTAAAATATGGGTTAGAATTTAAATAATTGAGTCCAAATGGAGAGCACATCATAAACAGAAGTTATAGACTGTCTCACTACTAGAGAAAAGTACCAATGGATAGGTATATTTGTTAAATATTTTCCTGCATGTGCTATACAATGAATATAGCTATTTTTATAAATCAAATTACATAGGAAAAGGTCCCGTAAATTCATGTGATGAGTGTCTATTCAAACCATTTTAATAAATGTTACATAATTTTTTTCTAATATAATTCCAGCTATAATTTATGCATAATCTAAGTTTTTAAAAATACTCAGTTCATAAATTCATCTTTATTAACCTCTTAATCACAATACTATATCTAATAATTCCTATTCTTCAGTTCAAATCAATAACTTCACCTTTTGGATGTAATGCATATAAAAAATACAACCTATGGAAATATTAATTCTTTATAAAACTACCCAATAGGATAAAAAATTGCATGCTACTTAAATGTGTTCTAAACCCTTAATACACTTAGACTCTGTTCTAACCAATCTGAACCATTGGATACCCACTAATTATCTATCTAAAGATAAACTGAATCTTAATACAATGAAATAAAGCACACTTTGAAAAGGTACACAAAAAACGTGTGCATGGGGTGAACATCCATGCATGTATGGAGAAGAGTATTAAAAATAAAAAAGAATGGGAAGAAGAGTAAGGTAGTTGGGGGGTTGTGTCTGCTTTCAACAGACATCTGTCAGGTGAATATATAGAATACTGAATAAAGCAAAGAAAAAAAGGAAAATTTTGGCCAACCGTTTCTCTTGTTGGTTGTCCTAGTCTCCTGCTTCCTTCCCTATGTTGCTCTCTCCTAGCCAGGTCTCTTGGTAAGAGTGGCTCGACTCCACAAAGCCTGTGGCAAGGTCACAGAGAGCTCACATTGACTTTGGATGGCTTGATTAGCACCAAAATGGGGACTATCATGGAAAATAAGGACATCAAAGAGAAGCCAAGTTAGCTCTTCAATAGAAATATCTTACACTTAGTGTCAGTTTTCTAAAGGTTTATTTTACTATGATAAAGGTTGGGGAGATTTCGAGAGACTCCAGAAACAGGGAGGATATTCTTCCCAACTTAGGTATCAAACCCTCTATTCCACTTGAAAATCCAGCCATACCTTCCTGTTAAGTCATCCAGTCCAAGTCACAGATGGGGGAATTAGGTGACCTGCAATAACTTCTAAAGCTTGAACAAAAGGCATTGTTTCCTTTGTTCCTCCAGCTGGATCTTCCCCCTTTCAACCAAAGAGATGCCTGAAGCATCCTGTAGAACACTTGAAGTACTTTAGAGCACCAGGGATATCCAAATTCCCTCTTTCACGCAAAAGGCAAATATGTTTTAAAAGCTCACTGCCTCATTGAGTAACATCCATAAGTGTAGATTTATGTTTTCAATATAAATAGGTGATAACATAGACAATTCTGGAGATCAATCCAACCTTCTTAGTTTGCAGGTGTGCACATTTAAGCTAAAAATCTTGTCTGTGATCAAACTTCCTTTCATATAAGATGTGGAAGGAAATTAATTATAGTGACTTTGAAAAGAGGTAGTGTCATAAATCTAAATTATAAAATACTAATTAGACTCATTAAAGGGAGTGTATATTAATTCCAGCAAAGATCAGAGTCTCTCACCTTCATGGCTTTTACAGCTTGCGATCCCGAGTAATCAAATTCACCTGCCTGACCAATGGACAGACCTCCGGATCCTAGGATAAGGACTTTGGAAACCTGTAAGCAATAAGAAGATAGCATTGCTTTTATTATTAAGATGGGGAAATTAGTCATTGTTAAGTATGGGAAAGATAAACTATATTGTCTGTGTTTATGTGATGATGTTTTGAAATATACATAATATATGAGTAAAAAGACCAACAATTTAAACATCTCTAATTTCAAAAAGGAATTTCCAAAGGTCATGGTTTTTTTCACTTAAGTAAAAACTTTTTGGAAGAGGTCTACATTTTAATTAAACATATATAATATATATATATATATAAATATCTAAAAATAACTACATAAATATATATGGAAATGTATATCTACATGTGTATATATAATAAATATAATTTATATATATAATTTTTAGATAAAAATCTCCTTAAATTTTAATTGACTAAATGTGTTACTATTCCATGGGTTTCTATTGGACAAAGAATTGGCATAAATACAAACAAGCCCTTCCCAACAAACGAAGAGAAAACACAGGAGGCAAGGGGACACAGGGACACCTTCGTATTTACATTTTGCCTTTACTTTGCAGTTCAGTCCAGAAATATTTACAGAAAATACAGTAATGAAAAGATCATGTTTTGGTAGCATACTGAAATTCATACAAATTGTATATATGATTTCAAGCAAATAATAATTCTGCTTATTTTTTAACCACAACTGCGAAGCCCTTCAGAGGAGAAAAATGTTCTAGGTCACTGCAAGAGACAAGGACTTGGGAAACTTGTTTTGTATTTATGGAGTGCCTACTATGTGCAATGCAATGTAGAATCCCAAATTACACTTTTCCCTCACTATTTAAAAAAAGAAAAGCATCTGAAAAACATGAGTTGATATTTTGAGAAATACACTGTATGGTGGGGTGGCTTCTTTAGCTACCAAGAATCCACAGTTTGATTCCACATTGAGTGGCTGGGTTACCTCCCATCTCTCCATCTCAGGAAAAAAGGATGTCATAGAAATCTTTAAAACAAGCCATCTAACTCAATTTATCATTTCATGTAAACATATAAATCAATTCTATTCATAAAAAGAGGATTTTATATATATATGTATACACTTAAAAATATACATACACCCTTCTAAATTTTATGTAATAATGGTGTGGGTGTGGGTGTGCCTTAACTATGAAGGAAATGTGTAGAAACCTTTCCATATTAAATACATATTCAAACAAATAAGGAGTCGAGTCTTACACTATATTAATCCTTATCTATTTGCTCTTTAGAGGTATTGGGTTGTCCAAAAGTTTGTCTGGGTTTTTCGTTGAAACAAAAGTTTCTATCATCTATAATGATTCTGTAGCCTGAACTGTATCTCAAGCATACATAGGGCTATGGTTTATTGAGTAATGGAAAATATATCAAATTTGAAACTAAATTAAACCTTATTCTCTATTAAATTATTTTCATTACAAATGTTCTAGAAGAAGTGAACTTTAAAAGATATGATTTTTAAATCAAAACGTGAAGATTCCAATAAACATCCAATGAATCATCTAGAACAGACCAAATAATTAGATGCTAAAATGATGGGTGATTGCAATATTACCAATCATTTTTCATAGACATCAAAAAGGTTTACATCATTCACTTAAAAAAGAAGTCATCACACGATAGAGAAAATCCAAAATACATAAACGAAAAGGAAGCCCACATATACTGACCTCAACTCGAGATGCTACTAGGGCTGGCTTCGGTAGAACTGATGTAATTGTGGTACCTTTCTCCTTCTTTATCAGTGAGAAAAAGGAATCAAACAGGTACTAGAAAAAAAATATAACCAACTACTTAGAAGCTTCAAAACTCACAAAATTCTCAGATACAATACAGTATACCCAGTTCAAGTTGAACTTTAGATAAGCAACAAATAACTTTTTAGGATGAGTATTGCTATGCAGTATTTGCTTTTTGGTTTTTTTTGTTTTTGTTTTGCCAAAGCTGGCAAAACTAAATATTTACTACTATAAGAATTAGATCAAATAAACACTTCTAACTGCTCATGTCAAATCCTATTAAAAGAAAGTTTTCAATATAGGTATACATATAACTGATTCACTTTGTTGTACAGCAGAAACTAACACAACATTGTAAAGCAATTATAATCTAGTAAAGATGTAAAAAAAAAAGTTTTCAGCAGAGAATGAACATTTCAAATAATGCCTTCTGAGAATGTCATTTTCAGCCCCTTAATTATGAATCATTTTCTTCTTCTAAATAAAATTCTAACTATGCAAAAAAAAAATGAAGCTATATTACTTATGCACCCTAAAGTTACAAATAACTGGATATTTAAATTTTCTATCAGGTCAAAAATATCTCTAAAGATTGTATTATGTATAAAAATATCTCTAAGGTTATTCTTAAACTTTATCAATGATTTACTTCCACTGTTGCACTAGAGGTGACAAATTTCAACAAAGATATTTATTTTGCAACTATTTGGCAGGACAGGAGAAAAAGAGAACTAAGTGATACTGGATATCACGTATCTTAATTTCAGTGTTCCTAATCTGAAGTCCTACTATAGGCAAATAATTTAAATTTTAAGTTAAAAAACTATTAACATGCATTAGGCAATAGATATAGGAAACTAAATTTTATTTTTGAGTGTCATCATGGGTAGGTAATGTAGTGACTTTGGCTATTAAGAACGATTCTTTCCTAATAATATTAAAACAAGAACAAAATACAAATATCTGAAAAGGCAACTCAGGCATGAGGAAGTAGAGTCTACAATGGGAAAATTTTTATTCTCCTCTTTGTTTTACCCAGGTGTCTTTTCTGAGAGCATCTGCTGAGAAGGAAGAATTGTCAGCATTACTACTGGAGGCCCTAGGGTATAGGAGAGGAAGAGTCACTTCAGACTTCCCAGACTTTTCTGAGTATCACCACAAGCTCTTGTTTGGAAAGATGTTCTTAAACATTGCACCAGAAGCTTACACGAAAAAGTAAAAATATTTAAATTAAAAACAAAACTCCTCTAAGCATTCCTTATGGTTCTCTTCTTAAGCCATCTGACTCGTATGTATGTGCATGTATACCCTCCCCGACACCCCTGACCTCCTTCCTGCTCCTGCTGCTGTTTATTCTCCCTTCGTGGCTACGCAAACAGTTGCCATAGGGATTTTTGTGAAGTCACAGATAGGGGATTAAAATTTCATTTCAGTTATGAGAATGAGATAGCAAGAGGGAATTCATTTGCATAGTACCACAATTGTAAATTTCAGAACTAAATATATTAGAATGATACTCATTTAAATAAAAATCACATTGCATCAGTTTCTTAAGCACTTTCCCACTTTAACTGTTTAAAACGATAGAAATTTCCTCCATGATATTCGTGGGGAAATTTTCTTACAATATGGGCATTATCAAAGCACTCTTTTTTTTTTTTTTCTTGCAGTACGCGGGCCTCTCACTGCTGTGGCCTCTCCCATTGCAGAACACAGGCTCCGGACGCGCATGCTCAGCGGCCATGGCTCACGGGCCCAGCCGTTCCGCGGCACGTGGGATCTTCCCGGACCGGGGCACGAACCCGCGTCCCCTGCATCGGCAGGCGGACTCTCAACCACTGCGCCACCAGGGCAGCCCCAAAGCACTCTTTTTAAGAATGTTCTGTACGAAGACCACCCAGGTGATTATTTTGGTTTCTCAATTTTTCACATAAATATATTTCTGATTTAAAAAAATTTTTAATACATAATAGGCCTCATCTTTCTGACATACCTCAGTGTCTGTTGGCCCTGGGCTGACTTCTGGGTGGAACTGCACACCAAAGAAGGGTTTGCTCTCATGCATAATCCCCTAAAGGAAAATGAAAGGGGAAGAAATTCCTTCAGTAGCAAAGAATGTCAACCAGGACTAGGTATGATTCAGTGGACAATAAAGTCCAAACTTTAAAAACTAAGTTAAAAGTTTGAGAACATTCTAAAAACAAACAGTACTAATACAAATAGGCCAATAAAGATTCAACTGGTGTCGTTCCCTTACTAAAAACAACTGATTTGGTCTATAGCCTTTGAGGCCCCTCTAGGCTCTGGTTCAGAATAAACTCAAATCCTCTTATTTTCTCCAACTCCTAAATTACTTCTCCAAGGGTCTTCTCAAAGGCTACTTCAGTGCTAAGTGAGTCCCAGAGACCCACGTAGACTAGGCTCAAACAGACCTCCACCAATCACCCATTAGCAATGAATGTGTAAGACAGCCATTGATTAACCACTCAAACTGTGGATCTTAATGAGTCAACCGATAAGAGAATAAGACAGAGAGAAATGACTTTTTAAAAAGCAGAGGGCTGTGGGAAATAGTCTGTAACAAGAATTCTTCCACATACACACCCCAGAAAAGCCCACATAAACAAGGGAAAGGTAATTGTAAAACAGAGTATTAAAAGTCCTGCACTTCTCATCACACACTCAACAGGTTTACTGAGAGCACTTACCTCATTTGTCTGATCATTGACATTCACAAAAAGTGGTTTCCAACCAGCAGGAAGAGTGCTGTCCAGGGCATAGCCATGATTCTGAGCAGTAATGAAAGCCTGTCTGTTTGTGATATTCAAAACAGGCTGATTCTGCCCTCTGGAGGGAAAAGGGGAAAAAGAATATGGAAAAGGAAAAGTGAAGAAAAGAATATAAATGCATTAGTTGTAAAATAGTGAACAAGAAAAGCCTATTAAAATTCAAACGTTTCAATTGCTTAGTGAAAATTACTGCATGAGAAAAGTCACAGATTGTTAAGTCCAAAAATTTTAGGAAAAAATTCAATTCAGGAAGCTTTGTTGTGTGTTAAATATCAGTTCTATTAAACTTCTGTAATCAGTTTGAGAAAAGGGGAATTGCACTCATAACAAAAAGCTAAGATTTGCTCACTAGCTTAACAGAGACACATATAAGCCACTTATTTTAAGGGAGCTACAGTAATTTTAAAGCCAAAGAAGAGTTCTTGGGGGATAATAGATAACTACTCAGTCCTGAATCAATCTGAATTATACTTTATGTGGAGGGTGGACTGTGAAGGAAAGTTCCATGTTGAATAAATTAACATCATTTGGGGTAAGGAAGTAAAACCAAGAGGAGCTGAAGATTTCTCGGTTCTTAAGTCACACTCGAGTTTTACAATGTTATCACTCAGTGCTCTGAAATCAAGCTTAAAATCAGAACAATTTCCCTTGGAATGTTATTTGATTGAGTATTATAACTTCAATGTATGCCAAGGAAAGGAAAATAACTTTAAACTACAGCAAAGTTATCGTTAGAGAAGGCTGCCTTTCCAAAATGCAATAAAAGTGGCATCAGGTAGTCAGACAACTGTGAACCATATAATAGTGTGCTTATCGATTTATTCTGAAGAAAATGGCACATAAGTTCTCTAAGTCTTTTCGGTTTAGTTACTAACAGTATTTCAGAGCCAGTTTGACATGTAAACAGAAGCATAACTACCTTACCTGTTGGCCATAGACATTTTGTAGACTTGGGCACCAGCCGCCAATCCTGTTATTAAATTTCCTGTACTGATTCCAAACAATGGTTCCTTGCGATTGCTCTCCAAGATCTAAGTCAGGGAAAAATTTTATTACTCCAGAAGAACGATTCCAAAACATGCAATCTCTGAAGGAATAAAATGAAGTATTCTTTTTTTTTCTTAATTTGCAAGGTAAAGAGAATAGTAATTGAATAAAAAGTTAGACGATAAATAAGGATGGGATTGACAATTTGCAGCATTAAAGTTCAATAGAATGTACTTAACATCCAGACTAAACTACATCTAATTTAATATTTCTCTGGAACCTTGAAGGTCTTATAGGTCCCAAGTTGTCATTTTCCAGTTGTACAGACAACACATTTGGAGATTGGACACCAGCTCTCTGCACTCAAGGACACAATCTCAGTCACTTTGTCTAAAGTTCTTTGTTCTTCTTCCTGTGGAACTCTCTCCTCGTTGGTTCCCCCTATATACTATCTGTGCTGACATTGCCTCAGAGGTCACAAATAGGAGTACTAAAAAATTACTTGTATAAATAAAATATATTACAGCTTTTTCGGCCATGCAGAGCAGACTCTCTCCACTTCACACACAGACACAGACTATCCCAGGTTCACTGCACCTTTTTGACATTCTGAATTAGTGGTTGTGCAAGAGCTGGGTTCCCAGGTCCACCGGCAATTAAAAGCCCATCATACTCCATCTTGGTGAAATCATGATTCCAGGGCACTACATGCACTTCCGCTCCTCGCTGGAAAAGAAACACAAGAATGGTAAATTTAATAACATTTTTCTTCCCCAAAGTGGTAAACCTTCTCTTGGCTAATTACTCCCGAAAGGGAAGGGAAACAGAGTCCACGATTCAAATAAATAATGCTGAGCAAAAAACTCTCTGTTGACTCATATTTTGTGTGATGTAAATGGACCCTAGGATAGAAAGTGGAGGAAAAAAACACTATTTACATTTTGATTCTGAAAAAATAGATAATGCATTTCCCCACACTTCAGGAGGTTGTAGACCTAAAGGCTTCATGACTGGGCACACAGGAATACAGTTTGTCTTCCCTAGCTCTGGGAGAGGGAGTTGCAAAAGCGAAGATAAATTCCTTTCTCCAAAATTTAATTTGGTCCACCTCTCACCTTTTTCAATTCGGTATTTTTTTTTTTTTTGCGGTACACGGGCCTCTCACTGTTGTGGCCTCTCCCGTTGTGGAGCACAGGCTCTGGACGCGCAGGCTCAGCGGCCATGGCTCACGGGCCTAGCCGCTCCGTGGCATGTGGGATCTTCCCGGACTGGGGCACGAACCCGTGTCCCCTGCATTGGCAGGCGGACTCTCAACCACTGCGCCACCAGGGAAGCCCTCAATTCTGTAGTTTTTTGTCTGACCAAATTTTAGTGACTTCTTTCCTAGGGTTTTTTCATATTGTCTATAATACCTCTATTCTGATAGAAAAATTAGAACTTTTCTATACAAAAGTGGATGGGAAGATGTCTTTGATTATTTCGCTAGAAGCATTTCCTGATATAAGAATTTGAGAGAAAGAAGTTTCTTTGGAGGGGTTTCCAGGAAATACCAATAGAAAGCAGCATGGGGAAAGACCCTAATAAAGTGTGCATTATCGGGCAGTTACCACAATGAAGAAAAGGAGCTTCAGCCCACTGGGGAATTCTGAGAGCCAGTGTAGCACATTTCACCTAACAACAGCTTAGCAATGTGGCAAAGGAGCTGGGGAATTTATACTCTGTCATTGATTGGGGCTGCTCCAGGGATCATTAATTCTATGTCATTTCCTGCCTGCCAGCAGCCTCCAACCAACCAAAGAGAGCTCTGAGGCAATAAGATGCAGACACTTGCAATTAGAAGATGAACAAAATGCCTTAAGATGATAAAATGAGAGGGAGATATGGCTAGGCCAACCACAGCACCTACTATTTAAGGGTCCACGCACATTTTTGTTAATAAAATTGACCAGCATTCAGAATCATGATCTGGATGTTGGTGATATTCTATAACAAAAAAAGTGAATTGAAGAATTCTCCTTTACCCATGCTAATTTGGTGTTATGCAAATATATCTAGGGGTGGGGTGCATGTGTATAAGAGAAACAGAAAGACAAAGAGACAGAGGGAGACAGAGATAGAAAGAGAAGGAGAAATCCCAACAAAACAATGTTTAAGAAAACATTGCAATAATGGTTACATTCTCCTCAACTATTTTTAAGGTCTAATTTCAGTTGGTTCTCTAAGAGTTGATATAAAGCAATGTGTAAGTTTGTACTATATCAGGGCATAATCCCTACAAACATGTGGTGCATAATAAATGTAAACCAAAGGCGGAGTTCTCCTACTGACTACCTTTTTGGTTATCTCTAAACCCCAAGAAATTGAGTGTGTCATGTCTCAGAATGTCCGTCAGTAAGTGAAAAGAACAGTCTTCATTTCCTTCTGTGTTTTTGTGGCCTTTGAGGTTTTTGTTTTTGTTTTTAACAGAAATCTACATCTCTAATTTTAACAGGAATAAATGTGTTATCTAATAGATCAAAGGCAACAAGAAGAGAGTATATCCCCTGACATTCTGACAGAATACACAAGCTTTCTCTGAAACAGATAGAGGAAATCAGATTAACACTAATGATCAATATTAGAAACCCCCAACCTTGAGATGGAACAAATTACTTACCTTTACTAGTAAGCGGATTACATTGTTTTTTATCCCACAGTCTACAGCTACCACTTTCGTGGGATTTCCTTTGCCATACACCTTGACATCCTGCCATTTTAAAAACCAGAGAGTAAGAGAGAAAGGTCCAGCTATGAGCAACACACCAATATCATAAACACATCTCAGGATGCTCTGCACTTGGTAACAGATTGACTGCTAACTACTAGGGAGTGGCTGGCAGTTAACAATCAATTTGTAAGAAAGGCACAGCAAATGCCACAAACTCTATCTTCTTCATGAGAACAAAGTACCTTGCTGTTTTGTATAAAATGTTGAATACAGTAATAACAATTATCCCTAAGAAACTGGTTGCTTCCATAATTAACAAATATCTTTCCCATGTTTTGACTCATTAACAACCAGTAGCAATGGAATTTCCAAGTATTATTGCCTGATTCAGCACTAAACAGATGCAGTAATAGATATATCATGCTTTAAATACCACTTGATCCTCAACTTGCAATAAAGTTTGGATGAGGTAGAGCTGTTGTGCTTTAGGCTTATGCAGTGGGGCTAATGGATAAAATCAGTCTGAGTCAGAGGACTTGCTAAGCTAGTGTAGACCTCTGGTCCCTTTAGGTTACTGTGCAATCATTTGCATTTAAATGGTAGACTTCATAAAAGGATCCCAGAGCATATCATAATCATTACCTATGTTTTAAGCACTGCTTGGAGTCAGATCCATTTTCACAGGCATTTACCCAAGAAGTAGTTCCCCAAAGTCATAAAATAAGAAATAATCGAGAGAGAGAGAAAGCCTAGAGGGCTGGATGCCCACACTGGTCCCAGCTTCGAGAGTCAGCTAGCACATTCTGAATTTAGAATGATTTCAAAGTTTGTTAAGGGTTTTAGATGAAATTTGCAATCTGGTGTCTACACAAACACACTATATACTCTCTGTACAGAATGACAGAAGTAAGCAAGACCTCACAGAAACTGGGATATATGAATTTGCTAGGAATCTCCAAGAGAGGAATATATTATGCAGTATTTTTCAAACTTATTTGACCACAGAATTTTTTTAAGGTGACTTTCTCCAGGCCAATACTTCTCACATTTGGAAAATCTAGACTACATCCCCAAGGTAGTTCTAAACTCTAAAATTCTATAAAAATAGTCCTCTATCATGCTGTGTCTCAAACAAAATCACTTCATAGGAAAATATGTTAAAATCTCTTTCTCCTATTTGTCTAAGCCACCCTGCTGTCTCTTTTCCTGCTGTTAGTGCTCAGGCTAGGCTTTCACGAGTTTTGTCCTAATTAGTTGCAATAACTTTCTAGTTATCTGCTCTTTTATCCAGTTTACTTTGCTCCAAAATGATGCCAAATGGGTTCCCAGTAGTCTCCAAGTTAGCTGATTTATTTCGGCAACGACACTAAACCATCTAGCTCTAGCTCCGTCCATCTCCACTCATCTTTGGCCAAATGCGAGAACCTATATGTGTGAACCCTTAGGTCAGCCACACCAAACTACACATAACTCTTCAAAGACACCGTATCGTCTCATACTTCTGTGCCTTTCAACACATGCCATTTCCTCTGCCTGAAACGAAGTTCTCCTTGTTCTCCATCTACCGAGTTGCTCCTTATGCCTCAGAACAAGCCTAATTCCTCTGCAGAACCTCCCCTGATCCACCTATTTCATTGGCTGTTTCCCCACACATGCCTTTATGGTACCTCATGCACATTCCAAGGACAGCATTTATCACAGTATTCTCTCCATGGTGCCTACTTGCTTGCCTACCCCACCAATCTCTATGGTCCCCAAGGACAGAGGCTGTAGCCCAAGAGACTCACAACTACTCTAACAGATATTCAATCAAAATCAACACATCTTTCTAAGATGTATTCTATACCTTCCTGTAAATATACAATAAACATATATTACTTTGGGGTGATACAGTCATCATCCTGAATACTACTCTTTGAACTGAGCTATAATACACTAAGTCTTCAGTGTGCTCAGGAATACTTTTCCCTGCACAAGATGACCCCAGATTCTGATTACTGTACTAGGTCTGATTTCTATAAAGTGTTCCCGACTCTCTGGCAGACCATTCGCTCTGACTCCTGATATTCAATTGAACAGCCCTTTTATTTGACATTGTTAAAGTCTTGAGCTAAGGAACCACAAGAGGAGAGAAGAAAAGTTAAAACAGTAAACAGCCTCTAAATCAGGCCATGAAGATCACTCTGTAAGTAAAAGTTGTAACTTTAAATGCACTGATTTTATAATATATCAATTTTAACTGCTATGAGACCCTTTTCTCCCTCCCTCTCTGATGCTTCTGGAAGATGACCTCTACCTAAAAGAAGATTTTGATATTACAAAAGAGGAAGGTCTAAAGGGAATAAAATAAAACTACAAAACATGAAGGAAAATTTCTCACCTTGGTTGAAACCTCAGCAATCAAATTCTGCTTATTTGGATCCACAAAGTCCACAGACTGACCTTCAAATTCAATCTTCCCAAGCATGGTACCCTATCATATTAAAAAATTAGACAGTTAACAGGGAGCAATGATGCAGGTGCTGACAGGTTAAATTCACAGGGACTTACACAGCTGCTCCACTATTTAGATGTCTTTAGAACATACTCATAACCATCAGCAAGAGATCTTCATCTTCTCAACTAGGAAAGGTGGAGCAGTGTGCATGGTACATTTTGGGAAACACTATGAGAAGGTACAAGCTAGCAAGGCTAATTTGTGAAAACTTTACCTTAGTTCTTTTAGGGCTGAGACAGTCACCTGGAGGAAGCAAAGTCAAAGGGCAACAGAATTCAGGTCTCCAGTAGATGCAAATCAGAGTATTTAGAGTACTTATGACCTAAAGCTATTTCGTGGGTGATGTCGACAAAATAATCGATTGAGAAGAAAAAAAGAAATCTAAAAATAGCTGAAAATTGAAAAAGAATGCAAACTTATTAGAGAGTAAAATTCACAAACAAAAAACTGTAAAATGCTGTATAAGTCACAAACTTTGAGAAGTTACAATGAAAGGGTTCGCTGCTTTAGACATGCTAATAAGGGCTTGAACTTTAGAGTACCCTTAACCCTCTGTAAAGTTTTCACAAATTAACCTTGCTAGCTTGAACATGGGAAATGTTATATTATTCTTAGCTGTCTTGAGATTTACTTATTTGTTAGTAAGTCTACTTTGACCTATTTAGAAAATGGCATATTTTATAATCAAGACTTTACTGAGGGAGAGAACAAATCAAAATAATTCATTGATTTGCTTTTCTCCAATGAAATTGTTGCACTGAAGGAAATAGAGGAAAGCCTTTTTCCCTTTGAAACGCATTCCTTAGGAGAAGAAGTAACTTGGGAGTGAGTGAGTACCAGCAACATGGTTAGAGGGTCAAATGGTTATTTCAGTGTGATTATTAAAACCAGAGTACTACCTCACACTCTGGGAAAAATAGTAAAAATCACCTTTCACTTCCATACTGGATTATTAAGTTTCATAGTGATCTCCACTTACTTTTATAATCCAAATCACAGAAGTCCTTGACTATATTTATGGATCCCTAATTTTGAAATTCCGTTTCCAGTTCTCATTCCCTTTTTCTCAAAGCATGCTGAACGACAAACACCCTTACTTTTCAACCTAAGACTAATAGAACTGAAAGCCACAACATAGCTTTGTTGTTGTTGTTGTTTCTAACATCTTTATTGGAGTATAATTGCTTTACAATGGTGTGTTAGTTTCTGCTTTATAACAAAGTGAATCAGCTATACATATACATATATCCCCATATCCCCTCCCTCTTGCGTCTCCCTCCCACCCTCCCTATCCCATCCCTCTAGGTGGTCACAAAACACCCAGCTGATATCCCTGAGCTATGCGGCTGCTTCCCACTAGCTATTTTACATTTGGGAGTGTATATATGTTCATGCCACTCTCTCACTTCGTCCCAGCTTACCCTTCCCCCTCACCGTGCCCTCAGGTCCATTCTCTACGTCTGCATCTTTATTCCTGTCCTGCCCCTAGGTTTTTTAGAACCATTTTTTCTTTTAGATTCCATATATATGTGTTAGCACACGGTATTTGTTTTTCTCTTTCTGACTTACTTCACTATGTATGACAGACTCCAGGTCCAACCACCTCATTACAAATAACTCAATTTCATTTCTTTTTATGGCTAAGTAATATTCCATTGTATATACATGCCACATCGTTTTTTTAATTAAAAAATTTTTAATTTTACTTAATTTTTTATACAGCAGGTTCTTATTAGTTATCCATTTTATACATATTAGTGTACATACGTCAATCCCAATTTCCCAATTCATCCCACCACCACCACCCTGCCGCCACATTCCCCCCTTGGTGTCCATACGTTTGTTCTCTACAACTGTGTCTCAATTTCTGCCCTGCAAACCAGTTCATCTGTACCATTTTTCTACGTTCCACACATATGTGTTAACATACAATATTTGTTTTGCTCTTTCTGACTTACTTCCCCCTGTATGACAGTCTCTAGATCCATCCACGTCTCTACAAAAGACCCAATTTCGTTCCTTTTTATGGCTGAGTAATATTCAATTCTATATATGTACCACAACTTCTTTATCCATTCGTCTGTCAGTGGGCATTTAGGTTTCTTCCATGTCCTGGCTACTGTAAATAGTGCTGCAATGAACATGGGGGTGCATGTGTCTTTCTGAATTATAGTTTTCTCTGGGTATACACCCATTAGTAGGATTGCTGGGTCATATGGTAATTCTATTTTTAGTTTATCAAGGAACCTCCATACTGTTCTCCATAGTGGCCGTATCAATTTACATTCCCACCAACAGTGCAAGAGGGTTCCTTTTTCTCCACACCCTCTCCAGCATTTGTTGTTTGTAGATTTTCTGATGATGCCCTTTCTAACTGTTGTGAGGTGACACCTCACTGTAGTTTTGATTTGCATTTCTCTAATAATTAGTGATGTTGAGCAGCTTTTCATGTGCTTCTTGGCCATCTGTATGTCTTCTTTGGAGAAATGTCTATTTAGGTCTTCTGCCCATTTTTGGATTGGGTTGTTTGTTTTTTTAATATTGAGCTGCATGAGCTGTTTATATATTTTGGAGATTAATCCTTTGTCGTTGATTCCTTTGCAAATATTTTCTACCATTCTGAGGGTTGTCTTTTCGTCTTGATTGTAGTTTCCTTTGCTGTGCAAAAGCTTTATGTTTCATTTGTTTATCTTTGTCTTTCTTTCCATTACTCTAGGAGGTGGATCCAAAAAGATCTTGCTGTGATTTATGTCAAAGAGTGTTCTGCCTATGTTTTCCTCTAAGAGTTTTATAGTGTCTGGTCTTACATTTAGGTCTCTAATCCATTTTGAGTTTATTTTTGTGTATGGTGTTAGGGAGTGTTCTAACTTCATTCTTTTACATATAACTGTCCAGTTTGCCCAGCACCATTTATTGAAGTGACTGTCTTTTCTCCATTGTATATCCTTGCCTCCTTTGTCATAGCTTAGTTGACATTAACGACCTTGACCATTACGTAGTGTCCTTCCTTGTCTCTTGTAACATTCTTTATTTTAAAGTCTATTTTATCTGATGTGAATATTGCTACTCCAGTTTTCTTTTGATTTCCACTTGCACGGAATATTCTTTTCCATCCCCTCACTTTCAGTCTGTATGTGTCCCTAGATCTGAAGTGTGTCTCTTATAGACGGCATATATATGGGTCTTGTTTTTGTACCCATTCAGTGAACCTGTGTCTTCTGGTTGGATCATTTAATTCATTCACGTTTAAGGTAATTATCGATATTTATGTTCCTATTACCATTTTCTTAGTTGTCATGGGTTTGTTTTTGTAGGTCCCTTACTTGTCTTGTGTGTCCCATTTAGAGAAGCTCCTTTAGCATTTTTTGTAGAGCTGGTTTAGTGGTGCTGAATTTCTTAGCTTTTGCTTGTCTGTAAATCTTTTGATTTCTCCGTCGAATCTGAATGAGATCCTTGATGGGTAGAGTAATCTTGGTGGTAGGTTCTTTCCTTTCATCACTTTAAATATATCATGCCACTCCTTTCTGACTTGCAGAGTTTCTGCTGAGAAATCAGCTGTTAACCATATGGGAGTTCCCTTGTATCTTTGTCGTTTTTCCCTCGTTTCAATAATTTTTGTTTCTCTTTAATTTCTGTCAATTTGATTACTATGTGTCTCAGTGAATTTCTCCTTGGGTTTATCCTGCCTGGGACTCTCTGGCTTCCTGAACTTGGGTGGCTATTTCCCTTCCTATGTTAGGGAAGTTTCTGACTATAATCTCTTCAAATATTTTCTTGGGTCCTTTCTCTCTCTCTTCTCCTTCTGGGACCCCTATAACGCGAATATTTTTGCATTTAATGTTGTCCCAGAGGTCTCTTAAGCTATCTTCATTTATTTTCATTATTTTTTCTTTTTTCTATTCCACAGCAGTGAATTCCACCAGTCTGTCTTCAAGGTCCCTTATCCATTCTTCTGCTTTGGTTATTCTGCTATTGATTCCTTCTAGTGTATTTTTCATTTCAGGTATTGTATTGTTCATTTCTGTTTGTTTGTTCTTTAATTCTTCTAGGTCTTTGTTAAACATTTCTTGCATCTTCTTGATCTTTGCTTCCATTCGTTTTCCAAGGTCCTGGATCATCTTCACTATCATTGTTCTGAATTCATTTTCTAGAAGGTTTCCTATCTACACTTCATTTAGTTGCTTTTCTGAGGTTTCATCTTGTTCCTTCACCTGGTACATAGCCCTCTGCTTTTTAATCTTGTCTGTCTTTCTAGGAATGTAGTTTTGGTGCCATAGGCTGCAGGATTGTAGTTCTTCTTCCTTCTGTTGTCTGCCCTATGGTGGATGAGGTTATCTAAGAGACTTCTGTGCCACATCTTCTTTATCCATTCATCTGTCGATGGATACTTAGGTTGTTTCCATGTCCTGCCTATTGTAAATAGAGCTGCAATGACCATTGTGGTACCTGAATCTTTTTGAATTATGGTTTTCTCAGGGTATATGCCCAGTAGTGGGATTGCTGGGTCATATGGTAGTTCTATTTGTAGTTTTTTAAGGAACCTCCATACTGTTCTCCATAGTGGCTGTATCAATTTACATTCCCACCAAGAGTGCAAGAGGGTTCCCTTTTCTCCACACCCTCTCCAGTATATATTGTTTGTAGATTTTTTGACGATGGGCATTCTGACTGGTGTGAGGTGATACCTCATTGTAGTTTTGATTTGCATTTCTCTAATGTTTACTGGCGTTGAGCATTCTTTCATGTATTTGTTGGCAATCTGTATATATTCGAGGAATATCTATTCAGTTCTTTTGCCAATTTGGGGATTGGATTGTTTGTTTTTTTTAATATTGAGCTGCATGAGCTGCTTGTAAATTTTGGAGATTAATCCTTTGTCAGTTGCTTCATTTGCAAATATTTTCTCCCATTCTGAGGGTTGTCTTTTTGTCTTTTTTATGGTTTCCTTGGCTGTACAAGAGCTTTTAAGTTTCATTAGGTCCCATTTGTTTATTTTTGCTTTTATTTCCATTTCTCTAGAAGGTGGGTCAAAAAGGATCTTGCTGTGATTTATGTCATAGAGTGTTCTGCCTATGTTTTCCTCTAAGAGTTTATAGTCTCTGGCCTTACATTTAGGTCTTTAATCCTTTTTGAGTTTATTTTTGTGTATGGTGTTAGGGAGTGTTCTAATTTCATTCTTTTACATGTAGCTGTCCAGTTTTCCCAGCACCACTTATTGAAAAGGCTGTCTTTTCTCCATTCTATATTCTTGCCTCCTTTATCAAAAATAAGGGGACCATATGTGCATGGGTTTATCTCTGGGCTTCCTATCCTGTTCCATTCATCTCTTTCTGTTTTTGTGCCAGTACCAAACTGTCTTGATTACTGTAGCTTTGTAGTGTAGTGTGAAGTCAGAGAGCCTGATTCCTCCAGGTCCGTTTTTCTTTCTGAAGATTGCTTTGGCTTTTCGGGGTCCTTTGTGTTTCAGTACAAATTGTGAAATTTTTTGTTCTAATTCTGTGAAAAATGCCATTTATAATTTGATAGGAATTGCACTGAATCTGTAGATTGCTTTGTGTAGTATAGTCATTTTCACAATGTTGATTCTTCCAATCCAAGAACAGGGTATATCTCTCCATCTGTTTGTATCATCTTTAATTTCTTTAATCAGTGTCTTATAGTTTTCTGCATACAGGTCTTTTGTCTCCTTAGGTAGATTTATTCCTAGGTATTTTATTCTTCTTGTTGCAATGGTAAATGGGAGTGTTTCCTTCATTTCTCTTTCAGAGTTTTCATCATTAGTGTATAGGAATGCAAGAGGTTTCTGTGCATTAATTTTGTATCCTGCTACTTTACCAAATTCATTAATTAGCTCTAGTAGTTTTCTGGTAGCATCTTTAGGATTCTCTATGTATAGTATCATGTCATCTGCAAACAGTGACAGCTTTACTTCTTCTCTTCTGATTTGGATTCCTTTTATTTGTTTTTCTTCTCTGATTGCTGTGGCTAAAATTTCCAAAGCTATTTTGAATAACAGTGGTGACAGTGGCAACCTTGTCTTATTCCTGATCTTAGTGGAAATGCTTTCAGTTTTTCACCATTGAGAACGATGTTGGCTTTGGGTTGGTCATATATGGCCTTTATTAGGTTGAGGTAAGTTCCCCCATGCCTATTGTCTGGAGGTTTTTTACATTTAATGGGTGTTGAATCTTGTCAAAAACTTTTTCTGCATCTATTGAGATGATCATATGGTTTTTCTCCTTGAATTTGTGAATATGGTGTATCACATTGATTGATTTGCGTATATTGAAGAATCCTCGCATTCCTGGGCTGAACCCCACCTCCTCATGGTGTATGATCCTTTTAATGTGTTGTTAGATTCTGTTTCCTAGTATTTTGTTGAGGATTTTTGCGTCTATGTTCATCAGTGATATTGGCCTGTAGTTTTCTTTGTGACATTTTTGTCTGGTTTTGGTATCAGGGTGATGGTGGCCTCGTAGAATGATTTGGGGACTGCTCCTCACTATGCTATATTTTGGAAGAATTTGAGAAGGATAGGTGTTAGCTCTTCTCTAAATATTTGATAGAATTTGCCTGTGAAGCCATCTGGTCCTAGGCTTTTGTTTGTTGGAAGATTTTAAATCACAGTCTCAATTTCAATGCTTGTGATTGGCCTATTTATATTTCCTATTTCTTCCTGGTTCAGTCTTGGAAGGTTGTGCATTTCTAAGAATTGGTCCATTCCTTCCATGTTGTCCATTTTATTGGCATATAGTTGCTCATAGTAATCTTTCATGATCCTTTGTATTTCTGCAGTGTCAGTTGTTACTTCTCCTTTCTCATTTCTAATTCTATTGATTTGAGTCTTCTTCCTTTTTTTTCTTGATGAGTCTGGCTAATGGTTTATCAATTTTGTTTGTCTTCTCAAAGAACCAGCTTTAGTTTTATTGATCTTTGCTGTTGTTTGCTTCATTTATTTTTCATTTATTTCTGATCTGATCTTTTTTATTTTTTTCATTCTGCTAACTTTCGTGGGTTTTTTGTTCTTTTTCTAATTGCTTTAGATGCAAGGTTTGGTTGTTTATTTAAGATATTTCTTGCTTCTTGAGGTAGGAATTTATTGCTATAAACTTCCCTCTTAGAACTGCTTTTGCTGCATCCCATAGGTTTTGGGTCATCATGTTTTCAGCATCATTTGTTTTTAGGTATTTTTTAATTTCCGCTTTGATTTCTTCAGTGATCTCTTGGTTATTAAGTAGTGTATTGTTTAGCCTCCATGTGTTTGTATTTTTTACAGATTTTTTCCTGTAACTGATATCTAGTCTCATAGAGGTGTGGTCAGAAAAGATACTTGGTATGATTTCAATTTCCTAAAACTTACTAAGGCTTGATTTGTGACCCAAGATATGATCTATCCTGGAGAATATTCCATGAGCACTTGAGAAGAAAGTGTATTCTGTTGTTTTTGGATGGAATGTCCTATAAATATCAATTAAGTCCATCTTGTTTAATGTATCATTTAAAGCTTGTATTTCCTTCTTTTTTAAAATTTTGGATCTTCTGTCCATTGTTGAAAGCGTGGTCTTTTTTTTTTTTTTTTTTTTGCGGTACGCCAGCCTTTCACTGTTGTGGCCTCTCCCATTGTGGAGCACAGGCTCTGGACGTGCAGGCTCCGCGGCCATGGCTCATGGGCCCAGCCGCTCTGCAGCATGTGGGATCTTCCCGGAGCAGGGCACGAACCCATGTCCCCGGCATCGGCAGGTGGACTCAACCACTGCGCCACCAGGGAAGCCCTGAAAGTGCGGTCTTAAAGTCCCCTACTACGATTGTGTTACTGTCGATTTCCCCTCTTTTGGCTGTTAGTATTTGCCTTATGTATTGACATGCTCCTATGTTGGGTGCATAAATACTTACAATTGTTATATCTTCTTTTCGGATTGATCCCTTGATCATTATGTAGTGTCCTTCTTTGTCTCTTGTAATAGTATTTATTTTAAACTCTATTATGTCTGATATGAGAATTGCTACTCCAACATTCTTTTGATTTCCATATCCATGGAATATCTTTTTACATCTCTTCACTTTCAGTTCTTTGTGTCCCTGGTGTGAAGTGGGTCTGTTATAGACAGCATATATGTGGGTGTTGTTTTGTATCCATTCAGCCAGCCTATGTCTTTTGGTTGGAGCATTTAATCCATTTACTTTTAAGGTAATTATCGATATGTATGTTCCTACTACCATTTTCTTAATTGTTTTGGGTTTGTAATTGTAGGTCTTTTCCTTCTCTTGTGTTTCCTGTCTAGAGAATTTCCTTTAGCGTTTGTTGTAAAGCTGGTTTGGTGGTGCTGAATTCTCGTAGCTTTTGCATGTCTGTAAAGGTTTTTATTTCTGCATCAAATCTGAATGAGATCCTTGCTGGGTAGAGTAATCTGGGTTGTAGGTTTTTCCCTTTCATCACTTTAAATATGTCCTGCCACTCTCTTCTGGCTTGCAGAGTTTCTGCTGAAAGATCAGCTGTTAACCTTATGGGGATTCCCTTTTATGTTATTTGTTGTTTTTTGCTTGCTGATCTTAATATTTTTTCTTTGTATTTAATTTTCGATAGTTTGATTAATATGTATCTTGGCTTGTTTCTCCTTGGATTTATCCTGTATGGGACTCTCTGCATTTCCTGGACTTGATTAACTATTTCCTTTCCCACATTAGGGAAGTTTTCAAATATAATCTCTTCAAATATTTTCTCAGTCCCTTTCTTTTTCTCTTCTTCTTCTGGGACCCCTATAATTCAAATGTTGGTGCATTTAATATTGTCCCAGAGGTCTCTGAGAGTGTCCTCAATTCTTTTCCTTCTTTTTTCTTTATTGTGCTCTGCAGTAGTTATTTCCACTCTTTTATCTTCCAGGTCACTTATCCATTCTTCTGCCTCAGTTATTCTGCTATTGATTCCTTCTAGAGAAGTTTTAATTTCATTTATTGTGTTGTTCATCATGTTTGTTGGCTCTTTAGTTCTCATATGTCCTTGTTAAAAGTTTCTTGTATTTTCTCCATTCTATTTCCAAGATTTTGGATCATCTTTACTATCATTACTGAATTATTTTTCAGGTAGACTGCCTATTTTCTCTTCATTTGTTTGGTCTGGTGGGTTTTTACCTTGCTCCTTCATCTGCTGTGTGTTTCTCTGTCTTCTCATTTTTCTTAACTTACTGTTTTCAGTGTCTCCTTTTCGCAGGCTTCAGGTTTGTAGTTTCTGTTGTTTTTGGTGTCTGTCTCCAGTGGCTAAGGTTGGTTCAGTGGGTTGTGTAGGCTTCCTGGTGGAGGGGACTAGTGCCTGTGTTCTGGTGGATGAGGCTGTATCTTGTCTTTCTGTTGGGCAGGACCGTGTCCGGTAATGTGTTTTGGGGTGTCTGTGACCTTATGATGATTTTAGGCAGCCTCTCTGCTAATGGGTGTGGTTGTGTTCCTGTCTTGTTATTAGTTTGGCATAGGGTGTGCAGCACTGTAGCTTGCTGGTCATTGAGTGGAGTTGGGTCTTAGCGTTGAGGTGGAGATATCTGGGTGAGCTTTCGCCATTTGATATTAGGTGGAGCTGGGAGTTCTCTGGTGAACCAATTTCCTGAACTTGGCTCTCCCACCTCAGAGGCACAGCCCTGACACCCGGCCAGAGCACTAAGACCCTGTCAGCCACACGGCCACTCACAAAAAGAGAAAAAGGAAAAAAAAAAAAAAAATATATATATATATATATATATAGTTACTCTCAAAGTCTACTCCCTCAATTTTGGTAAGATTCATTGTCCATTCAGTTATTCCAGAGACGCAGGGTACATCTAGTTGATTGTGGAGATTTAATCCACTGCTTCTGAGACTGCTTGGAGGGATTTTCCTTTCTCTGTTCGCACAGCTCCTGGGGTTCAGCTTTAGATTGGCCCCGTCTCTGCGTGTAGGTCGCCTGAGGGCATCTTTTCTTCGCTCAGACAGGACAGGGTTAAAGGAGCAGGTGATTAGGGGCTCTGGTTCACTCAGGCCAGGGGGAGGGAGGGGTATGGCATGTTAGGTGAGCCTGCGGTGGCAGAGGACAACATGTCCTTGCAACAGCCTGAGGTGTGCTGTGTGTTCTCCTGGGGAAGTTGTCCCTGGATCACGGCAACCTGGCACTGGCGGGCCGCACAGGCTCCCGGGAGGTGAGGTGTGAAGAGTGACCTTTGCTCGCACACAGGGCTTTTGGTGGCTGCAGCAGCAGCCTTAGCGTTTCATGCCCGTTTCTGGTGTCTGTTCTGATAACCGCGGCTCGTGTCCATCTCTGGAACTCATTTAGGTGGTGCTCTGAATCCGCTCTCCTTGCGCACCCCGAAACAATGGTCTCTTGCCTCTTAGGCAGATCCAGACTTTTTCCCAGCCTCTCTCCCGCTTAGCTGTGGTGTACTCGCCCCCTTCAAGCTGTGTTCACGCAGCCAACCCCAGTCCTCTCCCTGGGATTTGACCTCCGAAGCCCGAGCCTCAGCTCCCAGCCCCCGCCTGCCCCGGTGGATGAGCAGACAAGCTTCTCGGGCTGGTGAGTGTTTGTCGGCACCGATCCTCTGTGTGGGAATCTCTCCACTTTGCCCTCCACAGCCCTGTTGCTGCGCTCTCCTCCATGGCCCCGAAGCTTCCCCGCTCTGCCACCTGCAGTCTCCGCCCGCGAAGGGGCTTCCTAGTGCGTGGAAACCTTTCCTCCTTCACAGCTCCCTCCCAGAGGGGTCAGTCCCGTCCCTATTCTTTTGTCTCTGTTTTTTTCTTTTTTCTTTTGCCCTACCCAGGTACGTGGGGACTTTCTTGCCTTTTGGGAGGTCTGAGGTCTTCTGCCAGCATTCAGTAGGTGTTCTGTAGGAGTTGTTCCACATGTAGATGTATTTCTGATGTACTTGTGGGGAGGAAGGTGACCTCCACGTCTTACTCCTCTGCCATCTTGAAGGTCTTCCCCTCAACGTATGTTTTTAATATGAGCCCATATCACTCATAATCAAATATAATAGGCAATACCACTATTTTGTCTGTGCTAATCTATTCAGCCGAACTTTGAAAACCTAACTGCCTCTGATAAAAGCAGGGTTCACCTTAAACTAACCTAGCACATGAAGAACATGATATGGTCTTGTAAAGTGTTTTCCCAAATACTAGGACTGATTATATTCTATTCAACCTGCCAAGTCTACAGCTTGAATTGAATTTCCCAATTTTATTCCCTTCCCATTCTGGTATCCTCATCACTGTTTACTGCTCCCACAACATCATTGGGCTATGAAAACACAAAAATCTACCTGGGATATATAATCTCACTAACATCTATTCTCAGGAATATCGTGGAGGAGGGAATAAAATCAGAGATAGAGTAGAAGGATTGCATAAATTCTCAGTGTCTTTCTTCTGGTCATGGGTATGTGGCCATGTTTTTATTTTCAAAGCTGTTCTTTCTGTTTACAGAGATCCTGTGTCTATACATATGCCAACAATCTACAACAGATTTTCTTGAAGAATCCTTTTCAATTTGAAATTGTATCTTTTTTTTTCTTTTTTAAGAAAAAATATATAATTTAATGAGTAAACTTTGGTGGCATTAAGGGAATTTAGTTAACATTCATGAGATAAAGTTTCTTTCTGTTCTGGGATATGAAGGTTTCATGTAAGAAAAAAACAAGTGTCCACCTCTTATAACAAGAAGAAGGAAGTAGATGGGGCTGAGATATTCTCAGAAGAAGGGTCAAATATCTCAGCTAGCAGATATGAAAGCAAAAGATAAACTTACCTTCATCTTGGTCATTGGAACAATTTCAAGAAAGACTATATAACTGAGGTAATACATGCAGGGTTCATTTAATATATCCACGAACTATAACTCACTAAGTTCAAAAACTCCTCCAAGAGGACTAAACAAATAATGGCCCCAGTGCTGTATACTTCCTGGTTTTCCTTTTTCAGCAGGTAGGTATTCAATTTAGGCAAAATTCTTATGCACCTAGTTACCTTCTCCACTTGTTTACCAGCCCTATCACATGAGCTGAATTACAACGGCTTTAACTTGTCACTTGGAATAGTGAACATAGAGTGGGCACTCAATAAACTACTGCTGAGTGAATTAATCTCAAAACCATTCAGTAACAAACATCCCAATCAAGTATTCAGTCTTGAAAATTACATCAAAAACAGTAAAACAGGATGGCAGAGACCCAAATGACAGAAATTGACCAGATCTGTTCTTTTACACACCAATGGGTTCCTTGGGCAAAGGGAAAAAAACATATATATATGTAAACATAGATTTGGCTAAATATGATTATCATACCTTATCTCGAATTATTTTAGTCAGCATTCTTGTATCCACTCCATAAATTGCAGGGACCTGTAAGGAAAATAATTGTAGTGACAGTAAAACTGGAGGAAATTTGGTCCAGCAGAGTGTTTTCAAGTTACAAACTTAACATCATCTATCTTCTTGAGCAGTAAATAATTTCCCTACTCCTTTTCTCTGATCCAGGGTGTCTGTGTCACAAGAACAAGGTAAATTGCTGTTCAGGTGGGCACAGGACTCTTAATATCCAGACCCTTCCTCAGAGTGAAAAGTGAGAAATTCTGAACATCAGTCTTCTGCTACAGCTCTTTTGCTTTTAATCCAGGATGTTAAATAAGCAATATAATTTTATAGATACATATATATTTTTAAAAAATGGAATTTGTGAACTTCATAAGCAAAGATATGTAATTAATAGGCAAATCCATGTTGTGAACCACATGTTCCTGGCACATGGTAGGCAATCCTGAAGGTTATCCTGAAGGTGCTTGTTAGGTAGTCATGCTGTATTAAAATTTTGCCCAATCTATTAGTAAATCAGGCACACCATTTGTTTTAGTTTCTTTGACTAGGTTGGATAGAGATAGATGTAGTACAGTACGTTCCCCCTTCTCCCCAGTTTTGCTTCTAGTGGTTTCAGTTACCTGTGATCAACCATAGTCTGAAAATATTAAATGGAAAATGTCAGAAATAAACAATTCATAAGTTTTAAATTGTACACCACTCTGAATAGTGTGATGAAACCTCCCACCATCCTGCTCTGTCCCACCCAGAAGCTGAACCACCCCTTTGTCCAGCAGTGCCCACCCATTAGTCATTTAATAGCCACCTGGATTGTCAGGTCAACTGTTGCGGTATGGCAGTTCTATGTTCAAGTAACACTTATCTTACTTAATAATGGCTCCACAGTGCAAGAGTAGTGACGCTGGCAATTCAGATATTCCCTTACTGTGCCTAATTTATAAACTAGACTTTATCATAGGTATGTACACATAGGAAAAGACTTAGTAGATATAGGGTTTGGTACTATCCATGGTTTCAGGCGTCCACTGGGGGTCTTAGAACGTATTCCCCGTGGATAAAAGGGGAAAGAGCAGCAAGTTAAGAATGAGGAAACAGGTTTTAGTTTCTTTTCTTCCATCATTTATCTGAGTGATATTTGAGCAAGATGTTTCCCCATTACCTGTACATAGAAGGAGGTAAACTGGTTATTATTTTAGACACTCTTCTACTCTATGTGTCTATGATCATGGAAGAAGATTCACAGCACATTTTAAAAACAAACTAACAAAACATGGATTAAGTTTATACTTCAACTATTAGTTCTGACACAAAGCAGCTATAATATCAGGTGTCTAAATAACACAAAGGAAACATTAAGGGGAAGAGGGAGGAGTCTCCTGAATGATGATTACAAGGAGGTAAATTCAGATAATGATTGAGAAGAAACTAGCAAAGACCTAGGAGATAATACATATGCCTTCTTCTCTCTTGTAAAAATTTAGCAAGAATGAGGAAACAAAGATCAAGATTTTTTGCTTTGTTAGAAAGAGGAAACGTTTAGCCTCAGTTGGCAGATGCTCCTCAGAGAGACAGAGTTTCTCAGAATATTCGGTCAATTACAGGCCCAGTTGCAACTTAACAAAAAGCAGCTACAGTAACACTGGAAATAAAGCTTAGTATATTAGGTCTGTTAACTTTAAGTAGGTCTGACTTTCAAACCAGGAGAATCCCCTTATCTGATTAGAAAATAATAAAGTAAGGAAGATATAAGGTTAGTAACTTATTTATTACTTCAAATGAAGTGATATCTAATTATACGTCATAGTCATAACGTTTAAGCCCAAAGAGACTTGACCGCAATCGGTTTATATTAATTAAGAATTAAAATTAAGAATGTATGGTATGATTACATGACCTGAGCAAGGTCACATAGCTCATTAATGGTAGAGCTGGAACCAGAATCCATGACACAAGTTACATCTCTAGATCCTCATTAAAAGGGGGAGGTTATGTTGCTCCGGAGAGTAGAAAATTCTAAAATTTTCTCTAACCCCTTTCCAGAATGAGAAAGTCTGTCTACCAAGCATGTATGAGTGCCACCTAGTGGATAAACTGAAAATATAAGGTCCTGAGTGTTTATATAAAGAATGAGTTCTGGACAGTTCTGGACAGTAGTAACAGTTCAGCCTGAAGGAATCGCGCTCTGAAACAAAAGGGTCCCAAACTGCCTGATCTGCTTTATCTGTTCGGCCCTTTTCAATTACACACACCTTCCCAACTTTCCACGGGCCCCACCAATCGTCCTTAGGTGATGCTGGATGACCTATCACATTTCTCACCTTTTCTTCCTGTAGCCATTGCCCTAGACTCTTGGCAGCCAGCCAGTGGTGGTAGTCATCACTATAATTCAGCACCAGCAAACCTGCAACCTAGAAAGACAGGCAGTCATTTTAAAAATGTGATCACAAAATACTACCCAACTCTTGTGACTTGTCTTCTTTTTAATTAATAAATTTATTTTTTTCCATTATTTTTCAAATTCTTTTCCCATTTAGGTTATTACAGAATATTGAGCAGAGTTCCCTGTGCTATACAGTAGGTCCTTGTTAGTTATCTATATATTTTAAATATAGCAGTGTGTACATGTGAATCCCAAATTCCCAGTCTATCCCCTCTGTTATGACTTAAGAGTCAGTTTGCATTCTTCAAGCTTTATTATATTCACTGATACAACACTTAAAATTTTGAAACTTGAAAAAAAATGTGATTAAAAAGTTTTCTCGTAAAATATAATAATTGTTACCTTAATTACCATGCGGGGAACAGTCTTACTTGGTTTTCCAAATCCTGAGAGTAAACTAGGTCCCCCTTCTCAGTACCCTGTACTTTTCCACAATGGCATTTATCGATAATCTAATTAATAATTATTTGCTTAATGTACATAGAGAATAAGACAATTTTAAAATTTACATTTAAAAGAAACTAAATATTGGGGGGAAATGGTGAGATATAAAACTAAATTAAATGATCAGTCCAAGTCATTCAAAAATAGAGTGGTGAATTTAGAGTGTAAATTTTTGAATCGTTTATATGGTTCACATCCCTAAGATATTATTCAAATTTGCCTTGAATAGGAAATTTTAATTGTGTTTATTTTTCGGCTGGCATACACGTTATCTTTTACTCATCTCCCAAAGAGGATAAAATTTAAAAGGTAAATAATTGATACAGAGTTGATTCTTAAAATCCATTTAAAAGGTGATTCAACTCGAATTCTTGCAGCATAGTTGCTATCTGAACTTATAACAACATTTTTCCAAATGAAGCCAGTTTTATCCACGGCATTAAAAATAAATCCAGAGTGCCCTGAGAAATGAAACTCAGAATAATGTCATGTTAAAGATTATTTTCATACACCTAGGAGTAAGATTGAGAATATAAATTTAATGATTTGTACTATAGGATTGAGGCCGAAATTTTGTCCAGCTTAGATTCTTAATAAATCAACTATGCTTTTTAAATAGTCATCACTGGTACTACCTTAATTCCATCAGACTCCAAATATTTGCTAAGTCCCAGTTCATCCAGTGCAGTAGTGTCAGGGGCTCCACCATTCCCAACAATCGGATTGGCCATGGTGAGAATCTGTCCCTTGTAAGCAGGGTCAGTAAGAGCTTCCGGGTACCTAGGTAAAGATGCCAAGAAATTATCAATAAAAAAGTGTATTCTACATACATGATCTTAATTATTGAACCCTTGAAAATTAGAGAACATGAGAATAAAATCCTACAAGCTCATCTCTAGATTTTGCCGAACCTAAGGAAATGTTATGATAGAATATGGAAATTTATCCCATGATATTACTGATATGAAAAGACTCTTAAGTAATATGGCATATTCTCATTTAATTTTCATTCCCTCAATTTCTTAAATTTTTTAATTCCTTGAAAAATTCTTCACAGGGTCTTAAGTTTTTAAATATTGCTCTATTTAAAGTTTGCAGATATCTTCAAGAATCCCCTAGCCTACCAGACATGAGTGGGTCCAAAATGATATTTACTACTGAGGGCTGACAGTTTCACCAAAATATTAACTGTCAAAAATTGAAAAGTTCTCTTAAAATATCTTTGAGGATATTGAAGAGCATGCTGATTACGTCAGTGATGGTCACCTGGGTATATATGTTTATTAAAATTCACTGAACATTTAAAACTCTGATTTATTTTCTATGAAAGAAATACTTAATAAAGTTGATTTTTTAATATTTTAGTTATATAGAGAGGTATATGTTTGATAGTTATTATCAAGTTATCATTGATAGTATATGTTTGATAGTTATTATTTTATTATAGAAGAAAATCAATCCCCAAAAAATTGACCCAAAGCATTTCTGTCTTCTAAATTAAAAGATTCCAAGTAACTATTTTAAAGTACTGATGTGGAATTAAGAAGAAATGCAGAAGAGCTTTATTTTAAAGTGTGGGGAGGAAAAAATAAGAATACATGTATTCTTGGGCCTCCCTGGTGGCGCAGTGGTTGAGAGTCCGCCTGCCGATGCAGGGGACACGGGTTCGTGCCCCGGTCTGGGAACATCCCACATGCCGTGGAGCAGCTGGGCCCGTGAGCCGTGGCCACTGAGCCTGCGCGTCCGGAGCCTGTGCTCCGCAATGGGAGAGGCCACAACAGTGAGAGGCCCGCATACCGCAAAAAAAAAAAAAAAAAGAATACATGTATTCTTGTTTTTATTCTACATATAAATAAAATTATATATAAAATTTCTATTCTTAATAATAAGAAACATTATTCCCATAAATACCAGGATCTATCTACAGCTATTCCATGCATTGCAATGAGATTTTTTTCCTACCCTCTTAACATGTTCACTTCCCACAGAGACAGTTAAACCTAATCTTTCTTGTGGATTACTACTGAAAGTGAATTTAGGTGCTGAGGGGGGACAGACTGACAACCTCGAAAGCAATAAAATTCAGCTCCAGCAGTAGTCAACACGAATTCTTCAACCCTTATCCAGACTAACTTCTCCCAGAACTCCTTTTGCCAACAGAATACTTAGTCTCTCAGCTCAGCAACCTCTAAAGTGACTAAGATGCTGTGATATTTACCCACACCTCCATCAGCTAATTTCTCAGATTCCCTCGCACTTGTCAGGAACTAATAATTTTTTAACCAAGGCTTACACATAATATAAATGCATTTCTTGAAGATGAAAAACAAAATAACTCCCTTAATTATCAACCCCTTGCTGAGTGAGCCACACATGAATAAAAGCAGCATTTCTCAATGGAAAATGGGATGTGTGGACTAATCTTATTAATGAATGCATTTTTCTACATCAAAAGAAGTCGTTAATTAATTTAATTTTACTTCTTTTCTTCTTTCTTCCCATGAAAGAACTGGCCATTCCCTTTAAACATATGCCTACAATGCTCTCTCCAGAAAATGAATAAGTATAGCTTGTCCTAGAGAACTGCAGTGCTGGAAGAAAATTAATCCATCAGGTCCTGTTTGACTTTTGTGATGTGACAAGATTTATTACCTATAATCTATCACAGAGAAGAAAACTCGAGTGCCCTCCATCATTCTGATCTATATTAAACAGCTGTTTGTTGGCAGGTATATTAACACAGTTAGTAATTAGTGCTGTCAAAAGGCTTAAATAATTGCCTGGTGAAGCAAAACTCTGCAAACAGTTTTCATACACTGTAATTTAATGTTCTCACCAGTGGAACTATTTTAAAAACCATCTAATATTCTTTATTTCAAACAGAGAGCTAAGAGTTTAGAGGATAATGCACATTAATAATATAATGGAAGTTTGGTCAATCAATATCTTCAATACCGGTTAACCCAATGCCTCCTTGTCTTTAAAAGGCTAACTGAATTTCCCTAAAGAATTCATCAAATATTTTACAGTTTAGTCTACTGAATCTCTAATGGAAACCTTTTGAAACCATCTAATTTTTTAAGATGTAATTTTTAAAATTCCTAGCCATAAATTACTATCTAATCCAATCCCCTCACACTTTACATGTGGAAACTAAGATTCAGAAAGGTTAAGTGATTTTCTCAATATCACATAATCAGTTACCATTAGAACTGAGACCAGAACTTCAGCCACCTGGTTCCCAGATGAACATTTGTTGGCTAGATAAGAACAGCTACATGATTTCTGTAGCAACTCTTACCTTTGCTGCTCTACACCTATTAGCAGAAATTAAATACTGAATTCAGTCTCAGTTGATAAATTTTGAAAATATCCGATCTATGAACCTGCTCTCCTGTGTATTACTTTAAGATAATAAATGTATCTGTTATTTTACCTTTCTTATTAGAGTGTAAATTATATGTTGTATTTTATATAATTTTGCACTATAATACCTAAGGAATTTCTTAGCTCTTTATAATAGTTCATATTAGATGTGCAAAGTTGATTCTTAATTTCACTAATGGAATGGCACTAGAGAGTGCTACCCATCCTTTTCCCTGTTCGATTTTCACCTTAAATCAGATTGATACTGACCCCCCACCTTACAGAAGCCACTTGGTAATCTCATATAACTTGTGTCTTTGTATCCTAAGTTTCTAGAATTAATTTTGTTCTTTTTTAGCAGGGGAACACCAGTGTCTGTATTCTCTTCCATTTACAGCCACAGGGAGGAGCTTGTGTCTATGGCCCTTTTCAGGGTTGGCTTGAGCAAGCTATGTACAAGCACAGGGCAACGTCAGGACAATGTGTAGTATTATGATGATGATGTGGTGATTTCAATTTCCCACCATGAATAAGATCATCCAGTTATTCCTCTATATAGAGGAAGAATAAAGCCTTGGAATAGAAGCATTACTCACCCTGCTAGGCCAGTATTAAAAACCACTTCACCAGCAACAGAGGATGGATGGCCAAAGGAGTAACCTTTCATCTTAGTTCCATCTTCCAGGACAATGTGCGCTGTCTGTGCCTAAAGAAACAGACTCATGAATCATAGCAGAATACAAAATATAAAGTACAACTAGTTGAAAAACTCCAAAAGTACACTACATAAATGTATTAAATAAATGAACAGTATATTTGATGAAACCATACTATCTAGATTCTGAGTCACTCTCCTGTTTTCTTCAAACGTATGGCTCTTTTCACAGGCAGGTGTTTTATTTTGTTTTGCTTGAAAGAGTAACTGAAGCATGTTGATACACTGTCTATCCTAAGTCTACTTGTAGAGTTATTGACAATCCAGAAATACTTCAGTTTAGCTGTAATGCTATGTGTCTGTCTTTTCCCTCTTAATATTCCCTAGCTTTGTCAAGTATAGCTTAAGGGAAATTCATGAGTTTGCAAAAACTTTGTGAATTTTACCATACAGCTCCTCATTACTCTGAGGCTTAGAGCTAGAAGGAATCTTCAAAGTTATACATCAAACTGTGTTCCATAGAGCTCTTGTGTTTGATGGAGTTGTCTCAGGGGCTGCCCCCTCCCTGAGCTTTAGGATCATAAAGAAACTGAAACTTTATCATTCTATTAATACTGATACAAGAGCAAGCACTGTGGAACTTCTGAAAATATATCACATTTTGCTTTTTAGTAGAGTTAGTTATATACATGTCTGGTTCTCCCTTTAGACTACAAGACATTCTGAATTTGACTACTTCACCATACTAATCTCTGAACCAGCTTCTATAAAATTCTTGGTTAAAAAGAGGGACAATTAGAGAAACTTATCTCAGAAGCAGGCATCATCTACTCTTCAAAAATACTCTAAATTCTATTGTTGAAACAATTTGGGTCTAATTCTCAATTTCCATACAATTCAGGGGGGAGAGAAGTACCACACTTTGGGGTACAAAATCTAGACTCTGTAAAAAACTCTATGGGACAAAATAATGGGAACATTTTGATTTTATTAAAAATAAACTATAGGGCTTCCCTTGTGGTGCAGTGGTTGAGAGTCTGCCTGCCGATGCAGGGGACAGGGGTTCATGCCCTGGTCCGGGAAGATCCCACATGCCACAGAACGGCTAGGCCCATGAGCCATGGCTGCTGAGCCTGTGTGTCCGGATCCTGTGCTCCGCAACGGGAGAGGCCACAACAGTGAGAGGCCCACGTACCGCAAAAAAAAAAAAAAAACTATAAAGGAAAACATCTCTGCAATAATTTAGAAAATTTGAAAATAAATTGATATTTTATTGTATTCAGTGTAATTTTTAAGATTGATGATGGCATTATGGTTATATTTTTAAGAATTTTCATTTTTTAAAGATATACACTGAAATACTTAAGCATAGACTAATATGATATCTGACATTGGCTTCAAAATAATCAGAGATTAGGGGGAATGAATAGGGATATGAATGAAACATATCTGGCCATGAGTTGAAATTGCTGAAGTAAGGAAGATCATTGTGCTGTTCTCTCTGCAAGGGTTAAGTGCAGCCATTAAAGATAGAAACATACTAATTCACTACTTTCCTTACTTTTTTAGCTGGATACCATAGCGTCTAATCCTTTTCTATCCTATCACCCACCTCCAGTCTTACCACACACACACGCACACACAGACACCAATCTCAGTATACAGCAGGAAGGCAATACATGATTTCTAGACCTCTGTCTCTATGTTCCTCTAGCTTTACAAGCACTCAGCTTTTCAAGAGTTAAAATGGTAAAACCTCATTATTTTTCTATAGTAACCTTCTCTTTAGAAATACGATGCCTCTTTTACTTGTAAAGTACACAAGTCCCTTGACACCGGAATGACTGCTTTTCAATGTAGTGTTTATCTTTAAATCAATAGACCATGTTCCTATGTATTGTTTATGTGTAGTGCATACACATTAATTTATATTTATACCCAAAGCTATTTTAGTATTCCCTATTAAAATTGATATGTTTATGGTACTCCTCTCAACAGTAAGTTTAGTTTTTAATTGGAGGTACAATGCATGGATTCCAATTTATATTTTGAAGAAAGTTGGACAAAGTACTGTCCGGCACATTTTATATGTGTTTGTGTATGTGAGTTTGTATGTGAGTGTCCATGGGCAGAGTTAGCCAAAAGAATGTTGTCCTTCACCCAGCTTATCAAATAATCTTTGAGGTAAAGTTCTGTTTTATCTACAGCCTTGGAACCAGTGTTCAAGATCTCAAGCTTGACACTTTCTCTTTAAATAGTCATGGTTTACCTTCTCAGACAGTAAATTAAAAAAAAGTTTTTGGAATTACTCAGCACAGAGGAAAGCACAATAAGTAATTAATGTAATACACATGATGACAAGAGTTCCCTGACAGAGACTGGCTTAACACACAAGTTCTGAATTCTGCCTCTGCATCCAGGAAGTCACCTTTGCACGTCACTTCTTCTAATAACACAATTTTCTTATTTTATATTTTATTTTAATTTGTCAATCATTCTTTACTTATAATTCAAGACAGAGGTTGTTGATTTTAGGAAGTAAGTGTGATTATGTTCAGTGTATTTCCAAAGAACATTACAAACTAATCAAATGTCTATGGTGATGGTTCTCAGTAGGGGTAAGTTTATTGGGAAAATTTCCTAGGTATCTCTACATGTTTCACTAGGTGAAAACCTTTGGTCCAAGTAATGGAAGTTCACTGTCAAAAAATATTTTCTACTGAAAGTATTATTTTCTTTTCTTGAGGAAGTCATGTGTAGCCTACACGCTTTCACCAAATGGAGGTAAGGTAGGAAACATTTTCTTAAATAATATTTAACTTTGATAGAACCTAAAATAACTGTACTTATTTGGCAAAACTTGACGTGTGAACTGCAAATTTCAATTGTCTTCTATATACCAATTTATCTACCCTACTCTGAGCCATACCTGCCTAAAATATCACCTCTGTTTATTTTGTTCCTTTTGCTTTTCTCTATCCTATTCTCATCTAAGAATTTCAAATTCTCTGATCTATCTGACAACATCTAATTATTTTAAAGAAAGGTAAAAGTTAGCATAAGCAATCTGACTCTTGTTAGCCTATTCGTACAATTCTATTTGGTATTTTTCTTCCTCTCTCCATGGGACTAGTTTTCTACTTTGCTTTCTGTCCTTTAAAGATATATTTGAGGAGACATTTACTGTTGCCCGAAATAGTCCCTGAGATTGTGTTCAATACGTCTTTTTTGCTCCTTTAACTATATTTTTTGTTCTTTTCGGCAGCTTTTATAGATTTCCCAATCCTTTTTTCCACTGCACATTATATTGTTACAAGGCTTCTGTTTACTGCCTATAGTACCCTTTATATTTCACTTAACTACATTGGCCTCCAACGAGTCTAAAATGATGGGTGCCAATTGACTTATCTATGAATTGATGGAGAAACTCTGAACAAAGAGCTATTATTTGGAATCTCCTCTTCTAGCTAATAAGTTCCCAAATGCTATTTCATTCCAACGAGTCTAAAAGAAATCACCTTGCTACCAGCGTAAGATATTTTAGTAGCCTCAGTCCTAGTAGAAAGAGGACCTTAGTCTAGGAATTATACTATAACCTTAAGGGTTCATTTAAGTGCCTACTGCCAGAGCACTTTGGTAGTCTGAATGCTGAAAGTGCAAAGGAAACCTTAATGAGAAGTCTGTACACTCATAGAATGTCAGGAAAAGTAACCAAAGGCTATATAAGTGTAAGTTCTACAAAATAAATGACCTATATCATGACATGGTCCCTAACTGTTTAATAAAAAATGTATATGTCAATAAGACAGTTTAGACCTTCAGGTCACAACATCATTTAGCTCCCATCATGTGCCAAGTTTCATCCTAGGCTTTGGAGCTACATGGATAAATATCCCCAGTCCCCCCCACCCCTTCCACCCTCAATTTAGTAAAAGGGCCAGCTATGTGCTTGGATGGTAAAAGAGAGGAACCTCAAGAAGATTACCTTTGAAACACCTAGAAACACAAAGATAAATAAAATATCCCTTCCTTTTAGAGATTTCTCTTTAAAAAAATAATTCACCCTTTCCATCCCATTCATGATTTCAGTAATAAAGTTAAAATTTTAAGAGAGAAACGCATCAAATTTTGAATCTAAAGTTTAAAGATTCCTTCAAGTCTTTACTCAAATGTCATCCATCTTCTTGGCAAAACCTATTTAAAATTGCAATATCCCTAAATGTCCATCAACAGGAATGGATTAAGATGTGGTACATATATACAATGGAATATTACTCAGTCATAAAAAAGAATGAAATAATGCCATTTACAGCAACATGGATGGACCTAGAGATTGTCATACTGAATGAAGTAAGTCAGACAAAGACAAATATCATATATCACTTATAAGTGGGATCTAAAAAAGAAAAAAAAGATACAAATGAACCTATCTACAAAACAGAAATAGAATCACAGATGTAGAAAACAAACTTATGATTACCAGGGGGAGAAAGGTGGGGAGGGATAAATTGGGAGATTATACTAGATATATTATACTAAATATAAAATAGATAACTAATGAGAAACTACTGTATAGTACAGGGAACTCTACTGAATACTCTGTAATGAACTATACAGGAATAGAATCTGAAAAATAGTGGAAATAAATAAAATTACAATATACCTCTCAGCACCCTATCTACTTAGTCTACTCTTTCTTCACAGCACTTATTGCCTTCTCACATATCATCCAGTGTCTTATTTAAAACATCTGTCTTGTCCGACTAGAAAGTGAACTTTATGTGGGCAGAGTATTTGGGTTTGCTTTGTTCACTGATGTGCCTGTCTCCAGGGCCAACATCAGTGCCTGGTACAGAGTAGGTAGTTATTTAATTTTTGTTGGATGAATAAAGCATCACTAAGTGACAATCTAAAGAAAAATACTGGGACTTCCCTGGTGGCACAGTGGTTAAGAAGCCGCCTGCCAATGCAGGGGACACAGGTTAGATCCCTGGTCTGGGAAGGGAAGGTCTCACATGCCGTGAAGCAACTGAGCCCGTGCATCACAATCACTGAGCCTGTGCTCTAGAGCCTGTGTGCCACAACTACTGAAGCCCATGTGCCACAACTACTGAAGCCCACGTGCCACAACTACTGAAGCCCACGTGCCGCAATAACTGAGCCCACCCGGCACAACTACCGAAGCCCACGTGACTAGAGCTCGTGTTCCACAATGAAGAGTAGCCCCTGCTCACCACAACTGGAGAAAGCCCACGTGCAGCAAGGAAGACCCAGAGCAGCCCAAAATAAATAAAATTTTAAAAATAAAGAAATAAAATACTATTTTAAAAATACTGAAAGACATAATTATCCATTCGGTTTTTAGTTTATTCTAGATATATATTTTAAAATAGCAAATATCTGTTTTGAGTTGCCTTTTCACTATTTAACAGTGCCTTTCTACAATACCTTAAGTGTAGTCAATGTGGAGATATTATGGTGGGAAAGAGATGTGCGCGACATTGAGGGAGAAAGGTTAGTGGATGGTTAGCCCAGGATATGCATATTGAGTATGCTGCATGTGAGTGTTCAAATACATCTTATGCAGAGTTAAAACAAATATCATGGTAATTCAAAACAAAAGGATCATTCATATCAATTTCCTAGGGATTTCACATGAAAGAGGATGACAGTGCTTGAATTAACATAACAAACTGTTTCAGTCCCTTTTTCACTTTGAAAATATAGAAAAAACGAGAAAGCTCTCCTTACCCAGTGTATTCTAAAATATAGGAGTATGGAAAGGAAATCCTGTATTCTTCTACTTAGTTTTAGAATAGCTTATACAAATGAATTTCGCAGAAAAAACATTTTACATTTCTCATATTATTCTCACATATTTTTGCCATAGCAAATTCAAGTGACAGGTCTAAGTCAAATTCAAAGAGATCAAAAGTTATTTTGAACAGTGAAAGTTATTAACTTTTTAATCGTCAAAATTAGTTGAATAAGCATGGACTATTATTCACCCAGTTCAATTTGAAATTTGAGTCTAACCAGCTGCTGCCTCTCTCTAGGTCAATCACTACAGGGCAATACAAGCAAGCAATAAATTCTAAGGTAAGTTTAATCTGACTCCCTCTTAGTGGAATTGAGAAAGATTTTGTTCGGTTTGCTCTCACGAGACACAGAGAACAACTTTTCTCTTTCCGAAATATGAATATGTATACAAGCCTTATTGGCAGATGACTACTTTGGGTTTTTTTTCTTTGTTTTCCTTTTTTCCCTGATCTGGAATAAGCAGTCTCAATTCTTTTAATATGTCCTTACAGCTCTTCATTTCACTTTTTCCCCTCTGGGTCTTTTACTAATATTCCAATAACTTTTCTCAGTAAAACCTTCATGTAAATTAAATTCCATGTGTGACAGGATCCACTTAGTGGCTTAATTTTAACTGGGTACTCATTTTCATTATAGTCTAATTCTTCATCACTATTTAAGTGCATATGAAGTTATAAGAATATTCTTCAACTCTCAAGATCATAGCCAATTAGAAAAATTTAACTTTTAGTTCATCACCTAATTTTAGATCTAAGTGCCTCAGAGTCAAAGGACTAGTTAGATGTTGATGTTGCTATCTTTTATTCATATTGACTCAACCAAATAGACACAAAATGCTGAAATATAACAAAGAAGTTTCGAGTTCCATCGTAGTAGTCTTCAACTTAGAAGTTAAGAGATATTTAAACTGCTTTCATTAATCAAATGTAAATAAATCCTTCACTCAATGTAACTTATCAACCCAAATATACATAGTCCAATAAAGATAATAAGGGAAACCTTACCACAAAGGGTAGTGGAAACATTAAGCTTCTATCTGGAAATCTTATTTCAATAAGATCAAGCACATTGGGTTTGGCAAATGCTTAGATCATAGATTTTGAAAGATAAAATAACTATCCATTATATATATGTATATATATCTCACTATTCCCTAAATAACTATTGCCCAAATTTGCTTATATATTCATAATCTAAATTGCAAACCAGTTTAGAAAGACATTTCCACATAAGAGTAGAGTATAATTTTCTATCCAACCGGGGAGGAATTATTTTAAGTATAAAGAGGGCAGACTTCTGGAGAAAAGCACTGAGAAGAACAGATGCTTTAGGGGAAAAGAATATTCATACACTATGGCAATCACTTCCTCTACCCTGGCCCCATTATTCCAATCTATATGTAGCCCTATCCATTAGGAACTGTTTGAAATCGTGCTCTGTGTAAGGGAAGGAAAGGGGGTATGAATGAGGTTGGGCTGGAGACAGCACTTTTGATAATCTCTTCCACCTTTCACCATCTGGGTTTCTCTTTCCCCCCCATACCCTGCCTGTTGAAATACGGATTTCACTCGTTTTGGGTTTGCTTCTTTGTTTGCTTAGTTTGGGTTTTTGGTTTTATACTCTTGATCAATTGTTGTATATTAAAGGTCAGTTCTGCAGATGTCTTTGGAGACTTTGTCAGAAAAACAAACCTTGAAGATCACTAGGCATAATGACTCAGATATACCCAGGTCCTGACCCTCATTCCTGCCCTCTCTTCTTTCCACATATCCAAATTCTACCTCTTTCTAGGAACTCAAGCTGATCATCTTTGTACACTAACTAAACAAGATTGAAGGATTCGTCACTTCTAAATTTAAGGTTAAGTAAAATTAGCTCTTAGAATTTACTGCCGTATACCCAACTATTTGACTAATTTCTCCAATAGGATTATAGTCAACACCAGACAACATCAAGGAGAGAGACCCTGACTTCTCTGTCCAACACAGTATCACTAGCACATAACACAGCATCTGGCACTTAGTGGGTGATTGGGGAAACCACTTTGCATCTCTCTGAATTCATACTTTGGCCCATGAAGTTAACTTTCAGGGATTTTGGAAAGATCATTTAACCCCGGGTCCACAAGGGAGACTAACAGGTATGATTGGTGACTTTGGGAAATAGAACTGAGCAAGACTGGCTCAACTCTTCTCAACAGTCTTTTCAAAGAAGGCTGTTTTCAGGTGCACATCAAGGTGGGAGATTTGCAGTTGTGAGCAAATACATTTGACTCAGGGAATGGGGATTTCTAAGAAGTCCATTTGGTTGCAGATCTAGACCCTGTTTGCCAAATAGCTTTAACAGTAATCAGGCTGATATTCAGATCTCTATCTCTTTGAATTCTATGTCTTGTTGATTCTAAATTTAGAGGCTGAGAAGGAGGTGTGATTAATTATCACTCCTAGAATCCTACCTGTAGTAGATACCTAGCAAATACTGATTGGTTGAATGAACGGATGAATGGATGAATGAATGAATGAATGAATGGCTATCAGGTGGCAAAGATGCAGCATAATTCTACTTTTCTTTCTCTGAGACATAACTGGCTTGCAAATTGCACTCCTGCTTTACTCCAGTCGTATTTTAACTATTCCTCTTAGGCTTTGCTCACAAACGTGAGAAGAAATGGGCAATTTATAGCTGTATTTAATTCTACGTGATTTATTTCCTGGGAAACTAGTTAAGGGAATAAAGAACACCCACTTTAATAGTATTTTCTCTTCCATAGTCCACCAAGTAGGGATGTAAGTCGGTACAACAATTCCTTTTTATAAAGCCATTATATAATAATTAAGCTTTATTCATACCTTAGTAAAGTTACTTTAGTTAGATAATCTACTAACTATTTAGCAGAGTACAGCTAAATGATCAAATAATGAACTCAGTGAAAGAGGGAAAATTACAACAGAAAACAGTAAAAGTATATACTCTCTTACCTTACATGCATCTTCCCCATTATTACTTTTCATACTTAAAATATTAAACATTTATTTTTTTCATTTCATACTTGATATAATATTTATTTGTATCCACATTTAAAATTAAACTTAATTGTTTTATGTTTGGTTGAACTCTTTTCTAAAACATAGATTTCTAATTCAATATTTTTCTAGTAGTGGTTAGTCTTACAAATCTTTCGAACCCACAGATATTAAATCTAATAGTAAGATATTAGAGTTACAGTCTCTCTCCCTTTGACATGTTTTCCTAACATTTCTTGGGAGTGAAACTTTCAAATCATATCTAGGCCTATAGGCTAGGTAATAAAGTTACTTAAATAGTTACTACTCTAATTAAAAATAATTCCACTGTTGATGGAAATATAAAATGGTACAGCCACTGTGGAAAACAGTATGTAAATTCCTCAAAAAAATTAAAACTGGAACTATCTGATCCAGGAAGCCTAATTCTGGATATTTATCCAAAGAATTGAAATCAGGATCTCAAAGAGATATCAGCACTCCAATGTTCATCACAGCACTCTTCACAATAACCAAGATAGTGAAACAAACTAAATGTCTATCAATGGATGAACGGATAAAGAAAATGTGGCATATACACACAATGGAATATTACTCAGTCTTAAAAAAGGAAGGAAATCCTGCTATATATGACAACATGAATGGCCCTTGAGGGTATTATGCTAAGTGAAATAAGCCAATCATAGAAGGACAAATACTGCACGATTTCACTAATCTGACGTATCTAAAATGGTCAAACTCATAGATTCAGAGAGAAGAATTATAGTTGTCAGGGGCTAGGGGAAGGAGGTAATAGGAAGTTGTTAACCAATGGACATAAAATCTCAATTGTTCTCAACATGAATAAGTTCTAGTTATTTGCTATACAGCATTGTACTTTTTGTTAGACTGTATATATCGTACACTTAAAAGTTTGTTAAGAGGGTGGCTCTCACCTTAAGTGCTCTTACCACAATAAAATAAAATTTTATTATCTTATGTTAACAGAAATTTAATCTTCCATCACTGGGGAAAAGAAAGAAAATTGAATTCAGCATACATAACCCAATTATTCTCTTTCCTCTCTTTACTTTTTATCTAAAGTGCTTGCCAATTTTACTGTATGTCAGTAGCAAATTTGTTTGTTTTCCTTTACTGATGCAGTCTCATAATATTCCAACTCTATACCAAATTCCCAAATAGTTTACAACTGATAATTAGTCCATTTTTATCCCCCACTAAAAAAACCCTGAGGCTGCTATATTTCTATTGTTACTGAGGTTTACATATGGTACTGATGCATACTTGACACTCAATAAATATTTGTATAATTAATTTTGAGGAGAGTAACTAAGGACAACATGTATACTTCGATTTTTCTCTAGTTTGAGTTCATGTGTTAAAGCACATCCCATTTTGTTTTGTTTTATTTTTAAATTCTGGAATAATCCTTATATTTGAAAAAAGTAAAGCATTAACATTTCTTAAGCATGCCTTATAGAAGTAGATTGACCTATCACTGTCCTATTTCTACCCTTCGGCATTTGGCATTGCTTTGGCATTGCTTTAATGAGACCCTATTAAGACATTAACAAGATTGCATACATAGTGACCAATGCTTATTAAAGTCTATATGCAGTTGCACAAAAGAATTGTGTATATATATTTGAATGAGAAATTTCTACTGTTCTGAGAAAGGTATCTTACTTCAAATAAAACCATGAAGTTATGTTGGAAAAATATGTTTTGGGAGCACTTCGCCCTCACTGAAAAGCCCACCCTGATCCCTTCCTTAAGACATCATTAATAATAGTTAACATAAATGTACTAGGCACTGTCTCTCAAGCTATTGATGGATTTTTCTCTAATCCTCACAACCCTCCCCCGCCCCCCACTGAGGTAGATTAAATTAAGCTTTCCATTTTACAGTTGAGCTAACTGAGGCTTAGAGTAGTCAAGATCATTCCACTGGTAAATGCAGGAGTAGTGGTTTCTAAACCCAATCAGTGTGGCTTGGAATCCACAAGCCTCCATCACTCTATGGTAGTCCTTCCCATGGAGCCATTATGTAGAAAATTTCAGCCTAAACTGACTTACATATTACCCCTCTTTTTCTTTTTCTAAGCTTACTTCTATTTCTGTTTTCTAATCTTTTAAAAATGGGGATAAAAAGCAATTCAGTCATAGACTGTACTTAAATTTATTTATAAGAATTTTAATTCAAAACTGCCACAGATAAGCTGCAACATGCCCAGGTCAACCAAGAATGACTTACCTGTAAATCTGTAAATCATCAGAGTGAAAACGTCAAGTCATTAATTACATCCTATAATCTGAAGAGAACTAGCAGGTTTTAAGAACTCTTCACTCTGATTCCAGGCCCTTGAATTTTCAAGCTCTCAAGACTATTAGGACCAAAGATGCTGTAAACATGGAGATGCTCTTCTCAGTCCCCTACCAGGAAGGACCTGCCATCCTGCTGCAAGGAGTGAGGTCACTGGATAGTCACCAGCTGTCAATTCCTTCAGGATCTACCTCAGTTGCAGAGAGCTGCCTTGCCCTTCTTGGAGTAGCCCACACCAGGTAACCTACCATATTAGACTTTTGTATATGTGGAGTTTACAGGACTATATAAGAAAGAAAGAAATTGAAAATTGAAAAACAACCTGTTTTGTTACAAACACATGACAATATTTTGGTTGAAGTGGAAGAAATATGTCAACAAAACAGCACTGCCCTAAAATATCGTATTTATAGAATTACTAACGTCCATATAAAGCAGGAATCCTCGCTGATTCTTTGATTTAAACAACCTGTTCTCAAAATGGAATCAAAAAAGGAATAAAGGAAAGGAAAAGAAAAGAAAAATCTGATTTATTTTGTATTGAGATAACGTACAGTGTATATGGGCTCTTGAGTAAGAAATAAAATCCAGCAGGAGAAGTTGTTTAGATCATTCTGAAGCCAGGTTAAACAACAAATACGGCTTCAGATATACATATAAGCACACTAACAAAATGCCAAATTAAAAAGATCCATATGATGTTTGAGGCCTAATTAAAATTCTACCCAGAGTTGCTACATGTATATTCACTTTGTGTGCAGAAACAGACATCCATGTGTCCTTGTATTAACTACAGCACTTACACATCTATGAAATGGGAAGAACAACATTGTTTCTTCCCCTGAGTGTGAGAATTCACCAGCAAAATGTTCTGGAGGTAAAGCTTAAGCTAATTTAGCAATAAGTTCCATAAAAGATTTGAATAAAACATTATAGCTACAATAATCCCCTTAAGCTAGTAATGGAAATGAAAATTATTTACTCTGGGAGTCTGATTGTATTGCTGTGAAATCATCTGTCTATGTAAATTATTTGCATATCAGAAAAGATAGAAGCCCCATGTGTTTATCTCCATTTTCACCCAGGCCTAAAGCTATATAAAATATTTGATTTCTGGTGCACCTGAGGTTTCTCAGCTATTAGTTGACATCAGTACTCATCCTCTTAAGAAATAAAATAAATCTGAACCAACCTTTGGAAGGTAGGAACCTTACAGCCAGAATTTTAGTTTATTATTGCACAGATAATATGGTAAAAAGTTAAAATCTTGAAGTGTTCTTTATTGGTAAATGAAATCTTATTTTTTATTCTTAGAGTTAATACTTTCAAAATATGGATACTTAAGATTCAGTATTACAGCACAATTTGCTAGGTCTAGAATATTTAATGAGACTTCTCTGCAGTTACAATGCCTAACACTTCAGGATTTCAAAGTACTGTAACAGCAGTAATCAATTAAGCCTTACAACATCTTAAGTTAATAGCCTTACAACATCCTAAGTTAATATTAAGTCATCTGCCTTTGGTTAAACATAAACCAATGTTGGGGGAAAAAATTACACAGTTAATTTACTTGAATACTTCTATGTTCTGAACATTTATAAACAAATGAGTCAGATTCATAAGTAATTTTTATTCTAGTTATGTTTCCTATTATAAATAAAACATTCAGAAAAATTCCACCACAAAATACATGTATAAAGTATAGGTTTACTAACGAGCACTTAAGGGGCATCTGCCATGTGGTAAATCGTTCTGAATCTGGGAGGAATCTTCAATATTGTTAGCTAATGTTTACTTTTTGGTTATAAATTATTATGCATCTTATGTTTAGTTCTACATCATAGAAGAAATTTATTCAGTAAAATTCTTAGCGATAACAGCAATTCTATTGATTCATTTATAAGAACCTCACATTAGCCAATAACCTCCTTGTGAAATTTAAAAGATCAATATGTGGCATTTATTAAGTTAAAAAAAAAAAGAAAAAGAAGAGAGGAGCCTTGAAAATATTTTCATGAGTTGAACTCATTTGGACCAGATGAAGGAAATCAAGTGTAAGATAGGGATTGCTAGGGCTGAGCAGTCCAACACCAGGCCCGACCTTGGCCCATGTAGCTTTCTTCAACCTTCAGTCATTGAAAAGACCCTAGGAAATACTGGTCACATCAAGGACATTCAGTCTTGCATAGCAAATTCCAGAAGCCTTGAGGTGAGCTCTGGTATGACCATTGCCCAAGAGATCTTGGAAACGCTCTACTACACCCTCCAACCTTTGGTACTAGTCAGAAATATGAAGGAAGTCTAATGAAGACCTGAAAGCAGAGGAATGTTCTTTATTTCCACAGCAGTAGGATCTAAATTTGCATTTAAACTATCAGTAAGTCTGGCCACACATGGTCAAATAGAAACTCAAGGTGCCATCAACAGGAGAGGGTTGCCTGAGGCCAAGACTAGTGCCAGTTCTTCTGGCATTTCCCCAGCCAGAATTCTTGGCTTCCCACCCAATGCTGGGACCAGGGTGAGGCGAGTGAGGTGCTCAAGGCACAGTATCAGACGAGGCACATCATGGGCCTGGTAGTGAGAGCCTCCTTCAATGTTGTACAATAGACAGCCCACTCGCCTACCTCAGTCTAGGTCCTGTAGGACTATAGCTTTTTCAAGGGTTTTATGGCAAGAAGCTCAAAATGTCAAGACACTGTTGATGACAAACAAATGAGTCTATACCTCAGAAAGGGAGGTTATGAATGGTAGAGTACATAAAACAAGAATGTTCAAAAGAGAGACCCCCTCCCAGTTAATGAAATATTGTCCAGCAAAAACATGTAAAGTTGCTAAATCATCTGAACTAATTCTACAACATTTCATTTGGGATTGGAACACAATTTATTATTTCAAAAATTTGGATTATCATGGATAAAATCCATCCTTAAAATGTATCTAGGGACTTCCCTGGTGGCGCAGTAGTTAAGAATCCGCCTGTCAGTGCAGGGGACATGGGTTCAAGCCCTAGTCCGGGAAGATCCCACATGCCGCGGAGCAGCTAAGCCCGTGCGCCACAACTACTGAACCTGTGCTCTAGAGCCTGCAAGCCACAACTACTGAGCCTGCGTGCCTAGAGCCTGTGCGACGCCACAAAGAGAAGCCTCTGCAATGAGAAGCCTGCACACCGCAACAAAGAGAAGCCCCTGCTCACCGCAACTAGAGAAAGCCCACGCACAGCAACAAAGACCCAACGCAGCCAATAAATGAATAAATAAATGTATCTATATGTGGTAAAAGTCTAATACAATAATTAGTCTTGAAGATGCATAATAAATTTACCCCTACCCCCACCTTTAATATGTATAAAGAGGCTCCTATATAATAATGAATTTTATTTCCTATGAATGTCTTTAAAGCTACTACAATATAATTAAATGATTCTAATTGTAGGAGTTTTTGTAGCTGCCAATTTCTAATCAAATGACAACAGCTCCTCAAGGTTGAGCTAAATAGCTATTTCTATGTTACAATCAGAATATAATATCTTACAAAATGAAAACGTTTCAAACGGAATAGTGATTCTGGGGGTTCATTCATATCTGAAGTACCAGAGTGAAGGACACTTGGACTGTTAGGTTCCTGGCTTAATTGTAACACAGGTCACCATTTTTATAAATGAGTGGATTAATGTTAGAAGCAGTACTTATTGAATCCTTTTCTATTCATAAGGAACTTATCCTTTTCAACTTAATACCTTTCATTCCCAAATTCATTTGCAAGTAAAAATAAAACTATTTAGTCTTAGTGACTTTCTAAGACTTGTGAACTCATAATTTTTTAATTTGTAAGTTTCCTTCAGTCAGAGACTATCCACTTATTATCCATTTATTTCAACTTATTATTCTCCCTGTATACTCCCAGGGTACAAGTTTCATGTTTATTTGTTAAATAAATAAATAAATAGGATATTAAGATGTACATCCTAACTTTTGGAATTGAATTCAACATAGTGGAAAAAAAAATCTGCTTCATAGTCCTTGAGTCTAATTCATTATAAGCAATATCTTTCTAGAGATAGGCTTGCTATTAAGGCAAAGGTGAAAAAATCATCAAAGATATTTGAGAATTTTTATCAGATATCTTGTCATTGTAATAATTTATAGCCTACAAAAACATGAAGAAACTCTGATCTAACTTTCTTATTAAGTCCTTCTACTAAAATGTATAGAATAGAATGATTTTAAGTATCAAGTTTTTACTTTTTGGAAATCAAGGCCTTGTCATCTGCATCATTTGCATATATTTTCTCCCAGTCCATAGGTTGTCTTTTCATTTTGTTTATGGTTTCCTTCACTGTGCGAAAGCTTATAAAATTGATTAGGTCCCATCTGTTTATTTTTGTTTTTATTTCTATTGCCTTGGGAGACTGACCTAAGAAAACTTTGGTATGATTATGTCAGAGAATGTTTTGCCTATGCTCTCTTCTAGAAGTTTTATGGTGTCTTGCCTTGTATTTAAGTCTTTAAGCCATTTTGAGTTTATTTTTATGTATGCTGTGAGGGTGTGTTCTAGCTTCATTGCATTGATTTACATGTGGTTGTCCAACTTTCCCAATACCACTTGCTGAAGAGACTGTCTTTTCTCCATTGTATATTCTTGCCTCCTTTCTCGAAGATTAATTGTCCATAGGTGTGTAGGTTTACTTCTGGGCTCTCTCTTCTGTTCCATTGATCCATATGTCTGTTTTTGTGCCAATATCACATTGTTTTGATTACTGTAGCTTTGTAGTATTGTCTGAACTCTGAGAAGTTTATGCCTCCTGCTTTGTTCTTTTTCCTCAGGATTGCTTTGGCAATTCTGGGTTTTTTATGATGCCATATAAATTTTAGGATTATCTGTTCTAGTTCTGTGAAAAATATCATGGGTATTTTGATACATATTGCATTAAATCTGTAAATTGCCTTAGGTAGTATGGCCGTTTTAAAATATTAATTCTTCCAATTCAAGAGCATGGGGATATCTTTCCATTTCTTTGAGGGATGACTCAATTTCCATTATTAATATTTTGTAGTTCTCAGTATATAGGTCTTTCACCTCCTTGGTGAGGTTTGTTCCTAAGTATTTTATTTTTTTGATGTGATTTTAAAAGGAATTGTTTGTTTACATTTCCTTTCTGATATTTCATTGTTATTGCAAAGAAATGCAACCAATTTCTATATCTTAATCTTGTATCCTGCTACCTTGCTGAATAATTTTTACTTTTAAAGTATTTTATAGATTTTTAAGCACTGATCATGTGTAATGGTCACACAATTCTTGGAGTAAATCAAGAACTGTTTCCACACTATGGATGACAAAATTTGGGTTCAGAGAGAATATGTGACTTGACTAAGTTCAGAGCATTGAAAAATGCATAAGAAAGGTTAGAATCCAGGTCCTTTTATTCCTATCCAGTGTGTTTTCCACTGCAAGGTACAACTGGCTGAATGTAATAATGAGCACTGAAAATTTTAGATACTAATAGAAAAAGATTACTGTATCTAGAGATTTCATATTTTATGGTGGTTGATCATTTATACCCTTGATATCAAATTCCTTTAAAATGTAGAGTACCTTGAAATTCTTTCTTCTTCCTTATACGTGAAATATAACTGTGCCTATTAACAAGGTACACTCTACAAATATTAGCTACAAACAAACGCATGAGGAAGGACCACATAAAAGTACAAGTGCGTCACTGCTGTCGTCAAACCCACTCTCCTTGTCCCTCACCAAGGGGAAAGTGACCTCCAAAGACATTGAAAAGGCAACCCATTTACACTACAGTGCTTATATATCTGATCCCAGGGTATCTTCCACAATCCATTTACTATCTATAACTGGCTATAATGTTATTAACCTTTAGTGACTAGTCTCATTGCCCTTCACTGACCATATATAACTATATCCTAATGATTTTAACTATCTTTTAAATAGGATACTCATATAAAAACAGTAAGTTTAAATATATCTTGCTAAGAGAATTGAGTTTTAAAAGTGAAGGCATGAAGAAAAGTTGGTAGAGGACTGTTCCAAAATAAGTGAATAGTAACACAAGTTCCCTTAGATTGCTGTATAGAATTTTAATTCACTACTGTGAAGTTCAAGAACTTCTATTTTTCATGCCTGGCATTCCTCCAAAACTTTGGCCAGAAATGATTGAGTATGAGTAATGGCTTTTACACTGTGAAATGATGGCTTATTCCTCCTAGAAACTTGTCATTCTTAGCTGTGATCTTTGGCAGACCCTTAAAACAGATCTGCCACCATGAACTAGAACTACTTTCACAGTGGACCATCCACGTAATTAAACCATTTTGTTGTAGTTGTGGTTGTATAGAGTGCTTATTATGATAGTGGAGAATTGGCTTCTAGTATCAGTCACATCTATGCCATTTTAAGTAGTTACTCAATTTCTTTGTTTCTGATGTCTGATGGAGATACACCTAACTCTATCTACCTATCTTTGTGAGAAGAAAAAGATATTCCAAGGGACACAACTTCAAAGTCTTAAAAGACATGTCTAACTTTAAGCAATACAATCATCACTAGTTGTTCTCTCTGAAGTGATATAGGAGTACCCTTGAGATATTACTAACACTAAACTGAAACCAAATACTCACTCTCATAGCTTACATGTAGTCACTCTATCGTTGATGATGGTTTAGAACATATCTCCTTTCTGGCTCTCTTGGTACAATTAAACTGAACCCAAGAAAATGGCTGTTCCTGGGTTTCTTAATTTAGAATGGTAGTGTCTTATACTTTCTCTTGAGATCTTGAGACCTCTTTTTCTTTCTCTCTCTCTCCCCACCATTCCTACTCCTTCAGACCTCCTTTTTCTTTCTGTCTCCCTCTTCTTTCTGCTTTTTATTCACCCCTATTTCTTTCCCACTCCAGTCAGTGGAGGTCACGAGAATCTATGGGTGTTGTTTAGCCCTGCAGATATCATTTGGGCTAAAATCATACTGAATCCTTCCTTGAGCAATTTAAGCAATAGAAGCTGGGGAAGTATTTGGAGGATTTTTAGCCAACTCACTGAGCACACAAAGTATAAGCAGTACACTCAAAACTATTACAACCTATTTTTACATCAACAGCTAGAGGTTGTTTGGGTTTTTTTTTTCCTACTGCACTTTTTACAGCTCTTACTACTATAGAAGCAATATATTTAAAGCTACTGTGATTACTTAAATTTTATATTCACTAAAGATGATTTTCAGTAGCAAAGTTCCCTTGTAGTAATTTCAGATTTCTCTGGGAATAAATGTCTTCATAAAGGTATAGGAAGGAACAGAAGTTCCTACAGGAATTTCATAACTCACTGGTTGGGGTGGGGGAAGAGCACTTAATGTTCTCTTCCTGAACCTGCTCCTCAGTTACAGATACATTCAGAGAGACAGGCTCATCAGCTGATAATTGCCTTAGTGTCTTAATCTGCAAAATAAATATAATAAATTTGTCCTTCTAAAAGAAGAGCTAAGAGGGAAAAGGAAAAAGCAAAGGAAGTGTCTACATGATGATCTGTAAATATCAAAATTATGTAGATATTTTCCTCTCAACATTTCTTCCCAGAAAACTTTACAGTGAGCCAACACAGAATAGGGGTTAAACACACTACCTACAGCCATGTGGCTCATGTACATATAAACAACTCCATGCTTGAACCCAAAGTGTGAGCAATAGTGTCTGGGCACAAGCAGAGCCCTGATAGCCTTTTGAAAATTTTGTTTTCTAAACAGAACACTTACATTTTTACATATGCACAGGAACTGTGATCCTTCTTTATGTTGGGTGAAAATTAGTAAGTTAGTAGTTCAGAACTATGTTTTTCCTTTGTAAGTGACACCTTTGCTTCATGATAAACTACACCCCATAAAATCTTATTGGAAACAATGAATACGGGAATAATACCTTGACAGAAAGGAGCCTGATGCCAGGTCTTGAAAATTTCCATGGATGGTGTGCAGTCACACTGTTTAAGCCAAAACCTGTCTTCAGGGTCTTCACCACTTTGCAAGCTGTCAAAATCCTCATCATTTTGAAGGTGCTGATTTGTGACTAAAAATAAATGAAATTGCATATACTTTATGAGAATTTTGCTATAAGATTTTTAAATTAATGTGAAGAAAGCTGGGGGTGTGCAATCTGGTGTTTAAGGCTGACTGCACAGTGATCTTTGAAATTCCATTCATTCTGTCATTAAATGTCTTCGGCCATAGCTCCTCCTTCTCTTAAGACCTCCTCCTGAGGTAATGTCCAGAGATGGACATGTAATACAAATTGCAACACATCAAACACTACCTGCTCCTGCTGAAATAACGTTAGTGTTGTGGAAAAACAGTCATCTGTCAAAGGAATTGCTTATGCAGCTGAATAGAATGATCTAGAAGCAGTGGACACCCACAGGAATATCACTTGCCCTAAAGAGTAGCAACTTTCTAATAATGCTAAGGATCAAAGGCTTTTGCTTGTGTGAGATGTAATGCCTAATTTGCCTTAAAAGACATTTTGAATTCCCAAAGAATCTGAAGACTTGCGACTTTCTGCTTGGAAAAGACAATGGAAATCACATAGAGTAAAAAGGACATCAGAATAAGCTTTTCTCCACAAATAGAGAACAAACCTTTCTACACTGTGCTTTTTTTTTTTTTTTTTTAGTTAATAGTGTATTACATTCTTACCATTGCATTGTTCTTTGTTCCAAATTTTAAAGCAATCAGTAATATCAACTAAAACACAACTGGAGCAAAGTAGCCTATTTCTATCCCTCTTAATTTTTCAATTTGTAAAAAGTATATGAAATAATGGTAAACACTGATTTTAATGAGAACACATTCCTAATTGTTTAGTTGTTTTAGTTGTTTAATTGCTTTTAGTTGTTTTATTTTTAGTTGTTTAATTGCTACATATAAAATTCTCAAAACGTGAATATTTGTGTTTCAACCTGAGTTGAAATTGATTCACTTAGCCCTCAATCCCATGTTTAATCAGGCAGTCAAAGGGTCTCATTGGCTGGAGGAAGCTCTCACTTAAGTCATGTGTTTATGTAGATTAGGAAACTCTGCAGTATTATCCTTTGATATCCTTGCAAAGGAGGCCAAGAAATAAAGGCTTTTTCCTAGCATTTTTCACAATGGAAAAGATGACATAGAATGGCACAGAGATTGTAAACTTCATGATGTAGGATGAGTGCTAGAATTAAGTTGGGGGGGAGGGTTTGAGGATTTTTTTGTTTTTAAGGAACAAAGTTTAAACTCCATCTTCTTCTGCCTTACTTAATGTATTCATGTATAAACATTCTTTGAAGCCAAACTGCTTCACAGCTCCTGGTGCTAGAAAACTGAAAAAACAGTCTCAATCTAGTGTATATAATTAATAAAATAAGTAATGTATGGTAGTGTGTCCAAATACAATGGAGAAAGAGAAAGAAAGAAAGAAAGAAAGAAAGAAAGAAAGAAAGAAAGAAAGAAAGAAAGAAAGAAAGAAAGAAAGAAAGAAAGAAAGGGAGAGAGAGAAAGGGAGAGAGAAAGGAAGGAAGGAAGGAAGGAAAAGATCAACTCCCTTGTGCATGTTCAGTAAAATTTAAATATGTGATTATGTTGAACCATATTATCTTGAAGGATTCAAAGAGTATACCAAGTAGATGGAGGGGAAGAAAGCAGAAGGGACAGCATGAGCAATAGCACAGATACATTAAACCATATGGTATATTAAAAAAAAAAAAAAAAGCTAAAACAGTCTGCTAAAGCCTAGGTGCACAGTACAGGTTGGGGAAATGAAGAGGAACCGTAACAAGGAAGATTATGTGTGCTTTAAAATGGTTGGTCTTAATCCATAAATAGTGTTCCTGGTAGTCATGAAAGTGTTTTGAACAAAGGTGAAATTACTGTGAAAGAAAGATTATGGAAAGTGAACTGAAGGAGGATGAAACTAACAGAAGAAAAACTCCCAACTCAAAGAACTAAGAGCTTAGAAACAGAGCTTACCGGTTTAGACCAGTAAGTACGTTAGGTTGTGGACTCATCCTTGTCTATATACATAAAATATATATATATAGTGAGGATTTGTCTTTCTCTAATAAGAAAAATAACATGTACTTATCACAAAAAAATTTTAAGATGCACAATAAATTTAAATCAGTCATAGTCCCATTACCCAGAGGTACCCATGCAGTGAACACTGTGGTATGTTTCCTCCCTTTATTCTCTACGCTTTGGGGTACTAAGGAGTCCAGAACTTAAAGAAGGAAAGACATTAGTAAGTGACTTCATAACCACTTTTAACAGTTGACCAAAAAGCATGGTGAACTGAGCATGGTTTCCCAATAAGATGTCAACAACTTTAGGGTACAATTCCATAACTCTAGAACCTAAAGAAAAATATAAGCCTGAGAGTTGTAATGGGCTTTCACTTTTTTTCAGTAAAAGGTCCTGGATGTAGGCTATGGTCCATGTTTCTAGTCACCATAATAAAAGAGGAAAGGGCAGAAGATTTGGAGAGTTTGGTTAAATATTCTGAAAATTCATCCATCATGATTCTACAATCATCTCAGGAATTGGAAAGACCAATAAATTAAATGGTGGGTAGTTTCAGATTTGAGTGTTCAGGGTGGACTGAAATCTACAACCAAACTGAAAAAGAAAATTATGTTAGTTAGGGAGTTTACATTTGGATAGATCAAAGGGGTGAGGTGATTAAGAGTTGATTAGTAGTGAATATGAAAGAGATAAAGATAGTAGAAATATTACAGTTTTGTGAAAGACATTTTTTCAGCACACTTTAAAAGAAAGTATTTTTCAGTTTGGAATGATTTTTTTCTCTGATCCCATTTACATGGTCCTCCTCTCACATAAGCTATCCGCATACAACTAAGCAGGGTAAAAGCATGAACACATGTACACACAGAAGGTTGGGGGAATCTGTATTTGAAATGTATTTTGTATGAGTCAGGTCATTAAGGGTTCTCTAATCTTATAAGTCACTCACTCAAAACAGCAAAATACTGTTTATGAATTTAGCCCTTCTTTTCTACTGAAACACTTATTATAGTTATCACAGTTTACAGCATTAGGCTATTTTCCTCTGTACACCCCCATATGGAAAATTAAGAATTATTGAAACTAAACATTTCTCAGTTTTGATGGAGTAAGTAACATTCTAGTACTTTTTAATCTAGTGCTAATAAAGCATTTTATTTCTTCCATAAATTGGAAAATGTATTATATATATATATGAATAAATATGTATTTATGTGTATGCAGAGAGATTAAAATATGTATGTACATATAGAGAGACAGCAAGAAAAGTATCCTTAACTAATACAATTATTTATCATTTCTTAAGAGAAATGGAAGCATTCAGCCTCCCAAATCCCTGAGAAGACTTAATTTGATGAATTTGTCATTAGGATATCTGGTATTGAAAATGGTGCTATATCCAGCACTAAGTGGTAGTTATTTTCCTGTTACTTAAAGAAATTTAGAAAACACTGAAAAATAGATAATAGCCTACTCCCAAAACATAACCTCTGTTAATATTTTAGCATATCTTCCTCTAGCATTTATTTCTATATACAAGTCATAATTTTGAAAACAGTGATCAACTTGCATTATGCTTTTGTGAGGTAATATTATATTTAAGGTATGTTCAATGTTATTACATGTTCTTTTCAAACCTTAATTGAAATGGCTACAAAATATTTCATTTTCATTGTTTCTATTGTTGCTACAAAGCATATCAATATTGTAATTTTTTATAAACATTGCCAAATTTCTCTTCAAAAAGAATGTACCCATCTACATACCAATCACAATGTGAATGTCCCTTTCAATACACCCTTGCCAACTCTAGGTGTTATCTTTCATTTGCTTATTTGAGCACAGGAAGTGGTATTTTGTTTTCATTTGAATTTTAAATAACTCGTGAAGTCAAACACTTCCATATACCTTTACTTAGTACTATTTCTCCTTTTTTTCTTGCATCTTTTTGTTCCCATTAATCCATTCCCATTAATGATCAAGAAAGCCTCTTAAAAGGAAACGTAAAGCAACACTGATTGATATAGCCTGTATTTGTACTAATTTCAAGTGTCCTCTTCATTTGGACGATCCATTGATATAAGTAAGGGAGACCTGCTACCATTTGGGAAAAATGAAACCAGCTCATCCTGGATAATAAAGGCTTTAGGTTTTGGAATAAAGAGAAAATAATGGCATTAGTAATTCCTTCTTAAAAAGTACAGAAACTGCCAACACCTTTCTTGAAGTGTGTCTTACTAAGGAATGAATAGAGACAACTCTAAGAAAGTGATGCATCTTTCAAAAAGTCTCTAATATAGCAAGCATGCAAGAGTTGCTTCTGAAAAATGATTGAATGAATGAATTGGTTCCTGTGTGCCAAGTTCCTGCCTGATCAATGACGTTTATTTAAGCAGAAACAAATAAAATTAGGTCAGATGAACATAAGAGGAAGTAAAGATGCTTTGGAATAGGAAAAGAGAGCTGTCAATTAAGAATTATACAAAAGACGATAAATTTAAGGCAAGAAGCAAGGTATGTCTGGAGTGCAAATAAACTCAGAGTAGAAGAAAATAAAGAACCACTCCCCTCAAAAAAAAAAAAGTTCTATTTTGTGTTTGAGTAGGGATGCATGAAGACAGAATAGAAAAGGTAGAAATGATTATTATGGTTCAATTCTGATTTTTATTAGCCTAATATAACAAGGAACACTGTCACAAGTGAGGATATGGACAAAAAAGGGCTACTCTTTGAAGAAAAGTGGTGTGGATTTGTACCTACATAAAAAAGCATATACTTTCTCTCATCATAGAAACTAGGATAAGCTGGTAGAAAGATTCCTCAAATAAAGTTTGGCCAGGGAGAAGATTTGTCAATAATGACAATAGATGTTAGGTTGTTAGATGATGAGGTTTTTAAATAACCAGATGTCTTTGAAAATCCAATCAAGTAAGACACATTCATTAAGGTCCAATTGGCATTTTGAGGAATAGAAGGTGAAGAACTAAGTTCATGAATGTGCTTCTCAATCTAACATTTGATAGCATAAAGGTTGAAGTGATTCAAAGGAAGGTGAAAAAATGAAGCTGGAAAAGAGACCTTGAAAAAATGATTTCACACATTAAAATCCAAGGCACAAGTGATTATATTCTAGGATAATGAAAAAAGCAGTCATTTATAAGACCCCATTTGTAAAAAAAACTTAAAGAGAACAGGTTAGTTGGTACAAGCAGCATGTGTTTGTAAAGAATAAATCTTATCATACCAATTTCCTGCCTTTAAAAAAGAGACATTATTACCAGACAATGTAGAAATGTTAGACGTAACCTACTTTAATTCAAGAGCATTGAGTATATATTCTAGACCATTATTAGGTGCATACACATTTGCTGGAGAATGTATATAAATGTAGGAGGGTGTAGTGAATTACCCAGTGAGTAAAACAAGCTTTCTATGATTTGTGGGATTAGAAGAACAGAGTGGACAATGCCTTAGAAAGCTGATTCAGAATTCACAGTGACCTTGGCAAACTGAAGACATAGTCAAACACAAACAGATTAAAGTACAAGCAAAGGGAGGTCAAGTGTAAGTTAGTCCAAAAAGAGGAAGAAAAACAAGCTACAAATACAAGTTGTAGAGGACTGATTATATAGAAGTAGGTCAAAAAGCATACGTAGCAGTCATAAAGTATAGCAACTGCCCAAAGTTAGTCATAATAAGCTGGAATCGTTAAAGTTGTAAATCATTGAATCATAAATTATACAAAGAAGGAAGAATTTAGAGTGAAATTTAAGAAAGAAAACTCAGTCACTAGAAAGTTAAATATTAAATAACTTGAAACACAAAAAATAAAATTTTGACATTGAGATAACTATAAATTTAAAATCATGTCATGTAGGATTCCTAATCAAAAGCTTTCAATCTTCCTAAAAGTCTAAAAAATTTTTAAAGAGGAATTTCCTGGGTATAAATTTAAAAAATCCTACAATAGAAGCTAAAACATTGGAATTTATAACCACAATATATTAGCATATACCTATATCTATATATAGAGATATATACACCACTTACTATTATGCCAGTAAGTGCAAATAAGTATTTAAATAAATCAATTTTAATGAGTCCAATGATGATAAGTATGATCCTGCTTGACAGTTGAGGTACTTGTCATTTTTTGATCACCTACTAAGTGCCATCCCTTGAGCTAGGCACTTGGAATGCCTTTTTTGCTAATCTTAAAAGCAATCTCTGTACTAAATGTAGCTAATAATATCCCTATGTCATAGATGAAGATGGTGAGTGTGTCCCAGAGAGTTTAGCTTGCCCATGATCACACAGCTAACAAGTTGCAAAGCCAAGATCAGAACTCAGGTCTCAGCCAACGTCCATTCTTTTTCCAGCATGTCAAGTATACCCGGGAAAAACAGAGGCAACAACATGAAATGACTTAGAAAGAGTAGGCTGGTTAAGATGAATTTTGCAGAAAGAATACATGATTGCAGAAGTTGCAATGCTCATAAATACTATGACATTACCTGGAAATGGATAAAATGTAACTTCAGTAAATATCAAAGAATGAGAAAGAAGAAAGTATCCATAACTTCTCTGATTTATTGTTATGTTTAAAATTAAAATAATATAAAAAATAATGAAGGTAATATAGAAATAAAACTATAAATTTTTCCCAATAATCTATCTAGTGGGACTAATTGGCCTGGGAGTCATACTTCTAGTTGGCTAACTGATTCAGCCCAACTTACCTAAAATAGCAAAGGAAATTTAATATTTTTCTGTGTTACATCCTATTGCTTTAAGTTACTTATTTCAGAATCTGAATAATTTAATGCCATTGAATTTTAATAATTGCTCATAAAGTTAGAATTGATAAAAGAATAACCTATTCAGGAATTATTTATTGAGTGCTTTCTATGTATCAGATGCTGTATAACAGGAAAAAGGATTGTCTTCAACTAAAAGATACTTTGTAGGAAATTAATCTCTTTTTAAATTTATTGCCTAAACTATCATCAAACAGAGAACATAATAATTATCTAATAGATAGCTTTATATAGTTGAAAGTGATTTTTAAAATCATCTTTTCTAATTGCTCTGTTTTATAGATATAAGAAATAGATATCTAAATAAGCCAATATTATCTCATTATTTTTGAGTTAATACCAAATCTAAAGTCTTTAGTAGAAATCGCTGTAGAAAAGTAAGTTCCTAACAATTACTACCTTTCCAATAGAAATAATTTTGTAAATGATGGAACAGTTAGTGAAAGAAATTAACAACTACATAAATCAAACTCTACACTTAATTTTGGCCTAAGCATTTTCTTAAATTTTGGCCTAAACATGCCTACAACATAAATTTCATAAAATAGAATGACCAAATCATTAGGCAACTGTCACTCTAAAGAGCAAAATATTTCTAAGGAAAATTTTAAAATTTAATTCATCACCAGCCTTTTTTGCACAATGATTATCATTGCAACAAAATCATCTTTTGCTGGACAGAACAGCTCTGATGGGCTTGTTAATTCTTAACTTTTGCCAAGAGTAAACACAAAAGATTTTGCAAGGCTCTAAAGAGCAACCCTAGCCATGAGGAGGGGTTACCCATGGTACTCCAGGTCATGTGCTGGGAGAGTACTGGATCCTCTTTAAATTAAATATATTTGAGGATCACAAAGAAGCAAGTTGTGCAACATGTCTTGAAATTTCTGACCTCGTGAAGTAAGGGGCGGCCGGTTACATGGAAATGACGTAGAAGACTTTTTTTTCTAAACTAAAAACAGGTCACCGATGCACATTCCTACTCTACCCCCTTTCTAGTATATTTGTTACATTAAATCTGATTTCTTTCATGACCTCTCGCTCTCAAGGGAACTTGGTCCAGGAAAATATATTCCGCCCTCCTAACAATCAGATCACCACTCTCACAAACAGTAAAGTTCCATCTTTCTAAACTAGTATTGCAAATTTCCATGAATGGACCATACAGCTATTTCTTCTTCCAGATTTGGAGATTCCTAAGTTGAGTGATTGAAAGGCGGGGGGCCTTTTTTTATTTTATCGAGGTTAAAAATGTTGGGGGGAAAGTAATGCTGTAGAGGGAAAAAAGAAAAACAAGGAGACACAGAAGGGGAGAAAGGAGGAAAAAAATCATCCTCATCCTTCAATGCTACAAACTGCTAACAGTCAAAAATGCCTATTTGGATTTTAACTGCTGACATTCCCTGGGGTGTTGAAGAATTAAGTGTTTTATTCTGGTATTGTTTATTTGATGTCATTTATTTTTAACCTCTACTTGACTTAATCAAGATCATCCTCAGCTGAAAGGAAGAGGGAAATATATAATGTTTTTGCTATTGGACTCAAGGGATTGATTATTTCAAGAGAACACTCTTGAAAGCTTTGCAGACCAAAAAAGCAAGGGATTGAGCATTAAAAAGTTGCAGACTGTGTCAAGGTTTCAAAAATTTGTTTTTAAAAGCTAATTGACTGGGATTAGAAGTTGATCAGTAATAATAAAAATCCGACAAAAGAAATGATTAGACATTTTGTAAAAAAACAGTAAGACAAATGAAAGAAATAATGTTGTATAAAGGAAGAAGTATTATCACCATGTTACTTACTATGGATGGGACACCAATATGTAACTTGGAAAAAAAGGGCTGTCAAGTTAGAAAATATTTGTACTAAAATTGGTGACTGCATTCCTCAAATTATTAAAGACCCTGACTTAAAAAGTCACTTGTCCGTACATGTCTGTTTTTCTACCATTAATTAACTGAATCAATTAGTACTTGATTAATTACTCAATACTTCTTTATTATAACTAGACAAAGAGAGTTTTTAGGGACATAGATTAGTTATAAATTATTGCTACTCCCAACACAAACCAAGGATTCTTTCAAAAAAAAAAAAAGAAAAAGAAAAAAAATATATCTCGTTCTTCTCCAAATTTGCAAATAGTAAAATTATACATCCTCTAGATAAATTTATTGTGTGATAAAACTTTAAATAAAAGACAGGTCTTTTATTAGGACATAATTTTTTTCTTATTTTTCTATTCATATAAGTTTTGAAGGATTAATAGCTAATGAAAATTACTGAAACCTTCAACTAAAGTTCTTTTAGGGGTGTCATTTAATTTCCCCATTCACATGCAAATCAGAGCACCTGTGATCTAATGACCATTCTGTTAACATTATATGAAAAGAATTGCTATTCACTAGACTACATAACTCTCATCTTTCATTTTTAATGTACAGGGTAAGAAAAATTGGAAATTTCTTTATTGTGAAGATATCCCGATACATATCTTGCTAATACTTAAAAGCAATTGAAATATCACAGTGAACTGAGAAAACAGAACTCAAATCCAAGAATAAACTTTTTTAATGACTCAAAATTAAACTCCTGAATTGGGTGCATATTTTGTAAATTGTCTTTGCCTTTAACTCTCTGTTTACAGACCAGAATCAATTTCAATGAAAATCAGTCTTTTAAAGAGAAAATACTTCTTTTAAAATAATGTTTACCTTTAAATAAAAATTGTTTATCATGTGAACTGACAAAAAATGACCAAATATGTCTATGAAGCACCATCATTTTTTTAGCTGTTATTTTCAGTTCCTGCAGTTTATAAGCAGAGTCTTTGGCTCAGTTCCTGGGCAGACACAAGGATGTAGGGCAGGGACGGTAACGGGCCCAGATGGCTCTTGAACATTGAAGGTAGGACATACAGCTATTTCACAATGGTACTATAAGGAATAAAAGCAAAATCCTATGCAAAAGAGGGGTGGGATAGGGAGGGTGAGAGGGAGAGGCAAGAGGGAGGAGATATGGCGATATAGGTATATGTATAGCTGATTCACTTTGTTATAAAGCAGAAACTAACACACCATTGTAAAGCAATTATACTCCAATAAAGGTGTTAAAAAAAAAAATTAACACTGAAGGCTAAGACTGACTCCTGGCAGAGACTAGAGCCATTCAGTAATAGGAGGCTCCAGTTCTGCTGACGTTCATTTACCACCTTCAGCTATGGCCACCAGCTAGAATCCAAGGCATCTTAGTATTCCCCATCTCTGATTACTTTTTTCTCTTCTTTTCCTCATCCTGCCACACAAATTTCACCAGAGAAAACGCTTAGGACATGATAGAACGAGTACAAGGAACAAGAAAAAAAGAGGAGTCAAAAGAAGAATGTTTGATTATAGGACTATACATTTAAAATATGTAAATGAATCTCACAGTGACTTGACATATTGTCAAAGACCACACAACTTCTGTCAACTGAAGTATTCTCTTTATAAAGTTGAGTTGATAAAGAAAACTATGAGGAATAATTAACAAAATAGACTGTGAATCATTTAGCCACCATAAGATGATGCAGTATTTTACTTGATGAAGAAATGTGAGGCTGTACATTTGTTAGATTAATTTTCTCAACTTGTCTATATCCTGTCAATCCTTCAAAGCCATGTGAAATCCTACTTCACGAACTTTATCTATATCTTGTTTGTACCATAGTTAAGTTGCTATTTACATACTGTTATTTCATATATTTTCCTGATTAAAATCATTAAACAGCTCCACACTGCTTCTTGACTACAGTATAAAGCTAAAAATACAATATATACTCTTTTCCGCTATTTTAGGCTCTTTTATACACCATTCATGTTGTGTGATCCAAAGTAGTTTCTCCATTGTCTCCGTTTTAAATGAACAAATTGGAAATAGTAGCAACTGTGACCTCTCATAGGTCATAACTCTTTCCCTCAATATTTATTGAAGGCCATTTATATGCCAAGGACAATGCTAAATCTTAGAATAGAAATAAGACTCGAACACAGACTTGTCCCCCAAAAAGCTCACTCTTGAAAAGCCTTTCAGGTTTATTCTTAAAAAGAGATATGACATCTATTTTCTACTCTCAAGACTGAGCAATAAAGAATAACAAAAAGAACTGAAGACCTAAGAAACTCAAGACCTGTGAGACCCAAGCATAACATTCCAAATCAATATTCCTCTCCAGCAGCACTCCCAGGATGAAATGGGATCACCTGTTAATGCACTTTATGAATTAAAAACCCCTCATATCATCTTTCACTTTCCAAAGGAGTTGACCCACACCTTAGAAGCCACTTCAGATCCAACAACTTCTCAAGAGAACAAAAAGAATAACGCTTCTTCACCAGCCAATTTTGGCTAAAGGGTGTAGTGATCAACACTGAACTAATTAACGAGAGAAAACTGAATATCCACTCCACATGTAACTATAAAGAACAAGGAATAAACCATGAACTCTCACATTAATGTCTTTAAGAAACCAAATGCTTTCTGAAAAACACATGAAAGAGAAATTTATGATAAAACACATTTTAAATAAGTTTAGGTTAATATTGAATTACAAACACTTAAGGCCTAATATTTAAAAACAGCAAATTTTAAAATAAATAAAATCTCAAACACCCATGAAATTATAAATGTATAGCTACTGTAACACTCAATAGGAATACAAATATATTTAGTTACTAAATAGTAGAGGAAAAAGTAAAGGCTCGTACCCAATTTATATTAAAGTTACAAGGGTTTAAAACTCAGGAATAATAAAATTTCTCAAGAGCGCCTCATCAGAATCCAATGAATTACTCAGCTCACCACTGTTCCTTCTTTTCCAAATCTTGAATATGAGCAGCTAAGAAAAGATGAGCCACATCAAAATCAAAACAAACAAACTTTTGGCTGCTAAAGCTTATACACAGGATGGCTGGAAACAGGATTGCCATGTCCAGGCCCAAGTCAGCAAAGTCCTTTTTTAAGGAGGTTAATCTCGTTCTTCAGGCTTGAAAACCTTGTGCTATGTCTGCGAAAATAACTACTCCACTACCTTGATACTGGACTCTGTGCTTCTTCCAGACCTAAGATAAGAGACTTCTCCTTATCTCCTCTGAAGAAAATACATGACTCCAAAGTCCAGGAGACAGGTTATAGTCTAATGCCAATAGAATTAGAGGCCTTGCCAGATCACCTGACCTAGAATTAGTAGGGAGGGCGAAAAAAATAAAAAATACTAGACACTTTAATTCAATTAAAAAAATTCTTCAAATTAACATATTTCTTCAGTAAATACATTCCTAAATATCTCGATAAATTTCAAGGTGAAATATGACAACCATTCTTTTACATACTTAATATATTATACTTCAAAATATCATACCACACTTTGACTTAACCAGCAGAAATTCACTCCAATTTTATTTGCAATTATATTTCAAGCCTGATGTCATTTTTTTTCTACTTCAAGGATTATCTATACACTCAAACTAATGTGAGGAGATTCTTGTTAAAGCCAGTTGAAAATAATTTATGGCTTTAAACATATTTTAAGTAATATTTTCATTTATGAATGGTACCTAAAGAGCTAAGTAAAAGGTTACACAAAATGTTTCCCTAGAAGGACTCAAAGCATTCTGGTTCCTATTAATCTTCCTTCCATATGTTAAAGTCTTAGCAATCAGGAGAATTAGGATTTTTAATATTAAGTGTATAAACCTTTCTTCAAATGAGAATGAAAAACATAACTGAGTGTTTATACAAGTCAACTCAAAGCCCCAGAATGAAGCTTTAACATGAATTAATTCTACCACAGTGACTGAGTTATTTAACCTTTGTCCTTATCATTTTCTCATAAGGAAATTGAGAAAGATTAATGACCATGAAAAAAAGAGTTCTTGGCCTAAAGGTGTATCTCATCAAATATGCTATGTGCAGAGAAGGAATATTTATAGTACTACATTTCAGAAGGAATTTTCCAGTTTTACAAACCTACTGATGTGGATATATTCCCAATATGTTTTCTTTAACCACTAACAAGTGTGCAAAATGCTAAACTAGTTAAGAAGTAGAGGCAAATTCTATCCCTGGCTCTGTTGTAAACTTGTTCTATTCTTAGCCAAGTCAATTAACCTTTCAATATCCTAGTTTCTCTAAAAACTGGGCAAGTCAATGCCACATAAGTGACAGAGACACGTGAGTTAATGAGAGAATATCTACCAAGGCTATGATCTCAGAAGAGAGCACAAAAGAACATCAATTTGATTAAACATCAAATGACCTTATATTAATAGCCTTAATAGAATTGTTAAGGGATAACCAGAGAACAAGTGAGTGTTTCTTGATCCTCTGATTTTGTATGTCTAATTTATTCATCATTTATCCATTCATTCATTTATTCATTCAACAAGTTGAGTATATTTTACCACACACCCAATACTCCATTAGGCAATGATGAAGTGAACTGACATGGCCCCAAACCTCATGATACCTCATAGAAGATGGTTGCAAATATGAATGAATCAGGGCTTTCAGTGTATTAAGACAGTTTAGTAATTAATCACATAGCATATAATTACAAATTATATTACAATGTATAATTACAACTCTACAGGAGAAAAGCAGGGTATTTAGCTAGAAAATAATAGTGGAGAACAAAATTTAGATTGGATGGTTAGAAACAGTCTGAGGAAATGATATTTAAGCTGAAATGGAATGATTCATATTAATTAAATGAGTAATGTTGAGGAAAAGTATTCTAGCCAGAGGGAACACCATTCATGAAGACTCTGAGTTGGGAATTGATGATACCTTCCAGGGACTGATTGGTGGGATAAAAAGGATGCTGAACAAGGGAGGAGTATGACATGAAGAGAACTGAGAGATAGTCAGACTCCAGCTCCTGTAGGGGTTGGTAGGACATGTTAAGGTGTAGATTTATCATTCATAGTACAATAGGAAGCCACCAAGAGATTTTAACATGGTGTCAGTCTGCTCAGGCTGCTAAACTAAATACTATGGACGGATGGCTTGAACAACACACATTGATTTCTCACAGTTCTGGAGGCTAGAAGTTCTGATATCAGGGTGCCAGCACGCTCAGGTTCTGCTGAGAGCCCTCTTCCTATTTTTCTCACAATGAAGAAAGAAGGAGGAAGCAAGCTCTCTTGTGTCTCTTCTTACAAGGGCACTAATCCCATCTGGAGAGATCCACCCTCATGACATAATTACTTCCCAAGGGCCGCATCTCCAAATACCATGGCGTTGGGGATTAGAGCTTCAACACATGAATTTGGGTAGGTTTGCAGGGGGGTGAGGGGGACATAAAAATTCAGCCTGTAGCACAAAGAAAGTTAAATTATCTTGTTTATGTTATAAAAAGATCAATTCGATTGCTTTAGAGAGGATGCATTGCATATGAGGTAAGTCCACACAAAAAGCTAACTGTGGCAGAGCTGTTTGTGTGCCCTGCTCAGAGACCCTCTACCAGGCCAGCATATCCATCTCCCAGCCACTGTGGGCTGCCTGGTAATCAGTCACATCTGACACCTTTTCCAGAGAATTGCCCTGGTTGACAATGTTGCCTTGCTCCATCATAGGGTCATGAAAGACCAAACTCCTTTCCCTCAAGAGCAGACAACTCTGCCATGTGATTTGTGCTCCACAGCCCTCCCCTGTGGATCTGGCCAAGGCTAGAATTTATCTGAGACCACATATTTAATTTAATTTTAGTGGTGAAGGGAGAAGCCAGATTGAAGTGCATAGAGTGAATGGGACATAAAGAAGTGGAGACAACATGGGAAGAAAAGCAGTTAAGTAAAATAATAGAAACTGGATGAGAACGTGAAGCAAGGGAATGTTTATTTGCTGTGTGTGTGTGTGTGTGTGTGTGTGTGTGTGTGTAAATGGAAAGTGATCAGGGCATACCTGCACTTGATGAGACTGCTCTATCTGAAAGGGAGGGGTAAATTTGCATCAGAGTATAACTAAAAGGTGATGACTTTGGGAGAGTCAAGATGAAATCTAGAGAACATGGAAAAGGACTCATAGGAAGGGGCACATTTCCACCATTGTAACAGGAGGGCAGTAGGAGTAGATGCATGAAATATCCCTTCTCTAGCTGAAGATGGGTAGACTTGGTGGTATAAAGATGAGAGCATGGTCACTTGATAGTTCCTACTTTACAATGAAATAAGATGCATGGTTTTTAACTGAGGATGGAAAGGTTTAAAATAATTCCTGTGAAGAGTCAGATCATGTTCTCATTAAAGAACCACTGCAGGAGATCCAGTAGTATTAGATTCCCATTTGAGGTTGGTGATCATGAATTTATAGCGACACCAGAATGTCCATGTATGCAGTTTTCTCCAGCCATGTTCAAATATATGGGTACAGGCATGGAGATGGAGGATTGTTCACCAAAGGTCTGAGTTTTGCCAGTTCAGTTAGAGAGAAACAAGGGTGGGGAAGCTGAGAATATCTGCAAAGGAACGATTATAATGGTAGACCCTAATCTAAGCTACGTTAAAAAAAAAAAAAAAAGAGATGCTCAAAAAAATGTTAACAGTGGGAATACTTGAGTGCATGAGGTCAAAGAATAAGGAAGGGGTATGTGGAAAGAGGGATGCTTGAATTTTGGAGGTGGTTCAATTTCTGGTAAAGAGAGGTCTAAATGTGGCCACAGGAGTTGGTGGCTGAAGTCAAAGTTAAGGCATAGGAATGGGATGGTTTGCTAAAATTGAGTTTCATTATACCCTTCAGTTCATGCAACTCTAGTACTCTGTGGTCAACCAACATCTGCCAAATAACATGAATTCTCTTTACAAAAATAATTAACCATCATTACATTACAAAACAATCTGGATGAGTAAATTATGCGAAGTGAAGCACAGTATTTTCCCATTTTTCCCTTTGGGGAAATTTGTAACTTTTTAGCTCAAAAATATTGGTTCAAAGAAAGTTCTAAAAACTTTTTTGTTGTTGTTTTTCAGGGGTTAATAGTACTAATGCGGCCTTGAACTTCTCTAAGTCAGCACAACTGATCAATCAGCATTTCACTGATTGCTTAATTCCTCCTTCTCTACATAAGAGGGGGAAAAAGCCCTTGCAAAATGTGTTTGTTCTGTTTGTTATTCTGGACAAAGCCGATAACGAGTTGCAGCTGCTGTACAGAGTGTACTGCTTGCCGAGGCCACTGCTTTAACTTATAGATAGAAATGGAGCAGCCAGAGATGTGCCTCGGGCTGAAGTGGGTGCTGTAAATAGGACATCACTTTCCAACTACAGTATATATGTTTCATTATCCAACAGTTTGTTCTGCCGAGGAGAGTTTGGCCAGGCAAGAGACCAAAAGAGAGATTTTTAAATATCATGACCCAGCTGAAAGAGTTCTGTTTTCTGACCTGAGGAATTCTGTCAGTCTCAATAAAGATGCTTGTAATAGCAGGTGATATAGACTCTGAAGGTGTGTGTCCCTCTGCACCAGTGCACCCCTGATGATTAGAGTCTTGGGGCTATGCCTCAGGCCTCACAATTCCTAGTGCTAAACCTACTTGCAGATCAGCCCTTCATCCAACTGAGTTGTGTTCTTCTGTATCACTAATGACTGCAAGTCAAAAACATGTGAGGTCAACTATTTGCCTTTGACCAGTAAATAGGTGTTTAAACTGAGCTAAGGAAATAGCATCATTTGTCCGTCCTTGCATATCATTTTTCATTTTATCATAGATTATTAACTAGGACATGAGAAAACAATTGTAATCAGTATCATAAAGTTTAACCCAAAATAGAGACTGATTTCTGGAATGGAGGGATTAAATAGTAGATGTCTTATGCTTTGCTTAAAAAGGTTCCCAGGTAAGCCGCTTACTATCTGTGTGACCTTGAACAGGTTGCTTTAACTCTTTGAACCTCAGTGTTTTCATATATAAAGTGGGAATAAGAATCCCTCCTGTGGAGGATTGTTGAGAGAATGTAAGTGGAATAAGTTACGTAAAATGTCTGGTACCGGTGAGTAAAGGATCCTCTCAAGTCATTCATAATGTGAGTGTATGTCGGTCTAGCCACTTTGTAGCATAATTTGTCATTATATAGTAAAATATATAATGTAAAATGTGCATACTCTATGGTAATTACTTTTCTCAGTATGTAATCTAGAGAAATACTAAAACCTGAGCAAAAGGATAGACAGCACAGACAGCTGACCAGCTCAGTCCCTCTGTAGGTATCAACAAGGATCCAGAGACACTACATCAATCCGGGCCCCCTCCCTTTCTCCACCATCAAATCATGTAAGCCGAACAACCAGATGCCACCTTGAAGAGGAACAGGGTGAGCAGATGGGATGTGGAAAAACTGAGCATCTTCATAGGTCAACCAAGCACGGACAGAGTCACCTAAAATGAGTGTTTGAACTGCAGCATTGGACTCAATACAACATTTAGCAGATTAAACTTAAAGTTTAATTTTTAGCAAGTGAAATAGATCAGATCAGTCATAAAAACAAAAAAATTATGTTACATTTTTTTTTTATAAAGTTGAGCCTTCTGTGGGTAATTCCAAACTTTACTTCAAAATATCTAATGGAGATATGACAGAGTGTGCCAATTTTGTGGAATATTTTGCAGCAGGTGAAAAGATTAAAATAGATCTTTACGCACAAAGAGGAAACACTGACACAGCGTTTACTTTGTGTATTGGCTCTGTTCTAAGTGCTTCATGTGTGTTAACCCACTTCATCCTTCAACAAGCCTGACATGCTGATTCCGTTGTTATTCTCACTTTATGTGTGAGGAAACTGAGGCACAAATATTAAGTTGTCGTCTCAAGATTCCCCTACTAATTAGTGCTAAGGCCTAGATAGAAAGATTTCTGAGCCATACTGGGGAGTGAGAAAGGCAATTTACAGAATAATACCAACCGTATAACATTAATAAAACACAGAGGCAAAAACGAACACCATGTGATCCTTGTCTGTAAACAACTGGAAAAAGGTCTGAAAGGATATAATCAAACTGGTAATAATATTCTTCTCTGCAGCGGGAAGAGTTGTTGCATAGAGAGGAGTGTTGTCAAAGAAGATTTTAGCCTTATCCATGACGTTTTAATTTTCACACTGAGGCTACAGCAAGGCACTCCTCATGTTGCTAAGTTGACAAAATATGATACTAAAAATGGTGGTATGATGATATGCAATGTTTTTATTTTCTACTTTATCTGCAATATTCATATATCATAATAAATTATAAGAGAATGCAAGCATGTGTATCGGGTCATGTTGAAAGTTAGGAAATTGCACAACATTCATCCTACCATCCTCACCAGATGTCATTGGACTGATTTCCAATCATGCAGTAGTGATTGACCAGGGATCAATGGCATTCTCCCAAGAACACTAACACAGCCAAAAACAGCTCCTCGAGACAAGATCGTTTCTATTAAAAAATAAAAGGATGTGAAGTTAATTATTGAAATTAAAATGCATATCTTTACTTAAATGCATAAGGATACCTTGTTTTAATATAATGAATTATATTGATATAATATATATAGATAGATAGATAGATATTGATATATAATGAATGAATGAAGCCACTATAAAATTCTGTTTTCCTGATTTTTTTCAAAGATCAAATGAACCTTCACTATTGAGCTGTATTATAAAGTCTTTAATATATAAAAGTTGAACATTTCAAGTGTGGCATCATTATATACATATATACATAAATATGGAAAGAATTAAGGATACGGGCTTTATTATTATTATTAACATCTTTATTGGAGTATAATTGCTTTACAATGGTATGTTAATTTCTGCTTTATAACAAAGTAAATCAGTTATACATATACATATGTTCCCATATCTCTTCCCTCTTGCGTCTCCCTCCCTATCGGTCACAAACCACCGAGCTGATCTCCCTGTGCTATGCGGCTGCTTCCCACTAGCTATCTATTTTATGTTTGGTAGTGTATATATGTCCATGCCACTCTCTCACTTCGTCCCAGCTTACCCTTCCCCTCCCTGTGTCCTCAGGTCCATTCTCTACATCTGCGTCTTTATTCCTGTCCTGCCCCTAAGTTCATCAGAACCCTTTTTTTTAGATTCCATATATATGCGTTAGCATACGGTATTTGTTTTCCTCTTTCTGACTTACTTCACTCCGTATGACAGACTCTAGGTCCATCCACCTCACTACAAATAACTCAATTTCATTTCTTTTTATGGCTGAGTAATATTCCATTGTATATATGTGCCACATCTTCTTTATCCATTCATCTGTTGTTGGACACTTAGGTTGCTTCCATGTCCTGGCTATTGTTATTATAGGAAATTCAGGCTCCTATAAAATTTACAATGGCCTTTAGAACTTGAATAGCATATTGAGACAAGATAAGAAATCTGAAAATAGCACCTTATTAATTTGGAAGATAATTCCACTATATAATTATACAATTTCTTATGTTATTTCAGATCCTGCCATAAAAAAAAATGGATCATGCAAGAGGATCTTAAAGAAGGATTGTGAATTATGCTGCCTTCCCCCAGGCCAGGAGGATCAAAGCACCACATTCTACGGGAAGAGAACCAATTGCTATAGTATTGTTCTTTCAGCCTGCAAAGATTAGTAGTACTGGAGAGTAGTGTGGGAGAGGAAATGGCATGTGTTTTGTAGGATAACAGACTGCTCTAGCCTCAGTGCAAGACCAGACTAAGCACAAGCACATCATCTGTCAACAGTACCCAATGAATCACTTCACCACTGATCCTAAAAGAATCACTGCTGTCTTACAGTTTTCATATAAAATGAAACACCATTCAGGGAAATGTGGTAGCTTACTACAAATGGATGGTACAAGACATCCACCTTGGAATCAGGGTATCATATTTGATTAACACTACAATTGAACAGAGTTGAATATTGCTGCTGTAAAACGTGGAGAACACTCGGGTATGTCACTACTCAATACTTCAGGGGGCTCTTCTGGCAGGTGCTAAGTATGTTATTTGTGTGTGGCAGGCTCACGACTGGAGGAGGATGGCAGTTCCATGTTGAAGCAAACATGCTGTCCTGTACATAAAGTCTTTACTGAAACCCCATGCCTGTTACTCCAACCAAACTGAATTAGGCAATTGTCATTCCTGCCGGAACACACAGCAATTACAAAAGAAAAAACAATATTCACATGGAGAGAGTTTTACCAGTTATAATTGCTTTTGTCTCCTTCTCTTATCACTAGCCCTTCTCTCCACTCATTGGTTTGAAAATTAACTCCTTAGCAATGTGTTGTAAGTAAACTTGGTGGTGATTTGAGGAAATAGAAATCCAAAATCGATAATTCATTTTTAGATAATGTAGGATACACCTCTGGAGCTTATCAGCATTTCAAAGTACAAGAGTTTTAAAAATTCCTATTAAAATGCATCTGGTATTATTAAGAAAGGGTTTCTGGTGTGTTTATGAGTATGACGTAAATTTATCACAGATTTCAACTGCTGACATGTCTACTACTTGAAACAATGAAATCACCTGTCAATATTACATGAGCTTTTTTCTACTCATGCTTATTTATCTTGTACTATTTAATTTTAGTTTTAGAAGTAATCTAAAAACTATTCAAAGTTTCCATCCAATAATTTATTCTTATGTTCTTTCTCTTTTATTTTCATTTCCTTCTTAATGGATATAAGGTCTATCAGGCAAATTAAATTCTCTACAAAGGTATCATATGGAAAAACATACAATTGGTATTTGTAATTCCAGTATTCTTTGAAGACCTATTGGCACATTTTAGATTGCTAGACAACTGGGCTTATATCTAAAGAACCACTTAAGCACTATTTAATCATGATTTTTGTTTGTTTGTTTGTTTGCGGTACACGGGCCTCTCACTGCTGTGGCCTCTCCCACTGCAGAGCACAGGCTCCGGATGCGCAGGCCCAGCGGCCATGGCTTACGGGCCCAGCCGCTCCACGGCACGTGGAATCCTCCCGGACCGGGCCATGAACCCGCGTCCCCTGCATCGTTAGGCGGACTCTCAACCACTGCGCCACCAGGTAAGCCCCATAATCATGATTTTTTTTTTAGCTATCCAGAAAAAACTTTGAGATTATTAGAAACTAGAGAGCTGATTTTCTTTCAAATATAAAAATTGTATGTAATTTTCTAATTGTATACATATAAAATCCTTTTGTAGGAAATTAATTTCCATGTAATGTATTCAAATGGACTTACCTTAATGTCTGTTTGATAAGCTTGAAATAGACTCAAATTGGAAATGGCAGTATAATGTCAACTTTAGAAATTTTAGATAGGAAGTTACAGACCTGAGTTTGAATCCCAGCTTCATCACTTACCAGCTAAGTGAATCTGGACATAATCTCTCTAAATCTGTTTTCTCATCTGAAAAATCATAATAGCACCTCCCTCATAGTCAGCACCCATTTTACATGGTCTATAGATGGGCATCACTCTGATTTGGGGGAGCAGGGGTTAAGTTGCAGTTGCACAGAACTTTACCCAGTAATGAAGAAGTTTCAATGTCATCAAAGAATAGAGAAGGAAAATAAAAGAGGAGAGACTGAACTTTTTTTTAAGTGCATGCAGTTAAAAAAAAAAGTGTTATAGCTAGGATAATATTTTTGAAATAGTAACTGATGCATTTTCTTCCCCAGGTATCCCTCATGTTTGCTACTCTACCCACTGAATTCCTTACTTCCAGGAGAGAGCCAAAATATCATTCCTCAGCTTTGGTATTCAAAACTGGCTTTTTAAAAGTCAGTAGCTGAGACAACAGTCTGAAAAGCAAGGCTTTCAGGTATTATTGTGAGAAAACCGATTTGTGGGTCCCAATAAGCCAGAGCTCAAGTGACTCAGCATAGTATTTATAGTACAAAACTTAGAGCAGGGATAAAACATGAGGTTTTTCCAACAGTAAAAGGTAGATAAAGCCTTCAATGGGAGGTGGGTGGGAGAGAGGAGATGAGCCCTATGTGAGGCTTACAGAGATCGGGCATATTGTAGCACGCTGACATGGGTGGATGAATAACTTACAATCTACATACCCAGCCACCCCACTATGATTAAAACTCCAGAATAAAAGAGCAATTAAAACACCCATAGCAGGGCTGCAAATGTTTTGTTTCTCAAAGCATAGCCAGGGAACCCTACAAGTTCTTAGGAAAATTCAGCATGACACCAAAGCAACATGGCGCAAGGGCCAGCACAATGGCTGGGGAAGGCTCTAGACAGCTGAGCCACAGGCAGCCTCCTAGAGTGCCACGAAGTCACCTTCTGCAATACAAAGCCGCTATGAGTACTTGAGCATCCTCTAAGGAAAGACAAGGAAGTGCTCAGAGGACCTGTGGTCTAAGAAAACCTAAGAGAGCCAGGCCAAGTACATCAGCACCAGATGCTGCACACCTCAGTGGAAGCCAACAAGGACCAAGACACTTCTCTCCCAATGGCAGGATGAGTTATAAACCACACAGCAGATCATCTCCAGAGACAATCAAAGAACAGGGCCAGAAAGATAATCTCAGATTTGATGGAATAAACTGGAAATAACTGAACTAAGCTTAAGTGGCAAGAGTAACAGTCTTCAACCAGTGGAGCGAGTAAGGGATTAATTAGTCAATAATAGAAAAATAAACAATCATTTCTATACACCCGAGTTATGACTGTAAGTTTTAACCCTACTATATAATATCTTAGGAATTACGTATTTCCACATAAAGTAGATCCACTGAGAACTCTTGGAGATTCACTGCCTATTTCTCCTGAGACACTTTCAAGTTAACAAAAGCATGTAATCAATGCCAATGAATTTGTCCCCATGGAAAAAATCCTAGAAACATACAAATCTGATGCACAGCAATGTGTATTAGTAGATTTTGGTGGACTGTCATTTTTCTTTCCATAACGAATTTGCATTAAACAAAAGAAAGATGACATGATTATGCATGGTCCCTCCTCCTTCAAAGGTTCCCTTCATACCTTTCCCAGCACAAATGAAGGGAGCAGTACATCTGTCAGTCACGGAAGGGCTGGCTGTGTGCCTAAGCAAGTGTGTGCCAGTGTGGGCAGTCCCTCCTCAAGCAGCCTTTTGGCATTTGAAACATTGCTTATTTCCCCACAGGATATCCTAATGCTCCTTTTAAGAAGCTGTGTGACAGCAGCAACTGACTGCTAACTCATCAGAATATGTGGCATAAACATCCAACATGTCTCTGTCACTCACATTACACTTGGCCTAATCAAGGAGCAGCTAAAAAAGGGCAGCTAAGGACACTGGCTTGATTCAATGGCTCATTGTCTGATTAAACCAGACAGAGAGTTCTAGCAGTTGGTTCCCCTGTCCCTCAATGGCTTTCCTTTGAAGAGAGAGAAGAACAAAAGATCATTTTTGATAACTCTCTCTGAAATGAACTTGTTCCTATGGTGCTTATTAATGATCATTTGATTAATCCCCCTTCGCCACTGGCAGCTGGTGCATGACCCCTCAGGTGCCTTCCAGAAATAGATATCGAGAAGCCCCTAAACAGGAAATAGCCCAAAATGATTCCTTCCCAGAAAACAGATGAATTTTTATTGTTTTAGAAGGCCAGATACATAGCCTGTTTCCACTGCTTCCAGCACTTTGAATCTAGACATGCACAGCTTCCCTTGGTGGCAATATGTTTTAGGAATCTGGTTCCTTGTGCAGGTTGTTACTGAGAACACAGACCTGGGAGTCCGACTGCCTGGTTCAGTTCCTGACTCCACCACCTACTAAATGCGTGAACTCCGGAAAATTGCCTACTTGCCTTTTCTGTGCCTGTTTCTCATCTGTATAATCAGAATAAAGACATTACTTATCCACTACTATATATAAGACAGAAAACCAATAAGGACCTACTCTAAACCACAGGGAACTCTACTCAATATTCTGTGATAACCTATATGAGAAAAGAAACTAAAAAAGAATGAATATATGTATATGTATAACTGATTCACTCTGCTGTACACCTGAAACTAACACAACATTGTAAATCAACTATACTCCAATAAAAAAAGACATTACTTATCCAATAGGATCATACTGAGAATTAAATGAATGATTTATAGATGGAGTGCTTACAACAGTATCCAGCATATAGTAAATGCCATAGAAGTGTTAGCTTATTTATCATTGTCATTACTGTTATTTTTGCAATCTCAAGACACCCTAATCATGAAAAGTTTTCAGTTTTCCAAACCTCTGACTTAAATTTAAGCCTTCAGAAAATGAGAAACCCTTTTCATTCTTAGGGTCTCCTTTGAGTCCATAAGATTCCATCCATTTGAGGTAGTGTGGGGATGATGATGACAGGCCTGCTGATGTGAGCTTCTTGTTCTTCATGGTCCTGCCACTCGGCAAGAAAATCTTTCACCTGAAGTTACTTCCCTTCTTGGTGCTGCTCTTCCCTACCTTTCTCAACTTCATTGGTCACTAAGTCTCAGAGGGTTGCCACTTGAGTCTGATAATAACTGAGATTAGTTCTTGCAGGATCATCTTCTTGAAGACCTGTTTAACCTAGAAGACTTGGCCAATCTCCCTCAGAGAGTGTGATCTTTAAGGTTCAACATTGTGTCATTAAAAAAAACAAAAATCTTCCCATTTCAGCTGTTAGCCAGATCTGTGATCAGATTCATAGAACTGTTAACCAGGTATAAGGCAACATGTATAGGAAAAATTTTTAGTACTAAACTTGTTTGTAAACATATATTTTTATTTAGAAATAGCTATCTCCTGAACCAAAGTTTTAAATACATAACTTCAAACTAAATATAAACTATTTAATTGAATAGAACAATTCAGAATTATGAGCATCAGAATATATACTACTACAAGAAAATCTAAATATCTGGCTATCTTTCTTAATCTAACAAAATCCAAATTAAAAAGCAAGACATGAGAAAGCAAGAACTACAGTCCTGCAGCCTGTGGAATGAAAACCACATTCACAGAAAGAGAGAGAAAACGAAAAGACAGAGGACTAGGTACCAGATGAAGGAACAAGATAAAACTCCAGAAAAACAACTAAATGAAGTGGAGATAGGCAACCTTCCAGATAAAGAGTCCAGAATAATGATAGTGAAGATGATCCAGACCCTTGGAAAAAGAATGGAGGCAAAGATGAAGAAGGTGCAAGAAATGTTTAACAAAGACCTAGAAAAATTAAAGAATAAACACCTAGAAGAATTAAAGAACAAACAAACAGAAATGAATAATACAATAACTGAAATGAAAAATACACTAGACGGAATCAATAGTAGAATAAATGAGGTAGAAGAATGGATAAGGGACCTGTAAGACAGAATGGTGAAATTCACTGCCACAGAACAGAATAAAGAAAAAAGAATGAAAGAAAAGAAATAAGCCTAAGAGACTTTTGGACAACATTAAAGAAACCAACATTCGCATTATAGGGGTCCCAGAAGGAGAAGAGAGAGAGAAAGGACTCGAGAAAATATTTGAAGAGATTATAGTAGAAAATTTCCCTAACATGGGAAAGGAAATAGCTACCCAAGTCCAGGAACTGCAGAGAATCCCAAGCAAGATAAACCCAAGGAGAACACACTCAGACACATAGTAATCAAACTGACAAAAATTAAAGACAAAGAAAAATTATTCAAAGCAACAAGGGAAAAACGACAAATAACATACAAGGGAATTCCCATAAGGTTAACAGCTGATTTCTCAACAGAAATTCTACAAGCCAGAAGGGAGTGGCACGATATATTTAAAGTGATGAAAAGGAAGAAGCTACAACCAAGATTACTCTATCCAGCAAGGATCTCATTCAGACTCAATGGAGAAATCAACAGCTTTACAGACAAGCAAAAACTAAGAGAATTCAGCACCACCAAACCAGCTTTACTAAAAATGCTAAAGGAAATTCTCTGCAACAAATGCTAAAGGAACTTCTCTAAGTGGGAAACAAAAGAGAAGAAAAGGACCTACAAAAACAAAACCAAAAGAATTAAGAAAATGGTAAAAGGAACATACATATCAATAATTACCTTAAATGTGAATGGACTAAATGCTCCAAACAAAAGACACAGGCACACTGAATGGATACAAAAACAAGATCCATATATATACTATCTACAAGAGACCCACTTCAGACCTTGGGACGCAAACAGACTAAAAGTGAGGGGGTGGAAAAAGGTATTCCATGCAAATGGAAACTAAAAGAAAGCTGGAGTAGCAATACCCATTTCAGATATTATAGACTTTAAAATAAAGAATGTTATAAGAGACAAGGAAGGACACTACATAATGATCAAGGGATCAATCCAAGAAGAAGATATAACAATTACAAATATATATGCACCCAACATTGGAGCACCTCAATACATAAGGCAAATGCTAACAGCTATAAAAGAGGAAATGGACAGTAACACAGTAATAGTGGGGGACTTTAACACCTCACTTACACCAATGGACATGTCATCCAGACAGAAAATTAATAAGGAAGCACAAGCTTTAAATGACACAATAGACCAGATAGATTTAATTGATATTTATAGGACATTGCATCCGAAAACAGCAGATTACACTTTCTTCTCAAGTGCCCATGGAACATTCTCCAGGATAGCTCACATCTTGTATCACATATCAAGCCTCAGTGAATTTAAAAAAATTGAAATCATATCAAGCATCTTTTCCGACCACAATGCTGAGATTAGAAATCAATTACAGGGAAAAAAACATAAAAAACCCAAACACATGGAGGCTAAACAATACATTACTAAATAACCAAAAGACCACTGAAGAAATCAAAGAGGAAATCAAAAAATACCTAGAGACAAATGACAATGAAAACACGACGATCCAAAACCTATGGGATGCAGCAAAAGCAGTTCTAAGAGGGAAGTTTACAGCAGTATAATCCTACCTCAAGAAACAAGAAAACTCACAAATAAAGAATCTAACCTTACACCTAAAGGAACTAGAGAAAAAAGAAAACACAAAATCCAAAGTTAGGGCTTCCCTGGTGGCGCAGTGGTTGAGAGTCCGCCTGCCGATGCAGGTGACACGTGTTCGTGCCCCGATCTGGAAAGGTGCCACATGCCGCCGAGTGGCTGGGCCTGTGAGCCATGGCCACTGAGCCTGCGCATCCGGAGCCTGTGCTCTGCAACGGGAGAGGCCACAACAGTGAGAGGCCCGTGTACCGCAAAACAAACAAACAAACACCCAAAGTTAGTAGAAGGAAAGAAATCCTAAAGATCAGAGCATAAATAGATGAAATAGAAACAAAGAAAATCATAACAAAAATCAATGAAACTAAAAGCTGGTTCGTTGAAAAGATAAACAAAATTGATAAACCATTAGCCAGACTCACCAAGAAAAAGAGGGAGAGGACTCAAATCAATAATATTAGAAATGAAAAAGGAGAAGTTACAATGGACACCACCGAAATACAAAGCATCCTAAGAGACTACTACAAGCAACTCCATGCCAATAAAATGGAAAACCTGGAAGAAATGGACAAATTCTTAGAAAAGCACAACCCTCCAAGACTGAACCAGGAAGAAATAGAAAATAGAAACAGACCAATCACAAGCACTGAAATTGAAACTGTGATTAAAAATCTTCCAACAAACAAAAGCCCAGGACCAGATGGCTTCACAGGCGAATTCTATCAAACATTTAGAGAAGAGCTAACACCTATCCTTCTCAAACTCTTCCAAAATATAGCAGAGGGAGGAACACTGCCAAACTCATTCTACGAGGCCACCATTACCCTGATACCAAAACCAGACAAAGATGTCACAAAGAAAGAAAACTACAGGCCAATATCACTGATGAACATAGATGCAAAAATCCTCAACAAAATACTATAAAACAGAATCCAACAACACATTAAAAGGATCATACACCATGATCAAGTGGGATTTATCCCAAGGATGCAAGGATTCTCCAATATACGCCAATCAATTAATGTGATACACCATATTAACAGACTGAAGAATAAAAACTGTATGATCATCTCAATAGATGCAGAAAAAGCTTTCGACAAAATTCAAACCCATTTATGATAAAAACTTTCCAGAAAGTGGGTATAGAGGGAAACTACCTCAATGTAATAAAGGACGTATACAACAAACTCACAGCAAACATCATTCTCAACGGTGAAAAACTGAAAGCATTTCCTCTAAGATCAGGAATGAGACATAGATATTCACTCTCGCCACCATCATTCAACATAGTTTTGGAAGTCCTAGCCATGGCAATCAGAGAAGAAAAAGAAATAAAAGGAATACAAATTGGAAAAGAAGTAAAACTGTCACTGTTTGCAGATGACATGATACTGTACATAGAAAATCCTAAAGATGCCACCAGAAAACTACTAGAGCTAAGCAATGAATCTGGTAAAATACAAAATTAATGCACAGAAATCTCTTGCACTCCTATACACTGACAATGAAAGATCAGAAAGAGAAATTAAGTAAACAGTCCCATTCACCATTGCAATAAAAAGAATAAAATACCCAGGAATAAACCCACATAAGGAGGTAAAAGACCTGTACTCAGAAAACTATAAGACACTGATGAAAGAAATCAAAGATGACACAAACAGATGCAGAGATATACCATGTTCTTAGATTGGAAGAAACAATGTTGTGAAAATGAATATACTATCTAAAGCAATCTACAGATTCAATGCAATCCCTATCAAACTACCAATGGCATTTTTTACAGAACTAGAACAAAAAATCTTAAAATTTGTATGGAGACACAAAAGACCCAGAATAGTCAAAGCAATCTTGAGGACAAAAAAATAGAGCTGGAGGAATCAGACTCCCTGACTTCATACTATACTACAAAACTACCGTAATCAAGAAAATATGATACTGGCACAAAAACAGAAATATAGATCAATGGAACAGGATAGAAAGCCCAGAGATAAACCCATGCACCTATGGTCAACTAATCTATGACAAAGGAGGCAAGGTTATACAATGGCAAAGTTATACAGTCTCTTCAATAAAGTGGCGCTGGGAAAATTGGACAGCTGCACATAAAAGAATGAAATTAGAACACTCCCTAACACCATACAAAAAAATAAAACTCAAAATGGATTAAAGACCTAAATGTAAGGCCAGACACTATAAAACTCTTAGAGGAAAACCTAGGAAGAACACTCTTTGACATAAATCACAGCAAGATCTTTTCTGACCCACCTCCTAGAGTAATGGAAATAAAAACAAAAATAAACAAATGGGACCTAATGCAACTTTAAATCTTTTGCACAGCAAAGGAAACTATAAAGAAGACAAAAAGACAACCCTCAGAATGGGAGAAAATATTTGCAAATGAATCAACGGACAAAGGATTAATCTCCAAAATATATAAACAGCTCATGCAGCTCAATATTAAAAAAACAACCCAATGAAAAAATGGGCAGAAGACCTAAATAGGCATTTCTCCAAAGAAGACATACAGATGGCCAAGAGGCACGTGAAAAGCTGCTCAACATCACTAATTATTAGAGAAATGCAAATCAAAACTACAATGAGGTATCACCTCAGACGGGTCAGAATGGTCATCATCAGAAAATCTACATACAACAAATGCTGGAGAGGGTGTGGAGAAAAGGGAACCCTCTTGAACTGTTGGTGGGAATGGAATTGATACAGCCACTATTGATACAGCCAGTATGGGGGTTCCTTAAAAAACTAAAAATAGAATTACCATATGACCCAGCAATCCCAGCAGAGGAAACCATAATTCAAAAAGACAGATGCGGGGGGACCTTGAAGATGGCGGAAGAGTAAGACGCAGAGATCGCCTTCCTCCCCACGGATACACCAGAAATACATCCACACGTGGAACAACTCCTACTGAAGGCTGGCAGAAGACCTCAGACCTCCCAAAAGGCAAGAAACTCCCCACGTAACTGGGTAGGGCAAAAGAAAAAACAGAGACAAAAGAATAAGGACGGCACCTGCACCAGTGGGAGGGAGCTGTGAAGGAGGAAAAGTTTCCACACACTAGGAAGCCCCTCCGCGGGCGGAGACTGCGGGAGGCGGAGGGGGGAGTTTTGGGACCGCGGAGTAGTGCACAGTGACGGGTGCGGAGGGCAAAGCGGGGAGATTCCTGCACAGACGATCGGTGCCGACCGGCACTCACCAACCCGAGAGGCTTGTCTGCTCACCCGCCGGGGCGGGCGGGGCTGCGAGCTGAGGCTCGGGTTTTGGTTTTGGACGGAGCTCAGGGAGAGGACTGGGGTTGGCGGCTTGAACATAGCGTGAAGGGGTTAGTGCACCACGACTAGCCGGGAGGGAGTTCGGGGAAAAGCCTGCACCTGCCGAAGAGGCAAGAGACTTTTTCTTCCCTCTTTGTTTCCTGGTGCGCGAGGAGAGGGGTTTAAGAGCGCTGCTTAAAGGATCTCCAGAGAAGGGCGCGAGCCGCGGCTGAAAGCGCAAACCCCAGAGACGGGCGCGAGCCGCGGCTAAAACCGCGGACCCCAGAGACGGGCGGGAGACGCTAAGGCTGCTGCTGCCGCCACCAAGGGGCCTGTGTGCGAGCACAGGTCACTCTCCGCGCCCCTCTTCCGCGGAGCCTGTGCAGCCCGCCACTGCCAGGTTCCCGGGATCCAGGGACAACTTCCCCGGGAGTACGCACGGCGGGTCTCAGGCTGGTGCAACATCACGCCGGCCTCTGCCGCAACGTCACGCTGCCTCTGCCGCCGCAGGCCCGCCCCGCACGCAGTGCCCCTCCTTCCCCCATCCCCCAACCCCCGGCCTGAGTGAGCCGGAGGCCCCGAATCAGCGGCTCCTTTAACCCCGTCCTGTCTGAGTGAAAAAACAGACGCCCTCCAGCGACCTACACGCAGAGGCAGGGCCAAATCCAAACCTGAGCTCCTGTGAGCTGTGAGAACAAAGAAGAGAAAGGGAAATCTCTCCCAGCAGCCACAGAAGCAGCGGATTAAAGCTCCACAATCAACTTGATATACCCTGCATCTGTGGAATACCTGAATAGACAAGGAATGATCCCAAATTGAAGAGGTGGACTTTAGGAGGGAGATCTATGATTTTTTTCCCTTTTCCTCTTTTTGTGAATGTGTACGTGTATGCTTCTGTGTGAGATCTTGTCTGTATACTCTTGCTTCCACCATTTGTCCTAGGGCTCTATCCGTCCATGATTTTTTTTTTTTAAATTCTTTTCCTTAATTAAGTTTAATTGTAATAACTTTATTATACTTTACCTTCGTTCTTTCTTTCTTTCCTTCCTTCCTTCCCTCCTTTAGACAACGAATCACCCCAAATTGAGGAGGTGGTCTCAGGGAGCAGGATTTATGATTTTTCCCCCTTTATCTCTTTTTGTGAAGGTGTACGTGTATGCTTCTGTGTAAGATTTTCTCTGTATAGCTTTGCTTCCAACATTTGTCCTAAGGTTCTATCCGTCCCTTTTTTTTTTTTCTAAATATTTTTTAATTCAATAACTATATTATACTTTATTGTATTTTTACTGTATCATCTTTCTTTCTGTCTTTTTTCCTTCTTTCCCTCCTTCCTTCCTTCCTCCCTCCCTCCTTTCTTTCCTTCTTTGCTTCTTTCTTCCTTCCTTCCTTTCCTCCTTTCCTTCTTTTTTTACTCATACTTCTACTAATTCTCCCTACTTTTTCTCCCTTTTATTCTGAGCTGTGTGGATGAAAGGCTCTTGGTGCTCCAGCCAGGAGTCAGGGCTCTGCCTCTGAGGTAGGAGAGCCAACTTCAGGACACTGGTCAACAAGAGACCTCCCAGCTCCACATAATATTAAACGGTGGAAATCTCCCAGAGACCTCCATCTTAACACCAGCACCCAGCTTCACTCAACGACCAGCAAGCCACAGTGCTGGACAACCTATGCCAAACAACTAGCAAAACAGGAACACAACCCCACCCATTAGCAGAGAGGCTGCCTAAAATCATAATAAGGCCACAGACACCCCAAAACACACCACCAGACGTGAACCTGCCCACTAGAGAGACAAGATCCAGCCTCATCCAGCACAACACAGGCACTAGTCCCCTCCACCAGGAAGCCTACACAACCCACTGAAACAACCTTAGCCACTGGAGACAGACATCAAAAACAACGGGAACTACGAACCTGCAGCCTGCAAAAAGGAGACCCCAAACACAGTAAGATAAGCAAAATGAGAAGACAGAAAAACACACAGCAGATGAAGGAGCAAGATAAAAACCCACCAGACCTAACAAATGAAGAGGAAATAGGCAATCTACCTGAAAAAGAATTCAGAATAATAATAGTAAGGATGATCCGAAATCTTGGAAGTAGAATGGACAAAATGCAAGAAACAGTTAACAAGGACCTACAAGAACTAATGACGAAACAAGCAACGATAAACAATGCAATAAATGAAATTAAAACCACTCTAGATAGGATCAATAGCAGAATAACTGAGGCAGAAGAATGGATAAGTGACCTGGAAGATAAAGTAGTGGAAATAACTACTGCAGAGCAGAATAAAGAAAAAAGAATGAAAAGAACTGAGGACAGTCTCAGAGACCTCTGGGACAACATGAAACGCACCAACATTCGAATTATAGGGGTTCCAGAAGAAGAAGAAAGAAAGAAAGGGACTGAGAAAATATTTGAAGAGATTATAGTTGAAAACTTCCCTAATATGGGAAAGGAAATAGTTAATCAAGTCCAGGAAGCACAGAGAGTCCCATACAGGATAAATACAAGGAGAAACACGCCAAGACACATATTAATCAAACTGTCAAAAATTAAATACAAAGAAAGCATATTAAAAGCAGCAAGGGAAAAACAACAAATAACACACAAGGGAATCCCCATAAGGTTAACAGCTGATCTCTCAGCAGAAACCCTACAAGCCAGAAGGGAGTGGCAGGACATACTGAAAGTGATGAAGGAGAAAAGCCTGCAACCAAGACTACTCTACCCAGCAAGGATCTCATTCACATTTGATGGAGAAATTAAAACCTTTACAGACAAGCAAAAGCTGAGAGAGTTCAGCACCACCAAACCAGCTTTACAACAAATGCTAAAGGAACTTCTCTAGACACGAAACACAAGAGAAGGAAACGACCTATAGTAGCAAACCCAAAACAATATAGAAAATGGGAATAGGAACATACATATCGATAATTACCTTAAATGTAAATGGACTAAATGCTCCCACCAAAAGACACAGATTGGCTGAATGGATACAAAAACAAGACCCTTATATATGCTGTCTACAAGAGACCCACTTCAGACCTAGAGACACATACAGACTGAAAGTAAGGGGATGGAAAAAGATATTCCATGCAAATGGAAACCAAAAGAAAGCTGGAGTAGCAATTCTCATATCAGACAAAATAGACTTTAAAATAAGGACTATTAAAAGGGACAAAGAAGGACACTACATAATGATCAAGGGATCGATCCAAGAAGAAGATATAACAATTGTAAATATTTATGCACCCAACATAGGAGCACCTCAATACATAAGGCAAATACTAACAACCATAAAAGGGGAGATCAACAGTAACACATTCATAGTAGGGGACTTTAACACCCCACTTTCACCCATGGACAGATCATCCAAAATGAAAATAAATAAGGAAACACAAGCTTTAAATGATACATTAAACAAGATGGACTTAATTGATATTTATAGGACACTCCATCCAAAAACAACAGAATACACATTTTTCTCAAGTGCTCATGGAACATTCTCCAGGATAGATCATATCTTGGGTCACAAATCAAGCCTTGGTAAATTTAAGAAAATTGAAATTGTATCAAGTATCTTTTCTGACCACAACGCCATGAGACTAGATATCAATTACAGGAAAAGCTCTGTAAAAAGTACAAACACATGGAGGCTAAACAATACACTACTTAATAATGAAGTGATCACTGAAGAAATCAAAGAGGAAATAAAAAAATACCTAGAAACAAATGACAATGGAGACACAACGACCCAAAACCTATGGGATGCAGCAAAAGCAGTTCTAAGGGGGAAGTTTATAGCAATACAAGCCCACCTTAAGAAGCAGGAAACATCTCGAATAAACAACCTAACCTTGCACCTCAAGCAATTAGAGAAAGAAGAACAAAAAAACCCCAAAGCTAGCAGAAGGAAAGAAATCATAAAAATCAGATCAGAAATAAATGAAAAAGAAATGAAGGAAACAATAGCAAAGATCAATAAAACTAAAAGCTGGTTCTTTGAGAAGATAAACAAAATAGATAAACCACTAGCCAGACTCATCAAGAAAAAAAGGGAGAAGACTCAAATCAATAGAATTAGAAATGAAAAAGGAGAAGTAACAACTGACACTGCAGAAATAAAAAAAATCATGAGAGATTACTACAAGCAACTCTATGCCAATAAAATGGACAATCTGGAAGAAATGGACAAATTCTTAGACATGCACAACCTGCCAAGACTGAATCAGGAAGAAATAGAAAATATGAACAGACCAATCACAAGCACTGAAATTGAAACTGTGATTAAAAACCTTCCAACAAACAAAAGCTCAGGACCAGATGGCTTCACAGGTGAATTCTATCAAACGTTTAGAGAAGAGCTAACACCTATCCTTCTCAAACTCTTCCAAAATATAGCAGAGGGAGGAACACTCCCAAATTCCTTCTACGAAGCCACCATCACCTTGATACCAAAACCAGACAAGGATGTCACAAAGAAAGAAAACTACAGGCCAATATCACTGATGAACATAGATGCAAAAATCCTCAACAAAATACTAGCAAACAGAATCCAACAGCACATTAAAAGGATCATACACCATGATCAAGTGAGGTTTATTCCAGGAATGCAAGGATTCTTCAATATACGCAAATCTATCAATGTGATAAACCATATTAACAAATTGAAGGAGAAAAACCATATGATCATCTCAATAGATGCAGAGAAAGCTTTCGACAAAATTCAACACCCATTTATGATAAAAACCCTCCAGAAAGTAGGCATAGAGGGAACTTTCCTAAACATAATAAAGGCCATATATGACAAGCCCACAGCAAACATCATCCTCAATGGTGAAAAACTGAAAGCATTTCCACTAAAATCAGGAACAAGACAAGGTTGCCCACTCTCACCACTCTTATTCAACATAGTATTGGAAGTTTTAGCCACAGCAATCAGAGAAGAAAAGGAAATAAAAGGAATCCAAATCGGAAAAGAAGAAGTAAAGCTGTCACTCTTTGCAGATGACATGATACTATACATAGAGAATCCTAAAGATGCTACCAGAAAACTACTAGAGCTAATCAATGAATTTGGTAAAGTAGCAGGATACAAAATTAATGCACAGAAATCTCTGGCATTCCTATATACTAATGATGAAAAATCTGAAAGTGAAATCAAGAAAACACTCCCATTTACCATTGCAACAAAAAGAATAAAATATCTAGGAATAAACCTACCTAAGGATACGAAAGACCTGTATGCAGAAAATTATAAGACACTGATGAAAGAAATTAAAGATGATACAAATAGATGGAGAGATATACCATGTTCTTGGATGGGAAGAATCAACATTGTGAAAATGACTCTACTACCCAAAGCAATCTACAGATTCAATGCAATCCCTATCAAACTACCACTGGCATTTTTCACAGAACTAGAACAAAAAATTTCGCAATTTGTATGGAAACACAAAAGACCCCGTATAGCCAAAGCAATCTTGAGAACGAAAAAAGGAGCTGGAGGAATAAGGCTCCCTGACTTCAGACTATATTACAAAGCAACAGTAATCAAGACAGTATGGTACTGGCACAAAAACAGAAAGATAGATCAGTGGAACAGGATAGAAAGCCCAGAGATAAACCCACGCACATATGGACACCTTATCTTTGATAAAGGAGGCAGGAATGTACAGTGGAGAAAGGACAGCCTCTTCAATAAATGGTGCTGGGAAAACTGGACAGGTACATGTAAAAGTATGAGATTAGATCACTCCCTAACACCATACACAAAAATAAGCTCAAAATGGATTAAAGACCTAAATGTAAGGCCAGAAACTATCAAACTCTTAGAAGAAAACACAGGAAGAACACTCTATGACATAAATCACAGCAAGATCCCTTCTGACCCACCTCCTAGAGTAATGGAAATAAAAACAAAAATAAACAAATGGGACCTAATGAAACTTCAAAGCTTTTGCACAGCAAAGGAAACCATAACCAAGACCAAAAGACAACCCTCAGAATGGGAGAAAATATTTGCAAATGAAGCAACTGACAAAGGATTAATCTCCAAAATTTACAAGCAGCTCATGCAGCTCAATAACAAAAAAACAAACAACCCCATCCAAAAATGGGCAGAAGACCTAAATAGACATTTCTCCAAAGAAGATATACAGACTGCCAACAAACACATGAAAGAATGCTCAAAATCATTAATCATTAGAGAAATGCAAATCAAAACTACAATGAGATATCATCTCACACCATAAGAATGGCCATCATCAAAAAATCTAGAAACAATAAATGCTGGAGAGGGTGTGGAGAAAAGGGGACACTCTTGCACTGCTGGTGGGAATGTGAATTGGTTCAGCCACTGTGGAGAACAGTATGGAGGTTCCTTAAAAAACTACAAATAGAATTACCATATGACCCAGCAATCCCACTACTGGGCATATACCCTGAGAAAACCAAAATTCAAAAAGAGTCATGTACCAAAATGTTCATTGCAGCTCTATTTACAATAGCCCGGAGATGGAAACAACCTAAGCGCCCATCATCGGATGAATGGATAAAGAAGATGTGCCACATACACACAATGGAATATTACTCAGCCTTAAAAAGAAATGAAATTGAGCTATTTGTAATGAGATGGATAGACCTAGAGTCTGTCATACAGAGTGAAGTAAGTCAGAAAGAAAAAGACAAATACCGTATGCTAACACATATATATGGAATTTAAGGAAAAAAAATGTCATGAAGAACCTAGGGGTAAGATAGGAATAAAGACGCAGACCTACTGGAGAACGGACTTGAGGATATGGGGAGGGGGAAGGGTGAGTTTTGACAGGGCGAGAGAGAGTCATGGACATATACACACTAACAAACGTAGTAAGGTAGATAGCTGGGGGGAAGCAGCCGCAAGGCACAGGGATATTAGCTCGGTGCTTTGTGACAGCCTGGAAGGGTGGGATGGGGAGAGTGGGAGGGAGGGAGACGCAAGAGGAAAGACATATGGGAACATATGTATATGTATAGCTGATTCACTTTGTTATAAAGCAGAAACTAACACACCATTGTAAAGCAATTATACCCCAATAAAGATGTTTAAAAAAAAAAAAGACAGATGCACCCCAATATTCATTGCAGCACTATTTACAGTAGTCAGGTCATGGAAGCACCCTAAATGCCCACCGACAGACTAATGGATAAAGAAGATGTATATATATACAATGGAATATTACTCAGCCATAAAAAGGAACGAAATTGGGTCATTTGTAGAGATGTGGATGGACCTAGAGACTTCCATACAGAGTGAAGTAAGTTAGAAAGAGTAAAACAAATATCGTATTTTATCGCATATATGTGGAATGTAGAAAAATGGTACAGATGAACCAGTTTGCAAGGCAGAAACAGAGACACAGATGTAGAGAACAAATGTTTGGACACCAAGAGGGGAAAGCGGTGGGGGTGGGGTGGGGTGGTGGTGTGATGAATTGGGCGATTGGGATTGACATGTATACACTGATGTGTATAAAATTGATGACTAATAAGGACCTGTTGTATAAAAAAAAAATCAAATAAAATTCAATAAATAAATAAAAATCAAGGCATAACTATTAGCTATTTCTTGTGCACAAGTCTCCCTTTCTAGTCACCACCCCAGTTTTAACAGGAGGATGGAAAGGAAGAAAAAGCTACATCTACTTCAGTTTTACGTAAGACTATTTCAAAACAAGAGAGTTATTCACAATTTAGGACTGCTAAGTAGAAAGCCATTCATTTAGCACTTTATCAGATTCTCTCTCCATTCTTCAGAATAATTTTAATCTTCTACTTTCCAAGTACCATAGTCCCCCCCTTCCCAAAGACTCTAAGGTCAAAGACGAATGAACATTTTCTCTTTATATTTGGCAATGACACACAACTTGTTGTCTTATTTTAAAGTTTAGAGTTGTCATATAATCTTCCAAAATTAATTACACATTCTCTAAAATGCCTCATAGTTCTTTATGATACAGTTGAGACTAACGAAATGCTTAAAGTTTCATCCAAGGGGCCCTAAACTAAAACCATGATATAAAAATTTAATGGTACTCAGAGACCTAACTAAATAAGATTATCAGAGAACTGTGTTCAGAGTTAACAAAACCCTGCACCTTAGGAAGACAGCATCACATGCGCCAATCAGGAGAGTTTGCTCTTTTAACTGCCTTAGGGACCAGGAGCTGCTGACCTAATGCACAAGTGTACATTTTTCCAGCAATTAAATAGGGAAAATTATATTCAGAGTCTCCACCTCACGAGAACAATGCAGTCTAGAAAGCCATGTACCACATAGAAGAACAGAAAAATAGGGTTATAATCATCCATTTGTGCTTAAATCTTAACATTCAGGACATTCTACAACATGACTAAAATCTCACCTCATATCAAAACCAAATTATAATCCTGTTCCCATGTCCTTTTTGGTAGTGTACTGTAAACAATTTAAACAAACCATCTGTTCATAGAGCATTCTACTGTAAACTCCTCCCCATAAATGACTTTTTTTTGCTGCTCAAAGTTACCAAAAATTCTCCAATCTTTTTATCTTTTCTCATTCATTAGGCCAAGTTAAACAGAGCTGGAGGCATAACCTCCTCAAACTTGTACAAATACTTGAATGCAAAGCTTCGAGTTGGATTGCCTCATTAAAATGTTCCCAATTGATTACTCTTATTGTTCACTTTTTTCAGTAGGTAGGGATGATAAGTACCAAAGAAATAGGAATCCTAAAATAACTGGTAAATCACTGGACAATTGAGAGACTATTACACAATGCTAAATAAAAACCACAGGTGCTAACGGCTGGCAGAAGTTCTATTCAAAATTCAAACTGAACATAGAATTATCTGTTCTGCAGAGTTCATACTTTTTTTCGCTGTCTTTGCCCACTCTGGCTAAAATTAATTCCCTGGGCTTTCAGCCCCAAGGCCATGATCTTTCAACTGGCATACAAGTTGTTCCTCCTGTCATCATTTTTCCTATATCAGAAACCAGAAATTTTAAGTCAGGTCTTAGAGAGTTTTCAAGCCTTGTAGTTTTATTCAACTGGTGACATGGCAAGAGTTTTCAGTACAATATTACCACTTATTTTTCAAAATGCATATGTAAGAGTTAAGTAACAATCAAGATTAAAAAGCCATTATCTCTCTCATGAACATTTTCCTGATATTAAATAAGGCGGTGTTCTCCAAGCTTATTGTGCATAAAAAGGGCAAGGAGTAATAGTTTAAAATACAAATTATTGGGCCACTCACAGGATCTACTGAATCTGAATGGCTACAGTTGGAACTGGGAGCTGCTTTTTTAACCAGCACCCCAGTTGATACTGAAGTAAGTGGTTGTCAGCTACAAATACATCATCAGAACTAGAGTATGATAATGGAGGTTGAAGTCAAAACAAATAGAGAGTCAGTATTTGTGATGCTGAATGGAGATTCTGAAACTTGGCTTTCTACAGACTTTACCATCACGTCACAACTACTTCCTTAGGTTAAGCTATGCAATCTCCTTAGGCTCGGTTTCCTCATCTGAGGAATTAAAAACACTAATACCTACCTCATAGCACTATTGTAAGGATAGCTTTACAGTACTGAAAACACTCAATAAAAGATAGCTACTATCAATCAAATTGAACACCCTTCACAGCAGGCCAGAAAAAAAAAAAATCTTTGCTTTAGGAACTGTGATGTACATCCTTATGTCTTTCACGTTCATGTGTACATCAAAGACAGCTGTCTCAGAAATGGGAGACAACAGTGGTCAAAAACGCTGATTCTATAGTTAAACCATCTGAATTTGAATGTTAATGCTACTGCTTATTTGAGCAAATTAATGAACAATTATGGGCCTTAGTTTCTTCCTCTGTAAAACCAGCATAATGAGTACCTATCTCATGTAAAATGATTAGCAGAGTTCTAGTCAATGCTCAATCATTTTGCTATTATTGCAACATATGAAAGGGAATGTGATGGAGAAGAGTGAATAATTTTATAGGTAAGGGTAGAAGAAAAGATGATGCAAATTACCTTATTAAGAATCAATGGCATTTAGGAAGGCAAATTGTTGTCATTTTCCACAAACATGATTCCAGAAGAGTCAAACTCATTTAAAGAGCCTAGTAACTCCACTCATCAAAACTGTATTTCATTTAATAGTATAACAACTGATTTTGTATAGGAATTTGATAATTTTGTACAACTTTTAGATAAGTGACCTCATCCTTTATGCAAGTCCCTAAATTGACTTTAATATCAAATATCATGGAAATAATTATACAGTGGTAACCCTTACCAAGATATTATAGTAATACACTTTTAATAAAATGTTTAAAGTCTACAAGTTTAAAAAATAGGAGCTTAAAATCCCTAACTCATTACAGGAAACTTGAAATCCATAAGAAGAGAATTTAGCTGGTGACAAGATCGGAAAATGTTTTTGAGTGAAAGTGCCTAGCATTATATTGCGTGTATATCTCAAGTTAGAATAGAATTGAACTGACATGGAGCAATGAGTGGGCAATAAAATGTAGATAGAACAAATGTAGTTAAGATGAAACCAAATAAAATCCGTATTTTATCCCTCCCCATTCATCTCCACAATACTGTTGCTTATTATCATGGTGTCTAACTTAGTTTCTACTTTCACTGTGAAGGAAAACATCCTGTCTCCTGCTGCTGGTGGAAGTATTGATTAAGTAGTGAAGAGTAAGCAAAAATATTCTGGAATACTATCTTTCCAGATTTTTTTTCTTTTTTGTCAGAATCAAAGGAAAACTTGGACTTCAATGCTTCTCATTGTTTTCTCTCAAGATGCTAATGTTTAGGGCTTAAGCATCTGTAATGCAATAAACCCAGCAACCAAGAGAAGGCAAATGAAAAAAATCCTTCCCTAGTCATATAAATCTGACAGGAGAAAAGAAATGGTGTAAATGGACTCTCTGTTTATCGAAAAAGGTAGCCTTTAAAATAGGTTTATGCTGGCAGAGCCTTAAAAAATGAAGGTGAAATGTTGAACCAGTTCCAGGAGAAAGTGGAAATTCCTTAACACTCCACTCTTTCCCCTCTAAACTTTAATTACATTTATTGTCAGAATGACTTCTCTTGCACCTACTAAGTGCTAAGCCTTAGCAAACTGAAAGATGGCTAAGGCATGTTTCCTATGTTCAAGGAACCTAGAAGAATCAGAGATGCACAGACTTCACTCTAGGAAGTGGAGTGTTCTGATCTCATGGCTACACCAACACCTGACTTTATGTTTCCAGTATTTTTTTTTTTCTACAGTAGGTACTTGTTAGTTACCTATTTTAAATATAGCAGTATGTACATGTCAATCCCAAATTCCCAATCTAGCCCTCCTCCCCACCCCTCCCCCCTTGTAACAATAAGTTCATTCTCTGTCTGTGAATCTGTTTCTGTTTTGTAAATAAGTTCATTTGTATCATTTTTTTAGATTCCACATATAAGCAATATCATACGATATTTCTCTTCCTCTGTCTGAATACTTCATTTAGTATGATAATCACCAGGTCCATCCATGTTGCTGCAAATGGCATTATTTCATGCTTTTTAATGGCTGAGCAATATTCCATTATATATATGTACCACATCTTCTTTATCCATTCCATTCCTTATCTTCACCATAACTTCCTTTAAAAATCTTAATTTGGACATGTCACCATCATGATAAATTCAAATATGTATAAAGCCAAACATATAATAATTCCCTCCCTCCTCCTCCCATAAAAATCCCTCTACATTTTAACTTCTCTCTTGGCACCACTATTTTCCCAATCACCCCAGACTGTAAATGTTAACATTTTTTAAAATTCATTCTTTTCTTTCCTATCCCATATTCAGTTAGCCACTGTGTCCTGTCAAATTTTCCTGAGGAATTTACCTCATAACAATATTTTTCTGTCAATCCTATTAACTGAACCTTAATTCAAGTTCCCTTGACCTTTGTCTATTATTGTCATGGCTTGACAAGGACTTGCCTCACACCCATGAACTTGAAATTAAATGAATAAAAATGTAGTAGACGCAGCTGGAATGGCTTCACAAGTTTCACCACTGAGGTCAACATCATTCCTGCCTTTCCTGAGGCACCATTATTTGGTTCATCCTCCCCTTTGAGCTACCTTGGTATATTTCCAATAAATTACCTTTTTTTAATTGAATGATTTATGTTGCTTGCAACCAGAAGAAGTGTAACTAATAAAAAGGGAAATAAGATTGAGAGTTAAATGTATTAAATCAACAAACAACAAGAAGAGATAGAATGTCTTCCAGATCCATAGTATTTTGCTATAACTTAATTGATACTTTTTTTTTTTTTTTTTTTTTGCGTTACGCGGGCCTCTCACTGTTGTGGCCTCTCCCGTTGCAGACGCGCAGGCTCATTGGCCATGGCTCACGGGCCCAGCCGCTCCGCGGCATGTGGGATCTTCCCGGACCGGGGCACGAACCCGTGTCCCCTGCATCGGCAGGTGGACTCTCAACCACTGCGCCACCAGGGAAGCCCTAATTGATACTTTTGACACAAAAAAATCATGAATGTTAAGTGGAAGCCAGTGTTGAAACATTTAAGGGGACTAAAGTAGCACTGTGTACATCAGAGAGACTGTAGTCAGGTAAAACAACCCACATAAAATAGGTCTCAAAATCATCACCTCTCTTTTCTCCACTAAACAATCAGCTGAATATGATTTCAAGTCCCCACATACCTCAGCACTGGCAACAGGGTGACCTAACCTGTGTTGAGAATGTAAGCACTTTAAAGGGACAGCTCCTATTTTAAATGAACACTGCCTCTATGCATTTGGTTATTGTGAGTCTCTAAGAGTCAAATTATTTCTGAGTGGACCAATAAAGGCTAGCATATATCTCTAAAACAGTAAGGAACATAACTTTAACTGCCATGAGCTCACAAGGAAAATATCAGTGTCTGAGTCTTTGATGCAACCTTCTTGTCACTGACGCTCATCCCTCACTTCCGCTCTGCTGCATCAAATTTCAACATCTGCATAATTGCCACCCCCGCAAAAATTCCCCTGCTCATTCATTCATTTCTGAGTCTTTTTTTAATCTTTCAAGCACTGTATTAGGTAATGAATATATAACGGGCATAAAAGATAGAAGTAAGTAGTTTATTAATAACTAATAATTTACTAATATTATGCAACAAATAGAAATTCTATGTGGACATATAAGAGGGTGACTTATCTTAGTCAGGGTTATCAGGGAACATTTCCCCAAGGGAAATACCATTAGGGTTGTGACCTGAAAGATGGTCTCAGATTCATCCCTTCAAACTGTTTTTCCCCACCACTGCCAGAGTAATCTCTAATAGAGGTTTCAACGCTTCTCTTATGTTCAAAATCTCTGCCCACTAGGAAAATAATTAAACTGGGGAGACATATCTTTGGGAGTTACTAAGCTAGGTGATCTTTAAGGTCTATTACAGATCTAAAGATTCTATAAGTATTTTTCAATATGTGCATAATGTTCCATATTATGGGAGTCCTGCAGTTAACAGGATGTCTCTGATGTATTTTTATGTAATAAAAGTAAGTAACAAAGAAATGTATATTGTTATTCCATTTTTAGGAAAATAAACAACAACAGTTTAGTATAGGTGTTTTTGTTTGTATACAGTTTTATGAACATAGAGAAATATATGGGAGGGAAATACATCAAGTTGTTACCAATGATTTCCTAAGGAGAAGGAAGAAAGTAGGAAAAAATAAAGAAGAAAAATGGCTATCGAGTAACTGAAAAGTATCATGGCTTAATTTTAAGTAAAACTCCAAATGTAAATATCCCATCTATGTTATTTGTACAAAAGAGTTAAAGTTGAAAACAGTAGAGATTTTGGTCTTTACCAAATAGAAATATCAGGGATAAATGACAGTATTGATTGATTAGCTGACAAGATTGTAGCAATTTGTATCATTGGTTTCTGTTTTCATTTTTAATACTAAGCTTGCAATTAAGTAATGTTTAAGCTTGTGACTTTAACTCACAAAAGCTTCTACCCAGCTTCAAAGGCTCTCTTTAAGCCAGCTTCATCCTCTCTCTTCAATCAATTTTTCACTACTTCCCAAATGCATCCACCAAGCACTTTTTAATCAGTAACCTTCAGCTTTTATGGCTTTTGTGATAAATTTCAAGGTGGGTGGGGGGTGGGTGAGAAAGAAAGATTTCTTGAATTCTGCTACGTGGCAGACACCATTCTAAGTACTTTACATTCATGAATCCATGTAATCCTTACAACAATGTTAAAAAAGAGGTACTGCTACCTTCTCTGTTTTACAGATAAGGACTCTAGGTTAAGTGACTTTATTGATTTGACAGCATCAAAGAGGCAGAACTTGAATTTTCACATAGGATATCTTAATTACAAAACTCATCTTTTACACACTATGCTTTGTCGTCTGCCTACCTTTCCAGGCTCATTTTCCACGAGTCCCCCAGTGAATTCTTCACTCCTGTCATATCAGTTATATTGGACTACCTGCATTTTCTAGCACAGGCTACTTTTCCTTTCACCCCATCTCCCCTTCCCAAGCTCCTCCTCTTCTTCCTCCTCCATCTCTCTTTCTCTCTCTCTCTCCCTCTCTCTCTTTTACTTTGTTTGGAATGTACTACTCCTATTCTACCTGTATATTAATCAAACTTCTGTTTGCTCCCTGAGACTCAGCCCAAATGTTCTCTCTTTCTGCACACCATCCTTGGACATCTCCAGTCAGATTTAAGACCTTCCTTTGTGTTCCCATCATGTCTGTTTTTATATCTCTATTGTGGCACTTATCACTGCCATAATTATTTGCTTATTTAGCCACCACGCCACTTCTAACCAACTTCCCTTCCCCTGACTGTGAGTCATTGTCAAGCAGAAACTGTAATACATTATTCTTTGTAATTCCAGAGCCTCATACAGGGCCTGGGACAGAGCAGAAACTTAATAAATGCATGCTAAATGAATACATAATTGAATTGTTCCCTAGAGTCCAGTACACAAACTCAAGGTCATTAAAAGAAGACAGGTGAGTGAACAAGACAGAATGAACATGATAGCTTGCCCTCTGCTCTTAGAAGATTGCATAGACTCTCAGATAAGTTAACTGTCTGAGGGAGGTTTTGCACTAGAATAATTAGCTGGAGAGTACAAAGTTTCAGAAAAATTATATATATTTACATATACTAAGTTTTACATGGTGCACCTATAGAAACTGAACCCTAACTCAAGGTGTCCAGCCACATCAAAGATTTTCTTATCCCTGGTATGGCACAGATGCTGGGATAGTGGATATTTCAACAGTGACCCATGCAGACAAGTGACTGAAGAAAACAGGAACCTCCTGAGTTCTTATCCCTAAAGGGAAGGAGGACCCACTAATAAAAATTAATTTCCTGCCAACACAGTGGATGAGACAGAGTTGAACTTAAGTTAATAAAGAGAGGTAAAGAAATGTAATACTTCTTACTTAACCAATTTAGTATAGTTAGGCTTACAGGGTTCCAAGCAACACAAAACTCAATAACTTAAACAAGAAATATTGAAGGAGAATTGCACGGAAGGATTAGTCAAAAAATAAGGCCTGGGGCTTCCCTGGTGGCGCAGTGGTTGGGAGTCCGCCTGCCGATGCAGGGGACACGGGTTCGTATCCCGATCCGGGAAGATCCCACATGCCGCGGAGCGGCTGGGCCCGTGAGCCATGGCCGCTGAGCCTGCGCGTCCGGAGCCTGTGCTCCGCAACGGGAGAGGCCACAACAGTGAGAGGCCCATATACCGCAAAAAAAAAAAAAAAAAAAAAAAAAATAAGGCCTTTGCAACCAACAGGAATTAGTCAAGATCTGAAGTTCTAGATAACAGGAAACAATGGCCTTTGTCGGAGTGCCATCTGTGAGCTGAATTCACTCCAGTAATTTTCAGTCCTTTTGTTACTCAACCTGTTGGAGCATCTGATTGGTCCAACATTGCTATGTGTCCACAAATTGGCTAAGGGAGATTGGAGTAACTTGAGAGTCAGTTCCACTAAGATTTTAAACAAAGGAAGATGACAAGTTTTCCATAGAAATATTGGGGTGCAGTTACCATGAAATAAGAAAATAGATAAATGGACATGGGGACAGCAAAAGTGACATATCTATTACTGATTCATATCCCTACTTTTCACTGTTTAGAATGTAAGCTCCATGGAGACATAACCTGTTATTTGCATTGTTCTCAAAGGTATCTTCACCACTAGAATATTACCTACCATATGGTAAGCACTCAATAAGTATGTGTTAAATTAATACCTTGTCTCTAAATAAATTGCCCTTTGGTTCTATTAGCTAGTTACCTAGTGTGTCCAAGAAGCAAAAATATGTACAGTGGTAAATTTGGAGTAAAAGCAAAAGTTTAAAAAAGAATCAAAGCCTGAGGCAGATTTTAATTGAGAAACATGGATAAACAGAGAACAATATTAATGAAAGATAAATAGCATAGCACATGTTGTGGGATAAGGCATAGGAAAGATGAGGTAGGAAAGTAATATTCATTGAACGCCTACTTTCTGACAGCTATTGTGGCAGGCAGTTTTACATATGTGTCTCACTAAATATGATGACCAAAACTTTAGGGAATATACAAATAATAACCACTGCAGAATGCAAATTTAGTTACTTCATAATTGTGTGTATGGCTAGCTTTTGACCTCCACTAAGCACATATTTGTTTTGCACAATGGGGCCCCTGTCTCCAATAAACAGCAAAGGATCAACATCACAGGTTAGAACAACAACAATTTTCCAGCCCATCTCTGCCCCACTCTCAAGCACACCCACTGCAGGAAATAACACCAAGCATATGATACCCATGTTTGCATAAGCATCCCTCCTTAAATGTGTGCAGATATTAGTCAGCTCACCATTTTAGGAACTTCATTCTACTCTAGGACCTAAAGTGGAAAAAAATCCACGTCACTCTGTCTTAAAATAAAGACTGCTGTTTTGAGGTAGAAAAGAAAATGTTTCCAGACGATTATCTATAGACAGTTATAAGCCTAAAGAACTCTGCAATATCTAGTCCATGCTGAAGATGACAAAACAGAGGCTCAGATAAGAAAAGTGAGTTGTTCAATATCTCAAAGCTAGTTAGCCTTGGGTTGAGGCCTCGAACGTGGGTCTCCCATCTCATAATGCAGTCCTTATCTTACTTCACTGAAGTTTGCTCAGACGTTGAGATTCCATGGTGGCTTTAAGTTGTTTACAATAAAAAGTAGTAGATTAACTACCTTAATTGTTTATTAAATAGTATTTTTACACTTGCTTAAATTATTCACTCTGTCTCTCAGAACTGTTTTTCTCAATCCAAATTTTACCCAATAAAACAGAGCACTAGCTTCTCCTAAGAACCATGGGGACAAAAATCATAGGTTTATCATAAGAGGTTTTAACTTTGACGTGCTATTTTTCCATTTGAGGCCTCACCAACATGATATGCTCTTTCTTCCTAATTATCTACGAATATGATGAGATCCATGGATCCAAGAAGCAACATAAAATGTCCACTATGATCTCTAGAGTGTTTTAGATCAAAACAACTTCAACCATTTAGATAAAAATATCTCTTGGTAAGGCAATCTATAGATTCAATGCAATCCCTACCAAATTATTAATGGCATTTTTCACAGAACTAGAACAGAAAATTTAAAAATTTGAATGGAAACACAAAAGACCCTGAGTAGCCAAAGTAATCTTGAAAAAGAAAAGCAGAGCTGGAGGAATCAGAGTCTCTGACTTCAGAATATACTACAAAGCAACAGTAATCAAGACAGTATGCTACTGCAGAAAACAGAAATATAGATCAGTGGAACAGGATATAAAGCTCAGAAATAAACCCATGCACCTAAGGTCAATTAATTTATGACAAAGGAGGCAAGAATATAAAATGGGGAAAAGAGAGTCTTTTCAGTAAGTGGTGCTGGGAAAACTGGACAGCCACATGTAAAGGAATGAAATTAGAACATTCTCTAATACCACACACAAAAGTAAACTCAAAATGGATTAAAGACCTAAATGTAAGACAGGATACTATAAAACTCCTAGAGAAAAACATAGGCAGAACACTCTTTGACATAAATCTCAGCAATATCTCTTTGGATCGGTCTCCTAGAGTAATGGAAATAAAAACAAAAGTAAACCAATGGGAGCTAATGAAACTTAAAAGCTTTTGCACAACAAAGAAACCATAAACAAAACGAAAAGACAACCTACAGAATGGGAGAAAATATTTGCCAATGATGTGACTGACAAGGGATTAATCCTCAAAATATACAAACAGCTCATACAGTTCAATATCCTAAAAAAAAAAAACAAAAACAACCCAATCAAAAAATGGGCAGAAGAACTAAATAGACATTTCTCCAAAGAAGACATACAGATGGTCAAGAGGCACATGAAAAGATGCTCAACATCGCTAATTATTAGAGAAATGTAAATCTAAAATACAATGAGGTATCACCTCACACCAGTCAGAATGGCCAATATAAAAAGTCTACAAATAATAAATGCTGGAGAGGGTATGGAAAAAATGAAACCCTCCTACACTGTCAGTGGGAATGTAAATTTGGACAGCCACTATGGAGAACAGTATGGAGGTTCCTTTAAAAACTAAAATTAGAGTTACCATATAATCCTGCAATCCCACTCCTGGGTTATATCTGGAGAAAACCATGGTTCAAAAAGATACGTGCACCCTGATGTTCATTACAGTACTGTTTACAATAGCCAAGACATGGAAGAAACCCAAACGTCTACTGACACATGAATGGATAAAGAAAATGTGGTATATTTATATAATGGAATATTACCCAGTCATAAAAAAGAATGAAATAATGCCATTTGCAGCAACATGGATGCACCTAGATATTATCATATTAAGTGAAGTAAGCCACACAGAGAAAGACAATATTATATGATATTGCTTATATGTGGAATCTAAAAGAAAAAAAAATGATACAAATGAATGTATATACAAAACAGAAACAGACCCACAGATATAAAAAACAAACTGATGGTTACCAAAGGGGCAAGAAGGGGGGAGGGATAAATTAGGAGTTTGGGATTAACATATACACACTACTATATATAAAATAGGTAACCAACAAGGACCTACTGTATAGCAGAGGAAACTATACACAATATTCTGTAATAACCTATAAAGGAAAAGAATCTGAAAAAAATAGATATATATGTTTGTATAACTGAATCACTACTACACATCTGAAACTAAGACAACATTGTAACTCAGCTATAGCTCAATTAAAAAAAAAAATTAACTACCCCTTGGTAGGTGAGCCTATAGCTCGCTCTGGTTGACAGAAGCAAAGGCAAGCAAGAAAAATTGTAACTGTCCAAATTAAAGTTTTATGATTCCACACTAGCTTGCTCCCTGGAAGCAAAATCTCTGGATTAGGAATATAATTCTTTTGGTCTCCTTTCTAAATTATCATGTCAGTCAGTTTTCTTAGATGTAAACAATAAAATCTACTCTGACTAGTTTAAATAGAAAACTAATTTCTTAAAATTCTTAAAATTTGAGCTACACCAAAACATGATGATAAAACTTTAAAATGATTAATTGGACTTCATCAGAATTAAAAACATTTGCACTACAAAGTTACCATTAATTACAGTAGCTTTGTAGTAAAATAGATAGCCAGTGGGAAGCAGCCACATAGCACAGGGAGATCAGCTCAATGCTTTGTGACCACCTAGAGCGGTGGGATAAGGGACAGTGGGAGGGAGACGCAAGAGGGAGGAGATATGGGGATATATGTATATATATAGCTGATTCACTTTGTTATAAAGCAGAAAGTAACATAAAGCAGAAAGTAACACACCATTGTAAAGCAATTATATTCCAATAAAGATGTTAAACATAAATAAATAAATAAAAATAAAAATTGGTCAGAGCCAAAAATTAAAAAAATAAAAGCACACTTATAAAGAATAAAACATGAAAAAAAAGTTACCATTAAGAAAGTGAAAAGATAAGACACAGACTGGAGGAAAATATCTGTAAATCATATTATTGGTAAAGGCCTTGTACCCAGAAAATATTAAGAACAGCTACACCTCAATAATAAGACAAATAATCTGATTTAAAATGGATAAAAATATTTGTATAGATGTTTCACCAAAGAGGATATGCAATGACTAATATGCACATGAAAAAATGCTCAACATCAGTGGTCACTAGGAAAATGCAAATTAAAACCACAATGAGATACCACTTGATGCTCACTAGATAAGATATAAACAAAAAGAGAGACAGTAAGAGTGTTGATGAAAATGCAGAGAAGACAGAGACCTTCAAGATGGCAGAGGAGTAAGAGGTGGAGATCACCTTCCTCCCTACAAATACATCAGAAATACATCTACATGTGGAACAGCTCCTACAGAACACCTACTGAACGCTGGCAGAAGACCTCAGACCTCCCAAAAGGCAAGAAACCCCCCATGTACCTGGGTAGGGCAAAAGAAAAAAAAAAACAAAAAACGAGACAAAAGAATAGGGAAGGGACCTGCACCTCGGGGAGGGAGCTGTGAAGGAGGAAAAGTTTCCACACACTAGGAAGCCCCCTCACGGGCGGAGACGGGGGTGGTGGGGGGTTGGAAGATTCAGAGCCACAAAGGAGAGCACAGCAACAGGGGTGCAGGAGGCACAGCATAGAGATTCCTGCACAGAGGATCAGGGCCGACCGGCACTCACCAGCCCAAGAGGCTTGTCTACTAACGCAACAGGGTGGGTGGGGGCTGGGAGCTGAGGCTCTGGCTTCAGAGGTCAAATCCCAGGTAAAGGACTGGGGTTGGCTGTGTGAACACAGCCTGAAGGGGGCTAGTGTGCCACAGCTAGCTGGAAGGGAGTCCAGGAAAAAGTCTGGAACGGCCTAAGAGGCAAGAGACCATTGTTTCGGGGTGCACGAGGATAGGGGATTCAGAGCGCCGCCTAAATGACCTCCAGAGACGGGCGTGAAAGTAGGGACACCACAGATGGGCGTGAGATGCTAAGGCTGCTTCTGCAGCCAACAAGGAGCCTGTTGGCAAGCACAGGTCACTATACACACCTCCCCTCCCAGAAGACTGTGCAGCGCACCACTGCCAGGGTCCTGTGATCCAGGGACAACTTCCCCGGGAGAACACACGGCATGCATCAGGCTGGTGCAACGTCACGCTGGCTTCTGCTGCTGCAGGCTCGCCCTGCATTCTGTACCCCTTCCTCCCTCAGGCCTGAGTGAGCTAGAGCCCCCCCAATCAGCAGCTACTTTAACCCTGTCCTGTCTGAGCAATGAATAGATGCCCTCAGGTGACCTACATGCACAGGCAGGGCCAAATCCAAGGCTGAACCCCAGGAGCTGTGCGAACAGAAGAGAAAGGAAAATCTCTCCCAGCAGCCTCAGGAGCAGCGGATTAAATATCCACAATCAACTTGATGTACCCGGCATCTTAGGAATACCTGAACAGACAACGAATCATCCCAAAATTGAGGCGGTGGACATTGGGAGCAACTGTAGAGTTGGGGTTTCCTTTCTGCATCTAATTTGTTATTGGTTTTATGTTTATTTAAGTTTAGTATTTAGAAATTATTATCATTGGCAGATCTGTTTACCGATTTGGCTGCTCTTCTCCTTCTTTTTTCTTTATATATAGAAATATACTTTTTTCCTTTTTCTCTTTTTGTGAGTGTGTATCAGTATGCTTCATTGTGTGATTTTCTCTTTATAGCTTTGCTTTTACCATTTGACCTAGGGCCCTGTCTGTCCATTTTTATTTATTTTTTTAGTATAGCTTTTAGCGCTGGTTATCATTGGTGGATTTCTTTATTTCATTTGGTTACTGTCTTCTTTATTATACTACTTTTTAATTTTTTTAAATTTTAATAATTCTTTTATTTTAATAACTTATTTTATATTTTTCTTTGTTTCTTTCTTTTTTTCTCCTTTTCCTTCTGACTCATGTGGCTCACTGGGTCTTGGTGCTCCGGCCGCGTGTCAGGCCTGTGCCTCTGAGGTGGGAGAGCCGAGTTCAGGACAGTGGTCCATCAGAGACCTCGTGGCTCCACGTAATATCAGATGGCAAAGCTCTCCCAGATATCTCCATCTCAATGCTAAGACAAAGCTCCACTCAATGACCACAAGCTACAGTGCTGGACACCATACACCAAACAACTAGGAAGGCAGGAACACAACCCAACCCATTAGCAGAGACGCTGCCTAAAATCATATTGAGGTCACAGACACCATAAAATACACCACCGGATGTGGTCCTGCCCACCAGGAAGACAAGATCCAGCCTCATCCACCAGAACAGAGGCACAAGTCCCCTCTAAGAAGAAGCCTACACAACCCACTGAACCAACCTTAGCCACTGGGGGCAGACACTGCAGGGAACTGTGAACATGCAGGCTGTGAAAAGGAGACACAAAGCACAGTAACATAAGCAAAATGAGAAGAAGACAGAGAAACACACAGCAGATGAAGGAGCAAGGTAAAAACCCACCAGATGAAACAAATGAAGAGGAAATAGGCAGTCTAAAAAATAATTCAGAGTGGGCTTCCCTGGTGGTGCAGTGGTTGAGCGTCCGCCTGCTGATGTAGGGGACACGGGTTCGTGCCCCAGTCTGGGAGGATCCCACATGCTGCGGAGTGGCTGTGCCCGTAAGCAATGGCCGCTCAGCCTGCACGTCCGGAGCCTGTGCTCTGCAATGGGAGAGGCACAACAGTAAGAGGCCCGCGTACCGCAAAAAAAAAAAAAAAAAAAATCACAATGTCTGATATTAAAAATCCACTAGATGATAACACCAAACTAGATATTGCAGAAGAAAAGATCAACGAACTTGAAGATAGCAACAGAAACTTTCTAAAATGAAACATGGAAGGAAAAACCATTTTTTTAACAGATAAACAAAGCATTAATGAGATGTTGGACAACTTCTAGTGGTCTAATATATAAGTAATTGGAGTCCTCAAAGGAGAGAACCATAGAGACAGAAAAACATTTGAAAAATTATGGTTGAAATTTTCTGAATTTGGTAAAATGATAAACCCATAGATCAAATAAGCCCAACAATACTCAAACACAGCAATGAATAGAAATGAACTATTGATACACACAACAAGATGGATGAATCTCAAAATAATTATGTTTGGTGAAAGAAGCTAGACAGTCATATTAAATTCATGTAAAACTCTAGAAATGCAAATGAATCTATAGTGACTGAAACAGATCAGGATTTGACTGGGAAGATAGGTGGGAAGGAGGAATTACAAAAGGGTGTGAGGAAACTGGGGGTGATGGATATATTCATTATCTTGATTGCAGTTACAGTTACACATATGTAAACATATGTCAAATTAAATACTTTTTAAATATAGTTTATTAGATGTCAATTATATCTCAATAAATGTGTTAAATAAATATATATATATGTTTTATATGTATATATCAGTATTTTAAACGCAAAGGTTTAGCCAAAATCCATACCAAAGCGTATATAACCATCTTAGCATCTTAGCATGAACTAGGATAAAAGAATAAATTCTAAAACTGATAAAATATAAATAACTAAATAAATAATAATTTGTAGTCCTCAGAACTGTTTTGAAGGATATAAAAATAAAAATAAACATGTGGCTATGCTTCCAGGAACATAACAGAGACTTGGGCTAGTGAGGAAACCACAGCTGTAACTGCTGCCTCTGAACACTGCACACTGAAATTTGTCTCTGACAATATCACTATAACCACTAGAACCAATGCTACTTTTTCATAAGGAATTTTTCCAAAACTCACTGCCCCTTCCTAAAGCTAAATACTGCTGCCAATACTTGCATCAGAAAAGTGCAAACTCCACTGATGCCTCGTAGTGCCCACTTTTGAACCGAAGTCTTATTCAGGTTCACCTGATGGTGAGGCCTGGGTCACATGTTTGGTACCCAGCTACATGTAAGGCTGGGAATTAGAGTTCAAAATCCAACTAGAATAGGAAATGCTTTTGATGCATTAGTTTTTCCATAGACAGAAAAGCTGTTTAGAAAATAATGGGCAGCTATAAATAACGATGGATGTCCACTACAATTATTATTCAGATTAGACCCCAGCCAAACTACTAACATTTCGTTAAACATCACTTTCTAGAAAAGAAAATTTTGTAAATTTCAATACTCTAAACTTTAGATATAACACTTTTCTTAATTTAATGCTTATAAGTGATGCTAGAGAGATGGATAAAACAGTTTTACTTTCAGAATTGCATCAAAAATATGAAATAGAATAACTTAGATGCGTAAGTTCTTTACATCTTTCAGGGATTTTCATGTAACTTATTTGTAATTTCAGAAAGCAATGGTTACACCTTGGGCAAAATGAAATCAGGTCTCCAGACACTGAATTAAAGTATTAAATAGCAACTCTGCCTGGTTAGGCAGAATTAATTTACGCTGCAGGAAAAAAATGGTGTACATATACAAATCACAGGTAACAACTTGGCACAACTTAATAAGTAAATTTACTTTTCTATAGAAACTGATCAGGAAACTCAGTGAAGAATGTATTCTGATTTTTCAAGACCATTTCAGGGAGAAAATCTTCTTGACTGTGGTACATTCTCTCATAATAGCACGAGAAGGAAAGGAACTAAAGATGTTTTCAAGGTTTAGTTTAGAATGAACAGAGATAAGAAGAACACAATAGGAGCGAATCTGGAGAAGAAACTAATGAGTTAAATTTGGGTCATCCACATGGAAAGGTTCAGAAATCAGAAGTTTTGGTCTGGAATTTAGGAATCATGGACTCATTACTTCAATTCTCAACATTTATTTTGTTTGGAATTTATTATAATGAGAATTAGGTTCAGAAAAAAAGAAATAGTGGAAGTTTAACAAATTAGAAACATGGTTCTCTTTCCTATCCAATAAGTCCAGAAGTTGGTCTGGTAGAAGGCTCCACAGAATCAGGCACCCAGTTCCTTTTCTTAAGTAACTTCCTTTCCCAAAGTTATCTTGTGGCCCAAGAAGGTTGCTGGAGCTTCAGCCATCATATCCATAGTCCAATCAACAGAAAAGTGAAAGAAGACAAAAGAGCATGCCCCCTTCCTTTAGAGACACTTCCTATAAATTTCACATACCACTTCTACTTTCATTCCATTGGCCAGAATTTAGTCAATGGCTACACCTATCTACAAGAATGGCTGGGATATATGGTCATTATTCTAACCACCCATGTACTCAGCTAAAAATCATGGCTTCTTTAAGGAAAGGAAGTGAACTGATATTGGGTAGTAATTAGCACTTAGCATAAAAACCTAGACAGGGGGCTTCCCTGGTGGCGCAGTGGTTGAGAGTCCGCCTGCCGATGCAGGGGACAAGGGTTTGTGCCCCGGTCCGGGAAGATCCCACATGCCGTGGAGCGGCTGGGCCCGTGAGCCATGGCCGCTGAGCCTGCGCGTCCGGAGCCTGTGCTCCGCAATGGGAGAGGCCACAACAGTGAGAGGCCCGTGTACCGCAAAAAAAAAACCCAAAGAAACCTAGGACAAATGGCTCTAGCACTATTATTTCTTCCACTAAAAAAAGCGGCAGTAACAGCATCATCATAAGAATCACTGTGAATCCAATCTAATTATAAAACAAAATCATTCACAACCTTGGGTATCTTAACAATCTTTAGTGACCAATTACTTGTAAGACACAACAGATTTCAACATATCAACTTGTCAGGGCATCACGAGTACATGGAACCTCATTGATGGTGGTTAAACTGTCACAGCACCACCATATGAAGTTACTAATCACTTTGTATAGTGGCAAATGAACAAATCCCATGGATAGCATGTATAATGTTCTGAGTCTGATATATAATTATGATACAAAATTGCAAAAGATGGCTTGCAGTTATCAAAAATGAAAAACTTTCATTTTGGATAATCACTTGGTGGACAAGTTCAAAATGAAGCATAACCAGAATGAGTTTCAACAAATAAAATTATTTAAGACATCCCTCTGAACTGTGTGCTGTTTTGTATCACATAGTCCTCTAGAAAAAATTCAAAATCTACATGCTCTTATCAGTCAGATTAAAAAAAAAAAAAGGAAAGAAAATTGGAAAGAAACATCAATGAGAAAGAAAAAAGGCTAAACTGTGCAAGTGTAATAACTGCTATCATTTTTCTTTGCCATTACTTTGACAATAAAAGTTTTGTATGGAAGCTCCTGATTTATGGTCCTTTCAGGCAGTCACTGCTGAACAAAGCCACATTGATTTCCCAGGATCCGGAGGTGGGGCAGTTCAAGGCCACGAAAAATTGCAACTCATACTTCTGTTGGCTGAATATCTATGACCCAGACCAAATTTATGAAAGGGGATGCTCTTGGCCTACCCATCTTATCACTGACAAATGGAAACCTTTACCTTGCCATAAGTCACACACCAGTGCACCCTGGACTTCTGACCCATCCTCGCTCTAGTCTTAAGGTTTGTAGACCTTAAGACTCTCTTTGAAGATTATACAACAATAAACTGTATTAATATTTGATACAGACAAACCTTTAACTGCTGGGAACAGTATTATTACAGTAAGAGGACTAATTTAAAGGAATTAGGTAGAAAAGTTCAATGTGTTTCTTCCTGGGTTTTCCTTAGGTTAATGTCATTGATAAAGCAGGATTAAAAATTCCTTTGTAAAATAGTTCCTTTTTTACAAAAGATTATAGGGCAAATATGTACAGAAATAAAGTAAGGACACAGAAAAAAGTAGACCAAAACTTAGTATATATTAATCTATGTATAAAGGTAACGAAGAGAGAGATCAATAAAAGAATAGTAGAAAGGAACTTAATATTTTAATAAGTAACTGAAAAAAAGAAGAAAAGCCTGACACCAAGGAAATGATAAAGAAAGGAATGAAAAATATTGGAGAAAAAAAGAAAAATTGAAGTCTTAACTATACAGGTGAGGTCTATCATTTAAAGGCTTTCTGGAGGAGGAGGCATGAGCTGACTTTTGAGGGAAAAGTAGGCGTTGATAGAGGGACAGCATGTGTGAAGACAGATGTGCCATAGCAACTTATCTGACAAACTGCATGCAAGGGTGAGGTGGGGGTATAAAGGTAGAGAGGAGGCCAGTGTTCAAATCTTCAAGGGCTCCATTTACTAAGGCAGAGTTTACTTTATGCTGAAAGCTCTATGGAACTGCTGGAGTTTAAGCAGAGAAGTAACATGATCAGATATGCATTTTTTTAAAAAGTCATTAAACCAAAGAGAAGGATACATAGGAATGTAGTCAAAGAGGAGAAACAAAGATCAATAATACAAATGAGAAGCGATGAGATCTTGAACTTAAAGGCACTTAAAGAGGAAAAGAAGATAGATTCAAGAGGCATTAAGAGATGGAAACTACAGGACTTGTAGATTGATTGGATGAAGGGGTGAGAGTAGCATTAAGAAGCTACCAACCACATTTTGGGTTTGAGCAACAAGGTAGCTGATTTTGTCATTCTCTGAAATATGGTTTCCAGGAAAATTAAGAGGCCTAGGGGAAAGATGGTGAGTTTAGTTTTGATTAGGGTGGTCAGGGGACAATTCATTGTGAATCGGAAACAGTATAATTCATGATGCAGAGACTCACACAGAACAAAACAGAGAAATTTTTTAGCTAGAGAATTATACTGACATGAATAAGTTTGTTGAGAAGCCTCAAAACTGCAACGTATAAATGAAAAAAATATGCCCCTAACAGTAAAAGTGTCAGTCACTTTTGAGTTTCGTCTAGTCCTTTCTCACTAAGGAATTGGTATTGACCCTCAATCAGTGTGGCTCAGGTAACAGCCGCTCTAAAAGCCTTTCCATGTTGTTCTAGACATACACCATATTGCCCTTGTCCCATGTGGCTAAACTAGCAATGTGACGTAAGCCTATTTCTAAGCCTCGATCTTTGCTTATGGAGTCATGAAGGTCCTTGAATACTGAGTCTCTATCAGCTCCCTTGGATGTCTGCACAGTGATGCTGACTCTTGGATTCTTCTATTGAGACCATTATTATTCTATAGCAGGGACTATGCTCTTTTCCTCTTTTTTAGTAGCTAGTTTCTTCATGATATATTGATTGAAGGGATTTCAAAACCCCAAAGATTATGATTTTCTTCCTTCTAGATTCTCCATTCATAATACTATTATATGCCCCCAAAAGTCACTCATTCAGAGAAGTACTACTGTCTGCTCTCTTCATGCCCAAAATCACATGAATTACACTAAGAATGCACTCTCCTAGGCTGTGGCTGTGTCTCTCCTCTTGACTTCTTCTGACCTAAAGCAGTTAGTGTATGGCTAGCAGGGAAAGCTTCCAAATGCCATCTGTTAGAGTTTTATATATATTGTCCCTATCTCTGCCCCCTCTCAGGTAATGCAGAAGTAAGTCACCAAAATCCAAACAAGGATCACGTTCCCAGTTGCTTGTTTCTCAAACTTATTTAAGATTGTGTAGACACACTGAATCATGCCAATCACAATTAAGAAAGAAGTTTCCCTCCTTTTGATTGCCTAACCAATAAGAAGTGGGAATACCAGAATGCACTTAGTTCCTCCAGAATGGGGAAAGACTGGGTTTGGAGCATCTATTCAATCTTACACCAAAGAAAATATAGTTATGTTAACAGGAAATACACCCTTTCCTAATGACTATTCAATTGGAGAACCTATCCTTTATTTCTGTGGGACTCTAATACCTTCAGAGTCTACATGTAGGGTTAAGTGACCACAGCCTCTTGTGTCAGGTTGCCTGAGCTCAGAGTTTGGCTCATCTATGTATCAGCTGTGTGGCATTGAGCAATTTCCTTACCCCTGCTTTTACTCAGTTTCCTCATCTGTAAATTGGGGATAATAATAGACCCTAAATCATGACATTGACGTGAGGATTAAATGATAGGATATATGTCAAGTGTTTAAAACAGTACCTGGCATAGAGTAGGCACTCAATAAACATTAACTATTAATTTAAAGAAAGGATTTTTAAAGTATTTTTTGTTTTTTGCATTGTTTGGTGTTTTTTTTGTTTTTTAGTTGGTTGGTTGATTGTTTTGTTTTGTTTTTTTTTAGTGAAGATCGGTATCTGATGCTGCCAGAAGGAAATAAGAGAATAGTAAACAACAAGAGCTCTTCACAGATGGACACACACTATGTTTTGCTCCACTGTTCCAGGCAGTGACCCATCAGAATATGTCACTCAGGGAAGAAGAAAGCTCAGTGGTATACTGGCACCAAGAGCACAGCATCTCCCTGAACAACAAGCAGCTGGGCTGGAACAAAGCCAGGGAAGGAATGCAATCTCTTTGGGGAAAAAAAAAAAAATCACAGCACATCTTCCTATTTTGACAGCCCAGGGAAAACAGGCAGCTATACAGAATAAAGCAGCAAGTGCGCTTTGAGATCTTGGGATGAAAAGCATTGGAGAAGCACACCCTATTATTGTACAAAACCCCTACTTACATGTACACCCAGAGCTTTGGCCCTCACCCGAATTGTGCTGTAAAAAGAAGAAGATTTTGACTGTTTTTCTCTGATAGGGCACATAAAACTCTTCCTTTCTTCCTAGATTTGGCTGGTGCTGCCACAGCTGTTACAGAAGAAGTCCCCTGAATAAGAATTTCCCCATTGTAACCTGAATACGTTCACCCTTCTAAGAATGCTGGGTCTGAATCATTTTTAGATTCCTGAAATTTTTATCAACCACAAAGGTAGCAAAATAAAATGTATTCTCTCATTAGTTATTATAACCAAATTATACATAGGGGTTAGAGGTAGAAACCAAGAAAAAAGAGAAAGAAAGGAAAAGAGAGGCCATTGACAGAAAAAGAGAGAGAAGAATACAGAGAACAAGGAAGGAGCATACACCTGCTGGAAATAATAAGAGAAATGTGAGCTAATATCTATGCAGGGGTTCACTTTCTCCCTTCAGACGATAGAAGGTTTATTTAATGAGTCTCTCTCTATCAGCTTGTCAAGAAAAACAGCTGCACTTCTGGGCCTCTGGCTCAGGGAAAGGAACTAAATTGTCAAGTCCCCACAAAGCTTCCTAAGCTAGGTGTCTCAAGTATATTACACAGGGAAGGGAAAAATCCCAAATAACTAGCATCCCCTCCATCCCAGGAGTTGCCACTACCATCTAGTGGCAGCATGTAATATAACCTCCAAGAAGTTATCACGGGAAATCACTAGTGATTCTGACTTTATTTTCCATAGAATTAGAAAGACCTAAATTATCCACGCAGTCACCAGATGTCAATGCTGGGAGGGACATTAGCAAGACCAATGGTCTAGACTGTGGCTGCACAAAAGAATCATATGGAGAGCTTTTTCTTTTTTTTTTTTTTTTTTTTTTTGCCATACGTGGGCCTCTCACTGTTGTGGCCTCTCCCATTGCGGAGCACAGGCTCTGGACGTGCAGGCTCAGAGGCCATGGCTCACAGGCCCAGCCGCTCCGCGGCATGTGGGATCTTCCCAGACCGGGGCACAAACCCGTGTCCCCTGCATCGGCAGGTGGACTCTCAACCACTGCACCACCAGGGAAGCCCTAGAGAGCTTTTTAAAAGTATATATTAGTGTTTGGCTGATGAAAGAAATTAAAGATGATACAAATAGATGGAGAGATATACTACGTTCTTGGATTGGAAGAATCAACATTGTGAAAATGACTATACTACCCAAAGCAATCTACAGATTCAATGCAATCCCTATCAAATTATCAATGGCATTTTTCACAGAATTAGAACAAAAAATTTCACAGTTTGTATTGAAACACAAAAGACCCTGAATAGCCAAAGCAATCCTGAGAAAGAAAAACAGACCTAGAGGAATCAGGCTCCCTGACTTCACACTACACTACAAAGCTACAGTAATCAAGACAGTATGGTACTGGCACAAAAACAGAAAGAGATGAATGGAACAGGATAGAAAGCCCAAAGATAAACCCATGCACATATGGTTCCCTTATTTTTGAAAGAGGAGGCAAGCATATAGCATGGAGAAAAGACAGCCTCTTCAATAAGTGGTGCTGGGAAAACTGGGCAGCTACATGTAAAAGAATGAAACTAGAACACTCCCTAATACCATACACAAAAATAAACTCAAAATGGATTAAAGACCTAAATGTAAAGCCAGACACTATAAACTCTTAGAGGAAAACACAGGCAGAACACTCTATGACATAAATCACAGCAAGATCCTTTGTGACCCGCCTCCTAGAGAAATGGAAATAAAAACAAAAATAAACAAATGGGACCTAATGAAACTTAAAAGCTCTTGTACAGCCAAGGAAACCATAAAAAAGACAAAAAGACAACCCTCAGAATGGGAGAAGATATTTGCAAATAAAGCCACTGACAAAGGATTAAGCTCCAAAATTTACAGGCAGCTCATGCAGCTCAGTATCAAAAAAACAAACAACCCAACCCATAAATGGGCAGAAGACCTAAATAGACATTTCTCCAAAGAAGGTATACAGGTTGCCAACAAACACATGAAAGAATGCTCAACAGCATTAATCATTAGAGAAATGCAAAACAAAACTACAATGAGATATCATCTCACACTAGTCAGAGTGGCCATCATCAAAAAATCTACAAACAATAGATGCTGGAGAGGGTGTGGAGAAAAGGGAACCCTCTTGCACTGTTGGTGGGAATGTAAATTGATACAGCCACTATGGTGAACAGTATGGAGGATCCCTAAAAAACTAAAAACAGAACTACCATACGACCCAGCAATCCCACTACTGGGCATATACCCTGAGAAAACCATAATTCAAAAAGAGTCATGTACCAAAATGTTCATTGCAGCTCTATTTACAATAGCCAGGTCATGGAAGCAACCTACATTTCCATCAACAGATGAATGGTTAAAGAAGATGTGGCACATATATACAATGGAATATCACTCAGCCATAAAAAGAAACGTAATTGAGTTATTTGTAGTGAGGTGGATGGACCTAGAGTCTGTCATACAGAGTGAAGTAAGTCAGAAACAGAAAAACAAATACCGTATGCTGACACATATATATGGAATCTAAGAAAAAAAAATGGTCGTGAAGAACCTAGGGGCAGGACAGGAATAAAGATGCAGACATAGAGAATGGACTTGAGGATACGGGGAGGGGGAAAGGTAAGCTGGGACAAAGTGAGAGAATGGCATGGACATATATACACTACCAAATGTAAAATAGATAGCTAGTGGGAAGCAGCTGCATAGCACAGGGAGATCAGCTCTGTGCTTTGTGTCCACCTAGAGGGGTGGGATAGGGAGGGTGGGAGGGAGACACAAGAGGGAGGAGATATGGGGAGATATATATATATATATATGTATAGCTGACTTACTTTGTTATAAAGCAGAAACTAACACACCTTTGTAAAGCAATTATACTCCAATAAAGATTTGAAAAAAAGATAACCAAGTAAACAAAATAAAAAATAAATAAATTACATAAATTAAATGGGGTGGCCAGGAAAGGTGTTGCTGAGAAGACAAGCCATGGAGTCAAGCATCTATCAGCACAATAGGTTTATTTTTTACTCACATGATGATTGTGATCCATATAGTAATTCAGGGTACATGGTAATTCAGGCTCTTTTCCATCTTGTGGTCCACCTCTCCCCCAGGTCCTCAGTGTTCTTCTCTGCATTTAGCTGCAGAATGTGGAAAGAGAAAGAGTGTTGGGAGGGCACACACTCCTCCACCTGAGGAGACTGGTGCCTCCACATCTAGGTTCACACCCATGATGAGAACCAGTCATACAGCTCTCCCTGGATGCCAATTTGCCAAGTGCTGTGCCAACCAAGAAAGGAAGAATATGCACCTACATGGGCATTAGCAGCTCCTGCCCGCAACCAGTTAGGAAGCTACTGCAGTTACCCAGTGGGAAGATCGTGCTGACTGGGACCAGGGCCATGACAGGTGAGCTGTTGAAAACTGAAAGGATTCTGGATACATCCTGAGTTACAGTTAAGTTTTATGGAGGAGGTGTAGGTGGAGTGCATGAGAATGAGAAGAGTGAAACTTAAAGCCGAGTTAGATGAGCTTCTGATGTTTGGACATTCCTGCCCAGGGGCTCCTTGAGAGGACTCAGTTTGCATGAGTTAACTCCTGTGTGGCTCTTAATTCCCGTGTGGCCAGAGGAGGAGGAATATTTTATTCACAAACACCCAGGGAACAGAGGCAGGAACCACAAAGTTCTTCTGAGAGATGGATGGAGGACTTGTTTCCCCAAACTGCCCTGGAGACAGAGACATACACAGGTTTTTAAATTCTTCAAATAGTAAAATGTGGAGTGGGAAAGTTGAGTATTCTCTCATGTACATCACAGCATCTAAGGGGGCAGCAGATGCCATAGACACTTCTAGTGCATTGGCAGTGCCCTGCTGGGTTGAAATTTTTGGTGAGGAACCTATATAAGACATACTCAAAGAAATATTCGGTATCAGAGACAGGGCATTTTGGTGACAAGGATCTGAAGTTCTGAAAAATAAATGTTTGGTGTTCCCCATCAAATAGCCTGAAAGAAGAAAGAAAGAAAAGAAAGAAAAAGAAAGAAAGAAAGAAAGGAAGGAAGGAAGGAAGGAAGGAAGAAAGAAAGAAAGGAAGGGAGAGAGAGGGAGGGAGGGAGGAAGGAAGGAAGGAAGGAAGAAAGAAAGGAAGGAAGGAAGGAAAGAAGGAGGGAGGGAGGGAGGAAGAAAGAAAGAGGAAAATTAACTTATGGTACCCTATTCCCCCATATACACATGTACACACACACAAACTACACACACACACTCACACATACCTCAGGTAGTAAATTCACTGTTCAGTGACAGAGAGAGGTGTGGCAAATGGAAGAAAATTCAAAGTTGTCCACTAAATACCTTTCTTCATATATTTTGCCTCCATAAGTCTAAGACCATTTTGGGGATAGCGCTAAGAGGAAATACTCCTGAAGAGATCAAATATGCAAGCCAAATATGCAGTCGTGATGGCAAAAGGAGTTTCCTTGGATTAAATGAGATTTCTTCAACTAGAAGGCAGGAAGAAAATCCTGTGTTGCTAGAGAGGCTGTATTTCCCACAAAAAAAAAGCTTGATGATGAAGGATATACAGATCCTATCTTTCTTTAAAATTCTGATATTGTTCATCGTGAATTTTTTGCATTAATTTAGAATTTGTGAATTTTGCATTAAAATATGACTTGTGTGGTAACTGAATTTTGTGGCACCCCCTTAGCCCTAGTCCTGGAGACTTGGTGAAGCACAACACAGAAAGACACAGTGCTCCAAGCGTCCTACACCACTAGACCCCAAGTGCCATCCTAATGGGAGGGTGGACACACAATGGTAACCTCAGAGGGCAGATGACCTACAAATAAAGAGGCACCTCTGATCCCCCAAATTTTGCATTATGTAACAACTTTGAACTATTGGGGGGGTGGTTGAGTAAACCATAAGAAAGATTGAGGTTAATAGCGAACTTGAGGTTAGGAATAAAAAATAGTTTGAGTTCAGTTTCTTGCCCATTTGCGTTCGTAGACTGATATTCACATCCATTATACCAATAATTCTCAACTATGGCTGCACATTAGAATCGCCTGGCGTGTTTTAATACATACCAAAGACAGAGCCCCACCACCAGGGGTTCTGACTTAATTGGTATGTTTTAAAAGCTCCTCACATTATTCTAACATGCGGCCAGGACTGAAAACCTCTGCCTTATGCTATTAAGCATCAATGGTGCCTGCAGTGTACACTCTTGACAGTTGAGCCTAGCAGAGGTCCAGCAGAACGGCGGCTTGCCCCCACTGTCTTCCCCATCTTCCCTCTTACATGGCTTCAAAACAAGTCTCAGTGCATACTGTTGTGAACCATAAAACAAAACCAAGCTCACTACAAAACGTAGGAGAGCTTGAGAACATAATTAAAACAACAAATTTAAAAGAATGCCTTCATCTAAGGCTCACAAAGCGTCAATTCTTTAAAAAACGTGCTTGCACTTATGTGATCATTTCTTTCAAGATGCCAAAGTCATTTTATAGTTAGACAAGTTAGGCAATAAAGAAAACACATTTAGAATAAAATAGCACAAAACTCATTTTAGTTCTTTTTTATGAAGTTAATGTATTGTCAGAGCTTAAATATTTTCTCTGTGCTACATGACAGCAACATACACCACACCACCTTTACCTCTTAAAGCCTAGAGATGAAGCATACCTCTCTACCACGTTGATATGGGCCTGGTTTACGTGAAGCTTAACCCTGGTTTTCAAGGTGCTTATACTCTAATAGACTATTGGTGGTTCAAAATTCAGGATCATGACACCATGATGCCCTGAAAATAGCTTGTAAACCAGGTTACAACCTCAGACAGCTTTATTAACCCATGTGTTCACTCACAGGAATGGAATCATTCCTCTACAAACTACAAATGACTATCACCTCAAATGACAGCACTGCAAATGAGATGTTCAACTAGAAGTATTTGCCTGCCCCTAGGGAAATGTTACTGCCCGGATAAGTAAAACCAAGAGCAAACTGCAAAAGAACTACTTCCTTCTGTTTGCCAAAGTGTGCCTGACTTATGAGTAGGCAAGAGAAATAGTCAAGCAGGAAGCGGCTGAAAGGTATCAGTAACAGCCAAAAGTATCCCTTTACCCACCTCCCCAGGTGTCAAAGAATCCAAAAATCCATCACCGGCACTGGATTCCTTTGGAATAAATAGTGCCTTCTCCCTGTAGACCATATGTAAACATACATACTTAATACGTCCGTGTAAAAGCTAAAGCATTGCCACTGACAATTACGTCTAACTGAATGGTTCATATCACTCAGAAGCACGGAGCACCTGACTTGGAGGAAGATTATGTAGAAAGAACAGTGAATGGGCAGAAAAAAAAAAAACCTTATTACTTTATAATTCGATCTAGGATTCATCTAGCCTATGCTCTTACTGCAATCCTCTGCTAACTCCACTCAGTTCTCCTCCAATGAAGCCACCAGTATGCCCCCTATTTGAAAACTTATTGGGAATCCCTATTTGAACACCATCCCAGAGAAGCAGGTGAAAAAAGATGACTTAGAAACCCAGAGGTTTTTCATTTTGACCCCCAGAGAAGGACGCAGGGATGGAATTCAAAGGATCCGTGAACTTGAATTTCTTAAATTAAATGACATCACTTATTTTCGCTAACATCTAACTGAAATTTACTGTTTCATTCAAATATAAATGCAGGTACCAAACCACCGTAGTAACAGCAGTACATGTCACTTTGTTATAGATAGAATATACTGATATTTCTATTCCTTGTTACAGTCTTTACAGATATACTGAAATACTGTATATGTCACTACCTTGGATTTATGATGATTACTAGGCCAGCCATTAAATTCTGTTACTTAATGCATAAGAAGCACACATATTACTCTATGACAATTTTAAAATTATTTTGATAACTATTTCAGTGTGATGTGTTTTCCTTGAAGCCTTTGTATTTTATATTGTGCATTTCAAAATTATTCTGAGGAGTGACAAGCTTCACCAGACTGCCAAAGCAGTCACAACACAAAAAAATTTAAGAACCCCTGAAATAAACCTCTCTTTTCATTGTAATTAGACTTCTGTGTACTCTTACCATGTATCCCAAGTGTGTAATCCTGAAATTCGTATCAGCAAGGCAGACAAGAAACAAAATATACTCTACTAGATTCTTTGCTACCCTCTGGGCTAGCCCTCTTGGCTTCATGGTGGGGTAAGGAAGGCAGATAACCTCTATGCTCCATTCCAAATATCACATTAAAGTTATCTTTTGCAGATAACCAAACTTCGACGATATGAAGTGCTCTTCCTTGCATTTCTTATAAAAGAAAAGAAATTGTCCACTACCCATTCATGGTAGTTAACCTATTTCTGAGTTCTATAGTGACTTGCTAGAGGACTACATCAATTAATTTAACCTTTTGGAACTTCTACTTCTCTATGTGTAAAAAGCAAAAAGCTGTAGGTCATCAAACTATATGACTATGTCTAAAGGTTCTCTAGCCATCAAATGCTGCTATGGCTTATAACATATTTTGAGAATTCCAGATGATGAATGTTATACAATCATAACATGCTATAGCACAGAAAAAGAATTCTGGAAGGATAGTGAAGCCTAACTCTCGTCAATTGGCATGTTGGGTTGGCTTCAACCTAAATTTGTAGCAGTCAACTTTCTTGGCTTCAGTCCTACCACAAGGTTCTTCATTACCAGCAACTCCTGATACCACAGTGTTGGCTGCTGCCAATGGCTCCGTTGCACTGTCACCAGCTCTGCTACTACCACCGCTAAATCTCCACTGAAGCCCCTGCTAAGTTAAGGAGGAAGAACTGAGTGGAATGACATGACTATTCCTCAGGTTAATAGGCTTGAGGGAAGGCCCGGTCCTCCAACAGGAAAAGGCGCCCCCTGCAGAAGATTCCTCTTAGGAGGGAGCCATCCACAACTCCCCAGGGCTGTTAGATCTGCTAGAGGTGATCCCACATCTCTCTTTATGAGGGAATTGGTGGATACCTGGTGCCTTAATGGTGGTGGCGAGATGGTAACTGCCTACTGTCACAGGACACTCAGAACACCAAGGGGAACTAAATAAACCCACAGATATCAAATGCACACTTGTACAACCGATGCAATTCAAATACATCTAACATTTAAATCATTCCTGCAGGAACTCTACACAGGCAGTAATTACATCATCCGAAGAAACAAAACACTCTCTTATAACCAATTAAACTCATTCAAGTCAACTATTCAAACAGTTGCTGCCAATACACAGTTTAAACCTTCACATCAAAAGAATTTGCTTATAAACCAACTAATCGCCTCTAGAAATAGCTCTCCGGAAGCACTGTAAGATGTACCAGTCCAGAGCATCACAGCCCTCAAGCGGGGTTTCCAACTTTGCCCCGCAATATTCTGCATCTTATAGATGAGCAATCCAGCAACCAAGGAGTTTGACGGGACTCCTCTGAGACCACAGACTCTTGAGGTAGAAACATAACTGGAATCTCAAGTTGGGCTCTGTGGATTATATTGCTATTTCAGACACACAGGAAAAAATATAAACTGAGCTTTTTAAGAATTACATTAACAGACCAAGAAGTTCACTGTGTACACATGTATTGTGTGGCCCGCGTTTTAGATGACAGTTTGATGGTACAAGAATTGGACTAACCCACTTTTAATTTTCCAAGAAATCCAGCTTTTGTTGATTATAGCCATGGCTCACCACTGAAAGAAGAGAGCCTTTCTTCTCACTTTTGATATACCCTGTCACCATTAATTAGGCCAATAAATGCCCTAATCCCCACTACCTTCCACAAGTACTCTGAAATCCTATCTCCGCAGACACAGTGGGCCTAACTCCACAAGCAGAAGAGGAGTTCAAGCTGCAGTGGCAAATTCAGATATTAACATGCATCATTTAAAATTTTTCAATTCTGCAATAAAAATGCTATTGTACAAGCACTTAGGACATAATTCTTCATTTACGTATTAAAATTGTATGCATATATTAGCTGCAAGATTATTTTTTACAACCAATGCTAAGACTGATCTACCAAAGTCACATAAACCCATATAGAGAAACCCATCATGGCTGCTCAGGAAAGGAAAGAAGGGTTTATGCACAATTATAATCTATACTGGGGACAGTTTGTGGGTCAGAAGTCAGTCTATATATATCTCTGAGAATATTACTGCTAGCAACAAGGCTCCAGTTCTAAGAGATTTCCTAAATGCTATTCAGAGGAGCAGAACAATGCTGATAACACTGTTATGTGCTGATAACACAGTTATGTGCTGATAACACGACCCAGAGAATGCTGATAACAGATGAACCACTAACTGAAGCAAGCCTACATATAAAGTTAAACTTTCTTTCTCTCTTTCTCTTTCTTCTTCCTTTCTTGCTATCTTCCTTCCTCCCTTCCCTCTTTCCTTCCTTCCTCTCTTTCACTCTTAGGATAGTATAAGGAAAAGAAAGTACGACCAAGGTTCTGTGATTGGTTTATGGCTCTGTCTCGCCATTTTATGATGTTTGACTTAAGCTAGATTTCCATATCTTTGATTGTTCCTTATCTAATATTTATTTACTCGCTCCTATGACCTCCACATTGGAAATATCAAAGCGCTAGCAAATAAGTATGCCAGGGAAGGGAAGTTTCTCTCCTGCTCACACATGAAGTGGAGCAGCCTTCTTTCTGGGTCGCTCCACTGGTGTGGAGTCCATGTGCAGGGAGGAAAGTGTTCATTCCTGAGATATGCCGGGAGTGAACCAGTGCCAACACACACCCACCTATACTGCACCCAGCAAGAGATGTACTCTGTCTTCTGAAAGTTCTGTAGCCAGAAATTCAAAGCAAAGTCAACAGCAGTTGAATACCTCACCCCTCAAGTCAAACCAACCCTGGGTGCAAAGAGGGAAAGGAGGACCCCTTTCCCTTTAAATCCTGGAATAAATATTCTTCAGTCCTAAAAGGTAAATCAAACTAAAGATTTTCTTCCAGGGCTGCTTGCACGGATCCAGGCCTCCTCCAAACTTCCCCATCATTCTATAAATTTGCAGTCTAGACCACACAATTTGTCAAATGTTAAAATAATATGTTTCTTACCAAGCTCTCTAATGAACAAATAGCAATATTTCTTAATAATCTGCTGCATCTTTAATTTACTAGATTTGTATGAAACTAAGGATTAGAGGGATATACGTGAAAAGTGTGAACCTGCAGTCCACTAAGATTTCTTCTAGATTTGCTAGGAAAATCTCAGTAAACGTACTTGGGCAAATGTTTTCACCTTTTTTTTTCTATAGAACATAAAAAAAAATTAAACGTTCCATGATTTTTCTGGCTATTAATTGCAATTATAAATAAAAAAGTAAAAGGGATGAGGGAGTGGGAAAGGGGATGTAGGCACAGTTGTAAACACGAGTTTTAACTCCCAATTCCCAAAGGAAACTTTACTTTCCCAAGAAGAGATCTTTCAGTTATTGTCCAAAAGGTGGGTAGAATTTGTACAGTCACTAATAGATCCGTTGGTTTATTTCTGCTCACAATGCACCCTTAATCTCTGAGGGCAATAGTACCTATACACCCAAAACAATCACTACCACAGCAGGGCAGCAGGAGTGGACAGAAGGAACAGGCAGCATGTTAATAATGAGACTTAGAAAAAGCACAGTTTGTCAAGCCCTGGAAAAGAAATGTGGTCATGAGCAATTCAGCCTGCAATCAGAGGCAGGGTTTTTCTGAATGAGGATGATGGGCCCAGATATATGCTGTCATCCTTCCTCACTTTTCAAATAGAAAGGATGTTTTTGCTTCCACTATGGCACTGGAGCCATTATAATAACTCTTTGTATTGAAAATTAGTTCGTCTCCCATCTAAACCAGAGGAGGTGTGTCTTTTCCTCCAACACGAAAGGAAAGGTTCTACCTGTGATCTAACAAACAGTATGATTTAGCCCCAATTTTTTCTTTTCTTTTTCTTTCTTCTCTTTCAACCTTGGAGAATAGCCAACTTGTGCAGCCAAAAAAGAATAATGCAAGCAAGCCAAAGTAAAAGGTTGTCAAGCAAATCAGATATTTAACAAAGAAAGAAAAAGGCCATTTCAATGTAGATTCACTTAGTTTCAAGTCCAAAGGTTTCCCACAGGTCCCCTGTATGGACCTATGAGTTATACTGAGTGAGTTTCAGTTGCTCCTTTTTTTTTTTAAAGAACTAGGACATATCCCTATGGTCCCTGACACAGGCACGAAAACTGATTTAATGGCCTAATTCCATTCTCAAAATTTGAAACTCCAGTATTGCATTGGTGCCTTCTGGGCATTTTCCTGACATTTCACTGGTGCTAAACTGTTCTCTATTTGGCTTTTTACAAATTGATATGTATGGCTGGGAACACAGACATGTGTAAAGGTAAATTTACTCACCAAACACTTGAATGAGGAAATACAAACTGTGGGGAAAAGAAAACAAAAAAAGAGAAATCAGACTTTGCTTTTAAAAAGGGGGTGGGAAGGTGGGGTGGTGCATCTCAATGTCCTAAACAACACCTAAGATAAACATAAAGACACCAAGTCATTCAAAGAATGCCAGTGCCAAGAGGTGGCTTGGAGGAACATTAATATAATTTCCATCAACTTCCTCATCGTTCATTCCTTCATACACACAATAGACTCTTCTTCTTTCTTAGGTAAAGTTTTTTGCAAATGCAGGTTCAGACAACCCCGTTCTGTGTTCCACCCCATGAGACAGCTACCTGAGCCACTCCCACGTACAAATTATGGAGCTGCCACAAAATTCCAATGACTCAGATTGAATCTGTTGTATATTAGGGTCCATGCATGATTTGTACAGCTAGTTTTAAGACACAAGAATGCATATCCCTCTGCTGAATATCTAAATGGCTAAGGTCAGAAAGGTGACAACAGGCTAGCAGGAAGGAGGTTTGGAGGTGGAGGTACTACACCTAGAGCCACATGAAAGACAAGCGGAGTGGCCTGTGGTTCAGTAGGTCCTTCTGAGAAAGTAACGTACAGCTTCTTTAAGGAAAAAAGAGGGTAGAAGAAGGTTATGTATATTCTTGAGTTAGACTTGATTTCCAGAAATTTTAACTAGGGACAAACAAAGATGTGCTTCAGTGTACATTTTTGTGTGTGTATAGGGTAGGATTCAGTTAGAGAGTAAGGATTTAAAGCAAGCAAAAACAGTCACAGGCCCTGCTTTAGGTGTGGTTCCTGGAAACTGACTCAGAGAGAAACTTGCATGTAAGAGGTTATTGTAGAGTATCCTTTGGAATAAGAGCTGTGAAGAAGAGAGAACGCAGATTGCAGACGGAGCAGCTGACCCATAATGTAGTCAGAATAGAAGCCCTCGCCCATCCCATGGGGAGCTCTGGATCTAAGATGTCCCTTCAGAGTCATCCCAGAATGAAGCAAGGGTTCTGGGCACTTATACTCCCCCAAATAACCAGTCATTAGATGCTCTTCAAAGACAGTGTTAAGAAAATGAGAAGACAAGACACAGCCTGAGATAAAACATTTGCAAATCACACATCTGATAAAGGACTTGTGTACAGAATATATAAAGAACTCTCAAAACTACTAAGAAAATAAACACCCTAATAAAAAGAGGGGCAAAGGAACTGAACAGACACATCACCAAAATAGACATATGGTTTGCAAGTAAGCATATGAAATGATGTTTAACAGGTGCTAGTAACTGGAAGAATGAAAACTAAAAGTATAATGACATACTACTGCAAATCCACTAGGACGGCTAAAATTAAAGGACTGAACACACCGTGTGTCAATGAATATATGGAGGAACTGGAACTCTCATACACTGATGGTGGGAATGAGAAATGGTACAGCCACTTCGGTGAACAGTTCATTCATTTCTTAACGTCACACATACACTCTCCGTACTACCCAGCCATTCCATTCTTAGGTTTTTACCCAAGAGAAGCAAAAGCGTATACCCTTACAAAGGCTTGTACATGCTTCTAGCACTTTTATTTGTAAATAGACAATAACTGGAGATAACCCAAATGTTCATGAAGAGGTGAATGAAGAAGCAAATTGTGGTATATCCACAGAATAGAATAAAACTGAACAATAAAAAGGATATTGATATATTCAATATGGATAAATGTCAAAATAATTATGCCAGGTGAAAAGGAGGCAGAATACATACCATATAATTTCATATATATATAATCTAGAAATGAAATCATTCTAGTACAGAATGATCACTTCTGCTCACTTTTATTTAGCTCACTGCTACACTTCCTTCTAGACTCGTCTCAGGTGTCACCTGTGAGGAAACCTTCCAGGCGCCCCCAGGTCGGGTTACGTGCTCCTGCTATGATTTCCCAGTTTCCTGCACATCTTATAGCATAACTTTTATGTAGGTTGTACTCATCTATTTACTTGTTCATCTTCTTACTAGACTGAGATTCTTTAGATCAAAGACCACATCTTTTAGCTTTGTATTCCCAAAACCTAGAACACAATAGACGTTCCACAAACATCTACTTGAAATACCTATTTGAAAAGTAAAAGGATGAATAATGAACAAAAGAACCAACAAATGAATCAGAGAGTATAATTTGGAGGCATGTTAGAGGCCCAGCCCTTAGATATCCAGGCAGGGCCAAACTTGTGTATAAACCAAATATATGGAAACAGATAATAGGTGATTTTTACAGGCAAGTGTAAAATTTTACCTCCCACCACATACATCTGCATCAGGTTATTTGAACTCTAAATATTCAGAGTGAGAGAAACACAGATTTGGAGCAGGAAGAATAAATAGGAATTTATAAGGAATGGTGGGGGTTATGAGAGGGTCTGAGTAACTGACAGGCAGCACTGGGGCCCTAATGTCAGCAGGGGGCAGGGACGGAAGCACTGAGGGCTGGGGCTGGGTTGAAGGAGAAGGATAATGTGTGAGCATGCTGGCTCTCCAGTTGGAAGGTCTAGGGCCACCTTGGAAAAGTGTCTTAACTTTGGAAGTCTTGGTTTCCTTACCTGCAAAAGCAGGATGTTAATAGTAGTGACTACTCGCAAGACTGTTCCGAGTATCGAAGCAAATATCTCAAGTAAACTTCCCAGCACATGCTAAAGGCCCTGTATACAGTAGATGTTGTTATTAGGAAGGGGCAGTGGACCAATCTTTCCTTCTTGGCCTTTTTGTAGCCCCGTCAACAACACCAAATGCTCTGGCAGGTTTATGAGTGACAGCAACCTCCTGGTCCCCTCAGCACTATCTGCCTGGTTCCCAGCTTGATGATTTGGGGCTTTATTAAAGAAAAACAGTAAAATAAATAAATAAAAGGAAACTAAAGGTAAAAAAAATGGGCAGAGGTGCAAAACAGACATTTTTTCAAAGAAGTCATCAAGATGGACAACCGATGCATGAAAAGATTCTCAACATCACTAATTACAAATGATTATAAATAATCACTAATTATAAATGAGATTCCATTTTCCAGTATATTTTCTTGCTAGTTTGTATATTTTGTATATTTCCTTGCTAGTTTGTAGATATAAAGGAAAACTCCCATTTCTTTCTTCATATTTTTCTTTCCCTCACCAGTCAGCTCATAAAATCTCATTAAAATTTTGTCACTTTTATGCAGGAATCTTTTTCCCTTACTTTTCTTGAGAATTTTTGCTGGAAAAACAAAACAGAAACAACTATTCAACCAGCCAATTAGAAAATAAAAACAAACGTTAAAAAACAGAAAAAATAAAAATAAATTTGGGTGCCCTCCATGCACAGGTACAAACTGATCCTCTAACCATCAGCTTCTTACAATCCAATAAAATCCATGGGATTGACACTTAGGCTGGAAAAGGCTCTGCTGACTCTGCAGACCCCAGAAAGAAGTTTGGAAGTTGCCAATTGTCAGTTGGTCTCTTTAGACCTCTTGCGAATGATACCTTTGGAAAGTCAAGAGATGGACTGAAAATCTTAAGGGAACTCTCCACTTGTTACACGTTGACTTGTGTCCTTCACAAAACTCATATGTAGAAGTCTTAACTCTCAGTACCTCAGAATATGAGATTGCTGTATTTGGAAACATTTGTTGTTGTGGATATAATTAATTACGATCAGGTCATACTGGAATAGGGTGGGCCCCTAATCCAATATGACTAGTGTCATTTAGCAAAGGAAAAATTTGGACACAGAGGCATGCCAGGGAGATGCCATGTGAAGACTGGAATTATGCTGCCACAAGCCAAGGAACTACCAGAAGCCAGGAAAAACCTGGAACAGACCCTTCCCTAGAGCCTTCAGAGGGAGCATGGTCCTGCAAACAACTTAAGCTCAGACTGCCAGCCTATATAACTGTGAGACAATACATTTCTGTTGTTTAAGTCATTCAGTTTGTGGAACTTTATTATGGGATACCTAGATCACGAATATTCCATTTTTCTTATTTTAAAGTATCAGTTTCTTATTTCCCCTATCCTCAACCTTTCCATTACTTACGGCAGCAAAATTGCCTGAATCTTACAGGCACATACATAAGATTTATTTCTTCATTATATTTTCAAAGAGAATCTTTAACTCTATGGGATCTTCCTAACATTACTCCTTCACTGGCCATTTCATTTGTTTCCCTTTTATATCCCAGGCTCTTATGGATTTGAGGATCATGAAATAGCACCATGAGGGCAGGTAGGATGTGCTGTCACAACAGAGCTAATTATCATCTCTTCATCACTAAACTATCAATGAGAACAGGGCAGAGGGGATTTCTGCAGTCTAGACTGGAACTCACAATGGACAGAAATGACCTTGCCACTCATGAAGGCAATGGCCCAAGATGAAAGTATCCCAGGCAAGGCTCAGCCTTCCCAGTGATCTGAGGGACCCACTAGGTGTTTTGTCTTTCTTACCCAAAGATCCAAAGCACACAGTCCCTCGCAGGGGATGGTTAGAAGGTTTACTCACTTATTTTCCACATCGTGGATCGTGTCAGGCAAAGGCAGATTTCTGGTTTCAGGTAGCAAAAGGAGAACAGGACCGGCAATGATGAGAAAACCTCCATAGGTGATCCAGGGCAAGGTGGGTAGATATACCACTAGGGTCATCAAGAGTGGAGCCAGTGTTGCCCCACACCTACTAGCCATCATATCTAATCTTGAAGCTTTTGCCCTGAGGGGTAAACAATAATACATAACAATTCAGTAAAAATCCAAACATGTAACTTATGATCTAATGTTTTGATGTGATTATGGAAGACATAAAACACAACTATTAAATAGATGGGTTTGATGAAAAGAATTAAAAATTTAAAGCAATTAAAAAAATAATAAAGAGCTCTTAGATAGCCCCATGATGAAAAGGTGTAAAATGCACCCTGCCTGAAGAAACTCAAGCTCAAGTTTCAAAAAGACTTGTCCTGACCAGTTGTTCTCCACCTTGCTCAAAAGATGTTTAAACTTCTGTTTGAGAGACATGTAGGTTAGATCTAAGACAGAACTCCTGGAAATATAAGGATGTTAAAAACCCTAATTGGCTGTCAAAAGAAGTTATGAATGCTCCTTTTCTGGAAGGATCTATGGTGAAACAGTTGCCTGTAAGTGCAGGCTGTATTAGCTTAGAGTGAACAGACATTTCTTTTTCCTTTCTCTTCTTTTTTTCTGGGGGGTGGGGGTTGTTTTCTGGTTTTTAACAGTAGTCCCAGGAAATATTTAAGGGCTATGATGCATCACATATAAATTGGAGAGTATGATACTTCACAAAAGTTCAGTCTACTTGTTACCATTTAGCACCATCATTTTTATATTCTCTCCCTCTCTCTTTCTCTCTCTCCAGCATTTTTCAAATTTTAGTCTGCAAGAGAATCCTACGGAGAACTTTTTTTAAAAACGCAGATTCAACCCCAAACTCCTGAATCAAGATCTCTGGCAGTGAAGTTAGAAAATCTGTATTTTTAATAAGTTCCAAGGTGACACAATACATTGATTGCTCTAGAACTTGCAATTACCTGGGGGGAAAGTTCTGTATAACTCCTTAGACTCCAAGTCCTGTCTCTCAGGGTTAAGGAAATCAGCCTGAGAATTTGCTCCTGGCTCTCTCAGCCGCCTCCAAGAGCAGCTCTGGATCCAGGCTTTGAGGTTCAACCCAGAGGATGATGGCAAAGGAGCCAGCTCCTCCTTGGGTCTGCAGGCCCTCTCCTCTGTACCAAAGCCACTGGATGACCAGTAATGTGGTCAGTTCCAGATAATCTCATGTGGCAGTAGCAGAGTGAACCAGCTGAATTCTTGAAGTTTCCTTCTAAGTCTGTAAGTTGCATGGCAAAGTTCATATTGCCCTGAAGTAGCAGTTCCTCCCACATTTTGTGTTTGTTTTCTTTTTTTTTAAACATCTTCATTAGAGTATAATTGCTTTCCAATGGTGTGTTAGTTTCTGCTGTACAATGAAGTGAATCAGCTACATGTATACAAATATCCCCTCGCTCTTGGACCTCCCTCCTCCTCCCATCCTCCCCGCCCACCCATCTAGGTCATCACAGAGCACCAAGCTGAGCTCCCTGTGCTATCCAGCAGGTTCCCACTAGCTATCCATTTTACACATGGTAGTGTATTTATGTCAAACCTAATCTCCCAATTCATCCCGCCCTCCCCTTCCCCCGCCTGTGTCCACACGGTCCGTTCTCTATGTCTGTGTTTCTATTCCTGCCCTGCAAATAGGTGCATCTGTACCATTTTTCTAGATTCTACATATATGCGTTAATATACGATATCTTTCTCTTTCTGACTTACTTCACTCTGTATGACAGACTCTAGGTTATAAACTAATATACTCACGTAGTTACTCCCCGATCCATTTGAACTCTCTCCTCTTATGGCAAATAGAAAGGAAAAACAAAGTACAAATAACGTGGCTACCAGGCAAGTCAGGAAATTTTAAAGTTTCTCTTTTAATGATTGAAAAATACCTGTTGTGAGGCCATTCTGAAGCTTAAAAGAAGGACTATATGGGCCAGAATGTCTCTCTGTTGGTTACTTCCCCCTACCAGGAAATAGGACTGCCAGATATGCCAAAAGAACACCTTGAAATGGGAAAACATTTTGCAAGGCTTTGATAATAAATCATCTCATTCCATGGGTGGGTTCTGTATGGTTGAGTGGTGAAGGAAGCAAATGTAATCCGCCTGATTAATGATTCATTGTCGTGAGAAGGTTGCTCTGCTTAGGTACACTTTCCATTGCAACCTTCATTATGCATCTAAAGCATATAGAGAAATGGGGAGCTGCATAATTTTAACAACTAGTACAGGTACATATGTTCAGCAACAAAGGGCGAAGCCTCTGTTTTATTTTGCTGGTAAAGACATAGACTAACACTGTTGATCAAGATCCCTTCTCAAATGTTAAGTGTAGAGAGGAAAAGACAGTTTAAATGTTTGTACACTTTTTACCAACTTTCTGTACTCACAGTCCTTAATATCCCAAGAAAACCCCAGTGCACCTGTCTCACATAATAGAGGCTCTCACCCAGCAGGTACATTTAGAGAAAGGAATCTGTCAGCATACTAATAACAGTCCTGACAAGGGAGGGAGGAAATGTTATCAGTACCTTAGGAAATACTCTCTCTGGGAAATTAAAACCGTACCATAGTGCATGTGGTGTACATCTGTTTAGGTTCTTGTTTCCTCCACTGGCAATAGCTCCTGTCAATCCATGAATTCTGTACTGTAAATGAAATAGAAAATTGCTTCAATATTACACAGCCCCAGATGGATGTTAAAACAATAGCGTGGCGATATTAAACTCAAACTTAGATAATGCTTGCTTTATACTTCTTTGAGCTGAAACGGAAATAGGGTACTCTCCACAAAGATGTAATACTTAAGAGAAAAGTGAAAAAAAGTCATAGCCATATGCCTGATTTTGTGCATGCATTTCATTTTCTTTTGTTTTGAGAGAGGAGAATTTTCTAGAAAAAAGAAAGAATATGGAGTCTTACAATCTATCTTCTACCATAAGTCAATGACCCAGAAAGTTCAAGGGAATATGCAGAAGGAAACAGAGATGATGTGGTTGCTAGGAGGTCAGAGGAAAAGGGAACACCACAGAAATTTAAGCATGTTGCCCCTTTGATGGGAGACACAGTATCAGTTACTAGAGCTTCCACTCTGCATTAGAGACCAGTAACTGTCCACCACGGTGAGTCTTCCCTTTCTTTCATTATAGCTGGGCACTTCATTCCACAGCCTCCCAGGCAGCTGGAGGTGGCCACGTGCTGGATTCTTACCAATGGAATAATGTGGGAAGTGATGGATTCCACTTCCTGCTCTGAGGTTGAAGGCATCAGATGTGTACTTCTCTGTATTTTCCTGACCTTCCCACAAGCTGGAAGAAACATGCCTAGGACCAGCATGGATCTTGCAGACGAGGATAGTGCACTCTGGAGGGAAAAACAACAAGATGGAAGTAACCTGTGATCATAAATGGCTGCATGGAGCAAAGTTATGTTTGAGTAAGAGAAAAATAAATTTCTATTTATGTCAGTGATTGTGTTTTTGAGCCTCTTTATAACTGTAACTTAGTCTTCATCCTAATACACATTATAGCATTTTGAAATTAAGGTCTTAGAAGAGAACTAAGGAGCTTACAGATGGTACATGTTTTCTCAGTTTAATATAAACCTTCCCAGATTTCTAGAGGTATTCTTTTTTAAAGGCAATAATACAATGACTGTTTCCTAGGAGTTCACACAAAACAGATTCACAAATTAAGAGAAAGAACATTAGAATGCTTTTCAAAAAGATTCTAAATTTATCAAAAGTGTAATGGTCCTTGAAACATAATCAACAATCAAACCTATGTTAGCCACAAATGTGTGCAGACACCACAGCCATACATGAAAACATAAGCACTATTATGGGCTGCACTGTGTCCCCGAAAATTCATTTGTTGAAACCCAACTCCCAGTACCTCAGCACATGGCTAAATTTGAAGATGTAGGTTTTTCAAGGAGCTAATTACAGTGAAATGAGGTCAGTAGGGTAGGCCCTAATCCAATATGACTGGTGTCCTCATAAGAAGAGATTAGGTAGCAGACACATACAAAGAGAAGACCGTGTTAGGACACAGAAGAAGACAACCACGTGCAAGCAAAGGAGAGAGGCTTCAGAAGAGATCAAGACTGCCGGCACCTTATCTTGGATTTCCAACCTCAGAATTGTGAGACAATAATTTCTGTTGTTTAAGCCACCCAATCTGGTGGTACTTTGTTATGTCTGCCCTAGAAGGCTAATACAAGTATGTCAGTGTCAATCACTTTTCTTCTGAGTCAGAACCAAGGAGAAATTCTTTGGGTTGCTTCTAAAACAAAACAAAACAAAATGAACGAAAGAAATGAATTTTATATGATTTCCAGTCTTTCAAATCTTTGGGTTTTTCTGATTAACAAACAGAGGACTTGTCATGCTTTGACCATATCTGAACTTTCAAAACAACTCTATACCCTTCCAAAATAAGTGTGGATCCATGCCTTATACTATATTCATAAGCGAACTCCAGACAAAGACCTAAACATAAAAAGTAAAAAGCTAATAAAACAAAATGTAAGTCATCTTTGCAGCCTAGGAATGTATAAAGACTTTTTGAACATGAAGCTAAATCCATAAATTGCAATGTTAAAATTGGATGGGTTTTCCTTCATCAAAATGAAGAATTGTGGTTCAACGAGGGTTACCTTAGAAAAAGTTAACAGATGAGAAGATATGTACAACATCTAAAGCCAAAGGAGATTGATAGCTAGAATATCCTCTCCCTCCAAAAAAACAAAAACAAAATGAAAAACTGCTACAAATCAACAAGAAAATAATACAATCCCAAAAGAAAAATGGGTAAAAGATAATAGTAGGTAAATCTTAGGGAAAGGTCAGATGTCTAATGAGTATATGAAGAAAAACTCAACACTATTAGCTACAAAAATACTTAAAGTTTAACAATCAATGAGATTCCATGTTGTCCATTAGAATTGCAAAAAATAGAACACTAGATAATATCAAGCATTGGAGAGGACATGGGAATGACAGAAACTATTAGGTACTATTGGAGAGAATATACACTTGTCTAGTAGTTCTGGAAAGCAATCTAACAGTACTGGGGAAATTAAGTATGAGGATGTTCTGTGATCCAGCAATCTACTTCTGGTATATATCTCAGATACAGTCACATCCAGATCCTTCTTAGAACATGTACTTGGATATTCCTGACTGTATTATTTGTGATGTGGAAGTTAGAAACAATGCCCATCCTTGGGGGAAAGGATAAGTAAAATGAGGTGGAGACATACTATGCAAATATTAAGTATGCAATTATCTAAAACAACCAAGTGTACATAGAGCAACACAAATAGATATAAAACACAAGTTATTTATAGCACTACTCCACTTATTAAAAATGCATACCCGGGCTTCCCTGGTGGCACAGTGGTTGAGAGTCCGCCTGCCGATGCAGAGGACACGGGTTCGTGCCCCGGTCCGGGAGGATCCCGCATGCCGCCGAGCGGCTGGGCCCGTGAGCCGTGGCCACTGGGCCTGCGCGTCCGGAGCCTGTGCTCCGCGGCCGGAGAGGCCACAGCAGTGAGAGGCCCGCGTATCGCAAAAAAAAAAGCATACCTACACAACCCATGACATATTTTCCAAAGATTATGTAAACCATACATACTGTGGTGTTTGCCTCCTGGAGGAGAGGAATGGGTGGGAAATGGGAATTAAGGGAAAAATTGAGATAGAATATGGTCTTCCACGTATCTCAGTGGTTCACAACCAGAGTCAATTTTGTCCCTCTGTCCTCCCAGGGATATTTGGTATTTGGCAATGTATGGAAACATTTTTAGTTGTCACCACTTAGGGGGGCAAGGTGCTACTGGCATCTAGTGGGCAGGAGCCAGGGATGCTGCTAAACACACACAGGACAGCTTCCACAACAAAAAAGCATCCCTTCCAGTATCACTCTGATTTTAATTGCTCAAAGATTGTGAATAGGATAAACTGATAGTAAGCCTTTAATAATTAAAGAAAAATAATTAAAAATGCCTCTCACTCCTTATCCTTTTCTCTCTTATGAGTTTCTCCTCCATATACCCATCTATTAAAATAGGAAGGGTATCCAACTTAAGATGCACTGAGGGCTTCCACTAAACCTTCATGAATTTGGTGAAGGAGCTAAAAAGTATCCTAAGAGGGCAGCAGTTCAAAAGAACAAATTGAGCCAGAGCAGGGTCAGAAGTAGACTTCGGGATGGCAGTCACAGAGGGACAAGCTTGGGCCAAGGTGGGGGTGGGGTAGGGATTGAGCTTCAACAAGAGGTTTGGGGCTAGGGTCCTTCCTTGAAACAAGAGAGAAGGAAAGAAAAGAGAACGTGACTCTTTCTGACCATTTAACAGAACTTCAAAATTCTGTGAGCAACAGAATGGGCCTAATGTGTACCAGGTGGGATTTAAATGTAAATGAAAGCAAAATTTTTCAAATACTAGAGACTGTTAAACATTGAAATTGATTGCTTTGGTTATCCTGCTCTATTGGACATTGTTATCTTTTTAAAGGGCTTGGGTATACAGTATTACCATCTAATTTAGACTAAGGAGGAGCTTAAAGTTCTTAAGAGCTGTGATTTGTGTTTTCATGTTATTTTCCTTAAAGTTTTGACAATTGCTATTTGATACCTTGCCCTTGGCCACTCACATCCACCGAGAGCCTTTGAGGTTAAATTATCATGAATTATCTTCAAAGATTTTTGTCACTATTGTTGCTAATGGTAGTGATGGTGTTTTGTTTCGTTTGTTTTTTAAGAAATGAAAGAAAAAGTTTGACAAGTCTCTGGAGAAATATAATCCTCCCCAATTTTATTCAGTTCTAGCGGTAGGACTATGAATATATTCAGATCTCAAAGCAGTCATTTTATCTCCTCCAGATTAAAAAAAAAAATTTAATTGAATTCTTATGAATCATCTGGACTAATATTAGTTTACTTAACTGTTTTAAAAAAATTTTAAAGAGAAGAAAGGTAGGAAATATTGGGTACAGCTGCACATTATTCTAACATATGTCCCCACTCCAGCCCTCCAAGAATTACATCACCCTGTATCATCCTTTGGAAACCACACTTCTGTCTCTTTAACAAGTGAAAATGAGAAGGGGGCGGGCCTCCGGAGTGGCGAAGGCTCTGATTGGTCCAGCTGGCAGGAAGTGGGCCGTGAAAGCGTCCCTTCTATTTTTGTCCGGAGGCTGCGGGGTGAGTGGCCCGAGACCGTGCAGGGCTTAGGGACCCTGGGCTGGTAGTTACTTTGAATCTCGAGAGTGCGAACGTGGGGTGCGTAACGGGTCGCATTCTTCGCTGTGGGTTCGGGGCCCTGGCAGCCTTCTTGCGGAGGTGCCACGCCCTAGCGGCTGGGCCGCGGTGGGCCCGGGGTCCGCTCGGACCGCCAGGACCAAGCAGTGGTCCGGGAACTGGAAGGAAGGTGTTCCCGGGGCGCTGGCCGCCGCCTTTGCAACTCGGCCGAGGCCCGTATTTCAACGTAGATTTTCTTTTTCCCCTGTTCTGCAGGCTCGTTTCTGGCATCATGGCGCAAAGGGCCTTCCCGAATCCTTATGCCGATTATAACAAATCCCTGGCTGAAGGCTACTTTGATTCTGCTGGGAGGGTGAGTTTGGGAAATATCTGCCTGCACCCCTACCTCCAGCCCCGAGTGTTTGGAAAGTTCAGTTTTGCCTGAAAGAAAGGGATGAGCATCCTTTTTTAAAAAATATAATAGAGTTTCACTATAAACATACAAAATACATTTTAAATATATAAAGTATATGTGAAAATATACAATTTGAGCTCAAAATGTTGAACTTCTGTAAGGAGTCACTGTTAATATTATCAACAATAATTAATAATTGAAACAGTCTCGAACATTGATATCTAAATTATAAAAATTCGCGGCTCTGCAATTTTCTGTGTAATCTTGAATTTTTTGATCACTTTTGGTTTGTTTTTTAAAGAGAGGTGAGAAATCCTGATGGCATTTCATGGGTGCCGTGTTACTGTTTTATGATTGAACAGGCGTATGGACAGGGTAAGGACGAGAGTAAACCAGAATGTGGTGAAGACATCTTAAAACTGAAAGTGCTAAGAGAGATTTGGGACATAGTCCCTGAAATCTTTGTATCATTTCCACTCTTCCCAGGACATCCCCACAACTGGAAAATAAATAAATACATAAAACTGGTCAGTTTAACTGGTGAGCACCTCACAAGTCAGTGTAAGAAAGAGAACCTGGATGTGAGATACCAGAAGCCTGTGTTTTCTCATGCCTCTGCATATAGTTGTTAAGAGGGAATACAGTTCTTTTTAAGAATACCTAGTTGAGAAATCCTAAGAGTGAGTTAGGTTGGAAGAGTGTATCTTTAAATGTGCACACATTTTTTTTAAATTTTACCAGTTTATTTCTTCTAAGCTTATCAGCCATATGAAAAGCATTTTGCATGTGATGTAAGGGCCTTAGAGATTTCATATCTGCCAAGTGAACTTTCAGTGATTCTGTTGGTTCTTTCCTTAAAACACTTGTCATTTATAAATTAACTTGGGTGAGTAATGCAGGTAGGAGGAATGAAAGAGATGGAGAAGAGCTGTAAGATAGAAGGCTGCCAAAATGTATATGGAGCTAGAATCAATCTGATTCTTTTAAGACCAGAACTGAACTCCCTAAACAAAGCCTGTAATCATTACCTTGAAGTTAGATCACTTCCTTTTGGCTATTTGGACTTGCATTCTGCCCAGCTCTGCAGATCCTGAAGCTGAAGCATTTGTCTTGTCTTGTTGGAGGAAGACCTGCTGCTTCATGCTTACTTGGCAAAGAGAACACTTGAGGATGGATCCTAATGACAGCAGCCTTCAATAAAATGTATCTCACTATTTAGGCTGTTTATAAAGTAAATGCTTTTTATAAATTTAACTCTGTTTCTAACGGAGAAAAAAAATGTTCATAAATTTGAATTCTGGCCCCCAAATAATAGTGTAATTTATTGCCTAACACATGGTTTTTGGACCCATCCCAGAAAGAAATTTAACCTACCAGTTTTAAAATTTGTTCAACATTAAACATTAATGTTTAATGTTTAAACATTATGTTTAAACATAATGTTTAAACATTATGTTTAATGTTGAACATCAAGGACTGGACCCTGAAGATCTGTCCTCCTTAATTTGTTAATGCAAAGATTTCAATAAGGAACTGCTCTATTTCCTGGCATCTATCAGAAAAAAGCGTTTTTATACACTCTTCAAATTATTCCTAGGTTTGAATAATTTTGTGGTCTGCTACAAGCAATCAGTATTCTTAGGCAGCTCACTTTTCTTAAATGCAATTATGTGCCAAATAGAAAGTGACTTCCCTTCTTGAGGCTGAGGCATTCTCATCATTCTTGGTTGCTTACAGTAAGGCCAGGCAAGATGATAAATTATCCATGATCTATGAACAGAATATGACATGTTCTTATGTAGATGCACTCTTCTATCTAGTTGAGATTTATAGACCTTTTATATCAATACTGAAGTATATTTTACCTTACAAAATGTATTTTTAAGGCTTGTTGAAATCTTAACCCCTTGGCAGACATTGTTAAATAAAGGGAGTATGTCCATCAAACACTGGTTTCTTCTTCAGATAGTGAAATAATGGCTCATAGTGGTGCTTAGAATAAATAACCCAGATATGGTTAATCATCTGATTTGCCTTATCAGAGATACTCTTCAGAGTATCAGTAAACCTTAATATCTTTTATTATTATTAATAATTCTGATACTACTTTTTCTACTTTTTTCAGTTTTTAAATGCCCTTTTTAAAAAAATGAGGTTATGATGCTAACAGGGAGTAAATAAGTTAGGTTTGTTTTTACAGTCCTTGTGTGATGAAATGTCTTGTATCCTTGTAATGTTCCCCAACATTGTTTTACAGTTTTACTGCTTTGTGAAATCCAAGTCTGGGAATCACAGCAGATTCCTAAAAATATTGAAGGATACATTAAAATGCTCTTTTAAGACACTTCATGATTCAGTGTCTACAGAACTTTCAAAATACTTTTCAGTTACTTTTAGAACAAATAACATAATTATTCGGTATGCCTCACCGTTTGTGCCACATCTGTGGGCCTTTATATGGATGTCACTAACCCCACACCCCAGCCTCAGTGTGCTTTCAACCTATATCCAAATTATTACATTTTATAGACCATTGGACTGCTTAAAATAGTAAAACTATCAACATTTACATCCCTGAATGCAAACGACATGAGAGACACAATCTCATTTGATCCTCAATGCACCTTTTGAAACTGGTGGGACAGGTATTATTATCCTGACTTTACAGAGGCAACTGAAGCATAAAGGAGTTATGGGTTGAGCATGGTCACTCAGCTAATAGTGGATAAGGATGTAGCCGGGCTCATTCACTGAGCAGTATTTATGAGGCCCCAAGCTTTCTGGGCACTGTGCTGGGCATGGGTTTTTGATACTTAGTCTGATGTTCTTTCCACTCTGCTGAAGGCTCCTGATATCTGTGAGGTTTTTTTGCTTTTCTTATGCTACTTCTACAATTTTTTAAAAATGTTTATACATTTTTAATAAATGGATTTTTTATAAATGTTTATCTTCATTTTTCAAATAACAGAAGCAATTAGAATGTTTCTTTAGGGGATTAACGTTGCTGCTGCTTGAAAACTAAAACTCCAGTGGCTTGAAAACAGCAAACATTTTCTGATTTGTGCTTAGTTTAATAAAATGACTTATTATAATAAAAAATACTGGTTTAAATAATAGATGATTCTTAGTAGGTGGAAATTACTATGATCCAGTTTATCATTGGCAGCCTTTTTTAGTATTTAACTAAAAATTTTATGTAAAACATTTAAGTTACATCAAAAATATTTCCCAACTTGAGTAAGAAAACACAGTAGTACTTTTAAGTTTTGTTAATTTGTTCTTGTTTAAGAATAAAGTAATTGTCCACTTCTCTTAGACAAAAAAAAATGTAGCTTAAGTGGAAATGAAGTACCCTCCTATTTTTAATAGCCTATAGTCCAGGACACCCAGTGCCCCATATTTTTTGATATTTGTTTTCCCTTTAATACCTACAGCTGACTACTGAGTTCTCACAACGCCTGAACAATAAGATTCGAGAGCTTCTTCAGCAAATGGAGAGAGGCCTAAAGTCAGCAGACCCTCGGGATAGCACTGTTTACACTGGCTGGGCAGGTATGAAGTGCTGACTGTGAACTGGCATAAGCGTGGTAGAGGAGAGCTGTCTGGCTGAATGCTGCACCCTTAAATGCTTCCTGCATCTGCATAGGAGTAATTGCTTCTGGGGAGAATGCTGTGCTCTCAGCCTAACCTGGATCTTTAACAGTGCTCAGAATTTAGGGCAGGGTAAGCATATTCCTGTAATTCACGCCTGACAAATTTGGATGGCTGCCATACTTGGGAGAAAAATTGATGTTCAGCATTACATAGTTAATTCAGAGATGGAATTTCAGTGGGAAGAGTTGGGAAGATTCCCAAAATGCAGTGCATGAAACAGAGGAATTTGCCCATGGAAAATAAAACATGTCCAGAATTGTCTTTTTTTTTTTTTTTTTTTTTTTTACGTTACCACATAACAGGGATCCATACAGGAACTCAGGGTAGAGTATATATTCCGTGAACTAATCCTCCAGTATAGTTGTTGCTGGCTGGTGTACAGTCACTGTTTTACTGGTCATTGAGGGGTTGAGAAAGTTTGGGAGGAAATAGTCCATAAATGTCAAAAAAGTGAGAGCGAGAGAAACCAAAGAAGGAAAGTTGAATAACTGCAGCTAGCTTACTAATACAGAGAGATAGACAGCTTTCTAGTCTTGAAGAAAGCACAATTTAGAGACTTAGTGTTTCCCAGTTACTCTGAAAAGCAGACAAGGAGGAATAGGTTTTCAGCTTAAGGAGTTTGGATTTGATTTTAAGGCAATGATGCTTATCATAAACATGCAGGTTCCTGGGCTTCACAGCAAGATTCTGCTTCGGTAGTCTTGAACAGGCCAGGAATCTGCAGTTTGCAAGCCTCAGTGGTCTTGATGTAGATGGTCATCTTTAGAGCATACTTTGAGAGCTTTTCTGAGAGGAATTTACTAATAGCAGTCTCTTAGCAATCCTCTCAGTTATGGCAAGTGATTTCTTACGAGGATGGGGAAGGCAGATAAAATCAGTAAAATGATAATCTCTCAGGGACGTTTACGGTTAGTATTTTATAAAATAAAAGTATTTTATAAAATAAAATAGTGTTGGACCCTCCCTTTTATAGTTCAGTTTTACGATTTTTGTAGATTTTAGAAGCTTAACACAAGAAATGTTAAGGTGAGAATAAAATGAAAGTATTTTGCTTCAAGAGACATTATAGCAACAGCTGTCATTTATTGAGTAGCTGCTGTTTCCAATTGCTCAGTAATTGGTAGATGAATCTCATTAATGAGCATTACTGTTCTTTATTTTAAATTATGAGGATTTGAACAAAACAGGACAACTGAGACAGATGGCTAGATTTAATTCCATAACTGATTGTTAAAAGAATGACTTGAGCTTCCCTGGTGGCGCAGTGGTTGAGAGTCCGCCTGCCGATGCAGGGGACACGGGTTCGTGCCCCAGTCCGGGAAGATCCCACATGCCGCGGAGTGGCTGGGCCCGTGAGCCATGGCCGCTGAGCCTGCGCGTACGGAGCCTGTGCTCCGCAACAGGAGAGGCCACAACAGTGAGAGGCCCGCGTACCGCAAAAAAAAAAAAAAAAAAAAAAAAAGAATGACTTAAATCTCTAACTCACTTGCTTCAGGTGAGCTTATATTATTTATTATATAGTATAAGGTACCTTGCTTTAGGAGAAAAAGAAGTGATCGATTTCAAGTTTGAATTGATAGTTTGGCAGTGTAAGGAAAAGCTCCTCTATTGGCAGGGCTAGTTGAGAAAGAAAGTTAAAATTTACTTGGAAATAGAAAGAAAAAATGTTACTCCAAAGTAAAATGCAAGTTTGTTTAAATTTTTTTGGCACTATGGAGTTTTTGGCATCATTTTCTTTGAATTGCCCATGTCCTTCAACTTTTTATGCTTCAGTATCCATGATACTCATTGCCGTCTCCTGAAAGCAGCTCATAGGGGCAACTGGCACACTAAAGCAGTTTAGGATGTCTTCAGTTGCTGGTTAGTTCATGACGTAGCATAAAATTTTCTAGATAAATTTGCTAATGGCTTTCAAGGCAAGGTTCCTAATGTCTCCCCATCAAGTACTGTTAAAAAGCCATTGTTCCCATGTAAAATGAAGTCTCCTCCAGTATTTTGATAAGTAAAATGCTTTCCTGTGCAGTGTTCCATCTGAATAGCATAAAACTCTGAGTTGCATGAGAAACTAAAGCTGATTCAACCGCAGAAAATCATAATACCTTTTCCTCCCATTATATTATATCTTATCAAGAATCATCTATTCATAACTGCTATTACCAAAAATACATTCACAAACATCTTAACACAATAAAAATACTTGGTGTTATGTCTCAAAGCAGTGTTTACATAATTATGTGTGACTTTGTATGTTACTTTTTGTGCCTCATTATCTTTCTTTTTTTAAAAAAAATTAATTAATTATTTATTTTTGGCTGCGTTGGGTCTTCATTGCTGCGCCTGGGCTTTCTCTGGTTGCGGCAAGCAGGGGCTACTCTTTGTTGTAGTGTGTAGGCTTCTCATTGCAGTGACTTCTCTTGTTGCGGAGCACGGGCTTCAGGCCCACAGGCTTCAGCAGTTGTGGCACACAGTCTTAGTAGTTGTGGCACACGGGCTTAGTTTCTCCATGGCATGTGGGATCTTCCCGGACTAGGGCTCGAACCCGTGTCCCCTGCATTGGTAGGCGGATCCTTAACCTCTGCGCCACCAGGGAAGTCCCTTCATTATCTTTCAAAAAGTAGTAGTTTTGAGGAAAAGGAGATTATATATTTTTAACTTTGTCACAAAATTTAGGGTCATATTTCTATAAATACTAACATTATTTGCTCTTGTTATTAACTTGTCCAAAATAATATTACTTTGGGAAATACTAATTGTAGAAATCCTTTAAAACTTTATTTTCTTCTTCAGCATTCATGTTTATTAAGCATTTGTTGTCAGTATGCAATGAAAGCTTTTGCATACAACACATAGTTTATTTGAGAAACTACATGATTGTTAAAACTAGAACCTTAAATTACCATCTTATTTTGTTAAGTTTCATTCCCCAATGGAAGTACGGTCTGATATTTGTGCTGATTCAGATAGGCTTGGTTTTGGAATAGGATTGGGTTCAGCTGCATATACCCAAAATAATCAAAATTGCAGTGACTTAAATAAGATAGAAGTTTTATTTTTTTTTTTCTCTCTAATGTAAAAGAAAGCCAGAGGGAGGGGGTCCAGGGCTGCTATGATGGCCTCAGGATGTCAAAAGGAACCCAGGCTCCTTTCTTTCTGCTTCATCATCCCTCAGCCACTAGCTTCTAACCCTAGGCCAAACAGCGACTATATACAGCCATTACATCGGCCTTTCAAGGCTGCAGGGAGTAAAAAGAGGCAAAGATGAATGCATTTCCTCCCTTTAAAAAGACTTCCTGGAAGTCCCACTCAGCATTTCAATTCTACTTTCTTTGCATTGGCTGGAGCATAGTCACATATTCATACCCTTTAGCAAGAAAGGATGGTGAATGTAGTCTGTTACCTGAGGTTCTGTTACTAAAGGAAAGAGGAACATGGATTTGGGGGTAAGACCTAGCAATCTCTGCTATAAGTCCTGTATAACAAAAAAAAATGATCCTTTTTTGTTCCTCTGTTTGCACAGAGTATTTAGTCAGCAACACACAATTTTTTTGTCTGCCAAAGGATCTCTAGCTTCTGCCCACTTCAGGGGAATTTTTATAAGGATAAATTTACCAATGTCTATAAATATTTGAAATTTGCTAAGCAATATTATGCCTGCTCTATATTTCTAGGGAAATTGATATTTGATTTTGACTGAAAATTTCTTATTCATTTTTAAGTTCATTTGCTTATTGCAGTAAGTAATAGTCTTTTCATAAAGCCTGCCATAGAAAGGAAGTGTTATAGAAATGCCAAATCATAAATAATTTTTGAAAAGCCAAGTGTAATTTCAATTTAGAAAGGGGCTACAACAGGTTCTAAATTTGATACTGGGAAACATTATTGTTTTCTCAGCTTGATTAAACCGCTCTCTGCCTCCCCTTTCTGCTTCCTCTCAAGTCTTGTTTGCTTCTTTCAGGGTATAAAGTCCTTAATTTGTTTTTTGTTTTTAGTTTTTTCTGAGATATACATTTTAAGTAATAACTAGAATTATGACTTATAAAATTATACCAGAACATATAAGACTTTTAGAAATTTCATATAATATCTGAAACATTTATTATTAACATATTTCCATACAAATAACCCAAAGAAAGTTTAGTATTAGTTGTTTTTTTTTGTTTGCTTTTTTATACTGCAGGTTCTTATTAGTCATCAATTTTATACACATCAGTGTATACATGTCAATCCCAATCGCCCAATTCAGCACACCCATCCCCACCCCACCGTGGTTTTCCCCCCTTGGTGTCCATACATTTGTTCTCTACATCTGTGTCTCAACTGCTGCCCTGCAAAGGGGCTCATCTGTACCACTTTTCTAGGTTCCACATACATGCGTTAATATACGATATTTGTTTTTCCCTTTCTGACTTACTTCACTCTGTATGACAGTCTCTAGGTCCATCCACGACTCAACAAATGACTCAGTTTTGTTCCTTTTTATGGCTGAGTAATATTCCATTGTATATATGTACGACAACTTCTTTATCCATTCGTCTGTTGATGGGCATTTAGGTTGCTTCCATGGCTATTGTAAATAGTGCTGCAATGAACATTAGGGTGCATGTGTCTTTTTGAATTATGGTTTTCTCTGGGTATATGCCCAGTAGTGGGATTGCTGGGTCATATGGTAATTCTATTTTTAGTTTTTTAAGGAACCTCCATACTGTTCTCCATAGTGGCTGTATCAATTTACATTCCCACCAACAGTGCGAGAAGGTTCCCTTTTCTCTACACCCTCTCCAGCATTTGTTATTTTTAGATTTTCTGATGATGCCCATTCTAATTGGAGTGAGGTGACACCTCACTGTAGTTTTGATTTGTATTTCTCTAATAATTAGTGATGTTGAGCAGCTTTTCATGTGCTTCTTGGCCATCTGTATGTCTTCTTTGGAGAAATGTCTATTTAGATCTTCTGCCCATTTTTGGATTGGGTTATTTGTTACTTTAATATTGAGCTGCATGAGCTGTTTATATATTTTGGAGATTAATCCTTTGTCTGTTGATTCATTTGCAAATACTTGCACCCATTCTGAGTGTTGTCTTTTCATCTTGTTTATGGTTTCCTTTTCTGTGCAAAAGCTTTGAAGTTTCATTAGGTCCCATTTGTTTATTTTTGTTTTTATTTCCATCACTCTAGGAGGTGGATCAAAAAAGATCTTGCAGTGATTTATGTCAAATAGTGTTCTTCCTATGTTTTCCTCTAAGAGTTTTATACTGTCCAGTCTTACATTTAGGTCTTGAATCCATTTTGAGTTTATTTTTGTGTATGGTGTTAGGGAGTGTTCAAATTTCATTCTTTTACATGTAGCTGTCCTGTTTTCCCAGCACCACTTATTGAACAGGCTTTCTTTTCTCCATTGTATATCCTTGCCTCCCTTGTCATAGATTGGTTGACCATAGGTGTGTGGGTTTATCTCTGGGCTTTCTGTACTGTTCCATTGATCTATGTTTCTGTTTTTGTGCCAGTACCATATTGTCTTGATTACTGTAGCTTTGTAGTATAGTCTGAAGTCAGGGAGTCTGATTCCTACAGCTCCGTTTTCTTCCCTCAAGGCCACTTTGGCTATTCAGGGTCTTTTGTGTCTCCATACAAATTTTACGATGATTTGTTCTAGTTCCATAAAAAATGCCATGGGTAATTTGATAGGGATTGCATTGAATCTGTAGATTGCTTTGGGTAGTAGAGTCATTTTCACAATATTGATCTTTCCAATCCAAGAACATGGTATATCTCTCCATCTGTTGGTATCATCTTTAATTTCTTTCATCAGTGTCTTATCGTTTTCTGCATACAGGTCTTTTGTCTCCCCAGGTAGGTTTTTCCTAGGTATTTTATTCTTTTCGGTGCAGTGGTAAATGGGAGTGTTTCCTTAATTTCTCTTTCAGAATTTTCATCATTAGTGTATAGGAATGCAGGAGATTTCTGTGCATTACTTTTGTATCCTGCAACTTTACCAAATTCATTGATTAGCTCTAGTAGTTTTCTGGTGGCACTTTTAGGATTCTGTATGTACAGTATCATGTCATCTGCAAACAGTGACAGTTTTACTTCTTCTTTTCCAATTTGCATTCCTTTTATTTCTTTTTCTTCTCTGATTGCTGTGGCTAGGACTTCCAAACCTATGTTGAATAATAGTGGTGAAAGTGGACATCCTTGTCTCGTTCCTGATCTTACAGGAAATGCTTTCAGTTGTTTGCTGTGGGTTTGTTGTATACGGCCTTTATTATGTTGAGGTAGGTTCCCTCTATGCCCACTTTCTGGAGAGTTTTTATCATAAATGGGTGTTGAATTTTGTCAGAAGCTTTTTCTGCATCTTTTGAGATGATCATATGGTTTTTATTCTTCAGTTTCTTAATATGGTGTATCACATTGATTGATTTGTGTATTTTGAAGAATCCTTGCATCCCTGGAACAAATCCCGCTTGATCATGGTGTATGATCCTTTTTTTTGGGGGGGGGTACGCGGGTCTCTCACTCTTGTGGCCCTTCCTGTTGCGGAGCACAGGCTGCGGATGCGTAGGCTCAGTGGCCATGGCTCACGTGCCTAGCCACTCCGCGGCATGTGGGATCTTCCCGGACCGGGGCACGAACCTGTATCCCCTGCATTGGCAGGCAGACTCTCAACCACTGTACCATCAGGGAAGCCCCGTATGATCCTTTTAATGTGTTGCTGGATTCTGTTTGCTAGTATTTTGTTGAGGATTTTTGCATCTATATTCATCAGTGATATTGGTCTGTAATTTTCTTTTTGTGTAGTATCTTTGTCTGGTTTTGGTATCAGGGTGATGGTGGCCTCACAGAATGAGTTTGGGAGTGTTCCTTCCTGTGCAATTTTTTGGAAGAGTTTGAGAAGGATGGGTGTTAGCTCTTCTCTAAATGTTTGGTAGAATTCACCTGTGAAGCCATCTGGTCCTGAGCTTTTGTTTGTTGGAAGATTTTTAATCAAAGTTTCAATTTCATTACTGGTGATTGGTCTGTTCATATTTTCTGTTTCTTCCTGGTTCAGTGTTGGAAGGTTATACCTTTCTAAAAATTTGTCCATTTCTTACAAGTTGTCCATTTTATTGGCATAGAGAGTTGCTTGTAGTAGTTTCTCATGATCCTTTGTATTTCTGCAGGGTCAGTTGTTACTTCTCCTTTTTCATTTCTAATTTTATTGATTTGAGTCCTCTCCCTCTTTTTCTTGATGAGTCTGGCTGATGGTTTATCGACTTTGTTTATCTTTTCAAAGAACCAGCTTTTAGTTTTATTGATCTTTGCTATTGTTTTCTTTGTTTCTATTTCATTTATTTCTGCTCTGATCTTTATTATTTCTTTCCTTCTGCTAACTTTGTGTTTTGTTTGTTCTTCTTTCTCTAGTTCCTTTAGGTGTAAGGTTAGATTGTTTACTTGAGATTTTTCTTGTTTCTTGACGTAGGCTTTTATAGCTATAAACTACCCTCTTAGAACTGCTTTTGCTGCATCCCATAGGTATTGGATCATCGTGTTTTCATTGTCATTCGTCTCTAGGTATTTTTTAATTTCCTCTTTGATTTCTTCAGTGATCTCTTCGTTGTTTAGTAACTTATTGTTTAGCCTCCATGTGTTTGTATTTTTTACATTTTTTTCCTTGTAATTCATTTCTAGTCTCAAAGCATTGTGGTCAGAAAAGATGCTTAATATGATTTCAATTTGCTTAAATTTACTAAGAGTTGATTTGTGACCCAAGATGTGATCTATCCTGGAGAACGTTCCCTTGCGCACTTGAGAAGGAAGTGTAATCTGCTGTTTGTGGATGGAATATCCTATAAATACCAATTAAATCTATCTAGTCTATTGTGTATTTAAAGCTTCTGTTTCCTTATTTACTGTCATTTTGGATGATCTGTCCATTGGTGTAAGTGAGGAGTTAAAGTCCCCCACTATTATTGTGTTACTGTTGATTTCCTCTTTTAGAGCTGTTAGCATTTGCCTTATGTACTGAGATGATCCTATGTCGGGTGCATATATATTTATAATGTTATATCTTCTTCTTGGATTGATCCCTTGATCATTATGTAGTGTCCTTCCTTGTCTCTTATAACATTCTTTATTTTAAAGTCTATTTTTTCTGATATGAGTATAGCTACTCCAGCTTTCTTTTGATTTCCATTTGCATGGAATATGTTTTTCCATCCCCTCACTTTCAGTCTGTATGTGTCGCTAGGTCTGAAGTGGGTCTCTTGGAGACAGCATATATATGGGTCTTGTTTTTGTATCCATTCAGGAAGCCTGTGTCTTTTGGTTGGAGCATTTAATCCGTTCACGTTTAAGGTAATGATATGTATGTTCCTGTGACCATTTTCTTAATTGTTTTGGGTTTGTTTTTGTAGATCCTTTTCTTCTCTTGTGTTTCCCACTTAGAGAAGTTCCTTTAGCATTTGTTGTAGAGCTTGTTTGGTGGTGCTGAATTCTCTTAGCTTTTGCTTGTCTGTAAAACTTTTGATTTCTCCATATAATCTGAATGAGATCCTTGCCAGGTAGAGTAATCTTGGTTGTAAGGTCTTCCCTTTCATCACTTTAAGTATATCATGTCACTCCCTTCTGGCTTGTAGAGTTTCTGCTGAGAAAGCAGCTGTTAACCTCATGGGAGTTCCCTTGTATGTTATCTTTCATTTTTCCCTTGCTGCTTTCAATAATCTTTCTTTGTCTTTAATTTTTGCCAATTTGATTACTATGTGTCTCGGCATTTTTCTCCTTGGGTTTATCCTGTATGGTACTCGCTGTGCTTCCTGGACTTGGGTGGCTATTTCCTTTCCCATGTTGGGGACGTTTTCGACTATAATCTCTTTACATATTTTCTCTGGTCCTTTCTCTCTCTCTTCTCCTTCTGGGACCCCTATAATGTGAATGTTGTTGTGTTTAATGTTGTCCCAGAGGTCTCTTAGGCTCTCTTCATTTCTTTTCATTCTTTTTTCTTTATTCTCTTCTGCAGCAGTGAATTCCACTATTTTGTCTTCCAGGTCAGTTTTCCGTTCTTCTGCCTCAGTTATTCTGCTATTGATGCCTTCTTGTGTATTTTTTTTTTTTTTTCAGTACGCGGGCCTCTCACTGTTGTGGCCTCTCCCGTTGCGGAGCACAGGCTCCGGACACACAGGCTCAGCAGCCATGGCTCACGGGCCCAGCTGCTCCGCGGCATGTGGGATCTTCCCGGACTGGGGCACGAACCCGTGTCCCCTGCATTGGCAGGCGGACTCTCAACCACTGAGCCACCAGGGAAGCCCGCTTCTAGTGTATTTTTCATTTCAGTTATTGTATTGTTCATCTCTGTTTGTTTGTTCTTTAATTCTTCTCGGTCTTTGTTACACATTTCTTGCATCTTCTCAATCTTTGCCTCCACTCTTTTTCTGAGGTCCTAGATCATCTTCACTATCATTATTCTGAATTCTTTTTCTGGAAGGTTGCCTATCTCCACTTCATTTAGTTGTTTTTCTGGGGTTTTATCTTGTTCCTTCATCTGGTACATAGCCCTCTGCCTTGTCATCTTGTCTATGTTTCTGTGAATGTGTTTTTTGTTCCACAGGCTGCAGGATTGTAGTTCAAAGTCCTTAATGTGTTTGAAACATTTATCAATCCATAGTACACCCCATAATAATGCATCTGTGTTTCCGGTTTATGACTCTAAAGAAAACTACACAGCTAGGCTGCCCAACTTCATCATACCTCATTCATGCTATGCCTAGATTTTTCTCAGTTACTCACTTGATCTTGAAAGAGTTTTACTGAAGAGAGGAAGCACCCAGATGTTTTTAATGTTACATATGTACTTCAAACTGGACTCATGTCATTTTTTTCCCATTTTGTTTGTTTGTTTGTTTTCCATAAAAAATTGAGATAATTAGTGACAGGGTCCTTATTGGAATGTGTGCTAGAGCACCTTTGTGTGTTGTATGTGCTTTAGAAAACAATATAATGCTTTATTGGTAAGGGTGATACATACAAGTTCAAGTTGAAATTTAAAAGAAGCAAATCATTGCTTTAGAAAATTAACATTCATTTCACAAACTATTTTACAGCTGAAATAATGTTGGCTTTTATTTTTAAATGAACCAGAGGGTATAATAGAGTGATGAGAGTGGTTCACATAAGCTTTTAATAGGATTCAGACATCATCTTCTCCAAAGCCTGCATATTTATTTATACATGTGGGTTGTCATAGTGCAGTTTTATAAGCTGTATTCTTGGCTTTTACCTTTATTTTTATTCACAGCAGAGAGGTAAAATGCCTTGAGACCCTTAGGATGGAAAGGAGGGAAGAATTTTAAAACCCCACAGCTGTCTCGTATTGGCAAATGAAGCAGTTATTACCATAAATCCTCTCTGTTACTTATTCAGGAATGAAGTGTCATGAATAATCAATTTTTCAGTTAGTAACTGAGAGTTAACAAATTATTACTATACATTAATGTTCAAAAAACAAGAATTCAATACTTTAATAATAAAATACATTGATTGAATGAATTTTGGTTCCTAAAGGAATGGGGATCATCGGTATGCAGTGTGGTCATCATTTGACTGTGGAAAGACAGGAGTAAAGATTAAAACATGATTCTTGTTAATAAAATGTTAATAGGATTGACATTTGAATGATGGGAGCCAGGGGGTGTGTGCATGTATGCCAGTAATTAATGTTAATGCCAGGCACTGATGTAAGTGCTTTGCATTAAATAACACATCTAAATCTCAAAACAACTCTGTGGTGTGGATACTGTTCACATCCTGATTTCACAGATGAGATGTCTGAAGTAAAGTGAAGCTGAGTACCTTGCTCAAGGTTACACAGCTAGTTAGTGCCAAAGATAAGATTCAAGGCAGCAAGCCTGGCTTTAGAACCCTGCTCTTTACCCCATGAGAGTGTGAGTGTGTGTGTGTATGTGTGTTACTTTCCACTCCTACATTATGGTTTACTCCATGCCTTTTGTAAGTGAAGAAGATCTACACATAAGCTGTAAGATGGAATAATTTGAGTGATACCTACATGATGATGCTCATGATATACAAACTTTTTAGAAATGGCTAATGACTAGTCAATTTTAAGTGTTTTAGGAACAAATATTAGAATAAGCCCTGCTCAAACATGACAGGGATTTGGAAAGCTAGAGGGAAACATAGCTTGTTAGGTAACAGTAATTACTATTAAAATGTCTACAGGAAGAAGTTGTTTGGAACTGGACATAGAGGAAACCCTAGAAAGATTTATGGGCATTGGCAGCTAGAAAAGTGTAATCTCCAGCATTGTTCCACAGAATGTGTTTTTCCCCTTCCTAATCCTGATTTAATATATTCAGTGTGGTTTCAGGATAGAAAATTAACTCGGCCAAAACAGAAGCTCTTCCTCATAATTGCTTGTATTTGAAAAGGCATGTTGAGGATCCTCGTGAGTAAAATATTACCCCTAGTCTGAAAGCAATCAGTAGCTCTTGCAACTGTTTATAAGCGATATTTGAAATAAACAGCCTCAGTTCTTTTCACCAAAGTCCTCCTTTATAAAATTTAATACACTGAAGTGCAGTGCATCATCGTTTTGATGTATGACATACACCTGCAGTAAGCATTGAGTTGTTCTTTTTTAGCCTTAATCCTATCCTGGTAGATTTTCAAGAATTCTTTGCTGCGTGATCCCAGTTTGGGGGCTAAGGGAAGCCATTTGGTTCTTTATGCCTGTGCATATAACAGACAGTGTAGAAAAATAGCAGGCATGGAAGCCCCTTAAGATCAAATCTAAAGGCCAGCTATTAAGTGATGGTAGGTGGTGTCCAGGGATCTCTGGGGACTCACCAGAGGGCATGACGCCCCCTGCCACCTGGGTTTTGTTTGAAGTATATCTGTTCTAGGGTGGAGAAGATTTTAAAGTGCTTTATAAAATGGAAAACATGAAACACTGTTGAGGAATTGCTGTTATAAAGGATTAAACGAGCAGATGAAGTATTCTCGCGTTTGAAGTAAGCATTTAGTAGGAAAGGTCGCTTCCCTCACAGATAACAAAGTAGGAAAGTTAAGTAAACCCAAGGGATGACTGATCTCACTAGTATCTTTAAGAGAGAATGAGGGAAAGTGCTAGCCCTCATTTAATTCCATTTTTTTCCCACTCTTAACTATGATAATTCCCAAGAGAAATGATGATCAGCTCACACTTAAAAAATATACACAGGACTCTAGGGGCTTTAGTTCTAGAAGACATGACCCAATCTTCTATAACCAACTCACAAAGTTAATGAGGCTAAGATTGGCATACATTTCCTCTTTTCAAGTATTAGATAACATTTTAAATAAGAGGATATGCAGCATAATCCCTAGAGTAATATTAACTCACGCTCTAAATGCAAGTTATTAAAGTGTTTCAAGATGCTGTTCCTCTGATCTGCCAAATGTATAGCCTCTGAGCTACAGCTTTAGCATGTGGGTCTTAGTTTCTGCAGATACCAGACTTGTTTGAAAGGAACTGCACTGGCCAGGTGTCTTTTCTTTGCAATTTGATATTCTTATAAGTAGCTCTTCATCAGAGCCAGCATTTCATTGTCTAATTTGAGCCCTGACCAAGTGTCCTTCACCTTTATGAGAAGCACTAAACTGTTAGGACAAACAGAAGGCATCAGTGGCATGGATCTACACCGGGTCTATTAGAGCTCTTCACAGTGACTGCTAGACAGATGAATGCACCAGGAATGTCGCCTGCTTTCTTTGTGCCTGTACTTTATATGGTGCTGATATCACTGTGCTGTCAGTAATCTTAAATGGCTGAGACACAAGCTTGAAACAGCTAGAGGGTTTCGATATCACCAGTGTGCTTGGGTGAAGCACAGAGCAGGATGAGAATGTTTGTAGACAGATCAGAAGAAGTAGGAAGAGGTCAAGAAAGAAAACATCTAAGCATTTGATTTTTACGGACAGCACCAGGAGGCTGAGGCCTGTCTTGTCATTTTCATTCCATTAACTTCAGCAGTTAATACAATGCCAGGTCCATAGTTGGTGCTTAATAAATATTTGTTGAATGAACAAATGAAGGAATGAATGGAGAGTAGCCTCCTGTTACTACTCTAGCTATCATCTAAGCAAACTAAAAACAATAACAAACATAACTAGGTGGAATGGGGAAAGGGTGGGAATCCAACTCATTTCATGTCTTTTAGGATGTAAAAGAGTCAGTCACATCTCTTTCCCTTCAACCTCTGATGCAATCGAGCATGAACTCAGAAATGAGACAGGGCTCGTAACATTCACTTTACACCTGGTAAAGCTGAATAAAGAGCATACTGTTTAGACCTGGACATAAAGTGGGCTTCCTTCTTGCACCCGATTTGAATTTACCTCCCTAGACTCAAAGAACATCTGGACAGCCAAAGAATGGATTATGACATGAGAAACATGATTGAGAAGAGAGAGCACATGATGTGGGGAGACTCCCAGAAAGCTCAACATGGTACATATACAGGGAACACTTTGCTAATTCTCCCCAGTCTGAGTAGCCAGTGAGGGAGGAGAGAGGCAGGAAATGGGAAGAGGAAGAATATGGTTCCCTCTGTACTTTCTGTCCCTTTAGATCAGGCATCAGTGATGAGACAAAGTGACTCATTCAACACTCATGGAGATTCAGTCTAATGGGGTTTGGACATTTATTGAGTAGTTACTATGTGCTAGGGACTATTGTACTGATCAGAATGATTTACAGTAACTGTGGAGTAGCTACTGCTATTTTCATTTTATAAATAAAGATGCTCAGGCACAGAAAGGTTTAGTAAGTGGGGCACGATCTCACAGCTGGGAAGTGGCAGAGCTAGGCTTCAATCCCAGGCAGTGATTCCTGAACCCGTGCTTCTTAATGACTACTATGCTGAAGGAGTTATCACCTATTATGGTAGTCTGAATAAAAGACGAGGAGCTCTTCCTAATTTGACAGTTACAAAGCAGTACACTGTTGGGCACTGAGGGAAGAAAGGAGGAAGGTATATATCTCCTTTTTTTAAATTTTCGTCTCTTTTCCTATTTAGCTCTGGAAATAGATAACAGAGAAAAGAAGACACATCTTCAGAGTGCTCATTTGCCTTTCTTAATTTACATTTCCACTTCTTTGGGCCAATATTATTAAATTAAGGGTGTGGAGTCACAACTAGTTTCCTCCCCACGTTACCTGTATTAAAAGTACTGGAGTATTTGGAAAGCCAGCACTGTGCCCGGCTTTAATCTGAAGACTGACTGGATGCACTAGTCGGTGTAGTGTTTACATCCAGGCTTTGTGGAGAGTAACTACAGTGACTAGGAATGGGAATCCTGCCCTGAAGACCCTGTCATTTAGTTGAAGAAATGGAAACACACTCAACACACACACTCAAAACACAAACAAAATTTAGACAGTTACAGAACAGCACATTAGAAAGTACCAACCTGCTTAAAAAGCAGGTGATCATGCTGTATGGGGTTAATCAGAGGAAACTTTCATTTTTTATATTTCCATTAATCTGAAAGGAAAAAAAAATTAATTGATGAGCCTTTAAAGTTTCAACTAGGGAACAGTTTATTTGAAACTTAGGTTGGAACAACCCATGCCCCCGCCTTTAGGAAGTTCTTGTCTCCGTATCACTCAAAACTATTAAGACCCATTCTTGGGCATTAGCTGAACATCTCTAGTGGCTCCAGCAGTACCCGTAATCGGAACATGATTTTTCCCACCAGAGTACATGAAGAGAGTCTTCAAAAGCACCTAACCTACAAGGAAATAACTTGTAGATCTGAAGTACCAAAGGTTTTTACATCGGTGTAGGCTGGTGGTAAAATAAGTGAATAATGTTAAGGAATAATCTCTAAAATGCAGAATTACAGAGAAGTGCTTTGAGAGCTTCATACATCTGTGGAGATTTGTATCATCTCCATACACATTTGAGATGCATCGAGGTCTTGATTGGTCAAGATGAATAGGACTAATGATCCCTCAGAAATCCAAAGGCTTAGTATTAATTACTTCTCAACAGCTGGCTATATTTATAGTACTACTGGGGATAAGTAGCTGAGTAAGGAAACTGCAGATTTAGAAGTGTCCCTAAACAATTTACCCTCCCTTCCCAGAATTGTAGCTACAGAAGGAAACAGAATAGAAAAAATATGGTTCAGAGCTTCCATACTGAAAGCCAGGACATATTCCTGTTACAGCAAAGTTTTATTTGTTTTTGTCTTTCAAGTAAATTAGTTTTCAACATTTCAAAACCAACAGATTCATAGGATGAGCTGTGAGGCAGTGCCGGACATCCTGAACTTCTTGTAAAGAATGACATCTGTCCCTGGTGTTCAAAACAGTGCTGTCCTTAGACCATTCTGCTGTGATGGATAGTTTCTTTGCTGTCCATACAGCAGCCACTAGCCACATGTGGCTATCAGGCATTTGAAATGTGGCCAGTATGACTGAGAAACTGAATTTTAAATCTGTTTACCTTTAACTATCTTAAGTTTCTATAGATACTTATGGTTAGAATCTGTCACATTGGACACTGCAGTTCTGAGCAACCAAACAGGCTCCAGGAGTTATAAGGTCAAAGTAATAGATATCTGGGTTTCTACCAGCCTCTGAGATCACAGGAGATAAGTAGGTTCTTTTCTTATTTTTTGGAGGACATTTGTCCAGCCTCTCTTCCCCGAACTCAGACTCATATATCCAGCTGCCTACTTGACATCTTCACTTGGATGTCTAATGAACATCTCAAACCTGACCTGTCCAAGGTTTGGCTCCCTCTTTCTGCCACCTCCCTGCCAGGCCCCGTGTTAGACACTTCTAGTGCTCGTCCATATCAGGTTGTCCCTCTCCTTCTGGGGTCCCGGGAGGACAAGACCTCTCAACTTCATTGTAGTTAGATGAGGGCACCTCTTCTGGTCCAGGGGCTCCGGGTGGAACCCCTGGACCAGAAGAGGTCACTTCCAAGCCAAAGCATGCAATTGCTGGTATGGTGCCCTGCAGTACTCTTCATGTTATATATGTCTCTAATAAAGTCCTATATATTCAGTCCCATCCTAGAGGACCTGGACTAACACATGTAGCCAAATTTATCTTTGAAAGATGCTGTTTTTGAATACTCCTCCTCTACATAAACTGACAGTTAATTAACATCAGATCTAAATTTCTATGTCTAGTTTTTAATAATTTGAACCCCCAAGGAGTCCAGCCTAACCAGGTCATCCTCTAGTCTTCTTGTCCACGTAGATTTGCTCAGATAATTCCACGTGCTGGGAGTACTCTCTGCAGTTGCTCCATTTCGGGCTTCCCACAAATGAAGCTCCCCTTTCAGTCCACACCCCACCCATAACTACTTCCTGATGGTGTTTTTTTTCCCCTGGGATAGAGCAGATACTCTGCCCACTTGTCTGTTCCTTCTCCACCAAGTCAGCTTCCAAGGCTGTGAATAACTACGGAATTAACATACCATTTCTAAAACAATTACTGACTTCACATGCTTAATTCTAAATGGTACTTTACTGATATTACTTAAATTTGTCTGGTTTTGCATGTAAAATAGAGATGATATCCCTATAACAACTTTCCTATACCCTCTGGGAAATAAAGTAAGACATCATCCAGAGTAGGAATAATCTCTTGTTCCTGAAGGAAAGTACTCATTACTTAACAGAATTAGGATATTATCCCAAATATTTATTGTAAAGTCACCTTTAATGACTTGAGAATTAATGGGAAAATAATGGATTCGATTTTGCTTTTCTGATTTCTCAGCATATCTCTCTTCAGGTGGATTATTTCCTTTTTTAAATAGAATGTTTAAGTCATATATATGAGCAAATCTAACAAGATAGTAAAATTAAGACCAAAAGCATGAGTTTTCATGGCTTTGTGACAGTCATTATCATGGAGTGGACCAGCTAAAAAATAGAAGAATATTTAACTTAAATTTTATATCAATGAAAATGTCAAACTTCATCCAGATTCATAAAAGGTAGGGTGGTCTTCCATTTTTTTAACAAAATAATTCTGAAGTCTAAAACAATTTGGAGTATATTTTTACAATTAAATTCAATCAATTTTAAATCTCATTTCAATCTTTTCTGGTCTAGAAAAAGAGGTGAAAGGGGTAGAAGAAGGAAGCAAATCTTGATTAGTCTACCTTTTGCTTAGCAAACAGTATAGAAGGACATTTTATCTGCTGCTCAAATTTAAGCCCAAGAATATTCTTGATTAAGTAACATATTCTGTGATTAAAGAAAAAAAGCATTAAAAAGTTTAAACTCCGTTCATCATCCTGTATTGAGCCTCATGACCAGTTTTGATGGTGGTTATCCTAGAAGCCAGTAAGAAACATTCTTTCTCATTATATCAAATGTCCTTTAGGGACTGGAATCGTATTTGGAGATGAGTTTACGAATGGATACAACTGTAATCTTCCCTCCCAAACCTGGCCCTCCCCTAGAGGCGTTTGCCATCTCAGAGGATGACACCATTGCCCATCTAGCTGTTGAAGTTAGGCATCCGGGAGTCATCTTGGTATCTCCCTCTCAGTCGTTCCCCACCAGGTTCTGTTGACTTTTACCTTCCAAGACAAGTATCTTTCCAGTTCAGTCTCACGTCATCTCTGCTGCAGCTACTCTTGTCTCTCGCTTGTGCTCCTGAAATTGCTCCTCCTGAATCCACTGTGCCAGATACTCTTTTCAAACCCTACAGTCCAATTACGGTGAACTTTTAAAAACACAAATTTAATTATGCTCTTGAATGGTGCTTTTCAAATAAAACCCATAATCCTGAGCTGGTTTATAAGACCCTATGTGGTCTATCTTCAGCCTACCTCCCCAGCTTTGAAGAGAGCTGTATTCTTCAGGAGTAGGCTTACTAGCATAAGGGGAGTGCACCTAAAATAACAGTGGCTTTAACACAACAGAATTTCTGTCTTGTGTAAGGCAGTCAGTGTGTGGCAGCTTCACAGTCCTTCGGGTTCTAAGCTTCTTTGATCTTGATGCTTTACCATCCTCATCACAGAGCTGCCACGTCATGGTCTAAAATGGCTGCCCCAGCTACACCATCACATCTGCATTCCAGCCAGGAAGGAAGAAATGGCAGGTCCCCTCCCTTCAAGAACATTTTCTGAATTTACCCCCATTATTCCCACTGTGTCTTACTGGTCAGAACTTACCCATGCACATGGCCATACCCATCTGCAAAGGAGACTGTTCTGGGCCGCCATGTGCCTAGCTAAAATCCAGGGCAGTATTGTTTAGAGAAGAGGGAGGTAGATTTGGGGGGACCACTTAGCAGTGTCTATTATGAGAGCTAAATCCTTATCTTCCAGAGTGGGATGTGAATCAAAAATAACTGATAAAGAAAAATCAAGAGAAAGTACATAGCATATTATTAGAAATATGGAGGCAGATATTAGAGGAAATAGATAAAATGATTGAAAGTGGTTGCTTCTGGGAGACAGGAATAGACTGGGGCAGGAGACTGCAAGTGCATATTAAGCCTTATAGTACTGTTTGACTTCTTCCATGAAGAACAAATTTATTTTGAGAAAAATTACATTTTGAAAAGAGTTTTTAAAAGCATGGACTGAGGCCACGGTTGTGAGTACACATAAGGACTGGATGAGTTTACCCTGCAGAGCCCTTGAAGTTGTGTTTTTATTTCCCACCTTGCCAGTTATCGCTCAGCCTTCAGTATTTATGCAAAGGTGTTGTTATATGCGTGAATATTGTCGAAGGTTAGAAGATCATAATAATCAAGTTCAAGATATTTGGTCACAGGCAATTCCCCCATTTTTTCTATTACTAAATTAGGCCACCTGGGGTATAAAACATTGATGAGGCATTAAATGTCTTTGACTTAGGCATTTTGTCTTATTTTCCTGACCTAGACTGATTTGTAATAGGTTGTCCAGGAGGCACTCCTCACTTGAAACCCTTTTCATCCTTTAGTGTCTTGTAGCAGGGAAGAAGGTAGGCACTGTAAACTACAACCTACAGAAGATTGCTTCATCAAAATATGCAGACACAGAGGCCCAGAATGAAAAGACAGAGAGAAATAGAACCTGAGGTGATGGAAAGCTAATTCTCTGCTGATCAAAAAGAAAAAAAAAATTTCATCTAAATGAAATATTGTGAGACTTGAGAAATGATTACCTGCTTTTCTTGAGAAATTCATCAGACCTTAAAATTGCACACCTTAATGGGTTTTGTTTGTTAAATGTTTAGGCCAAGAGGAATTGTTGATAATAAGAGACAAAGGTCTGAAAAGGAAAACCATCATTGGGCTTGTATTTAATCACTTTTTATTTTCTCAGATCTCAGTCATGTCATTATCTGGCCTCGGTGCCTACATAACTTAATTAGGGGAGTACAGGCAGTGATGGGAACAGGAGGGCAAAATGAAAGGGTAACAATTTAAACGGACTGCCTGCAGATGCCTGGTATGGATGGAGATGAAGCCTATTAAGGACCTAATTCTAGAAGAATCTCTTGACATTGATCATTTGTGAAAAGCAGAATTTTTTTTCTTACCCACGTACAGGTTTTGTACACTTATGTCTACAAAGCTTAAGTATTGGTACATCTGATCAGCAGCTTGTAGAAATACTAACACCAAGTCACTTTGAAAGAACAGACAAGGTTATTAACTTTGGCAGAAAATGAAAATTTGGCCTTAATATACATGTGAAATTGAATTGTCTATAGCACAAAGCTTTGGAAATTACCCATGCAAGATAAGAAAACTATCTAAATTTAAAATTGTCCTCAGTACAGTGAAAAGTAATTTTGCAAACTGCATTTTTACTGCATTGAAATCCATAAAGAGATTGGCTCTGTGAATTTAGATTTAGACAGAGGTTCAGTGTCTTCTAAAACTGGTAAATGAGATGGAAAATGTACTTTAAGGGGAGAAATGAGTTTCTGGAAATGCTGCAGGAAGGCAGGCTCCCTACCCCACATCCTTGAGTCTGCCCTGAGACTAGTCAGCTTCAGAAGAAAGGCTCTATCTACTGTGGCAGGCATTTGGTATGAGGACATGCAGACAAGGCCTCAATTACACATAGCAGGCTTCAAGAGTAGGATAAGAAGCAAACCAAGTAAAGCCCAAAGCAAAAGGCATTGGCAGCTTTTCTAGTTAGTATAGTTCCTCAAGTGGCTGGGTCCTTGACAGTGAAAAGAAAAACTGGGAAACTGAATATATTTTCTTAGATCTCAAATAACTTAATAGTTTTCTTATAATCCCCTGCCTGGAACAATACTGGGATAGAGGATTTGGTTACTCTACCTGTCTTCTCATGCAAAAAATGATCTTCTATATAAAGAAAAATCTAGTTTTTCATTCCCTAGTCTTTGAATTTCTTTAGCTCATAAGAACAAACATTTCTTGTTTATTATTAATTACATAAATTATTATTTGTAAAATAAATAGGTTATTATTTACCAAAGGTTGATTACCTATTATTTTAACCATCAAAAAGAATACATCAGGGCTTCCCTGGTGGCGCAGTGGTTGAGAGTCTGCCTGCCAATGCAGGGGACACGGGTTCAAGCCCTGGTCTGGGAAGATCCCACGTGCCACGGAGCAGCTGGGCCCGTGAGCTACAAATACTGAGCTCTGCGCGTCTGGAGCCTGTGCTCCGCAGCAAGAGAGGCCGCGAGTGAGAGGCCTGCGCGTCTGGAGCCTGTGCTCCGCAGCAAGAGAGGCCGCGACAGTGAGAGGCCCGCGCACCGCGATGAAGAGTGGCCCCCGCTTGCCACAACTAGAGAAAGCCCTCGCACAGAAACGAAGACCCAACACAGCCAAAAATAAATAAATGAATAAATAAATTTATAAAAAAAAAAAAAGAATACATCAGCACAACAGCCAAGAGTGCAATAGGGATTAATATTAAACTTGGGTTTAGAGTTCTTAGAGTTCCTATTTTAATTTAGAGTTGTAATGATGAGGAAACTGAGAACAAGGAAGTGTCTGCCTACTGTTCTTAGAGCTGCTTAGTAATAAAGCTGAGTCTAGACTAAGGTCGTCTGAACTTCCAGATAATTTACGTATTTGTTATAGCTTATCAAAAATCAACACTGCTGAGTAGACAGTACACCAAAATAATACAGTCAACTGCTCTCTCCTCATCTGTACATGATTTTCTTTTTGCTTTTCAGGTATTGCTGTGCTTTACTTACACCTCTATGATGTGTTTGGGGACCCTGCCTACCTACAGAAGGCACATGACTATGTAAAGCAGAGTCTGAACTGTTTGACCAAGCATTCCATCACCTTCCTTTGTGGGGATGGGGGTCCCCTGGCAGTGGCTGCTGTGGTGCATCACAAGATGAACAATGAGAAGCGGGCAGAAGACTGCATCACCCGGTAATCATGTTTCTTTCTGAGAATTGTTATCTAAACATTATGCCTTAATTCTGTGTGTGTTAGCAAAAGAACACTTTATTGAATTTACTTTTCTCTCAGCAGTAAATCTTACTGCTGTCATTTGATCAATCACATTATTCCTGAGTTGTAGTTAACGAACAACCATTATAATCCTTGTTTTATTGCAAGGTATAATGACACTGGGCTTCCCTGGTGGCACAGTGGTTAAGAATTCGCCTGCCAAGGCCGGGGACACAGGTTTGAGCCCTGGTCCGGGAAGATCCCACATGCTGAGGAGCAACTAAGCCCATGTGCCACAACTACTGAGCCTGCACTCTAGAGCCCACAAGCCACAACTACTGAAGCCCGCACGCCCTAGAGCCTGTGTTCCGCAACAGAAGAAGCCCGCACACCGCAACCAAGAGTAGTCCCCACTCGCCACAACTAGAGAAAACCCACGTGCAGCAAGGAATACCCAACGCAGCCAAAAAATAAATTAATTAAATTTAAAAATTTTTTAAAAAAAGATAAAATGACACTGAAATGTTCCAGATCAAACATCAGTTCCTTAGCATAAATGAGATCAAAAGCCTAATCATGTGATTACTAATCCAAGGTGCTCTCCAGGATCAATAATTTGAAGAAACATGGTGCACGTGCTGCAGTGGGCTAAGAGAGGCCTCCGAAGGGAACACAGAATCAAAACTGCTTTGCTTACAGGCAAATGACATGCAAATCCAGATTTTCATTTTTAATGTAAATCAGGGCAACCCACTAGAATTTTGTGAATCATGAAGAATTATGAAACTTTTGTACAAATAAACTACAGTTTTTGCTTTAGTAGAATTTACTGAACGCTCTTTCAGAATTCTACTAAGAAATCTGGCTGCCATGCAACTCTTCATGCCGTGCTGTTAGGCTCCCCATAAGTATGCTAACATGCAGATAGTTGCAATTACAGCAGAGATTCCTTTGTTTTGTTGTTTAATAGACTTGACTTTTTAGAGCAGTTTTCAATTCACAGCAAAATTGAGAGGAAGGTACAGAGATTTCCCATACACCCCCTGACCCACACATGCATAGCCTCCCCTGTTATCAACATCCTCCACCAGAGTACACTTGCTGCAATCGATAAACCTGCATTGACACATCATAATCACCCGAAGTCTGTAGTTCACTCTTGGCATTGTACATTTCATGGGTTTGGATAAATGTGTAATGACATGTATCCAACATTATAGTATCATACAGAGTAGTTTCACTGCCCTAAAAATCTTCTGCGCTCTGCCTATTAATCCCTTCTCTCTTCTTCCTAACCCCTAGCAACTATTGGTCTTTTTACTGTCTCCACAGTTTTGCCTTTTCCAGAATGTCACAGAGTTGGAATCGTATAGTATGTAGCCTTTTCAGATTGGCTTCTTTCACTTAGTAATATGCATTTAGATTTCTCCATGGCTTTTCATGGCTTGATAGCTCTTTTTTTTTTTTTAGAGCTGAACAATATTCCATTGTCTGGATGTACCACAGTTTATGTATTCATTCACCTACTGAAGGACACCTTAGTTTATTCCAAGTTTTGGCAATTATAAACAAAGCTGTTAAAAACATCCATTTGCAGGTTTTTGTGTGGACATAAGTTTCCAGCTCTTTCTGGTAAATACCAAGGAGCATGATTGCTGGATTGTATGGTAAGACTATGTTTAGTTTTAGGAGAAACTTACAAACTGTCTTCAAAAGTGGCTGTGCTATTTTGCATTCCCAGCAACAGTGAATGAGAGTTCCTGTTGCTCCACATCTTTGTCAGCATTTGGTGTTGTCAGTGTTCCAGATTTTGGCCATTTTAATAGATGTGTACTCGTATCTCATTGTCAGCTTAATTTGCATTTCTCTGATGACATATGTCTCGGGGCATCTTTTCATATACTTATTTGCCATTTGTATATCTTCTTTGGTGAAGTGTCTGTTAAAGTTTAGCCCATTTTTTAAGTGGGTCTGGCAACATTTTAATTAGTGATCATCTCTGAGTTGACCATGGTTTTTGATTCCCACTATTCATTCTTATAAATTACTGTTAGAATAGCATTATCATTTCTGATTTTATTTGTTGAGGATCCCTCTGCTTTAGAGGTTCACAAGCAAGTCTCATTCAATGAATCACTCTTAACTTGCATAAAAATAAATTGTAGTGGCCTTTATAGTCTATTATTATAATGCCAGCCTCTCTCAAAATATGTACAGCCAAATAATAATAGTTTGGTATGTGAAGAATGTTAATAGGTATTAAATGAAAACAAGAGTTGTGTATTCAGACACAGTGGGGAAACACTAATTAAACAAAGTTACATATGTGCCTTTACTGACTGCTCAGAGTGTTCAGTAGCTTTTATACTTGGGGGAAACCCAGGGGACTCTAGGGAACAGAATTTGCCACGCTTGTCATGTAGGCAGCCCTTTTTCCTCAGGACATCTTCAGGCCTGTGGTTCTAACACTCTTTGGGGAATAATACCATATATTAATACTGGTTTATTATAAAACACTCTTAAGAGAGTAAACTAAAATTTCTTTTTTTTTGATACCTTGCTATTGAAGGTGTTTTTCTTATTTATATCTTTTTTTATTACATTTCAACAGTATTTTATTTACAGACTTGCTAAGGTTAAAAATATAAAATGTAGATATATGATAGGAAATAGCCTGTTTGTGGATGCAGATTTAATTTTTTAGATTTCTAGAGTTCATGGCAGACCAGAAAGAAAAAAAGAATTATTTGTAAATTACTTTCACATCTCCTCCCTTTTAAGGGAAAAATTTCTAAGTCTTTTCAGTTCAGCTTCAGGAAATCCAACATTACTTGATGTCATCAATTATTTAATAAACCTACTTACTTGTTTTACTTTCTACCTCACCTTTTTCCTCACATCACACAGCCCTTTTATATCACAGACACTCATATTCTCCGTGTGGTGTCTGTGTTGTGCTCTACTGCCAGCATAGTATTTCATCTTACCATTCCTGTATTTGCTTAATATAGTGGTCTTTCAGAATCATAATCTTGAGTTTTAGAAACCAAAAGGACCTTTGGGATTAATGAAAGTCTAATCCTTAGACAAACTGAAATCCAAAGAAATCAGTTTCCCTAGGGTAGGGGTTCTTCGCTTTGGAATTTTGAGAATCTTAGGGCTTCCAGAGGTATATAGAAAACCCCCAAACTGCATTCAACATGGAGAGAACATTTATTACACTTTTCTTGGAGGGGTCTGTGACTCCCCAAAAGGAGTGTGTATGCATGTGTGTGCGATCATGTTCAAATTGTCCTGCAGTTGTCTGAAGCAAGTGTTGGGAAAGATAATAAATAGCACTAGTTCTTCCTACTGCTTGATTTATACTGTCTGTTTTCTCCCTTCCTTCTATATAGAGATAGCTGGTGTCACTACACAAATAAAGAGCATTGCCTGTTTTGTGCCCAGTTAAGTGACTATAGCATATAGCGTGCTTTTGGGCCAGCACTTAGAGTGATGAAGCACTTTGGCTTTCTGGTCAGAAAATGTTATAACCTGTCTCTTTTGTAGTGTGATGAGTAAGAAAAGGACTTCTTTTTAAAAAGTTACAAACTTTTGATGACAAAAGGCAAAAACTCTCCCAGTAACACCCTGGGGAAATATTGCTAGGAGTGGAACAGAATTATCCTGTTTTTATATGTCTTTTTTCTTCCTTCAGTGACTTGCCTCTTCTAAAGATCAGTTGCTATTAATATCAACATAGCAAAACAAATAAATGGAGCTGCAATGATACGGGTTTGAGAGTTTCTGAAAACATAAAATAACCATTTGATTGATAAATGCTGTCATTTCTTCATTTTATCTTAAGAATATAGCATGTAAAACATGGATTTAAAGTCCTGCTTTTAGTAATTGTCAGATCCAACTAATAAGTTTTATTTTTTATTTTTTTAGGGAACGTACCAACAGTTTTTTTCCTTTGTTTTTCTCTTTCTGACTTTGTTTATAACGTTTATTGAAATACGGTTGATTTACAATATTGTGTTTCAGGTGTACAATAAAGTGATTCAGTTATATATATATAACATATATATATATTCTTTTTTAGAATCTTTTCTGTTATAGGTTATTATAAGATATTGAGTACAGTTCCCTGTGCTACCTAGTAGGTCCTTGTTGATTATCTATTTTATATGTAGTAGGGTGTATATTTTAATCCCAAACTCCTAATTAATCCCTCCCCCCACCCTTTCCCCTTTGGTAACCATAAGTTTGTTTTCTCTGTCTGTGAGACTGTTTCTGTTTTGTAAATAAGTTCATTTTATCATTTTTTTAAATTCCATATATAAGTGATATCATATGATATTTGTCCTTCTCTGTCTGACTTACTTCATTTATAATAATAATCTCTAGGTCCAGCCATGTTGCTGCAAATGGCATTATTTCATTCTTTTTTATGGCTGAGTAGTATTCCATTGTGTATATATACCACATCTTCTTTATCCATTCATCTGTCACTGGACTCTTAGGTTGCTTGGTTGCTTCCATGTCTTGGCTATTGTAAATAGTGCACTATGAACACTGGGTTAGATACATGCAACTAATGAGTTTTAATGAATTTAAATCCAGAAAAAATGGAATACTTCCTTCTTAAGTATTATTATAATGAGATGCACTGAACAATACTTTATTTTCGAGTATTTGAAAGGTACCTGCTATCAACTTCCCGGATGCAAATGTGTTTGGTTGCAAAATAATTGGTATGCTAATTATATATCGCCACCTAGTGGTAATGCAGGTCATAGCACTGGCAAATAAAGGAATGGTGTTTTCTAATTCAGTGGTTCAAACACATTTTATTTAGGTGAGAACATCACTGGAGTTAATGCAATATGCAATAATTGTTTTTAGTAACTCCCATAGAGCAGTGTTTGTTTAAAAAATTGATAGTCATTTCCCTCTTTGAATAGTTCTTTCAATACCCTTTACAAAAATCAAGAGTGCTTTTCTATCTCTAAATTCTATACAGTTTGATACATTTATATTAAAACTCGATAATAAATTCTTATGAAAACTCTGAGATGTTCATTTTGTTTACTACAACAGTTAAGTTTGTATCTAGTAACAGATTTTATTAAGTTCTCAACATTACCGAGCTGCCAGTTCTGGTGTGAGAAAAAAATAGAATTTTTCTTAATAAATGTTATTAAGTTATTTAAAAATATTAGGGGTATTGTTTGTGTGTGTGTGTGTGTGTGTGTGTGTGTGTGTAGTATTGAAGTAGAAAAAAGTGGTCCATAACCACCCAGATAACTCTGTTGGCATTGGGGAGGGAAAAAGTCAATCAAGGTATTACAAATTGAAAGCAACCTCTGACCACTGTGTCCCTATTCCTAACATAACCACTGTTCCACTGTGAGTTAAATGCCTGTGTTTGTAATAGAGAAAAATACATGAGCCAACATTTGCATATTTAACCAATTTGATTGAGATGCCTCCATTTGTTGAGATATAATATGGACAAATTTAACTTTGTCAGTAACTGCAACCAGCCAAGCTTTTTCAAACCCCTCTTTCCTGTTGGGGAGTAAGTTCCCTTAAGGATGCTTTCATAACTTTTTCTCAGTCATTGTTTCATAACTGTAAGCCCTTTTTACTCACTAAAATCATCTCATTCTGCTTATTTAAACATGTCTTCTTCATTTTTTTAAGCCTAAGTGTTCCCCTCCCACCACAGGCTTGTGGAAGTGGGGAGGGAGGGGTTGGGAGAGGAGGATTGTTTTCTCTTTCACAAGTACCTTCCTTTCAGAGTTAGGACTCTACCTACTGATGTATATAGCCTGGTGGTAGCAATTGTTAGGTTTTTGTTTTCTTGTTTGTAGATATTGGTTGCCTCCAGAGATTAGAGGTAGGGGCTGTATACCCTCTCAGCTATCACCTTACCACTGAGTAAATGAAGGCACAAGCAGTTAACCAAACTCTACCAAATGTACAAACATTTATTAGGAAGAAGACACACACACACACACACACACACACACACACACACACACACACACACACACACACACACACACGATTGGTCCTCTGCCCTGTTCTTGTGGCTCAGAGAAAGCCACATCATCCTTTGACCCTTCTTAGATCTTACTCATCAAACGGTGCTAGAGCCCGTACCATCTCCCAGATGTCCCACCCATCTTCACCACTCATTCCACCAATGAAATCCATTTTCTAACATTCCTTACTACACTTACTATCAAATCCTCTGGTGTAAATTTTGATAAAGTTATTTGAAGTGCCAAGTCTCTCTGAATGTTGATTCCTTACTAGAATACTTCAGATATAACCAATCACTCCAGGGATATGATTTTTGATACTTCAAATGCTTATTAACCATTCTTAGTATATAAAGTTAAATAATATACATACACAGGCATCGTTTATACGTAACTACTTTAAAAATATATTTTTAAATCAGAAGGGACCATTCATTTTATAGATGAGAAATTTAAAGTATAGAGATTAAATAGCATGTTTAGTGTCATAAACTACCCGGTGACAAGGTCATTTTTTTGGTAAGGCTAATGTCCTCTCATTACTACTCTTTTCCAGAAATTCCCTGACTCTACCCCCCCATACTTTTATAGTATACCAATATCATTTTGTCCAGTTTCACAAAAAATTAAATTGTTTTAATAATTTAAATGGTCTCGTATTGAATTTATAGAATAACTGAAGGATAACTGGGATGTGCTTTCAAAATTTCATGAAAAATGTATGTGATGAAAAATGTAGAATAGCAAGGACATTTTCCCTACCTATCATATTTCCTGCCCCCCCCCCCCCGCCCCGACCAAAAAAAAAAAAGGTTCATTCTCAGAGTTCAGACTGCAAGTACAGTCGCGTCCCTGAGCTCTTATCCCTCTGTGAGCTCCACCTACTTTCTGGTTCCCTGGTACTTCCCTTGTTGGTTCTCTGGATAGAAATCTGAGGCTTTGGTTATCCTACTCAGGCACACACTTCCCACGAATGTGCCTGCATCTTGGGAGTCAAGTGATGGGGAGGCTAGAAGGAGAAGTGAGGCAATGGGCCTTCCCTCACCCCCTCACCCCTGGGACCACAGCCCCTCCAGTCAATGAGGACAGGTCCCTCCCTCAGAGTTTTGGCTCCTGTTGCCTTGGCTTCTGCTGCCACCATGAGATTGCCTGTGGCCTAGGGAGTGAAAGAACAGAAAAATGCAAATAAAGAAGAATGAGGTGTTTTACCCACTCTCTCTGATATTAAGAGTTCCCCTTCCTGGTCTTTCTTGAGATAAAACTAAAGGGCTGGGGCTTCCCTGGTGGCGCAGTGGTTGAGAGTCCACCTGCCGATGCAGGGGACACGGGTTTGTGCCCCGGTCTGGGAAGATCCCACATGCCACGGAGCGGCTGGGCCCGTGAGCCATGGCCACTGAGCCTGCGCGCCCGGAGCCTGTGCTCCACAACAGGAGAGGCCACAGCAGTGAGAGGCCTCTCTGCGTACCGCAAAAAAAAAAAAACCTAAAGGGCTCTTTCCGGGACTGTCTCTGTCAGCACTTTCATGCCCACTTCCAGGTTTCAGGCGGCACTGAGTTCAGGCCAGGGAAATACCAGAGGGGAAAATGTGGTAGACTCACCACTGATTTGGCAGTACTTCGGATTCTGGTCATCCCCATTCTGCCAGCTACTGGTTAGTTTTCAGGGTTCTCAGTAGCAGCTTCACACATTCTCTCTAGGTTTTGGAGCTACATATACTGACTGGGAGAGGCAGGTTGGCATATGCTTAGTTACTCCACCTGACCTGGAACCAGAACCGAAAACAACTTTTTTTTTTTTGAGAAGTTTAACTGAGTCTATCAATAGGGAGCTAATAAATTATAATACATTCATTCAGTGGAATACTGTACAACCGTGATAAAGAATGAGATCACTCTGTATGTAATGCTAAGGAATGGTTGTCGAGATGTATTGTTAAATAACAAAGCCACAAAACACTTGGGGAAATATGTTTATAAATAAGTATATGTATTCGTATATGTGCATACAATAGTTCTAGGAATATACAAGATACTGGTAATCATGGTTATTTCCAAAGAGACGGAGTAATAGCTGGGAGACCGACTGATCCCTTTGTGCTGTCGGTATGTGCTACCGTTTGTGGTAACTCAGGCTGCTATACAAACACTTCAGCTAGGCCAGATGACATTTTAAGAAATAAATCAAGCAAGGAGATAACTGGGGTGCAGCGGGCATTTCATTTTATGGAAATAGGCCCTTTGAGTGTTGCCTTAGTCCTTTCCTCAGACTGAATGTTATAATAGCCAGTAGGTCTTGGCTTCTCTGACCCCAACTACTGGTCTCAGAGCATGCCACCATGAGGGGCTAGGGAGGCTGCAGGTGGTCCCAGCCACACTCATGTATTCCTTCATTCTTTGGACTTCTTATTTGTCAGTTCCATTGTGGGCTGAAGAAAAGAAATGTAGTTGATGGTTCATCTTTGAACCCTGATTATTACCCTTTGTGGTCTGGCCCAGCCCTCTTAGTATTTAAAGTATAACAATATATAGGTTATAATATGTAAGTATATTTAAATATTTTATTATTATATATTTAAAATAATATAATTCCATATATGTGTATATATATAACTATATATATATTTGTGTGTGTTGTTTTAAAACATATCATTTTTAAGTATATATCTCTGCCTGGTCCCTTTTACATTATCTTAAGCATGTATTTTTATTCCCAGGCTAATTCACCTAAATAAGATTGATCCCCATGCTCCAAATGAAATGCTCTATGGACGAATGGGCTACATCTGTGCTCTTCTCTTTGTGAATAAGAACTTTGGAGTGGAAAAGATTCCTCAAAGCCATATTCAGCAGGTACTGCGTTTTTGTGCTTTTTGGAGTCTTTTTAGGATCCCACCTACTATCTGCCTAAACTATTGGTTTTGTTTCCCTGGTTGGCACATCCCAGGTAGCTGGAAGGTAAGGTGTATCTTAACCTCTGAAGGTCAGGCATGATCAGAGAAGCAGCAGCTTCACTTGGAGTGCTGTTGGAAACTGTATAGAGAGTGACTTGGACTAAGAAGTCCAGCTGCTCCATTTGAGAGTTTAGAGGCCATTCAGAGGAAAATACGGGGCAGATTTCACCTCCAAGGTGCAGGTGTTCCTCTCGTATCTGAAGGAGCTTTGCTTTCCTTTGACAGGTGAATTCTTGTGAGCTGTAGTAGAAAGAGTTCAAAATCTTCCAGACTCTCCCTCTTTTAGGCAGAATAATCCCATGTGCTTCTCTGAGTACAGAAGCAAACTGTGCCCGTCCATGGCCATCAGGTGGTGTCGAATTTGCCATGTTCTCCAGTACCTCTTAGCAAAAAGTTCCTTGGCGCCATTCTAATTCTTTCCTTATTTCGGTCAATTTCTCCCTGCAGATTTGTGAAACAGTCTTAACCTCTGGAGAAGACCTAGCTAGAAAGAGAAACTTCACAGGAAAGACTCCACTGTTGTATGAATGGTACCAAGAATACTACGTGGGGGCCGCTCATGGCCTGGCAGGAATTTATTACTACCTGATGCAGGTAAGAGGGGATGATGATGGAGCTAGAATGTGATTCCTGACTGTACTACCTAGGGTGAGAAGACAGGTGCTCCAGCTCTACTTTTTCATTCTGCCAACCACTGCATCACTCTCCTGGTAATCACCTGGCCTAGGTAAACAGGGACAGTGCTTGTGAAAGTACATTTAAAGTGTGTAAACATAAAAGCCAGTGTGCTTTGAGATGATTGATTTGTAGGTGAGCACACTTGCCCACCTCATGCCGCTTGTGCAGACTAAAGTGTTTTGACCTGTTCTTCTAGATGAAGTGCCTTCTGCTCTGCTCTTCTCTTTCAGCAGATGCCTTGAATTAGTATTATTCCACACTATAAGGCACAACCCATTGAAACAAATTTCAGGAGTAAGAACAAAATCAGTAGAAAACAAAGGAGAATATGCTGCCTAAAGCTCAGTTAGAGAGCAAAACTAAGGAGCCTTTTCGGTGGATTTTGTGTAACTTACCTGAAAAATAGCTGAATATGCCATGCTCAACGGTTCTTCGGATCTAAAACTATTGGGGGACATCAGCCAAAGCCAAATAGACTAAGGGCAAATAGAGTTTACTGCATCAAGCATAACCTGGAAAGGGAGGTCAGAAGAGGGCTTCTCATGAGAGCATCATTTCCAGGGGCTTGTTTAACTCTCCTTAAGGAGAAATCGGCACTTTGTGTAAGAATAAGAATTCATGGTAAAAGAATATTGAATTTTTAATGATGGTAAAGGTGCCCCCCTCAACTGCCCAAAGTACAATGTGGCATAAAGAAAAGTGTTTCATTGATATGTTCTACCAGAGTGGTTGGATATAAATACCAATAGCTGGTTGAGTAGCTGGCTATAATAATGCAAAATCAACATCAGACCTATCCTCTCCCTATAACTAAACAAGGACAACAAAGCTGAAAAACAGGGTTATTATTGCTTTTCAATGCAGAGTCACTCTTTGAATGTTAGTGGCGGTAGGAGACCAGCTCCTGTGTTTATTCTGCACTTCTCAATTCAGAGTTTTATAATTAGGGCTTTTGACAATTCAGACTTAAATTCCTTTACTTTTCTGGCACACTCCCTCGTTGGCTCTCTATTTCCAGAAGTAAATATAGATTCTTGAAAGTTTTCGGGAAAGAAGAAAAACCTTGAAGTTTCAAGGTGAATTAGAATCATACATGTTAATGACTGGATGGCCTCATGACCTTTCTTTGAAGCAGATCATCAGGTGTCTTACCCTCTGCCTCCATGTGTTGGTTGTAGTAAGAAACCTGGAAACCCAAGTATTGAATTTTCCATTTGCACATAATTATCTATTTGAAATGATTTAACTTTTAATCCTAAAAGTACATTCTGGTAGGTGCCTATGTATCAACATAAAACATTATTTTTAGGCCATTTTGGATAACTTCTGCAAGTTTGAGGAGAATCCAGTCATTCAACTCTAGCATTTTAAACTGAGCTTGAACAATATTCTTTGGGTAAAGTGAAATCTAAATGTGCCCTAAAGAACTTCGTTGCGTGTTCGGTATCTGTGAGCGCCTGACGGTCGGTATCTCCTCGTTCCCTGCCGCCTCTGCCTGTGCTTCACAGCACTGCCTCCCTCTCATCCCAGGTACTCGCCCCCTGCCTGGCAAAGACAAGACTGAATTTGTTGTTTAAAGAAGTGTGAGGTGCATTGAATTAAGACCAGGACCAAAAGGAGAAACTAAAAATTGTATCAAAAATGAAGGCTCATATGCCATATGGCAACGAGTCCTATAAATCCATACATTGTTGTATCAAAATAATCCTTCATAAGTATCAGTCCCAAATTTTTTGCAGAAAGGCTTAATCTAGAATCACACCAATTCGGGATCTAGATCCCAGGTCTCCCAACTTGTTAGCATCCTCTCCTATTGGAAATATCACCTATCACTTCTCTAAATGCAAGTTGTGCCTGGTTTGTCTAATGCATCTCTTTGTGGTCTTTAAAGTGTATTTAAGGTATCAGAACCTTAGAAAACTTCTCATACACTCACATTCTTAAGCATTGGCTTTGGAAAATTATTCATATGTATATAGATAACAATAAATATCGAAAAAAAATACGTACATAAGGCTCCAAGTATTAACTGATAGCCTAATTTTAGTTTGGACCAATAGGTAAAAAAATTGGATGGAATCCAGAACCTCTTCATGACTTTCAGTTCATTTTGGTCATGTTTTCCTTCTTATTCAAAACTCATCCCTGAGCCTTAGGAAGGTCTGTTTGTTTCCGCAGAACTGATAATTCCCTTTCTTGTTTTTAGCCCAGCCTTCAAGTGAGCCATGGGAAGTTACATAGTTTGGTCAAGCCCAGTGTAGACTATGTCTGCCAGCTGAAATTCCCTTCCGGCAATTACCCTCCTTGTGTGGACGATACTCGGGATCTGCTAGTCCACTGGTGCCACGGTTCTCCTGGGGTAATCTACATGCTCATTCAGGCCTATAAGGTACCGTGAATTTTCTCGTTTTTAGAAATAAATTGGAAAACATAATATAAAATTCTATAATTTAAATTAGTTTTCTGTATAATTCTTGAACAATATATAGACAAAGCATTTGTTGGACCTAAAATCACTTTGCTGTATGCATTATAATTCATTTTCACAGTATCCATCTGTACCACAGCACACATTATTTCATAGAACAGGGGACTGCTTCACGGACAGGTAGAGGAGCCAAGATTAGCATCAGTGGCAGAGCCAAGATAAATATCCCAGGAGCTCAATTAAAAATAGAAGGAATCTCCTTGGGCATTGCTGGTGGGATGTAAAATGGTAAAGCTACTGTAGAAAGCAGTTTGGCAGTTCCTCAAAAAATGAAACACAATTAACATATGACCCAGCAATTCCACTCCTAGGTATATATACCCAAAAGAAGTAGAAACAAGGTTTCAAACAGATACTTGTACAGCAGTGTTCCATAGCAGCATTACTCACAGTAGCCAAAAAGTAGAAACAATCCAAGTGTCTATCAACAGATGAATGGATGGACAAAATATGGTGTATGCATACAATGGAATATTATTTAGCCATAAAAAAGAATTAACTTCTGATCCATACTACAACATGCATGAACCTTGTAAACATTATGCCAAGCGAAGTAAGCCATATCCAAAAGGACAAATACTGTAGGATTCCACTTATATGATGTGATGGTTAACATGAGGTATCTAGAACAGGCAAATTCATAGAGAGTAGAATAAAAGTTACTAGGGGCTGGGAGGGTGAGAATTATTGCTTAATGGGTACGAAGTTTCTGTTTGGAATGTTGAAAAAAATTTGGAAATAGATAATGGTGATGGTTATACAACACTGGGAATGTAATTAATACCACTGAATGGTCCACTTTAAATGATTAAGATGGTAACTTTTATATCTGTATTTTACCATAATTTTAAAAATTCAAATATCACTTCTAAAAAGCATGCTATGACAGAGCCATAATCGAAGAAGAAAAGGTTTTTCTTTGAGGGGAAAAAAATGGAAGTAAACCAAGATATCTATGTTCATTGGTGCCCGTTCTACAAATTACAAATCTATAGACTCTAAATAGGGACTGGCATCTCATGGTCTAAGTAAGCGTTTAGTATATCAGATTTTGCCTTCAGGAAGTTAAATATAATGCACAAATTTTTAAACTGTCTTATTCTACTTCTCTACTGAAATGAGATATTAAAAATGTCAGGAATTCCCAAGCGGTCCAGTGGTTGGGACTCCATCCTTCCACTCTAGGGGGCACAGGTTCCATCCCTGGTCAGAGAACTAAGATGCCACAAGCCATGCAGTGTGGCCAAAAATAATAATAATAATAATAATATTTTTAAACCTTTGATCAAGATATAGGAGGCCACAACAGATTGTTAAGATGTATCTATTTTTCTGAAAAGTATAGTGTTTTATAATCAAATCAGTTTTTGTAATCAATTTGATAAACAGTTTCTTCTCCAGTGTATAAAGAAACTTTCTAGTAGTGAAGGGTATCATTGTTACAGAAAAGACAGTGTTTATTCTTTGGAAATTGACTAACGATAACAGTAAGTTGCAAGTAAATAAAGCTACTTCACCAATAACAACCGCATACGCAAACATACATACGTATAAAACTTACACCATGCAGACAAGGTCATGCCCAGTTATGTATTTAAAAACAAAAAAAAAAAACTAGTGCATTCTTGTAATTTGTCCCCACCGATAAAACACATCTCTCTGTCTCTGTATTCCTACCTTTCTTGCCGAGGCACCTCCCTGTCTCCTCCCTTACCCTGTCTCCCTTTCTCTCCGATCAGGAAGGAAGGTCAGTGGAGGTTTATTTTCTATCCCTTGTAATAAAACTATGTCCCTTGACTCTGCAGGTGTTCAAAAAGGAACGGTATCTCAATGATGCCTATCAGTGTGCTGATGTGATCTGGCAGTATGGCTTGCTGAAGAAGGGGTACGGGCTGTGCCACGGCGCTGCAGGGAATGCCTACGCCTTCCTGTCGCTGTACAACCTCACGCAGGACGCGAAGTACCTGTACAGGGCCTGTAAGGTAGGAGTCAGAACCGCTGAACAGAACGCACCTTTTTGCACAGGAGGCTGTAGAAGTGTCTCTAGTTAATCTGATTTAATTCATTCATTTTTTTAAACCATAAGTCTATAGAACAAACACAGTTTAAGAAAAACCTTCAAAAGCTATTCAGTTGGTCATTTGTAGAGATGTGGATGGACCTAGAGAGTGTCATACAGAGTGAAGTAAGTCAGAAAGAGAAAAGCAAATATCATATAATAACGCATATATGTGGAATCTAGAAAAATGGTACAGACGATCGTATTTGCAAGGCAGAAATAGAGACACAGACGTAGAGAACAAATGTATGGGTACCAAGGGGGGAAGGGGTGGGGTGGGAGGAATTGGGAGACTGGGATTGACACATACACATTATTGATACTATGTATAAAATAGACAACTGATGGGAACATGCTGTATAGCACAGGGAACTCTTCCTAATGCACTGTGGTAACCTAAATGGGAGGGAAGTCCAAAAGGGAGGGGATATCTGTATGTGTATGGCTGATTCATTTTGTTGTGCAGTGGAGGCTAACACGACATTGTAAAGCAACCATACTCCAATAAAAATTTTTTAAAAAAGGAAAAGAAAAGAAAATGAGAGAAGAGGGCATTGGTGGGGCAGTTCTATAAACAGGACTGCCTTAGTTGGTTATTTAGAACTTTGGACTACCCATGTGTCATTAAATGTTTTGCTGTGGAAGAAAAAAAGTTTTAATCAAAAAATAAAAATTTAAAAAGCTATTCAGTTGAATTAGTTGTTGTTTTTTTTTTTTTTAAAAAACGACATAAATCTACTCAATTGCATTTGTGGTGGGGTTGGAAGAGTGCTGGGAGATGTAAGGTGGTTTTGTTCCTTTCTTTCTTCTCTGATAACCTTGGAGATGGCTCAGACAGCTCATTAAATTCCTCCCATGCTTCATTCGTACTCTCTTTTCTCTGCATCAGCCCCTTTCTCTGCCTTGAAGATAGTTTTTGACTTTTCAGAGTAAATGTTAGAGACAATCTCTGTCAACTTTTAGGGGTCTGTAGAAGAAATCACTTCAGTAATTTAACTTGGTCTCATTTTCAGTTTGCTGAATGGTGCTTAGATTATGGAGAACATGGATGCAGAACACCAGACACCCCCTTCTCCCTCTTCGAAGGTATTTTTCACACATTACTTATTTGCCTTATAATATCAGCATCTGCTTCTCTGCTTAGTAATTAATGTATCTTAATTTGAGTTTTGTCAACAAATTAATTTCATGGTTATTTCTTAAACTGCTTCTTTATTTCCTAATACAATAACTCAGTATTAAAAATCAGTTAGCACACAGACCACGATGGACCCAATAGTAGTAGTTATTATGGTGACTACTGTTTATGGAGCCAGGCACATGCTGGGCATTTTGCAGATGTTATCATAAATCATCGCAGCAAAAATATACATTATTATCCTCATGTCACAGATGAGGTTCCTGAGGCTCAGACAGGTAAATGGGGCCACGGTGAAGGAGCTCACATATGGTAAATGGCAGGGCCATGCCTTGAACTTGTCTGGCTCCGCTTTCCCTCCTGTCTTCCACCTGGGTAAAGGGGCTGAGCCTCTCACTCGTGATCTTGTCTAACGAGCTGCAACATATATAAACAGGTGCCCACTTCTTTTAAATCATTTAAGTTAATATCATAATGTTGTTTATGCTACAAAATGAAGCCAGTCTATAATACATCATCATTTAGTGTAATAACTTGTGCCTCTTTCTTCTCCTTCAGGAATGGCTGGAACAATTTATTTCTTGGCTGACCTCCTAGTGCCCACGAAAGCCAGGTTTCCTGCATTTGAACTGTAAGAGGAAAGTCCCCCCAGTGCAACTCACTGCATGAGCCTTTCTGTATGTATATCATACCTGGGCTAAAGTAACAATAGAGTCAAACTGTGTACTTGATTTAGTTGATTTTTTTTTCAGAATATGTCTTTAATTCAGTTCCTTTTTTATTATTTACTTTTATTTTAAAATATCCAGGGAAATCTAAATTAACTTCAGTTTATCCTAAAGGGAGGACAGGTGATATATGTACAGTATTTTGAGGGCATATATGCATATATTTCAGAACTTGGAGGCAGTCGTATTCTTACTAAAGCTTATGAATATAACCATCTGTTACAGTTCTAAAAATGTTTAAAAAAAACTAAATGTAGATAAATACATGCTTATCGCTGGATATTGACCTCCACCTCTTCTCTTTAGAATTTTTTTTTATGACAGTTTTATGACTTTGCTTTTCTCTAAGTGGTTGATTATGAAAGGGGACAAAAATATAACTATATGCTTCCAGGGCAAAAATTGCAAGAGTTGCCAACTGGGCTAGGGACCTAAACACCCTTTTTCAAATTCACAGTGCTTATTTAAACTAGAGATAAACATACTTTCAAATTTGCCTCTTTTTGTTAGTAGAGCATCCAGGCTCTATAATCCAACATCTTTATCGAAAACTTCTGAAATGTGATGGTCATTATATGAAAATTCTGATTTGAAAGTTATTTCAAGATAAGCTAACAAAAAGTTTGTTTTCTCCAAATAAGCTAGTATGTTTTGGAACTACTTATGTATATTTGTTTCTTCTTTGGGATTAGTGTAAGATCCGGAAATGAGATTTCTGTGTGTAAATACATTATGACCTAGGATTTGAGTCCACCCTTTCTGACTGACCTTCTAAATTTTGATTTGTGTTTTACTTACTTTGCAATGACTATGCTTTATAAAGCGTTGGCTGCTTGGTACAAGCCATAAGATATTTTCCTTCCTATCTATCTAGATGTTGATCTTTTCACTAAATAGTAGAGCATTCTACTTGTTTAAAAAGGGAGGGAGGGCTGCTATATGGCAAAATCGCTAAGCTTTCCATAGAAATGCTGGTTCCTGAGAAGGTATTATCCAGTGATTATTCTTAGAACAAATGGCTTTTGTCCCTTTGCATAGCCTAGGCTTTAACACTCATCCATTTCTGAGCCCTCAGGATGGGTACTGATAAGGTAGGTGAGGAATCCCTGGTGCTTCAAATTCTGTACAAGTGTTTTGACTCATCAGCTCCCATTCCTCCTCCTTCCATTGCTGACTTTCCCAGGCTTGTTTTGTCTTTTCTATGTATTTTGACTGATTTTGAAACATTTTGCAGCTTTTAAGAAAACAGGCTCTAAGAATTTTTAATGTGCCTATTTCACAGCTTTCTCGGTCACAAAAACATGCTATTTTTATTGGAACTTTGCACCAAATCCCCACTGAGTATATGTTGGTTCCTGTGGATAGCAATCCCCTATTATTTTCCATTTAGCACCAAAATAGCTAATATTATTGGCAATTGCCTGACCCTTTAAAGGCTACTGACAGTAGGATCTAAAACACAGCCCACTGCTCAGTTCCCAGGATTAGCTTATTCCTCTGTGACTCATGCTAGTCAGGGACAACCTTGTGCCTCTCGGATTTTGAAGTGTTGCTGGCAAGCTGTGTGCAAGCTGTGCCTTTCTCGTGAACATTTTACATGAACAGTGTCAGCATCCACAGAAAAGCTAATCTGCCTTTGGATGGGTGTCCAGCTTGAAAGAATAGACCCCGTTTGGTTTAAATGTCTTACTATACTGTACCTGCACTTTTAGCTACTATAGTTACTAACCAAGGGAAAAAGAACAAAACACTTTCTCTTAACCAGAGGAGACTGATCACAGTGCTTCAGCAGACATCTTAATTAATTTAACCCCAGGAAGACATCAAGGCAGGGAGAAGAACATTTTGAATAAGATTCTTATTCCTATTTGGATTGCTGTTTAGCTACTGCCATCCCTTAACAAATTTATCAATGCAAACACAATTCAGGGCAAAGGCTATAAAACTCAAACTAATACCCTAACACCATGGTAGAAACTGAAATTTTTACACTAGTTTCTTAGTTTTGAAAGGAAGAGGCATCATTTTCAGTTCTATTTCTGTTACATCATTTTTCCCTCAGATATTTTTCTTTTTGTTAGAAAACAGAACAAGACGAAAAGCTGCGCAAAACTGCTTCCCAGAAAACTCAGAAATATCTTTTATCTCCATGTAAAGACTAGGTAGTGAAACCTTAAAACCTTGTCAAGCAGTATTCATTTATCCTGTCGTGTGTTTCTATGAACGTCACGATCAGTTATTTACATCAATCCTATTGGTCCCATCAAGAAGTCAGTCTTTAATCCTTAGAGTCGTTTGACCCTCTTTCATCTTTGATGTCACTTCCAATTATTTGGCATCAAAAGCCTTCATGGTAGGTAGAGTTTTAGGTAAAAGCGGCCGTTTTCTCTCTTATTACAACTTCCCCACATAACTTGAGAGGTATACTTTGCTCATAAGTCCTCAGGTTAATTGGTGTCTAATCTTATAATGCCCTGCCTTCTCTTGACTGAGTTTGAAATACAAAACGTGAAGAGTAAACATTAATCCATCTACTCCTTTGGCTATTTGAACTCACCTATAATCCTGTTATCCATACTCAATTTTGACTTCACCGCTGCTCCCCCTAAATAGGTCAGAGCACCCCACTTCTGTATTGTTAAGCTGTAGAACTGTTTCTCTCCTACAGGTACAAAACAAAGTAGGATATTCAGGGATCCTACGCCAATGTTATATTGCCATTTATTGGAAAGGGCTGGAATTGTATGTATTTCTGTGTTCCGTAAAGGATTTGACTTAACTGGTTCTCAATAAAATTTTATTAGGACCATATATTGTCATGTGCTTCTTGTTTGCTTTGGTTTAAACTTAAGAAATATATTTCTTCAATGGCTTTTTCTTTATGCGCTCATTCCCTAGGGTTTGTCCCTGACTTTTTCTTCTTTGTTGGGTCAAACAAGATTTGAAGTACTTCATGAAGGTAAAAATTTATTAGAGGAAAATATTTAAAAATCTGATCGTTATAGAATTAGGAAGCATCTACTAGGCTTCAAGCAAAGCAGTATATCAACCAGCTCATACATATGAGAATCCACTCTGAGGTTAGTAACTAAAGGTCTCATTCTAGAAATCGATTTCCCTGCTGACCAGTTCTGTAAGGAACTTTGACTAGAGGGGGAGATTAAATGGGGCATAATTATAAAGTGTATGTGCAGAAGTTGGAAAGGAGTTCTGCTGAATCACCTGGCATGGCTGTACTACTTCTTTTCATGACACAGCTACTTAGTGTCACTTAGCACACCAAAATTTGCCAAATTATAAAATACTTGTTTCCATCCCCATATTACATTTTGTCCCCTGGTACATATGATGAAAATGCCTTTCATTCCCCTTGTCTATGGTTTGAATGACTCACAGTACTAAGGATAAATGCACAGTTATTTTTATTTTGCTCCTTTGAGTAAAGGTATATATGATGGCATCACATCTTTAGATGTGGGCAAGGGGGTGTGGAGAGGACAGTGCTTTGTAGAGGCCACCCAGAAACTCCAAAGTGATGCTTGGAGCATTCCCCCTAACTCTCCACAAGATTACATTTCAATTGGTAAGGACAGCTAGCTCTGTTCTCAGGTTTACCATTCCCTGGCTCATCGTCTTACCAGAAGAAAAATAATGACAAGCACTTTAAGTTGCACCACAGTTGTAACCTCATGAGCAAACAAAACTTGAAGAAGTAATTCATCTCCTGTGACTTACCTATAGTAGTTTATTTTTTCCTAAACTTTGCATTAGAAAAGGCCTTTGCCTCCCTGCTTCTCATACTCTCTGAATAGAATAATAATTGTTGTGTCATTTCTTCTTTCCCAAGACAGTTCCCACTGTGGATTCAGTGGCATTATAAAGCCTCATGTATTCTCTATTCTTATAAGCATCATTTAAAGTGAGAAAAATCTACAAGTCAGTCCCCTGATAATTTGCTTTTGCATTGTGTTTCCCATTCAAATTCGCCCTCTTACTTCTGAAGCTGAGGGTCAATTAACAAGGCAAGAGAACACTGGGCTTTTTTACAGTGGAGAGCATGTTGGCTTCATTGGTCCCATTATATAAGCTTTCCAAACACTATTTTCTAGAAGCCGTGTGCTAGCACATCCTCTGGGACTTACTTGACAGTTCTGTGAGTAATGAAAGCAAGCAGCAAACACAGTAAGCCAAGAGGTGAAATAACGAGGACAGATGAATGGATGGTAGCAGGACTGCTGCTGATAGTCAACCAGTTTAATTTCACATTTCTACATTATGTTAACTCTTCATCCACATGCAAATTACAACCATGGTGACGTTACATCTGCAGCTAACGTTCTGTGAGGCACTTAAGTCATTATGCAGGGAAAGGCAGGACTCTTGATAAATCAGTTTATAAAGCAGTGTCACAGTTACCTAATTTCTCTTCTCTAATGGAGCTGGGATATTGAGAAAGGTATTTGCAACCGGAAAAACCCTGATATGGCTCACGGTGAGAGTTGATGGTTAATATTGATTGTTCTCTGAGGATGTGGCATTCAGGAATTAACATCACCCCCTTGCTGGTATTATAATCCGAAGTGCTGGCACTGTTTATATGCTGCAGACATGCCATTTTATTTAATAATGCCATGAACAATGCTTTAAAACCATTTTATCCCCCAAATTCAATGAATGTGTATGTTGCATGCGAGACGCCTGGCAGGGGATTCTGTGTGCATAAGATATACATCCCCACTCTGACAGCTCAGAGTCTGGTGAAGAAGACAGGTAAAGAGACAAGCAATTACAAGGAAATGTTTTCTAATATTCCTGTTAACTCCCCAGTTAACTCCCCAGCTAGTCTTTCCCTTGTTCCACAAATTTCAAGTACATCCAAGTCTCTCCTGTGACCCATGTTTTCTGGCTGTATTTGTAGATACTGGAGTTCAGTACTCCTTCAGAGAGAAGGCACTTAAAAGCCACTCAGGCAGTGCAGAAGCACTCAAGAGTTCTTTCATGTGGACCACCTTGGTGACGAGCAAGGCGGAGGGAAATCTGAGAAAAGTCACTTGCCCCCAAAATTACTTGCGCTTAGTTGAACGACTTCTCAAAAACTCCCAGCATTAGGTTAGTTAATGATTTAGGTTAAATCCATTTCCTTTAGGAATCCTGTAAAAATGCAAACATTTTTGAAGAGATAGTTCATCCATCTGTGATATATCGCACCTTCATAAATGGTTCATGACCTACGTAGCAATTAACTTGAAGAACTTTAATCCAAACAATGTTAATTGTACTGCTAGAATATCATAGGTACATCATTTAGCTAGGATTAGGAAGATAAGGTGATGCATGCTTTCAACCAAAGACTCAAAGGACTGTTGAAATCGGGAGATAAATATAAACAAGTGATTGCAATGAGATTCGGAACCTCATCAGGACTGGCTTTTAGTGAGTAATCAAAGGGGGAAGATAGTGTGTGAGAGTCACATAAACTTGTTTAAAGAAAGATTGCGGTCAGGGCTTCACCACCATCTATGCATACGAATCATTAGGAATCTTGTTAAAATGATTCTAAAATGCCAGTGTGATGGGACCTAGGAGTCTGCATTTCTAACAAGCTCCCAGACGATGCCCATGCTGCTGGCCACAGAGCCTTTGAGTACCACGGGACTAGATAATGCACCATGGAATCCCGACTCAGTACAGAAGAAGGAAGTAAATTGAGGAGCTGGCTGATGAGAGAACTGACGTTTGTGATCAAAGAGCACATGCACTAGTAGCAAGAGCGTGAAAGAGCTGGAATGATTGGAGTCTGATTTCTGATGTGACACGATTCCAAATAATGTCAAGGCAAAGAGTACAGTCTTGAGGTGATCAATTTTCTGTGATGGTGACTGTAGCAAGTGAAAGAAATGGACTTGGAACAAATATGTGTTTATAATTTTAATGGAAAAATTGCCAAGGATTTGGAATCTTTCAATCCAAAGAGTCATAACCTTCTGGTAATATGAGAATCATATGGAAGATAATCTAGACTAAATAATTAATTTGAGTCATCTGGAATCAATGCTTGTATGAGGAAAATTAGACCCTTCTGCCCTTGTTTAGAATTTAGAAGGAGCCATGATTAGCCAGCCAACTGTTAAAGGTGTTTGAATAGAAAAGCAGATCAATCACATTCCTTTCTCCATTTTTTTTTCTTAGCATGTTCTGAGTAGTAAATGTACACCAGAGGTGTCATTTACCCTTACTTGCCATCATCTGTCATTTGCCATGTTTCCTAAATGAGAATTTCATAAAGTGATGTGGGTCTGTAGTGCCACAGAGGTCATCTATACAGGGATACTTCAGTGCATAAGAACAGGGCTCAACCAGGAAGCTTAGAAACATCATTAGAAACAGGAAAAACCCATTAGTTCTCAACTCCTAAACTGAAAGGCTTATACAGGTGAGTCTGGTCAGATACTCTTGTTCACATAATCGTATTCCCTGCATGTTCTATACCAGGAATTGATCCAAGATTAGATGACTCACATAACCAATACATTTTCTACCACTTATTTCAGTGAATGGACAGCATGTTTTATTTTATCTTTCACCAGTTCTCACCTGCCCAGCTAAAAATGTTTCATTCACACATAACCAATGCATTTTCTACCACTTATTTCAGTGAATGGACAGCATGTTTTATCTTTCACCAGCTCTCACCTGCCCAGTTAAAAATTAGTTTCATTCACACATTACTGAAGTATGTTAAAAGAACCTCTGTAGTTCTGGCTTTGATGGTCTTTTCTTCCGTTTCCTTGAAAAAGCCAAATGTATCATCTTTCTACCTGTCATTTCTTCAAGCTGACACTTCTGCTGAGTTTCCTAATGCAGTTAATGATGTTACTAACTACCAGGGTGCTCAAGTCAAAAAGTGTGAATTAACATTCTCAGACTGTTGGTTTCCAAAGTGCAGTCTCTGCCCAGCAATGTTAATTAGCATAACCTGGAACTTGTTAGAAATGCAAATTCTAGGACCCAACAAAGACCAACTAAGTCAGATATGCTGGTATAGAAAGCAATCTGCTTTAACAACCCCAGGTGATTCTGATCACAGTCAAGTTTGAGAAAAATTAAATTTAAAAATAATGAGGTTAACATTATACTGTAGACATTTAATTTAAAATTTAGTGGTTTCAGTTTTCTGTTTTCTTGTATTTTAGAACATACACACCTATCTGTAGGCCCATGAAAAATACCTAGGCCCAAAGGCACTGTGTTATTACCTAATGGGCAAAATGATACTGCTCTGGTTGATCCCCTCCACAAAGATGTTCTTGGAACAAACAAACCCCATGATTGTCCTGCTGCTGAAAGAGGAAGCCCTCTGGATAGAATACTTTCTGAAATAACCTGTTTAGATATATGTCTTCCCCCACCAGACCCTCCACTCCTTGCAAAGGGCCCTGTCCAAGTACTGAACCCACTGTGCATATAAAGAGGGTGACACATAGAGGGCACTCAGAAAGTGCGTGTTTACCAAACTGAATATGGCTCGACCAGCGAGAGAAATGGACTTAGAAGCCTTTTCTTAGATTTATTACATGCTGATTAATGATCTTATGTTTAACTTAGTTCTGTTTCCTGTTTTGTTTAGTACAGCTTTGCTAGATTGATTTAATAGTAACAGTCTAGTTAGTAAAACCTGAGTATTAATGAGTTGATAATATAATGAAAAACAAGATTTTGTCCAGCAGATGTCAGTAGAGCTCAGTTTAATAATTTCAACTGTTAATGAACTTAAAAAATTAATGGAGATGATGGGTGGGAGAAAATACTTGCAGCCAGAATTTTTTTGTTGACATTTGAGGAAATGGTGTCTAACGTCAAAAAATCCACACAGTATTTCAGGCATCTTGGAAATGCTGCACGTATTAACTTTAAAACAAACGTGACCTTAATGGTAAATTTCTTGCACTTCAAAGTTCAAAGCTGTTTAAATTGGACATTAAGTTATTGTTAACCAGAGCCAAAATCGTGAGACATGAAGAGAGTGCAAGGCTGTATATTTAAGATTATATAAATGTGGGTTATGATGCAGGTTGAGACTCTAAAGATCAGACTTTATTTCACTTCACTAGTTACCTGGATCACTCCTCTTTCTTGAGAGTAATATTAAGCCATACTCTTATACTTTAAGAAATATATAGGTCTTTCTGTGACTTTACTTAAAAGGAGAGAGGGCAAGGTAAAAGGGAGCCAGAAGTATTGTATTTTTTTTAATTGAAGGAAAATTCACTTAAAATTCATCAAACCCAAAAGAGACTGATGAAGCCATGACACTAAAAAATTATTATAATTATCATTTGTATTACTAGGCTTTTCTTAGCTCTGAATGTCTAATTTGCTTATACCTAAGAAAGTTAGATCTTTCTAGTGAGCCTTAGAAGGCCTATCTCTATCTAGCATTGTGGCTGGGAATCAGGCCTTCTATCTTTTGGCCTCTGACTCTCTTTCCAGGCTCCTATCCCCTTCCGGCCTCCAGTGTTCTCTCCACACTCCAACCACACCTTCCTCTCAGTGCCTTGAGGGCAGATACAGGAAATCCTACGGAAGGACTTCTTTGGTGGTCATTACTTAGATGTCTGTCAGGGCTGCCACAGGGACAGGGCAGAGGTATTAGGTACAAGGTGGAGTAAGAGTCCTTCAGGCATCCTGCCTCACTTTAACTAGGACAGGTCCATTCTAATCCACTGGATGTTATGGTAGCTATTCCTATTTTATTGGCTTATTCTCAGCCAAAAGTAAATGAAATGGATTTCTTGATGCTCAGTCCCCTCCAATACGCATACACACATACACACACACACACACACACACACACAGTCAAACTGAGAGCTCTGTCACGATTTTCTTCATAACCCCCTTTACTCTCTCCCACCCACAGTCCCACCAAGCCTCAAATTGCCCTAAGAGTCCCTGATGTACCATGCACAACAGATAGGTAATTTTATAAAACTCAACTTCCTCTGCAGCAGCCCAGTTACTGTACTTTTAAATTACCATATCTTAATGGGGAGAAAGGAAGTTTCTATTCTCAGCAATATTAGAGGATAAAGAAAGGCAGGAAGCAACTGACTCTTGTTAATAACTTTGCTGGAAAGTGACAAGGCAACATCTGGAATACTTATTATCTATTTGACATGCCGTTGATCTCCATGGATAAGATTCAACATGACAAGCTCTGTCAAAAGGAAATAAGCTCTATCTAGTTAAATTAGAATGATTAGGGTCATTTAGACTGGAAGTTTAATTTGTATGGGTCCAGAAAATTTATACAAACTGGAATAAATACCTAAGCATTTAATCTTCCCTGAAGCTCAATTTAAATTGAAAGAGACAATTACACAGGTCTATAATGAGATGAGACATATTAGAAATTAATCTAACTGTTACTGCACTGTAAGCATGTGGCCCAAGAAATCAAAGAATGTTTCACTTGCAGTTTGTACACACTAATAGAAGAAAACGTTCCGCTGCAACTCATTAAACGTTCTATTCTTCTATGAAGTCCTTGAATGGAAACGTGAGCATCCACAGTGTACCTGAATATTTTTTTGCTGCTTTTTAAAAATTCTCCTACCAAATTGATGCTGCAAAGTCAATGTCAACAGAATTCAATCCTAACCTTACCTTCTACAACAGGGGCATTAACCTTTCTGGTGTCGTGGACACCTTTCACAGTCTGTTGAAAGCTATGGATTCCTTCTCAGAATAACATTTTAAATATATAAAATAAAATACATAAGGTTTTTGTTTTAAATATGTAAATAATATTTTGATATGTAGGATTACAAAGGAAATCAACTACATTGAAATACAGATGACAAAGTCATTTTAAATGGGATGTAGTACATGTGCTTCTTTATTAGGACATCTAATAGCAAAATCTGGTGATTCATCTAAAAACTAATGTAATATTAAAGCACTGATGAATAGAAATAACTGCTATCATGTAATATAAAAATATGGGTGATTTCTATCAATGATAAAGCCTCAGGTAGTGCAAACACAACTGTGTAAGTTGCCTACATTAACAACTGAGGGAAATGCTTAATTTCAGCTAGAGCTTAGTGAAAATTAATACGTGATTGTTTTCCATCCATGTTTTTAGACCACCAAATCTATTTAACGACCACCACGGGTTGGTTAAGAACTCCGTTTCTATAGTTAAGTAGATGGGTTATGATGCAGTTAAGAGGACTAAGCAAAAACAGGACGCAAAGCGGGATTGGCAATTTCTTAGCTAATTAACAGCCTGGCCAGATATGAAGGCTAAATTACCCGTCCTGATCACAGAAGAAGTGCCAAATCTCTGTTTCACTCCGTGCCATGTAGCCCAGCCTAGACTGATTCTCATTACCTGTTTTAAAGAACTGATCAGAGCCTAAGTCATTTAGCTAATTCTATATCTTAGGGTACTCTCTTATTTACAATACCCTTTTCACCTGTAATGTAGCAGTAATAAATCTTGAAGTGTTCTTATAAACTCTTTATCACCTTCTTTATTGTAAACAGCATAATACCATCCTTGAAAAGGTTGTGTTTCATTCAACAACATTTATTCAGTGCCCAGTCTATGCTAATGCTGTGAGAGCTGAGTGCTAGAGAGTAAGAGCTGACTTTGGCACTGTCCTGCCTTTAGAGAACTAATAAACTACTGGGAGAATCAAATGAGTAAACAGGGCTTCCCTGGTGGCGCAGTGTGAGAGTCCGCCTGCCTATGCAGGGGACGCAGGTTCGTGCCCCGGTCCAGGAAGATCCCACATGCCATGGAGTGGCTGGGCCCGTGAGCCATAGCCGCTGAGCCTGCGCTCCGCAACGGGAGAGGCCATAGCAGTGAGAGGCTCGCGTACCGCAAAAAAAAAAAAAAAATGAGTAAACAACCAAATCCAACACTAAGTTGTAATTCTCACAGTAAATATTATCAAGTACCATCAGACTGCAGAAGAGAGACAGTCCTTCTGAGGCTGGAGGAATAAGGACAACTGCAGAAAGGGAAGCCAGGATAGTTGTCGCAAATGTGGAGAATTATGGAAGACAAGGAAGCATGGGCAGACCAGGCAGGGGGGATTCGGATCTTCAGGGGCCATGCAAAGATGTGAAAAGGAATGGCATGTTTAAGGAAAGGGTAAGGTGGGAGGTAAGTCCAAAGATGTACCTGTGAAAGGGTCTTGGGTTTCTTGTTACGCAGCTTGGATATTACCTTGTCGGCCAGTGGTTATCTGAACCGGCATCACCAGCATCACCCGGGAATCTGCTGGAAGTGCACATTCTCGGACCCCATCACAGGCCGACTAACTCTGAAATCTAGGGGGTGGAACCTATCAATCTGTAGTTTAACAAGCCCTCCAGCTGATTCTGATTTACACTAAAGTTTGAAAACCACTGCCATCAGTATTAGGGGGCCATATCACCAGTGAAAGTTTCAGAAAAACCATCCTCTTTTATCTTCAGTATAGTGAAAGAAAAGGCTGGATTTGCCAATGGAAAGATGCTTTATGCTCCACATGGAAGATGAGTGGTAGAAAGGAAAGGCTGGAGGCGGTAAGATCATTAGGAGGCTCCCAGGGAAGCCCCAGGGAAGGACTAGGACCCAAGAAGCAGCAGTGAGGTTGAGCAGAAGGGATGGACTTGTGAGAATGATGGGTGGCAGCCAGCTGGACATGGGAGATGCGGGAAGGAAAATGTAAAGGATGACCTATTATTTTTAGTAACTGCCTTAAGAGTCTTGTGAGGAAGTCCCTGTGGAGGCTAGCACACCTGGCTTTAGTTAGTGTGGTCAGAAGTCACATTCCAGGTTCTTTTACAATCACAGCTTAGAAAAGGAATACACAGGCCCACTCTTAGTGATTGATAATGCATATATGTGTGCTGTTTTAGGAAACAGCCTATCCAAGACCCAGGACTTTAAGAACAAAAAGAAGAACATACTAATCAAAAAAGCCTGATATTGGGCTTCTTGTGGAAGTGACTGATTCCAGGGTCGGGGGAGGGGAAATAACAAGAGGAGCCTGGAACGTCTTTCGGTGCCACGAAGCAAAGAAATGCTTGAAAAAAGGTTGAGGAATGTTCACATGACACAGGAGCCGCAGCTCCTAAGGGCCACACGCTGAAACAATTTAGCAAGAAAATAATAGTACAGGTATAACTCGGAGATATTTTGGGTTTGGTTCCAGGCCACTGCAATAAGGTGAATATCACAAAAAAGCAAATAGCACGACTTTTTTGGTTTTCCGGTGCATATAAAGTTATGTTTACACCATACTCGAGTCTATTAAGTGCAGTAGCATTGGGTCTAAAAAACAATGTACGTACCTTAATTAAAAAACACTGTATTGCTGAAAAATGCTAACCGCCATCTGAGCCTTCAGCAAGTCATAGTAGTAACATCCAAGTTCACTGACCACAGATCACCATAACAATGATAATAGTAAAACTTAAAAGTGTGAAATACTGTGAGGATTACCAATAGAAGTGAGCAAATGCTGTTGGAAAAATGGCACCAATAGACTTGATGCAGGGTTGCCACAAACCTTCAATTTGTAAAAAATTCGCTCTGCAAATCACAATAAAGCGAAAGCACAATAAAATGAGTTATGCCTGTATTGGAGGATGACCCAGGAGCACATCACTTTTGTAGTATTCTTGCCAAAAATATATATATAACCTCAATCTTATTATGAGAAAACATCAGACAACACAAATTGAGAACATTCTACAAAATACCTGAGCAGTACTCTTCAAAAGTGTCAAGGTCATGAAAGTAAAGGAGAGACTGAAGGACTGTCACAAATAGGAAGAGACTAAAGGGACAGGAAAACTAAATGTGTGGGATCCTGAACTGCATCCTAAAACAGAAATAGACTAGTGGTGAAAATCTGGTGGAAAACAGGAAAATTTTAAGGAAAGTCTGTACTTTAGTTAATAGTATTGTAAGAGTGTTAATTTCCTGGTGTCAATAATTGTATATTGTAAGGTTCAATATTAAGGTGAGGCGGATGAAGACTATATGGGGGCTCTGCATACTATTTTTACAATCTTCCTATAAGTCTAAATTTATTTCAAAATCAAATTTTTAAATAAATAACTGCCATCATTTGAATCCTCTCGCTGACCTGTGGAACTGATCCAGTTACATCAATAACACTAGATAGCTCTTTTCTTGGAAGGTCTGATGGCTACAACCCACTGCAATTATCTTGAGGCTGGGAACTCTACCCTTTGTTTCTTGATTCCCTAAAGAACTAGAGGCAGATCTACTTTGAAGTTTCATGAAGATTAAACTTCAGAGTTGCTCACTGGCACAGGCCCCATTGAGCACTAAGAGTTGCTGGGAGCTGTTGAATGTCCTATCTAGGTCAGGGGGAAAGCCAGGTTTCATTCAGAAGCATTTCTATGTAAGCAATTCTGGTAAATTGCCTGTAGAGAGCTCAGAAGAAAGGGGCTTAAATCTCTAAGCTTCAGTAACTTGTTATGATTTCTTTTCTCGCTCTAAATAAATATTCACTTTTGCACCTAAGTTTGTATTTATAATTGCCTTTTTATAAAGTGGGTCCCCCAAATCATAGAAGATCCAGTTCCAACAAACCTGGATAAGCTTCTGTACCTAGCACAGGTGCTCAATAAACATTTCAATTAAATTATTAGAAAAATAACCCCCATTTCTGTAAAATGGAGTTGATGATATTGATTAGTCACCTAACAGCAGACTTGGAAAGGACTAATTTGGGAAAGATTTTTATACAATAACAATTCACTATACAAAACCTTTAATCTTTAAAGGTACTTTTACATTTACACTCATAGCATGTTAGCACTTTCAAAATCCTTAGAGATTTTTGAACATTTCCTTTTGCAAATGTGTGAACAGTCAGTCCCAAAGAGGTTAAGCAACTCAAGGACAGCTAGTGGCAGACTGATTGGGGGTGGAGGTGTACAAAGTACTGATTTTAGTACTTTGAAGGTCAGAGGAGGGTTGTCAGGATTTCTATACATTCCCTAGAACAAAGTCTTCTACTTTTTCCTCTTACTGGTAACTACTATCCCAGAATAGTAAAAGACAGCTTTGCCCCTTTTTGTAACCTTTACACAACATAGTGCAATTTTAAAGGACAATTAAATATTAAGCTAGCCTAGTATACCAAACTAGCCTAGTAGCCAAACTCTTTGCAAAACTCTAAAGTCTTAAGCCACAATGCAGCTGTATTAAGAGAATAAAGCAGAGTAATATAGGGTAGGAGTTCAAGTTGGGTTGAGATTAGAGTTAGAGAAATGTTCCTTAGGGGCTGCGGAATCTCCTCCAGGCAGGTATGTGCTCCAGGGAACACTTGATGCCCACAGACTTTTGCAGTGACTGCAGTCTGTCGCCATTTCACAATGACTCCAGGCTGAAACCAAATCCACTGTTAGTTCATCCCCCATCAATCTGGAGCCAAGCCTAGAAATAGTTCCACTGCTGCTTTAATGGCATTTGGGATGGGAGCAAATGTTCTACACGGTGGCGCCTGTTGGCTCTAATCAAATAAATTAAGTTGAGCGTGTTTCCACCATTTGGTTTAGTTTTATTTTAGTCCCTAAGTCCCCTTGCTCCCATTTTAAGGCCTGGCACTTTCTCACTGGTGAAGCCCATACTGCCTTATCACTGAGAGAAGCTGCCTTAAGTAGAAGCACCACATGCCATACTCATCCTGAGGGACATCCAGGGTCCAGCAAACCAATTGTGCAGCTGTTCTGCAACAGGACAGAAGCCATCTCTTTGTTTTGACATGCTTAAACTCATCACCCTTCAAAAATAAACTATGAAGTCTTCTTGAGAGAGAACACTGGGTGCATTTTTAGAGTTAAAGGGTGTTTCTCCAGATTGGGATGTAACGTTTGGGCAAATTGACTCTGGCTCTGTTTATAGAGACAGTATAAGGTTAGAGTTTAAGAATAATACCTAATTTCATCTTTGAAGAGAGTTACTACACAAATCACAGTTTTTCCTACATTGCAGTATTATTCAGATGAATCACATTACTTTGACGATAACTACTGGTTTGGACCTACAAAAAACTACAATTTTATATAGTTCACATAAATATGTATTTGTATCTTCAAATAATTGGTTCAGCTCTCTCCTTTTACTTCCCTGTGTAGATACCTCTTGGAATTCCTAATAGCAGGAAAAATCCCAAAATCACAAAAAACTGCAAATGACATTGTTCTGGGGTTACTAGGAACCTTCTTCTATAGTTATAGTTGATTCAGTGCTGACATGAAACAGCTTCTCTTTGTAAGTTCATATATTGCCCTCAAATATATATAAAGAAAACAGGGACTTCCCTGGTTGACACAGTGGTTAAGAATCCGCCCGCCAATGTAGGGGACATGGTTCAAGCTCTGGTCCAAGAAGATCCCACATGCCGTGGAGCAAGTGGGCCCCTGCGCTACAACTACTGAGCCTGCGCTCTAGAGCCTGGGAGCCACAACTATTGAGCCCATGTGCCACAACTACTGAGCCCACGTGTTACAACTACTGAAGCCCACGTGCCTAGAACCCATGCTCTGCAACAAGAGAAGCCACCACAATGAGAAGCCCACGCACCACAACGAAGAGTGGCCCCTGCTCGCCACAACTAGAGAAAGCCCACGTGCAGCAATGAAGACCCAACGCAGCCTAAATAAATAAATAAATAAATAAATAAAATACAGGCAGGTGAATATGGAATAAAAGAAAACAATACTAATTGCCATTACTTTTGTTTTCTCCCTCTTCCTATCTGCCTAGTTAGCTATAAACTGTGAACCCATGCTATTGACTTTAGAAAGTCTTATGCCAATCAAGTCATTTCACCAATGATAAGTCTACCTTTTATTTTAGAGATGAACTATTGGCATTGGAATAACATTTACATTTCTAGCAGAAGATTGGTATAATGGCAGAAAAGATTTCAAATCTGGTTCCAATACTTACAAGTTGTGTGATTTGGGACAAACTGCTTAACATTTCTGGGACTTCAGATTCCCCAAATGCAAAATGGGGACAATGACACGGATTTCCACTTTATAGGGCAGTTGTAAGGGTTCGACAAGATAATGTACGATGCCTGGCCCCCAGGCTCCTGGTGAGCGCTCTTTGAATTTTCTTTCTTTTTCCCTCCCTTCCTTCCTTCCTTCCTTCCTTCCTTCCTTCCTTCCTTCCTTCCTTCCTTCCCTCCCTCCCTCCCTCCCTCCTTCCTTCCTTCCTTCCTTTTAGAGCATAATGTTAAAGGCACAAACAGCTAGCTGTTTATCCTTTCTGGAAGGAGTGAGGAGAAAGAAAAGCTGAGCAGTGCTTATTCTATGTTTATCCCACTATTTTTCTGTTTGTGCCTTTCACATTCTGCTTCTTTTCTACCTTCCTTGGAGTCATGGCAAGAAATTACCAATCCCTGCTGCTATAGCAGTTTCATGAGCCTTTGAATTCAAAGGATTTGAGACCAGATAGAAAACTTGACAACAAATCTTGAAAATCAGCTTTACCTGAAAATCATTCAAAATGGCTTTCCAAGGAGGCATAAGGAGGCCTTCTGAGATGTCGAGAGTATTCTATAACTTGATCTAGGTGGTAGTAAAAATTCATTGTGCACTTTAAGTAAATTACTCCTCAATAAAAAAAGAAAATTAGGAAAACAAAAGCCAATTTAAGATTCACAATTGGTTGGTCCTTTCGGTAGATATCAGTCTAACAGTGAAAGAGAGAGGTGAGAGCCAAATCTCCTGGTAACCTGGCTACTAGGTTGGAATATTATCTAAGAAGCAAATCTCAGACAGAATTCTGTCATTCATACATGCATCAATTGATGAGCAGTCACAAAAGCATCCATACAGGCATACAGCCTGTTCTGGGAAGCTTTGTGAAGTCCAGCTCACTGGACTTTAGGCACACGAATGAGCACCTTGCACAAAACGGTGTCCCAAGGCAGATCCAGTGATGCTCTAGAGGAAGGATCATCAACTTTGTGATCAGGGCCGTCAACTGAATTCCTGGTTAAGTTGTAGGAAAAAAATCAGTCCTTGGAACAGAGCACCTTCCAAAGCAAAAAATCAGTCCTTGGAACAGAGCACCTTCCAAAGGGTGTGGAATTGTTGATTTTTCCATATTTATAAATCCCTTTCTAGAAATGCCTGTTCTATATTTCCAGCCAAACCACATATCTTTAACACCACTCAATTCACCATTGAAAACGCATCTCTGGGCTTCCCTGGTGGCGCAGTGGTTGAGAGTCCGCCTGCCGATGCAGGGGACACGGGTTCGTGCCCCGGTCCGGGAAGATCCCACATGCCGCGGAGCGGCTGGGCCCGTGAGCCATGGCCGCTGAGCCTGCGCGTCCGGAGCCTGTGCTCCGCAACGGGAGAGGCCACAGCAGTGAGAGGCCCGCGTACCGCAAAAAAAAAAAAAAAAAAAAAAAAAAAAAAATGAAAACGCATCTCTAACTCCCCTCATGCGGATTCAGACAGCAACATTCGAAGGACTTACTGTCTTTGGAGTCCACACTCTTTGGAGTTTCGAATGCTAAAGAATCACTGATGTAAGGAGCATTCCTGCTCCTAGGGAACATATTAAAATAAACTATATACATACATATCATATTCTCTGTTTTAAAGTATTTAAAATTAAATTACAGACAATATGCTTGATATGCGTTCTGCGTTACATATTCAAGTACACAGCCTGGACTGTTGAAATAGCAATAAAAGTGACCCTCCAAGGATCAACACTGACATCCCATTCTCCCCTCCTCCACCCTTCTCCCCAGGAGCAGAAGCTTAGATATAAGCCTTGGGCAAAATGGAGTCATAAGACACATATACATGAACCCGTAAATCATAAAGATTTAGTGGAAAGGCACTAGAGCAAACACTTTGTAGTAGACCTGTGTTCCTCCTGGAATTCTCCTTTATACAGTGTTCTTTCTATCTCTCCTCTCTCTCCCTTGCAGCTGGCTGGTATGGTAAATGGGGCCTGGAAGTGTCCCCCATCCCACTCTGAATGTCAAACAAGGCCTGGTAGAACCAGATGAAGGAAAACTTAAGGTTCAGGCCAGTTCTGTTTGGGGAGTTAAGGATATTGCTCTGGTTTTTCTGTATGTTTCCTTACCTCCTTCTCTAGCAATTAAAGGTAAGCTACAAAGCCTCATAAAGACCTAGGCAAAAGGAAAACAGAAGCAGGTCCTTTTCACCTGCATCAAATCTTAAGAGTAAAAGGAGCCATCAAAACTCACATTGATCTGACAAAGTAAAAGACTAGGGGGATTCAGAGGGATTCAGAATCAAATCCCTAGAGACTAATAAGTTGTATGTATGCTTGGAGCATTTCTCAGTATTCCAGCAAGAGTGGCCATGCAGTATCATCAAGACCCAAGTTTGCATCTGCAGCCTACAGCTGTGCCACACACACCCTAGACACTCATTCCTGTCAATTATTTATAGTTTCTGCCATTTAAAATCTGTCTGAGCAAGAGTTACAAGAAAGAAGAGAGAAAAACAAAAATAAACTGGTATATCTGCTGATAAAACTCATACTCAAACTTGCCAGGGCAAGTACAAAATGTTACAAATTCTGCAATTACATTACCATTACATTTGTAAAAACAATGAAAAAATAGGTGACAGCTTTCAAAAGATATTCCAGTGAGATCTGGCACTTAATAGCCTCCACACTGAAGAGTGCTTAAGATAAAACACTGTATTTTTGAGCCATCTAGATTTCTAGTTGGAAAGTCTTCCTGGTTCCAGATGTCTTATTGCTATGAACATTTCCCAGCATCATTTTCTTGGACTTTTTCCCTCATTCATTTTATTCTGAGCTGCTCAGGAGAAAAGAATATTGTTCACATAATCTCTGGGAATGGAGAATAAAAAGACTCAGAGAAGAGAGTTCAGAAATATTCTGCTGGTGTTCATTTTAATACCAGAGCTGAAGCTTTGTCCCTTTCCCTTTGAATCCTTCACACAATCAACAAGATGTGTTTCAGGACTAATTACACAAATACCAGCTTAAGCCCCATTATATTCTACAATAGCCTTCAATTAAATGCAACCATACTGAATTTCAAAGAGAACTTTGCACTGCCTCAAAAGCTCCAATTGAAAAGAAAACATGCGCGTCCAGAGAATTCCATGCAAAATGTTAAGTATTAACGATTTCAAAGAGACCCTCAGACTTTTAGAAACGTTTGTCATTAAATTTAGTTACTAAGAGCACTAAATTTTAAAAACATTTAAACCATTCTGGGTACATATTAATTCCTATTATGAGTTACTTATTTGATTTGCAACATTTACTAAATAAACTGATATTTATATTTTAATTAAAGAAAGACCCTGCAACTGTTGACTATAAAACCATTATTAAATTAATTAAGAAAACACTAAAATCAGAAACCCATCAACAAGGAAAGCAGCAAAGGTGAATTAAACCCTAAGATGTGGTTTAGCCCTCTTCCCCTCCTCTAATTGGAACTCATGTATTATTTATTCAAAAAGTATTCATTAAACATTTCTGCCAGGTCTATCCAAGTTCTGACATCCATAATCCAGTTTGACAACAGCTTTACCCAAACCTGGAAACATCTGAGGCATTTCTTTACTATATGAATGACACTTATGACCTCTTGAGGGAAGTCCCACCAAAAACATGACATTCTGAGTAAATTCCATGGGAAATATAGCAACTGTGGGGAAGCAACACTGGTCACTATTTATCATGTCATGAAGGAAGCCAACCAGAAGAAAAAATTGAATTTTCTCCTGTCCCTGACGTTTTCATTAAAATTCCCTCAATCAATTAAAATTCCCGAAAATGAAATGGAATGTGAAGAAGCAGGCGAGCAGTAACTGTGGGAAGAGTCCTGATCTTGCCTGAATCTCCAGGTTGTTACTGGAGTCTACCTTGAATGGGGATCCATGAACTTTCTATAACCCACATGTTAAGGCTGTATGGTTATGTAAAATTGCTAGAAATCTTGCTTTGAAATTCTCATTCAAGGACATGAGCCATTCAAATCCTAATAAAGATTTGAAGGGGCATGAAGAAACTTAGGTGTGATGGATATGTTTATTAAATTGATTGAGGTGATGGTGTCACATATACAGATATAGGTAGATATATCCATATAAACAAATTGTACACTTTAAACACATTCAGTCTCTTGTATACCAGTTAAGCCTGTTAAAGCTGTTTTAAAAAGTAAACTAAGGGACTGCCCTGGTGGTCCAGGGGTTAAGACTCCGCCCTTCCAATGTAAGGGCTGTGGGTTCAATCCCTGGTCGGGGAGCTAAGATCCCACATGTGGGCGGCACAGCTGAAAAAAAATAAAAAAAATAAATAAAAAAGTAAACTAAAATAGATCAATAATGAAAAATAATTTGAGTAAGAGGAAGACAATATTTTAAATGAGTTTTAGAATTAGGCAAATAATTATTGTTAATATCAAAATGTTTTTTGAAGAAGATTCATAATCAAAAAAATAATGCTCCAGGTCTACAATTCCAGATTACATCAACAAATTCTAGGAAATGAGGAGAAGGTAAATGTGTACTTAAATGTTCATCTTTCTTAGGGGGAAGCTAGTAGAAACTGCCTAACTGTTAAAATTCATAGTGAAGTATATTTGTAAGTATCTTTAATGTAAAGTTATCCAACAGTGGGTGTAAAACTCCTAAGTAGTAAAAAAAAAAAAAAAAAGGGCAAAAAATTAAATAAAGAAAATGTGATCAACTTTTAAAGACAGAAAGGTTTATGTACACTAGATTCATTTTTAAATAAAATTATAGTGAGAAGATGAAATATACAAAGTTGATACTAGTGACACTAATTTCCCTTCTTTAATGGGATTTTATTGGAAACAATGCCACCAGAAAGCGCTACAAGGTTGGCTTCCAGAATATTTTACAGTCATGTCACTTAGCATAGGCCTGTTCTGTGAATATTAATAGCCTGATTCCAAGCTGTTCATCAGCAGTGAACTTCAAGCATGCTAAGAGCTCTTTGAAAAGCTTGAATGTAGAGAAAGAGATCTTATAGCCGAGAGTCTAATTTCTTCTTCACATTATAAAAATGAGAGAACTGGAGGGAATAAGGAGGTGCTTGGTTTCTTCTATTGATCATACAATTAGCACTAAATGTATTTTAATTTAAACATAACCATCAACATACTTGAATGCGATATTTCTCCAAAATGGACTCAGTGGGAAAATCATCCTTCTGTATTGCATGGTTATTGTGCAACTATAGTGACTGTCCCTTGAGATTTTAGCACAGGCATAGAGAAATAGACCAAAAGGGCACAGTAGAAACGCCAGAAACAGATTATCAGGTATATGGACACGCTGTTTATAGGCAGTGTTACAAACCAGTAGGGGAAAAGAAGAACTGTTCAATACATAGCCTTGAGACATTTTATTATTCCTATGTTAAAAAAAAGTCACTACTTTACGTCATACTCAAAAACACAGAAATATGGAAGACAATATGGGAAAATACCTTAAAGAACTTGGATTAGGAAAAAATTTCTTTAGAATGATTTCTTAAACAAAAAGCACAAGCCCTAAAAGAAAAGATTAATAAAATTGACAACTTTAAAATTTAAAACCTGTATATAACAATATATAAATAAAAAGATATATTACAGAGAGAGCATATTTACAAACCATATAAAAATTATCTGTATTCAGAATAAAGAGCTCATTCAAATGAATAAGAAAAAGACAAAAAACCTAGTCATAAAATGGGCAAAGGTTATATACAGGCAGTTCACAACAGGTAACTCTAAATGGCCAATAAGCATATCAGTAGCAATATTCAACCTCATTAATAATTAAAATGCTAATTAAAGTAAGGATATTAATTTATTCCATTCAGATTAACATATATTTTTAAAGCCTAATCTTTTTTTCAAGTTTTAGTGAGAACATGTAGCATCAGGAACTCTCAGATATGATAGGAATGTACAATTAAGTTCTGTCTTTGGAGATCAATCCAATAATATGTAGCAAAGTTCATACCTGTATCCTATGGACTAGCAAGTCCATTCTATATACCTTAAAGAAACTCTTGCAGGTATACAAAGACATACATACAAGAATGCTCAAACGGCATCAACAGGAGAATGGATAAATAAATTATGTTGTATTTGTACAGTGAAATATTATACAGTCATGAAAAATGACTGATTAGAGCAACATGTATCAGTATGGATAAATCTCAAAAAACAGTTTTGAATGTATGAAGTGAGATACAGAAGTATATGCAAAATTTAAGTCCCTATATTTTTATATGGATTAAATACTTTATAATTTTATAGGCAAGAAAACAGAATAAAAACTTTCATTATGAGTACTGGTAAACAGACAATTGGTATCCCTTTTCAGTGTGCCCCATGGCAGCTATATTAGGCATAGGGTTAACTCAAAGTCCACAGTGGGTCTTATGTTAACCAAAATTTCTTGAGAGGGCATTTATACTTACACGTGGTTATCCATTAAAAAAAAAAAAAAAGGTTGGAGTCTGACAACATTAAAGGCAAGCACGTAATGCAGAAGCCTCAGTAACATCCCTTTAAATTTGCACAGTGAGTCTCAGTATCTCCTGGCACATCTAAACTGTTAGAGGCTGCATCTAGAAGTGTTAAAGAAAAAGCAAAAGAAAGGAAAAGAAGATAATCAGCCGGACTAACTGGAGAAGGCTATAACTATATGTGAGTAGGGCTGCGAGATTCAGCAAATAAAACTACTGGGTGCTTAGTTAAGATAGAATTTCAGATAAACAACAAATAATTTTCTAGTATAAGTATATTCTAACATAAAGGCACTCTCATAACTCAGAAATTCACTCTGAGCATGGGAACCAGATCCCACATGACACAACTAAGAGCCCAGGTGCTACAACTAAGACCCAGTGCAGCCAAACAAATAAATAAATATTTTTTTAAGAAAACAGACAGACTCGTCTGTCACCTGCAGGAGACAGGAACACAGTTTATTCATTTTTGCATCATCCCTACACATAACATATGGTACATGTTCAGTAAGTGCTTGTGCTGCCTTTCCAAATGGAGCTAGGCTATTATTTCTACAATGCAAATAAACAATTATGATGACAAAATCCCTTCTCAGGCATGTGCCTGAGGATAAGGTTTTGAATCCAGTTGAGACATGAAAACTTAACACATATTTTTTGAATTAAGTGACCCCAAACTGGCAATACAGCATAGCCCAGATGAAAAGATAACTAGGATATATTGTGAAACAAAACAAAAAAAGTTGCACAATATGTAAAATATAATCTTGTTTTTATAAAAAATACTATGTTATTAATGTTAGGCTATGTATAGAAAAAATGAGAAAAATATATGCTAAACTATTATTGCTTAGAGTGGAATTATGGAAAATTTATCTTTTCTAAATTATGGACTTCTGCAGTATTTAAATGTTTTACAATGAGCAGGTGTTAGTTTTACAAACAGAAAAGCAATAAAATTATTAACCTACATTAACTAACCCAATGAGTCTTGAGTCATGGAGTCTTTTGCCCACTATTGTTTTCATGTTAAAATTTTTACTTTTGCCTAGCATAAAAAATAAGACTTTCCCGAAGGTAAATGACTGGCAGTAAATCTATTGTTAAAGTAAATAAACCCAAACCCTTCCCATGCCTTTCTTCTCTTTTGTATTGGAGTCCCCAAGAAAACAGCAACCTGGAATCAGGACATTAGGACTCATATAAAAGGCAAAAATAGTCAACCAAAATTACTTCCTGGTTTTTTTTTTTTTTTCTGTCCTTATTAGTCTGACAAACTTAGGTACTTCTCTTTGGTCTAATCCTCTTCGATGTTAGTTGAAAAAAAATTTTTCTCCCATACTAACATAATGAGTCAAGTGGAAACCAGTCAAGTGCAGCACTGATTTAGCAGAGGGTTAAGGGAAGCACTTCAGTATTTTCCTGCCTCCTTTGGGAAGGTTAAGGAGAACTTAATTCAACCTGAAGTGGTGTAAATATCCTGAGATGAAGCCCCTTTAACAGAATTGATGGAAGGGAGCTAGCCACTGTCTCAAAGCGAAAGTCGGTCTTCTATGAACCAGTTTACAGCAGTTTGGTGCAGAGGGCAGAGGCACAAGCCTGGGGGAGTGGGAAGCCTAGCAGGCTTCTTGAGCTGGTAAGGAAATTAAAAAGCCCCAGAACTATCATTCATCAAATGTTCTTTTCAATACTTAAGGTACTGCTGAGAAAGTAAAAAAAGAAGCATATCTCATCGGGAAATGTCCTTGAATGTTCAGTGTTTAATTTTATTTGGGGAGCCTCTTGATCTTGGGACAGCTGTGAAGAGCTTCCCTTTTCTAGCATCCAGGGAGGGAACTGAATGGTAGGTGAACTCAAACCAGAACTGAGATGAGCAGCAATCTCCATCCTGTTTAGGATTAAGGAGAATCAGCATTACAAAGATACAGTTCCTTTCAACAAATGCCAAGGGAATAAACAGAATAGAGATGCGGGACTTTCAACTTTGTTTTAGAAATGTTATAGAATCGCTAGGTAATTAATTTTAGTTCTCACCAGCGAGATGCCTTCACTGAGTATTCCTTGTATTTAAAGTTCCCTTCTTTTATTCATGTATTCACCCGTTAATTCAATGAGTATGTATTCAATGCTCACTATGTCTAAAGCATTGCTACGTACTCATGATACCATTTCACAGGTGCTTAACACACAGGGACTCTAATAATAAGTTTCTGCTTCTACTCACATAAGAGGGAAAAATGGACATTACTTCTCCTTACGTGCATCCTGGCTGCCAGCTCTCATTTCTGTGTGCATTGGGCCTGGCTCTTAATAGCATTCATTTAATAAGTTACCTTTAATCTGCATAAACTGATTAAGTGGTGGTTAGTAATACATGTGAATTGAGAGTCAATAAGTTTTGAATCACACTTTCAGGCCCTTTCATGGAGAAAAAAAAATTTAACTTAATGCAGTAGTTCATAAACTTTACATTAGAACCACTTGGAAGGTTCTTTAAAATCCTGTTGCCCAGGCTGCATCCATACTACATAAATCATAATCTCTGGGAAAGAGACCAAGCATCAGTGTTTTTTTTTTTTTACAACTCCCCAAGTAATTCCAATGTGCAGTCAAGGTTGAGAACCAATCGTTTAATAAAACTTGGGACAACTATGTCTTTGCATTCTGGGATTTATTTTTCCTTATGTTTTTTCATTTGTGGGGTTTTGGGTTTTGTTTTGATTGCTTGTTTGCCATATTGCTGACAGCTAGGATGCTGGAAATTTCAGTTCGTGATACTGAGGTGCTGTTTTTTTTAAGATCACAGAGATTTAAATATGATTATTAGAACTTAGAATAGTACAGCCATTCCAGGATAGCCAATGCCATGTGTCAAAACCCATATTTCTCCAACTAAGGGTAGAATGCTTAGAGACTATGAGGGAATTTCCAAAGCACTTGCAGAAATTTAATCTGCAAGTCTCTGAGCACTTGCCAGGTGACAGAAGTGCAACTCAACCATATACAGAAAAAAAAGCTAGCAACCCTCGGAGTGTCCCTTCCTTCATTGTTTCCTCCCTTTCTTTTCCTGAGCCCTATTGCAACCCTAGAAAGGCAAACAGAAAGAGCAAAAGCACAAATAATTGTTAAATGTTTATATTTTAAAGATTATTTAGAATACGTGGGGGGAAGCAGTTTACAAAATTTTAAGAGGCTAATTCTCCCTTTTACGAACCTAGATTTATTTCTTAAGGTCTTAATTTTTAATATTCAAATTTTTATACTTAAACCAAGTATTACAGCCAAACTATACATTAGGCCAAAAATGACTTAATGCAACCAACGCACTTTTACAGATGAAAGTGAGAAAGAGGTACATTTGATTTTACAAAAAGTAATCAGTTGGACAAAAGGAGAAATCAACATTGGCAGCAGCAGAGGTATATATAAAAATATGGAAACTCCAATTTAAAAAATCACATAAAATATTGTTTGCACACATGTTGACCATTGTTATAACTCTATCTCAATTTTCACCATTAAGCAACCAAGCTTATGGTTCTCAGAAGATTTCAGCACTTCTTGAATATTTTAAATTATGAATTATTTTGCAAAATACAAATAATAAAACAAAACTTCATTCACCTACCATCTAGCTCAAGAAATAAAACATTACAACTAAAATTAAATCCCTCTATCTACCCACCCCAGATCCTATTTACCCTCCCCTCCTTCTTAGAAGGAAAATTTCTATATTAAATTTAGGTTTGTAATTTTCATTAATACTGTTGTATTTTTATTGTCTGTTTAGACCATAAATAATATAATATTGGTTTACATGTTTTAGGCTATATAAATGGAATCATGTACTATGTATGCTTGTACAACCTGCTTTTTATCTTTCAATGTAATGTTTCTGAGATTCACTTAAGTTGATGTGTGTACTATTTTACTGATTTTTGCTTCTGTAGTATATTTTGTTGTATAAATTATATCAATATTTCATGTTTATAATGGTTTCTGTTGTCATCCATTTGTGCTTTTACCTTTTACACTTTCAAAATTTTCACTCTAACAATGTTGCCGTGCACATTTTCATGCTTATGTGGTTGAGTGTTACTAATGTATATACTCAGGACTGGAATTACTGGTCCATAGAAAATATAGAATTCCAACTCCACTAGATATTGTTAAATTGATCTACAAGTAGTTATGCCATAAATGTATACTCCCACAAGCACTGGATGAGAGTTCCTAATTTTAATTTTCTGGCAGTGCTCTAAAATTATCTTTAGCAAAGCCTAGCCACCAAATCACTTAAATGAGAATCATAATAAATGGTATTCTTATGATATTAAAATGTCACTTGAGTGCTTCCTTGGTGGCGCAGTGGTTGAGAGTCCGCCTGCCGATGCAGGGGACACAGGTTCGTGCCCCGGTCTGGGAAGATCCCACATGCCGCAGAGCGGCTGGGCCTGTGAGCCATGGCTGGAGCCTGTGCTCCACAATGGGAGAGGCCACAACAGTGAGAGGCCCGCGTACCGCAAAAAAAAAAAAAAAAAAAAAAAAAAAATGTCACTTGATGCTCCATTGCTAAAGAAGGATCTTATAGTCTCTGAGCCTTTTAAGGAAAAATAACTTGGGTAGGTATTATTGGAATGTAGATTTTTTTTAATCACCAAAACATTTTATAAATAAGTAGGATGCAAATTTAATGACAGTAGTCGGGTCCATAGGGGTAACATTTATAGATTAGTTTTGTTGATTGATTATAACTAAGGCAAGTAGGTAAAGGATTAAAAATACGCATTCTGTGTATTAGTCATTAAATTTAATGGTCAGAATAAACTCCACAAAATGCAAATACTTTTTTTAAAAACCAAAGAAGAAGAACGGGATAAAACTGCTCATGAGTGAAAGTGAAATTGTCTGGTTTGTGTTGAATGGGTTTCAAGTCAGATGGGCATCTACCCAGACTCTGAAAATTAAAAGTTTAGAAGCAGGTTTAATTCTTTTTGATTAAAATTTATGGTATTTCTGAAGGCTGGAAACTGTGTATGTAAGACACAGCACAAAACCAGACCTCAGGTTCATGAAGAAAAAAACAGATCCCTTTGTTTTTCCAGTCTCTCATTCAAAAAAATTATATTAGTGGAGAACCTTCTATGTATTTTTTCTTTGTGCAGGCACAGTGAGATCTCTGTGCATACAGAAACTGAAATTAGTAAGCACAAACAATGTTATTTTCTTGCATACAGATGTCTATTATGTTATCTCTGTGTCCTGAGGTATCTCCTTATTAAAGGGTCGAGGTTGCTATTAGTTGACTGAGGGAGAGAAACAGGATGAAAAACCCCAGAAACCCAAGAACACAACCACATAGGGATTTGAGGAAGCCAGCATCTAAAATGGCCTCCAGTGATTCTTGCCTTCTGGTATTCACACTTTATGTAGTCCCCTCCCATATCAAATAGTAATAGACTGACGTGAGTAATAAATAATATATTGAGAATGAAAGTGTGTGACACCTGAGGCTAAGCCATGAAAGACACTGCAACTTCAGCTTGCTGTCTTGGATCACTTGCTCTGCTGGAAGCCAGCAGTCATTTTGTGAAAACACTCATTCAGCCATACAGAAAAACCTACATACCACGGAACTGAGCCCTCCTGTCAACATCCAGCCCCTACCAGCTAGCCACCTGCACGGACCACCAGCCCCTTTGCAGATGACTGCAGCCCTGAATGACCTCTTAAATACAACCTCATGAGAGTCTCTGAGCCAGAATCACTCATTTCACCTGGCCCTGAGTTCCTGATCCATGGAAACTATGCTAGATAAATGTTTATTGTTGCTTTAGGCTGTTACATTTTGGGGTAGTTTGTGATGCAGCAATAGATGACTAATACAGGGTTGGAAAGAGAAAATAAGACCAACTCTCCTTCTTCCTTTCTCCAAAACTGTAATAAATGTTTCTCTTTACTTTTTCTATTTAAAGGACTTTAATAATCTCTATGAGAGAAAAACATCTAAGACACTTGCCTCAGGAAAACCCTGTACAGTAAAAAGAAAACTGTATCACCCAAAATGAGTTTATTCGTTTATTTATTCAACAAATACTGAGGGAGGAACCAAGATGGTGGAGTAGAAGGACGTGCTCTCACTCCCTCTTGCGAGAACACCAGAATCACAACGAGCTGCTGGACAATCATCGACAGGAAGACACTGGAACTCAGCAAAAAAGATACCCCACATCCAAAGGCAAAGGAGAAGCCACAATGAGATGGTAGGAGGGGCGCAATCACAGTAAAATCAAATCCCATAACTGCTGGGTGGGTGACTCACAGATTGGAGAACACTTATACCACAAAAGTCCACCCAGTGGAGTGAAGGTTCTGAGCCCCAAGTCAGGCTTCCCAACCTGGGGGTCCGGCAACGGGAGGAGGAATTCCTAGAGAATCAGACTTTAGAGCCTAGTGGGAATTGATTGCAGGACTTTGACAGGACTGGGGGAAACAGAGACTCCACACTTGGAGGGCACACACAAAGTAGTGTGCGCACTGCTCCAGGGGAAGGAGCAGTGACCCCAGGGGAGACTGAACCAGACCTACCTGCTAGTGTTGGAGGGTCTCCTGCAGAGGCAGTGGGTGGTGGCTCTGTTTCACCATGGGGACAAGGACACTGGCAGCAGAAGTTCTGGGAAGTTACTCCTTGGAGTGAGCCCTCCCAGAGTATGTCATTAGCCCCACCAAAGAGCCCAGGTAGGCTCCAGTGTTGGGTTGCCTCAGGCCAAACCACCAACAGGGAGGGAACCCAGCCCCACACATCAAGAGTCAAGTGGATTAAAGTTTTACTGAGCTCTGCCCACTAGAGCAGCAGTCAGCTCTACCCACCACCAGTACATCCCGTCAAGCCTCTTAGATAGCCTCATTCACCAGATGGCAGACAGCAGAAGCAAGAACTACAATCCTGCAGCCTGTGGAACAAAAACCACATTCACAGAAAGATAGACAAGATGAAAAGGCAGAGGACTATATACCAAAAGAAGGAACAAGATAAAATCCCAGAAAAACAACTAAATGAAGTGGAGATAGGCAACCTTCCAGAAAAAGAATTCAGAATAATGATAGTGAAGATGATCCAGGACCTCGGGAAAAGCATGGAGGCAAAGATCAATAAGATGCAAGAAATGTTTAACAAAGAACTAGAAGAATTAAAGAACAAACAAACAGAGATGAACAATACAGTAACTGAAATGAAAACTACACTAGAAGGAATCAATAGCAGAATAACTAAGGCAGAAGAACAGATAAGTCACCTGAAAGACAGAATGGTGGAATTCACTGCTGCAGAACAGACTAAAGAAAAAAAATGAAAAGAAATGAGACAGCCTAACAGACCTCTGGGACAACATTAAATGCAAAAACATTCGCATTATAGGGGTCCCAGAAGGAGAAGAGAGAGAGAAAGGACCAGAGAAAATATGTGAAGAGTTATAGTTGAAAACTTCCCTAACATGGGAAAGGAAATAGCCACTCAAGTCCCGGAAGTGCAGCAAGTCCCATACATGATAAACCCAAGGAGAAACACGCAGAGACACAGGGTAATCATATTGGCAAAAATTAAAGACAAAGAAAAATTAATGAAAGCAGCAAAGGAAAAATGACAAATACCATACAAGAGAACTCCCATAAGCTTAACAGCTGATTTCTCAGCAGAAACTCTACAAGCCAGAAGGGAGTGGCATGATATACTTAAGTGATGAAAGGGAAGAATCTACAACAAGATTACTCTATCCAGCAAGGATCTCGTTCAGAATTCAATGGAGAAATCAAAAGCTTACAGACAAGCAAAAGCTAAGAAAATTCAGCACCAACAAATCAGCTCTATAACAAATGCTAAAGGAACTTCGCTAAGTGGGAAACACAAGAGGAGAAAAGGACCTACAAAAACAAACCCAAAACAATTAAGAAAATGGTCATAGGAACATACATATTGATAATTACCTTAAATGTGAATGGATTAAATGCTCCAACCAAAAGACACAGGTTTGCTGAATGGATACAAATACAAGACCCATACATATGCTGTCTACATGAGACACACTTCAGACCTAGGGACACATACAGACTGAAAGTGAGGGGATGGAAAAACATTCCATGCAAATGGAAATCAAAAGAAAGCTGGAGTAGCTATACTCATATCAGATAAAATAGACTTTAAAATAAAGAATGTTACAAGAGACAAGGAAGGACACTATATAATGATCAAGGGATCAATCCAAGAAGGAGCTATAACAATTATAAATATATATGCACCCAACACAAGAACACCTCAATACATAAGGCAACTGCTAACAGCTATAAAAGAGGAAATCGACAGTAACATAATAATATTGGACATTAACACCTCACTTACACCAATGGACAGATCATCCAAAATGAAAATAAATAAGGAAACAAAAGCTTTAAATGACACAATTCAGCAGATAGATTTAATTGATATTTATATGACATTCCATCCAAAAACAGCAGATTACACTTTCTTCTCAAGTGCGCACAGAACATTCTCCAGGATAGATCACATCTTGGGTCACAAATCAACTCTTAGTAAATTTAAGAAAATTGAAATCATATCAAGTATCTTTTCTGACCACAACGCTATGAGATTAGAAATGAATTACAGAGTAAAAAACACAAACACATAGAGGCTAAAAAATACATTACTAAATAACCAAGAGATCATTGAAGAAATCAAGGAGGAAATCAAAAAATACCTAGAGACAAGTGACAATGAAAACACGATGATCCAAAACCTATGGGATGCAGTAAAAGCAGTTCTAAGAGGGAAGTTTATAGCTATAAAAGCCTACCTCAAGAAACAAGAGAAATCTCAAGTAAACAATCTAAACTTACACCTAAAGGAACTAGAGAAAGAAGAACAAACAAACCCAAAGTTAGCAGAAGGAAAGAAATCATAAAGATCAGAGCAGAAATAAATGAGAAAGAAACAAAGAAAACAAGAGTAAAGATCAATAAAACTAAAAGCTGGTTCTTTGAGAAGATAAACAAAATTGATAAACCATTAGCCAGACTCATCAAGAAAAAGAGGGAGAGGACTCAAATCAGTAAAATTAGAAATGAAAAAGGAGAAGTTACAACAGACACTGCAGAAGTACAAAGCATCCTAAGAAACTACTACAAGCAACTCTATGCCAATAAAATGGACAACCTGGAAGAAATGGACAAATTCTTAGAAATGCACAACCTTCCAAGACTAAACCAGGAAGAAACAAAAAATATGAACAGACCAATCACAAGTAATGAAATTGAAACTGTGGATTAAAAATCTTCCAACAAACAAAAGTCCAGGACCAGATGGCTTCACAGGTGAATTCTATCAAACATTTAGAGAAGAGCTAACACCCATCCTTATCAAACTCTTCCAAAAAATTGCAGAGGAAGGAACATTCCAAACTCATTCTATGAGGCCAACATCACCCTGATACAAAAACCAGACAAAGATACTACAAAAAAAGAAAATGACAGACCAATATCACTGATGAAATTAGATGCAAAAATCCTCAACAAAATACTAGCAAACAGAATCCAACAACACATTAAAAGGATCATACACCAAGATCAAGTGGGATTTGTCCCAGGGATGCAAGGATTCTTCAGTATATGCAAAGCAATCAATGTGATACACCATATAAACAAACTAAAGAATAAAAACCATATGATCGGGCTTCCTTGCTAGCGCAGTGGTTGAGATTTGGCCTGCCGATGCGGGGGACATGGGCTCGTGCCCCGGTCTGGGAAGATCCCACATGCCATGGCCACTGAGCCTACGCATCTGGAACCTATGCTCCGCAATGGGAGAGGACACAACAATAAGGGGCCTGCATACCACAAAAACAACAACAACAAAAAACGACCATATGATCATCTCAATAGATGCAGAAAAAGCTTTTGACAAATTTCAACACCCATTTATGATAAAAACTCTCCAGAAAGTGGGCATCGAGGGAAACTACCTCAACATAATAAAGGCCATATACGACAAACCCACAGCAAACAACATTCTCAATGGTGAAAAACTGAATGCATTTCCTCTAAGATCAGGAATGAGACAAGAATGTCCAGTCTCACCACTATTATTCAACATACTTTTGCAAGTCCTAGCCATGGCAATCAGAGAAGAAAAAGAAATAAAAGTTATGCAAATCAGAAAAGAAGAAGTAAAACTGTCACTGTTTGCAGATGACATGATACTATACATAGAGAATCCTAAAGATGCCACCAGAAAACTACTAGAGCTAATCAATGAATTTGGTAAAGTTGCAGGATACAAAATTAATGCACAGAAATCTCTGGCATTCCTATATATTAATGATGGAAAATCTGAAAGAGAAATTATGGAAACACTCCCATTTACCATTGCAACAAAAAGAATAAAATACCTAGGAATAAACCTACCTAGGGAGACAAAAGACCTGTATGCAGAAAACTATAAGACACTGATGAAAGAAATTAAAGATGATACCAACAGATGGAGAGATATACCATGTTCTTGGATTGGAAGAATCAATATTGTGAAAATGACTCTACTACCCAAAGCAATCTACAGATTCAATGCAATCCTTATCAAATTACCAATGGCATTTTTTATGGAACTAGAACAAATCATCTTAAAATCTGCATGGAGACACAAAAGACCGCGAATAGCCAAAGCGGCCTTGAGGGAAAAAAAACGGAGCTGTAGGAATCAGACTCTCTGACTTCAGACAATACTACAAAGCTACAGTAATCAAGACAATATGGTACTGGCACAAAAACAGAACCATAGATCAATGGAACAAGATGGAAAGCCCAGATATAAACCCACGCACCTATGGTCCACTAATCTATGACAAAGGAGGCAAAGATATACAATGGAGAAAAGAGTCTCTTCAATAAGTGGTGTTGGGAAAACTGGACAGCTACATGTAAAAGAATGAAATTAGAATACTCCCTAACACCATACACAAAAATAAACTCAAAATGGATTCGAGAGCTAAATGTAAGACAGGACACTATAAAACTCTTAGAGGAAAACAAAGGAAGAACACTCTTTGACATAAATCACAGCAAGACCTTTTTTGCTCCACCTCCTAGAGTAATGGAAATAAAAACAATAATAAACAAATGGGACCTAATGAAACTTCAAACCTTTTGCATAGCAAAGGAAACCATAAACAAGATGAAAATACAACTCTCTGAATGGGAGAAAATATTTGCAAATGAAGCAATTGACAAAGGATTAATCTCCAAAATATGTAAACATCTCCTGCCGCTCAATATTAAAGAAACAATCAACCTAATCCAAAAATGGGCAGAAGAACTACATAGAAATTTCTCCAAAGAAGACATACAGATGGCCAAGAAGCACATGAAAAGCTGCTCAACATCACTAATTATTAGAGAAATGCAAATCAAAACTACAATGAGTTATCACCTCACACCAGTTAGAATGGGCATCATCAGAAAATCTACAAACAACAAATGCTGGAGAGGGTGTGGAGAAAAGGGAACCCTCTTGTACTGTTGGTGGGAATGTAAATTGATACAGCCACTATGGAGAACAGTAAGGAGGTTCCTTAAAAAACTAAAAATAGAATTACCATATGACCCAGCAATCCCACTACTGGGCATATATCCAGAGAAAACCATAATTCAAAAAGACACATGCACCCTAATGTTCATTGTAGCACTATTCACAATAGCCAGGTTATGGAAGCAAGCTTAATGCCCATCGACAGACGAATGGATAAAGAAGATGTGGTCCATATATACAGTGGAATATTACTCAGCCATAAAAAGGAACGAAATTGAGTCATTTGTTGAGACGTGGACGGATCTAGAGACTGTCATATAGAATGAAGTAAGTCAGAAAGAGAAAAACAAATATCGTATATTAATGCATGTATGTGGAACCTAGAAAAGTGGTAAAGATGAGCCCCTTTGCAGGGCATAAGTTCAGACACAGATGTAGAAAACAAACATATGGACACCAAGGGGGGAAAAACGTGGTGGGGTGGGGATGGTGGTGTGGTGAATTCAGCGATTGGGATTGACATGTACACACTGATGTGTATAAAACTGATGACTAACAAGAACCTGCAGTATAAAAAAACAAACAAAACAACTAATACTAAACTTTGAGTTATTTGCATGGAAATATGTTAATATAAGTGTTTCAGACATTACATGAAATTTCTAAAAATTTTATATGTTTTGGTATAATGTTATAAGTCATAATTATAGTTATTACTTTAAAATGTATATCTCAGAAATAACTAAATTTCCTTGTCAATTGCATTATTATGACGTTTCATCAAATCTTTAACCGTGGTCATTTTTACATCTTTTGTCATTTACAGACAGTTCTGGGTGTACTCTGATGCTTTTGCAAAAATGTTCCTATAAAAGGGTTTCATCTTCAAGGAATTCATGGAAAAAATTCTGACAAGTGGAGAGAGGGGGAAGATGGCAGAAGAGTAAGACGTGGAGATCACCTTCCTCACCACAGATACATCAGAAATACACCTACACGTGGAACAACTCCTACAGAACACCTACGGAACGCTGGCAGAAGACCTCAGACCTCCCAAAAGGCAAGAAACTCCCCACATACCTGGGTAGGGCAAAGGAAAAAAGAATAAACAGAGACAAAGAATAGGGACGGGACCTGCACCAGTGGGAGGGAGCTGTGAAAGAGGAAAGGTTTGCACACACTAGGAAGCCCCTTCGCGGGCGGAGACTGTGGGTGGCGGAGGGGGAAAGCTTTGGAGCCACGGAGGAGAGCCCAGCAACAGGGGTGCGGGGGGCAAAGCAGAGAGATACCCGCACAGAGCATCGGTTCCAACTGGCACTCACCAGCACAAGAGGCTTGTCTGCTCACCCGCCAGGATGGGTGGGGGCTGGGAGCTGAGGCTCGGGCTTCGGTCGGAGCCCAGGGAGAGGACTGGCGGCGTGAACACAGCCTGAAGGGGTAAGTGCGCCACGACGAGCCTGGAGGGAGTCCAGGAAAAGGTCTGGAACTGCTGAAGAGGCAAGAGACTTTTTCTTGCCCCTTTGTTTCCTGGTGCACAAGGAGAGGGGATTCAGAGCGCCGCTTAAAGGGGCTCCAGAGACGGCCGCGAGCCGCAGCTAACAGCGTGGACCCCAGAGACGGGCATGAGACGCTAAGGCTGCTGCTGCGGCCACCAAGAAGCCTGTGTGCGAGCACAGGTCACTATCCACACCTCTCCTCCCGGGAGCCTGTGCAGCCCGCCACTGCCAGGGACAACTTCCCCGGGAGAACACACAGCGAGCCTCAGGCTGGTGCAACGTCAGGCCAGCTTCTGCCGCCTCAGGCCTGCCCCGCATCCGTACCCCTCCCTCCCCTGGCCTGAGCGAGCCAGACCCCCGAATCAGCGGCTACTTTAACCCCGTCCTGTCTGAGCGAAGAACACACGCCCTCCTGCGACCTACACTTAGAGGTGGGGCCAAATCCAAAGCTGAACCCTGGGAGCTGTGTAAACAAAGAAGAGAAAGGGAAATCTCTCCCAGCAGCCTCAGGAGCAGCGGATTAAATCTCCACAATTTGACGTACCCTGCATCGGTGGAATACCTGAAAAGACAAAGAATCATCCCAAACTGAGGAGGTGGACTTTGAGAGCAAGATATATTTTTTTCCCCTTTTCCTCCTTTTGTGAGTGTGTATGTGTATGCTTCTGTGTGAGATTTTGTATGTATAGCTTTGCTTTCACTATTTGTCCTAGGGTTCTGTCCGTCCATTTTTTTTGTTTTTTTTTTTTATTTTAAAAAAATTTTTTTTTCTTAATGATTATTTTTTAATAACTTTATTTTATTTTATCTTACTTTCTTTTCCTTTCTTTCTTCCTTTCTTTCTCCTTTCTTTCTTTCCTTTCCTCCCTTCCTCTCTCTCTTTCTCTTTTTCTCTCCTTCTCTCTTTCTCTCTCTCTTTTTCTTTCTACTTTTTCTCCCTTTTATTCTGAGCTGTGTGGATGAAAGGCTCTTGGTGCTGCAGCCAGGAGTCAGTGCTGTGCCTCTGATGTGGAACAGCCAACTTCAGGACACTGGTCCACAACAGACCTCCCAGCTCCACGTAATATCAAATGGCGAAAATCTTCCAGCTATCTCCATCTCAACACCAACACCCAGCTTCACTCAACGACCAGCAAACTACAGTGCTGGACACCCTATGCCAAACAACTAGCAAGACAGGAAAACTACCCACCCATTAGCAGAGAGGCTGCCTAAAGTCATAATAAGGCCACAGACAGCCCAAAACACACCACTAGACGTGGACCTGCCCACCAGAAAGACAAGATCCAGCCTCATCCACCAGAACACAGGCACTAGTCCCTTCCACCAGGAAGCCTACACAACCCACTGAACCAAATTTAGCCACTGTGGGAAGACACCAAAAACAGCGGGAACTAAGAACCTGCAGCCTGCAAAAAGGAGACCCCACACACAGTAAGATAAGCAACATGAGAAGAAAGAAAAACACACCGCAGATGAAGCAGCAAGATAAAAACCCACCAGACCTAACAAATAAAGAGGAAATAGGCAGTCTACCTGAAAAAGAATTCAGGATAATGATAGTAAAGATGATCCAAAATCTTGGAAATAGAATAAACAAAATGCAAGAAACATTTAATAAGGACCTAAAAAGGAAACAAGCAACAATGAACAACACAATAAATGAAATTTAAAATACTCTAGATGGGATCAATAGCAGAATAACTGAGGCAGAAGAACGGATAAGTGACCTGGAAGATAAAATAGTGGAAATAACTACTGCAGAGCACAATAAAGAAAACAAAATGAAAAGAACTGAGGACAGTCTTAGAGACCTCTGGGACAACATTAAATGCACCAACATTCGAATTATAGGGGTCCCAGAAGAAGAAGAGAAAAAGAAAGGGACTGCCAAAATATTTGAAGAGATTATAGTTGAAAACTTCCCTAATATGGGAAAGGAAATAGTTAATCAAGTCCAGGAAGCACAGAGAGTCCCATACAGGATAAATCCAAGGAGAAACACACCAAGACACATATTAATCAAACTGTCAAAAATTAAATACAAAGAAAAGATATTAAAAGCAGCAAGGGAAAAACAACAAATAATATACAAGGGAATCCCCATAAGGTTAACAGCTGATCTTTCAGCAGAAACTCTGCAAGCCAGAAGTGGCAGGACATATTTAAAGTGATGAAGGAGAAAAACCTACAACCAAGATTACTCTACCCATCAAGGATCTCATGCAAAATTGACGGAGAAACTAAAACCTTTACAGACAAGCAAAAGCCTCTCAAGTTCAGCACCACCAAACCAGCTTTACAACAAATGTTACAGGAACTTCTCTAGGCAAGAAACACAAGAGAAGGAAAACACCTAAAATAACAAACCCAAAACAATTAAGAAAATGGGAATAGAAACATACATATCAATAATTACCTTAAATGTAAATTTAAATGCTCCTACCAAAAGACACAGACTGGCTGAATGGATACAAAAACAAGACCTAAAAAAAAAACAAAAACAAAAACAAGACCTATATATACGCTGTCTACAAGAGACCCACTTCAGACCCAGGGACACATACAGACTGAAAGTGAGGGGATGGAAAAAGATATTCCATGCAAATGGAAATCAAAAGAAAGCTGGAGTAGCAATTCTCATATCAGACAAAATAGACTTTAAAATAAAGACTATTACAACAGACAAAGAAGGACACTACATAATGATCAAGGGATCAATCCCAGAAGAAGATATAACAATTGTAAATATTTATGCACCCAACATAGGAGCACCTCAATACATAAGGCAAATCCTAACAGCCATAAAAGGGGAAATCGACAGTAACACATTCATAGTAGGGGACTTTAACAACCCACTGTCACCAATGGACAGATCATCCAAAATGAAGATAAATAAGGAAACACAAGTATAAATGATACATTAAACAAGATGGACTTAATTGATATTTATAGGACATTCCATCCAAAAACAACAGAATACACATTTTTCTCAAGTCCTCATGAAACATTCTCCAGGATAGGTCATATCCTGGGTCACAAATCAAGCCTTGGTAAATTTAAGGAAACTGAAATTGTATCAAGTATCTTTTCCAACCACAACACTATGAGACTAGATGTCAATTACAGGAAAAGAGCTGTAAAAAATACAAACACATGGAGGCTAAACAATACACTACTTAATAACGAAGTGATCACTGAAGAAATCAAAGAGCAAATCAAAAAATGCCTAGAAACAAATGACAATGGAGACATGACAACCCAAAACCTATGGGATGCAGCAAAAGCAGTTCTAAGAGGGAAGTTTATAGCAATACAATCCTACCTTAAGAAACAGGAAACATCTCGAATAAACAACCTAACCTTGCACCTAAAGCAATTAGAGAAAGAAGAACAAAAAATCCCCAAAGTTAGCAGAAGGAAAGAAATCACAAAGATCAGATCAGAAATAAATGTAAAAGAAATGAAGGAAACGATAGCAAAGATCAATAAAACTAAAAGCCAGTTCTTTGAGAAGATAAACAGAATTGAGAAACCATTAGCCATACTCAGCAAGAAAAAAAGGGAGGGCTTCCCTGGTGACGCGGTGGTTGAGAGTCCGCCTGCTGATGCAGGGGACATGTGTTCGTGCCCCGGTCTGGGAAGATCCCACATGCCACGGAGCGGCTGGGCCAGTGAGCCATGGCCGCTGAACCTGCGTGTCCGGAGCCTGTGCTTCGCAATGGGAGAGGCCACAACAATGAGAGGCCCACATACCACTCCCCCAAAAAAAGAAGAAAAAAAGGGAGAAGACTCAAATCAATACAATTAGACATGAAAAAGGAGAAGTAAAAACTCACACTGCAGAAATACAAAAGATCATGAGCGATTACTACAAGCATCTCTATGCCAATAAAATGGACAATCGGGAAGAAATGGACAAATTCTTAGAAATGCACAACCTGCCAAGACTGAATCAGGAAGAAACAGAAAATACGAACAGACCAATCACAAGCAGTGAAATTGAAACTGTGATTAAAAATCTTCCAACAAACAAAAGCCCAGGACCAGATGGCTTCACAGGCAAATTCTATCAAACATTTAGAGAAGAGCTAACACCTATCCTTCTCAAACTCTTCCAAAGTATATGAGAGGGAGGAACACTTCCAAACTCATTCTACGAGGCCACCATCACCCTGATACCAAAACCAAAGATGTCACAAAGAAAGAAAACTACAGGCCAATATCACTGATGAACACAGATGCAAAAATCCTCAACAAAATACTATCAAACAGAATCCACGAGCACATTAAAAGGATCATACACCATGATCAAGTTTATTCCAGGAATGCAAGGATTTTTCAATATATGCAAATCAATCAACATGATACATCATATTAACAAATTGAAGGAGAAAAACCATACGATCATCTCAATAGATGCAGAGAAAGCTTTCGACAAAGTTCAACATCCATTTATGATAAAAACCCTGCAGAATGTAGGCATAGAGGGAACTTTCCTCAACATAATAAAGGCCATATATGACAAACCCACAGCCAACATCGTCCTCAATGGTGAAAAGCTGAAAACATTTCCACTAAGATCAGGAACAAGACAAGGTTGCCCACTCTCACCACTCTTATTCAACATAGTTTTGGAAGTTTTAGCCACAGCAATCAGAGAAGAAAAGGAAATAAAAGGAATCCAAATCAGAAAAGAAGAAGTAAAGCTGTCACTCTTTGCAGATGACATGATACTATACATAGAGAATCCTAAAGATGCTACCAGAAAACTACTAGAGCTAATCAATGAATTTGGAAAAGTAGCAGGATACAAAATTAATGCACAGAAATCTCTTGCATTCCTATACACTAATGATGAAAAATCTGAAAGTGAAATCAAGAAAACACTCCCATTTACCACTGCAACAAAAAGAATAAAATATCTAGGAATAAACCTACCTAAGGAGACAAAAGACCTCTATGCAGAAAATTATAAGACACTGATGAAAGAAATTAAAGATGATACAAATGATGGAGTGATATACCATGTTCTTGGATTGGAAGAATCAACATTGTGAAAATGACTCTACTACCCAAAGCAATCTACAGATTCAATGCAATCCCTATCAAACTACCACTGGCATTTTTCACAGAACTAGAACAAAAAATTTCATAATTTGTATGGAAACACAAAAGACCCCGAATAGCCAAAGCAATCTTGCGAAAGAAAAACGGAGCTGGAGGAATTGGGCTCCCTGACTTCAGACTATACTACAAAGCTACAGTAATCAAAACAGTATAGTACTGGCACAGAAACAGAAATATAGATCAATGGAACAGGACAGAAAGCCCAGAGATAATCCCACGCACATATGGTCACCTTATCTTTGATAAAGCAGGCAGGAATGTACAGTGGAGAAAGGACAGCCTCTTCAGTAAGTGGTGCTGGGAAAACTGGACAAGTATATATAAAAGTATGAGATTAGAACACTCGCTAACACCATACATAAAAATAAGCTCAAAATGGATTAAAGACCTAAATGTAAGGCCAGAAACTATCGAACTCTTAGAGGAAAACATAGGCAGAATACTCTATGACATAAATCACAGCAAGATCCTTTTTGACCCACTTCCTAAAGAAATGGAAATAAAAACAAAAATAAACAAATAGGACGTAATGAAACTTAAAAGCTTTTGCACAGCAAAGGAAACCATAAACAAAACCAAAAGACAACCCTCAGATTGGGAGAAAATATTTGCAAATGAACCAAATGACAAAGGATTAATCTCCAAAATTTACAAGCAGCTCATGCAGCTCAATAACAAAAAAAAACAAACAACCCAATCCAAAAATGGGCGATGACCTAAAGAGACATTTCTCCAAAGAAGATATACAGATTACCAACAAACACATGAAAGAATGCTCAACATCATTAATCATTAGAAAAATGCAAATCAAAACTCCAATGAGATATCATCTCACACAATTCAGAATGGCCATCATCAAAAAATCTAGAAACAATGAATGATGGAGAGGGTGTGGAGAAAAGGGAGCACTCTTGCACTGTTGGTGGGAATGTAAATTGATACAGCCACTATGGAGAACAGTATGGAGGTTCCTTAAAAAACTACAAATAGAACTACCATATGACCCAGCAATCCCACTACTGGGCATATACCCTGAGAAAGCCATAATTCAAAAAGAGTCACATACCAAAATGTTCATTGCAGCTCTATTTACAATAGCCAGGACATGGAAGCAACCTAAATGTCCATCATTAGATGAATGGATAACGAAGATGTGACACATATGTACAATGGAATATTACTCAGCCATAAAATGAAACGAAACTAAGTTATTTGTAGTGAGGTGGATGGACCTAGAGTCTGTCATACAGAGTGAAGTAAGTCAGAAAGAGAAAAACAAATACCATATGCTAACACATACATATAGAATCTAAGAAAAAAAAATGTCATGAAGAACCTAGGGGTAAGACAGGAGTAAAGACACAGACCTACTAGAGAATGGACTTGAGGATATGGGGAGGGGGAAGGGTAAGCTGTGACAAAGTGAGAGAGTGGCATGGACATATACACACTACCAAACATAAAATAGATAGCTAGTGGGAAGCAGCCGCATAGCACAGGGAGATCAGCTCAGTGCTTTGTGACCACCTAGATGAGTGGGAGGGAGGGAGATGCAAGAGGGAAGAGATATGGGAACATATGTGTATGTATAACTGATTCACTTTGTTATAAAGCAGAAACTAACACACCATTGTTAAGCAATTATACTCCAATAAAGATGTTAAAAAAAAAAGACTCTGACAAGTACAGGTTTCTGGTAACTGACTATACTGCTGAACTGAATGAATAAGCATTTTCAGAACTCTAATGGAAAACTGATGAATTCATATAAGTGCTAACAAAAGATCAAGATAAAAAAAATAATTACGTGGGACTGAGTGAACTGATGAGGATGATTGTAATTTTTGTGACTTTCTGTTTGAATAAAAAAAGAATAAGTCCCACAAGGACTCAGAGGCAAAAAATATACAAGTCAATTTTCACTGCAAAGTAAAGGAGCTGTTACAGTGGTGGATTACTGGACTGAATGTCAATATTATGACATAGTATGAGTGTGTTTCGTGTTTGGTAATTGCAATCATTGTTGCTTTTGTTGTGGTCATCCATTTACAATGCCTGGTGTCAGTTCATTTATCTCTTGTAAAAATATAATACAATGTGTGTGTGTAAAAAAAGAAAAACAAATACTGTGCATAATACTACATATGTCAGACACTATGCTAAGTTAGAGAAGTACAACACTAAACAAGACAGCCATGATGCTGCCTCATGGAATTTACATTATAATAGGTAAAATGCACAGTAAGCAAGTAAATAAATAACTCAAATTCTTATAAGTGCCAGGAGTCCATCAAATGGAGTGTTGCAATGTGGAATGGGGGAAATAAAATACTTTACATAGTGCGATAGGTAAGGCCTCTCTGAGGAGATGACATCTAACACTTAAAGGACAGGAAAAAATAGTCACTGAAAGAAAGCTGGGAAGGTCAATCCAGGAAGACAGAATAGCATACCCAAAGGTCATGAGGTACAGAGACATAATGAATGAACTGAAAAGCCAGAATGACCAGAGTCCAATGTGTGAGGAGGACAGTAACATGAGATAAGGTAGGAGCTCATCCATTTTTCTTCAACTATGAAAATAATTCCACTCACACACAAGGCCTGCTTTAGATGGTCCCTCTCCTTCATACCTAAAGAAATATAAACTGAGGTAAGACATGGGACCAAACCACACATCAAACTTGAGCACTCAGATTTCCCACTCCTCCAAGCCCCAACCAAAGGTCTTTGTCCCTCTGCCAGGATATCTTGGATTTCTAGACTTGCAATATCAATGCACGTCCCTATAGAAAGTCTCCATACCCCTATGAAGGTAGAGTCCAGTCTTAATGCTGGAGAAATGTATACAGCTCAAAAGACTAAATTTGAGGGGAAACCTAAGGCATGTTGGATTTAACAATTATTGGAGACATAAAAAGTTTAGTTGGAAAGTTCCTGGCACTTCTCAGGGGATTGTGTGACAGCTTTGGAGTTTGAAGATCAATTTTCCTGAGTGTTCAGACTTAAAATTCTGTCTCTCTGTAAGACCTTTCAGACTCTGTTTGCTGAAGAAAGAGGCTGTGAAATGTAAAGGCTGGAAGTCACTTTGTAGCACTGCTTGCTGGCCAGGTGCTGAGGGGCCTCATGCTATTTATCTAGCCACATAGTAATGCCCTTTCCAATCCCAAATTCATTCTCATCTCTAGAAGATTATTGAAATGGGACTTGTGAGATATACAGTCTATTTCAACAAACAGCAATCTAATTCTTCCTTTACACATTCCAGGGAAGGATAAAAAAAAAAAATCACCTTGCCAGCTGGTACACAAGCTGCAGTGCACTGAAGCTTACAAGCATCCTAACTGCCAAAAGGACACTGAGGGGATTTTAATACATACAGTGTGGATGTGTCAGAAGAAGCATCTTATGAGGAGTTTAATCTGTTCATTTGAAAGAGTGCAGCAGGAACGGTCCCATGGGGCTCACCTCCAGGGCAGGCGATGCTTTCACTCTAAAGAATCTCACTTGATGAGAATCAATACACGAGTGCTTGGTCTTGACTACAAATAGTTCATTACAAACTGAGAAAGAAGCCGGCAGCTCCATTTTGCCTTCTTCCCAGCTTTCATGGTCCTAACTTCCCCCATGTCAGAAAAGCCCACAATTATTTGACATACAAGAATGTATGAGGTAATTAAAAAGCCAGAAATCTCACGTTGAAATTTCTAATTACAGGGGAACAGGTGTCTGGCATTTTTTAGACCATGGTGCCGGTTTACAGTGGGACCAGCATGCCCTTTGTGCTGTCCTCTCTTCTAGAACTCATCCAAATGCACGGGCTGAGGCTGCCAGTCCCTAGAGAATGCTTAACGTGCCACAGTGTGGCCTCCTAGAGATACGGATACTCTCCTGGACACGAATTAGAAAACCTTGACCAGGATGAGAAGTAGCAAATGCACTGTCAGCCACGGGCTATTCCTGTCCCTGAAGTTGCTGGCCATCCTCAAAATGGAGACAGCCACACACATGCCACCTGAAGCCCCTAAAACACACTCGAAAACAGGGTCCCTCAGTCCCTTTGATTCCATCTACTGTCACTTTACTTTGGAGGGCAGTATTACTTCTTTTCCTTATTGAGCCTTTTGTTAAGTTATAACATACATTTGGGACAGTGCAAGAATCTTCAGTGTACAGGTTGACGAACAACCACAAAGTGAACACAGTCATGTAACCACTGGCCTCTTTACGCATCATCACTACCCCACTCTCTCCTCAGAGTTAACCACCACCCTATCTTCTAATACCATCAGTTACTTTCACTTGGTTTTGAACTTTATACAAAGGGAATCATATTATACATTGTTTTTTAATCTGGGTTCTTTAACTCAACACTATGTGAGACTGATCTGCGTTATTATACGTACCTGTAGTTTGTTCCTTCTTATTGCTGTGTAATGTATCATTATATGAATATACCACACCTTACTTATCCTTCCTACTGTTATTAGACATCTGAATTGTTTTCGGCTTTGTGCTATTTTGATAATTGTTGTAAGGCATGTGCATAGGAGTAGAATTACTGGCTTTTAAGGTATGCACATAATTAGAATTTCTTCTTAAGATTTTTGCCCTGGAAGATACTTTGCACTTTATCTCCCAGAAAAACATCAACTCTCCAATGCCTCCTCTTTGGCCAGTTTGTTCTTGGAGCTATGCTCAATACTATAGAATGATAGTGAGCTAACAGACAGTTATTGTCCTTGGGCACTTGTGCTCTCAGCTGTCCTTCTCAGGAGATAACCACGAAGCATTTCTGACCGGGAGTCTGACCAATCAGCGAGTGTTCTCCTGCTGCCACAGCCCCTTTGCTTGAGGTAGCATCCATACCATGTGCCCTTCCATGACCTTACCCTCTGGGATTTTCTGTCCCTTTCATACTCCCCTCTTACCGAAATCACATACTACAGTATCAGAATTACACAATGAAGCAAGCTCTGAGCAATTTTAATCACTATAAATGTCCTTCCTTAAGAAACATTACACCCCACCTCCAAGGGAAGCAGCATGCTAACCATGTAAAGAATCACGCTGACTCCGTTTCCACATGGCTCACCATCTTCCTCTGAAGACAGGATTCCTAAGCACTGACCCCAGCTTGCCCTGGATGTGGCATGACCTCTAAGAAGGTAACTCTAAGAGCAGAAGGAGAAAAAAACACCAGCTTCTACTTACACAAGGGTGGGATTTACTGACTGTTAAATAAATAACACTGGTTAAAAACTTAGTGTAAATATCAAAAAAAATTTATCTTTATTATCCACCCCTAATCCTTTAGCATACTTGCACTTAAATACCTATTTACTCTTAAGAAGAAACAGTTTACAACATCTCAGAACACTTTTAGAGTATCTCATAATCCCCAGTTGGTAAATTATTCATTTTTAACAGAAAATCTCTTCACTCATCCCACTTAGCCTCATATTAAGAACCACTGATGAATAGTCTCATAACAGTAACATTTTACATAATTAAAATTGCTTTTAAGCCACTGTTTTCCCTTCCTTCCACTAAATAATGCCAAAGTCTTTATCATCTCAGAATGGGTTCTAGTAGTCAATTATCTACTCATTGCCATTCTTCTAATCTAGCTATCCAAGTTCTTCCTAGCTCTCAAAATTAGAGCTCCAAATTGTCGAGTCATTTAATTATAATTAACCAACACCAAAACCCATACCACTCATTTATTTATTCATTCATTCAATAAATAAATGAAATATTTTGGGACTTCCCTGGTGGCACAGTGGTTGAGAATCCACCTGCCAATGCAGGGGACACAGGTTCAAGCCCTGGTCCAGGAAATCCCACATGCCGCGGAGCAACTAAGCCCGTGCGTCACAACTACTGAGCCTGCGCTCTACAGCCCACGTGCCACAACTACTGAAACCCGCACACCTAGAGCTCGTGCTCTGCAGTAAGAGAAGCCACTGCAGTGAGAAGTCCGCGCACCCCAACAAAGAGTAGCCCCCGCTCACTGCAACTAGACAAAGCCTATGCGCAGCAATGAAGACCCAACGCAGGCATAAATAAACAAACAAACTAATAAATAAATGTTTTGAACTTACTATGAGTTGAGAGCTTGAGATTCAGAGTAGAACCAGACAGATGAGTCCCTCATCTCATGGGGCACACTTCCTAAAATATATTAGAAGACAAATTTAAATGTGAAATTTATAAAGGCTATGAGGAAAATAAAACCAAATGCTGGCCTAAATAATGGACTGGGATAGGGACTGCTTAAGATAACATGACTGGGGAAAGTCTTTCTGAAGAGGTAACACTTAGACTGAACTCTAAATGATCTCAGGAGGCAGACATGAAAAGGTGTGTGGAAAAGTATTCCAGGCAGAGGATACAGCCTACGTACAATAGGATACAACCCTGAGATGGGAAGGTCAGTGTGACTACAGCTTGATCTGCAAAGATAAGAGAGCAGTGAGGGGAGGCAGATGGGAACCAGATCAAATCCACTTTGTTGAACATTGTTAGGAGTTCATCTTGCAAGTTCCATAGGGTAACGATCCCATTAATGAAAGATCGTATATATGTTTTTCCCTGGATAGTAAATGCCAAGAGTATGATCCTATCTGATCCTATCACTATTGTGTACTCTCTTCCACTTTGTGGTTTCCAGTATTCCCAAGGTCTCTCTGCCATTGGCATCTCTAGCCCCCTGGTAGTTCTCTTCCATCTTTGAGCTCCTCTTCTGAAACATAATGTTCAGATCAATCATTTTTTACAAGGCAAGATTTAATTCTAACATAACTGAACAGCTGAGGTGCAATCCACATAGTTTTTCACATGTAATTATTCTTCTCTCGGCCAACAGGAAGCAACAGTTAAGAGCTTAGGCTTTAGATTATCAAAACCATGTTCTATTTCTGTTTTTGACACTTTTACTGTGTGTAACTAGTGCATTACTTTATCTGTCTGAATTTTTTTGGTCTGAAAAATGGATAGTAGGCTATATCCCTACCTCAGAATTGTAAGTTTTGATGGAGATAATACACAGTAATCCTCAGCAGATGGCCACTAATAATAATGCTGTTCAACAAGCAAAAACCATAGAACTTTGCAGTAAAAAGAGATGATGGATCTTACCTTATCAATTTCTCTCATTTTGTATTTAAGCCTTTCTGAAACTAAAATAACTGTCAGTGGTAACTTCCTTCCTTCTTTCCTTCCTTCCTTCCTTAGAAGTAAACCAGATTTCCCTAGCCAATATTCTCATGGAGAAATAATTCAACTATTCACTGCTGGCTTTAGCTTTGAGGTTGGGCTATAGGAACTACACAGTCATTACTTAAATAAATCACAGATACAGTCTTATTCCTGATGGGGCAAACTGTGATTGGAGTAGTGTATGATTTAATAAATGCTACTCATTAAAGCTTGAGAGACTCAGAAACATGAACTCTACTTTTTATTCAATTTGTTAAGTGGGAAAAGACAATAAGAAGATGTGATTTCCATACAGATCTTACCCACCAAATGTGGACTGTAATTTATAGACAAAACTCAGACAAGGAAATAAATTGTAGGCGATAGAAGAGCTGCAGTAAGCAAATATTGGGGCTTTGTGGATATGTCAACTAAGGGCTAACATCTAGAGAAGTAGCTGTTGGGGCATGGAATTGTGTGAAGCCCACTTATTCCAAGTGCCTGTCACTGGCAAGCTTTCACATAGTTATCACACAGACATGAATTTAGCTATATAAGCGTTAAGGGAAAAAATCCTGAACCTTTAATGAAAGTTTAACAAGTGGGCTTTTACATGAACTCTGAGTATTGTACCCATATCTAATCCTTATTGCTGGCTTTTAAAATTATTTTATTATTTATTTATTACATAAGCAAACGGCAACCACAGAAGAAAAACAGAAAGTATAGTATATTCATAATTTTCCCACTCAGAAAGAACGATTATTAACATCATGCTCTTTACCCACACACATATACACATTAATTATTCACACATTCAAGTTAATTCTTATTTTACCTAAAGAGATATATCAAAGGAAATTGAGACAAATTTCTAAACCTAATACTTTGTTACACCAAAAAAAAATAATTATCACAAATGAAAAACACATTTCATATGGAGAACTTCAAATTTTCACAGTTATTGTTTACTACATAGTCATCCCTCAGTCTCCAAGGGAGACTGGTTCAGGAACCCCTCCTTCTCCAAAGATACCAAAATCTGCAGATGCTCAATCCCCTCTTATAAAATGATGTAGTTATTTGCCTGTAATCTATGTGCATGCTCTTGTATACTTTAAATCATCTCTAGATTACTTATAATACCTAATTCAATGTAAATGCTATGTAAATTGTTGCTGGAATGCAGCAAATTCAACTTTTGCTTTTTGGAACTTTCTGGAATATTTTTTCAAACATTTTTGATCCACGGTTGAATCCGAGGATTCATAACCCATGGATATGGAGAGCCAACTGTACTCAATTGATTAACAACTCCTTTTCTTCAGGAATGTATAAAGGGGTTATGACAACAAATTCCATTCTAATTCAGTAAGACTTTACTAAAAACTTTTTAGTGTGGGGAAATACAAAATAAGTGTCTATGCTTTTGAGGAAATATATGTGCAGGGAACACACACACACACACACACACACACACACACAAACCTCAATTATTTGGGCAGAATAATTGGTAAGGGGCAAGAAAAACACATTGAGTTTCTGGAGCTGACGAGGTCAATGTCCATCTTTTTCAAAGTCTTAGCTATGAAGTTGGAATACTACTACCTTCTCCTCCTTTCCTCACAAGAGGAAAGATAGTGTGTAAAATCCATTACACACTTTGCATTCTCAAGATTTTTCTGAGTTTTCTATCACCTACTTTTTATTCCAGTTTGCTGGACAGATGGGATTTCTAAGTTATTTTGCAGATACAGACTCAACCAAGAAGGCAAATATTTACCTTTTAAATGTCTTTTTGATTTGTCATGAAGGGCAATTGATGCAGCCACTTTCAATTCCTTTTTAATTTTAACCTCCCTTTAATTTTTTTCTAATTTGCTTTCATATTTATTTGTTTTATTATATATGGCAACCCTTGTTAAGATGTCCTATGCACTGCTGCACCCATTGGCTAGAATCCTCATCCCCTCTCCTTCACCTATTACCTCCTGTCTTCCTGTTCTGAACCCAATTATCCTTTCCTCAGGGAGAACTTTGTTTATGCCCTCAAGATTTTCCAACTTCATGGTCTCATAGCCCCATTTATACACTCTCTCAAATTCTCATCTCAGTGTAATTTTAGATTTATTTGGGTGATGATTCACTAGTGCTTTTCTCCCTCACCAGACTATATGCTCAAGTTTTTGGTCACAACTGTATTCGCAGTGCCCAGCGCAGTGCACAGGACATGGAAATATTTAACAAATGTTTGTTTGATAAAATTTCCTGAGACAACAGATACTTTTTTTTTACCTAATTTGATTGCATCCCCAATCTTTATTCAGTGCTGTCTATAAGGTAGATGTAGCATATGCTAAATGCATGGCTTTCAGTAAGTCGACACTAAGGAACTACTACACATTTGCATTACTATAATTTTTCAAAATTCATAAGTAATATCTTTTTACCCATTCTACATCTAAAGTGAGTAATCCCTTTTTAACAAGAACAGTTTGCTCTAAACCTGGTTCAGTCATAGCAGTACATACAATAGGCTCTGTATCCTGTATTATCACCAAAACAGGAATAGAGTAAATCTTTACTCTCTGTCCATGGCTTATGGAAAGATCTGACTCTGAATTTAGCAATGATTTATCTTATACCTAAGAAATAGGAGTACCAAATTAGCTCACAGCCCTGATATAAAAGAGGAATCTAAAAATTCTATTAAAAGTTGTTGCCAGGGCTTCCCTGGTGGCGCAGTGGTTGAGAATCCGCCTGTCGATGCAGGGGACACAGGTTCGTGCCCCAGTCCGGGAAGATCCCACATGCAGCGGAGTGGCTGGGCCCGTGAGCCATGGCCGCTGAGCCTGCGCATCCGGAGCCTGTGCTCCGCAACGGGAGAGGCCACAACAGTGAAAGGTCCGTGTACAGCAAAAAAAAAAAAAAAAAAAAGTTGTTGCCATTTATTCACTTGCTAGTTGACACATTTTTAATTTAAACTGACTTTATAAAAATCATCTTGCTTTTCCTTGTGGTTTCAAATAAAACTCATTTAATTAATACAATTACACGTTATTATCCAAAATTATCTATTCATTATAAACTTTGAGCATCTAATGTAAATCAGCCACAACACTGAGTGTTGACACAATTAAAAAAATCCAGCCTAGACAACAGTTTCTACATTTCATTCACTTCTCTTTCTCTAAAACATCAAGAGTCCAAGAACTTAGTTCACTACAACCTTTATTACAATTTTTTTTATCATCTCATTCTCTAGTACTTCAAAATTCCCAAGTCTCTCCCTCTCTCTCTTTCACTCCTAGAGAATATTATAGTTTATAAGCACTCAAAACTCATCTCCTTTGATAAATAGTAAGAAGCTCTTAGCATGATCTAATTCTTCAGTAACTTGGTTATTGAAAAAAGGTGTGTGTGGGGGGGTGTGTATGTGTGTGTGTCAGTGAGTCTGTGTGTCATTATAGGGGGGTGTGTGTGTGTGTGTTGGGTATGTGTCCCAGAGATCCACAGCTCGGGCACAAATAAGAAAGAGTGGAGAGGAAGGGACAGTGCCATCAAAGACAGCACCACAAGTGAGAATGTAGTGAGTCCTCACCACAAGTGAGTCCTGATAGCTTCTTTTTCCAAATCCCAAGCCCCTTTATACTATCACCTTTCTGTTGCAACATACACAGCCATGGGCATTTTGAGAAGCACAGTAACATCATCTTTCAAATTCATATCCTAAATCATGATATAATGCTTCAGTGTTCTGAGGCAGCATGGGAGGTAGTTTTCCTAATCTTTCCCTATGATCTCTCGATCGACACTCAGCTTGGATCTTTCTGAAGTTCCCATAACTCCTTTCTCGCCTGTCTGAACAGTAGCCAACTTAGACTTGTATTCATACATGCATATGGAATTATGTAGATTTTTGTGGGTATATTTATATACATGGTGTCATACTATATATCATATTCTGCAACTTGCTGTTTTCATGTCTTAGAGATTTTTCCATATCAGTATATTTTTACCTACCTCATTATTCCATGGAATTGCATAGAAAAAACACGTGTACCGTGTCATTTTAACCAGCATTCATTGATAGGAAAAAGATCACAACAAAAATGCCTATTAGAAAAAATGCTGTAGTAACACCCTTGTACAGGATCCTGTCTCATAGGCATGAGTGTTTCATTATGGCTAATGTTTCCCAAAACTGGCTTTACATAAGAATCATCTGTGGAGCTTTTAAAAATACTGCTGCTCGGACTTCCCTGGTGGCGCAGTGGTTGAGTGTCCGCCTGCCGATGCAGGGGACACGGGTTCGTGTCCCGGTCCGGGAAGATCCCACATGCCGTGGAGCGGCTGGGCCCGTGAGCCATGGCCGCTGAGCCTGCGCGTCCGGAGCCTGTGCTGCGCACGGGAGGGGCCACAGCAGTGAGAGGCGCACGTGCCGCAAAAAAAAAAAAAAAAAATACTGCTGCCCATGCTCCCCAGCCCCTCCCCAACCTGACCAGTTAGATCAGAATTTCTGAAAGTGGAACCCAAGCATAGGGATTTAGTAAAATCTCCCTAAGTAATTTTAATATCCAACCAGCGTAGAGAGTCATTACTAATTGTCAAGAATTCGAATTGCTGACTTGAAGGATATATACATTTTACATTTTGAACTCATTTTACAAATGGTTAAATTCCATATAATTGCAAGTTTTGTACTATCATTACTTCTTCTGCTCTAAGTCTCAGAAAATCTAAAAGTATAAACCAAGTACTAGGAAAGGGTCTCCTTTTCAGCTAAAATGGTAGCTCCCCAGAGATCTAAAGTGGGTGTCCACCCCATCTCAAATAAATATTTTCACAGCACTTGGTTTGCTTTCTTTATCAGTTGTGACAATTTGCCATCATTTCACTTTGTTGATTACTGTCTTTCACAGCCCCCAATCTTCAGCAGAACTCCAAGAGAACAGGAACCAAATCCATATCGTTCACCCAGTAAGCCTAATGCTATTATAACAGGGCCTAGCGTATTATAGGTGGTCAATATGTGTGATAAGTAAATCCCTGTGGTTGCCTGGTCAGTGGATAGTCATGTTAGGTTGTGATAAGGAAGTGAAGGGGAAATACTGTCTGCTCTCATTTTCCAGGCCCAAACTTTCCAAATAGAAAACAAATATTTTATCTTAGCCAAAAAGAACCTAAAAACCTACACAATCCTTTAAGAAAAAGACTGATGTGTGTTGAATCTTGACCATGTAGGAAAAAAAAAAAATACAAAGGGATTAGAAGGTAGAATGTGATGAACCACCTTCAGTAGTGAATTTGTCCTTTCTCTGCCATTCCCCTGCACTTTGATAAGACTCTAAAAAATGTGTACAGTAAATGGTACAGTTAAGCATGAGAAACACTTGGAGATCTGAGCACAGGGCAAATCAGCTGCCACCGAGAACATGATTCCTCAGCTGTTACCCTTCTTTCTCCTCACAAGTAAGACTTGTCACATGGGCCTACAAAAAGGAAGGGTCAAGAGAGAAATTTCACTTTGATTCTGATTATTATATTAAATTACTTAGGATCATAGTTGCAGATAGGCTCTAAATTCTTCTTTCTCTGCATATAATTTCTGTGTGTAACTAGTAACACCTAACAAAATAACATTTAGTGATATATCATGTCCAATAGGACTAACCATTTCAAAAAAGGCCTCAGTGCTATGAATTGTGTACACCTTTAGACCTTCCTTCTATAATATGCCTGGCCAAAACATAAAGATTGTTGACTAAGTAGGAATGAGATCTTACACCTCCTTTCTTTGAAGTTTCAGGGTGAATTAGTTTTACTTCTTTTAGTTCATGGGTTTTTAAAATAAATTATTTCTTTCAGGATAGTTGTAGATTTATAGAAAAGTTGAGGGGAGATCCCATGTACTCCACACCCAGTTTCCTCTATTCTTATCATCTTACTTTAATGTGGTACATTTGTCATAATTAATGAACCAATATTGATACACTAATATTAGCTGAAGTCCATGCTTTATTCAAATTTCCTTAGTTTCTACCTAATGTCCCTTTTTTATTCTAGGATTCCAACTGGGATACCACATTTACTCGTCATGTTTCCTTAGGCTCCTCTAGGCTGTGAAAGTTTCTTAGACTTTCCTTGTTTTTGATAATCTTGACTATTTTTTAAAGTGCTCCTCAGGAATTTTGTAAAATGTCCCTCAATTTCAGTTTGGTGTTTTTCACATGATTAGACTATGTTGTGGGTTTTGAAGAGGAGCCTGTCAAACACCACCTCAGCCTCATGGTCAAGGTTAATACCAAGAGTAATGTCATGTTGATAGCATGTACCCTCGATAAGATATGAATGGCACTGTACCTTTGTGATTTCCACTTTTCAAGAAGAAAACTTTGTACCAATATATTTTTCCTCTGTGAATTTATAAACCTATGATACATATTTCCTAACACAAAGGATTTAGACATATAGTGAGATCAAGCCATTCCCCCCCTCAATATGAAATAAAGTGTTCCAATTTCAAATCGTTTTGCTCAGAAGACATAAAGCTCTTTTACTTGTAAGCCTGTCACAGATATTAAGGGATGTCTGCACATGGAGCAAAGTATTAATATAGGCTGTGAGTTAAAGTTAGAGCATAGCCATCACTCAGTAATTCATTTGATAATCCAAAGGAAAACAAACTGGTGGACAAATTTCTGCTATTTACAAAAATAGTTTCTATTATAAACACTGCATTATTTTTTAAATTCTAATTATTTAATTTGAGACAAGGAATATGCTTAGGTGAAATATGTTCTGATTCTCATGACTGTCTTACATGTCAGAAATGAGTATGAGCAGCTAATTTAGGTAATGATTGAGCCCTTGATGTTGGGGTAGCATGGGGGAGGGAGCTAATAAAAAAGCTTCTCCTGAACCTATGTGGATAACATAATCCCAGTAGATCAGGCCACTATGTGAGATCAGACTAACTGCGGGTCAGTGGTGACTTAATGAATGATTGCTCATATGAGTCTTAATCCCTCTTAATCTATAGCATATATGGAGAGGAATAGTGACCTTCCCCAGTTGTGGAATGCTTTTATATCAGACCAAAAGAAAATGGCTAATAAATCTATATCTTTAAACACACTTATATTTAACCATTAGAATATATAATGTGTGTGTTTACACATATACACTTATATATGTTTACTTTATATGTATAAAGTAAACATACATATAATGTTTATATATTCTCATATATGTAATGTGTAATATTGCTCCTTTAAAATCCGAAACTTGGGCTTCCCTGGTGGCGCAGTGGTTGGGAGTCCGCCTGCCGATGCAGGGACTGCGGGTTCGTGCCCCGTCTGGGAGGATCCCACATGCCGCGGAGCGGCTGGGCCTGTAAGCCATGGCCGCTGAGCCAGCGTGTCCGTGTTCGGAGCCTGTGCTCCGCAACAGGAGAGGCCACAACAGTGAGAGGCCCGTGTACCGCAAAAAAAAAAAAAAAAAAAAAGAAATCCCAAACTTGCTACTGGGTTTTTTGGTTTTGTTTTTGTTGGTTGGTTTTTTACTGATTAATGACTACTCAGTAATTATATATCTCACAAGTTAACAGAAGTGAGGGTTGTGCATTGGCTAATCACAGGATTAGCACATTGGCTAATCACGTGTTTCTTCATATGAAAGTCTAGTCTTGCAAACTGAGAAAGCCAAGGACAGAAAAAGGAAAAACTTTCAAGTTACTCACCAAAATTTCCACCTACTGATAAAGTCCTTTTCTCTCTTTATCTCTCTGGCCACTTAGGTAAATTTAAAATTTTATCTTATCTCCCTAGTATGGATAAAAAATTTAGGTGATAAATAATTAGACTGAGTTCCATTTAGGAAGTAAAGTAGATAAATATCTACTGTGATTGAAAGTTACTTAACTCTTAGAAAAAGTGTTTGGCAAGAGGGTAAACCTTCCTGTTATTTCCATCCCATTTGATATTTTTTCATTACAGAAAAAAGTTAAGTGACAGGAAGGGGTTTTTAATTATTTTTCTTAGCATAACAATTCACCACCATTTAAGAGAGAGAAAGAGTCAGAGTTTGTACTCCCTAGAAGGGAAGCCACTTTAAGACTTAATGGGCTTTCTTATACGTCTGCTTTTTATTTTAAACACCACCACCTCTTTGCTGACAAACATTTCTTGCAAATTATGGCAAGGGAGGAGGGGCATGAGAAAATAAGCTGCGTGAAAGCTGGTGATACTCCCTCTGCCAAAATTCCAAGTTGAAATCAAATCCTTCAGTAAAGTTTCTTAGGCATAGGGGGAAAAAAAAAGATTTACAACTTCAGCAGAACTGTCATTCTACCAAGAGAAAGGATCAGTCATCTACTTTACTTTCACCAAAGGATCTGAATCTGGCTGGCTTTGTCATACTTCTTTCTCCCTTATACATGGAGGTAGAGGGAGGGGGGAAGAAAAGCGCACGAGGAGTTAAAAAAAATTGATGAAGCCCTGACCCTTTAGTTTCCATTTATAGTCTGGGCCGGAATGCCATCCCCCTGGACTAGCAAACTGTCCAATCCAGCCTCAAGTGTCAAGATGCTGTTAGGCACTAAGTGAACTATATATGCATGCCCTTACAACCATTTAATGCTCTGGGTCCACCTTCAAGACACCAGTCTGTGGATCAGGCGAACCACCACTCCTCTTCCAAGAATCAGTTTGACAGGTTCTTTAGGAGGTTCTCCTTCTCTTTTTTTTTTTAAACCCATCCTTTTAAACACAATGGCACCAAAGAAGGACGTGAAGAAACCTGCTGCCGCTGCTGCCCCAGCCCCTGCCCCTGCCCCGGCACCTGCACCTGCACCTGCCCCACCCAAAGAAGCAAAGATTGACCTCTCTGCCATTAAGGTAATGAAAAGGGTGAACTGTTTGGTCACTGAAACATCTTCAACAGTAGGGAACACTAGGAACTTTCAGAGGGACATATTTTTCATTGAGAGGAATGGAGTTACTAAGCAAACTGGTGGATTTGGGTAGAAGAGAATCTTGATTTAAAAAGTAAATAAACTGTAGCATATAATTTCACTAAAATTATTATGAGTATGGCATTATATTTGGAACCTGTATTTGCTCTACCTTTTGTTTCTGTTTCCTTTTTTCCCTAAATTGTCAAAGTGCAAAATGTATAATTTTACAAACATTTAAACCAGTGGTTTCTTTTTTTTTAATAAATCTCTATGGAAACTGGATCTCTTCCTTAAAGCTACATCAAAAGGAAAGTTTTAGTCCCTACTTGTTTCCAAAAGTTTAAAAACAGCTGATGACCCAGTTGTCCGAGATGTATTTATTTGACATCTGCTTTATTTCATCTGAAAAAGAGATTTTTGCAATTCCCCCTCCAGCTTTGCTTAATAAAATTTGATACCACACTAAATGACATCCCAGTGCAGACAACTACGCACTCAAGTGTTTCAGTGACTATAACTGTCATCTTGTTTATTTATATATACATTATTTAATTCAGAATGTGAGTTGCTTCTAAATGAAACTAACCCCCCCCAAATATGGTAAAACTTGCTAGTTATACAGCTTTGAGCTTATGTCTTTGACCTCTTGCATACTGATCTTGAACTAAAGAGAATGTGATTGATTTTCATGTCAACACTTTGCTGTGATCAAAGTTCTCCACTGCCAAAAGATTATCCGCTTTTGGAAGAATGACGCCATGGATGTGCCTGTTTCCTCTCGGCAATGTGACCCATCAAATGTGCACCATCTCCTCATTCATTGGGCTTTGATTGGTCTGAATGACAGTTTGAAAAGCTTCATCTAGGGAACCCTGCCTTATATGGAAAACTAGTGGGTGAAAGTTCCTAGGAGGTGATCATTTCACTTAAGCCAATAGTTCTGTGCTTAATAAATCTGAATTTTGCTAACTTAATACTTGCTGACATTTAATATGCTGTTTACTTGCAACAGCCAAGCTAACCTATAAATAAATAATTCATTGACTATTTGAGTATAACTGTAGATTCTTAAAAATATTCCTGACAAAAAAAAAAAATATTCCTGACATAAATATTGAATCAGATCACCCTTAGATGTATATGATGATATTAAGTAAATATATTCCAAATTTTTACAGCATTCCAATTAAACATGAAATTTTATGTTTCAGAGTAGAAGTAGATCTTGACAGACATTTTCTCTTGAGTTAGTAGGTAACTGAAGTCATATTTGGAAAATAGTTAGTCGTAGAATCTAATATTGATCAGGAACTATTCTTAATTTATATCCACTTAGGAGACAAAAATGAATGTCATATCTTCCAGTAAATGTTTTTCTGTCTTGAGGACTGCATGCATACAGTTCATTATGAGGAAATCAAATTTTTCATCTCCAGCAATACTAGTTAATATATCTTATAGATGCACACTGACTACATTATACAATAAGCATGATTATAGCCACTGCAATAATTCCAATTGCCTCTATTCATTGACTCCCCATTTTACATTAACACTAGGGATATGAATCAGTGTCAAAGCTATTCCTCTTTATATTTACTGTGATTTATAAGACAATATCATCCCTTTGTATCTGGGACTACAAGCATTTGGAAAGGAAAAAAATGTGTCTTCTTAAGGAGAAAAAGAAGTATCCCACTAATGAAAAGAGGCATTAATCTTCTTCCCCAAGGAACAGAGTAAGAATAAGTAAATAAATAAAAATTTAGTTTGGCAGGTAAGAAGTCTCCAAGAAAAGACAAAAAATCACTCTTTAAATCCAAAAAATAAACTGATTCCTTCTTCATAGCAGAGAAGTGATGCTTTTCTGTATCTTGAAAATTGGTTTATCCTTTCATCTATATCTTGAATTAATGCTAGTGTGAACTAGTACAGCTAAGCAAAAGAAGGAAATACTCCTAGAGAGTCTCTGTAAAGATGGGATATGCTCCATCTTCACTATTTCATTGTAGAATTAAAGATGTGATGGATGTTGATAAGGGACACAAACCAAAAAAGGAGAAGTTAAATGAATCTAGAAGAAACAGATTATCTTTCATTCAGAGAGCCCATTCCTAATGGAAAGAGAACAAAGAAAAGAAGCATATTTTTGCAAAAGAATTTAAATGGCTTTAATGATATGCATTCAACAATACGAAATCAGTGCATATTTATAGATATTACAACATAGCTAAAGAATGTGATGCAACTTGAGAACTTTATAAAATCTAATTTCATCCCAATAGGTAAGAAGACTAATTAAAATGTGCATTAAAACATTTCATATTATGATGCTTTTAATCATGTAATGGTATTTCTAGATATATTACCTCATATAAGTTATAAACGTTTTTCAAGCAGAGAAAATGAACTTTAAAGAAATTAATCGAGCTGTTATATGTGTTCATTAACTTTCTGAAAACTCGATAAAGAACAAAACTTAATTGAATTTTACACTTTCTTTCATAAATCATATAAGATTGGAAATCTCTAGCTGTGCTTTACACTTTGAGTAGGGCTGACGTTTAAGTGGGACTATTTTAGTGTAATATTATAGTCATTACAATCATAGTATTTAATCCGTCAATACTATCCCAGTTAATATCTATGTTCCATATTATAATATACTATGTTACTAGCCATATATTTGACTCTGCATAAACTCTGAACAATATGAATGAGTTTTATCAATTTTTTAAATGTGTTTTCCAACCTGATTTCCTGCTTTATTGGTTATTTCTTTAGAACATTTCTTTGGTTCTTCTGACATAAAACCTTTTATATTTTCTGAGGGAATGCTTACCTGATGTCCTAGCCCCATGGATTTTCTATGAATATCCTTTTCAAAAACACAAATACTGCTGACATCTGAACATTAAATCTACCATCCTGGGTGGTTCTAAGCACTCTTTGCTTTCAGAGAGCTGATACTTCCAGCAACAATGCCCAGACTAAAGCCTGACAGAATCGCCAAGTGTGGGAAGTAAAACCCAGCATAAGTTTAGTTTCAAGTACAAACACAAGAATTAACACCTGTTGCCCCAAACTGCAACCAAATGAAATAACAAAAGTAAATAAGTATGAGATGAGCATGTGCCTAGATTTTAAAAGATCTTCAATGTTTAAGCAAATTTTTTGCATGATGCATGCCTTAGCTGATATGTCAGGATTGCTCTGAGGTGATGGGACTTTGAATCATGTCTGTCATTGTGCTGCTTAAATTTTAATTCTCGTTGTATTCACCACTCAATCAGGTCATCCCTGACCAGATACTGCGGGCGACATTACAAAAAGTGGTAACGGTACGGAATGCATTGACAGAAACTCATCAAATAACAAATCTCACAGCACAATTGACCATATGCTTGGGAAGATTTAAACTTTCAGTTAATAAGGTGGAAATATAGTATTCCCAATAAATACATCTACTTACTGATGAGTATTCAGTGGAGGCAAATATTATGTATTCACTGAAACACCTGACTTGTCCTTGTCCAGGTATAGGACCTTTTGTGTTAATCTATAAATTATTTTTTCTCATCTCTAACAAAGCTGATACAAACCCAGTCCTACTTAGAAGGATTGTTGGAAAAATCAAATGAGGTCATGGCTCATGAAAGGCTTTGAAAATTATAAAGTTTTTTGTAATATAATAATCAATATTTATTATGAATTTACTCTGTGCCTTATTATCTTATTTAATCCACAAAACATTACACTAAGGTTGTTTTTAGCCTCATTTTGCAAGAAAAGAAGCTGAGCCTAAATGAGGTTCAATGTCAGGCCCATGATCAAATAACAAGTATGTGACAGAGCTAGGATATAACCTAGCAGGCCAAATCCAGAGTCAATTGTGTGAACCATATCCTAAACTACCTCCTGTTTATAAAAGGGAAGTTGCTGTTTCCAAGAATGTGAAAAGGAACCTTTTTTGCTCTTAAGGATATGAGGTTAAGAATGGTCAATATAAGGGTGATTCTCACATTGCCCTTCACAGCCCTTCGGTAGCCAGAAGAGGGGGTGAAAGGCACACATCAGAGCTAGTTCATCAAGACTTTTGACCTTGGCAGTTCATTACTGTTTTGTTTTCCTCAGCTTCCCCCTATCTTAGCACCTGTTGCTGACAGGTTGGGTGTTCTCATTTACAGATGGAAGGTGAGATATTAAGAAACTAGAAAGACCCCCAGTCACTTTGCTCCAGCTTCCTGTAAAAAGTTGTAAATGGAACATGGATGTTAAAAATGCTATTATGAGAGTAGACTGGTAGTTGCTAGGGTCGGGTGGGGATGGGAAAAAAGAGTGAAGGTGAACGGAGGGTACAAACTTGCAGTTATAAGATTAATAAGTTCTGGGATCTAAAATACAACATAGTGACTATAGTTAACAGTACCATATTGCATACTTGAAAGTTGCTAAGAGAATAAATTTTAAAAGTTTTCACCACAAAAAATATATATATATATAACCGTGTAGTATGATGGCTATGTTAACCAACTAACCTTATTGTGGTAATCATTTCACATATCAAAATTATCATGTGTTAAATCATCATGTTGTACCCCCTAAACTTATACAATATTATATGTAAATTATATCTCAATAAAGCTTGAAAAAAACTATACCAAAGTATTTTTTAATATTGTTAAATGTAGTTAAACTTATTGTATTTTAAAATAATTTTGCTTTTGTTTAATTAAACATACACATATTTCAAACATGACCTCCAAGTTTTTCCATCAGGTTAATATTCTAAGAATGCGATGGGTTTCTATTTTGTTTACAAATAAGTAGCATGATTTAAACTGGAAATCTCAACAAATATTCTTTGGAGTCATATATAAAAATATAATGCCACGTGTATAATGATTAAATCTTAACTAATCTGAGGAAAAGAAATAGGAATAGAAGACATAGTCAATTTCTAATTAGAAGTGAAGACATAAGTCTTCACTTCTAATTAGAAGTGAAGAGATATGTCTAAATAAGTGAAGACAGAAGTTGTTTCTAAGTTTTCTTTATATAATTTTAAGAGTTTGTCTTCTTTTACTCTGGCCTTTTAATACAGACTAATTTTTAATACAACTAAAATGTCAACCAATTGCGATATTCATCCATTTGTGGCATGATTATAACCTCAGAAGCAAACCAAAATTTATGTGAGATTATCACTAGGTATCAGTAACAAGTTTCCACTTTGAAACATCTACTCTGTAAAAGAAGAGAACAGGTGGAGTGGAGTGGGAAGATGTTAAAGGGCATTCTGTAACTCTGTCTAAAATTATATTTTAAGTAATATGTAACTGGATAATGTCTTTGCAATGTAAAAGGCAGTTTGGAAAGGAATAGGTATGTTCACCAATTAATAGTGAATAGCACTTTTAATTTTAAAGATAATGAAATTTGTGCAAGACAAGGAGACCACAAAGTGACAGTGCCAAATTTAGCCTCTCGACATTTTAGTGCTGAAATGAACCCCCTGGCAAGTTGTCTTTAGAAGCCTTTCCATAATTACCCGGCATTAAGCACCATCTGACTCATGGAAACTGTGGAAAGGATTATATTTAGTCTGCTGATACTACACTTTCTTCTGCTTCTCTTCATACTGGAATAGTTTTTTTATGAAAATAAGATTTTCCGTAGTTTGTTTCTGCATCAACTTCTACGGTTTGTTTCTCCCCTCAAATCAGAACATGGAGGGCAAAAATTGCAATATACTAGTAGTAATGGCTTCAGTTATACTGGCTAAAATGTAAATTATATGGATGATAAATCTTTGTTATTCTGATCACAAATTAATAATAGTGAGTTGAAGCCAGAGCAGAAATTTTTTCCTAAAGATAAAACCACATCTTATTCAACTTTATCTTCTTCCTTCCACTGTGGCAAGTGAGGTTTTTTGTACCTAGTAAGTACCCAATGATATACCATCTCCTGATATAAGTGAGCTAGAAAATACTCATCTGAACACAGTGTTATGAAATTTTATTTTGCTTAACTCCTCTTTATCTAAACTACTTCAAAATAATATCATTTACCAAATTTTTAGGCAAATTGCCCTTTTCCATTAAAAAAAAAAGTGAGTTGCTGTAGATACTACTGACAAAAGGATGGAAAACTCACAACATTATAGAACCATAAGCAACCATAGAAATCATGCAGTTTAATATTTCATATTTGAGAAAGCTATAACCCAGATAAAAGAAGTTATTTAATCAAAAGACACATGATTTATTACAGGAGAGCCAGAACAAAATTCAGAATACCTCAATCCCCATCTAAGTCTCTTTCCACCATATCAAAGACCTGAAATCTCCAAAATAGTAATATCAATATTCATATATCCCTGTTGTCACTAACAGAACTTCTACTCCAGATATGGAGGAAAAAGCAGATACTTATAATTTCTTAAAACACATACACAAGGCATTTTTTCAAAGCATTTTTCACAAATGCTTTTATTTTAAAAATAAAAAGAGGAAGGAAAGAACATAAACACAACTTGGATTTTTAAATTAAATTGCATACAAACAAATGCACAAAGTAGAGCAGGTGCAACACTCACGGAAAAGCTGATGAGAAATCCAAAGTAGTATAGACTTAGGTCACATTTTTACATTTTTATTAAAATTCACTTAAACCTCTTTGTTAATTCCTGTGGGTCTAAACTGTATTATTTTAATAATTCAGCCTTTGTTCTAATGTGACTGAATTCAGTTGACTAGTCTAGGCAGGCATCCTAACCACAGAATTACTCATTTCCTCTTCTATTCAGATCAGTTTATCCAATATAACCATCTATTCTCTCTTATATTAGACAACCTGGGCTGCTACTGTATTCTCATTGATCTTAATTTCTCCTTTTTATACCATATTAGAGTCACCAGCCTAAATATATCCTTTGTTGAAATAAAAAACTGCAATAAAAGTATCTATTTCCTTTAAATTAAGTGAATTGTTCTGAAGCACAAAACTCTCAGAGTTCCAAAATAGTACTTCTGCTAGCCTTTTACAATGATTCCTCATAACTCAAAGACTGGAGTGAAAATTATTAAGTTTTTGTTAGGGTTTGCATACATCCAGGTCTTTGTTCTCCCTGCCAGGCATTAAATCAAAGAACATGCAGCAATGTTTTCTTGATTGAAAACTGGCCCTGGTTAGATTAAGGTCTTTACTTAGCCTCACCAGTCATTAGCCCTACTGTAATATCTAGCAGTGATGATGAAGTTCTTTAAAGACTGTAGTCTATGTTCATTCCTAGGGCATTAGCCCTCAGTATTCAACATCACATATCTTCCAGATCGTCTTTAATTATAGCTCTTCTTGTTATACTAAAGCTTAAGATACATCAATTCCAGAGCCTGTTTGATTAAATGCATTTTAATATTTTTCTATAAATCAATTCCTTCTATATACCAGAAATTTTATCTTGTCCTTAATCAGTTAACGAAACCTCATGATTACTATTAGAAAAGTACTTCACAAAGTGAAAAATAATCTGAAAACATTGCAATAAAAATCTGTTTTAGTACCAGTACCTTGCTGACTACTACTCACCTAAATTCAATACTAAATAGTACATAAATCGTAAAAATGTGGAAGGTAGTTATTTTACCAACAGTCTAAGATAAGTATTTAGGCTAAAATGGAAACACCCTTTAAAAAAACAAATTGGGGGTTGGCAAATTAGAAGTCCTGATCATAACATTTATATAAAATCTAAGGAAAGATTCTGGAAATATAAAGGCATATACATCAATAACTTAAAATGAGCATGCCTACTATATGCATGGCAGTTCTAGGTGCTAGAGATACAGCACCAAAGGAGAATGTGTGCCCCTACTCTAGAATGTAAGCTCTTTGAAGGAACTGACAAGGTCCGTTCTCTCAAGGAAGATAATATCCTATGGACCTAGAGTCTGTCGTACAGAGTGAAGTAAGTCAGAAAGAGAAAAACAAATACCGTATGCTAACACATATATATGGAATGTAAAAAAAAAAAAAAGAAAAAACTGGTTTCTGAAGAACCTAGGGGCAGGACTGGAATAAAGACGCAGAAGTGGAGAATGGACTTGAGGACACAGGGAGGGGGAAGGGTAAGCTGGGACGAAGTGAGAGAGTGGCATGGACATATATACACTACCAAATGTAAAATAGATAACTAGTGGGAAGCAGCCTCATGGCACAGGGAGATCCGCTTGGTGCTTTGTGACCACCTAGAGGGGTGGGATAGGGAGGGTGGGAGGGAGACGCAAGAAGGAGGAGATATGGGGATATACGTATATGTATAGCTGATTCACTTTGTTATACAGCAGAAACTAACACACCATTGTAAAGCAATTATACTCCAATAAAGATGTTAAATAAATAAATAAATTTTAAAAAAATAAATCTTCAGAAAAAAATTAAATAAAAATAAAAAATTTTTTAAAGATAATATCCTAGAGGAGAAGACTTGTTTGAAGGAGGAACTTACTATACATCTGTTCTAAAGATTTTAATTTAATTAAAATTCTGCTGAACATATAATATAGGCAAGGTATTTTATAGAGTTATGGGGGATACAATCTAAGTATAAGGCAAGGGTAGCATTCCAGGAGGGAGAGGCTCACACTTGGGTTCACATCATGGACCAAGGGAAATGGTCTCCAGTAACAGCCTGTGCTTCCCAAAAGTTTACAGTCAGGAAGGTTAAAACATATTTCAGTGGCAGAAAGGATAGTATCCTAGGAGCTAGGCAAATAGTAAAGGTTCTTTCAAGGGCTTTGAAGGATAGTTAATTTCTAAGAAGCAGAAATGACAGGAGAACATTCCAGATAGAAGAGACTTAAAATCTAATTTTCAAAACAAACCAAATGATGACATAGCAAACTGAGTCCAAAATCAGCTGACATTTTGTATTCATATCACGCCTTTCTTCAAAGGGTTGATTACTTCATCATTATAACACCCAGGAAGAGATACAAGAGAATGTTTTGGCCATTTGTAAAAGTGTACCAGAGAATAAATAGCATCTCCCACTTATTCTATGGGCACAATATCTAGGTCTTCTTACTTTTAAACTATAGTTTATTGTCTAGACTAGACTAAACTGTAGCCTTCTCTACCATTGTCAATAGCTTGCTTAAATGTTTACTTTGATCCTCAGTAAGCACAAAAAAACTACACGCTCATTCTCTATGTGATAAAGATACAGGTAAAAACTAGAGTGAAATAGTTTAACTGCCTCCATTATATTTTAATAAATAATAAACCTTTACATAATAGGCAAGTGGTTATGAATAGCTTATTTATAACGTAAATACAGCTATTAAAACGACTTTCCAGTTTACTTGACAGATTTGACACAAATTGATTGTATTTTATATGTATTCAAGGACACATTTTTCTATCTGAAAAAAATGAAAATGAGCATTATGTAGGTTATATGATGGGATGGGCATTATGTAAGACAACTTTGATGAGTTTGTTTTGTATTATCTATAGTTATTAATTCTACCAAAGATATATGCTAGTGCTCAATACTGATCATAGGGCAATTCAAATTTAATGACACAATACCTAAATACAAGAGTAAAACACAAAGAAACATGGTCTGCTCTAATGGCTTTAATTTTTGCATCAGAAATCATGAGACTCCAAATTATACAACTATCAAAGGTGACAAATTTCTACCTTTGTCCCTCCCTCTCATTTTCCCCTAATGAGTCAAAGGATTTAAATTTTTTCTATTAACTTCCATTTCCCAACAACCTCTCAAAATGTCAACCTATTCATGAAGATATGTCTACCTGGCTACTAATTTTTTTTTTTTTTTTTTTTTTTTGCGGTATGCGGGCCTCTCACTGTTGTGGCCTCTCCCGTTGCGGAGCACAGGCTCCGGACGCGCAGGCTCAGCAGCCATGGCTCACGGGCCCAGCCGCTCTGCGGCATGTGGGATCTTCCCGGACCGGGGCACGAACCCGTGTCCCCTGCATCGGCAGGCGGACTCTCAACCACTGCGCTACCAGGGAAGCCCCAACTACTAATATTTTTTAAGTTATATTTTCAATTCTAATTTTGGGACTCAGACTCCATGAGATCTTTTTCACTACTTACAAACTTTGGACAAAAAATGATATGCGTTTAAATGCTGATTTCTTTCCAAATGGCATGGGGAAAAGCTGCAAAGTATACATCTGCCTAGCAGAGGGAGATTATGCTTTTTGTGACCATTCCGTTAAAAATAGTTGCTGAAACAGTACTTAAATTAGAATTTATCTCTAACATTCTTTATGCCTTTGAGCTGCTTTAAATATGTAGAAAACTGATAAACATGTCTGAACTTTAGTTCTGACTAGACTGGTCTCTTCTCAGTACCATTCTAGTAAGGGAGTTGTCCCCTATTTTCAGGTAAGCTGTCATAAAAACTTACTACCAGCCAATGCCATGGATACCTTTAAAATTCTAAAGTACAACTTTGCATTTCACAACACCTGCTTTGTATTCTTTTGGTTCTCAGTCTGGTGACTGAGTCATAAAATGTTTGACATGGCAGAAAGGGAATCAGCACATTCTGGTAAGAACATAAGCAACATTTTTAAATTTTAAAAGAACATGTACAGAATGAGAGAAAAAGAACACAAAATGGTCCATCAGCTTTCCCTCTTAGAAGAACTTCATAAATTCAAAAAATATGACTAGTCAGCCACCATAAAGATAACAGGTAGGAAAGCAAATACCCAGCCCTAATGTAAGAAAACTGAGGGAGAGTGCTGAAAATGGAGATTAAAACCATTCCTGGCTTAGATAAAACTCTATACTCCTGAAAGTACAATGTACAAAGAGTGGTCTTTAATTGGAGATTTCACAAACTGACCAGATTTTCACTTGGGCAGACCCAAGAAACATACAAAATGTATGCACCCCTTTCAAGTCCTCTGAACTTTACCACAAGGGACAGAGCTGCAGAGAGTGTTTCTTCTATAGCAGTTGCCATTTGAAACCCCAAAACAGTCCCATCCAGAAAGTTCCATTTATACCAAAACTGCTGACTTGAAGTTTGCAAAGTCCATAATTCACCAAGAGAAGGGATCAGCTGTAGCCTTTAGAGAAATTCTAAGCTCCTCTGCCACTGAACAAATAGGAAGCTTCTTAAAGGAAGATGCTCAAGAAAACATCTCAGGGATAAAGACCATAAAAGTACTGATAGGCATTGGTCTCACCATGGCTGTCCACTCTTAGGTTCTGATTTCCTAAAAATAGACCTCAGGGTACAGATCCCTCTTTCCCTTTGCCCTAAGAAAGCTAAAAAACTCTCCAAGGGGAGTGGCTACTTCTCTCTGAAACCTGATGCTAGCTGTGAGGTCACAGCTTCTCCAGAAATAAAAGGCAGCCTCGGCAAGGGAGGCCCCCACTCAGGGATTGGAGCAGCCCTCAACTCACTCTTCAGCTTCGCCGCTGTCTGCAGCCCAGAAGCTCCATCATGGTGGGTCCTGTGAGAAAACTACTTGTAATTTATAGACAGATATAGACAGTAGATAGGAATAAAATTGAGGAGAGAACATATTCAGTATGTGTGTAGAATCTACTTTTGGTTTTTATTAAAGTGGGTTGAGGACAGGAGAGATTAATTCGAGGTATTATGCCAACTGGAAAAATATGTCTTACTCCCAAAAACAGTACTTTATGCTTCACCAACTTTCTATATCACATAAGTTTTATCATATCTAAATTTAGGGAAAAACCTGCAACTATAGCAAAATACTATACCTTAAAAAAAAAATCCAATGATGCTGATAACTAAAATTAAATAAACTACTTTCCATGCATTGGGTAAAAATATACTGGTTAAATAGAAGAAAGACTTCAAATGACCTTTTTAATGCAGTGTGTCTGTATTAGACATATGTTAAATACACCGTAGGTTATTATATTATTCCAGAAAGAATTTGATTTAGCATTTGTTAAATCATTGACTCATGGATTAAGATATAGAAAGATGTTCCCTAACTATCTTTTGCAACAGCTTTTTATTTTTCCTAGATTCAAAAGTATCCTAAGGCAACCTTCTTATTCTATGACACCTACATAGCTTCCTAAAAATCTCAGAGCAGAGAGCACTCTCTTCTGTCAACGCATTTGAAAGAGTACTAGTTGTTTCTTTCTTTCTTCCTCTCTCTCGCCATTGCAGTCCTTCAGTGCTGACCAGATTGCTGGTAAGTGAATTGAGCTTCTCTATTCCAGAGGTAGGCAGAGCGCTTCTTAGCCTCTGAAATATCACTCATCTCCAAGACACGTTACTGCATGGCTCAACCTCTTAGTATCCAAGCTATGCCTGAACTCTGAAAAGTAGGCATACATTTTCAGCTTACTTTGAAGATTACTCAGGGAATGAGCTTGGATACATTTAAAAATCAGGACATTTTTGTTTGGTTAAAATATTCTTTGTGGTTAATTTCTTTCTAACAGATCGAGTTCTCTCAGCAACAGCAGGATGGTAAGTCTAAACGATATAATATGTGCACACTCATAAAGATGGCATGTAAGAAAACCAACTCTCTTGAGATGAGATTAGCTCTTTCTAATTATCCCCACTGATGTTGTCACTCTAAATATAAATGCTCTCAATCACTCTAAATATAAATTCTCTCAACATGAACCCTTCACGTATAATCAGCAATCAAAAGTTTAGGCAAACAAAAGCTAAATACCACAAAATAATTTCTTGTATTCACTGATTTCTAAATAGAACCAATTCGATACAGTAGGTAATACCATACATATACCCCCCAAAAATATGTGGATTCTGGATGGCTAATTTGTTAATCAAATCCCTAAAGAGTGATTTGGCAGGTCTAAATTATTCAATTTAGAAAACAAAATTGATTCTAAAACTGCCCAATTACCAAATACACATAATTTCAGTGGGCACCATAGTGAGTTGAGAGAAATAGCAGGTGAAGTGGATATAGAAAAAAATGTGCATTCAGAGAAAATGAGGGGAAAATTATTTATCAAAAAACTGTGGGAGGAGCCTTAGCCATCTCCTGGTCCATCTTTAGAGATGCAGGACAGGCTCCCAGAGAGGTGTTGAGACTGACTCAAAGATCCAAAGAATTAGTGATAGGGTCAAAATCTAATATTACTTTAAATTAATTAGAAATTTATTTCATAGAAACAGTTTCTAACTAGAAGACTTCAAATTCTGGAGATTCAAAAGAATATGAATAGTTTCCCTAAGACTTCCACTTTTTCTTCTTCAGGTCTTTGGATCCAAGAGATCCTGTGCCCTAAGACTCTTATTGTTTCACTGGAAAGTGTAGGGCAGAATAAGACGTCTTATGAAGTGAGTCACATATTTAAATAAACTGAGACAAAAATACATCTATAGAAGGGATGGAAGAAAATTTCAGTTATACAATATTGTATAAATTGGATATTGGTCATAATGATAAGTATGTATATATGTTATGATTTATAATATATAAATAATTGTGATAATACTCATAGGTATATAATTATAATTATACTCAGTTCTCTATCTAAAGGATTTAACATTTTTCAGCCTGTTTCAGTGTCTGGAATATCTCATGTTTGGAAATCAGTTAAGAAGAAAAAGGATATTTGCTATTGTACAGATTCATATATATCTACATCATGGTTAATACCTTCATGCAGACAAATTAGATGACCTGATGACTCAGAACCCATGATCATTTGAAATTATACTACAAAGGACTAATTTTTCTTATTGAAAACAGTTGGTAATTCTACTCTAATTTGTTTGATTTTTAATATATTTTAACTAATGATGCTGCTACATTATCTGCTACTGTACCCTAGTCCTCTTAAATATCTAATTTATGTGTCATTATGACTGCCAAACTATGGTAGAACCAAGCAACAGAAGACTTAAAAACCCTTTCAGAGACAGAGGACTTGGTGCTGAACATTAACTGTATTACTCCATATGTAAAATAGGTTTTAGATATAGAGGTTCAGTAAACATCGGTGTGGTGGACTGGTTTTCTCCTGTGCCAGGAAAACAAATGTAAGCATTTTAAATTAAAAGGAACTATTACATTTTAAGAAATAAATAAAGACATACTTTGTTTGCTTCCTTCTTCAATGATTAGAGTTTTTCTCATGGCTGCTCTACTTGAATGTATCACAAGTTTGGGGTAAAGAAAAAAACACTAGAAAATTATAGCATTCTAAAGGTGTAAGTCCTGTGCTGTCCAGTAGAGTTGCCACTAGCCACATGTGGCTATTTAAATTTAACCTGTAATTAAGTAAAAATAAATGCATTTAAAAGTCTACTTTCTCCTTTGCACAGTCATATTTTAGTGCTCAAAAGCCACAGGTGGAAGGTAACTACTACCCTTTTGGGCAGCCCAGATACAGAACATTTCAATCATCACAAAAAGCCCTAGAACAGTGTTGTTCTAGACTAAGGGCTGGCAAATTTTTTCTTAGAGAGCTAAATAGTAAATATGTTAGGCTTTGTTGGCAGAACAGTCTCTGTAAAAACAACTTAGTTCTGTCACTGAGGTATGAAAACAGCCATAGACAATACATAAATGAATGGGCATGTCTGTATTCCAATAAAACTTTATTTACAAAAACAGGCAGCCAGCCCGTAGGCAGTCATTTGCTAACCCATGTTTTAGACTCTTCAAGAGAATAACTAAGCCTTAAAAATCTGGTGTAGGAAGAGCAATATTTTTCTGGCCTTGGCCTTTAAATCAACAAAAGGGTTCATGTCAGAGAGATTCTATTACAGCTCATAAAACCCTATTTCTACATCAAGATCTGACCAGGGTAATAGTGAGCCCTCTGAGCAATCTGCATGAAAGCCTGGAGCCAGTAATAAGAATAGTTCAGTTTCACATGTCCCATAGGAAGATAAAATATAATATTTGACTAATGACCCCACAGTCCCTGCCGCATGTCTTTTAAGTTGGGGAAATGATCTGTGCTGTCAATTTGCATAGAACTTGAGGTGGAAATTTCAGCAAAGAATGATAACATGATCTATAGTTGATTGTTAACATAATGTCTGGTGCAATCTTAGATTAGGGGATGAAGGGATAGTTAAATAGGATGTTTTGCTGAGTAATCTATCTAGATAGCATCTCTTGATCTGAGACCACTAATGGACTAAAAAGAATGTTTTCACCTCTACTAGTTCATTCACAAATGGGTTTTTGAATGTTGTTGGTATTTACTCCAACAAGTTGCCATCGGTACTTTTAGGTTCTCCAGAAAATTTAATTTAGTTAAGTTTTAAAAGTTCAATTAAAATATCTTTACTTGCCCCTAAATCCATAGTAGCACCTCTTTCTGTCTTTTTGGTGTATACTTAATTCCTTGTTAATGTAATCCTGAAAGGCAAAACCAATTCTATCAAAGGAGAATGACAAAATTTAGGGAAAGTAAACAATAGAGTGATTGTGATAAAAATAGACAACACTTTTAAAATATGTGCTTACATACACATATGAATACCAGTAAAACTAGGGAAATCTGAGTAAAATAGGTGGAGTCTATCAATGTGAATATTCTGGTTGTGATAGTGTACTATAATTCTGTAAAATGGTACTATTGGGGGAAACTAGACAGAGTATTTAAGAGATCTCTGCATTTTTTTCTTAAAATTGCATGTGAATCTATACTTATCTCCATAAAATTTTAATTTAAAACGTGTACTTACATTCTAAAGCTAATACAGCAACATGTTATCATATGTTATTATATGAAAAAAGAGTAAAGTTTAAAGTGATCACCATAGCAATAGATTCAAACAAATAAGTCTTCAGAATCAGTTACACTAGGAGCCTATTAGAGTCATACATTGAAGTGGTTAAATGACACTATAGAACTTAGAAATTGGCCTCATCTACCTTTTTTCCTGAAAAATGAAGTTACTCCTGGAGAAAACTAGTTAAGAGAAGAGCCTAGGAAATTTGTACCTCAAGAGCAGGTTTTTCTGTATAAGTTAAGAAGTTTGGTTTAACCTCACATGACACAACCCCGATTGAAAAATTTGTTTTCTTGAAATTTTATTAACGTTGTTAATTATATAAGGGATTTTATGAGGAATTCTTAAGATTTCTCAAGGCCTCAGAATTTCTTAACCCAGTCCTGTGTCCAAGGCAGATGAAGGAGATATGAATAAATATGACTAGCAGTTTCAATTTCCATATCTGATGAATAAGAACATATGACTTGAAACTGGAAATCCTGCTTTAAAATAGATCCCAAAAGAAATGTCCAAAGGGAGTTGTCAGTTGAGCTTAGAAAAGGGAGAGCCCAAAGATAAAAACTTAAGTGACTGGCAAAAGCTGTAGAGGAGAGTTTGAACTGGATCCCTGATGAAGTTTGGATTAATTTATCGGTCTGAAGTATTAAAAAAGCATCCTAATGTTTCTTGCTTCTTTCAGAATTCAAGGAGGCATTTCTCCTATATGACCGAACAGGCGATAACAAGATCACCTTAAGCCAGGTTGGTGATGTCCTTCGGGCTCTGGGCACAAATCCCACCAATGCAGAGGTCAAGGCGGTTCTGGGAAACCCCAGCAATGAAGGTAAACACATGTTTTTCCAAGAAGTTGGGAAGTGTGTGTGTGTGTGTGTGTGTGTGTGTGTGTGTGTGTGTGTGTGTTGTGTGTGTGTGTGTGTGTGTGTTTATGTGAGAGAGAGATTTATAGAGAAATAAGTTCCACAGAATAGGGTTTAATTTACTTTTTATGGTAAGTGTGCCTCTTGGCCATCTAGAGTCTTAGTTTTTATCCTCATAAAATAAGTTAACCTTCCTTTAGAATTTGTAAGCATGACATAATTTCATGTTAATGAAAGGAAATGATATCTAATGCTGACATCATCATCATCACCATGTTATCTAAACATACCCTACAGTACTTCCCTGGTGGTCCAGTGGTTAAGACTGCACGCTTCCAATGCAGGGGACATGGGTTCAGTCCCTGGTCGGGGAACTAAGATCCCATATGCCTGCCGCGGGATGTGGCCAAAAAAAAAAAAACCATCTTAAAGGAAACTCAGCTTTCTAATTTAAGAACACACAGATGACACCTTAATAAAACTATTTTCTGTTTCCAAGAACTGTAAAAAGACTTAAAAACCTAAGCCAAAATCTGCATTCAGTCCCCCAAGGTAAATCCTAAGGCAAAAGTCAGTGATCTGATACGTAAGAGGCAAAATTGAAGAAGTCATTGGATACAGTAATCCAGTCATTAGTCTGGAACAAGGAAATTTTTTCCAATCCCATGATTCATGGCAAGTATAATAGTCTATTGAAAACTACCACTCTGAACAAAAAAAAAAGAAGACAAAACTGAAGTTTTTTCAAGTAGATATTTGGGCTATTTATCCTTGCCATAAGGAAAATAAGGAGGGGAAGGCAAATAATCTTTTTTTTTCCCAGAAAAGACCATTTTCCTTTATTACAAAAGAAAAAAAATTTGATTTCAAAAAACCTACCTCTAAATCGGTCTGCAGGAATTTTCCTCAAACTTCATTTTCTTCAAAGGAAAATGTCCAAGTAAATCATGCAAAAAGTAGCTGGGAGCATGAGATAAAGGAAGAGCGTAATAAGCCAAATTCATCTTTAAATGCCATTTTCTAACTTATCAAACATTAATCTTTAATGGAATTATTAGGTAAATGTTCATTTATTCAGCATTCAAATTTAATCTTCTTAATATTACTCAATGTACTAGATTTCTACACTATAAGGAAAGACTGCTGAATGGGAATTTTGACTTTAGGGGTACATAACTTTATCCATTTGTATACATCTGGATAGTCTGTTTTATACTTTTGCTGTGAATACTGTTTATCTTGTCAGAAGATACTAAAAAAGTTCTTATCTCCAGGCCTCTAAAACCGCAGAGAAATCAGAAGATCGCAAAGTATTTAACACACACACTCTCCTCACAGGCTTCTTTTCTGAATTACTTAAAATTTAAAGAAATTGAAGGCTCTACAAAAGCTCAGACAAAAGTGGAATATATATTAAAGTTCAGTTAGGTTTTGCTACATTTATATGTTAATGGATTTGTTATCAGTATATTTCTATATTGCTTCCCTAGTGTTTATAGAAAATATTAAATTGACAATACTAATAAAATCAGTAGCTAACACTGATTAAGCACTCAGTTTGTCCCAGATATTGTAATAGACTTTGCATGTATTATCTCATTTAATGCTCACACTACCACTACAAGGTATCTCTTTTGAGAGATGAAAAAGTTGAGGCACAAAGAGGTTAAGGAACTTGCCCATGGGGCTTCCCCTGGTGGCGCAGTGGTTAAGAATCCTCCTGCCAATGCAGGGGACATGGGTTCAAGTCCTGGTCCAGGAAGATCCCACATGCTGTGGAGCAACTAAGCCAGTGCGCCACAACTTAAGCCTGCGCTCTAGAGCCCGTGAGCCACAAATACTGAGCCCCTGTGATGCAACTACTGAAGCCCCCATGCCTAGAGCCCGTGCTCTGCAACAAGAGAAGCCACCAGGATGAGAAGCCCACATACTGCACGAAGAGTAGCCCCCGCTCACCGCAACTAGAGAAAGCCCATACACAGCAACTGAAGACCCAAGGCAGCCAAAAATAAATAAATTAAATTAATTAATTAATAAATAGCTCACTAAAAAAAAAGAAACTTGCCCATGATCACACAGTTGTAAATGGTGGGCTGAGGATTAAAGCTTAAGCACTACGACTCCAGAGCTCATGCTATTATCTATTACAAACATTTTGTCATCAGTCATTTACCAACTGAAATTTAAGCTGTATGAAGATTTTTCAGATGATCTAGAATGAACTCTCAAGCTTAATCTGTGACTCAGAGATGGCATTTAATGATAGATAATAACTCTCCAAATTGCAATTTCTTCCAGAGATGAATGCCAAGAAAATTGAGTTTGAACAATTTCTGCCCATGATGCAATCTATTTCCAACAACAAGGACCAGGGCACCTATGAAGACTTTGTTGAGGGTCTGCGTGTCTTTGACAAGGAAGGCAATGGCACCGTTATGGGTGCTGAACTTCGTCATGTACTAGCTACACTAGGTAAGAAATATTCATTTCAGTGGACTTAATAGGACAGAATATATAGGAAAGAGCATGAATTAGGGCAATCATGTTATAACCAAAATAAGTAGGGGGAAAGACTACAAACAGAAAATGAAAAAGAATAGTCAAAAGTTAATGACCATATCAATTAACCTCAATGTCAATGAGTTTATTTGGGGGAAATGATAACTTAAATTATTGGTAATGAATAAGTAATGTGCAGCATTGTAGCTCTTACAGGATAGAGTTTGGATGATCAGGTATATAGTGTGCATTTAAGTCATTTATTCAAAAACAATTTGTTGATAACCTTCTGGCTAGAGAACAGGAAGGGCTTAGTTTCTATCCTCCAAGAGGTTATAGTCTCCAGGAGTCCAAAACTGATCACTTACAGTGGAATGTTGAAAATATTCTCTGGTTTTCTTTTTGAAGAAAGAGTTTTGTTTCATCAGGTGAAAAGATGAAAGAGGAAGAAGTGGAAGCCCTGATGGCAGGTCAAGAAGACTCCAACGGCTGCATCAACTATGAAGGTACAATCTCACATACTCTGGTGGTTACAGCAACTCTGAACTGATTGGGTTGACGATGGACAACTTTTGAGCTTAAAACAACTTATCTTCTCTACCTTTCTTATTCAATAAGAGAACATACAAATGTTACTTATTATCAATCAGTTATATAATAACTCTAAAAAGATATCTTGTAAGGACCTGACTATATACATAAGATTTACTCCAGTGGGTTTTAACATTCCTGTGCATTATTATACAGGTTAAAATGTGTTTTCACTTTTATCTTTTCTTGTTAGATCTTCACAACACCTCTGTAAGATGGGGTTTGTGTCAGAATAAATTTTAAAATTAAATACTAATATCCTTTAATATTACAGTTGGAGAGATCTCAAAATCCTTTACAGCAAGCAGTTATGAAAATGAGGAATCCGAAGGCCAAAGATATTTAGCTATTTAGTGAAGGTCACATCACTAATGGCAAAGCTGGTGCTAAAATTCATATCTCCTTTTCTAGTGTTCTTGCTTAAATGAAATTTCTCATAGTGGCCAATTCTCTACTTCCTGCCACCAATTTTTTTTAACATCTTTATTGGAGTATAATTGCTTTACAATGATGTGTTATTTTCTGCTTTATAACAAAGAGAATCAGCTATACATATACATATATCCCCATATCTCCTCCCTCTTGCGTCTCCCTCTCACCCTCCCTATCCCACCCCTCTAGGTGGTCACTAAGCTCTGAGCTGATCTCCCTGTGCTATGCAGCTGCTTCCCACTAGCTATCTATTTTACATTTGGTAGTGTATATATGTCCATGCCATTCTCTCACTTTGTCCCAGCTTACCGTTCCCACTCCCCGTGTCCTCAAGTTCATTCTCTATGTCTGCGTCTTTATTCCTGTCCTGCCCCTAGGTTCTTCAGAACCTTTTTTTTTTTTAGATTCCATATATATGTGTTAGCATATGGTATTTGTTTTTCTCTATCTGATTTACTTCACTCTGTATGACAGACTCTAAGTCCATCCATCTCACTACAAATACCTCAATTTCGCTTCTTTTTATGGCTGAGTAATATTCCATTGTATATATGTGCCACATCTTCTTTATGCGTTCATCTGTTGATGTACACTTAGGTTGCTTCCATGTCCTGGTTATTGTAAATAGAGCTGCAATGAACATTGTGGTACATGTCTTTCTGCCATCAATTTATAGCAGCTTCACCCAGAGGGTCTGAAAAGCAACACACCACACAAAATAAAGATGCAAGATAAAGTTGCATGATATAGGGCTTCCCTGGTGGTGCAGCGGTTGAGAGTCCGCCTGCCGATGGAGGGGACACGGGTTCGTGCCCCAGTCTGGGAGGATCCCACATGCCGCGGAGCGGCTGGGCCTGTGAGCCATGGCCGCTGGGCCTGCGCGTCCGGAGCCTGTGCTCCGCAATGGGAGAGGCCACAGCAGTGAGAGGCCCAAGTACCGCCAAAAAAAAAAAAAAAGTTGCATGATATATCTTGTAAATTTAAAATTTTGCAACAAAATTGAAAAACTTATCCATCCCCCCAAAAAACTAATCTAACCACATCTCAATAAAGCTATGTTGACAGCTTTGGTATAAATATGGACTTATAAAGTCTAACAACTTGGAAAAAAGTAAGACAAGAAAAGCAGAGGGGCGGAAAGAGAAGTAGAAAGGAGAGAAAAAAAGAGAACAGGAGAAAAGAAAAAACTAAGCCAAGCATATCTTCACTGACAATCTTGGTTAAACTTTACGTTTTTCCTATAAACTATGTTTTACATTCAGGTACTGCCATAAGTACATTAGATAAAAGAAGAATCATTCAATAAATATTGTTTGGACAAGGGTATAGTCATTTAGGAAATAAAGGCAGATCTCAATCTCCTACTAGGATAAATTTCACATGAGTCAAACATTTGAATGTAAAAGCTAAAAGTATAAAACCCATGGAAAATTATTTATAACTTTTGGAATGGGAAGGCATTTCCAACACTGATACAAAACCCAGAAGGTATTACAAATTTCAATAAATTCAACCACATTATTTTTTTTATCTAAGTGGCAAGCCACCAGAAACAAAGTCAAAAGACAAATAGCAAACCAGAAAAAAAAATCTGCAATCAACATCAGAAAGTTCATTTGCCTAATTTTAAAAAAAGTTACAAATTAATAAAAAGACCACAACCCAATAGAAAAATTAACAAGTACACGAACAGACAATTCATAGGAAAGGAAATAAAAATATATATGAATATAATATGCTGAACTTCACTAATAATAAAAGAAATGCAGATTAACACTACACTTAGATATACTGATTGCCAAAATTAAAAGTTTAACCACACTTTAGGTTGAGGACAGTGTATGGAAACAGGTGATCTCATGCATTCTTGTTGGGAATATAAATCATTAAAATCCCTATGTGGTGATGTGGTATTAATTATTAATTCCAGCAAATCTACTTCAAGGGATGTAGTCTTTACACATACTTGCACTCAAGTGAAATGAGTGATATATGATTATTCATATTCATTATTCATTACTGTGTTGCTCGCGATAGCCAAATATTTGAACAACTTAATGTCCATCAATGTACGATGTATCAAATAGATTTTGGTACATTTTCACAGTGAAATTCCCTACAGACCTAAAAAAAGAACAAGGACACCCTTGTTTATGATTATGGTAATATTTCTAAGATACATTATGAAGTGAGAAAAGCAAGTGCAAAAGAGTTTGTAGAACATGCCACCATTTGTGTAAAAAAGATTTTTACAAACATATATTTGTATTTTCTTATACATGCATAATAGCTCTACCAACTTAGCTATAAAGAGAGGAACTAGATAGCTGGGAGACAGTGGTGAAGAACATTTTTTTTTATAAAGTCTTTCATACTTTCAAGAAAAAATTTTAACCATGTGAACATAACACGTAATCAGAAAGCTAAACTTACAAAATCGGGGAAAAGCCATAAATCCAGTATTAAGAACAGTAAGCTATACAGAGTTTAAATAAACTCTAGAGTTATAACTAGGAATAATTAGAATTGAGTTAACTTACTATACTGCTCTCTTATTAAATTTGACTGTGTTCTAACTCTAAACTGTATTATCCCTACAGCTTTTGTCAAGCACATCATGTCTGTCTAAATGGAGCTCTCAAGGTATCTATCTGTTTCCTCTTTAATATATAAGGGTTTCTCAATATTGTATTTTTTTAATGTAACAGCCTCACTTATATGCTGTGGATATAATTAGTATTGCTTCTTAATGAAGTTATTTATATTAACCAGAACACATTAATATAATTAATATTATATTAATATTAACAAGTTATTTATATTAACCCATCTCCTTGATATGGGTTATTCAGAAATACAGCATTTTTGTAAAAGTGTACAAGCAAAAACTTCTGAGGTTTTTGCTTTCATGTATAGATCCTATCTTTGTACTATAATTAAGCAGTGGAGATTCAACAAACCAGAGAATAGCTGATTAATTTAGTTGGAACATAACAATAATAAAAGCATTAGCCTATATTCTTTGAAAAATTGAAGTAGTTTTTAACAATTCCTGCTCTAGAAAACCATATTATCACAGTCCAAAGTGCAGCACTTGAAACCAGGTTCTTGCAGCAAGGAAATGCCTTACTTTGGAAGTGATGGTTCATTTTGTGCTTTTTCTTCTATTTCACTTGACACTATTTCCTTCCCCATTTCCTTTCTGAAAAGATGCAATCAATATCTAACTCTTTTTCCTTTTTCCTTTACAGATCAAGCATTGTTTATGAAGACTGGCTGGGACCTTATTCTAAGAACACCCATGACTAACTGTCCAAATCTGTTTACCATTGTTCAGAAAAACAAAACAATTTGGATCATTTTAGACTGAAGGACTCCCTGAATTTTTATACACCTTACATTTCTCTCTGAATTATATTCATATCACACAAACCAAGTGTCTGCTGCTCTAGAAAAGAAGGATAAAATACTGACAATCTCAAATCCAAGCACTGCTCTTTATTTTCTACCATGGGTCAAAGAACATCCTTAAAATAATAAATCAATAAATAATTTTGGTCAGTCTGGAATGTTCAAGTCGCACTGTTTTTATCTTCTTGCTTAGAGAAACTTATTTTTAAAACCCCAATTCTTTTGTTAATGTACAGAATATTGATGAATTATAAAATTTTAAGAGAATAAATAATTATAGTCTACACAACAATAACTGAATAATAATGATAATCATATATCATTGAAAATGCAAAATAGAAAACTGAGGAAATTCAGATAGAATCAGAGATGGTTTAATATAAGCTATCCGGCAATTTAAGATGAAAGCAGGTTTCTTCAGTTTTGTGTAAATCATTGTATACATAGCTTGACCTATTTCACTTCTAGTGACAGTCTGGCCTATTAGAAAATTCTAATAAGCCCGTGATATGTCTCACCGAATGTCTTCAAGGATAAAATTTAAAGTGACCTTTCAGCTGTTACTTAAAAAAACGTCTCTGGGGATGAGACTCTTACTCAAGAACTCAAGATCCTGTCTATTAAAATTCTCTCTCCTGCTATGATTTCCTCTACTTTGCATGTCCATGTCCCCAAAACCTTGGTTCTATCTTTTTTATTTTTTAACATCTTTATTATATAATTGCTTTATATTGTTGTGTTAGTTTCTGCTGTATAACAAAGTGAATTAGCTATACATATACATATATCCCCATATCCCCTCCCTCTTGAGTCTCCTTCCCACCCTCCCTATCCTACCCCTCTAGGTGGTCACAAAGCACCGATCTTTTAATACGTGCTGTAAATGATAAGATTAATTGATAGACAAGTTTATCGTGTAAACTCACTTCATCATATCATATTGCTATCATGTATCACTTTTCCTTTAGAATAGAAGCAGAATTTGCAAGTTAGTAGTTGGATATTTAGAAGAGATGAAATGATAACTAGTTCTCCCACTCTCTAAAAAGATATCCCTAAAATATATGGGATTTCAAAATCTCTGAAAATTACCTGCCTGCCTATACATTTTTGGAACCTGAAACAATTTTGTCCTGATGTCAGGTACTTCAGGTCATCATGCTCCTATCTTTAGCAAGCGTCACTCAGATTTCAGTAGCCAACAGCTTTAACTTTGACCTAAGTTTCTGTAGCCAAGATGATGTTGGGACATCACAATCATTCTTTTAAGGAGAATTTACTATGGCCTCAAGATCTTTAAGGCTACGTTTGCCTAAGACCAGAAATTGGATATTTCACACAGCACTATGCAATAGAACCTTCAGTAAAAATGGAAATTTCTATCTACATTGTTCTGTATGGTAATCACTAACCACATTTGTTGACTGAAATGTGGCTAGTGTGACTGCAGAATTGAATTTTTAATTGTATCTCATTTTAATTAATATAAAATAGCCACATGTGGCTCATGCATACCATACTGAACAGAGTAGCTCTCAATACATATTTATATTTGCTTGTTACATCAGGAAATAAAATGTGTTTTTAAAAATTATAAATGTCAGCATGTAGAGAAATTGACTGGTACAAACAGTCCAATCATAAAAGGGTCATTTTTGCTTTGGAATATGTGGCTAAATTTCCCATCTTCTACACTCCTTTAACACTTTTCAATTAGAAAAACGTGATGTCTACAAGGCACTAAATTTTTGTTCTCAAGCTCCATATTTAATATTTTTCTCTCAAGATCTCATAAAACTGCTTTAACTCCCCATGGGATAACAATCTAGTACGCTGTCATGGGACCTACCCTTATTAAATTACCATGTGTAAGATGCCCATAACTCAAGTTGTAGCAGGTGCAAAATAGAGTAGCAGGCGGAAGAGTGACAGTAATTTTTAACATCTACACCAGCTGGCAAAAATGACAGGTGCTTAATTCCTCAGTCTTTAAAAATAACTGCTGAAAAGTCTACCACAGCAAAGCAAATATTTTCAAGTTGTTTTTTTAAACTATCTTCAAGTTAAAGACTGATATATATTAATATAATGTAATATTATACATTAATTTTTTGCCTTAAAGTATATTTAAACTTAGCACACAAGAACTTAATTTTTTCTCCTCTATGAATGAAATAAACAATGATTATTAGAGAAATAAAATTTTATTTTTCTCAATCAACATAATATCCAAAATAACTCTTGATGTATTTTTCTGTAACTGTATTTACATGTCTTTTTCCATGGTGGCAAATATACCTTGAAACTTAAAAAAGTGGAGAAAGAATATCTTCCTTTAAATTCTAAGTCTAGAGAAAATCATGAATCCAAAGACTTATTCAACAAACCAAGTCAAAAAAAAAAAATAGAGGAGATTGAACAGCAAGTATCTGAAATCTAGATTAAGAGTTACATCCTCTTGAATTATCAAGATAACTGAAGCTAAGGAAGAGCAAAACAATGGAATAATTCAGGCAATGACCTCAATTTCACAGTTGATGAGTGAGCTCCAGGCTAAGAGAGTCAGTGCGAAGGAAAGGTGATGAGGTTCCAAACACCTGCTGAGAATTTTTTCCAGAAACTCATATCGACATAATTTTTTTTTTAGTTATTCAGTAATATAGGGTAGGAAAAAGTACTAGCTATACCCTACTTGTCCTCCCACCTGCCAGCACCTGTGATTGGCCAGAGTCTGCTTCTACCATGGCCATGCAAAACTGCCATGCAAAACTGAAAGGCAGAACCATTCTTTTGGCCAGGGCAGATGTGGCCCATAACCTGGACCTCACACTGTAGAACCTCCGGTTCTTCCTCCAGAGCCAGGAATCTACCCAAAAATAGAGTATGCCCCTTCCAGAACCCATGTCCCCACTCCTACACACTCTGGATACCCAGAACCACCAGATTTCCTTGCCCAAATGACCCCAAGCTCTCTTGCAGAACGTGGGTGGGATTCTTCCTAGGCTATCCTCCTAAAGGAAGACTACAAACCAAAGACCAACCAGATGGCCAAAGCCAGCTATTTTTGTTTTGTTTTGTTTAAACTAAGGATAGAATTAACCACAAGGTCCCTGCAGTGTAGGATGGAACTGGAGGTGGGAACTGAAGGAGGGCAGGCCACAATATCACCAAGGAGTCCAAGAATTATAACCTGGCCTTCCAAACTATTATGAAGCTGTATTTGTCAAGGGAGTTACAGAGTATATATTATGTAACAGTGTATTAGTTTGATAACTTTTAAGTATTTAAACTTATGATTAGTGGACCTCAATTTGAACTCTTGCCCCAGGCCTGCAAACATAGGGGTAGACCTGCTGAGCAAGGATAGAACTCAGACTTCTCAGGGACAGATCTTTAAGTGGCCCATAAATACTCCAACAAACACCAGAAATCCCTTGAACTTTTAAAAAATAATAACAGTTACAGAGGTCAAGATGGCAGAGTAGGAAGACCCTGAGCACACCTTCTCCCACAGACACACCAAAATTACAACTACTTACAAAGCAACTATCTATAAAAACAACCTGAAAGCTAACAGAAAAGATTTTCCACAACAAAAGACATAGTCACAATGAGATGAATAGGAGGGGCAGACACGTGGTATAGTCAGGACCCCAGTCAGCAACCCACAGATGGGAGGAATATCACAATTGTAAAGTCCTCCCCAAGGGGCAAGAGCTCCAAGCCCCACATTAGAATCCCCAGCATAAGGGTCCTTCACCATGAAGACAAGCCCACAAGACATCTGGCTTTGAAACCAGTGAGGCTTATGTTCAGGAGAGCTAGAAAGCTACAAGAAACAAAGACTGCTCTTGAAGGGTGTGCACAAAATTTCACATGTTCTGAATCCTGATGCAGGGGAAGTAGTCTGAAAGGAGCCTCAGTCAGACCCATTTGTTCATCTTGGAGACCCTCCCAAAGAGAGGAGACACCTGGGACACCCCCTGAGGACGGAGATGCAGGCAGCAGTCAATTTGGGAAGCTCGTTCTACAGCAATAACACTGGTACTGGCAAGAATCATTTTGGAATCCTCCCTCTAGCCTAATTAGCACCAGGAGCTTACCTACCCCACCAGCAAGTGGGCACCAGCCCAGAGCACTCTGGGCCACATAGACAGTTATGCAGGGGCCCAACCCCACCCACCAGTTAGCTAGCACCAGCTCCATATACCCCTCCCAGGTCACACGGGGACCTGGCCCAAACTTCTAGCAGGCTGGCACGAACATGCGCCTCCTACCCCCCGCCCATCCATTCAGCCAATCACATGGAAAGCCTACCTCACCTTCTAATGGACCTGCAGCCACTATAAAGTCATGTTCTTGTAGTCAGCTGGGCTGGGAGCCAGGCCTGCCAACCAGTGTGCCTACAGTAGTTGGCCCCACCACAAGAGAAGGGCACATGCAGCCCACATAAGAGCACTCCTAGAGCATATAACTCTGGTGACAAGAGGGGAGCATGCTGCTGGGTCCCATAGGACCTCTCCTACATAAGGCCACTTCTCCATGATCAGGAAATGTAACCCACTGACCTAACACTTAGAAATAGATACAAAAAATTGGGCAAAATAAGGAGACAGAGGAATATGTTCCAAATGAAGAAATAAGATACGACCTCAGTAAAAGAACTAAACAAAGGGGAAATAAGCAATCTATCCAATAAAGAGTTCAAGGTAATAATCAAAAAGATGCTCACTGAACTCAGGATAAGAATAGAGGAACACAGTGAAAAGTTTAACAAAAAGTTAGAAAATATTGATATAAAGAAGAACCAGAGGTGAAAAACACAATAACTGAATACAGTGGAAAGAATAAACAGTAAATTAGATGATACAAAGGAATTGATCAGTGATCTAGAAGACAGAGTAGTGGAAATCACCCAAGCTGAACAGAAAAGAGTAAAAACAATTTTTTAAAATGAGGATAGTTTAAGAGACCTCTGGGACAACATCAAGTATAATAACGATCACATCACAGGCGTCCCAGAAGGAGAAGAGAGAGAAAAAGTGGCAGAGAACTTATTTGAAGAAATAATAACTGAAAACATCTCTAACCTGGGGAAGAAAACAGACATCCAAGTCCAGGAATCACAAAGAGTCCCAAACAGGATGAAAACAAACAGGTCCACACCAAGATATATTATAATTAAAATGGTGAAAATTAAAGATGGAGGAGCTTAAAATCAGCAAGGGAAAAGCATTACATATAAGGAAACTCCCATATGGTTATTAACTGATTTTTCAGCATAAACTTTGCAGGTCATAAGGAAATGGAACAATATATTCAAAATGGTGAAAGAAAAAAACTACAACTAAGAATACTCTATCTGGCAAGATTATTATTCAGATTTGAAGGACAGACAGTTACACAGACAAGCAAAAGTTATAAATGTTCAGCATTACTAAACCGGCTTTATAAGAAATGTTAAAGGGAGTTCTCTAAGCATAAAAGAAAAGACCACAATTTGAAATATAAAAATTATGAAAGGGAAAATCTCACTGGTAAAGGCAAACATACAGTAAAGATAATAGATCAACCACTTATAAAGCAAGTAAAAAGAACAGTTAAAAGAAAAAAGTAGTAAAATCATCTATATCCACGATAGTTAAGGGATACACAAAACAAAAAAAAATGTAAAAACATGACATCAAAAACATTAAACATAAAGGGGAAGGTAAATTGTAGGGTTGTTGGAATGTGTTTGAACTTAAAAGGTATTCAACCTAAATATATATATATATAATAAATGTGTTGTTATATGTAAATCTCATGGTAATCAAAAAACAAAAACCTATACATAGATTTTGGCATCTACCCCTCATAGCTCAAAGGCTAGATCCATTCAATTATTCCCCAATCTACACAAAGGAAGAATTAGACAAAGACCCAAAATGGGACTTCACTAGAAATTTAGGGAGCTATGGGTGGCTACTTAATGAACATGGACAACACTTCTTTCCCCAAACTGTAGCTTGCCAAGCCATCAGGGAGACCCATCAAGGAATTCACTATGGAAGGAAAGCCCTATAAAATTAGTCAGTAGAGGTTATGGTTAACTCCTGGCATGAAAAGTATAATCAGTCAGATAATGGGAGACATGCCCTATCTGCACAAGGAACAACCCCAAAACCACACCCCCCAGAGGCCCTCAAATAATAATATGTCCCCATGCAGACCAGAGGGACATATCCTGGAGAAGACTGGCGGACTGATTTCACTGTCATGCTGAGAGTACTGGACAATTTCAGGTATCTCTTGCTGCTAGTGGACACATTTCTGGGTGAATAGAAGCATTCCCTGCTAGAACTGAAACAGCAGCTGAAGTGGTTAAGGCATTACTGAAAGAAATAATCCCCAGGTTTGGGTTCCCTGGATCCCTAGAAAGTGATAATGGTCCAGCATTTGTGTCTCAAGTGAGGAAGGGGATAACGAGTGCCCTGAGCATAAAACAGACCTTGCACTCAGCCTGGAGACCCCAATCCTCAGGGAAACTGGAGAGATCCAATCAGAACTTGAAATGCGCCTTAACCAAGCTATGTCAGGAAACTCAAGAAAGCTGGATTACATTGCTTCTGATTGCCCTGCTCTGCATGCGCTTGGCCCCAAGGGTAAGCACATTAAAGGTAAAGTTTAAGGTAAGTGCATTTGAATTCATGTATGATAGATCCGTTCCCCAAGCCTGAGAGGAGGGACACCTTAACCTCCTTGAAATGGAACAACTCAAATATGCCCCTTCACATAGCAGAAACCATGAAATCTCTCACGGAATACGGTAACCAGGTGCCGCCTACACCCACTGACCTGGCCGCACACCCCTTCTGGCCAGGAGACTGAGGGAACCTAAAAACTTGGAAAACCAGCAGCCCGCAAGATCAGCTCACTCCTAAGGAGGACGGACCCCACTTGGTGATCCTAACCACCCATGCTGCCCTAAAGTTGCAGGGGACCACTCCATGCGTATATCATACTTGAGTGAGGAGGGCATCCAGGCCCCGGGGCAATGGGCATCCCACCCACCCCCACCCCGGTTACTCTTGTGAATCTCTTTTGGACCTAAAACTCCTTTTCCGAAAAACAACAAAAGATAAGTAACCCTCTTTGCCTTGCCAAGCAGTAGAGATTTGGGGATAAACGAATTGCCCTAGATGATCTATTAGCTGACCAGGGAGGAATCTGTGCACTGGCCAAAAATACATCATGTTGCTTTTACATCAATGCAAGTGGCCTGATTGGAGAAAGTGCAGACAGGCTCCTGGAAAAAGCAACTTGGCTAACAGAAGCAGCCAGCCCAACCCGGCCGAAAAATGTGGAGCAGGGTAAAACAGGCCCTCTCCTGTGTCACTTAGTTTCTACCTTTCCTGGGATGCTTAATAACCATTGTTCTCTTGCCTATATGTGGGCCCATGTACCTTAAATTGCGTGGTGTCCTTTTCTCCAAAAGGTTAGAATCTATAAAACTACCAATGGTGCGTGCTCAGGGATACGGACCATCAGGGTTCAGGCCCAGGGACAATCAAACATGTCTAAAGCCAGTTGGGGAGAAGTGCTGCTCCTCTCCCTGGGGGTATGACGGTGCCCACACTCAGCAGGAAGCAGTTACAGAAGTTGAAACTGCACCCTCAGTGCCCCTCAAGAATGAGGCGCGGGCCTCCCTGGTGGCGCAGTGGTTGAGAGTCGGCCTGCCGATGCAGGGGACTCGCGTTCGTGCCCCGGTTCGGGAGGATCCCACATGCGGCGGAGCAGCTGGGCCCGTGAGCCACGGCCGCTGAGCCTGCGCGTCCGGAGCTTGTGCTCCGCGACGGGAGAGGCCGCAGCGGTGAGAGGCCCACGTACCACAATAAAAAAAAAAAGAATGAGGCGCAGGACAAAAGGCAGAGGAAGGATTTGTCACCAGCAAAGCCCATTAACAATTCCCAGGAAACATAAGACGGAATCTAGGTGATAAGATAAGGTCTAACCTCTTCTTTTGTGCATGGTCTGGTTTCACTTGCCTGTGCAGAGGCCTTGCACCTCACACATTGGATTAGAGTCCCCAGCACAGAGCCGCTGCGCCTGACGCCTCCGCTTGGCTGGCCTGCACAGATACTGCAATTCAAGATGGCGGCCGCGGGCTGCGTGCAGAGGCGTGGTGCTCTGCGCTGCCATCCAGAAGGTGAGCAGCGCAGCTGTGCCCGCCCTGCAAGAACCCCGCCCCCTCCCACCTCCCCGCCCCCGGCCACGAGATCCGTATAAAGCAGCCCTGCCCATGGCCTGTGGGCGAGAGCAAGTGCTCTAGAGCGCGACCTCACACCTTTCGATTTTCTGATCAAAGAACAAGGCTTTCCTTTGCTTCTGAACTGAACTTGGTCTCCATCTATTGGCACGAACGACACCAGGTAGGAGGACCCTTGTTGGGGCCTGACTGAAAGTTCGGTAACAAACAGACTCAGATACAGAGAACAAACAATTGGTTGCCAGAGGGGTGTGTGTGTCGGGGGCGGGGGAAGGGTGGTGGTGGTGGTGGTGGTGGTGCTTAATAGGTAAAAGGGCTGAAGAGGTACAAACCTCCAATTACAAAATAAATGAATTACAGGGATGTAATATAAATCATAAGGAATATGGTCAATAATATTGTAATAACTTTGTATCGGGACAGATGATTACTAGATTTATGGTGGTGATTATTTCATAATGGTTGTAAATGTCAAGTCACTATGTAGTACATCTGAAGCTACATAATATTATGTCAACTATATTTCAGTAAAGAAATTTTAAAATTATAATAAATTCCTTTGTCAATAATCACATAGGTGACAAAGAAGAATTCAAGTAGCAAATAGGTTAGGCTTTTCTTTCTAGCCTTGAAAAGACAGAAAAGGTTTGTCTTTTCCTATTTTATTTCTCCAACCTGTGGAGAAAAATCAACTCATCTTGTAATAGTCATTGTATAGGGTGAGAAAAATGTACTGCTATAAGAATAGTAGTAGATAATAATGTTTGGTGGTACAATTTAAAAAATCAATTTAAAAGCAATAAGTAAAAATATATTTGGGGAAAATATTTTTATACTTTTAAAAAGTATATTAATGACAACTCATCTATAAAAGCATACTTAGTGGCAATCATTTAATACCAACTGGGAAAGTTTAATTGGAACTATAATTCAGCAGAAATGGCCAAATGGCAAACATTTACTCACTCTTGCTTACTTTTCCACCTTCATCAGTTAGACTTTCTTAGGAAGAATCAGAGCATACCTTAAAGAGCAGGTGCTGTAAAGTCAGGCTTAGGTTTGAATCCTACTGCTACCACTTCTGAGCTGTGTGACCATAGGGCAATTATTTGATCTTTGCAAGTCTCAAGTCTATCTTCTATAAAATGGCATTTACAAGGGCTGTTTTGTGAATTAAAATAAACTAAGAATGTGAATTATTTGTCATGTAGCAAGCAGTCAAATATTTTCTCCGTTTCTTTACTACTCTCCTCTGGGTTTTCAGTTAAGTATCGGATTAAATCTTTAATAACTCCCCACTGCCTAGGGGATAAAGTTCAAAGATTATCAAGACACATAAGGCCTTTTAGGAAAATTTTCAGTTTTTTATCCTGCTATTTCTTCTTAATTACTCTTCTGCTGAATGGTGCAGTGGGTAAGAGCAGACTTGGGTTTCAGTCTGTTCTGTCACATCCTAGATGGGTAACTGATTATACTATATATAAAATAGAATACTTAGGGAGCCCTGATGTAAGAATTAAATGAGACAACACAGATAAAGTGCCTGAGTAAGGGTTGTTTATTGTAAGGACTAAATAAATGAAATCATGGCTTTTATTTTATCACCTCTTGAAATTGTTATGAAAATGCCTATTCGGAAAAATTATTTTACATCTTCCAAGACTTTGCTCAAGTATCATTTCTTCCACTGACATTTCCTCACTTCATCTACCCACAAACACCCACCAATGTGTGCCTATAGCACCTTGTACCTATTATTATATTTATAATATAGCATAATTATTTGTTTACATCACAACATAGCCATATCCCCAGAACCTAGAGCAGTGCCTGACACATGGTTGGCACTAAATAAATATTAACACTTGTATCCTGAATGTTTAAGTGAGTAATAAAACCAGTAGGTACCCAATAAAAGTTTTGCAAATGTATTAATAAATGAAAACTCCCACAATTATAGGTAAGATAACCCTGAAGTATGTATCTTCCTTCTAGAACTAGATGGCAAATGGATACAAACTCTTTTCAATTGGTAGTGTTTGTCTAAAACACTTTTTTAGCCAGCATTATGTAGCTATGCCCAAGTTTAATAGGAAAGAATGTTGTGCTTGATTAGAACTGAAAGAATTTTGTGAACGTTATGAAGTCTGCCATGAGGTAGGATGGGGGAGCAGTGGCGTGCGTGACATGGACTTGCTGCTCCTGAGGGTCTAGGGGGTTTTCTTCATCAAATGAGTCTATTTCAATAATGTTAAATATTATAAAGACAATATTGAACTGATCAATTTTTTAAATTATTCATTTGGGCTCTGCTCTATCTAGACACATCAGTGAACAAAATATTTTAAAAAACCAGCAGTCCTCATGGATTTACATTCTGTTGATAGGGAAAAAATAAGTAACCAAATTTATAAGTAAGTAGCATAGGAAGTTAGAAAGTGATAATGCTAGAAAGAAATATAAATTAAGGAAGATGGAATAGGGAGCCCAAAGGGAGGAGGAGGGCTAGGGGCAGGAAAACCAGGGAAAGCCAGAGAAAGTTGAGAAAAAAACTCAGAATAATTTAACCCCGTGATTGCATGTCTTTTAATTCCAAAAACAGTTTCTTCTCTATAGCTAAGTAATCTAAATTATTCCTTTATTTCCCCTTACTAATATATGAGTTCAAAGTTTATCTGTCAAATTCCTTAAGCTGTAGTCCCTAAACAAAACATGGCAAATAAAATCTACCAGTATTAATCCAGTAAAATTAGTGCATTTCTGCAGTTGATTTTTGTATCAGTATTCCAAATTCAAGTTCCATTAGTTTTAACAAGTAAAACACAATAAAACTTTATGCCATAAAATGTGCACACATACTCAAAGGGTTGAGAAAGATGTCATTAATGGTTATGTATAGACAGGTATAATTATGAGATTTTCCTCTGTTTGCATGTTTTCTTTATGTAGGCATTCTTGACTTTGCATAATTAGGGATGTATTGCTTTTGTAATTAGCAACTAGAAACAAAATTAAAGTTTCTTTTGATTTTTAAATTACATAATAGTAGTACAACTAAAGGAAGACGCAATAAACAACAACAAAAAAATTTTTTAAAGACCAGTGTTTTGCTTTCAAAAAAAAGAAGTTTGCAAAGAAGTCTAGCTTTTAAAACAAATGTGTATCCAAATAAAAATTAAATAGATACTTAATGAAAACTTTCATACCATTACCAAATAACCCAGTTTTCATTCAGTTTGTTTATGGTAAAAAAAAAAAAATTCTCCTATGATTTCAAACAACAGAATTTAAACTATTTCTGTTAAGAAGTACTTCATAAGAAGGCTCCAGTTTTCATTTATTTTGGAAACTATTGCTAAACAAGGTGGTCCTGGTTTGTTGGTTTCTTTGTTTAGCTTTTGCTCTCATGATATTTGTGCTATCCATGATGAAGATAGAGCCAACTGTCAGATTGCTTCCAAATAAAATGATTTGATTTGCCTTTTGCTTTGGTGGTCGGAAAGCTCAGAACAAATTTAATATATTTTACCATTCTCCCCATATACTTATTTTTTCTTTACATCTTTTTACCTCAATTTTTACCTTTATTTTTAACTGCCCTATTGAAAATGTTTTTATTGTGAGCCATATCAAACCTGTTTGGAAAAATTGGTGATATAAACTATAATAACCATATTGATAGACTTTGTGGTTTCATCTTTCCAGATATAAACTTTATTTACTACCCATGAAAATCAACTTCCTGAATCAAATTTTAAAAAGATGATAAAATGGTTCATAAGGTTTCTGGACATCAAGCATTTTCTTTTTTTTTTTTATTTTAACATCTTTATTGGAGTATAATTGCTTTACAATGGTATGTTAGTTTCAGCTTCACAACAAAATGAATCAGTTATATATATACATATGTTCCCATATCGCTTCCCGCTTGCATCTCCCTCCCTCCCACCCTTCCTATCCCACCCCTCCAGGCGGTCACAAAGCACCAAGCTGATCTCCCTGTGCTATGTGGCTGCTTCCCACTAGCTATCTACCTTACGTTTGGTAGTGTATATATGTCCATGCCTCTCTCTTGCTTTGTCACAGTTTACCCTTCCCCCACCCCATAGCCTCAAGTCCATTCTCTAGTAAGTCTGTGTCTTTATTCCTGTTTCACCCCTAGGTTTTTCACGACATTTTCTTTTTCTTAACTTCCATATATATGTGTTAGTATACGGTGTTTCTCTCTCTTTCTGACTTACTTCACTCTGTATGACAGACTCTAGGTCTATCCACCTCATTACAAATAGCTCAATTTCGTTTCTTTTTATGGCTGAGTAATATTCCACTGTATATACGTGCCACATCTTCTTTATCCATTCATCCGATGATGGACACTTAGCTTGTTTCCATCTCTGGGCTATTGTAAATAGAGCTGCAATGAACATTTTGGTACATGACTCTTTTTGAATTATGGTTTTCTCAGGGGTATATGCCCAGTAGTGGGATTGCTGGGTCATATGGTAGTTCTATTTGTAGTTTTTTAAGGAACCTCCATACTGTTCTCCACAGTGGCTGTATCAATTTACATTCCCACCAACAGTGCAAGAGGGTTTCCTTTTCTCCACACCCTCTCCAGCATTTATTGTTTCTAGATTTTTTGATGATGGCCATTCTGACTGGTGTGAGATGATATCTCATTGTAGTTTTGATTTGCATTTCTCTAATGATTAGTGATGTTGAGCATTCTTTCATGTGTTTGTTGGCAGTCTGTATATCTTCTTTGGAAAAGTGTCTATTTAGGTCTTCTGCACATTTTTGGATTGGGTTGTTTTTTTGTTATTAAGCTGCATGAGCTGCTTATAAATTTTGGAGATTAATCCTTTGTCACTTGCTTCATTTGCAAATATTTTCTCCCATTCTGAGTGTTGTCTTTTGATCTTCTTTATGGTTTCCTTTGCTGCGCAAAAGCTTTTAAGTTACATTAGGTCCCATTTGTTTATTTTTGTTTTTATTTCCATTTCTCTAGGAGGTGAGTCAAAAAGGACCTTGCTGTGATTTAGTCATAGAGTGTCCTGCCTATGTTTTCCTCTAAGAGTTTGATAGTTTCTGGCCTTATATTTAGGTCTTTAATCCATTCTGAGCTTATTTTTGTGTATGGTGTTAGGGAGTGATCTAATCTCATACTTTTACATGTAGCTGTCCAGTTTTACCAGCACCACTTATTGAAGAGGCTGTCCTTTCTCCACTGTACATTCCTGCCTCCTTTATCAAAGATAAGGTGACCATATGTGCGTGGGTTTATATCCGGGCTTTCTATCCTGTTCCATTGATCTATATTTCTGTTATTGTGCCAGTACCATACTGTCTTGATTACTGTAGCTTTGTAGTATAGTCTGAAGTCAGGAAGCCTGATTCCTCCAGCTCTGTTTTTCGTTCTCAAGATTGCTTTGGCTATTCGGGGTCTTTTGTGTTTCCATACAAATTGTGAAATTTTTTGTTCTAGTTCTGTGAAAAGTGCCACTGGTAGTTTGATAGGGATTTCACTGAATCTGTAGATTGCTTTGGGTAGTACAGTCATTTTCACAATGTTGATTCTTCCCATCCAAGAACATGGTATATCTCTCCATCTATTTGTATCATCTTTAATTTCCTTCATCAGTGTCTTATAATTTTCTGCATACAGGTCTTTTGTCTCCTTAGGTAGGTTTATTCCTAGCTATTTTATTCTTTTTGTTGCAATAGTAAATGGGAGTGTTTTCTTGATTTTACTTTCAGATTTTTCATCCTTAGTGTATAGGAATGCCAGAGATTTCTGTGCATTAATTTTGTATCCTGCTACTTTACCAAATTTGTTGATTAGCTCTAGTAGTTTTCTGGTAGCATCTTTAGGATGCCCTATGTATAGTATCATGTCATCTGCAAAGAGTCACAGCTTTACTTCTTCTTTTCCGATTTGGATTCCTTGTATTTCCTTTTCTTCTCTGATTGCTGTGGCTAAAACTTCCAAAACTATGTTGAACAAGAGTGGTGAGACCACTCTCACCACTTGTCTTGTTCCTGATCTTAGTGGAAATGCTTTCAGTTTTTCACCATTGAGGACGATGTTGGCTGTGGGTTTGTCATATATGGCCTTTATTATGTTGAGCAAAGTTCCCTCTATGGCTACTTTCTGCAGGGTTTTTATCATAAATGGGTGTTGAATTTTGTCAAACGCTTTCTCTGCATCTATTGAGATGATCATATGGTTTTTCTCCTTCAGTTTGTTAATATGGTGTATCACGTTGATTGATTTGCGTATATTGAAGAATCCTTGCATTCCTGGAATAAACCCCAATTGATCATGGTGTATGATCCTTTTAATGTGCTGTTGGATTCTGTTTGCCAGTATTTTGTTGAGGATTTTTGCATCTATGTTCATCAGTGATATTGGCCTGTAGTTTTCTTTCTTTGTGACATCCTTGTCTGGTTTTGGTATCAGGGTGATGGTGGCCTCGTAGAATGAGTTGGGGAGTGTTCCTCCCTCTGCTATATTTTGGAAGAGTTTGAGAAGGGTAGGTGATAGCTCTTCTCTAAATGTTTGATAGAATTCACCTGTGAAGCCATCTGGTCCTGGGCTTTTGCTTGTTGGAAGATTTTTAATCACAGTTTCAATTTCAGTGCTTGTGATTGGTCTGTTCATATTTTCTATTTCTTCCTGATTCAGTCTTGGGAGGTTGTGCCTTTCTAAGAATTTGTCCATTTCTTCCCGATTGTCCATTTTATTGGCATAGAGTTGCTTGTAGTAATCTCGCATGATCTTTTGTATTTCTGCAGTGTCAGTTGTTACTTCTCCTTTTTCGTGTCTAATTCTATTGATTTGAGTCTTCTTCCTTTTTTTCTTGATGAGTCTGGCTAATGGTTTATCAATTTTGTTTATCCTTTCAAAGCACCAGCTTTCAGTTTTATTGATCTTTGCTATCATTTCCTTCATGTCTTTTTCATTTATTTCTGATCTGATTTTTATGGTTTCTTTCCTTCTGCTAACTTTGGGGATTTTTTGTTCTTCTTTCTCTAATTGCTTTAGGTGCAAGGTTAGGTTGTTTATTCGAGATGTTTCCTGTTTCTTAAGGTAGGATTGTATTGCTATAAACTTCCCTCTTAGAACTGCTTTTGCTGCATCCCATAGATTTTGAGTCGTCGTGTCTCCATTGTCATTTGTTTCTAGGTATCTTTTGATTTCCTCTTTGATTTCTTCAGTGATCACTTCGTTATTAAGTATTGTATTGTTTAGCCTCCATGTGTTTGTATTTTTTACATATCTTTTCCTGTAATTGATATCTAGTCTCACAGCATTGTGGTCGGAAAAGATACTTGATACAATTCCAATTTTCTTAAATTTACCAAGGCTTGATTTGTGACCCAAGATATGATCTATCCTGGAGAATGTTCCATGAGCAATTGAGAAAAATGTGTATTCTGTTGTTTTTGGATGGAATGTCCTATAAATATCAATTAAGTCCATCTTGTTCAATGTATCCTTTAAAGCTTGTGTTTCCTTCTTTATTTTCATTTTGGATGATCTGTCCATTAGTGAAAGTGGGGTGTTAAAGTCCCCTACTATGAATGTGTTACTGTCGAATTCCCCTTTTATGGCTGTTAGTATTTCCCTTATGTATTGAGGTGCTCCTATGTTGGGTGCATAAATATTTACAATTGTTATATCTTCTTCTTGGATCGATCCCTTGATCATTATGTAGTATCCTTCTTTGTCTCTTCTAATAGTCTTTATTTTAAAGTCTATTTTGTCTGATATGAGAATTGCTACTCCAGCTTTCTTTTGGTTTCCATTTGCATGAAATACCTTTTTCCATCCCCTTACTTTCAGTCTGTATGTGTCTCTAGGTCTGAAGTGGGTCTCTTGTAGACAGCAAATATATGCGTGTTGTTTTTGTATCCATTCAGCCAATCTGTGTCTTTTGGCGGGAGCATTTAGTCCATTTACATTTAAGGTAATTATCGATATGTGTGTTCCCATTCCCATTTTCTTAATTGTTTTGGGTTCGTTATTGTAGGTCTTTTCCTTCTTTTGTGTTTCTTGCCTAGAGAAGTTCCTTTAGCAATTGTTGTAGAGCTGGTTTGGTGGTGCTGAACTCTCTCAGCTTTTGCTTGTCTGTAAAGGTTTTAATTTCTCCATCAAATCTAAATGAGATCCTTGCTGGGTAGAGTAATCTTGGTTACAGGTTTTTCTCCTTCAACACTTTCGATATGTCCTGCCACTCCCTTCTGGCTTGCAGAGTTTCTGCTGAAAGATCAGCTGTTAACCTTATGGGGATTCCCTTGTGTGTTATTTGTTGTTTTTCCCTTGCTGCTTTTAATATGCTTTCTTTGTATTTAATTTTTGACAGTTTGATTAATATGTGTCTTGGTGTGTTTCTCCTTGGATTTATCCTGTATGGGACTCTCTGTGCTTCCTGGACTTGATTAACTATTTCCTTTCCCATATTAGGGAAGTTTTCAACTCTAATCTCTTCAAATATTTTCTCAGTCCCTTTCTTTTTCTCTTCTTCTTCTGGAACCCCTATAATTCGAATGTTGGTGCATTTAATGTTGTCCCAGAGGTCTCTGAGACTGTCCTCAGTTCTTTTCATTCTTTTTTCTTTATTGTGCTCTGCAGTAGTTATTTCCACTATTTTATCTTCCAGGTCACTTATCCATTCTTCTGCCTCAGTTATTCTGCTATTGATCCCATCTAGAGTATTTTTCATTTCATTTATTGGTTGTTCATCATTGTTTGTTTTTCATCTTTAGTTCTTCTAGGTCCTTGTTAACTGTTTCTTGCATTTTGTCTATTCTATTTCCAAGATTTTGGATCATCTTTACTATCATTATCCTGAATTCTTTTGCAGGTAGACTGCCTATTTCCTCTTCATTTGTTAGGTCTGGTGGGTTTTTTTCTTGCTCCTTCATCTGCTGTGTGTTTTTCTGTCTTCTCATTTTGCTTATCTTACTGTGTTTGGGGTCTCCTTTTTGCAGGCTGAAGGTTTGTAGTTCCTGTTGTTTTTTGTGTCTGTCTCCAGTGGCTAAGGTTGGTTCAGTGGGTTGTGTAGGCTTCCTGGTGGAGGGTACTAGTGCCTGTGTTCTGGTGGATGAGGCTGGATCTTGTCTTTCTGGTGGGCAGGTGCATGTTTGGTGGTGTGTTTTGGGGTGTCTGTAGACTTATTATGATTTTGGGCAGCCTCTCTGCTAATGGTGGGGCTGTGTTCCTGTCTTGCTAGTTGTTTGGCATAGGATGTCCAGCACTATAGCTTGCTGGTCGTTGAGTGAAGCTGGGTGCTGGCATTGAGATGGAGATCTCTGGGAGATTTTCGCCGTTTGATATTATGTGCACTGGGAGGCCTCTTGTGGACCAGTGTCCTGACGTTGGCTCTCCCACCTTAGAGGCACAGCACTAACTCCTGGCTGCAGCACCAAGAGCCTTTCATCCACAGGGCTCCTTAATTTGGGATGATTCGTTGTCTATTCATGTATTCCACAGATGCAGGGTACATCAAGTTGATTGTCGAGCTTTAATCCGCTGCTTCTGAGGCTGCTGGGAGAGATTTCCCTTTCTCTTCTTTGTTCTCACAGCTCCCAGGGGCTCAGCTTTGGATTTGGCCCCGCCTGTGCGTGTAGGTCGCCGGAGGGCGTCTGTTCTTTGCTCAGACAGGACGGGGTTAAAGGAGCCGCTGATTTGGAGGCTCTGGCTCACTCAGGCCGGGGGGGTAGGGAGGGTCACGGAGTGCGGGGCGGGCCTGCGGCAGCAGAGGCTGACGTGACATTGCACCAGCCTGAGGTGAGCCGTGCGTTCTCCCGGGGGAGTTGTCCCTGGATCCCGGGACCCTGGCAGTGGTGGGCTGCACAGGCTCCCTGGAAGGGGGGGTGTGGATAGTGACCTGTGTTCGCACACAGGCTTCTTGGTGGCGGCAGCAGCGGCCTTAGCGTCTCATGTCTGTCTCTGGGGTCCGCACTTTTAGCCGCGGCTCGCGCCCGTCTCTGGAGCTCCCTTAAGCAGCGTTCTTAATCCCCTCTCCTCACGCACCAGGAAACAAAGAGGGAAGAAAAAGTCTCTTGCCTCTTCATCAGGTCCAGACTTTTCCCCGGACTCCCACCCAGCTAGCCGCGGTGCACTAACGCCCTGCAGGCTATGTTCACGCCATCAACCCCAGTCCTCTCCCGGCGCTCTGACCGAAGCCGGAGCCTCAGCTCGCAGCCCCGCCCGCCCCGGTGGGCAAGGAGACAAGCCTCTCGGCTGGTGAGTGCCGGTCGGCCCCGATCCTCTGCGCTGGAATCTCTCCTCTTTGCCCTCCGCACCCCTGTTGCTGCGCTCTCCTCCGCGGCTCCAAAGCTTTCCCTCTCCACCACCCGCAGTCTCTGCCCGCGTAGGGGCTTCCTAGTGTGTGGACACTTTTCCTCCTTCACAGCTCCCTCCCGCTGGTGCAGGACCCATCCCTATCCTTTTGTCTCTGTTTATTTTTTTCTTTTGCCCTAACCAGGTACGTGGGGGGTTCCTTGCCTTTTGGGAGGTCTGAGGTCTTCTGCCAGCATTCAGTAGGTGCTCCGTAGGAGTTGTTCCACGCGTAGATGTATTTCTGGTGTATCTGTGGGGAGGAAGGTGATCTCTGCGTCTTACTCTTCCGCCATCTTCCCGGAAGTCCTGGACATCAAGCATTTTCTACCAAATAATATTTGAATGAGTAATATATAACTAAATCAGAAAGATTTAATTTCCCTTGAAATTCACATGGTTTCAGACTAACAGTTTAACTCATTATTTGCTGAGTTTGCTAAACCCAGATAAAAAGAGAATTTGCTAAACTTTTCTAAACAGTCAAAATTCTCATTTTTTTCCTGTTCCAAATGAAAAAAAAAGATCAAAAGTGAGAAGTGTCATAATAATATAATAGAAAATATGAAGACTCTCAAGGGAGTAATGATGATAAAATTGACCTCTTATTGTGAGTTTCCTTCCTTCAGAGAAAAAACTGACATTTGAAAGTTCCTTCATAATAACCTGTAAGTAACCGGAATTGAAATTAAAATCCTATGACACTTCTTTCCTTGATTGTGGCACCATCACTTCCTCACGTATGTTATTTTTCTCTTGAACTTCTCTAAGCTTGAATATAACCTAACATAACTTGTACCTAACATAAACTTGTTTCCAGAGTCTTGGATAGGCTTAGAGGTCAATCTTGTCATTTGATGAATTTCTGTACTTTATTAGAGAGGTTGTGGAGAACAAAGATCAGTTACACACATTGAAGACATTTTTCCAAATGGCAAACTCTTGATTCTTAAAGGAAGAGAAATTAAGTATTCATATCACATAGGTTTTCTCTTTGAAATAAGGCTGTCTCCAAACCAGAAGAAGTTGTCTTGGACTATGGATATTCTTTTCCAACTTATTGTAATACCTATAACTAATGTTTTTTTCTCTTTGCTGTGATCTTTTGGACACATTTGCAACCCACCTCTAGCATCTGTGTAGGAAGGATTCTACGACATGCGTGTCTATGTATGAGTCTTTGAGGTTTGACTTTTGTACATCTTATTCTTTTGCACACTATTTAGTGACATTCTTTAACCAATTCTCATATACAAACTTTTTGGGTTTTTTTGGCCTCCGGTCAAATTGCTGCTTCCAACACTTTTTGTGCCATTACACATACCAACTAACAGTTCCCCTTTGTCCAGCAATACTATCTGGGTTTGTGCAATGGATTGCACCTGTCCTTCTAAAATTATTTGAATATTTATTGCATTTTGTACATATTCTATAAAAATGAATTCAGAACTGAAAGTGTTTATGATATTGATAAGAAGCATAGTTTCCATAAATTCAAAACAAATCAACAAGGATGAAAACTATTAAGTACACCAAAGCAGCAAATCAGCCTCAATTCTTTACTCACGTGTTGGTTGACTGGCTATTTAATTATGAAGTAAAAGAACAAAATTAAAGAACATTTATGAAATACTGGGAATGTATAATTAAATACTGGGACTAAAAAGTGAGACGGATTCCCCTTATTGTGTAAGTCTTTAGGTCCACACTTGCAATACAGCTTTTCTACATACTTTATTACGATAAAGTATTACCTCTCTTGATTCACCTATTTTGCTTTCATTTTTCCTGTACCAAGTTTTCTTTTCTCTTCTATAGCCTGTTGAGTTTACTCTATTTGTTTTGATAAGCTTCCTCATCCTTTTTGGAATGAGATGGAATATACAATTATAAATTAAATATTTATTGAATAAATGATGGCTCACCATTTTATAAAGTACTGAGGAAAGTAATTTGCATTTGTTTTGCTCTTTGAGCAGAATGTTTTGAAAGAAGGTTATGGGCTAAAAAGCCAGGAAGATTTAGATATGAGATTATAGGCAAGCCACTTAATCTTGCTGAATTTCTTTTTCCTTTTCTATAAAAACGGGAATAAAAACACCTTCCCAGGTATGGTGGGGATTAGACAGCCTGCACTCTAGGTGGCCTTGCCTGAATTTGCCATATTTAGTAGTTATTCTCTGTGTATATAGAGATAGATAGATAGATGTATATATAGATATAGGTATATGAAATATATAATAATTGTCAGTAATTATATATCAAATAATTGTCAGTAATTAATATAAGCTTCTATGATGTATGTGTATATATATATATATATATATATATATGACAGCAAATATCTCTGATTTCTTCAGTTAACTTTTCTTTAAATATTTGTGGTGAGTTCTTTCTAAAACTTGCTTTCGGAATCTAATATAAAAGATATTAGGGAGTGAACTATCATAGCTTTGACCCTGGCTTTTATTTGGTTGTCTGTCATCCTAAAGATGCGTGTCACTATATTGACAGGGCTAAAATGATTCTGGAAAAGAAAATATAAGAATTGGCCTCTTAACAAATACCTAGAAAGTCGTGAAAATGGCCTGCCTCAAAGGAGAAATTCAAGTTGGTCTCTAGTGACTCCCTGTGGAAAGAGAGCAGAGCTGATGTGCAGGAAGCAGCAGGCGGCTGGAGGAGAATGTCATTGCAATGACCCAAGCCTTTGAAGTGGAGGAGAGTGGAAGTGGGATTAATGTGTTTCCAAAAGTAGGATAAAAGCGCTCCTCCAAGAAAAAAGCCCCAATTTACGTAATTACTGACACTTATTATCTCACCTTGCAAGCTCTAATTATCTAAAGCAAAGGCATTGGTGTTTCCCTTTAATAAGTGCTATTTTGCAAAGTGACAGCCATTAAATCACTTAATTACTGTAGATGTTCTGTCAGGAAGACTTCTCTAATCCAATGCATATTCCATCAGACAGGGGGCAAAGTCAACAAACTAAAGGCTCATTTTTCACAACTTCCAGTCTCTCTGTCCATTTAACTCTACCACTCGTGTTTTATGTAATGAGATGGAGAAAACTATATTGAGTAGAACTTTTCTGGGGAAGAATGTTGTATGTGCTTTTAAGAAATGCTTTAATAGGCTGACTAAAAGTAAAAAGAATGTTTTTACCACATAAGAGTGACTGGAAAATTCATTGTAAATGATGGAAGATTTGATCCAGGAAGGAAGATATTCAACAGAGAGACTCTCCAAAGTAGAGTGGTGAGACTGAATCAAGCTGTTTCCTGCTTGCATCCCATCAATGCCAGCACACTTAAAACACAGTTATTTTTGGACTATAATTCCTTGTTATCCTGCCTCCATCATGTAAAAAGATAACGATGCCTATGCAGCTATACCACTGCCTCTATATTGTGGCATACTATCTTTATGCAAAATTAATCAGTAAATCAAATACCAAAAAAACTTTTCTAAGGGGTTTTCTCACCTCCTCAAAAGTCATTTTCTTCTTCATTGAAACTGACCAGCCAGTTAATTTCTAAAATCTATTTGTGCATCACTTACTCAATGACCCCTCCCCGCATCACTTCCTTGTCACTTTCACCTGTTCAGCTAGGATACTTTTATTAAAGTTATTTATGGAGTGTGGAGGATCATTTCTTCTTATATTAAGAATTTATTGTAGGATTATTTGGATGTGGCTTGTACGAAAGTACAAAAGCCTATCAAATTTTCTTTCTCAGAAAAAAAGTTAAAACATTCCTATAGGAATAACACCAAGTCACATTTTTTCTAAAATTTTTTTAATGTTTATCTCTAGCCAGATATTAAGAATGGGCTTCATTATGTAGTGTATCTCTAATGTTTTATGTGTGTAATCTGAGTTACTCCAGGCTTCCTACCAGATTGTGGGAACAGATGGACAGACAATAACAGCAAAAAGCCAGATCTCACAAATGTTTCCCTACCACCACCGTAAGATAAAACCTCCAGGCTCCTACATAGGGTACTCCCCTCACTCTGCCCTCAGCAAGTGTTCTGGGGGTCCTCAGGGTTGTTTTTCAGATGCACATGCATGTACTTCCTGCCGAGCTTCACAACGGCCTTACTGAGCACCCAGTACAAACCGCGCTACACTTCAGCTTGGTGGCACCTGCTGGATGCTACCAAATCTGCTGTGCACTTGCCATTTTCCACAAGTACCCATCAAGCACCGGCATGTCTGGTGGACACTCACAGTTTGTCACCATGCATCTGCTGCATTTGGCCATGTCAGCTGGGCACCATCACCTCCTGCCCCTATTGAGTCATTGAAGTCTCTTAAGTTGTCAAAGCAACACATTTTTCTTTTTAAAAGTAGTCAGTGTCATTCTTCCCTTATATTAAATGCTATTGAAGAGTTCCTACACACTGCTACTGATATGGTCAATACTTTACAGTTTAAATGAAACTAAGTTTTGTTAAGGTATGATTTTATACCAGCCCCAAAACAGGGCACACATGAGGCACTGCCTGACTGTAAAATTTGTGCCCAAATGAAGAGGTGAGTAGTTGTTAGCCCATGCACTGTGGGCCAGCCCATTGGTGAGGGACTTTATCTCCTTGGAGGAGGAAAAGCCTTTTTCTTCCCACAAAGGCTACATCATCTTGCTGAGCCACCAAGCCCTGTGCTCCTGGGACTGCATCTGCCCAAAGGAGGTGATTTTCCTAGTTGTACTAGGTTACATAACAGTGCCACAGGGCACCCTAGGGCACATTCATTCATTTAATGGGGCTAGAGTGAGGAACCAAATCAAATGACAGGCACCATGCAGGATACAGAACCATCCTTATCTCCATCCCCTGAACCAAAAACCAAGGCTTTTCTTACTTAGCCAAATGTATGGTGCACAACTCCCATTTTTCTCAATGAGTTACCCCAGAAACTTCTAGGTCTTCATGCAAAGAAGCTTCTGGTGAGCCCTCTCACCTAACTTTAAGATATGACAGAAGCTAAAATCCTACTGTCATTTAATAGTCCTGTGCAGTATCTGAATGTTTGAGGTAATTTTTCATATCCTTTCTGAAATAATAATTTATATTTGAATAACACCCTTCTCCAGAATTGAAGTAAGAGTAAATAATAAATATTGCCAGATATGAACTATATACTTCCAGGGTCCACATTCATCTTGGGGTTGTATGTCTCCTACCCCTAAGATGTGCCAGTCCTGATGCAGGGGTGGCAAAAAGCATGGAGATCAGCCTGTTCCTTTACAGGTAGTTAAGCAACATTTGCTGACTTAAAAAGCACTTTGATTTAGTCAGAGGAGCACTAAATTCAGTATCAGAAAACTTGGGTTCTAATTGCCACTGGTTCTGGCCATGGCCAGTTTTCTAAGTCACAAAATGATGGCCAAACCAATTCTTCTTATTTCAGGTGGCTTTTGTGAACATTGAAAATATTTGAGAAACTATAAAAGCACTGGATAATGTAAATTATTGTTATCATCTGCTATCCACAAGGACATAGAAAACATTTTATAGTGAAAGATTCTTCATATAGTGATGCTTAATTAAATGGGATATTTTAAAGTATACAAATAGAAAAAAATAGATATTGATAACAACATAGATTTAGATTTACATATAATCTCCCCATTATTGCAGCATATTTTCAAGATGTACTTTTACTACAATTAAATTTCAAAGTATAATTATTCCTTTCATTAAAAAAAAATTACACAACTTGCTAGTGTTTACAGTGTGTATGTATATGAGCAATTCGTCTCCCAACCTCATGAAATATTTGAAAAAAGCACTAAAGGAGGGGTTTGGCTGCCTGGATCCATTCCTGACCAGCTGCACGAATTTGAGCAGAGTCTGTCTCTTCAGATCTTTCCTTCTGAATCCTATGATTGTGAGAATTTAAATAAATACATTCACCCAAACACTAGCACGTAGTCTTGTGAACATATTAGCAATACATTGCCTTAAGAAAAGCTGGGCTCAGGCTTCCCCGGTGGCGCAGTGGTTGAGAGTCCACCTGTTGATGCAGCGGACACGGGTTCGTGCCCCAGTCCGGGAAGATCCCACATGCCGCGGAGCGGCTGGGCCCGTGAGCCATGGCCACTGAGCCTGCGCGTTCCGGAGCTCCATAACGGGAGAGGCCACAACAGTGAGAGGCCCGCATACCGCAAAACAAAAAGAAAAAAAAAAGCTGGGCTCTTTCTTAGGACCTGCTGTAGATATCTTTCCCCATTTTTCCTTTAGGTGATTAATGAAACTAAAGAGACAGAAATTATTCTATGAAAGAGATACTCTGAGTTGGAAGAGAGTTGAGCAGAGGCAGGCTCCTCTGGAAACCAGAAATAAGCTGACTCGAGTCAAATGCGCATTAGGAGGTGGTAAAAAGATAAAGTTAATTACTGAAAAACCTAACCAAGAGGGCCACGGAAGAACAAAGTTAGGGTAAATGACAGAGTACTCCTCATTTACTTCTAATGACATTTCAAAATCTGTATCTTATTTATGTACTTACGTATGAAAGTAATTCCTTTTGCTCTTGCGCGTAAATCTTTTTGTATATCTTATGTATTAGCTCTGAACTTCCAAAGAGTCGAGGCAAAAACAGAAACAATGGAGCACATCACTATCATCATCTGCTAAAAGAAGCATTAGCAATTCTTCTGCATAAAAACATATATTTATGGAAACCATTTCTAAGGAAGATCATGTTAAGAGCATAGCAAAAAGGCTAGATAATGATGGGTTGATAAGACAATTGTGGACAGTTTTAAAAGTAATCTCCTAGCCTGTTAAATATCGGAAAGTCAATTGGAATACCTGTCAACTGTTTGTGTTAAAACAAGGCATGAAAATAGGAAGTCTTCTTTAAGTATTACTTTCAAATTTCATACCATTCTTCCCCCACAACCCACTATTTTATTTCTAAATTATGCGTCCATTGATTCCTGCAGTATTTTTGTTTGTTTTTGTGTTTTTTGGAGAGCCAGCAGGACTTTTGTAAACTTTTAATTTCTGTATTTGCACATGAGGTTGCACATAAATATACAGGGAAGTGCATGAATCCTTCATTCTTCCTCACCTAATACTGATATCTTGCATAACTACTGTACAATAACAAAAACAAGGAAGTTGACATCAGTGCAATCCACAGAGCTTATTCAGCTGTCACCAGTTATACATGCATTCGTGTGTGTGTGTGTGTGTGTATGCATGGTTCTATGCAATTTTACCACATATGTAGCTTCATGTAACTACCACCACAATCAACAGAGAACTATTTTATAGCCACAAGTTTCCCTCTTGCTACCCTTTATAGCCATACTCAACCCTTTCCCCCCAACCCCTAACTCTTAATCTGTTCTCCATCTCTGTAATTGTGTTATTTTAAGAATGTCATAAAAATGGAATTTTTCAGTCAAAATATTTTTTCACTCAAAATAATTCCCATTGAGATCCCTCCAAGTTGTTGTGTGTATGAATTGAGTTTTTTAAAATCTAAATGAAGTCATCATTCTTCAGAAGTCTTATTTGAAAAGTCAATCCATGTAGTTACAAGTGCTTAACCTCATTTGGAAGAAAAATAACTGATTTACTTTTAGGTAAGGCAACTATTTATCCAGAGTCATCCTACTGTTCCTGTCTTATCTTAAGTAATACTGTTCCTTATCTGTTCAGATAATATGCTGAGAACATTTGACTAGCTACCAAAAAAAATCATCTTCTTATATCAGCCTTCTAGATTAATTAGTTCATGTCTTACATTACGTTCATTAGAACATTCAACTGCAATTTCTATTACCAAAAATCGATGCTTCATAAGGGAAAATACAGACTACTTCATAAACATTTCATCTCCAGTTAATATAGCAATGATGGGGCAGCAACATTCTTAAGACAGACAGCTTGTGGTAGAAGGAACACTTCTTAATCTCTTAAAGGAAAATACACTGAACAGAGAAACAGAAAGTGTATATCCTCAGTCTCTTCAAGTTCCCTTCATCTTCTTACTCTAAGTGAAATTTGGCCTCTCCCTGCAAACTCTGCTTCTCCTGCAAGTGGGACCTGTTTACTTTCCCACCTCCTATATACAAGGTCTGGAGATGAGTTGAGTCACTTCCAGAAACGTTCTTCTCCTCCGCCCTAGAACACTCCAGCTTTGAAGTTTCCTGCCATCAAGCCATGTCAACTGCTGTCTCTCCTTGCTGTAATCATCTACAGATCCCCAGATCACTCATCCTCACAAGTACTGAGGATTCAAATATCCATGCAAATGATCTTCCAACATTCTGACCTCACAGTACCATGGCTTTTTCTACTCCAGTGATTATGTCCTCTAATCTTACCCCAGCCACCTACTCACGCAGACACGCCCCTGGACATTGCCATTCTCAGTAACTGCACACCCTCCAAAATCTCAAATTCAGACATCATAGCATTTCCTAACTTTCTACCTCACCCTCTTTAGCAGCTTGATCCGACATCTCTGCAAACCTCTGATCCCAGTTCCATTTGATTCCCCACTGCCCTTACATGTCCTTACTTCACACTTTATCTGGCTTAGCTTCCATAGTCCATAATGATAATCACACCTCTATACCTTTCCCCTTTATCATCTGTAGTACTCACATGCCAACCTCAATTTTGGTGAAATTCATTGTTCAGTCTATTGTGTGACACCTGCCCAGCTGACAGTGGCTGAAAAAACGGTGGCTGATCTCAATTTAAATGTATGCCCTTACACACCCTTAATCTAGTACACTATTACATTTCCCTCAGACATTTACTTTTTCACTCTAGTGGATGATTATTTCACACTTTCTCTTCTTCTCTCAAATCTCCAACACTTCCTGCCTATCTCACTTTCAGAGGATGTCCTTGCTTTCTATTTCACTGAAAGAATAGAAGAAATTAAAAGAGAGCTTTCATAAATGCTCCCCTCATCTCTACTGGCTTACATGGCCTCTGTGCTCATACACTCCACCTTCCCTCCAATTACTATGGAAAAGTCGGTTGTAGCCACTTTGCTCACTTGTGTGTGGATTCCAGTCCCCCTTGCCTCCTCAAGGACATAGCTTCTGCAGTTCCTCCACCCCCAGCACTGTTAATTTTCCCTCTCTACTTGGTCCTTTCCATCAATATACACACTTGTAGTTTCTCCTGTGTATTAAAAAACAAAACAAAACACTCTTGACCTCACTGCCCCCTCTAGCTCTTCCCCAATCCTCTGCTCTCCTTCTCAGAGAAACTCTTTGAAAGCATTGTTTCCACTCACCATCTTCAATTCCTCTCCTCTAATTCTTCTTCTTGAGCCCACTGGCCTTTCACTTTCATCACTCCACCAAAACTCCTCTGATCAAAGCAACAATTCACCCCCATTTCACAATTAAATTCTCAGTCCTTAAATTAACTGACCTATCAGTTGCATTTGACAAAATTGATCACATTCTCCTCAAACACTTTCTTCAGAACTCTACATTCTCTTGTTGTTGTTTCTTTATCTCCTGCAAGTTCTTTTATTTTCCAAATCTTCGATATCTATTTTTCTCTTCATTCATTTCCTAGAGGATCCCATCCAGTCTCATTACTTTAAATACCATCTATATACTGATAACTCTCAGATCTATTCTGTAGTATAGTTCTCTCCCCTGAACTCCAAGCTCATATATCTAAGTTCCTGGTGAACCTATTCTTTTGTATGTCTCATAGTTAGCTCAAACATAACATATCCAAAAATGAAATTCTGATTTCCCTTTCCAATGCCTCTTCCTCACACAGTATTCCCCATCTCAGTGAAAAACCTTGGAATCTTCCTTGATTTGCCACTTCTTCTCACTCCCAACATGCAGTCTATTAACAAGTCCTGTCTCCTCTATATTCAGCAGAGTCTCAAATTCTAACCACTCCTCATTCCACTTGTACAGCTAGCAACCTGGTTTTCAAGCTACTCAACTAGCTTATAGCAATAGCCTCAGAATTCACCTACTAGGTTTCAGCCTTATCCATCTTACAATCTGTTTTCTACAACATAGCCACAGTTATCCTCATAAATGAGATTATCTCACTCCCTGATCAAAACCCTCCATTTCTAGTTCACTTGGAGCAAAAGCCAACAAGCTTACAAAGTCCTACAAGGTCTCATATTATCTGGCATCCACTACGTCTTTCACTTTATCCCTTAATCATTCTCCCTCTTTCACATTCTCTTCTAGCTATTCCAGTCCCCTTGCTGCTTCCTAAACATGATAAGCACATAAGGCCTTTAAACCTGTTATTCCACCACCTAGACAACTCTTCCACTGACTACATTCTTTGCTCACTCATTTACTTTCCCTGATTCTCTCCTCAGATGAACGCTATACCAGCCCTAACCACTGTCATTTTTGCTTCAATGTGTCCCGTTAGACCTTATCATCTTCAGATATGCCCATGTTCGCTTGTCTATTCTCAGCACTTTCCTTCCCTCACAGCTTATAAGCTCCATAAGGGCAGGAGCTATGTTCAGCACCTTGAACAGTGCCTAGCACAAAATAGGTTCTCAGTATTTGTCGGAAAATATTTCTAATACAAAAATATAATAGTTAGTTATCCAAATAACTTTTAAAGATGAATAAATATTTTTATTTTTTTTTTTTTGCCACACCAAGCGGCTTGTGGCGCCTTAGTTCCCCAACCAGGGATTGAACCAGGGCCCTCAGCAGTGAGAGCACAGAGTCCTAACCATTAGACAACCAGGGAATTCCATAGGTGTTATTTTCAACACAAAGAGTGGAAGGAAAGATTTTTAATTTTAAAAAATTTTATCATTAAGCAATTTCACTCTTACAGAAAAGTTGCAAGAATAGTACAAATAACTCCCATCTATCCTCCACTATGCTCATAACCATTAACGTTTTCTGTATTTACTTTATCATTCTGTCTCATGCACACACACAAGGCAGTAAGTTGCAGACATCATGCTCCTTTATTCCTGAACACTGGCATACAGTGCTCTGTACATACTGGCTTCTTTGTCTTCCAATTTCAAATGGAAATAATAAGTAAACTTTAAAAGCCATAAGCTGACTAACATGGAACATTATAAGCCCACAATGCAATTCTTTCTGGCTTTATGAATAATTAATATTATTAAAAGACTTTATATACTGAGTTCTGACTCAGTTACTTGATGTGCTCACCTGTATTCTTTATATCGTTCCTCTCATAAGAGTGTATAGAAAAACCTAATAGTATAAAATAACTAGGTGAGCTTGGGCAATAAAAAAGATATGTTGTATAGAAAAGGTAACTTGAATTGGAGCTGTTTGTCTTATGCATTAATATTGCCACCAGAAAAAAATAAGTACAGATAATATGTAACAAGTATAACAGGAGATGATCACAAAGCTCTAGGAAAGAAATTTCAGTGATAACAAGTCCTTATAGCAACTCCCAAGTAGAAGACATTATGCTGAGTAGAGATAAAAGGGCTCAGAAAGGAAGAGGTATTTGAGTTAAGTGTTAAGGGTAGCTTGGCTTCCAATGAATAAGAAAAGAAAAGGAGGGAATACCTCCCCAGAACACAGGGCAAAGGCAAAGCCCCAGAGGTAAGAAAGGGAAATGTGTGCTCAGCGAGCAGCAAGAAAACCAGTCTGGTTGGAGTGGGAACGTATATGAAAGAGAGCAGCACAAGAGAATGGTGGCAAGAGAGGTGCGTGGGACCTGATGGGGAAGGACCCTGCATATTGGCTTATGGTTTCTGAACACACTGAAAGTGTTCCAGCAGAGAAATGAAATGGAAAACACTGAAGATATGTCAGCAGAAATTTACAGTGCTTAGAGTGGGACTCTAGGAATATGTTTAAAACAAGAGAAATTGAAAAATACGTGGGAGAATATCACAGAGATCCAGTTGTACTAGAGCCATTGGGAAGGTAAACTATTAAGAACTTATTCAATGAATGAGAAGTCATTTATTATTTTAACCTTTTAGGCCTAGATATTGAAAAAATGGTAACAATATTGTAATTAAGAACTGCCTTAGAGGGAAATCTGATAAGAAAGTGAACCACAGCATCTTTGTTCACCAATGTATGTATCCCTAGTGGCTAGTATGGTACCTGGTGGTCATTCAGTACATATTTGTTGAAAAAATCAATAGATTCAGATAATGAATTAAAAGATCAGTTTAGGGCTTCCCTGGTGGCGCAGTGGTTGAGAGTCCGCCTGCCGATGCAGGGGACACGGGTTCATGCCCCGGTCCGGGAAGATCCCACATGCCGCGGAGCGGCTGGGCCCGTGAGCCATGGCCGCTGAGCCTGCACGTCCGGAGCCTGTGCTCCGCAGCGGGAGAGGCCACAACAGTGAGAGGCCCGCGTACCGCAAAAAAAAAAGATCAGTTTAGGACAAATTAAATTTTTGAGAATGTGATAACGAGCAGACAATAAGAAAGAACCTGAACCTTGGGGGATTGTCAAATTGATTGTGAGAATCAATCTGTGAGATTGTTTTCAACTGATCTAACACTTATTGGATCTTTTTAAATATACTAGCACTCAAGATTTTTAAAAAAGAATAGTAAGATACTGTTCCTACCCTCGAGGTGCTAATGGTTTATTAGACTGGAAATTCATTTTTAGATTGTTTTTCTAGATGGAAGTGATCATTTGATTTAGATCTTATTTATTTATTTATTTTTGAAGTACCTCTCACTGCTGTGGCCTCTCACTGCTGTGGCCTCTCCCGTTGCGGAGCATAGCCTCCGGACGGCGCAGGCTCAGCAGCCATGGCCCACGGGCCCAGCCGCTCCGCGGCATGTGGGATCTTCCCAGACCGGGGCACGAACCCGTTGTCCCCTGCATCGTCAGGCAGACTCTCAACTACTGCGCCACCAGGGAAGCCCCTTGATTAGATCTTCAAGGGAGGGAGTGCACAGAAAAAAGACAGAAGTTTGATATCAGATTATTTAAGAGCACCTAATTAATGGATGAGAGGAAGAATAGCTAAATAAGAGATAGGCAAAGATTTCTCAGAGAGGTCAGGGGAGAATGGAGGGATGTAGTGTCGCAAAAGCCAGCAGAAGTGAAGGTATCAGTGCATGTGATAGTGTTGAGAAATCAGGTTATTGAAAAGCAGGTTATTGGTGAGCCAGAAAATGTTAGCAGTAAAAACCGATGCTACAATGGGAAAAAGGTTAAGAAATGCATCGGGAACTAGTGGCATGAATGTCAGTTACCCTTTGAAGAAACTTGGCACTGTAAGAAAAGACAGGAAAAAAGGGCAGTTAACTTAAGAACAAAGGAAAATCCATTGCCATTTAGGATATATAAAAACTGACTTTTTTTTTTTGGCATAGGAGGAAACTGGGTACAGAAAAATTGACAATCACCTTCTTTTTTGCTACTTCCGTGTTCTTTACATAGTTCCCCATCGTCCAAATCACACCACAGTATAATTAGGGTCTATGTTTCTGTCTCCCCTTCTTGACTGAACTCCTTGAGTGTCTCTTTCTCCTTTGAAGACCTAGCACCTGACACATAGGAGACATTCAAGGGTTTGTAGAGCTTGAAGTGAAAATTCAAGACAGTAGAAGATAATTGAAGGAGCATATGGTCCTGAAGGAAGTAGGCGAGTTTAAGGTGGAGGAGAAAAAGCTTTGAAAACAAAGCACAAAGACACTTCTGCCTTTGAGGCAAGGGATGAAAACTGGACCTGTGAAGTAGAAGCACATTGGGGTGTAGAGAGACGGAAAGCCAAGGAAATCCTGTCAGATGTACTAGATCTGGTTAAGAAGGAGGTCAGTGCAGGAAGGAAACATTTGCCAGAGGGTTAGAGAAAGATGTGATAGGGAATTGTTCAGAGCCAAGCTAGAAGTGCTAACTTCGTAATACTTACCTCAGTTGTTCCCAACCCTGGATGCATATTAGAATCAACTGGGAAACATTTTAAAAAATAATAATTTATGGGGGACCTTCCCTGGTGGTCCAGTGGTTAAGACTCTGTTCTGCAGACCTACTAGAGAACGGACTTGAGGATATGGGGAGGGGGAAGGGTGAGCTGTGACAAAGCGAGAGAGAGGCATGGACATATATACACTACCAAACGTAAGGTAGATAGCTAGTGGGAAGCAGCTGCATAGCACAGGGAGATCAGCTCCGTGCTCTGTGACCACCTGGAGGGGTGGGATAGGGAGGGTGGGAGGGAGGGAGATGCAAAAGGGAAGAGATACGTGAACATATGTATATGTATAACTGATTCACTTTGTTATAAAGCAGAAACTAACACACCATTGTAAAGCAATTATATCCCAATAAAGATGTTAAAACAAAAATAAATAAATGAGAAAAATAAAGACTCTGTGCTGCCAATGCAGAGGGCATGAGTTCGATCCCTGGTCGGGGAACTAAGATCCCGCACACACACACGGCGCAGCCGAAAAATAAATAAATAAAAATTTAAACATAATTTATGTTCTTGCTTACAGAAATTTTGATTTAAGAGATCTGGAATGAGGACCCTGGATTTGTCATTTTTAAGACACCCATGTATTGCTAATGTGAAATAAGAATTTCTGACTTTGGTACTTAAACAGAAAGTGCTGAGCGTCAATTATTCGTGCTGTCTGGATTTCAAAGAGGGAAAAAAAATGACAGTAGACAGGTAACATGCATGTCGTATAAAGACAGTGAAGGATAATTCTATATATTACAGTTCACTGACTCTCATCTCTGCTCTAACTACTTTGAAAGAAATTATCTATTATGGTGCTGGTTTTTCTCTACAGGCTCACTTCACTTTGTAAAGTGGTATGTTTTGTTTGTTTGTTTGTTTGTTTGTTTTGTGGTACACAGGCCTCTCACTGTTGTGGCCTCTCCCGTTGCGGAGCACAGGCTCCGGATGCGCAGGCTCTGGACTCCGGTCGCGCAGGCTCAGCGGCCATGGCTCATGGGCCCAGCCACTCCGTGGCACGTGGGATCTTCCCGGACCGGGGCACTAATCTGTATCCCCTGCATCGGCAGGCGGACTCTCAACCACTACGCCACCAGGGAAGCCTGACGGCATCTCTGTGTCTCTCTCTCTCCTTGAGAGAGGTTGGAGCCCCTCTGCTAGCCTGAATGCAGTTTGTTATTTTATGCAACTTAAAATGCAAAAACATCATATGTTCCTGTTGAGTACCAGATAGCTCAGAGAGAACAATGGAAAGAACTTGGTTTATTATTGTATTTTTTACTATCATCACTGACACAAATAAGATCACTTCACATAGTCCTGCTGGATAAAGCTCTAATTCACATCATCAGTGAATGGAAATGAGCCTGTATTTACTGATTAGAAGAGGACTGAATGTAGTGTTAAGGATAATGTATCTGTGGCCAAAAAAAAAAAAAGGGAAACACTAAATAAAACACCAATCTCTACTTAGCTCTGACATAATGGCAGAAGTCAGTCCACTATAAATAGAAACTTCCAACATGTTTAAGGAAATTTTTATTTCTCTTTTATTTTGTTTCAATTGCATACTTAACAAGCAATAAAAAAATTTTGATACAATCCAATTGTTAGTATTCTTTGAAAACTAATTATTGATACAAAGCAAATTTCTTTCATCCACATTTAGTGGGAAGAATAATTTTTAGCTTCCTATTACATGTCAGACACTGAGCTAAATGTACAATTTCATCTACTCCTTATAATATCACAAGGTAACAGCTATTATTATTCCTATTTTACAGAAGAGGAAATAAGTTGCAGGAAAGAAAAACTTGCCCATGATCACAGAGCCTGTGAATGATAAAATCAGGGTTGAACCCAAATCTTTCAGCAAGCCCAAGTACTTACCCATGATGCTTTCAGAAATTAAGGCTGAAAGCAAATTACTACGTGCAAGTCTCTTGATTATTCTAGGATGTGGTTCTTTCTCTGGACAGTCTTGCTGAGAAAGAGTTCTGGATATTCTTTTGTACAGAGCAAGGAGAATGCTGGATACTATGTGGGATTTTGTTGTTGTTGACTTTTGAAAATTTTTTTTAAAGTATGCATTCCAGCCCACTTGCATAACAAGCTTATTTGTAGTAATTATGAGACAAAAGGTTTAAGAAGTAGTCAATACAAGGTATATTGAAGGACCAAAAGTTACATGAAACTACATAAAGTGCCTCTAGTGTTTAGATTTTATGTTACTCTATTGCCATCTTCTGGTTTTGTTCTAAAATGCATTCATAAATGTTAATCTGTTGTGCAGATAGGTGAGAAATATTTTTATAGCATTATGTATCACAGAATATGAATTCTGAAGGTTGCAACAGACAGCATAACTTTAGACTAAGCTCTTCATTTTTATTTCCTAGTTTACTTATTTGTTAAAGCATTTATGAATTAAAGAAATATTTAACGAATCTGGGACTCTGTGATAGGGATGGCCAAGATATGGTTCATTCCATCAGGGAAAACTAGAGCCTTAATGAAAGTAAAAGACTTATTCAAAGTCACCCAGATGTTCCACAGACATATGGTAGCCAGAGTTTAACATCACAAGATAAATGTATACATGTTATGTGAAGCACTTCAGTACTCTTTGAATAGTCACATAAAAGCAATACATGAAAACAACATCTTGCCCTTGTCTACACCCTTCCACTCTTATAGCCACCATTCTTCCCTTTGAACTTAATGCCCAGCACTACTGAAACAACATAGTCAGCTGCACACAGCTGGAGAACACTGTCCATTATCACACTTAAAACATACTGAAAACTATGGCTATAATGCCATCTAATATACTTGAATGTATATATAGAGTAACAAGACAAATCTGAAATCAAAACTTTTAATGCCTTAGAGTTAGCATATGTATACTATAGAAGAGGAAGTAAATTAATAACCCACTAAATACAGTCCTACTTTGTTAGATATGTAGAGTGGGTTTCTTTTCAATTACTTACAAATATTCAAATATTAGGACATTTCATATAAAAATTCTAATTTTTAACAATGTTTGAAAAATTGGAAGATCTGCAATGGGGTGTATGTTACTGCATGGTAACAAGGAGCTAGGCTTGAGTAGAGGCTGTCCCATTTGGATAGGAATGGATTCCCAGTTTGCCTCAGTCGCTACCATATCTCCCCATATAATCCATTTTATATATAAAATTATTCTCTCTTCAATATAATATTAAGACATACAAATATATGTAATAATAGTTCATCCTTTTAACTCTAGCATTGTATTCTACTGTAGGACTATGACAGAATATTTATATACTCTTACATTATTTATCCTTTAAAATGTTACATTATTTATTCATTATTTTATAATAATGAACATTTAGGATACTTCTAATTTTTCTACTATTATACAGAATTCTGCAATAAACATTCTTGTAGAAGTCTCTTTATAGGCATAAGTGATTTTTCTCTAGGGTAGTGATCTCCAACGTTAGTGTGCCATCAGAATTACGTGGAGGGCTGGTTAAAAAAATGTTGATGGGGCCCACCCACAGGGTTTCTGCTAAGAGATGGGGACTGATAATTTCCATTTCTAACAGTTCCTGCAGTCACACTGAAGCTGCTGGTCACTTTGAGCAGCTCTCCTTTACAATCTATACTAAGGAGTGGAATTGCTTCAAGATAAATGTATTTTATTTATTTATTTTTCTTACTAGTTATCCATTTTATACATATTAGTGTATATATGTCAATCCCAATCGCCCAATTCATCCCACCACCACCCCACCACCACCACTTTCCCCCTTGGAGTCCATAGGTTTGTTCTCTACATCTGTGTCTCAATTTCTGCCCGCAAACCGGTTCATCTGTACCATTTTTCTAGGTTCCACATACATGTGTTAATGTACGATAATTGTTCTTCTCTTTCCGACTTACTTTACTCTGTGTGATAGTCTCTAGATCCATCCACGTCTCTACAAATGCCCCAATTTCGTTCTTTTTTATGGCTGAGTAATATTCCATTGTATATATGGACCACATCTTCTTTATCCATTCGTCTGTCAATGGGCATTTAGGTTGCTTCCATGTCCTGGCTATTGTAAATAGTGCTGCAATGAACATTGGGGTGCATGTGTCTTTTTGACTTATAGTTTTCTCTGGGTATATGCCCAGTAGTGGCATTGCTGGGTCATATGGTAATTCTATTTTTAGTTTTTTAAGGAACCTCCATACTGTTCTCCATAGTGGCTGTATCGATTTACATTCCCACCAACAGTGCAAGAGGGTTCCCTTTTCTCTACACCCTCTCCAGCATTTGTTGTTTGTAGATTTTCTGATGATGCCCATTCTAACTGGTGTGAGGTGATACCTTATTGTAGTTTTGATTTGCATTTCTCTAATAATTTGTGATGTTGAGCAGCTTTTCATGTGCTTCTTGGCCATCTGTATGTCTTCTTTGGAGAAATGTCTGTTTAGGTGTTCTGCCCATCTTTGGATTGGGTTGATTGTTTTTTAATACTGAGCTGCATGAGCTGTTTATATATTTTGGAAATTAATCCTTTGTCCGTTGATTCATTTGCAAATATTTTCTCCCATTCTGAGGGTTGTCTTTTCGTCATTTGTAGTTTCCTTTGCTGTGCAAAAGCTTTTAAGTTTCATTAGGTCCCATTTGTTTATTTTTGTTTTTATTTCCATTACTCTAGGAGATGAACGAAAAAAATATCTTGCTGTGATTTATGTCAAAGAGTGTTTTTCCTATGTTTTCCTCTAAGAGTTTTATAGTGTCTGGGCTTACATTTAGATCTCTAATCGATTTTGAGTTTATTTTTGTTTATGGTGTTAGGGAGTGTTCTAATTTCATTCCTTTCCATGTAGCTGTCCAGTTTTCCCAGCACCACTTATTGAAGGGACTGTCTTTTCTCCATTGTATATCCTTGCCTCCTTCATCACAGATTAGTTGACCATAGGTGCAGGGGTTTATCTCTGGGCTTTCTATCCTGTACTACTGATCTATATTTCTGTTTCTGTGCCAGTACCATATTGTCTTGATTATTGTAACTTTGTAGTATAGTCTGAAGTCAGGGAGCCTGATTGCTCCAGCTACGTTTTTTTCCTTCAAGACCACTTCGGCTATTCGGGGTCTTTTCTGTCTCCATACAAATTTTAAGATATTTTGTTCTAGTTCTATAAAAAATGCCATTGGTAATTTGATAGGGATTGCATTGAATCTGTAGATTGCTTTGGGTTGTATAGTCATTTTCACAATATTGATTCTTCCAACCCAGAACATGGTATATCTCTCCATCTGTTTGTATCAAGTTTAATTTCTTTCATCAATGTCTTATAGTTTTCTGCATACAGGCCTTTTGTCTCCCTAGGTAGGTTTATTCCTAGGTATTTTATTCTTTTTGTTGCAATGGTATATGGGAGTGTTTCCTTTACTTCTCTTTCAGATTTTTCATCATTAGTGTATAGGAATGCAAGAGATTTCTGTGCATTAATTTTCTATCCTGCTACTTTACCAACTTCATTGATTAGCACTAGTAGTTTTTGGTGACTTATTTAGGATTCTCTATGTATAGTATCATGTCATCTGCAAACAGTGACAGTTTTACTACTTCTTTTATAATTTGTATTTATTTTATTTCTTTCTCTTCTCTGATTCCCATGGCTAGGACTTCCAAAACTATGTTGAATAAAAGTGGTGAGAGTGGACATCCTTGTCTTGTTCCTGATCTTACAGGAAATGCTTTCAATTTTTCACCATTGAGAATGACGTTTGCTGTGTGTTTGTCATAGATGGCCTTTATTACGTTGAGGTAGGTTCCCTTTAGGCCCACTTTCTGGAGAGTTTTTATCATAAATTCTGTTGAATTTTGTCATAAGGTTTTTCTGAATCTATTGAGATGATCATATGGTTTTTATTCTTCAGTTTATTAATATGGTGTATCACATTGATTAATTTGCATATATTGAAGAATCCTTTCATCCCTGGGATAAATCCCACTTGATCATGGTGTATGATCCTTTTAATGTATCGTTGGATTCTGTTTGCTAGTATTTTGTTGAGGATTTTTGCATCTATATTCATCAGTGATATTGGTCTGTAATTTTCTTTTTTTGTAGTATCTTTGTCTGGTATTGGTATCAGGGTGATGGTGGCCTCATAGAATGAGTTTGGGAGTGTATCTTCCTCCACAATTTCTTGGAAGGGTGTTAGCTCTTCTCTAAATGTTGGATAGAATTCATCTGTGAAGCCATCTGGTCCTGGACTTTTGTTTGTTGGAAGAATTTTATTCACAGTTTCAAATTCATTACTTGTGATTGGTCTATTCATATTTTCTATTTCTTCCTGGTTCAGGCTTGGAAAGTTATACCTTTCTAAGAATTTGTCCATTTCTTCCAGGTTGTCCATTTTATTGGCATACAGTTACTTGTAGTAATCTCTTAGGATGCTTTGTACTTCTGCGGTGTCTGTTGTAACTTCTCCTTTTTCATTTCTAATTTTATTGATTTGAGTCCTCTCCCTCTTTTTCTTGATGAGTCTGGCTAATGGTTTATCAATTTTGTTTATATTCTCAAAGAACCAGCTTTTAGTTTTATTGATCTTTGCTATGGTTTCCTTTATTTCTACTTCATTTATTTTTGCTCTGGTCTTTGTGATTTTTTTCTTCAACTAACTTTTGGTTTAATTTCTTCTTCTTTCTCTAGTTTTTTTAGGTGTAAGGTTAGATTTTTTATTTGAGATGTTTGTTGTTTCTCAAGGTAGGATTTTATTGCTATAAACTTCCCTCTTAGAAATGCTTTTGCTGCATCCCAAAGGTTTTGGATCGTCGTGTTTTCATTGTCATTTGTCTCTTGGTATTTTTTGATTTCCTCTTTGATTTCTTCAGTGAACTCTTGGATTTAGTAACTTATTGTTTAGCCTTCGTGTGTTTGTGGTTTTTACAGGGTTTTTTTTCCCTGTAATTGATTTCTAATCTCATACCGTTGTGGTCAGAAAAGATGCTTGATATGATTTCAATTTTCTTAAATTTTCTGAGGCTTGATTTGTGACCCAAGGTATGATCTATCCTGGAGAATGTTTCATGAGCACTTGAGAAGAAAGTGTATTCTGTTGTTTTTGGATGGAATGTCCTATAAATATCAATTAAATCTGTCTGGTCTTTTGTGTCTTTTAAAGCTTGTGTTTCCTTATTAATTTTCTGTTTGGATGATCTGTGCATTGGTGTAAGTGAGGTGTTAATGTCCCCCACTATTATTGTTACTGTCAATTTCCTCTTTTACAGCTGTTAGCAGTTGCCTTATGTATTGAGGTGCTCCTATGTTGGGTGCATATATATTTATAATTGTTATATCTTTTTCTTGGAATGATCCCTTGATCATTATGTAGTGTCCTTCCCTGTCTCTTGTAACATTCTTTATTTTAAAGTCTATTGTATCTGATATGAGTATTGCTACTCCAGCTTTCTTTTGATTTCCATTTGCATGGAGTAAGTTTTTCCATCCCCTCAATTTCAGTCTGTATATGTCCCTAAGTCTGAAGTGGGTATCCTGTAGACAGCATGTATATGGGTCTTCTTTTTGTATCCATTCAGCGAGCCTCTGTCTTTTGGTTGGAGCATTTAATCCATTCATGTTTAAGGTAATTATTGATATGTGTGTTCCTATTACCATTTTCTTAGTTGTTTGGGGTTTGTTTTTGTAGGTCCTTTTCTTCTCTTGTGTTTCGCACTTAGAGAAGTTCCTTTAGCATTTGTTGTAGAGCTGGTTTGTTGGTGCTGAATTTTCTTAGCTTTTGCTTGTCTGTAAAGCTGTTGATTTCTCCATCAAATCTGAATGAGATCCTTGCTGGGTAGAGTAATCTGGGTTGTAGTTTCTTCCCTTTCATCACTTTAAGTATATCATGCCACTCCCTTCTGGCTTGTAGAGTTTCTGCTGAGAAATCAGCTGTTAAGCTTATGGGAGTTCCTTTGTATGGTATTTGTTATTTTTCCCTTGCTGCTTTCATTTATTTTTCTTTGTCTTTAATTTTTGCCAATATGATTACCATGTGTCTCTGCGTGTTTCTCCTTGGGTTTATCATGTATGGAACTTGCTGCACTTCCGGGACTTGAGTGGCTGTTTCCTTTCCCATGTTAGGGAAGTTTTCAACTATAACTCTTCACATATTTTCTCTGGTCCTTTCTCTCTCTCTTCTCCTTCTGGGACCCCTATAATGCGAATGTTTTTGCATTTAATGTTGTCCCAGAGGTCTGTTAGGCTGTCTTCATTTCTTTTCATTCTTTTTTCTTTAGTCTGTTCTGCGGCAGTGAATTCCACCATTCTGTCTTTCAGGTCACTTATCTGTTCTTCTGCCTCAGTTATTCTGCTATTGATTCCTTCTAGTGTAGTTTTCATTTCAGTTACTGTATTGTTCATCTCTGTTTGTTTGTTCTTTAATTCTTCTAGATGTTTGTTCTTTAATTCTTCTGGGGTTTTGTTAAACATTTCTTGCATCTTCTCGATCTTAGCCTCCATTCTTTTTCCGAGGTCCTGGATGATTTTCACTATCATTATTCTACATTGTTTTTCTGGAAGGTTGCCTATCTCCACTTCATTTAGTTGTTTTTCTGGGGTTTTATCTTGTTCCTTCGTTGGGTACAAAGCCCTCTGCCTTTTCATCTTGTATATCTTTCTGTGAATGTGGTTTCTCTTCCACAAGCGGCAGGATTGTACCCAAGATAAATGTATTTTAAACTTCAGTATTGCCACTTTGCACTTCCAAAGACAGTGTAACAATTGAAATCTCACTATCAATTTTTGTAAATTATCTTTGTTCGGCATTTGGAATTGTCCTATTTATAATACTTGCCAATTTGTAGGGTTTTAAATATTATCACATTACAGTTTTCATTAGTAATTTTCTCATTACCGAAGAGTTTGATCATTTTTTAATGTATTTATTGGTCATTTGGTCTTCTCTCTCCTATAAATTTCCTATTCATACCATTGTCTATTTTGGGGAGGGTTGTTTGACATTTTCTTAGTGATTTGGGGGAATATTTTTAATATTTTGGATAATAATCCAATATGTCTTTTAATACATAGACTATTTCATTTTTAACTTAATAAAATTTATCAATCCTTTCCTTTAAGTGTTTTTTAAAATGTTTTAAGAGAATCTACTTTGAGACCATAAAGATATTCTTCTCATCTCTTCTAAATATTTTATAGCTTTTATGTACACCTGAAATTGATTTGGGAATGGTATGAGCTAAGAATTTATTTTACTTTTCCATATAGATAAGGAGTTGTCTCAGCACCACTTATGGAACAATTCAGCCATTTTCACACAAGTTTTAATGCCATGTCTGTCATATATTAAGTTTCCATAAATAGGGATATGTTTTGAATCTATATAAGTTGTTCTATTGGCCAATTGATTGATCTCCTCATTAATAATTCACTTTCTTAATTTTTTTAACATTTTTATTCAAATTTTTATTCAAAAATACAAATTTTTACTTATTTTTTATTTCTTTATTTTTTAACATCTTTATTGTAGTATAATTGCTTTACAGTGCTGTGTAAGTCTCTGCTTTATAACAAAATGAATCAGTTATACATATATCCCCATATCTCTTCCCTCTTGTGTCTCCCTTCCTCCCAGCCTCCCTATCCCACCCCTCTAGGTGGTCACAAAACACAGAGCTGCTCTCCCTGTGCTATGCAACTGCTTCCCACTAGCTATTTCACATTTCATAGTGTACATATGTCCATGCCACTCTCTCAGTTTGTCCCAGCTTACCCTACCACCTCCCCATATCCTCAAGTCCATTCTCTAGTAGGGCTGCATCTTTACTCCTGGTTGCCCTCAGGTTCTCTATGACCATTTTTTTTCTCTTAGATTCCATATATATGTGTTAGCACATGGTATTTGTTTTTCTCTTTCTAACTTACTTTACTCTGTATGACAGACTCTAGGTCCATCCACCTTACTACAAATAACTCAATTTCTTTTCTTTTTATGGCTGAGTAATTTTCCATTGTATATATGTGCCACATCTTCTTTATCCATTCATCTCTTGATGGACACTTAGGTTGCTTCCATGTCCTGGCTATTGTAAATAGAGCTGCAATGAACATCGTGGTACATGACTCTTTTTGAATTATGGTTTTCTTAGGGTATATGCCCAGTAGTGGGATTGCTGGGTCATATGGTAGTCCTAATTTTAGTTCTTTAAGAAACCTCCATACTGTTCTCCATAGTGGCTGTATCAATTTACATTCCCACCAACAGTGCAAGAGGGTTTCCTTTTCTCCACACCCTCTCCAGCATTTATTGTTTCTAGATTTTTTAATGATGGCCATTTTGACTGGTGAGAGATGATATCTCATTGTAGTTTTGATGTGCATTCCTCTAATGATTAATGATGTTGAGCATTCTTTCATGTGTTTGTTGGCAATCTGTATATCTTCTTTGGGGAAATGTCTATTTAGGTCTTCTGCCCATTTTTGGATTGGGTTGTTTGTTTCTTTGATATTGAGCTGCATGAGCTGCTTGTAAATTTTGGAGATTAATCCTGTGTCAGTGGCTTCATTTGCAAATATTTTCTCCCATTCTGAGGGTTGTCTTTTGGTCTTGGTTATGGTTTCCTTTGCTGTGCAAAAGCTTTTAAGTTTCATTAGGTTCCATTTGTTTATTTTTGTTTTTATTTCCATTTCTCTAGGAGGTGGGTCCAAAAGGATCTTGCTGTGATTTATGTCATAGAGTATTCTGCCTATGTTTTCCTCTAAGAGTTTTATAGTGTCTGGTCTTACATTTAGGTCTTTAATCCATTGTGAGTTGATTTTTGTGTATGGTGTTAGGGAGTGTTCTAGTTTCATTTTTTTACATGTAGCTGTCCAGTTTCCCAGCACCATTTATTGAAGAGACTGTCTTTTCTCCACTGTATATTCTTCCCTCCTTTATCAAAAATAAGGTGACTATATGTGCATGCGTTTATCTCTGGGCTTTCTATCTTGTTCCATTGATCTATATTTCTGTTTTTGTGCCAGTACCATACTGTCTTGATTACTGTAGCTTTGTATTATAGACTGAAGTCAGGGAGCCTGATTCCTCCAGCTCCATTTTTCTTTCTCAAGATTGCTTTGGCTATTTGGGGTCTTTTGTGTTTCCATACAAATTGTGACTTTTTTGTTGTAGTTCTGTGAAAAATGCCAGTGGTAGTTTGATAGGGATTGCATTGAATCTGTAGATTGTTTTGGGTAGTAGAGTCATTTTCACAATGTGGATTCTTCCAATCCAAGAACATGGTATAGCTCTCAAACTATTTGTATCATCTTTAATTTCTTTCATCAGTGTCTTATAATTTTCTGCATACAGGTCTTTTGTGTCCTTAAGTAGGTTTATTCCTAGGTATTTTATTCTTTTTGTTGCAATGGTAAATGGGAGTGTTTCCTTAATTTCTCTTTCCGATTTTTCATCATTAGTGTATAGGAATGCCAGAGATTTCTGTGCATTAATTTTGTATCCTGCTACTTACCAAATTCATTGATTAGCTCTAGTAGTTTTCTGGTAGCATCTTTAGGATTCTCTATGTATAGTATCATGTCATCTGCAAACAGTGACAGCTTTACTTCTTCTTTCCCGATTTGGATTCCTTTTATTTCTTTTCTTCTCTGATTGCTGTGGCTAAAACTTCCAAAACTATGTTGAATAAGAGTGGTGAGAGTGGGCAACCTTGTCTTGTTCCTGATCTTAGTGGAAATGATTTCAGTTTTTCACCATTGAGGATGATGTTGGCTGTGGGTTTGTCATATATGGCCATTATTGTACTGAGGAAAGTTCGCTCTATGCCTACTTTCTGTAAGTTTTTTATCATAAGTGGGTGTTGAATTTTGTCGAAAGCTTTTTCTGCATCTATTGAGATGATCATATGGTTTTTCTCCTTCAATTTGTTAATATGGTGTATCACATTGATTGATATGAGTATATTGAAGAATCCTAGCATTCCTGGAATAAACCCCACTTGATCATGGTGTATGATCCTTTTAATGTGCTGTTGGATTCTGTTTGCCAGTATTTTGTTGAGGATTTTTGCATCTATGTTCATCAGTGATATTGGCCTGTAGTTTTCTTTCTTTGTGACATCTTTGTCTGGTTTAGGTATCAGGGTGATGGTGGCCTTGTAGAATGAGTTTGGGAATCTTCCTCCCCCTGTTATATTTTGGAAGAGTTTGAGAAGTATAGCTGTTAGCTCCTCTCTAAATGTTTGATAGAATTCACCTGTGAAGCCATCTCATTGTGGGCTTTTGTTTGTTGGAAGATTTTAAATCATAGTTTCAATTTCATTACTTGTGATTGGTCTGTTCATATTTTCTATTTCCTCCTGGGTCAGCCTTGGAAGGTTGTGCATTTCTAAGAATTTGTCCATTTCTTCCAGGTTGTCCATTTTATTGGCATATAGTTGCTTGTAGTAATCTCTCATGATCCTTTGTATTTCTTCAGTGTCAGTTGTTACATCTCCTTTTTTCATTTCTAATTCTATTGATTTGAGTCTTCCTTTTTTTCTTGATGAGTCTGCCTAATGGTTTATCAATTTTCTTTATCTTCTCAAAGAGCCAGCTTTTAGTTTTATTGATGTTTGCTATCATTTCATTTCTTTTTCATTTATTTTTGATCTGATCTTTATGATTTCTTTCCTTCTGCTAACTTTGGCGTTTTTTTGTTCTTTGTCTAATTGCTTTTAGTGTAAGGTAAGTTTGTTTATTTGAGATGTTTCTTGTTTCTTAAGGTAGGATTGTATTGCTATAAACTTCCCTCTTAGAACTCCTTTTGCTGCATTCCATAAATTTTGGGTCGTAGTGATTTCATTGTCTTTTTTTTCTAGGTATTTTTAAATTTCCTCTTTGATTTCTTCAGTGATTTCTTGGTTATTAAGTAGTGTATTGTTTAGCCTCCATGTGTTTGTATTTTTTACAGTTTTTTTCCTGTAATTGATCTCTAGTCTCATAGCATAGTGGTCAGAAAAGATACTTGATACAATTTCAATTTTCTTAAATTTACCAATGCTGGATTTGTGACCCAAGATATGATATATTCTGAAGAATGTTCCATGAGGACTTGAGAAGGAAATGTATTCTGTGGTTTTGGGATGGAATGTCCCTTAAATATCAATTAGGTCCAACTTGTTTAATGTCTCATTTAAAGCTTGTGTTTGCCTATTTATTTTCATTTTGGGTCATCTGTCCATGGGTGAAAGTGGGGTATTAAAATCCCCTACTATGATTGTGTTACTGTCGATTTCCCCTTTTATGGCTGTCAGTATTTGCCTTATGTATTTAGGTGCTCCTATGTTGGGTGCATAAATATTTACAATTGCTATATCTTCTTGGATCGATCCCTTGATCATTATGTAGTATCCTTCTATGTCTCTTGTAATAGTCTTTGTTTTAAAGTCAATTTTTTCTGATTTGAGAATTGCTACTCCAGCTTTCTTTTGATTTCCATTTGCATGGAATATCTTTCTTCATCCCCTCACTTTTAGTCTGTATGTGTCCCTAGGTCTGAAGTGGTTATCTTGTGGACAGCATATATACAGGTCTTATTTCTGTGTCCATTCAGTCAGTCTATGTGTTTTGGTTGGAGCATTCAATCCATTTACATTTAAGGTAATTATCAATATGTATGTTCCTATTACCATTTTCTTAATTGTTTTGGGTTTGTTTTTTTAGGTCTTTTCCTTCTCTTGTGTTTCCTGCCTAGAGTAGTTCCTTTAGCATTTGTTAAAAAGCTGGTTTGGTGGTGCTGAATTCTCTTAGCTTTTGCTTCTCTGTAAAGGTTTTCTAATTTCTCCGTCAAATCTGAATGAGATCCTTGCTGGGTAGAGTAATCTGTTTGTAGGTTTTTCTCCTTCATCACTTTAAATATGTCCTGCCACTCCCTTCTGGCTTGGAGAGTTTCTGCTGAAAGTTCAGTTGCTAACTTTATGGGGATTCCCTTGTATATTATTTGTTGTTTTTTCCCTTGTTGCTTTTAAATTTTTTTCTCTGTATGTAATTTTTGATAATTTGATTAATATGTCTTGGCATGTTTCTCCTTGGATTTATCCTGTATGGGACTCTCTGTGCATCCTGGACTTGATTAACTATTTTCCTTTCCCATTATAGGAAATTTTTCAACTATAATCTCTTCAAATATTTTCTTCAGTCCCTTTCTTTTTCTCTTCTTCTTCTGGGACCCCTATAATTCAAATATTGGTGCGTTTAATGTTGTCCCAGAGGTCTCTGAGACTGTCCTCCAATTCTTTTCTTTTCTTTTTTTTTTTCTTTATTCTGCTCTGCAGTAGTTATTTCCACTATTTTATTTTCCAGGTCACTTATCTGTTCTTCTGCCTCAGTTATTCTGCTATTGATCCCTTCTAGAGAATTTTTAATTTCATTTATTTTGTTGTTCATCACTGTTTGTTTGCTCCTTAGTTCTTCTGTGACCTTGTTAAACGTTTCTTGTATTTTCTCCATTATAGTTCCAAGATTCTGGATCATCTTTAGCATCATTATTCTGAATTCTTTTTCAGGTAGACTTCCTATTTCCTCTTCATTTGTAGGTCTGGTAGGTTTTTACTTGTTCCTTCATCTGCTGTGTGTTTCTCTGTCTTCTCATTTTGCTTAACTTACTGTGTTTGGTGTTTCCTTTTCGCAGGCTGCAGGTTTGTAGTTCCCTCTGTTTTTGGTGTCTGTCCCCAGTGTCTAAGGTTGTTTCAGTGGGTTGAGTAGGCTTCCTGGGGGAGGGGACTAGTGCCTGTGTTCTGGTGGATGGGGCTGAATCTTTTCTTTCTGGTGGGGGAGGTCCCCATCTAGTAGTGTGTTTTGGGGTGTTTATGGCCTTATTATGATTTTAGGTAGCCTCTCTGCTAATGGGTAGGGTTGTGTTCCTGTCTTGCTAGTTGTTCGGCATAGGGTGTCCAGCACTGGAGCTTGCTGGTCATTGAGTGGAGCTGGGTCTTGGTGTTGAGATGGAGAACTCTGGGAGATTTTCACCATTTGATATTATGTGGATCTGGGAGGTCTCTTGTGGACCAATGTCCTGAACTTGCTCTCCCAGCTCAGAGGCACAGCCCTGACGCCTGGCTGGAGCACCAGGAGCCTGTCATCCACATGGCTCAGAATAAGAGGGGGGAAAGAAAGGAAGAAGAAGATAAAGTAAAATAAAATAAAATAAAGTTATTAAAAATAAAAATAATTATTTAAAAAAACATTTTTAAGTAATTAAAAAAAGAAAGAAGAGAGCATCCAAACTAAAAAACAAATCCACCAAAGATAACAAGCACTAAAAAACTATACTAAAAATAAATAAATAAAAAACGGACAGACAGGGACCCTAGGACAAATGGTAAAAGCAAAGCTATACAGACAAAATCAAACACAGAAGCATACATCTACACACTCACAAAAAAGAAAAAGGGAAATATATATATCGTTTTCTCAATGTCCACCTCCTCAATTTGGGTGATTCTTTGTCTATTCAAGTATTCCACAGATGCAGGGTACATCAAACTGACTGTGGAGATTTAATCCACGGCTCCTGAGGCTGCTGGGAGAGATTTTCCCTTCTCTTCTTTGTTCGCACAGCGCCTGGGATTCAGCTTTGGATTTGGACCCGCCTTTGCATGTAGGTCGCCTGAGGGCGTCTGTTGTTTGCTCAGACAGGACGGGGTTAAAGGAGCTGCTGATTCGGTGGTTCTGGCTCACTCAGGCCGCGGGAAGGCAGGGGTACGGATGCAGGGCGAGGCTGCAGCGGCAGAGGCCGGCATGACGTTGTACGAGCCGGAGGCGTGCCGTGTGTTCTCCCGGGGAAGTTGTCCCTGGATCACGGGACCGTGGCAGTGGTGGGCTGCACAGGCTCCTGGGAGGGGTGGTGTGGATAGTGACCTGTGCTTGCACACAGGCTTCTTGGTGGCAGCAGCAGCAGCCTTAGCGTCTCTCGCCCGTCTCTGTGGTCTGTGCTGTTAGCCGCAGCTCGCGCCAGTCTGTGGAGCTCCTTTAAGCAGCGCTCTTAATCCCCTCTCCTCACGCACCAGGCAACAAAGAGGCCAGAAGAAGTCTCTTGTCTCTTAGGCAGGTCCAGACATTTTCCCGGACTCCCTCCCAGCTAGCTGTGGGGGCACTAGCCCCCTTCAGGCTGTCTTCACGCCGCCAACCCCAGTCCTCTCCCTGCGATCCGACTAAAGCCCGAGCCTCAGCTCCCAGCCCCCGCCCGCCCCGGCGGGTGAGCAGACAAGTCTCTCGGCCTGGTGAGTGCCAGTTGGCACCAGTCTTCTGTGCGGGAATCTCTCCGCTTTGCTTTCCGCTCCCCTGTGGCTGTGCTCTCCTCCATGCTCCGAAGCTTCCCCACTCCACCACCCACAGTCTCCGCCCGCGAAGGGCCTTCCTAGTGTGTGGAAACCTTTCCTCCTTCACAGCTCCCTCCCACTGGTGGAGGTCCCATCCCTATTCTTTTGTCTCTGTTTTTTTCTTTTTTCTTTTGCCCTACCCAGGTACGTGGGGAGTTTCTTGCCTTTTGGGAGGTCTAAGGTCTTCTGCCAGCTTTCAGTAGGTGTTCTGTAGGAGTTGTTCCACATGTAGATGTATTTCTGATGTATTTGTAGGGAGGAAGGTGATCTCTGTGTCTTACTCTTCTGCCATCTTGAAGCTCCTCCCACTTTCTTAATATGATTTTTTTAAGCCCCCTCTCTGTCTTGTCCTTCTTCAGAACTGTCCTGGTTTTTCTTGATCCTTTGCTACATTGTATGTATTACAGAATTTTGCTTTGATGGGAATTTTATTAAATTTACAAAATAATTTTGGAAAAAGAAACATTTTCTCTTCTCAACCAGCAGTAATAGTCTTAGGTATGGACTGGCAATTAAATTCAGAAGAAATAATTGCCTTAATCTAGCAACAAGTTTACTTAACTGAAGAAAGAATATACAACAACTAACAATACAGCATACATGACAACAGCATATAGAAGTTTGGTGACTGCCAGGTCTGGCTTCCTACTTTCCAAAAATCACCACATGGGAGCCAAGTGGTCATGAAAGACAAAACGGAGTATGCAAGAACAGTTCAGCTCAGTCAAGCCATCAGCGCTGGAGTCCTTCTGGTTTCACTTGCTCTGGAAGCCTCAGGGTTATGTGACTAGCGCCTATTCTTCTGTGAAGCTGTATCTCATCTACACTGATTACTCATCAGTTGCAGGTTACATAACAATGTCTTGACAGTAAAGACCAGGGCTTGGTCTGGTACACAGTCACCTCTTCCACATTCACATTTTCTGACTGTTGTTGATGTATAAGAAAGCAATTGAGTTTTTAATATTGATCTCATATACAGTAAACTTTTTGAGATCTTATGTCTAATAATTTGCCCCAGTATTCTTTTGAATTTTTCCATATAGGCAATCTTATCTGCTATTAAAACAACTTTTGTACTTCCTATTCAGTTTTTATAACTTTTATTTCTTTTCCCAATTTTATCATTCTAATAACTGGAATTTAATTTAGATAGAAGTGATATTAGAAAGGAAATTAAAGGAAATACTTGTGAGGTTTTGACATTTATTGTAGTATTTGGTGCAGATTATATTGTATACACCCTTCATTGGGTTTAAGATTTCCTCTTCTACTTCTGGGTTACTGAAAGCTTTTTATCATGATTGGAATTGGATTCTATCAAATGAGCTTTTTATTCTTTATCATTTTTCCATTAATCTACTTTGTCTAATCTTGATATAGCTACATTGGCTTTCTACAGATTTTTAGATATAGAATAATATTATCTGCAATTATTTTTCTCTTTCTTTTCAATTTTTATGTACAGTTTATATTTATTTTTCTTTTGACTCCAGTAAAATGTTAAATAATGTGGTGATAATGGACAACCTGGCCTTATTCTTTTACATTATTGCCATCCTTCTGGGTGCGTATTTGAAACCTAACCCAAGTGAGTTCAGGCCAATAGTTATGAATTCTTAGGAGCGTATTTTTCGTGTACCCAGAGCCAAGGTTGAGATATATAAGCTTCCTGATCACCTACCTGCTTGTGCTTGTGGGCAAGTTTTTATCCTTTTTTTAATTGAGATGTAATTACCATATAACACTGTATTAGTTTCAGGTTTACAACATAATGATTTGTTGTATGTATATATTTGCAAAATGATCACCACAATAAGCCTAGTTAACACCATCATCACACAGTTACAAGTTCTTTTTCTTGTTATAAGTTCTAATATCTACTCTCTTAACACAGCAGGCTTTTTCTTTGCCTTTTCATTTACCATGTAGCCCCTTAAGGGTTCAATTTAATGCAAGATCTTAGTTTCTTGCTCCCCACCTTTTGGATAATCACTTAAACTCAAGCCCTAAATTGCAAAGATCAGGGATGCTCCCTCCTGCTTCCAAAGGCAATGAAATTTCCAAGTCCTACTTATTGTTTGTTTCCCCTTCATTTTGACAGCTGGCCTTTCACTGAATCTTTTGTAAACTCAATTATGAATTTTAACTTAAGTTCGAAAATGTAATACATTGCTATAGTGTAACAAAATTTAAGCAAGAAATGAAAATTCTCTCTTACCCCAGTCCATCATCCACACAGTTTCCAACATTACCCTCTCCCAGAAAAACCCACAGGTAACAACTATTGCTTCTTGTATATCTTACCAGATTTTCTTCATACCTTCAATCAAATATAAAATATATTCTATTATCTCCCCCTTTGTTACTCAAAAGGTAGCGTAGCACACACATTATCCTGTACCTTGCTTTTCTTTTTCACATAACAATATATCTTAGAGATCTTTCCATACATACATAGAGTGTATCCTCATTTTTATAGAGCCATGTCATATTAAATTGTACGACTGTACATAGCTTAGCTAATCAATTCCCTATAGCAAAAGTCCATGGTAGAAAATTAGCAGGAATATTTAGCTCTGAGTTTGGGCTCCTACAGATTTCAGTGCTCCTTACCAGTTTATGTACAACCATTAAAAGTTCAGCTGGGGCTTCCCTGGTGGCACAGTGGTTGGGGGTCCGCCTGCCGATGCAGGGGACACGGGTTTGTGCCGCAGTCTGGGAAGATCCCACATGCCGCGGAGCGGCTGGGCCCGTGAGCCATGGCCGCTGAGCCTGTGCGTCCGGAGCCTGTGCTCCGCAACGGGAGAGGCCACAACAGTGAGAGGCCCGCGTACCGCAAAAAAAAAAAAAAAGATCAGCTGTTTGCTGGTTTCTCCTACTGCTGGTTCTGTAGATTTCCTCTGCCTATGGCTGCTCCTCAGCTACCTGCCCCACCTGTTGCTCAACTTCCCCGAGGGTGGAAATGGCTGCAGTTCTCACTGATGTGCCACCCAGATCCCCTATCGGGTTCATCCCTCTCTGAAGTTCAGTTTACTTGTTCTTCTTTGTGTCTACAGCTCTTCAAAAGCCCTAAAGATAAATGGTATTGTTTACTTGCTTGTTTGTTTGCTTGTCCAGGTTTTCTCATAAGAGATGTAGGAAGGGTATTGCCCTTACACATCTTACTTGAAAACTTTCTTGTCTTATTTTTAACATGAAATGCCTCTAGTGTTTCCTAATAATCATGATACTGATTTGGGAGCTGAAATAGAATATTTTATGATGTTGAGGAAGTAGTCATCAATTCCCATGTTACTGAGAATTTTTTTATTTATCAACGTTTGTTACATTTTGTGAAAAAATTATTAGTACATACAGAGAAAATAAGAAGAAGAAATTTTAATATATGACATTAAGCATTCTTACAACCTTATATATTAATAAATTTCATCAGTGTTTCATGGACACTCAAAGAATATATGCACTATAGTACAAGATTTAATTTTGATTTGTAAAGTATTCTGAAAATGTTTTTTCTAATTAGTAGATGAGGTAAACTGATTTAAATATATGGATCAATTTATTTTTTTTCTAAGTTCTTTACTGTGTAGAAGTGATTTTTCTATACAGTTACTTTGTTACCTAGGAAGTTTTATTTTTTCTATCATTATATAACTATCATTATAGTGACTATCATTATAGTGACTATCATTATAATTACACTACTATGTAGGGGATTCCCTGGCAGTCCAGTGGTTAGGACTCTGTGCTCTCACTGCTGAGGGCCCAGGTTCGATCCCTAGTCGGGGAGCTAAAATCCCGTAAGCCACACGGTGTGGCATAAAATGAATAAAATAAAACCATTAATCCTCTAGTAAGTCTCTTACAATGAAAAAATTAGCCTGTTTTCTCCACTTGTCCCCTAACCTCCTTCTTTCACCACTCAATTTTGGTCAATAATTTTATATTTCTAATTGTTTTCCTTTGTACTATTAAATATGATTCTCCAATCAAGATTTTGTACAGTACAACAACCATTCATTACAAAAACTCTCCATAAACTAAGAATGTAGGTGAATTTTCTCAACCAGATAAAGAACATCTACCAAAAATCTACAACTAACATCAATGCTTAACAGTGAGAAACTCAAAGCATTCCCACTAAGATCAAGAGCAGGACAAGGGTGTCCCCTCTTCTCAGTCCTTTTCAACATTATACTGGAAGTCCTAGCTATAAGAAAAGGAAATAAAAGGTGTAGAGATTGGGAAGGAAGAAATAAAACTGTCTTGTTCACAGACACCTTGATCATCTATATATAATATCCGAAAGAATCAACAAAGAAAGTCCTTGAACAATAAGCAATTACAGCAAGATACAAGATTAATGTACAAAAGTCAATTGCAATGAACATGAAAGACATAGAGGAAACCCTATACATATATTACTAAGTAAAAGGAGCTAATCTGCAAAGGCCCTATACGATAAAATTCCAACAATATGACTTTCTGGAAAAGGGAATGGTTGCCAGGGGTCAGGACGTAGAGAGGAATGAATAGGCAGAGCACAGAGATTTTTAGAGTGGTGAAAATACTCTGTATGAACACTGTAATGATGGGTATGTGTCATTATACATTTGTCAAAATCCACAGAATGTACATCAAGAGTGAATCCTAAGGTACACTCTGAACTCTGGTGATAATGATGTATTAAAGTAGATTGATCAGTTGTAAAAAATACGCCATTCTGTTGCAGGATGCTGATAGTAGGGGAGGCTGTGTGTGGGAGTAGGACATAAGTGGGGACTCTGTGGTACTGCTTGCTCAATTTTCTATAAACCTAAAACTGCTCTAAAAAATAAAGTCCATCTTTAATGCAAATAAATAAATTGATTGATTAACTATTTCATTCAGGCCTTCTGCCAACAGCCCAGCTGCCAATCCATTTTTGCAAACAAGGGATATTGCCTTTGCAATTCAGAGTGAATCCCTCACCTTAGGAAGTGGTATTTTTCCTGGGACTTTCTGAAATCTGCCACTGGGTACTCTATCTTCTATGCTTTTTTCCCACTATTCCCATAAGCTTCCACTTGATTTCAACCTTACTCACACCATTTCCCACTCTATTTTTGCAAACAGAGGAGAAAAGCTTTTACACTCAAGAGTGAGTTTCCTTACTTTGAGGAAGCATACCTGTATGGCTTTTGCCCAGTTGCATTCCGCACTTGGTTGGTACCCATTTAGAAATATCTTTCTACAAGCAGCTACTTAGAGCCATCACTACTGAGGCCTCTCACCACGCTATGTACCTTTTTCACTTCTTCTTTTGAGGTTTCTATCAGATCACAGCTGCTTTATAGAAGTTTTGGGGATTTCCCTGGTGGTCCACTGGTTAAGACTCCGTGCTTCCACTGCAGGAGACACAGGTTTCATCTCTGGTAGAAGAACTAAGATCCCACATGCCACATGGCACAGCCAAAAAAAAAAAAAAAATTATGTTAAATTCTGTAAAATATCCCCATCTCCTAATTTATGAAATGAGTTTGTGGGGTAGTTATTCTCTTTGTGTTATTGCATGATTTTCATGAGGGGAAAGAGAGAGAAGCTGACTTATGTAGCCAGGTACATACCAAGTATCTTACTATGAATGCTAAGGATATTTGCAATACTTTATCTAGGAGGAGGGAAAGAGTAATGCATGCTGTGTACTGGCAAGATCCCTCCTTTTAAGATGGAGGCTCTCATTCTCCAGCTTCTGACACCTTTCTGCCCCACTTTCAGTGGCAGCCCACATCCAACACCAGGTCGATGCTGCTCTATAAAGACCTGGCCATCCTGGTCTCAATTCAGAACAACTCTGAAAGGTTGTCTCCACTGAAGATTTCCCCATGGGATTGGCTAAAGGCCTTTGTTGCAACTGTATTACAGTTTACCTCTGCCCAATCTTATTTTCTTCATTCCTCACAGGTATTAATCCTAAAAGCACCCCAAAAAACCTCCTACATGCTAATCTCCATCTCAAAATCTTTTCTAAGATATTCAACCTAAGACCTTTGGTTCCAGGTGTAGACTATAAAAACAATGTAAAATGAGATTTTGAAGCTGGATCCCATGCCATCCAAGTGGCAATGAGGATCCCATCACTGGAGGTAGGAGAAGAATGAATATTCCCTGGCATGCTGTACCAGTGCAATTGTTTAAAATGTCATGAGTGGTGAACGAGGATGGAATATTGATTAAAGGGAGTATACTGCAAAGGACAAAATCTGAGGCATTTGTGGAATTCATGGGAAGTAGTAAATATTAAGCCTGTAGACTTAGATGGTTTAGGGGGATGTATTCATTTGCTAGGACTACTTTAACAAAGTACCACATGCACGAGAAATTTACCATCTCAGTTCTGGAGGCTAGAAGTCCAAGATCAAGGTATCACCAGGATTGGTTCCTTCTGAGGGCTGAGAGAGAAGACTTGTCCCATACCTCTGTCTAACTTCTGGTGGTTTGCTAGCAATCTTTGGTGTCCCCTGGCTTGTAGAAGCAGCACCTTGAACTCTACCTTCATCTTCACATGGTGTGAAGTGTTTTTGCATCCAAATTTCCCCTTCTTAAAAGGACACCAGTCTTAGTGAATTAGGGACCCACTCTATTCTTAACTAATTACATCAGCAAGGACCCTATTGACCCTATTTACAAATAAGGTAACATTCTGAAGTACTAGAGATTAAGACTTCGAAATATGGATTTTGGAGGGAAGAGAGAACACAATTCACCCTATAATAGTGACGGATACCAAGTAGAAGCCTCTGAAATTGCCCCATCATGGTCCAGCAAAGATAGTAAATCAAAAACAATATACATTCCAGAGCAATGACATGCCACCTTTAAAGACCTAAAGGGAGTGAGAGTAGTGGTTCTGTTACTGACCTTTCGAGTCTGGCCCAAGCAAGCATCCTCCCAGTGTCATTTGAGCCAATAGAATGAGATGGAGTTTGGTTCAGAAGCAAAGGAAACCTTCATTCTTTGATTAGAGAATGGACAGGTGTGCGCTCATGCTCTAGAGCAGGGGGTCCCCAACCCCTGGGCCGTGGACCGGTACCGGCCCTCAGCCTGTTAGGAACTGGGCCACACAGCAGGAGGTGAGTGGTGGGCGAGCGCGAACGAAGCTTCATCTGCCGCTGCCCATCACTCCCCATCGCCACATTACTGCCTGAAACCATCCCTCCTCACGCCCCCACCCCCTACCCCCCACCCCCCCATCTGTGGAAGAATTGTCTTCCATGAATCTGGTCCCTGGTGCCAAAAAGGTTGGAGGACCGCTGCTCAAGAGGACTCACCTCTCCCCCAAAAGGCCCTTGACAGGGCTGCTTTACAGGGAATCTTGTCAGCAGGGAGGGGACGGGGTTCTTGCGGGTGTGGGCGGGGCTGCACCGCTCATGTTCCAGATCGAAGTGCCGGGACAGTGCCTCTGCACATGCCCGCTGTCTTCATTTTATTTTTTCTATTTTGTTTTCATAAATTTATTTATTTTATTTATTTTGGCTGCCGTTGGGTCTTTGTTGCTACGCGCAAGGCTTTCTCTAGTTGCAGCGAGCAGGGGGCTACTCTTCGTTGCAGTGCATGGGCTTTCTCATTGCGGTGGCTTCTCTTGTTGCCGAGCACAGGCTCTAGGCGTGCAGGATCAGTAGTTGTGGCACGTGAGCTCAGTAGTTGTGGCCTCGTGGGCTCTAGAGCGCAGGCTCAGTAGTTGTGGCGCATGGGCCTCAGTTGCTCTGTGGCATGTGGGATCCTCCCGGACCAGGGCCTGAACCCATGTCCCCTGCATTGGCAGGTGGATCCGTAACCACTGCACCACCAGGGAAGCCCTGTCTTCATTTGAAATTGCATTGTCAAGCCCAGTGGCCTGCCCAGCTTAGGTGTCATTGGTGTAGCCATTTCACACAAGGATCTCTGGCTGAAGTGCTGGCTGCAAGGCCTCTGCATGTATCCCCCTATGAGCGAGTGAAACTAGACTAAGCACCAAAGAAAAGAAAAAAGGTTAGACTTTATTTTATTACCCAGCTTTTATTTAATTGTTAATGGTCTTTGCCACTGACAGTCCCAGGCATATCTCCATTTAATTTGCCAGTTTGGCCCCTACAAAATTCAGAGGAATGCTAGAGAATGACAGTGAACTACCACAAACTTGACACATTGCAGTAGCCTCAGATGTATTGTACACAGCCAATGATCTGGCCAATGTACTGTTTTTCATTCCTATCCAGGACGATAATCAACAGTTTTCTTTCTCTTGGAACAGAATAGTACACAGTTTTGGTCTTACCTCAAGGCTATGTTAAGTCTCTCTTCTCTATCAATAAGAGAGTCTGAAGGGACTTAGACAATGGATATTCCACACTGCGCTTTACTCTATAAAAATGACAGAATGTTAATCAGTCAGATTGAGCAAGAAATGGCAAGTAAAACACATATGTCCCAGAGGGTGAGAGATAAAACTCTCCAAAGAGACAGGTGCATTCCATACCCAGCAATAACTGTTCTGACCCCATATACCAGTGACCAAAATAGCTGCCAACTCTGAGAGAGGCTAGAGAAAAAGGCTCTGCAGTAGGTCCAGGCTGTGGTGCAAGCAGCTCTGCCATTAGGCTATATGACTTAGCAGATCGAATGTGATTAGAAGTTTCAGTTTTGAGAAAAGACGCCATGTGGAGTTCATGGCAAGCCTCAGTGGAGAATTGCACTGAATACTCCTGGAGTGTGAATCCCAAGGGCATTCCCCCATAAACTTCCTTCACACAATCCTCTGTCCCAAAATTAAAGTCTTCAGATGATCTAATCTCTAAAGATCCTAAATACCTCCATCTGAAATTGTTCTCTAAATGGCTTACACTTAGGCAATATTTTAAAAAGATACATGTTTTTTCTGTAATGAGACCGTCACCCCACCCATTAGCCCTAGGTTCATAGGCAGCAATCACTTTACTCTACTGGGTGCCTGTATGACTTCATGTAAAAGCTGGACTTCTGGACTGACCTACTGGCTCATGCAGTCTCGCCCCAGATTCCCTCCCTCCTTACTCTATCCGTTGCATTAACCATCCCTGCATTAAATCCCTGGCATTAAATCCCTTGCATTAAACATCCCTGCATTAAATCCCTGGGGAGTTTATAACACAAGAGAATGGGTCTCCTTCCCGTGTGAAGCGAATGCTAATCCCTGTAGCTGTTGTTTAAATAATGTCACGTGTTATTTAAAAGAGTAGAATGATTCATTGAACCAGTCTCAAACATGACAGACATTTCTATATACTACTTCATTACTATGAAGTGACCATATTTCCAACCTGCTAATGAGCCAGATCTTCTATCAATATTCAGGTGAAATTGTTACTCCCACATCCAATCTGTTGATGCTATGGTCTAAATGTTCATGTCCCCCATCCGCAATTCATATGTTGAAATCCTAATGCCCAATGTGATGGTATTAGGAGGTGGGGCCTTGGGAGGTGCTTCAGTCATGAGGGTGGAACCCTCACGAATGGGCTTAGTGCCTTCATAATAGAGGCTCCAGAAAGATCACTCATCCTTCCACCATGTGAGGATGCAATGAGAAGTCTACAACCTGGAAGAAAGACCTCACCTGGCCATGCTGGCAACCTGATCTTGGATTTCCAACCTCCAGAACTGTGAGAAATAAATTTCTGCTGTGTATAAGCTACTCAGTCTATGGTATTTTGTTACAGCAACATGAATGGACTAAGACAGTTGGGAAGCCCTATCTATTCTATCTCAAAATATATATGTATTGAGAATATATTCACTTCCTTCCATCTCCACTACCACATCTGTTTCCAGGGACCACATCTCTCACCTAGAAAGCACAGTAACCTCCTAACTGGGCTCATAGAACCACTCACCAACCTCTTCTCCACAAACTTAAATAATCATCCCACTCCGCTGCTTACAACCCCTTCGTGGCTTCTTTTCAATGCTAAAATGAAATCGCAAATCTTTATCCTGGGCTCCCACACCCTGCATGGCCTGGCCCCACCTGCATGCCTCCCTCCCATCCCCACGTCTCAGGCCACTCTCACACTCACTTGCTACAGTACACTGCAAACATGCCAAACTTTCAAACTGTTCCTCCTTCCAGGACTTCCTTCCAGGCTTTGCACCTGCCCTTCTTTCTACCTGAAAGAGAGAGATGATCCACAAAACAAAAAAAAATCTGCTACTCCATTTTGAGGTCTCATACATCTTTTTACTTTAGCCAAGAAATAGTATATACATTAAGAATTCACTCCTCAAAACTAATGGGGTAGGTAAGAAGGAAAAATGGGGAGAAGTAATAGAGACAGTACTATATCACAGAATCCTAATGAGCATGTATTTAGCATTGGCTGGGCGTATGAGGAAAAAGTGAATAAGCCTCCACTCCTCTAGCCTCCTAATTTCCCCACTTGTGAGTGAATTAAGAGCCATAAACAACAAGGAAGTTCCTCTCCGAACTAAGTACTAACCAATACGTGACTGTGCTTCCTCATTTACAAATTTAGACATTTAGAACTGTCATATTTAATGCCACTTTCCTGTTAATATCAGTAATTAGACCATTGATGGGACTTCTCTGGAGGTCTAGTGGTTAAGACTCCAAGCTTCCACTGCAGGGGGCACGGGTTCGATCCCTGGTTAGGGAACTAAGATCCCACATGCTGCGCAGCATGGCCACACAAAAACAAAAAAAAATAGACCAATGGTATAATTGCAGTGATTCTAGATGGAACAGGAAAACTGAATTACACATGAATGGGTTTCAAAATCATCCACCCTCCCTAAATATATGTTTCAGGGAATTGAACTACTTAACCTTAATCTTTATAAGCCTGACAACTTTCAAACAGGAATTCTCTAGGTTTGTATTCAGAAACAAAATTTATGTTACTTGCTTTCTACAGTCCTAACTGCTGCTTTACTCCCTTTTGTTTAATTTATTTTTGTCAAGTATAGTAGAATTTACAGTGTTGTGTTAATTTCTGCTGTACAGCAAAGTGATTCTGTTATACATATATATACATTATTGTTCATATTCTTTTCCATTATGGTTTATCATAGGATATTGAATATGGGTCCCTGTGCTATACAGTAGGACCTTGTTTATCCATTCTACATATAATAGTGTGCACCTGCTAATTCCTAACTCCAATCCATCCCTCCCCCACCCCTCTCCCCCTTGACAACACAAGTCTGTTCTCTATGTCTGTGAGTCTGTTTCGTAGATAGCTGCTTTACTCTTGATTGAAGTCAAAAGAAAGACCATACAAGTGGGGCGTATGAAATAAGAGGGCACACTCTTAGCCTGGCCAGCTCATTAGTTAAGTTCCAACTGGCCATAAATGAAGAAAGTTCCACCAGGATTCCAACAGAATTCTAAATTTTCAATATGTATTAGGATTCTCCAGAGAAACAGAAAAATACATATATGTATGTATGTATATATATATAAATATAATATATATATATGGTTCATATGATTATAGAATATAAGGAAACAATGGCCTATAAGGAAAGTTAATATGCACCCACTGTAGATAATCCATATTCATTCACTCATGTAATAACTTTATTCATTGAACACTTACCATACGCAAGACAAACATGGCAGTGAATAAGACAAGAGGATGCTGCACTCATCAAATTCTATTAAAAAGCATATATTAAAAGTGCAATAGCTAGCATTCCTTTGCTACTGATTGTGTCAGAGCCTATGCTAAATATTTTATTCACATGCATTTCTCATTTATTCCCCAAAATCTAAATTAAACTTCATATTTTAAAAGTTATACATGAGGAAAATGTGGTAGGCTAAATAATAGCTTTCCTAATATGTCTAAGTCCTAATTCAGAGAACCTGTGAATATGTTGATTTACATGATTTACGAGGGACCTTGATGACATGATTAAATTAAGGATTGTGGGTTCTGGATTCCAGGTGGGTGAACGTAATCATAAAGATCCTTATAAGAGAGAGGTAGGCAGATCAGAGTCATTAACAGGTGTGAAGACAGAAGCAGAGGTTGGAGTGATTGAAGAAGGGACCATCAGCCAAGAAATGCAGGCCACCTTTAGAAGATGAAAAAGGCAAGGAAGGGTCTCAGGGGTTCTGCAGGCTGGTGTGGAGAAGTGCCCTTCTCGGGGGCTTTTCTGCCCCTCGACAGGCTTTGGAGTTGGAGTCACAGGAGCCAATAACTCATCACGCCAGCACTTTGGAGGTTGCTGCTCTGCTGGGGACTCTGAGGAATGCTTCATCTCCCGAGCACTCAAAGTTGAGCAGGGCAATTTGTTTTGATGCTGTGTCAGAAATCTTCTGACAATGAGCTATTGGAACTTGGAGAAAAGGAATTGTGTGCAGTACCACAGGCATTTTCTGATGGAGAACAGTCTGTTTCATGAGCCTCAGTCAGGTTACTCAACCCAATTTAAGGGAAATCTGAGCATCTTCCCAGTCTGGGTGAATTCTGATCAGATAGCTTATTGCAGTTTCCTCTGAATAATTGGTTGTAGGCAGGGACAGATGATGGGGAAATCACTTGAGACAGAAGGGGAAACATCTGAGGCTATCAGAGGAGGTGAAACAGCCGGTCTGTAGCAGACAGGACAGAGTGAGACCTACACAGATGGTCCATGCCACAGCCCTGCATGCCCAGACTGGGATGTGTGTGCTGGTGCACACGGGGGCTGAGAGCTGGAATGTGGGGATTGGAGAGCAAACCCGGGTGGGAGGACTGCTGTTGGCTGCAAGGAGACAGCCTGAAGGGTTGGGAGGGAGGAAAACTGCAACCAGGAATGCTTGTGGAGGAAACCCATACTGCCACAGAAGCCACTGTTGAGTGATGTGCAGGGGGTGGGTCCACCATTGCAGCCTCTCTCCCCCCATGCACCGGCCCTTGTCTCACCAGGCACTAGGAAAAGCCCACAACAATGCTGGCTTTCACACGCCTGCCACCAGGCGCTAAAAAAAGCCCCCACCAAGGCTGATCTCCTCACACCTGCCTCCAGGCACTAGGAAAAGCTCCCACTAGGGCTGGATCTCTTGCATCTGTGGCCACCAGCTTTCCTGTGCACCTGTCGCCACCAGGGCCCCCATAACACAAGCAGCCATGCCACCTCTGTGCCCTGTCCTCACGGGGGCACACCCAAGTGCTCCAGGGCAGCTTCAGGAGCAGACTCCTGTGGGTGGCCCACACTCAGAGGTGGGGCTAAAACCACAAGCTGAGCTGCAGTGGAAGGTGACTAAGGAAGATGAACAAAAATCTTTCTGTGGCAGCTGCACAAACGACAGATTAAATTCCCAGGATCAGCTTGGTAAATCCTGCATTTATGGAATATCTGAATGGACAGCAAGTGTTCCCAAATACTGAAACCGGTCTGGCTCTAGCAGCTTTGGACTTTGGGGACTAGTACACGCAGGAATTGGGCCAGGTCAAAGTCTGAGCTGCCCCCACAGAGGGACCAGAGACCTACCTAGAGGTTTTGGAGGGCCTCCTGGGGAGGCAGAGGTTGGCTGTGACTCGTGGTAGGGGCAAGGACACTGACAGCTGAGACTCAGGAAAATGTAAAACAGTACTATTTTTTAATGTTTTGTTTTATTCTGTTATGTTTTATTGTTTCTAGTTTTAGTTTTTTCATTTTTAATATTTTTTATTTTTTATATTTCTATTTCTATGTTTCTTTTTTGTTGTTCTGTGTTTTTCCTTGTTTTTTTTCTTTGTTCTATTTAGTTTTTATCTTTTTTCCTTTGTTCTATTTGCTCTTTTTATCTTTTTAAATCATTTTAGTGGCCTTTGTTTGGGATTTCTTTGCTTTTTCCTTCAGTTTGCATTCTGCTTTAATTTTATTTTTGTTTTTGTTAGTGTTGTTTTTAATTGTTTGATTTCATTTTAGGATTCTTTTCTTTGGCTGTTCTCTTGTTTTTTGTTTTCTCTGTTTTTGTTTCTTATTTGTGTGTGTGTATGTGTGTGTTGTGGGTCTTTTTGGTTTCATTTGTTTGGTTTTGCTTTTAGCATTTGTCTGGGCTTTTGTATGTTCATTCGTTTGGTTTGCTTGTTTTTAATTGTTGCTGTTGCTGTCTGCTTGCTTTTGTCTTTGCCATTTCTCTTGGATTTTGCATGTCTGTCTGTTTTCATTTGTTTTCTTCTGCCCTTTTCTTTCTTTTTTCTTTTCTTCCCGCCCCCCCCCCCTTTTCTGCTGAGCTGTGTGGCTTGCAGTGTCTTGGTTCCTAGTCTGGGGATCAGGCCTGAGGCTCTGGGGTGGGAGAGCTGAGTCCAAAACCTGGAACACCAGAGAATTCCTGGCCCCAGGGAATAATAATTGGGTGACAGCTCTCCTGGAGGTTTCCATCTCAACTCCAAGACAGGGCTCTACCCAACTACCTGCAGGCTCCAGTGCTAAACGTCCCATGCCAAACAACAAGCAAAGCAGGAACACAAATCCATCTATCAGCAGACAGGCTGCCTAAAATCATACTAAGCCCACAGACACCCCAAAACACTCCACCGGATGCAGCCCTGCCCATCAGAGGGAAAAGATCCAGCTCCACCCACAAGAATGCAGGCACCAGTCCCTTCCACCAGGAAGCCTACACAACCCACTGAACCAACCTTACCCACGGGGGGCACACACCAAAAACAACAGGAACTATGAACCTGCAGCCTGCAAAAAGGAGACCCCAAACACAGTAAGTTAAGCAAAATGAGAAGACAGAGAAACACACAGCAGATGAAGGAGCAAGGTAAAAACCCACCAGACCAAACAAATGAAGAGGAAATAGGCAGTCTACCTGAAAAAGAATTCAGAATAATGATACTAAAGATGATCCAAAATCTCGGAAATAGAATGGAGAAAATACAAGAAACGTTTAACAAGGACCTAGAAGAACTAACGAGCAAACAATGATGAACAACCCAATAAATGAAATTAAAACTTCTCTAGAAGGAATCAATAGTAGAATAACTGAGGCAGAAGAACAGATAAGTGACCTGGAAGGTAAAATAGTGGAAATAACTACTGCAGAGCAGAATAAAGAAAAAAAGAATGAAAAGAATTGAGGACAGTCTCAGGGACTTCTGGGACAACATTAAATGCATCAACATTCAAATTATAGGGGTCCAAGAAGAAGAGGAGACAAAGAAAGGGACTGAGAAAATATTTGAAGAGATTATAGTTAAAAACTTCCCTAATATGGGAAAGGAAAGAATCAACTCCAACAAGTGCAGAGAGTCCCATACAGGATAAATCCAGGGAGAAACATGCCAAGACACATATGAATCAAACTATCAAAAATTAAATACAAAGAAAAAATATTAAAAGCAGCAAGGGAAAACAACAAATAATGTACAAGGGAATCCCCATAAGGTTAGCAGCTGATCTTTCAGCAGAAACTTTACAGGCCAGGAAGGAGCGGCAGGATATATTGAAAGTGATGAAAGGGAAAAACCTACAACCAAGATTACTCTACCCAGCAAGGATCTCATTCAGATTTGAAGGAGAAATCAAAATCTTTTACAGACAAGCAAAAGCTAAGAGAATTCAGCACCACCAGACTAGCTTTGCAACAAATGCTAAAAGAACGTCTCTAGGCAGGAAACACAGAGAAGAAAAAGACCTACATAAACAAACCCAAAACAATTAATAAAATGGCAGTAGGAACATACATATTGATAATTACCTTAAATGTAAATGGATTAAATGCTCCAACCGAAAGACACAGACTGGCCGAATGGATACAAAAACAAGACCGGTATATATGTTGTCTACAAGAAAACCACTTCAGACCTAGGGACACATACAGACTGAAAGTGAGGGGATGGAAAAAGATATTCCATGTAAATGTAGATCAAAAGAAAGCTGGAGTAGCAATTCTAAAAGTAGCAGACTTTAGAATAAAGACTGTCACAAGAGACAAGGAGGGACACTGCATAAGATCAAGAGATCAATGCAAGAAGAAGATATAACAATTGTAAATATTTATGCACCCAACATAGGAGCACCACAACACATAAGGCAAATGCTAACAGCCATAAAAGGGGAAATCAACAGTAACACAATAATGTTGGGGGACTTTAACACTCCACTTACACCAAAGGATATGTCATCCAGACAGAAAATTAATTAGGAAACACAAACCTCAAATGACACATTAGACCACATAGACTTAATTGATACTTATAGAACATTCCATCCAAAAACAACAGGATACACATTCTTCTCAAGTGCTCATGGAACATCCTCCAGGATACATCACATCTTGGGTCACAAATCAAGCCTCGGAAAATTTAAGAAAGTTGAAATCATATCAAGCATCTTTTCTGACCACAACGGAATGAGATTAGAAATCAATTACAGGAAAAAAAAACTGTAAAAAACACAAACACATGGAGGCTAAACAGTATGCTACTAAATAGCCAAGAGATCACTAAAGAAATCAAAGGAGAAATAAAAAAATACCTAGAAACAAATGACAACAAAAACCTATGGAATGCAGCAAAAGCAGTTCTAAGAGGGAAGTTTATAGCAATACAATCCTACCTCAAGAAACAAGAAAAATCTAAAATAAACAACCTAACCTTACACCTAAAGCAACTAGAGAAAGAAGAACAAACAAAACCCAAAGTTGGTAGAAGAAAAGAACTCATAAAGATCAGAGCAGAAATAAATGAAATAGAAAAAAAAAAACAATAGAAAAGATCAATAAGGCTAAAAGCTGGTTCTTTGAGAAGATAAACAAAACTGATAAACCTTTAGCCAGACTCATCAAGAAAAAAAGGGAGAGAACTCAAATCAATAAAATTAGAAATGAAAAAGGAGAAGTTACAATTGACACCTCAAAAATACAAAGGATCCTAATAGACTACTACAAGCAACTATATGCCAATGAAATGGACAACCTGGAAGAAATGGACCAATTCTTAGAAACGTACAACCTTCCAGAACTGAGCCAGAAAGAAATAGAAAATATGAACAGATGAATCACAAGCAATGAAATTGCAACTGTGATTAAAAATCTTCCAGCGAACAAAAGTCCAAGACCAGATGGCTTCACAGGCGAATTCTATCAAATATTTAGAGAAGAGCTAACACCTATCTTTCTCAAACTCTTCCAAAAAATTGCAGAGGGAGGAACCCTCCCAAACTCATTCTGCGAGGCCACCATCACTCTGATACCAAAACCAGAAAAAGATATAAGAAAAAAAGAAAATTATAGGCCAATATTACTGATAAACATAGATGTAAAAATCCTAAACAAAATACTAGCAAACAGAATCCAACAGCATATTCAAAGGATCATATACCATGATCAAGTGGGATTTATCCCAGGGATGCAAGGATTCTTCAATATCCATAAATCAATGTGATACACCGTATTAACAAACTGAAGAATAGAAACCATATGATCATCTCAACTGATGCAGAAAAAGCTTTTGACAAAATCCAACACCCATTTATGATAAAAACTCTCCAGAAAGTGCGCACAGAGGGAACCTATCTCAACATAATAATGGTCATATATGACAAGCCCACAGCAAACATTATTCTCAATGGTAAAAAACTGAAAACATTTCCTCTAAAATCAGGAATAAAACAAGGGTGCCCACTCTTGCCGCTATTATTCAACATAGTATAGGAGGTCCTAGCTATGGCAATCAGAGAAGAAAAAGAAATGAATCCAAATCAGAAAAGAAGAAGTAAAAGTGTCACTGTTTGCAGATGACATGATACTATACATAGAGAATCATAAAGATGCCACCAGAAAACTACTAGAGCTAATCAATTAATTAGTAAAGTCACAGGATAAAAAATTAATGCACAGAAATCTCTTGCATTCCTATACACACTAACAACAAAAGATCAGAATGAGAAATTAAGGAAACAACCCCATTTACCACTGCAACAAAAAGAATAAAATATCTAGGAATAAACCTACCTAAGGAGGGAAAAGACCTGTACTTCAAAAACTATAGGATACTGATGAAAGAAATCAAAGATGACATAAACAGATGAAGAGATATATCATTTTCTTAGATTGGAAGAATCAATATTGTGAAAATGACTCTAATACTCAAAACAATCTACAGATTCAATGGAATCCCTATCAATTTACCAATGGCGTTTTTCACAGAACTGGAACAAAAAATGTTACAATTTGTATGGAAGCACAAAAGACCTCAAATAGCAAAAGCAATGTTGAGAAAAAAAAAAATGGAGCTGGAGGAATCAGACTCCCTGACTTCAGACTTTACTACAGGTCTACAGTAATCAAGACAGTATGGTACTTGCACAAACAGAGAAATATAGATCAATGGAACAGAATAGAAAGCCCAGAGATAAACCCATGTACCTATGGTCAACTGATCTACGACAAAGGAGGCAAGAATATGCAATGAGAAAAGACAGTCTCTTCAATAAGTGGTGCTGGGAAGACTGGACAGCAACATGTAAAAGAATGAAATTAGAACACTCCCTAACACCATACGGAAAAATAAACTCAAAATGGATTAAAGGCCTAAATATAAGGCCAGACACTATAAAACTCTTAGAGGAAAACACAGGCAGAACACTCTGCGATAAATGGCAGCAAGACCTTTTTTGACCCATCTCCTAGAGTAATGATAATAAAAACAAAAATAAACAAATGGGACCTAATGAAACTTAAAACCTTTTGCACAGCAAAGTAAATCATAACAAGATGAAAAGACAACTCTCAGAATGGGAGAAAATATTTATAAATGAAGCAACTAACAAAGGATTAATCTCCTAAATATACAAACAGCTTGTGCAGCTCAAGATCAAAAAAACAACCCAATCAAAAATCGTGCAGAGGGCTTCCCTGGTGGCACAGTGGTTGAGAGCCCGCCTGCCAATGCAGGGGACACGGATTCGTGCCCCGGTCTGGGAGGATCCCACATGCTGCGGAGCGGCTGGGCCCGTGGGCCATGACCACTGAACCTGCGTGTCCGGAGCCTGTGCTCCACAGCAGAAGAGGCCACAACAGTGAGAGACCCGCATACCGCAAGAAAAAAAAAAATGTGCAGAAGACCTAAATAGACATTTCTCCAAAGAAGACATACAGATGGCCAACAAACACATGAAAAAAAATGCTCAACATCACTAATTATTAGAGAAATGCAAATCAAAACTACAATGAGATACCACCTAACACTGATCAGAATGGCCATCACAAAATCTACAAACAATTAATGCTGGAGAGGGTGTGGAGAAAAGGGAACCCTCTTGCACTGTTGGTGGGAATGTAAATTGATACAGCCACTGTGGAGAAGAGTATGGAGCTTCCTTAAAAAAGTAAAAATAGAACTACCATGTGACCCAGCAATCCCACTACTGGGCATATACCCAGAGAAAACCATAATTCAAAAATATACATGCACCCCAATGTTCATTGCAGCACTATTTACAATAGTCAGGATATGGAAACAACCTAAATGTCCACCAGCAGAGGAATGGATAAAGAAGATGTGGTACATATATACAGTGGAATATGAATCAGCCATAAAAAGGAATGAAATTAGGTCATTTATAGAGACATGGATGGACCTAGAGGCTGTCATACAGAGTGAAGTAAGTCAGAAATAGAAAAACAAATATCATATATTAACGCATATCTGAGGAATCTGAACAAATTGGTATAGATGATCTTATTTCCAAAGCAGAAATAGAGACACAGACATAAAGGACAAACATGTGGATACCAAGGGGGAAAGGTGGGGGTGGGATGAATTGGGAGATTTGGATTGACATATATACACTATTGATACTATGTATAAAATAAATAACTAATGAGAACCTACTGTATAGCACAGAGAACTCTACTCAGTGCTCTGTGGTGACCTAAATGGGAAGGAAATCCAAAAAAGAGGGGCTATATCAATACATATAGCAGATTCACTTTGCTGTACAGTGGAAACTAACACAACATTGTAAAGCAACTACACTCCAACAAAAAAGTTAAAAAAAAAAAAAAAAAAGGCAAGGAAACAGATCCTTCCCTAGAGGCTCTAGAAGGAACACAGGCCTTCCAACACCTTTGACTTTAGCCCAGTGAAACTTATTTCAGACTCCTAATTTCCAGAACTGTAAGGTAATAAATTTCTGTTGTTCTAAGCCACTAAATTTGTGGCAATTTCTTATATCAGCAGTAAGAAGCTAATATAGAAAGACAGCATTTTCAGAAGGTGGGTGCAGTAAACCACTGGCTCTCAATTAGGGCTCTACCTTTCAGTGATTGATTTATGAAATCTGATATGGGAGCAGGCTATTTTTTTTTAATGTTCCTCAAGAGTATCTAGTAGTAATATTCAACTCACAGTTGGATGAAAGCTTTTGGTAGATAAATGAGAGACCAGAACTCTCTCTCCTAAAATTTCACACAGGAGGCAGAACTTCCAGGCAAAAACTACATTTCATTGCATCATGGTGATTAGTTATATATTTTTTAAGTTGTTAAATCCCTCTGCCATTTGAAGTTGAGTATTGTAACTAAATATGTTGTGTATGAGGTCAAAATCATAAAAAGTATAATCTTGTACTCACAGAAATTGTACTCATAAAAGTACAATTTTGTGAAGAGCATTTTACCTCTTCAAATATTTACCCTCTTCATAAATTACAGATGGAAGCACTTTGCCAATGTTCTTTAAGACTTTTCAACAATTTACCTTCGTACATGCCTAAAACTGTCATTTAAACTTTTTGTATATTTTTTGTTTGCTATTTAATTATGAAAAAACAAAACCCCTTTCTGCATAGGTCCCTCTACACTCTACCTCTATATATCTCAAATGTATTCATCCTTTCCTTTTCAGCTCACTTACTTATTGGTATTCACTCATCAAATAGAATTAAGTGGTTTTTTTGTTTTTGTTTTTTTTGTTTTTTTGCGATACGCGGGCCTCTCATTGTTGTGGCCTCTCCCGTTGCGGAGCACAGGCTCCGGATGCGCAGGCTCAGCGGCCATGGTCCACGGGCCCAGCTGCTCCGCGGCATGTGGGATCTTCCTGGACCAGGGCATGAACCCATGTCCCCTGCATCAGCAGGCGGACTCTCAACCACTGCGCCACCAGGGAAGCCCTCGAATAAAGTGTTTAGCATGTGCAAGACTCCCCTATACATTCCTTGTACTTGTGGAGACACACAGACAAGTTATAGTCCCCACCATCAAGAAACTATTTCCTCTACTTTATTAGCAATTTGTAAGTACCTTTATAGCTGTGCCTTTTACATAAGATTATGGTTGTTTGTGTCTATGTCTCTCCCACGACAGTGAGTTCTTGTAAGCAGTGAGCAGGTCATGTTCACCTTTGTGTCTGTGGAATTCAATAAATGTGTATTTATACTTAAAGGAGAATAAAATAAACACACAGAAAATTCACTCTACAAATCAAATTTTTAAAATGAGAATATGGAAAATCGCATTCTTTTGGGAGTGTTTTACCAGATGGAGATGGCAGATATGGCAGAATCAGTGCTATATGATCACAGATTATTTCTTTTTCCTCCTGAGCACAAAGGAAAAACATATTTTCCAGCCTCCTCAATCTAGCCAAGAAAGGCCACCTGGGATCATGTGACTAGTTATGACCCATGGAACATGGGTCAAAAGAATGTTGGCTACTTCCAGCCCTGGAAGTCAGTCTTCCAGCCCTAAAGTCAGTCTCCCTTTAGACTTTCCCGTAAAGTCTTTAGACTTTCCTATCTTTTCTTCTTTTTTGACAACCCTAGAGGCTGCAAGTCAAGGATATTAGTGTTATAAAATAAAAAAGTCTGGCTACCTAAAAATCTGCATGTAGTCAACCCCCTCTCCCACTACCAATTGCAAGAAGTGTGATAAAAGCAAACAATGAACTTTTATTGTATGAAGTCCCTAAAGTGTTGGGGTGGTTTATTACAGCACTTATGCCCTGGCTAATACGGAAGAGGATGGCTTTCCAGGCAAAGAGGGCCACATGAACAAAAGCAGAAAGTTAGGAAAACACATAGAATGGATGGAAAACATAAGGGAGACAAGAATCAGAAATCAACCCTGATGAAAAACTGAGAGCCAGATGCCAGGAAAGCCTTGATTGATGAACTAATCTGAAGGAAAATGAAGAGCAATAATTTTCTAAAAGTGACACAATCAAAATATTTTTGAATATTTTAGGAATTTAATTTTAGTATATTAGGAAGTATAGCTTGGCAGAAATGTGATCTGGACAAAAATTTAAGTTCTTTTAATGGGATGAAATCCCAATGTAAGTTAGGTTATTAAAAAAAAGATTTTTTTATCACTGACTCACGTAACTAAAAAGTCAGGCGTAGTTGAATCCAGAGGTTCAACTCAGGACTCAGTCGCTCTCTCAGTTACTCAGCTTTCCCCTGTAATGGTTTTATTATCAAGCCATGGTGATCCCAAGCAACTCTGATCTTGCTTTCCATTAGCATCAAGCCCAGCAGAAAGAGATTCTTTCCCAACTCTCAGAATTGAGTTGCTTTTCATGGGACATGATTAACATGTGCAGCTCTGAAATAATCACTCTGCTCAGGTCCAGGTCACATGCTCTTGGATGCAAGAGAATAGTAAACCTATTGTATTCATTACCCATTGCTGTAACAAACAACCACGGAGCTTCAAGGGCCTATAATGATAAGCATTTATTGCTCACAGGCCTGGGGTCTGTAGGGAGTTGGCTAGGAAGTCTCTAGTCCCTCTCATGGCTTTCCATGGATAGCAGGAATGCAAAAGAGGAAAGCTTCTTGAGGCCTTGATTCACTTTCACACAATTCTATTGGCCGAAGAAATTACATCAGTCAGGGAAATAAATTCCAACTTTAAAAGAGAAACCCCAAAGGTACATACTAAAGCGTGTGATGCAGAGAGGGATGAAGAAATGGGACCATTGATGCAAACAATCTACCACACCCATCAAAACTCCATGGGCAGAGTGGGAGAGGGATGTTTCTTCAAAGAAAACATACATCCTGTTAATGGAAAAAGTGATGAATAGATTCTGGTTGGCAAAGTCAACAGATTGCTACTTCTAACAGACACATTGCAGTGGAAAACAGAGTGTCTGAAAATAGATGCGATATTAGTTTCGTAGGGCTACTGTAACAAATTACTATAAACTGGTTGGCTTCAAACAACAGAAATTTATTCTCTTACCGTTTTTAAAGGCCAGAAGTCTGAAATCAAGGTGTCAGCAGGGCAATGCTCTCTTCAAAGGCTCTGGGGAGAATCCATTCGTTGCCTCTTCCAGTTTCTGGTGGTTCCTGGCATTTCTTGGCTTGGGACTGCAGAACTCCAATGTAAGCTTCCGTCTTCTCATGGCTTTCTCGTCTGTATATCTTCTTTTCTTATACAGTAAGCCCCCTACATATGAACCTTCAAGTTGCAAACTTTCAAAGATGCAAACATGTGTTCTCATGTCCAATCACGTGTTATTTCACGTGTCTGGCCTGCATTGTCACACGCATGCATCCTCTACAAGTGGTTGTGCTTTTGTGTACTTTACAGTACTGTATAGTGTACAGTAATACAGTAACTTTATTTCAAGCCCAGTATGTCCGGAAGCAAGTGTAAAAGCAGTGGTGATGTAGCTGGTACTGCTAAGAAGTGCCAAGTGATAACAGTGGAAACAAAAGTGAAAATAATTGAGAGGGTGGAGCGAGGCAAAAAGATAGTAGACATCACTCATTCTTGTAACATGAATCGTTCAACCATTGGCACAATTCTAAAGAACAAGGACAAGATCATGGAACATGTGAAGTCTGCTGTGCTGATGATTGTGATAATAATATCAAAGAAGCCTGGAAAAGTGATGGAGGAGATGGAGAAACTTCTCAGGGTGCGGATGCAGGATCAACATCAGCGCTGAGTCCTGCTCAGCTTAATGCTGATGCAAAAGAAAGCTAAAAGCCTTTATGAAGACTTGAAGAAGAACCATGGTGAAGAATCAGAGGGCACATCTTTTAATGCCAGCCATGGCTGGTTTCATCATTTCAAAGCTAGAGCCAACCTTCATAGCATAAAAGTAAGTGGCAAGGCAGCAGATATGGTAGCTGCCTGGGAATTTCCTGAAATTCTTCGAGAAATTATTGATGAAGGCGCATATTTACCCAAGCAGGTTTTTAATGTGGATGAGACTGTACTGGAAGAGAATGCCAGACCAAAGTTACATCAGTAAGGAGGAAAAGTTGATGCCAGGCTATAAAGCAGCAAAGGATAGGCTAACTCTGATGTTTCATGGCAATGCTTCCAGCGATATGAACCTGAAGCCTCTCTTAGTTTATCATTCAGAGAACCCAAGAGCCCTTAAAAACATAGCCAAGGGCTCTCTTCTTCTTGTGTGGAAGAGTAACCCTGAGTTACACAGGCCATTTTCCAGCACTGGTTTTTCACCACGTTATCCCATAGGTAGAGAAATACTGCTCGGAGAAGGACATCCCATTCAACAATCTTTTGTTGGTCAACAATGCTCCGGGCCACCCCCATTCATGGATGACTTTCATCCCAACGTCAAAGTAGTGCATCTGCCACTGAATACTACGTCGCTCATCCAACCTATGGACCAGGGAGTTATAGCCACTTTCAAGAAATATTATTTACGTCACACTTTTCATCAGGCAGTAAAGGCGAGTGACGAATCAGGAACAACCTTGTGACAATTTTGGAAGGACTATAACATCTACAAGACCATAAAAAACATTGACTTTGCTTGCCGTGAGGTTATGGCCGTCACCACGAATGGGGTTTGAAAGAACCTTTGCCCACAGTTTGTTCATGATTTTCGTGGATTTGAGAAGGTGGATGAGGAGTCCAAAGGGGTTTTCAGCAACCGCGAGAAGCTGGAGCTAGATATGCAAAAGGACGACTTCATTGAACTCTTTGCTGTGCAACACAAGGAGCTTACTAATGAAGACCTGATGGAATTGGAGGCTCAGAGAAAGGACAAAGAGAGACAAGAGGAGGAAGAAATAACTGAAGAACAAAAGAGATTCACGACGCGGGAAATGGCAAGGGGATTTTCTTTATTTGAGGAGGCACTGTTAGTTTTTGAGGCACAGGACCCAAACGTAGAACAGTACACGAAGGTCGCAGCAGCTGTTCAGAATGCAATCCAGTGCTACTGTGTCATCTATGATGAGAAAAAAAGGGCTACTACCCATACGTCACTGGATCATTTTTTAAAGAGGGTAGATAGAATTGAATCCAGCAAGGAACCAGAACCGGTGTCATCAACGTGAGGTGTGAGTGAAATTGCAGTTTGCCCTCCATCTCATTGCTGATGAACCTTCAACTCTACCATCTCCCACCTCGTCTCCCTCTTCCAGTCAGTAACTCTTCTTGCCTGTTCACTCGATGCCAGCCCCTATATGCCAGCTAGTGTACTGTAGTACTGTATTTTTCAAGGTACTGTATTGTGAGATTAAAAATGTTTTTCTATATTCTTTGTGTTTGTTTTTATGTATTATTTGTGTGAAAAGTATTACAAACCTATTACAGTACAGTACTATATAGCCAATTGTGTTAGTTGGGTACCTAGGCTAACTTTGTTGGACTTACAAACAAATTGGACTTACAGACGTGCTCTCAGAATGGAGCTCGTTTGTATGTAGGAGACTTACTGTACAGACACCTTTTTGAAAAATGAAAACAAAAACAATGCTTTAGAGCAGTTTTCAGGCTCACACAAAACTGAGAGAAAGGTACAAAGAAAAGTACATATGCCCACTGCCCCCGCACATGCATACCCTCCTGCATTATCAACAACCTGCACCAAAGCAGTTCATTTGACAAACGTACATTGACACATAATTACCCAAAGTCCATAGTTTACATTAGGGTTCACTCTTTTTTTTTAATTTTATTGGATTATAGTTGATTTACAATGTTGCATTAGTTTCAGGTGTACAGCAAAGTGATTCAGTTATACATATACATATACTCATTCATTTTCAGATTCTTTTCTCATATAGGTTATCACAGAATACTGAGTAGAGTTCCCTGTCCTTGTTGGTTATCTGTCTTATGTATAGTAGTGTGTGTATGTTAATCCCAAGCTCCTGATTTATTGCCCCACACGTTACCCTTTTGGTAACCATAAGTTTGTTTTTGATATCTGTAAGTCTGTTTCTGTTTTGTAAATAAGTTCATTTGTATCATTTTTTAAAAAATTAGATTCCACATATGAGTGATATCATAATATTTGTCCTTCTCTGTCTGACTTACTTCACTTAGTATGATAATCTCTAGGTCCATCCATGTTGCTGCAAATGGCATTATTTCATTCTTTTTTATGGCTGAGTAATATTCCACTGATTGTATATATATATATATATATATATATATATATATATATATATATACTACATCTTCTTTATCCATTCCTCTGTTGATAGGCATTTAGCTTGCTTCTATGTCTTGGCTATTGTAAATAGTGCTGCAATGAACATTGGGGTGCATGTTTCTTTTCAAATTATGGTTTTCTCCAGATGTATGCCCAGGAGTGGGATTGCTGGATCATATGGTAGTTTATTTTTAGTTTTCAAGGAACCTCCATACTGTTCTCCATAGTGGTTATACCACTTCACACTCTCACCAACAGTGTAGGAGGGTTCCCTTTTCTCCACACCCTCTCTAGCATTTACTGTTTGTAGATTTTTTGATGATGACCATTCAGACTGGTGTGAAGTGATACCTCATTGTAGTTTTGATTTGCATTTCTCTAATAATTAGTGATGTTGAACATCTTTTCATGTACGTTTTGACCATCTGTATGTGTTCTTTGGAAAAATGTCTATTTAGATCTTCTGCCCATATTTTGATTGTGTTGTATGTTTTTTTTTGACGTAGAGCTACGTGACCTGTTTGTATATTTTGGAGATTCGTCTCTTGTCAGTCACTTTGTTTGCAAATATTTTCTCCCATTCTGTGGCTTGTCTTTTCGCTTTGTTTATGGTTTCCTTTTCTATGCAGAAGATTTTAAGTTTAATTAGGTCCCATTTCTTTATTTTTGTTTTTATTTTCATTACTCTAGGAGGTGGATTAAAAAAGATATTGCTGCAATTTATGTCAAAGAGTGTTCTGCCTATGTTTCTTTCTGAGTTTTACAGTGTCCAGCCTTACATTTACATATTTGATCCATTTTGAGTTTATTTTTGTGTATGGTGTGGGAGAATGTTCTAATTTCACTCTTTTACATGTAGCTGTCCAGCTTTCCCAGCACCACTTATTAAAGAGACTGTCTTTTCTCCTTTGTCATAGATTAATTGACCATAGGTGCATGGGTTTATTTCTGGGCTTTCTATCCTGTTCCATTGATCTATATTTCTGTTTTTGTGCCAGTACCATACTGTTTTGATTACTGTAGCTTTGTAGTATAGTCTGAAGTCAGGGAGTCTAATTCCTCCAGCTCCGTTTTTCTTTCTCAGGATTGCTTTGGCTAGGGTTCACTCAATAAATAAATAAATAAAATAAATTATTTATTTATTTGTTTACTTGGCTGCACTGGGTCGTAGTTGTGGCATGCAGGATCTTCATTGCTGCATGCAGGATCTTCGCTGTGGCATGCGGTGTCTTTTTTTTAGTTGCGGCATGCGGGATCTTTAGTTGAAGCAAGTGGAATCATAGTTGTGGCAAGTGGGATCTAGTTCCCTGACCAGGGATCAAACTTGGGCCCCCTGCATTGGGAGCATGGACTCTTAACCTCTGGACCACCAGGGAAGTCCCTAGGGTTTGCGCTTGATGTTAAACATTCCATGGGTTTGGATAAATGTATAATGACATGTTCATCGTTACAATATCATACAGAATATTTTCACTGTCCTAAATATCCTCTGCTCCACCTATTCATCTCTACTTCCTACCAATAATTACTTTTCTTGAGATCATATACTAGAAGAAAATGTTTTAAGGATAACATGAGCCAAGGGTTTTACAAACATTACATTTAGCTTCACATCAATCCTCTGCAGCACCCCTATTTCCCAGTAGAGAAATGTGAGATCTGAGATAAGCAACTTGCCCAGGGTTGTACAAATAGTATTTGGTAGAGTAGATAGAGCCCATTCACTCTTCTATAGCAGCTCTTTATTTAACATACTCTCTGTCTCTTTCTCCCCAAGTTCCTGCCTCTGTCTTCCCCTCCCTACCCCTGCTTATCTTCTTTTCAAGATCAAAATTCAAAATAATTGGAACAGTGGATAATTAGCTCATGAACAGACACATGACTTATCTTCACTGTACTATCAGCACCTGACTTATGTTTATTTATCCATTGTCTGCTTCCACAGACAAGCTCCACAGGGTCAAAAAACACATTTTGTTCATTTTTGTCTCCCCACCTGGAAAAGTGTCTGGCATGTAGGCAAGTATAAGGCTTCCCCAAAATATCTGCTGAATAAATGAATGAATGGGTAAGCAGATGAATGGAACAGAAAGTCTAGAAATAGGTCCAGATATATTGGGTTGGCCAAAGGTTCGTTCAGTTTTTTCCATAAGATGGCTCTAGTAGCATTTAGTTGTCTTTAACTTTATTTGAAACAATAGACTGTGACAAATTTCATATCAGTGTGCATTAAAAAAAGACATCAAAATTGATGAATTTTTTGCAGTAATTTTAATATTGAAGACGGAAGAAAAAAAGCAACATTTTCGGCATATTATGCTTTATTACTTCATGAAAGGTAAAAACACAACTGAAACGCAAAAACAAAATATTCGTGCAGTGTATGGAGAAGGTGCTGTGACTGATCGAACATGTCAAAAGTGGTTTGCGAAGTTTCGTGCTGGAGATTTCTCACTGGGCTATGCTCCATGGTTGGGTAGACCAGTTGAAGTTGATAGCGATCAAATGGAGACATTAATTGAGAATAATCAACGTTATGCTACGTGGGAGATAGCCGATATACTCAAAACATCCAAATGAAGCGCTGAAAATCATTTGCACCAGCTTGGTTATGGTAATTGCTCTGATGTTTGGGTTCCACATAAGTTAAATGAAAAAAACCTTCTTGATCATATTTCTGCTTGTGATTCTCCACTGAAACATAATGAAAACATTCCATTTTTAAAACAAATTATGACGGGCAATGAAAATGTATTATGCCATTTATATATTGTATTATACTGTACAATAATATAGAACATGAGATCATGGGACCAGTGAAATGAACCACCACCAACCACACCAAGGCTGGTCTTCATCCAAAGAAGGTGATGTTGTGTGTACGGTGGGATTGGAAAGGAGTCATCTATAATGAGCTCCTCCCAGAAAAACAAACGATTAATTCCAACAAGTACTGCTCCTAATTAGACCAACTGAAAGCAGCATTCGACGAAAAGCATCTGGAATTAGTCAACAAAAAAATACATAATCTTCCATCAGGATAACACAAGACCACGTGTTTCTCTGATGACCAGGCAAAAACTGCCACATCTTGGCTGGGAAGTTCTGATTCATCCGCCGTATTCACCAGACATTGCAACTTTGTATTGCCATTTTATTTAGGTCTTTACAAAATTCTCTTAATGGAAAAAATTTCAATTCCCTGGAAGACTGTAAAAGGCACCTGGAACAGTTCTTTGTTCAAAAAGATAAAAAGTTTTGGGAAGGTGGAATTATGAAGTTGCCTGAAAAATGGCAGAAAGTAGTGGAACAAAAGGGGGAATACGTTGTTCCGTAAGGTTCCTGGCGAAAATGAAAAATGTGTCATTTATTTTAACTTAAAAACAGAAGGCACGTTTTGGCCAATCCAGTAATACATAGGGGAATGCAAATGATAGAAGTGGCATTTTAAATCAGTAGAACAAATGGATTATTCAATAAAATGTTGCTGGGGAAAATGGTTAGTCATCTGGAAAAAAAGATGTATCACTATACCAAAATAAGTTTCAGAGAGATCAAAAATTTATATATAAAAGATCAAAGAGAGATCAAAGATTTATATATAAAAAAATGAACGGAAACAAGCATCTGGACAGGCTGACGAGCTCCAAGACCGAGTAAGTCCAACAGTGTGCACTGGGCAAACCTCTCTTTTGAGCATGAAGTGCTATTTGGGCATTTTGCCAATTGGTTATGAGGTAGGAGATAGATGGGCCCCTGGGCCGGACAGCTGGTGTTTGTGGAGTAAAATTGAAGCTTTGTTCCCACTCCAAGGGCAAAGATAGTGACAGAAGCTTAGCTCTGCTGAAGTAAAGAGATAAAATACCCTCTCCTGAGGTCAAGGAAAACTTCCCTGTCTGCACATGCGTAGGAAGGCTCCTTGGGGGTCAAAGAGGGAGGGGGCGCCACCCCATAATAAGTGCAGACATACACCCACAGGCCTGGGCGGTGGGATCCATCTTAGCAAAAATTACGCACGCATGTTGGGGAGGGTCCTAGGACCAGTCAGGTGTGAAAACAGAAACAAGATAATGGCCAAAGGTAAACAAAAAGCCGGAGGGACTATCCTATATAAGGGATTCAAATCACCTCTTTACTGCGCTCCTCCTTATTAGGGGGGATGCCCATACCCTTCTCTCTGGGTGTGTATTTCTGCCTTGCTTCTGTCTTAAATAAACTGTTTCTCTGTGTGCTCTCCCATGTGTTGTGCCTGTTTTTTTTTTACAGTGTTTGTCTCCTTGAAACATTCTTGCTTTCAAATGGGGGAAAGAGCCAGGGCCACTTTGCTTCTAGCCTCTAGCCCCTGGTGGTCTAGTGGCTAGGATTCCTGGCTTTCATCAGGCTACCCAAGTTCAATTCCTGGGTAGGGAACCAAGATCTCTCTTCAGGACCACTCACGGCTGTCTCTCCGAGATCAGTTCTGATGTGTGTCTGCCAGTTGCCGGCATCCAAAATAAAGCAAATTTTCCTTACCACCGACCTTGGCTCTTTATTGGCTTTTGAGCAGTAAACAGCTAGACCCACTTTTGGTTACAAGAGGACACATACACTTCTAATGAGCTGCATACAAAATAGATATAAAAGACACAGCAATCCTAGAATATAAGTTTTATAATCCTCTTTACATTTAAGTGATGATTTATTTTTAAAAATGTGTACAACTAGTATTTTTATTATGAGTATGGCCTAGAGGAAAGCAAGTTGGAAGTAGGTCAGGGTTCAAAGCAAGGTTTAAACAAATCCATTTTTAATCCTGACAATTAGATTTTCTATAAAAATTATGTTTGTTAAAATACTTAAATTGCTTTTTTTTTAAGAAAAATGTTATGAAACATAAAACATCAACTAGTTTTGAAACTATTGTCCTCTGTAAGGAAAAAAATTCAGACAAATTTAGAAAAACAAATTCCAGATTAAGTTTTCTTAATGTGTCAAGATATTCTTCAAATCAAATAGCAAATAATAAAATAATAGTTCCCAATCACTCAGTTTTTGCACATTTATAAACAAATACCTAGTGACTACAGTTAGAGAAGCTGTCATTTTCATCAATAAATAACATTTATTAACACGTATCAGAGGAGAAGCATAGCAGTCCCTATCTTCAAACATTTACCCTCTAATTAAGAGGCATGGCATACACAGACAACAGTTGTTAAACACACAAGGTAGTGTATCTTTGTATAATATAAAATAAGTACTATAAGAGTCAGAGAGGGAGTGCGAAATATGGTTAGAAGCTGTTTATTCCTTCACATACTCCAATGTGTTACTCCAAGGATATTTATATTTCAGTTGGGGAACTAGGAGTAATTTATTTTCTTCTTTGAACTTGAAGGTTTTTTTAAAATGTGTTTTTTAAAAGTTGCTCTTCCTTTTTTGTATTATAGGGATATTTCTGGGAATTCCCTGGTGGTCCAGTGGTTAGGACTCTGTACTTTCACTGCCAAGGGCACTGGTTCAGTCGCTGGTCGGGGAACTAAGATCCTACAAGCAGGATCTTTTGGCCACGGCGTGGGCAAAAAAAAAAAAAATGGTGTGTGTGGGGGGGATATTTCTCAATGATAACAATAATAATTACTATTTATTGAGTGCTTATTATAATCTTGTCATTGCTCTAACCATTTGACCCCCATTATCTGAAAAAATGCTCACAACAACGCCATGATATGAAACTTCTTCATTTACAGGTGAATAAATGGAGGTTCAGAGAGCTTATGTTGTAGCTATGAAGTCCGTACCTCCTAGTAGTTGGCCTGTTCCAGTCTGTTGTGTACAAAGGGACCTGCAGAATATTCAGACGAGCCAGAGTAGTTTCCCAACATTTGTCAGATTCCAGCTGAGCCCCGCCCTTGCCTCACCTTCCCTTTTCTTTGTCTTTTAATTATGAGATAAACTCTTAACTTTAGCTCACTTCTTGGCTCTATTTTCCTTAACTTTCCTGCTGTCTGACATATGACCCTGTGACACTGCCCTATTCATCATCATAGCTAGATGAATGTTAAAGCTTCCAGAGTTGGACAACTCTGTCCCTTCACGGTCTGGAATCAATCATGTGTTCTCCTTTGAAGAATGAGTGCTCTGCCCTCACACAGGTAAAGAAAGCTTAAAGTCAAACATTCACGGAGATTGCTTGTACTAGACCAGAACATTTAGCCAGAATTAATACTTAATTTTAGAATCTGGACAAATAAACTCTTTGCACCTTAGCTTATATTGGTATTAATTTAAAAAATCCCTAGTGTTGACTACAAACTCCTTGGAATGAAGGACTAGCAAGGACAACATTTTCTTAAAAGATATTAAATCAAGTGTCTTTGCTTTCTCTAAAATGGGAAGAACACGCTATTGAAAGAAATGAACAGAGAAGAGAGTTAAAGCTAACACTAGGCCATCCCTGGTGGCGCAGTGGTTGGGAGTCTCCGCCTGCCGATTCAGGGGACATGGGTTCGTGCCCCGTCCGAGAAGATCCCACATGCCGCGGAGCGGCTGGGCCCGTGAGCCATGGCCGCTGAGCCTGCGCGTCCGGAGCCTGTGCTCCGCAACGGGAGAGGCCACAGCAGTGAGAGGCCCGCGTACCGCAAAAAAAAAAAAAAAAAAAAAAAAAAAAGCTAACACTAGTAACCCTGAGGGAAAACCACAACACAAGGATGATCTGACGTGTCCAGTAAAGATATTGGCATAAATATTGGGACCTAGAATGAGCAACTGCTGCAAATCCGTTTTTGAATAAATGACAGCTAACTAAATCTGCAGGATGGGTCAGGTTCTATCGGTTTTATTTGTTTCCCTGGCAATTCGGGAAGCATATGGCCTCTCCTAAGAATTAAGGTAAGGAAAATATTGAATAGTAGTAATGATCTTACTATATACCGGGCTCCTGTTGCTGCCAGACTGGATGCTTTACATATTTTGCCTTGTTTCAGCCTCACAAGAACCCTGTGAGGGTAGATCCTGTTAATATCTCCATTTTACAAATAAGGGAACAGAGACATGGAGAGATTTAGTAACTCAGAGAGAGGTTTCCAACCTTGGTCTTGGTCTGTGGAATTCTATAGCCCATGTTTTTTCCACTATTCCCTAAAAATAAAGTGGGAAAAAGAAGTAGATCAAGTTGGTCACCCGAAGTGTCACTTCCCTCCCTGGAGCTGCTCCTACGTTTATCATACTCTGTCTCGTATTTTAAGTCACCTCATACAAGTCTCATTTTCATAACTATATTTCAATCCCTTTGAAAGTAGGGATTTTATCTTGTATGACATTGTATCCTCAATTTTAGGAGGAACTCAATGGGTATTTAAGAGATAAAAGAATGAATGAATGAATGAATGAATTTCACTCTCCTAGGCTTTAAGAACAAGGAGTACTCTTATCTCTTACCATATCAAATCTAAATTTCCTAGTGTAATTTTTTTTTTTTTGCCACTCTGTGTGACTTGTGGGATCTTAGTTCCCTGACCAGGGACTGAACCCTGGGCCTTGGCAGTGAAAGCATAGAGTCCTAACCACTGGACCGCCACGGAATTCCCTCCCTGGTGTGATATTTAATCATAATAAAAATATTGGCCAATAATAACTGAATAGTTCCTAATTTTGTGTTACGCTCTTCTAGATCCAAGTTCAAGATATATATGCATCAACTAGATAGGGCCCTGACTATTCTGGCCCTAATTGACCTTTCAGTTAATAATAGCATGCCTTGTAGAACTCTCAGGTAAAAGATGTGACTTATTCCTGCCAGGGAGATATAAATGGCTCAAAGAATTTGTGAAATTCTGGGTAATTTGCCTGAATTATCTTGGTAGTTTGTTTAACCTTTCATTTCGTTTTAGCCCAGATCATTCTACATTCAGAAGCATATTTGTTCTTATTTCACAAAAGGAAACATAGTAACTTTACAACAGACAAATCTGGTGGACACCATCTTAATGAAATTAAGACAGTAAAACTAAGGTGGTTCAAATTTACCTCACCAAGAACGGGATAATCTAGCATGAAGGGCAGTCTGATGCGATGTACTGAGAGGGACATCACGTTACTGAAGTACCAATTCTCCTGTGAGGAAACCTCAAAAAACCCAAACTAAGTTATTCCTACAAAATACCGGGCTTTTACTCCAAACAATGTCAACGCTATGAATGATAGTCAGAAGGAACTGTGCCAGGTTAAAGTATACTAGAGAGACATGGGAACAAAAATCCTAGACTGGATTTGTCAAAAGTTCAGAAACAGTCAAAGTAAAACCAGTTAATCACCAAAGCAGTAGTTAGTAAAAGTTTATTTTGCACATACCAAAAAGACAGTTCTCGAACCAGGAGCATTCCAACGCAAATGGGGTGTGTTGTTATAAGGCATCTCATATGGTTGTTACGGAATGTAAGTTTGTGTGCAGAGAAAAGTTTATTGTCCTGCTCGGTTTCACCATTCCTGCCCGCAGAGGCACTGCCATCACCTCAACCCCTGGGCCCCAGAAGCTGCTGAGGATGACTGCTATACTACTGCCACATAGGTCAGAGGCTGCACTGAAATCCTAGGCAACTTCACCAAGGCCAGCTTTGATGCCATCTCCAAGATCTACAGTTATCTCACCTCACCACCTCTAGAAAGAGATCCTGTTCTCCAAGTCTCCCTATCAGGAATTCACTGATGTTCTAGCAAAGTGCAGAGGACCCAGGCTCCAGCTGTGGCCACCACAGAGTATTTTTATATGAGAAAAGTAAAGTGAATTAAGCCTAATTAAAAAAAAAATCACTGGTGAGACATGTTAAGAATACAGAACCCTGGACCTCATCATCAGATATTCTGATTCAACAGGTGGTGCTGCTGTAGTGATACTCAGACCACACTGAGGCACACTGAAGTAGTGTTGTATTATTATCCTCACTTTTCAGAGGCTCAGCAAGACCATGCAGAAAAGGGTCTCATGGCTCCATACTAGCAGGTTACTTGATCAGCTAATTATCATGTTGAAAAACAAGTTTGGTCCCATGAAGCAAGTAAATACCCTGGCACAGACTGCTAATGGTTGAGGTGGCTTAAGAAGGCTGGCAAGTCCAGAATTCTAGCAAGTCTACATGGAGTCCTGTGCTTCCCCGGCCAATTAATAATATTCACATGCTTCTGTATGGAATTAAAACTTTCTTTTTTTTAAACTTCTTTATGCTGCATTCAGTTAGTTAGTTCTTGATTTCTAACACAAGTGTCTCTTTCACTTGTACCATTTCAGTCCCTTGATAACTGGCCTCGACTCTTAGAATGGCCTTAATGTTTTGCTTTACCTCCTTAGAAATCCACTCTGCAAACTCTTTAGAGTTCAAAAACTTTCACAGATTTCCTATTACCAATAAACCAAATCCATAAATTTCAAAAGCTCAGACTTCATTAAATTGAAATGTAGATCATTAAACAGTATTTGATGACTTGAGGTAAAAGGAAATGGCAAGACATGAATTCAAATAAAATACTATTGGAGAACTGAACTAAAGGTTTTTATTTGCATACTGAATATATTTTAATTTTTTCCAGGAAGTGGCTACTAATTTTTGCAAGAAAAAAATGATAACGCCACACTTCTTTGAAAGTAGTATTTGCACAGTCATATATATGAAGTAAATCAATCTCCAGTGTTAGAAAATAAACTTCATGGAACAGTATGGAGGTTCCTTTAAAAACTAAAAGTAGAACTGCCATATGATCCAGCAATCCCACTCCTAGGCATATACCCGGAGAAAATCATAATTAGAAGAGATTCGTGCACCCCAACATTCATTGCAGCACTGTTTACAATAGCCAAGACATGGAAGCAACCTAAATGTCCATCGACAGAAGAATGGATCAAGATGATGCAGTACATATATACAATAGAATATTACTCAGCCATAAAAAAGAATGAAATAATGCCATTTGCAGCAATATGGATGGACCTAGAGATTATCATACTAAGTGAAGTCAAAGACAAACATCATATGATATCACATATATGTGGAATCTAAAAACACGGTACAAATGAACTTATTTACGAAACAGAAATAGAGTCACAGATGTAGAAAACAAACTTACTGGGGGGAAAGGGGAGAGGAAGGATAAATTGGGAGATTGGGATTGACATATACACACTACTATATATAAAATAGATAACTAAAGAGAACCTGCTGTATAGCACAGGGAACTCTACTCAATACTCTGTAATTACCTATACGGGAAATGAATCTAAAAAAAGAATGGACATATATAACTGATTCACTTTGCTATACAGCAGAAACTAACACAACATTGTAAGCCAACTATACCCCAATACAATTTTTTTAAAATGGAGTACAAGCTATACAACTTTTGAATTGGTATGTTTTTCACCTGAAACTAATATTGTAAATCAACTATACTTCAATTTAAAAAAATAAAGAACTCCCCCCACAAAAAAAGGAAAAGAAAAGAAAAGAAACTTCATGTAAGTTTGTGCGTTTGTGCTTGGGTCCATTTTTGAGGCTCCATAGCTTAAACTCGTTCCTCAAAGCGGTTCAGAATTCTGAAAAGAGCAGAGTTACCAGACCCTTATCACTCTGTCATGCAACAACCATTGCAACATCTCTGAGCGTTCCCAAGCAGCATGCCTTGCTCCTTTTCCATACCATATACAGAAAGGTATTCATCCCACTGGAAACATGCAGATCCTACCCAATCAGCGGGTGACAGAAGTCCGTTTGTTCTCTGGCTATAAAAACAGACAAGCAGGGTATATGCCCAGTAGTGGGATTGCTGGCTCGGATCAGCTCGCTGCTTTGTGACCACCTAGAGGGGTGGGATAGGGAGGGTGGGAGGGACGGAGACGCAACAGGGAGGGGATATGGGGATATATGTATATGTATGGCTGATTCACTTTGTTATAAAGCAGAAACTAACACACCACTGTAAAGTAGTTATACTCCAATAAAGATGTTAAAACAAACCAGACAAGCAACCCACGCTCAGGGTCGGCAGGGTCGTCTTTCCTTGGCTACCAGGAAGTCGGCCAGCTGTTCTTGCAGCGACCCTTCTCTTTAATAAACTCTATCTTCCTCACAAAAAAAAAAAAAAAAAAAAAAAAAGAACAGTTTAGATATACAAAAACGCCGCAGGGAAACGTTGAATCGTTTTGCGTTTAGAATCTTTCCATTGGTAAGATTCTAGAGAGGGGCGTGTCCCAACGCTCGGCGACACGCCACCCGCCGGGCCACAGGGGATCGCGGCTCCGGGCTCCGGAAGAGCGCCCAGGGCGCATTTACCAGAGCGGCTGCGCGACGTTTTTCCGGCGGGACTGCACGGAGGAAGGTCCTGGGGACAGTCCGCTGGCCTGGCGCCTGGCCTTGCGCGCTCGGAGTCACCGAGAAAACGAGTCCGTCGCCCCTGCCGCCCCTCGCTGTCCCAGCCATGGCCACACGCCTCCTCCGCAGGGCCCTACGCTTGTGGGGCGGCCGCTGTGCGCCGAGCGTGCCGCCGGCATCGAGGTGAGTGCCCGCCCCGTTTCAGCTGCGCCGCCGGGAGGCTGCATGGCAGGGCTGCGACACGCACACCGCTCCTGGGGGCTGGGAACCAGCCGGCGCGCGCTCAAGGGGCCGGCTGCATCGGCCCCCGGGACTTGGGCTGAGCTGTTGGGGCGAGAGAGGGTGGGAGAAAGGGCTGGGCCTCGCCCCTTGGCTCCCAGAACCTGGGTCGGACCCACTGGGGCGAGCGCGTGGGCGCCGGCCTAGCAGCTTCAACTTGGTGACAGCCGAAGGGGGGGGGGGGCGGGCGTCCCTGAATTCTCCCTCACTGGCCCCAATCCAACCCGTCTGGTTCTGAAGCCTGGGGTCGGCACCGTGAGTCTGCATTTCGAAGAGTTCCTGCGAGGCGAGGGCGGGGAGTCAGCCCTTGGCCACAGTTGCACGAGTTGGAGCTACGACCTTTGGCCCAGTTAGATCTGTGGCAAAAAGGCACCGCCCTATAGTGAACTTGGGAGCTGGTATTCCACCGCCTCCCAGATCTTGAGAAAAGCACTTGCAGCGACGCTGACCTAGAGAAGTGCCATGGAGAAGACATCCTGGAACAGGAAAGACCTGGCGACGGCCCGTTAGACGATGAAATTAACTTGAGATTTAACAAATCCTTTAATTAAGTAAATGCAGAGGAATTAATGGAGAGAGTTTCTAAGTGGCTCAGTGACTATTAAGGTAGTGTTTATAAGATCAAAAGCTTCCTGTACCGTCTGACACCTCAAATACAGTCATTGGATAAACAAGCTGGAAGCACCGAGGATTCCCTGTTTAATGAGAGTGACAGGATGGATAAATTAGCTCATGGCGGCCTTATGGTAACTCTAAGATGCTGTAGGAGCAGGAAACAAAACTGCTGCTCGTGAGGAGGGCTGGGAAGGCTTCACCGAGGAGTGACTTTACATTCGGATACACATACTTTTCTAAGCTCTTCCCCGAATTTCATAAGACAGTGATGCTCAAATTTTTTGGTATCAGGACTCCTTTGTGCTGTTAAAATTAGAGGACCTCCAAGATCTTTTGTTTATGTGAGTGTTATTTATGGACGTTGATGTCAATAGATATCTACAAAACTGGGAAGTTTTACAAATATTTAGTTTACATAAAAGTAACTCATTACATGTTAACATAAATAACATCTTTATGAAAAATAACTTTTCCAAAAAAAAAGTGAGATGAGTGACATTGTTTTACATTTTTGTAGATCCCTTAATGTCTGGCTTAATATTAGACAGTCTGATTTTCATACCTGCTTCTGCATTGTCAATTGTGATGTTATTTTGGTTGAAGTATAGGAAGAATATTGGAAAAAAGAGGACCTGAGGGACCCTCTGAATAGGTCAGAGACTCTAGTTTCATTATAACAGACTCTTAAACTTTAATGTGCATATGAATCACTTAGGAATGTTATTAAAATACAGTCGACCCTTGAACAGCATGTATTTGAATCGCGAGGGTCCACTTACATGGGAATTTTTTTCCATCGTAAATACTACAGTACTACACAATCCATGGTTGGTTGAATCTGAGGATGCAGAACCGTGCTTTGGAGGAAGCACAAATATGGAGGGCTGATGGTGGGGTATACATGGATTTTCAACTGCATGGAGGTTGGGCGTCCCTAACCCCTGTGTGTTTCAAGTGTCAAATGTACAGACTGATTCATTTGGCCTGGGATGAGGCCCAAAATTGTGTATTTATAACCAGCTCCCTACCTGAAGGTGCTGGCAGAGACTGTCTCCCTTTTATAATGTAAATGAGGTTTAAAAAATAATGATAATAATAATAATTAGAGCCTAGCCTGTTAGATGAGTAGCAGTTTAATGCTTTAGGAAAACAATGGACAATTTATTCAGTACAGATTTCCTGGTTTTTATGGGGAGAAAAAGGGCTGATTTATTTTGTACGGGTTCCTTAGTCTTGGCAAAAAATGGATATTCCAACAAACTTACTGCCAAGTGTTTTGATTTTCTTCTCTCTACATGTTCTCTCTTGAACACTTTTGACTGATCTGAAAATCTCTGTTCTTTCTGGCACTTCTTTCACTTTCCTTTGTCTTGGTGTGTTTTACTTAGAAATGTTCCAAAGATTTCTTTAATGTTACATGGGATATAAAATTTTAAGATCCAGGCAGACTTGGATATAAGTTCCACTCTATTATTTACTAATTATGTTGACAAATGATTCAGTGTCTTAGAGCTCCAGTTCCCTAGTCTCAGCACATTTTTTTCCTTGAGGAAAAATCCCAAGTATGGACCAATGTGTGCATTATAAAGAAATTGGAACGAGTCATTTCAATATAGGATGAAGTAGATTTTAGTCTCTTTTACTGTAACATTACAGTGGTGTGCAAGGCCCTTGCTCACTGTTGTATCCCAAGTTACCCGAATGGTTCCTAGTACATATTAGGCACTCAGAAAGTATTTTTTGGCTAAATGAATAAATAAGCTATTAAAAATGATGATTTGGCTGACAGAGTAGCAAACCAGAAAAACATGAAGATAAAAGGCAGACCAGCTATAAAAAATGTAATATTAAAAGTTCTCTGCTAAAGGTTACCACTTAAAAGACATTTCAGATTGTATTAACAAATAAAACTCAACTAAAAGTTGTATATAAAAGATAAGTCTAAAGCAAAATGACACAAAATACATATTAAGTGTATTAATCAGCTCAGGCTTCCATACCCAAATACTATAGACTGGATGGTTTAACAACAGAAATCTATTCCTCATAATTCTAGCGGCTGGATAGTTCAAGATCAAGGTGCTGGCCAGTTCATTTGCTGGTGAGAGCTCTCTTCCTGGCTTATAGATGGCCCCCTTCTCCCTATGTCCTCACTAGGCCTTTCCTTGTTGTGTGCACACAGAGCTATATCTCTCTCTTCCCATTCTTATAATGTAAGCCAAGCCTCTTTGTTTAGGACTCCACACTTATGACCTCATTTAACTGTAATTACCTCCTCAAAGCTATATCTCCAAATACCATTACATTGGGAGTTTGAGCTTCAACATGAATTGGGTTGGAGGAGGAGGCAGGCACAATTCAGTCCATTGCATTAAGGAAAGATATATAAACTGGAAAAAAATAATACATTTCAGGGGAAAAAAATTGAAATAGCCTAATTGCTAATAAACAAGACTGGGTCTTTTCTGGACTAAGAAGAAGAAGAGGAAGAGAAAGAAAAGGGAAGGAAAGGACAGGATAGGATCAGATCAGGTCAGGGTCCAACTAAGGAAGAGAGAAACCCAAAACAATATAATGCAAAACAGAAAAACATCTTTTGGCAATATTTATATATATGATAAAAAGTTTTTTTATATGTGAGCTTAAAAATGTACAAAGTGGTACACAGAGTTTCAAAATCTTTTCAGGCGTACCCCCGGCCGGGGCAGGGGGCGATCTGAAGACCACTGAACAAAAGGAACTACAGAGCAGTCTCTTTTTAAGCTTAATATGGGGGGTGGTGGGGTGCAGCGAGAGGAAAGGTCAGTTTCCAAAGATTTTGAATAATTCTGGAATAATCCCTACAGAGACTGGTGGGCACTTTGATTTTGCTTTACACCCGGATTGTAATGTGCAGTTTGCATCCTATACACCTGCCATTTGAAATTGTATGATTCTGGATAAACTATTAATGGGGGGGTTACATTATTTCAAAAATTGTACATTACATGAAAACTTATCAGTATTATTCTATTGTACTATTTGAATTTTACATTATTTAATCGGCATCACCATACAGTACTATTCTATATTCTACTTCAGCTCAAACATGTGATTATTTCTAGGCATGACATCCTCTTTAGGGATTTGGAAGTAAAGACTGAGTTGAATAAGGGTAAACTACTTCTTAGTCTCATCCAATCGAGATAGATCCTAAAGTGCTGCTGCTCAAATTTGAACCAGTTTGTCAAATTTCAGACTCTTTCCTTCATGTTGTTCAGTGACTTTTAATTTGGATGTGAAGAGTAACAATTCACTTAATTTTCTTAATGTATGTATATTTTTAAGATGTTCTCATTCTGGAGGGGAGGAACGTCTAGAAACTCCTTCTGCTAAAAAATTAACAGATATAGGAATTAGAAGAATCTTCTCTTCAGAACATGACATTTTCCGAGAAAGTGTAAGGAAGTTTTTTCAAGAAGAAGTGATTCCTCATCACGCAGAGTAAGTCGCACATTTTCTTTGAAAGTAGTGCACGTTAGAGGTCCAAGAAGGACCATTTCCTAGAATGCTCTTCGTTGTTCTCTAGAAAAAGTACTGTGTTCAGGGCTTTATTAACATTTTTACCACTCTTCAGTATAATACTGTAAGATTATGGGATTCTTAAACTACTTCAAAGCTTCTTAAATGAGTTTTAAAATATACAATTAAAAAATATGTTGACCTAATCGACTGCCAGTTTTTTCTCCCATAAAAAATGGGTTTATGGTCCACAGCCATGGTGATCTATGTGCAAGTCGCTGCTCAGCAAGGGAAGGAGAGCACTTTCATAGAAAGGAAAAGGAAGTTGGGAGGGCTAGAGTAAACAAAGAGTCCAGGGCTTTTCAATGACTGAGTCTTTCCTGGGAAAGAGGAATCTTTCTTTTACTTGTTGGGCCCTGTTATTGTCACAGGATATGAGAGCACCCCCTTTTTAATTACCTTAAATTAAGGGACCATTCCTGAACAAAATCATTCATAAATTCAAAATGTGGCCGTTTAAATAATATGAAAAATATTTTTCTGATTTTAACATGTTTGTTACTTGCAGATGGGAGAAAGCTGGAGAAGTGAGTAGGGAGCTTTGGGAAAAAGCTGGAAAACAAGGACTGCTTGGTGTCAATATTGCAGAGCGTCATGGTGGCATTGGGGGGGACTTGTACTCGTCAGCTGTTGTTTGGGAGGAGCAGTAAGTATGGAAGCATTTGAAGTTGAGTCTTGTTTCGTCAGTTCACTTTTCTGAGTGATGATTTTAAACTGTTTTCTAATCTTATAAGATTGAAAATCCTCTTTTAAGTTGTTAAAATAGGTGCTTCATTTCTAATTGACCCACGTGTCTGTTTCATACATGAGAACAAATGAAGATTTCAGTTGATAAATGGGCAAAAGTTTTGAACCAGCAATTCATCAAAAAAGAAATGAAAATAGGTTTTTTAGATGAAAAAAGTTTATCCTTACTACCAATCAGATGCAAATTAAATTAATCTGGAGGTATCATTTTGAGTACAAAAGTTAGTGAAAATTAAAAATCATAATAACCAGTGCTGACAAGGTTGCAGTGAAAGTGACGCATTCATATACTCTTGGTGACGTTATATATTGGAACAATAAATGCCTTGGAGATTAAAAGCATGGATACATAAAAAATGAAAGTATTTCTGCTCTTAAATATTGGGTTGGCCAAAAACTTTGTTTGTTTTTTTCCATAAGATGGCTCTAGTAGCACTTAGTTGTCTTCAACTTCATTCAAAACAATTTTGTTAGATTATATTGTGACAGCTGTCATATTAACATGCATTTAAAAAAAGACTTATTAAAATTGGTGAATTTTTGTGTAGCCATTTTAATATTGAAGGTGGAAGAAAAGAAGCAACATTTTTGGCATATTATGCTTTATTATTTCATGAAAGGTAAAAATGCAACTGAAGCACACAAAAAAAGATTTGTACAGTGTATGGAGAAGGTGTTTTGACTGATCGAATGTGTCAAAAGTGGTTTGCAAAGTTTCGTACTGGAGATTTCTCGCTGGATGATGCTCCCCGGTCGGATAAACCAGTTGAACTTGATAACGATCAAATTGAGACATTAGTTGAGAACAATCAATGTTATACCACCTGGGAGATAGCCGACATACTCAAAACATCCAAATCAAGGGTTGAAAATCATTTGCACGAGATAGCCTGATCCACCAGAGGGCAGACAGCGGAAGCAAGAACCACAATCCTGCAGCCTGTGGATCAAAAACCACGTTCACAGAAAGATAGACAAGATGAAAAGGCAGAGGGCTATGTACCAGATGAAGGAACAAGATAAAAACCCAGAAAAACAGCTAAATGAAGTGGAGATAGGCAACCTTCCAGTAAAAGAATTCAGAATAATGATAGTGAATATGACCCAGGACCTTGGAAAACCAATGGAGGCAAAGATCGAGAAGATGCAAGAAATGTTTAACAAAGATCTAGAAGAATTAAAGAACAAACAAACAGAGATGAACAATACAATAACTGAAATGAAAAATACACTAGAAGGAATCAGTAGCAGAATAACTGAGGGAGAAGAAAGGAAAAGTGACCTGGAAGAAAAAATAGTGGAATTCACTGCTGTGGAACAGAATAAAGAAAAAAGAATGAAAAGAAATGAAGACAGCCTAAGAGACCTCTGGGACAACATTAAACGCAACAACATTCGCATTATAGGGGTCCCAGAAGGAGAAGAGAGAGAGAAAGGACCCAAGAAAATATTTGAAGAGATTATAGTTGAAAACTTCCCTAACATGGGAAAGAAATAGCCACCCAAGTCCAGGAAGCGCAGAGAGTCCCACACAGGATAAACCCAAGGAGAAACATGCCGAGACACATAGTAATCAAATTGGCAAAAATTAAAGACAAACAAAAATTATTGAAAGCAGCAAGGGAAAAATGACCAATAACATACAAGGGAGCTCCCATAAGGTTAACAGCTGATTTCTCAGCAGAAACTCTAAAAGCCAGAAGGGAGTGGCATGATGTACTTTAAGTGATGAAAGGGAAAAAGCTACAACCAAGATTACTCTACCCAAGGATCTCATTCAGATTCAATGGAGAAATCAAAAGCTTTACAGACAAGCAAAAGCTAAGAGAATTCAGCACCAACATATCAGCTCTACAACAAATGCTAAAAGAACTTCTCTAAGTGGGAAACACCAGAGAGGAAAAGGACCTACAAAAACAAACCCCAAACAATTAAGAAAATGGTAATAGGAACATACATATTGATAATTACCTTAAATGTGAATAGATTAAATGCTCCAACCAAAAGACACAGGCTTACTGAATGGATACAAAAACAAGACCCACATATATGCTGTCTACAAGAGACCCACTTCAGACCTAGGGACACATACAGACTAAAAGTGAGGGGATGGAAAAAGATATTCCATGCAAATGGAAATCAAAAGAAAGCTGGAGTAGCTATACTCATCAGATAAAATAGACTTTAAAATAAAGACTATTACAAGGGACAAAGAAGGACACTACCTAACGGTCAAGGGATCAATCCAAGAAGAAGATATAACAGTTGTAAATATTTATGCACCCAACATAGGAGCACCTCAATACATAAGGCAACTGCTAAGAGCTCTAAAAGAGGAAATCGACAGTAACACAATAATAGTGGGGGACTTTAACACCACCCTTACACCAATGAACAGATCATCCAAACAGAAAATTAATAAGGAAACACAAGCTGTAAATGACACAATAGACCAGATAGATTTAATTGATATTTATAGGACATTCCATCCAAAAACAGCAGGATTACACTTTCTTCTCAAGTGCGCATGGAACATTCTCCAGGATAGATCACATCTTGGGTCACAAATCCAGCCTCAGTAAATTTAAGAAAATTGAAATCATATCAAGCATCTTTTCTGACCAAAATGCTATGAGATTAGAAATCAATTACAGGGGAAAAAACGTATAAAATGCAAACACATGGAGGCTAAACAATATGTTACTAAATAACCAAGAGATCAAAGAGGAAAGAAATCAAAGAGGAAATCAAAAAATACCTAGAGACAAATGACAATGAAAACATGACGATCCAAAACCTATGGGATGCAGCAAAAGCAGTTCTAAGTGGGAAGTTTGTAGCTTTACAAGCCTACTTCAAGAAACAAGAAAAATCTCAAATAAACTATCTAACCTTACAGCTAAAGTAACTAGAGAAAGAAGAACATCATAAAGATCAGAGCAGAAATAAATGAAATAGAAACAAGGAAAACAATAGTAAAGATCAATAAAACTAAAAGCTGGTTCTTTGAGAAGATAAACAAAATTGATAAACTATTAGCCAGAGTCATCAAGAAAAAGAGGGAGAGGACTCAAATCAATAAAATTAGAAATGAAAAAGGAGAAATTACAACAGACACCACAGAAATACAAAGCCTCCTAAGAGACTACTACAAGCAACTCTGCCAATAAAATGGACAACCTGGAAGACATGGAAAATTCTTAGAAAGGTATAACCTTCCAAGACTGAACCAGGAAGAAATAGAAAATATGAACAGACCAATCACAAGTAATGAAATTGAAACTGTGATTAAAAATCTTCCAACAAACAAAAGTCCAGGACCAGATGGCTTCACAGATGAATTCTATCCAACATTTAGAGAAGAGCTAAGACCCATCCTTCTCAAACTCTTCCAAAAAATTGTAGAGCAAGGAAAACCCCCAAACTCATTCTATGAGGCCACCATCACCCTGATACCAAAACCAGACAAAGATACTACAAAAAAAATTACAGACCAATATCACTGATGAATATAGATGCAAAAATCCTCAACAAAATACTAGCAAACAGAATCCAACAATACATTAAAAGGATCATACACCATGATCCAGTGGGATTTAAGCCAGGGATGCAAGTATTCTTCAATATACGCAAATCAATCAATGTGATACACCATATTAACAAATAGAAGAAGAAAAATCATAAGATCATCTCAATAGATGCAGAAAAAGCTTTTGACAAAGTTCAACACCCATTTATGATAAAAACTCTCCAGAAAGTGGGCATAGAGGGAACCTGCCTCGACATAATAAAGGCCATATAGGACAAACCCACAGCAAACATCATTCTCAATGGTGAAAAACTGAAGGCATTTGCTCTAAGATCAGGAACAAGACAAGGATGTCCACTCTCGCCACTATTATTCAACATAGTTTTGGAGGTCCTAGCCACGGCAATCAGAGAAGAAAAAGAAATAAAAGGAATCGAAATTGGAAAAGAAGAAGTAAAACTGTCACTGTTTGCAGATGTCATGATTCTATTCATAGAGAATCTGAAAGAGGCCACCAGAAAACTACTAGAGCTAATCACTGAATTTGGTAAAGTAGCAGGATACAAAATTAATGCACAGAAATCTCTTGTATTCCTATACACTAATGATGAAACATCTGAAAGAGAAATTAAGGAAACACTCCCATATACCATTGCAACAAGAAGAATAAAATACCTAGGAATAAACCTAACTAGGCAGACAAAAGACCTGTATGCAGAAAACTATAAAACACTGATGAAAGAAATTAAAGATGATACCAACCGATGGAGAGATATACCATGTTCTTAGATTGGAAGAATCAATATTGTGAAAATGACTCTACTACCCAAAGCAATCTACAGATTCAATGCAATCCCTATCAAATTACCAATGGCATTTTTTACAGAACTAGAACAAAATACCTTAAAATTTGTATGGAGACACAAAAGACCCCGAATAGCCAAAGCGGCCTTGAGGGAACAAAATGGAGCTGTAGGAATCAGACTCCCTGACTTCAGACAACAGTACAAAGCTACAGTAATCAAGACAATATGGTAGTGGCACAAAAACAGAAACACAGATCAATAGAACAAGATAGAAAGCCCAGAGATAAACCCCCGCACCTATGGTCAACTAATCTATGACAAAGGAGGCAAGGATATAAAATGGAGAAAAGACAGTCTCTTCAATAAGTGGTGTTGGGAAAACTGGGCAGCTACATGTAAAAGAGTGAAATTAATACACCACACACAAAAATAAACTCAAAATGGATTAGAGACCTAAATGTAAGACCGGGCACTATAAAACTCTTAGAGGAAAACATAGGAAGAACACTCTTTGACATAAATCACAGCAAGATCTTTTTTGATCCACCTCCTAGAGTAATGGAAATAAATACAAAAATAAACAAATGGGACCTAATGAAACTTCAAAGCTTTTGCACAGCAAAGGAAACCATAAACAAGATGAAAACACAACCCTCAGAATGGGAGAAAATATTTGCAAATGAATCATCGGACAAAGGATTAATCTCCAAAATATATAAACAGCTCATGCAGCTCAATATTAAAAAAACAAACAACCCAATCCAAAAAATGGGCAGAAGACCTAAATAGACATTTGTCCAAAGAAGACATACAGATGGCCAAGAAGTACATGAAGAGCTGCTCAACGTCACTAATTATTAGAGCAATGCAAATCAAAACTACAATGTGGTATCACCTCACAGCAGTTAGAATGGGCATCATCAGAAAATCTACAAACAACAAATTCTGGAGAGGGTGTGGAGAAAAGGGAACCATCTTGCACTATTGGTGGGAATGTAAGTTGATACAGCCACTATGGAGAACAGCATGGAGGTTCCTTAAGGAACTAAAAATAGAATTACCATATGACCCAGCAACCCCACTACTGGGGTGGTGGGACGAATTGGGCGATTGGGATTGACATGTATACACTGATGTGTATAAAATGGATAACTAATAAGAAAAAAAAAATAGATTAAAGCCGAGTGGAAATGTAAAGAAAATTCCTAGAAAAAAGAAAAATCATTTGCACCAGCTTGCTTATGTTAATCACTTTGATGTCTGGGTTCCACGTAAGTTAAGCAAAAAAAACCTTCTTGACCATATTTCTTCATGTGATTCTCTACCTAGACGTAATGAAAACATTCCGTTTTCAAAACAAATTGTGATGGGCGATGAAAAGTGGACACTGTACAATAATGTGGAACGGAAGTGATCATGGGGCAAGCAAAATGAACCACTATGAACCACACCAAAGGCCAGTCTTCATCCAAGGAAGGTGATGTTGTGTATATGGTTGGATTGAAAGGGAGTCATCTATTATGAGCTCCTCCCGGAAAACCGAACAATTAATTCCAACAAGTACTGCTCCCAGTTAGACCAACTGAAAGCAGCACTGGACAAAAAGTGTCCAGAATTAGTTAAGAGAAAACGCATAATCTTCCATCAGGATAACACAAGACCGCGTGTTTCTTTGATGACCAGGCAAGAACTTTTACAGATTGGCTGGGAAGTTCTGATTCCTCCGCCGTATTCACCAGACATTGCACCTTCGATTTCCATTTATTTAGGTCTTTACAAAATTCTCTTAATGGAAAAAAAATTCAATTCCTTGGAAGACTGTAAAAGGCACCTGGAACAGTTCTTTGCTCAAAAAGATAAAAAGTTTTGGGAAGATGGAATTATGAAGTTGCCTGAAAAATGGCAGAAGGTAATGGAACAAAAGGGTGAATACATTGTTCAATAGAGTTCATGGTGAAAATGAAAAATTTATCTTTTATTTTTACTTAAAAACCAAAGGAACCTTTTGCCAACCCAATATAAAAAATAATATCTATGTACAAACATCATTGCCATGTTAGATCATAATCCCCCAAGTTTGGAAGCAATCTAAATGTCCAGCAGTAGGACAATAAAAAAGTATATTGTAGTACAGAAGCAGTTTGTAATATTTTGCAGCTATTTATTGTGATAAATTTTGTAAGTACAAAATTTATACCATGACTGCAGTTATATGAGAATACGTATATCCTTATGGCAAAGGTCATTTGCTAAAATGAAAATAGTTACTATGTTAGGGTAATACAGTTATAGGTGGTAAATTTTTTTAAATGTTTTATCTTTTATTTCATTACATACGTGATCATTGAGCTCTGCTAGAGCACTGTTACTATGTTAGAGCCAGAAATTAAAAGGTTAGTAAAAAAAAAAAGAGAGAAAACCTTCAGAAACTTCATAGGTTTGCGAGGAGACAATCTATTACCACATAATGTGATAGGACCTTTAGTACTTTGTTGTTCTTTTCTAACTGAGAAATCAAAGAACTAAAAAGAGAACAAAATAACTACGTTGTGCCTTAAACTGTCTTCTCTTTTTTCTTTCTAAGAGCGTATTCGAATTGCACAGGCCCAGGTTTTAGTCTTCATTCGGATATTGTCATGCCCTATATCGCAAACTATGGCTCAGAAGAACAGATTAAGCACTTCATCCCCCAGATGACTGCAGGGAAATGTATTGGTGCCATAGCAATGACAGAGCCTGGGGCTGGAAGGTAAATCAACATTTGGTTGGTTTTGAAATGCTGGAAGCAATGCCTTAACAGCAAATGTTTTCTCAGTACCTGCTTTATACAACACTCTGAGTGATATGCTAAGACAGATACAAAGATGAACACATTGTCATTTCCAACCTTAGGTAACTTCAAATTCCAGTAGGAAAATAAGGCCTTATCATATACAAATAACAACACAGCAGATTGTATTTTATGTTGTATGTGAGATATTAACATAGTGTGATGTAAATAAAATGTTAGAATATGTGTTGAATTTGGGGCACGTTGAATTTTAGATGTGATGTGACATTTCACATGGAAATGTCCAGCAGGCTATTAAAAATATGGATTTGGAAGTCTGGATACAGGCTGGGGGTGGCAATAGGCTTTAAAACGATTCATAGATAAGAAAGAATTGAAGCAATGGAAATGAATAAATCATTTAGTCATTTGATGGTTACTTAATAAGTGCCTTCCGTGTGCCAGGTATACAGTGGTAATCAAATCAGATGTGGTCTGTGTGCTTGTTGAGGAGAAAGACAAGAAACACGTAAACAAATATATTTAAATTATGATAAGTACTATGAAGGAAACAAGGTGCTGTGTTAGAGACTCATGGTGCATGTGTGTTTGGTGGGGAAGGGAAAAACTCATATTTAGATATGACTGCTAGGGAAGACCTATAAAAAGTGGTTATATTTAAACTGAGATCTGACCATTGAGAAATTTGCAAGAGCAGCCATGTGGTGGGACCTGATCCTCAAGGGGTAAAGTGAAAGGATGAAAAGGAGACCAAGAAGGAAACCTTGGGCATTGCATTCCATTTGGAACTGTACAGAAGATGTAGTGACAGAGACAGTAGGATTGAGTTTGAAGGAAATCTAGACAACTGCTATTTCATGAGCTTGAGGGGAAGTGAGTTTGAAAAGGCAGTAGGAGAGGAGTGAGAAGTTAGTAATGTCAAGGCCACAGAGATGTTGAGAATTGAGAAAGAGTCATGGCAGCCAGTGGTGATCTTTTGGTTGTGATTTCAGGAGAGAGGAGAGGCAGAAGTTACTTTTGAAGGGAGTGAGATGGGTATTGAGAAAACAGAGGCAGAAAAGACAGACTGATTTTTTTCAGAGTTGTGTGTTATATGGCGAAAGAAAGTGTAGAGAGGGGACAGTAATTTGACAAGCCAGCATGGTCAGGGAAATGGCTTATGTTGAAGAGAGCAGTGACTAACAGGCCAATGGGAAACAGGCAGTGCAGAGGAAGAACTTACAGATGTGGCAGAAGCAGTAATTGAAAATTCAAGACTTGTTTCTGCAAGATCAGGCCCTGATATTTTAAAATTTTTGTCGGTGCTGTTTATATATATGGTTGCGGTGCGGCGTGCAGGATCTTAGTTCCCCGACCAGGAATCGAACCTGCACCCCCTGCAGTGGAAGTGCAGAGTCTTAACCACTGGACGGCCAGGGAAGTCCCAGTGCTGCTTATTTTTAAATGTCTTAGTATGCCATAGGGTTACTTGGCAATTTGCTTAAATTGTACTTATCTTTCCCAGATATAAATCTATAATTAAAGGCCAATATAGAAATTTAATTTTGCCAAGATAAAAAGGTTTTGTTGGGAATTCCCAGTGGTTAGGACTCTGTGCTCTCACTGCCAGCGGCCTGGGTTCAATCCCTGGTCAGGGAACTAAGATCCCACAAGCTGCACGGTGAGGCCAAAAAAAAAAGCTGTGTTTACTTTTTTGCCTAAAAATGTGACCTGAAAGAAGTAGGAATTTAATCTTCTTCCTTTGCTTTTAAGATAACTCTCTAAGATAACTGGCCTAATGACCAATATTCTGATTGCATCTTATTAGCTCACGATCAGTATGTTTTAGTTCCAACCCACTGTATGTCAGCGCTCACCTAAAGGCAAAAGTATCAGTGAGAGATCTTGATTTATCCCCAACTTAAACACATACCCACAAAGGCTTGCTTGATTTGTGTTTTCTTGAAAATTCTCTGTGCTTCTATAACAAATTACACAAACTGGGTGGCTTAAAACAACAGAACTTTATTCTCTCACGGTTCTGAAGGCCGGAAGTCCAAACTTGGTATCAGTGGTCCCAAATCAAGGTATCAGCAAGGCCACAGTCCCTCCAGAGGTTCTAAGGGAGAATCCATTCCTTGATTCTTCCATCTCCTGGGGGCTGCCGACACTCCTTGCTTTGTGGCATCATGACTCCAATCTCTGCCTCTGTGGCCATGTTGTAATGTCCCTCTTTAGTCTGTGTAATCTCCCTCTGCCTCTCTCTCACAAGGACACTTGTGATTGCATCAAGGACCCATCTAGATAATCCAGAATTATCTTCCCATCTCAAAGTCCTAAATTAATCACATCTGCAAGACCCTTTTTCCATATAAGGTAACACTTAACAGGTTCCAGAGGTTAGGACCTGCTATCTCTAAGGGTCATTATTCAGCATGATACAGAGAGTGATAAAGTGCCATGGGGTATATAATACAAAGTCCATGTACAAAAAGGAGAATCAGAAGATTTTCACAAAATAAGTGATGTGGACTATTTAATATATGATGCTGTTCATTGTAGGATATCTTTGAAAATTGGAAGTGGAAACTACCTAAATCTTCAACAATAGCAGATTGCTTTAAAAGATTCATGATGAATCCAATGCATTTGGTTTCAGGTCCCTTCCCTGATCTTTGGTCATGATTGAGTTTGTCAATGTCCCCCTTAATTTCTAGTTTCAGAAATCATACTGTATTACTTTACAGTGTATAAGAGAAGGATATCAGATATCTACCCCCTTGAGTTCTAAGTGGTTGTATCACCATGGCATGAGATCTAGAAAGGCATGAGGTAGTAGTCACAAATGGGGCAGTTCATAGGACCTATGGAAGCCCTGGAATGTGTTTAATTTGGTTAATCTATTTAATTGAAAAACAAACCTTGAATCAACTTTAAAAGCCAGAAAAATGTACGTAAACATCCATATTCCTGGATTTTCTTGAAAATTTGGAACATCTGACAATACTATGTTTTTCTTATTTCTGATTCCTTATTCCTATTGGCTGGGACATAGCCCTTTAGATGGGATATGAGCTCTCCAGTCTTTTAGATGCACCACCACTTCCAGTTGTCTCCCTGAAACCATCTATTATTGAATCCTACCTGCTGGATTTCCTACTGTAAAGAAATCTCTCTTAAATCTCTCTTAAAAGATAAATGAAGAAGGCTGTCAATGTTTCCAAAAAGTGAGACGGAATACTTGTTTGTGGAAATAAATAATATTCTTGTGTGTTTAAAAATATATATCATAACAGTAGTTCATATGATGAAATTCTATGCCACTACTAAAAGTTTTCTTATAGAAAAACGTTAGATATTATTAAAAGATCAGGATCATATGTATGGTTCCAATTTTATAAAAATACATATATCTGTGTATCTGTTTCCATAGAAAAATACTGGAAGGTTGTATTTTTTAAATGTTTATTACAGAAGGTAAAACTGTTTTTTTTAATTTTTTCATTTTTCTCCTTTGTCTTGAATATTGCCTGTATTTTTCATATTAAATTATGAATATTTGTTTAGTTTATATCTAGAAAAATAACCTATTCTACTTGTAGAGCAGGCTTGTTAGAGGACGTAGCATTTGAGACATAGTCATTTTTTATTTTTTTTTTTTGGCCATGCTGCTACGTGGCTTGTGGGATCTTAGTTCCCTGACTAGGGATTGAACCTGGGCCCTCAGCAGTGAAAGCATGAAGTCCTAACCACTGGACCACCAGGGAATTTCCGACATAGTCTTTTAAATAGCTAAGCTTTTGAACAGTAGAGATAGGGGAAGGAACCAAAGTGAACAAAGGCAGGAAAGGTACATGGGCAAATAATCTGAGGTATATAGTAGGCATTGAAATGTCTTCTGAGTCCAGTTTGAGGGTCTTGGAAGCTAGTTGGGCCTTGTTATGCTCTATAAAATCTGGTTAGTCTATGTAATCTCAATCAAATATTCATTTGTATAAATAGTTTAGCATATGTCAGACATGACTTTTCAGTGCATTTGTGTGAACGTTCCTAATATTAGTTAAATGTCAATTTTTATAATGGTGTAACCAGTTTGAATTATCACAATAGATACATACTTACATAACATTTGCATAGTTCATTTATTACCAATTAATGAATTTTTTATCCTCTCAATTATAGTGATTTGCAAGGAGTGAGAACCAATGCCAGAAAGGATGGAAGTGACTGGATTCTCAATGGAAGCAAGGTGTGTAAAGATGGGCTTCCATAGCCCTCCTCCCCGAAGTCATGCTGTGGGTAACAAAGCCTCAAAGACTACTCATCATTGAGTCTCTCAGATCTAGGGACTCACACAGGAATTGAGTTTACTTGAGTTGGCACAGGAATTGAACTGCTTTGTTTTGGAGACAGTAAAAATTGTACAACATTTATGTTACGTGAGATCTATTCCTCTTCTATGTTCCTTTTGCATGCCCCCTCACTAATATGAAAAACGTTTTAGCTTCCAAACAGCCCTTATCAAACCAGAAAAGGAAAAGGTGAGGTTCACATTGTCCAAATAGGGGACAAAGAGTTAATAGTTAATGAATTTGATGTTGGTAAGAAGTGGAAGAAAAGACTTATAAATAAATATCAAGAAGAGTTTCAAAAGATTTTAGGAAAGATATTTCTGATGGAATTTGAGAGCCCTTCAACGCTTCTGAGCCTCACATCAACCCACTGATAAGATTGGAGAGCACCTCTGATTAAGGTTACAGACAGGCTCAGAAGTAAATATATCCTTCAGAATCTAATATCACTGATGGCAGAGGTTTTTGTTTACCTAAAACTGTGTCTGGTATACACTCAGTAACTATTTGTTGTTGACTGAATATTAAGTGAAGAAAAGATATTCATTGTCTACACTAAGGAAATCTTGCTAAAAATGTTTCAAAGCCTGGTGAAGAGCTAATTTTTGTTTTTATTCCTTCAACGTTTAAAAAATATTTCTTATTAGTTTTAGACTAATACCTTTGCATTTGCAAAATCACAAGCTTGAATGTTGTGACACTTAAATTGCTATGAAATTTTCTAAACAGTCACTTTCCGTACTTACATTGTTAAGGACTAATAACAGTTTGTGGACTGACAAACTGTTCATCAGTCTGATGAATACGTTTTGAGTAGCCCAATTCTAAAGACCATTCCATTATCTAGTTTCATAGTTATTATACAGAAAAACAATGTCTGTGATGTCAAATAAATTTGGAAAACATGCTCTACTTCTCACTTTCTGAGAGGCTGATACGCATCATGAACTTCTAAGAGTTGGATATAGTATGTCTTTTGCCCTAGGAAATTCTCTTTTTATAGACTTATCTTGAGTTACTGTTGTTTTTCAAATATACTTTATGAAATATTCATCTACATTATTCATACTAAGGATTATAATAAAGCACTAACTGTGATATATAGTCAATTAACTCTTTGCACACAGAAGGGCTTGTTTTGACAGAATAGGGTATTTGGTCAAAAGTGAAATGGGAACCACGCTCTTCTATGACTCCAGCTTTAGAAAGGCCCAGCAGGCCCAGTCTGCTCAATTAGACTCTTCAGTGGGAACCACCCAGGAAAGTACCTCTGATTTTCAAAAATTCTGTTAGGAAAAACAAAAACTTTAGAGGAAGCAAAAGTAAAAGAATGAGTAAGTAAATATACTACATCAATAAGATGATCTAATATGCACCCATTAAAGCATCAACACAAAATTTTTAGTGGTATAGGAAAATAATTATATTAAGTGAAAAGACGATACTAACATTTAAGTGAAGTATGCATATAAAATGTAAATATAGAATAATTTCAACTATATTAAAAGAAAAAAAGACCAGAAAGGAAGTTCACAATGATATTTATATGATGGACTCATGGAAGATTTTTTTTTTCCCTTTTTCTTTATAACACTTTTTCTTTATGTACTGTCTACACAACATCTACAAAGAGCGTATGGCATAGGCATTCAATACTAAAAAATAAAATAAAAATAAAAAAAATATTGACCTCACTAGGGTTAATCTCAGCCCTGTTAAAAGTTTTGACTGTCATAATTAGGAAAGAAATCAAGAAAGCCCTTTCTTACAAAGAGAATTCTCTTATAATTTTATTAGGAAAGAGGATCAGTCATGGTAGAAATACTCACATTAGATATTAGTAACATAAAGGTACTAATTCCTAAACAAACAAAAAAGCACTATTTCAGCAATTCAACTGTGGCAACTACACAAATGGTCATTATTATCTTAGACAGTTAGGAAATTGGGAGACCTGAATGGTTTTTGAGGAAAAGAGTGGTGTAATGGAGAAACACTGTAGAAAAAATTTTTACCATGATTTTTTTTTTGTTTTTGGCCCGCTGTGTGGCATGCGGGATCTTAGTTCCCTGATCAGGGATCACACCTGTGCCCCTGAAGTGGAAGAGCAGAGTCCTAACCACTGGACCGCCAGGGAATTCCCTAGAATTATTTTTGAGGAATATATTTTTCTCATTTATTCAACAAACATCCTTGAAGGCCTACTATATGCCAAATACTATACTAAGCACTGAGGATAGATATATGAATAGGAAATAGTCCCCGCCCTCAAGGAGCTCCTAGTACAGAGAGATGTTGAGAGTCTTTTATTATTGTGTCACTTACAACCATACCATCATCATTGCCTTCATTTGCTGTCATGTAGATAACACTAACATCATTGGCCCACTTCCCATTATTTGTAAGAATCAGTGCTCTGGATTTTAGAGCATAAATCTTATTATAAAGGACATGGATGGTAGGTGATGAGAGTAACCAACACCATTTTAGACCTGTACTATTTCAAAGGGACAGAGACAAAATTAGATCATTTGAATCTAGCTTGGAAAATGCTAAGATGATGGTAAATTCAGGATGCTATGGGAACACTTAACCCAGCTTGGGGAATTTGGAAAGACGTTTTGTTTTTGTTTTTTTCAGCCGCGCTGCGTGGCTTGCAGGATCTTAGTTCCCTGACCAGGGATTAACCTGCGCCCTCGGCAGTGAAAGCGTGGAGTCCTAACCACTGGACCGCCAGGGAATTCCCTGGAAAGACTTTTTGGAAGAGGTGATGTCTGAACTTTGTCCAGGTTGAGTAGGATTCATTGTAGCAGAGTTGGGAAAGAGCCCCCCAAGTAGAGGAAACAAGATTTCCAAAGACCCATAGATGAGGAAGAACTTAGAATATGGGGGACAGCAAGTAATGCAGTAGAGTTAATCTACAGAAAACAAGTGAGGGGAAAATTGGATAAGAGATAAGGCAGGAATGTAAGCTAGTGCCAATTTGTGATGAGTTTTATATGCCCTGCTAAGATTTAGAATTTATCCTGAAGCTATGATGAGGTATTCAAAAATTTTCAGATGTGAAAGTAGTATGATTAGGTTGCATTTTTGAAAGATCCCTCTGACATCATGATGGATAATAGAGTTGCACAGAGATCAGTTGTAGGAACTTAACCAGGAAATGATGAGGCCCAAAATAAGGTAATGGCAATAGAAGTGAAAGGAAGTGACTGGATTTAAAAAGTGTTGAAATGGGTTAGAGAGAACTAGATGTCAAATTGAATATGAAGCAGGATAATAATGTGATTTACTGACACAGGGAAAATAGATTGATACTCAAGATTAAATAGGAGTAGGGGTGATTAAATAGGAGTAGGGTATTCCTTGAGTCATCAGGTGGAACTATCCAGAAGCAGGTGTGTATACAGGTCTGGAACCTAGCAAGAAATTTGGCTTCCATAAAGATTTGGAGTCATCAGCATATGGATAGCAACTAAAGCCATGGAAAGTGGCTGAGAGGACCCAGGAAAGATACAGAGTGAAAAGATAATTATTCATATTTGCTCTGTGTATATTTGTTTTCTGAATAAATATTATCTGATAAACTAATATCTCTGTTATTTTATCCCTTCTTAATCAGCATCTTCTTTATTTAGGCCATTTGGAAAGAGGTAGGCCATCCATCATGAAATTGAAACTATGCCTTTTCAAAAACTGATAAATCCGAAAGTACAAATACTTTAATAGTATCGTGCCATTCAAAGGAGATTCTGTTTTCTCACCTGAAACTTCTTTCTAAAATATGGTTTATCATTTTTATAGACAATTTTGTTTTAATTGGAAAAGAACATAATAATGTTAATTATTATTATTATTTACAATACTAATAGTGGGAAGAAAATGAATAGAGTTCATTCTTTGAAGCATTGGATAATTTCCCCCTACTCTTTACTAGCCTCATGTATGAATAATCAACACTGCAGATATTCAGAGAGAGTACAGAGAGAGGTATGAAGCATGTTTTGTCCGGTTTAGTCTTCTTGAGTATACTTTCCCCTGATCATGATTTACACATGGACCTGAGTTATTGTGGAGCATCTCAGTATACTTGGGGTTTTTCAGGTATTCATCACTAATGGGTGGCTAAGTGACGTTGTGATCGTAGTGGCAGTCACAAATCGTGACGCTCGCTCTCCTGCCCATGGCATTAGCCTTTTTCTGGTGGAAAATGGAATGAAAGGATTTGTCAAGGGACGAAAGCTACATAAAATGGGACTAAAAGCCCAGGTAAGTCATAATGTAAATTTGTTTTCATAATATAAATCATTTATAAATATAATTCATATTTATTATTCATAAATAATTGAGTTTACTCAATTATGCTTTATATATGGAACTACATATAGCACAATCATACCTTCCTTCCTATGCTGGATTCTTAAAATATGCTTTTCAGGGCTTCCCTGGTGGCGCAGTGGTTGAGGGTCCGCCTGCCGATGCAGGGGACGCGGGTTCGTGCCCCGGACCGGGAGGATCCCACATGCCGCGGAGCGGCTGGGCCCGTGAGCCATGGCCGCTGGGCCTGCGCGTCCGGAGCCTGTGCCCCGCGGCGGGAGAGGCCACAACAGTGAGAGGCCCGCATACCGCAAAAAAAAAAAAAAAATATGCTTTTCAGAAATGATTATGGAAATTTATTCCACTGTTTATGCAACTGTGGTCAGCAATTGAAGTGAATCAGGGTATTTTGAAAATCTGCTTTAGAAAATTAACTGCATGATAATACCCTCTATTTTTGAAATTGAAGAAAATTATGAACTAAGAACAGAAAATATTTTTTCTACTATTTGGTAATTTTTCATTACCAAAAAGAAAAACATGTTTTACTTGATATGCATTAGGAATCCTTAGTCCTCAGTACCTGCAGAATTGGACGGTATTAGAGCTAGAATGACAGTGTATTGCAGTGGGAAGGCCGCTTTTGGAATCAGATAGACCTGGGTTTGAATCCCTGGTTTACCACTTACCAGTTGTGATCATTAACCACTCCAACTTGGCTTCCAGTTTGTTTTGTTTTTGTTTTTTCAATGGAAATAATAATCACCTCATCAGGTTATTGGGAGATTTCAGTGAGATAATTCTGTATTCAATTGTATGATCTCTTAGGACACTGCAGAATTATTCTTTGAAGATGTACGTTTGCCAGCGCGTGCCCTACTTGGAGAAGAGAATAAAGGCTTCTATTACCTCATGCAAGAGCTTCCACAGGTCAGAAGTATTAAAGAGTCTGTCTTTTGATTAGATAATGGACTGGAATAGAATAATATAGAACTATATAAATCCATGCATACAAAACTTGTGATATAGCCAGTCATTTGAGTATAACTTGAAGTTGTAAAAAAATATATATGACTTTTTTAGGCTGGACATGTGAATAACTGAACTCAGGGATATCCAATCAAAGCTTATAAGTGAATCAGGAAAATAAGATTTTCAGTTCTATTCCTTCTTGGAATGATTTTAGTGTCTTAACTACAAATCAAGAATTTTTAGCCCTTTGTAATGAAATATCAGCCAAAATATTTACCAGGTTTTTTTTTTGGGGGGGGGGGTTGTTCTTTTTTAATAATACCTGGGAATCAAAGAAAGCTGTTAAGTTCAGACTAAAAAGTTTTAGCCACATAGGGTCAGCCCTCACTTCCGTGTTTTTTGGAGTGTCAGCATAAGAGGATGCATCTGTCTGGTGACAATCACAGCATGCAGTAAACATGAAATGGGACAAGGACTAGGGTCACTGGCACAGAATAGAATATGAAAATCACCAGCAAGATGGAATTAAACTGACTATGGATGCTTTGCACTAATTCAACCTATGCCCTTTAAAAATGTTGATTTCCTTAGGTATATTAGATGTGTGGTATGCAGAGATCAATAAATAAAAATCGACAACTTTGGAATTTCTTTTCCCATAGATGAGTAAAGAGAAGAGGAAAATAAATTACTTATATACCTATATAAAGACAGTCATTCATAAAAATAAAATTTTTTTTAGAGACATATATGTGTCAAAATAGTCTTAGAACTCTCAGGGGGAGTCTTTTCTTATAAAGAGTTAAGAAATAATCTTTAGGAGTTTTATAAAGATTATGCAATTTATTTTCATTGAAATCATGTGAAAATCACTTGTGTAATTAGAATAATGTTCAAGACCTAATTTTGGGGTTATAGGAAAGGCTACTGATTGCTGAGTTGGCAGTTTCAGCCAGTGAATTCATGTTTGAAGAAACCAGGAACTACGTTAAACAAAGAAAAGCTTTTGGGAAAACAATCGCACATATACAGGTAAGCTTGTCATTAGTATTAGATAGTATCAGTTTACTCATCTGAAATGGGTCTAGGCTAAACATGAATATGGAGTAATTTTCATACAGGTGGTATCGACTGAAAAAATATGCACAACTTAAAAGTTGAGAATTGTGTTTTATTTGGTGCACAGCACTAAGCATGTAAGCACGAAATACAGCCTCTCAGATAGCTCTGAGGGACAGTTCCAAAGCGGTAAGGGAGGAGCCAGGGTACATAGGAGTCTTGCAACAGAAACCAGGTGGTCGGAACAGCAAAAGATCACTGTTAATTAAAGAAAACCAGGCTTCTCAAAGTAATGAATGAATCACTTTTCTATGTATGGGAAGATCCAAGAGTCTGTGCTCATTGAAATGACTCCTCTGATATGCACCTTAACTATCTAGGGCCAGTATCCTGCTTTTCTCCATCCTGACTCCCCTCAGGGTGCACATTTGGGGGCTGCTGCAGTGGCTGCTGGCTTGATGGCTGCAACATCCATTGTTTATCTATGTGGCAGGCAACATTTTTCATCCACGGTGACATTAGAATCCATGGAAGTGGGTGAGATCACTTAGGGAGAGAGTAGAGATTAAGACAAAAGAGATCCTAGGACAGAGTCCTGAGAAAAAAATTCCAAGATTTAAAGGTAGAATAGGAAACTAAGAGCCTACAAAGAAAACTGAGACAGCTAGAAAGGAGAAAGCAAATCGGGCAAGTATTGTTATAGAAGCCAAGAGAAAAGAGGATTTCAAATGGATGGAAGCTACTTAGAGGGAAAATGAGATGAAGGTCAAAGAGTGCCCATTGGACATAATGATATGGAGGTTATTTCATAAGAGCCATTAATGGACTGGTGTGGTGCCAGACCCCAGTGAGTAGAGCAGTGAATGGAGATGAGGAAGTCAAGATACTGATGAGAGGCAACTCTTTCCTGAGTTTGGCTGTGAGGTAGCTGAGAGAAAGGATGGTAACTAGAAGGCAAGAAGAGGAGGGTGAGGAGGGAGGGAGGGAAATATCTGGAGATCAAGTGAAATATTTGGAGATTATTAATTTTTGTTATTATTATTAGGATGAGAATGCTAGAGCATATTTTAATACCTAGACAAAGGATTTAGTAAAGAGGGAAAGATTGTAGGTATGGAGAGCATAATTAACTGCATATGATCTTTGAGACAGTGTGAAGGTGTGGATGCCAAAGTTTCAATACATGGAAAGATAGGCCTTCCCATCCTGACAGGAGAGGAGTTTCCTCCACTGAAACAGGAAGGAAGGAGGAAAGGATGAGCAAGAGTTCAGCTTCGTTGGTAGAAAATTGCAAAAGCTCTCTTCCAGAGACTTCCGTATCTTTCCTTATCAGTAGGGAAGAAAGAGATGTGAGTGAATGGGGCATGGAGGTAAGGAAGGTTTGAAATACCTTCTTCAGAGTGAGAGACTGAACTAACTAGAGACACTTACAGTAAGCTTCCTGGCAGTATTGAGGACCCAAATCAGGTTAGTGATCATGCACTTATAGCGGAACCTCCTGCTTTTTTGTGTATTAGCTTTACTAAAAGGGTTTTGCTCCCCAGGTTCAAGCACAGAGAAGGTGGATGATTGTGTTTAAACTTCCTGGGTTTTGCCAAGAAGTTTAAGTTATTTGCAGAAGAACTCAGTATATGGTAGCCATAATCACTAAAATATCAATCAAATTTTAGACCCTCTAGTCTCTCCTTAAAATGAAGGAACAGCTTTTAAGTAATGCAGTCATCAAAAAAACTGGAGTTGGAAGTCTAATTGAAAATTTCTAAGTGGAATGTCTTGGCTGAAAGGTGTTGTGAAGGGAAAGAGAAAGATGAAATACTTTGGTAACTTTTTAGGACAGCATTATAGAAGTTAAGTTCAGGTGTGGTTTAAATCCTAGTACAGCTACTTAAGTCTCTGTGGTCTATGCAAGTTGTATTATCTCTCTCAGAAGTACTTTCTTATTGTTAAGATGTGAGTAATATGAGTAGCTACCTCATAGAGTTGTTATGAAGATTAGGTGAGATAATACACTTCTAATAAAGTGCTTAGAATATTGCCTGGCAAAGCGAGCTTTCATTAAAGTTATCTATTACAGTTGACCCTTAAACAACACAGGTTTGAACTGCACAGGTCCATTTACACGTGGATTTTTTTCAATAAATACATTGGAAAAACTTTTGGAGATTTGTGGCAACTTAAAATGTGCAGGTGAACTGTATAGCCTAGAAATATCGAAAAAATTAAGAATAAACGTATGGCACGAATGCATAAAATATGTGTAGATACTAGTCAATTTTATCATTTACTACCATGAAATATACAGAAATTTATTGTGAAAAGTTAAATTTATCAAAACTTATGCACACAAACACTTATAAATCATATGCAGTACAACTGATTACACTAGGCTACCATAAAGCAATCATATTTCTGTTTCTTTGTTATCGATGCATGACTCTTCTTACCAATAAATAAATTACATTTCTTTTTCATGTAATTTTTTCATTTTGAGAAATGTTGATATACATGATTTGTTTCACTGAGCGAGTATGTATTGATTGCCTTCTGAAGGTTGTGTGTTCAAATGTAATTTGATAGGCGTGACTCTGGAAATACACATTATAACCTCCTAGCAACACAAAGAGAGTGATACTACTTGGTATCACTCTGACTTTCCCAACTGTATCCGAAGTGGAATTAATGTCATTTGCTTCTCAAAATGTTTATTAAAATACTCATGCCTTTAGTCCTATTCTGGATACTATAAAAACTGAACCAAACAGACATATTTTTCCATCCCCTTGGTAATCTACACTTCCTGCGTTTATGAACTTCATATAAAATCACAACAAAAATGACTATAATATTACCGAGATTGCCTGTATAGCTCAGAACATTAAATGTTATTTGACATTTAACCATGAAAAAAAACTAGAAAATCGGTATAATATTTACACATAGGAGGAAAAGTTTCTTCCAAAATATTTATTTATTTAATAATATATATGTGTATATATGTATTTTGATAGCAAAAAGAAAATAAATATTCTTAATCCTTTTCAAAGCAAGTGCTATTTTATTGCTGCCTTCTTTCAAAGGTAGTTTACTAAAATTTCACTAGGTGGCAGTAGCATTCTGCTTCCACACGTATCTATAGCATTGGCGAGAGCCGTGTTGTTTTCCAAGTAAATATGTGGTTCTGAGATATTTCTTCTAATCTTCTTTTTTATATAAATAAGTATCTTTGAATAATATTTTCATATTCAATCTAGATATGTATTCAGAGAAGATGAATAACCAATAAGTGCTTATACCTCCTGTTACAGAGCTGGATATACAATGGTTCCAGTATTAAATTGAAATAGGAGACCTGTAAATGTTATATATTATATTTGGCAAAATCTCATTCTCATGACCATATAACGATTCAGTTTCCTTTCTCTTTGATATTCTTGAATTTTGAGCCTTTCTGACCACTTGGATGCGTTTCACGAAATTTATTTTTTTTTTAATTTTTTTTAGTAGATCTTGAATTTTTAACTTAATTGTGATGCTATTTATTTATTTGTGGCTGCATTGGGTCTTCATTGCTGTGCGTGGGCTTTCTCTAGTTGTAGCGAGCGGGGGCTACTCTTCATTGCGGTGTGCGGGCTTCTTGTGGTGGTGGCTTCTCTTACTGCGGAGCACGTACTCTAGGCACGCGGGCTTCAGCAGTTGCGGCTAGTGGGCTCTAGAGCGCAAGCTCAGTAGTTGTGGTGCGTGGGCTCTAGAGCGCAGGCTCAGTAGCTGTGGGCCACGGGCTTAGTTGCTCCGCATGTGGGGTCTTCCCGGACAGGGGATCAAACCTGTATCCCCTGTATTGGGAGGCAGATTCTTAACCACTGCGCCACCAGGGAAGTCCCTAAAATTTACTTTCTTTTTAGAATGGAGACCTACCATACTTAAGTTGCGATAGTTACAGGATTTTCATGTTGTCTCATCCATACTCTCCATAGCTGCTGTCAAGTCTCATGATTTTCTATGGAATGGACAATACAATAGTAAAATTCAGATATTAAATAATGATAATGTCTGTCATTGATTGATGTTCCCTATATGCCAGGCACTGTGCCACATGGATTGTCTTTTTTTTCTTCACAACTCCATATAATAAATATTATATTTATCCTTATTTACAGATAAGGATATTGAGGCATGAAGAGGTTAAATAGCATGCACAAGATTTAAAAGTATTTGAACTCTGGAACCTACACTCTTAATGCATTCACTAGTTTTACTATCCAGAAATCTAACGTAGATAGACTTTTTCTGTTCTCACCTCTTTCACCCATGGACAACGAAGTGAAAGTTCAGTGTTCTTTTCTAACACAAGCTTTAGTTATTTCTTTGTGGTATGTGCTCTTTGATTCTAAGGGGACAAAGTATTAGGAAAAAAATAGGAGAGGCAACAAATAACATTTCTTCTTTACATTTCTCCAAAAAGGGAATATTTCGTTCTTAGACCTTGAGTGTGGGGTTAATTAACTATAAAATCAGGTAGCAAACCTAAGTTGTTGTAGTTTATACTTGAGCTGTAATATATTAGAGTACACCTAATGGTGATGTTTAAATGGAATACTGGGCTCAATAACTTCTCCAAGGGGTCTTCCAATTCCATGATTCTAAGAACTGTGTTATTCAGAACTCTTAAAGAGATGCCATCTGATCCACTTTGCAACTTTAGGGAAACTTCTTTAAATAAAATGCTAGCTGCAGTATTATCTATGAGTGACTATTAATGAATGTTAAAAAATATTGCTGTGAGCATGCTGATCATTCACCAAAAGCACCTGCTAATAACGTGTGGTACAATTATTACCTACCATTCATTAGAGAACAATTTCCGAAAATATGATACAGTGTTTGCAGTGAAGAGCAAAGACTAAACCTGTTTGGTAACACCCAACTCAATGCCAAGAGTATGTAAATATTTTATCTCTTATCCCCCCGAGAGTAACTTATGCACTCTTGCTGGCATTAATTCTGTCAAACCTGTTGACCTGAAGGCACTGAAGCAAGAATTTTCTAAATGAGCCCATTCTGGTCTGAAATTTAACTTCAGCTTCTAGAAGCTCCTAGCATTTCCATAGAAACACCTCTCTTATGAGATAATTGGGCTTAGAGATCTTGAATCTCTCATATTGTAAATAGTAATTTCTCAAATGTGCCATCGCAGGGTGGGGAGGCGGTGTGCAATAGTATCTTGAGACTTGTCAGACTCCCGCTTATGTTCCAAATGAAGTGTCATGGGCAGTGTCATTGACCTACACCAAGAGTAAGCTAAGACCTCAGTTTCAGGGATTTTCATGGAATATATAGTCATCTGTGTTCAATATATGGAAGGGTATTCCCCCGCTTTTTCATTTCCTGTTACATCTTGAGATTCTTCTGTGAGTACTCTTGGATGTGTGGGGTGGGGGTGGGAAAATTTGTGCTGATTAAAGGTTAGAGATTTGGCCTCATTAAATAGAAATGGATAGAAAGGGAGGTAGAAAAAGTAAGAGAAAGTATGAGAGAGGAAGAAAGTTTTGGTAAACCTGGCATGTTCTAAATTAGAGGCCAGGATACAAGAGGTGGAAAAGTGTGGTGCCAGCCTCCCCACTGCTTGGCTTTAGAATCATTAGATGCCAGTCACATTGTCTATTTCTAGAACAGGATGGAGTAAGCCCAAGGGAAAGGCAGTCAGTTTGGGTTTTCCATCAGCATAGTAGTTATGTTGATACACAGATGAGGAGTCTGTCCCTCAGAGCTCCTTCTCCAGCTGACAACACCCTGGTCTTGCCTGGTCCTGGGTCTTTTTATACTCCTTTTCTACTCTTTTCCAGAAATGGTAAGAACCCAAACTGTCTCCACTACAATGATGCTTTTAAGGGTTTGGTTTTGTGGTTTGAGATTGCTGTAACAAGTAGCAAAGGCAGGTCAACATCCTCTGAATATCTGGTCCAGGAAGCCTTCCTTCTTCTGAGAATGCAATCATGGCTTTGGACTTGCCATTGCGTACGTTGGGTGCATTCATAATTTCTAGTTTGAGTTTCACTGTGCCACCAAGTTAGTGCCACTGTCATTAACTTCCATGCCTTTTATTAGCCACAGTGAAGGTCTCAATCATAAATTCCAAGCAGAATGATCAAAACTCTGTTCCTATCTGAATTTCCACAAGGAAGATAGAGCCAGCTGACCATAGCTGAGCCTTGAACTTGAGCTCAACTAGAACGGGGTGTATTTTTGGAGGTTACCCAAAGTGGAAAGCCAGTAGTATTTCAAATTCAAGCCAGTTTCCTGAAGGTGGTTCAAGAGTTGGTGCCAAAGAGACCACATGAAAACTCAGAGTTCAAGGTGTGAGAGCCAAGAGTCAGGAATGCAAGAAAATTTGATTGAAGTTAGAGCAATCAAAAACAATTGAGGATGGTCTAGATAGAATGATTTCCAAGAATACTATTGGTTGTCTGTGGCCAGCAGGAGGAGGTATATGTGTATGTTATCGCTGACAATTCCAGACCATTCAGTTCAAGTTAGAGACTGTGCAAGCTATTGAAAGAGATAAGAGGGAGGGCAGGGAAAGGTGGAAGAGGTTGGGGGGTACTGGACTTTGATGTCATGAGTGTTCTAATTCTGTTATTCTCCCATTGAATTCTACAGATCTAGATTAAATACTTTGCAATATAAAATAATAATGTCTAATAAATATTTTTGATGTTGTCCCTCCAGCTTGTTATTTTATTACTTTACTCCCAGACAAAAAAGCAGAAAATGTGTATACTTAATTTCATTAATAGAGAAAAATTCTTCATGGATTTAGATTCTGGACAAAAATAGGTGTTTTCAACAGCTGTACCTAAAGGACTGTACCTCAAGATGGTGTTCACCCATTAAAGTCATGCTGTTTTTTGAAAAGTTCCCTAGATGGTCTAAATTTTTTAACCTAAAACATGAAATGTTATTTATCTATTTATCTACTTTGCATCTTATCTTTTAGTACAAGTTTTCTTAGCAATGAAATATAGTGGGTTTTTAATTTGAGCTGTTTAGTTAACATATGCCTCTTCTTGGAGAAAAAAAACAGTAATTCCACTTTTGTTTTGCTCTAAAGATATTTTACTGTATAATTTTTGATATGCTAAGTGACTCAAAATATGCTCTTCTCCTATGCTCATCTTTTCCTTTCATTTCCTTTAAACTCAAGACAGTGCAGCATAAGCTAGCAGAATTAAAAACACACATTTGTGTAACCAGAGCTTTTGTGGACAGCTGTCTCCAGCTGCATGAAACGAAACGTCTGGACTCTGCCACTGCTTCCATGGCGAAATATTGGTATGCGTGCTATGGTAATTAAAATGTGGTGTTTGCACAGATTGTTATGGAATTCCTCCAACTTGACACTCAGCCTTGAGGGTCTTAAAGGAAGAAGGCTAAGTAAATGAAAACTAGCAATAAGAACCACCTTTTTAAAAAATGCTGAAGGGCCCCATTAAACATATAAATTTATAATGTGCTAAAACTTACTCAAGTTGGTTTTTAACTTTTAGCTTGCCATTGAAAGTAAAATATTAAGAGACTAAAATAGGATGACTGATTAGTTCATTCAAATAGTAGTTTAATCTCAAATTATCTGAAGAGTGGCAGTATAGTGAGATCACAAAATTACAGTAATACTTAGAGTCCTGAGATAGAGTCCCAATTCTTTCATTAAATAACTGCAATTAAATTAAATTATTTCTAGGCCAACATTTTGATATCTGTGAAATGAGTAGATTGGGCAGGAGTTTTCTATTTAAGATGTTTTCCATATCTAAGAAAAATTTCTGAAGATTTGACTGTCCAATCAAAAGTTGTACCTGCTCTGTTAAGCAAAAGGAAAAAAAAATGTAGTATAGAATGACTTTCATTTGTATTAAAGATGATTAGCAATGGTATTAAAGATGTGTTAATGAAAAAAGACCCCTATAAGGCTTTTGTGTATTTTAGGATTTAAGAACATAGTTTAAATCAAATTCTGGAAATGGGTTTTGTTTCCTCTTTTAAAAACAAACATTCTCACATCTCACTAGCCCAAAAATAACCTGGAAAAAATTCCTGTCATTATTCATTAACTTGTGTTCAGTCAGAAGTAGAATGGGGAAATATGTAGAATAGTGGTTTATGTAATGATTCCAAAATAATAAAGTTGCCAGGTTGAAAAGTCATGTGGAATTACTAGAAACTTGCACTTTTGTGGGAGACATTTTACATTTACATCTTAGAGCAAGTTTTTTGACTAGTGGGAAAAAGAGTAAAAATATTTTAGATATTTTTGGAAAAAGAGATATTTGGCTATCTGTTGGCCTTTTTGTTTTTTGAAAACACCAGGTTATAGACATACTGGTGTTTCATATTGGAGCAGAGGGAGCAAGTAGTTTTAACCCAGCAAATACTTTACTAAAATACTCGCCAAATACAAAAATGTATAGAATTCCAAATATCATTGCCCCCTAAACCTTGTCTGTTAATCATCATATTGTTACTGTATTTCTCAGGAACATCCTGACCTGTGTCCTATGGCTTGAGTTAAAAATTATTTTTTATAGGAAAATGTGTCTATGCTTACCTTTTCTTCATATTTCCCACTGTTGAAAGTAAGTTGAAAAGATTTTGAACTAACTTGTATTTTATGTTAAGATGAATAAAGTTCCTACCAGCCATCTCATGGATTTTAACAATAGTTAAAATTGTTGTGATAAGATCAGAAAAGGGTATTTCTGAAGCACCTCATGTTAATATACATGTACTTCAGGAATAATAATTCCCAAATAATCTTTAATAAGTTTCCTATATGATAGTAGGTACTTTAATAGAGGTCTGCCCTCTTAGGTTTTCACTTTTACTTTCAGTTTATTTATGAAAAAAAATTTTTTCAGTTACTAAAATTCAGAATTGCAACCTTTAGGTAGGAAGTGACACATTTGAAGAAAAAAACACATATTACACAAGGCAAAAGAAAATAGGTGACTGTATAATTATTCAGTTAACTTAGATCACATAGAGAATCTGCATAAATTAGACCAAATTCAAGTTTTACTACATTCTTTCAGGCTTAAGGTAGCCAACACCTAATAAATAGTCTAAGCTTTCTACATTTTGTTTCTAGACTTAACAAAAAACCCAGCCAGAAGTATAATTGATGAAGAAAGTATTTGTTGTATGAAAATTCTCTTGAGATTTATTTCACGTGGAATTTATATCAATCTTCTCTGGTTGGCTAATATGTCTAATTTTAATTGTTTGATAAATGTAAGCATTTAAACAATCATAAATAATTTGTTTCCTGATTGTAAAACATCTCATGAAAATTCATTTCAGATGTTCCTTTTCTGCTTTTTATTTTGGTCGTCTAGGGCATCTGAGTTACAGAACAGTGTAGCTTATGACTGCGTGCAGCTGCATGGAGGCTGGGGATACATGTGGGAGTACCCAATTGCCAAGTGAGTATGCCTGTTGTGTTACACCTTCTGGGTGGTGTGAAGAGAAAGGAACATTTCTTTAACTGTCCTTTGTCCATCGAGTACAAAGGGAAAGGAGGTGCAAAATCTTTGTATTTTTCAGCTGACTATGGAGTGTGTTCAAGTAGGTAGAAACAGCTTCATGTTATCAGCTCACCACTAGGATTTTGTCATATTTTTAAAAAGTGAAGATGTACTGCATTATACAATATACTAAATATAAATATAAATATATAACATACTAAAGCTTTATTTGAATCATTATACAGAGGGATTAATATCCCTTTTTTATTGTTGAATAATATTTTATTATAATTGATTATGGTTAATTATTCAGGTTTTTTCTAGTTTTTTACTGTGACAGTGCCACAATAAACGCCTTCATACATTTATCTTAGGTACATGTGTGTTTGATTACAACAGGACAAAGTCCCAAAAGTAGTACTGCTAGTTCAAAAGTATGCATATTTTAAATTTTAGTGCATTTCCAGATCATTTCCTCCAGTTTGAAGCAACTCGTACTCAAATGAACAAAGTCTAAGGATGACTTCTCCTCCTAAGCTATGAATGTTATTGCCCTTTAAACTTCAAGTGAATCTAATGGGTAAAAAATAGGTTACTATTCTTCCTTTAATTTACATTGACTATTAATCATTTTATTTTGTTTTATTTTATTTCATTTTACTGCAGTAAGAGCACTTAACATGAGATCTACCCTCTTCACAAAATTTTAAGTGTTCCATACAGTATTGTTAACTGTAGGCACAGTGCTGTACAGTAGGTCTCTAGAACTTATTCATCTTGCTTAACTGAAACTTTGTGCCCATTGATTAGTAACTCCCCATTTCCCCCTTCCCTTAGCCCCTGGCAGCCACCATTCCTCTTTGAGTCTATGAACTTGACTATTTTCGATACCTAATGTAGGTGGGATCATGTAGTATTTGTCTCTCTGTGACTGGCTTTATTTAACTTAGAAGAATTGTCCTCAAGGTTCATCTAGGTGGTAACATATTGCAGAATTTCCTTCTGTTTAAGGTTGAATAGTATTCCATTATATGTTACACTACAGTTTCTTTATCTGTTCATCTGTCCATGGACATACAGGTTGTTTCCACATCTCGGCTGTTGTGAGTAATACTGCATTGAACATGTGAGCGCTAGCATCACTTGGAGGTCTTGATTTCAATTCTTTCAAATAAGTACCTAGAAGTGGGATTTCTGGATCATATGGTAGTTTTATTTCATTTTTTGATGAATTCCCATACTATTTTTCGTAGCAGCTGAGATGCACCACTTGGCATTCCCTCTAACAGTGCGCCAGTATTGCAGTTTCTCCATATCCTCGACAACACTTGTCTTTAGGCTTTTTTGTTAATAGCCATCCTGACAGGTGTGAGATGATATTTCATTGTAGTCTTGATTTGCATTTCCCTGATGATTAGTGACATTGAGCATTTTTTCATATACCTTTTGGTCGTTTGTATGTCTTCTTTCAAATTATCACTTTTTTAAAACTAAAAAAAAAAAATAGACATTATAGAAAAATTAACCTGCATATAAAAAGGATCTAAGTTGTCATGTCTTAAAACTTTTATTGTCTATTTTGCTCTAAAACTAAATCAAAAGTATTATTTTTTTCTAAGTAGAATTTGTACTTCCTTCAACTTTAAAATAAATTAAATATAGCCTTTTTATTTTATTATATATGAATATTCTTGTTATCATTTCGAAGCAGTACCAGTTTGTCAGTAGGCAGCATCCTCTTCCATATTTCTTCCTCCATCTCCATCATTTCTTCTTTCCCTCTTCCTATAGTCTTTTGCCTCAGTAATCTCTCCATGGCATTTCTCCTCCTCATAGCAGAAGATATATTTTTCCTTTTATTTGGCAATATTTTCAGTTTATAAAATTTTCTCAGGGAAGTTTTTGCTATATAGAGAGAAGTCCAATTTAGTTTTGAATCTGAGAATGAGAATGCTGTGAGCTTCCAAAAACTTCTTATAATTTTAATCTAAATACAGAGTATCTAAAAGAGAAAAATTATCAAACTAGTATTGAAACTTACTTTCAAATTTATCATTTTGGCAAGCATAATTGAAAACATTTGATTTGCTTATAGTCCTTAATGAGGAAAATAAACATTTATTCAAGTTACATTAAAAACAGAAGCTCCAGAAGCTCCAGCATAGAGCTTCTGTTAGGTATAATTTACTAATTTTCTGTAGCCACTGGGCAGCTCAGAAAGCTTTAATCACAGGGTGTATATAATTTATAACCTTTTATAAAAACTCAGCAACAAGTAGGGTTTTTCCTTCCTTCAGAATGTAGGCATGAAGTAGCTAAGTGATTTCCTTTTCTTTATCAATCCTTGGACTTGGATTTTGGTATATCCTTCCAGAACTACTTCAAACAGGCCTTAATCAAAAGCAGATTTTTTTTTTATCTTTGTGTAGTCATGAAATCAAAGTAAACACTGAGTTATGCCAGCACAAATTAAATCATCTCTGGAATTTTTCCTGTGTGTTTTCATGTTTTATTCATAATATTAATCCACCTTATTGACAATATTCAAAATGCTAAGAAAGTAAAATAATAATGGGTGTTTATATTTTTCTACTTAACTGTGCTATTATAACTGCTGCAGGGTATGTAGACATGTCATGGCTCAGTGCTTGTCTAGTTTGGTTCGGTTCCTAAGAAAGGCATGTTAGGTGAAGAGGAGTCAACCATCTGCACGGTCCAAGATTAGAGCGTAGCATAAGTCTTGGTCTCTGTTTTCTCGGAGGCAATTCCATCAGGTCAATAGCAAGCAAAAATTGTAACTTGATGGCTTATTTGAAATCCCTAGTTTCAGTTTGAGAGACTTGACATTTCCTTTCAGGAATAATAATCCCCTTGGCCAGCTTGTTGGTTTGAAGACTGTATGAATTTTTAAACTAGACTGCTATTTCTCTCCCCAAAGACATAGGGAAGGAACTTTTCATAAGATAACGAGAGAAAGTAGTAAGATAATATCAAAAAAACTAATTAGATACATTAGGCAGTATGTGGATGAAGTGTACAGACTTTGATGAGATAGAAAAAAAATCATTCTAATTGTGTTTTTATATCCTAAGATTAAGCTATGTGTGTGTTGCTGAGTCTTAGTTTCACAGATCAAAGAGGTGCTTTTTGCTTTTTGGTTTTGTTTTATTTATTTGTTTTCTGTTTGTTTAAAAATAACCAGTCTTAAGCATGTGAGTTTACTTCAGTCTTACTCATTAGGCTTGGGCCTATGACAAGTGAGGCTTAAGTTTTGGCATTTCAAGACCTGTCTGCAGTGCTAGGAAGAGCAGCCTGAGATAGCTTCATCACTGTGGGGTTAAACATTCCTTCTGCTGCCATTCTCTGTTAATTTTAGTTGATGACTGAATTTAATTAGTAACCTATAAAAGGGCTACTGATCTCTGTCAATTACCTACTCCATTGGAACTTCTTTAATGTGAAAAAAAATATGCCCAACCTGATCCAAAAATGTCTAAAAGCATTGAGATTGCTGAAGTAGGCTGAAATGCCAGGTAAGTCCTGTAAATGAAAGTGTTAGATTTTGTGGGCAACAATGGAATCTGTTCAAAAGGAAAAATATATTTGAAAACACATATGTCTCTAGATTTCAAGTTTCATAAGAAAGCAGCTATTGAGACTCTAAAATTCCTTTGTAATACAAGAAGTCAAATCAATAAATATTTACTGAGCGCTCACTGTTTGTAAGGTTCCGTGGTGAACGTGGACAAGGAAAAGTTCAGAATTGGTCATGTTCCTAGAGAGCTTGCACATTTAATTTGTCTCAAATTAAATTTAAAAAAAATTTAATGCTTGAAAAAAATGCCTTTGAATTTGTCTACTAGAAAAGTCCAAAGCTCAGTAACTAATCTTACATTTCTGGACCAATGAAAATGTTGAGATGTAATAAAAAAGATACTTGCCAAAGTGGCAGGATACCTACCTTTTCATTCCAGGCTGCCAATGATCTGTTATGTGACCATTAAATAGCAGCCATTAATTAGTATATGTATTAACTTTTCAGCGTCTCAGTTCCTTTACCTGCAAAACAATAATAATATTTATCCTCCCTAAATCCAGAGCTGAGAGGATAAAATGACATGAGAAAATGTAAAACCAACTATATAGTGTTATGGTTGCTGTCATCATTACCAAAAGTGAATTCCTTCTTGTTTTTTTATGGCAGTATACTCAGCCACTCAGTATTTCAACCTCATACATTACTGGAGTGACTGTTAATCATTTCCAAAAAATAAGTTACTTGTTAACTTTGTGAAGTAATATTTTCTGAGGCATCAGTTTATACTGCCGATGGCAGCAGTAGTGATGGGAATCTAAAGGATGTTAGAAAATATGTACTTTCTTTTCTCTTTTGCTTTTTATAAAACCAGTAGATTTCAGCTTTTGGGGGGAAACATTAAAGGTAACAAGATATTAAGACATTCCATCCATTTCTAAATTTACAATTGCCCTTTTTGGAATGTTATTATATGTGCTGAATTTTACAAAATTAAATCAAAAGAAACATACTTAGAAATGTTATTTTGAATTTGTAATCTCTTCAAGCAGGCTAAAACAAAACTATACAAATGATCAATATCTTAATAGAATTTTATAATTATACCAATCTAGGGTGGATGCCATACAGAAAAAAAAGTAATTTACAAAGAACTTTTATTGTTTGGATTTCATTAAATGAACACTTTAAAGTAATTAATAGTTACCTGGTAAGACAAAATTTATAATTTCTAATATCTTTTGTTTATTCATTCAATCATCTTCTTATTTATCCAGAGCTTATGTGGATGCCCGAGTTCAGCCAATCTATGGTGGTACCAATGAAATAATGAAGGAGCTAATTGCAAGAGAGATCGTCAGTGACAAGTAGACATCTGCCCACATCCTGGAATCCTATTACAACTAATCTGGTTTTAAATCTACTCAAGATAAAATACAACCTGGAAAGGGAGGGAACACTAAACATGTTTTTATATGTTCTTTCTACAGAGAAAGAAATCAAATACAAATACAAGATTAACACAGTGGGAGGAGAAATCTTTGAATCCAAATATCCTAAAGTTTTCTATTTTAAAGGTTAGTAGGATCCTAAACCTTTCCAATTAAAAGGTTTAACTTTTAATTTTTTATATAGCTAAAAGGCAAAGATTTTCTGATTCTAGAAGCCTTAATGTTTCATTTATCCTTAAAATTCTAAAAGAGCGTAGTCACTTAGATCTTTAAAATTGAGGCAGAAATAATTCTGTTATTATACTTTAAAAATGAGATTAATAATATTTACAGCACATTGACTTTAAAAAGGAAAAATAAATATAATTTACAATGCAAAATATGTTTAGCTATCTCTTAGTCCAAATTCCCCCAAACAGTGGTTTCTACCACCCTATCCTAAACCTCTGTTTTTAAGTAATGAAACACTTTCTTCAAGCCAAAGCTTATGCCGAGTCCTTGTGAAATCCTGTTGTGTGAAGGGCTGCTCTGGTTGAAGCAGGAAGCCTTCCTACCTTATAGCCTTAGAATCACTAGACTCAGCTAAGCAAATCCCCACTAGAGAATGCCACTGGTTGCCTCAACCACTGACCCCTGGGCTTTCAACAGATTTCCATCCCAGTTTAATTTCTAGGAGAACACAGAATAATCCATCATCCTTTAGTTTCAAGATATTGGTGTATTTATAGGTATCAAAACAGTGACTTTTATTTTGGAGCAGTGTAATTTTTTAATTAATTTAACAGATTTACACTTTGTGTCATCTATAAGCCAGGCTGTTAAAAATATGATGAGAAATATGATTTAAAAAATTGGCAAGATCCCTGCTAATAAGTGAATAAATAAGTTGTAATAAATAAGGTAAGAAGCAAGTAAATAAACAAAATAATTTCAAATAATGATAAAGGCAGTAAAGGAAATAAAGTAAGCATTTAAAGTAGGAAAGTGAGGAAATGACGTTCGGTTTGAGACTAAATAATCAAAAAATAAGCCATTGATTTGTAAACTGCTAGCATCATTTTAGTACTTGTTTTTCTTTGCATATATTGCTGAGACAGTGAATAAAGTAGTTTTTAAATGGAAATAAATAGGTGTATTCTTGTTTAACTTAAAGAACCTAAACATTTTATTTGGTGGTATGGGTATTAAGCATTGTTTTTTTGTTTTTTTTTTTTTTTGCGGTACGTGGGCCTCTCACTGTTGCTGTGGCCTCTCCCGTTGCGGGGCACAGGCTCTGGACGCGCAGGCTCAGGGGCCATGGCTCACGGGCCCAGCTGCTCCGCGGCATGTGGAATCTTCCCAGACCGGGGCACGAACCCATGTCCCCTGCATCAGCAGGCAGACTCTCAACCACTGCGCCACCAGGGAAGCCCCTAAGCATTGTTTTTTAATGCAGTCTTTACAACTGGGTAGAGCAGAGAGTAGAGAAAATACTTTGATACCATTCTATCCTAGTCTTATATACCTTCAGTTTGCTCTTGAGTTGAAGTTTGTATGATTGCCAACTTGAGTCCTTGTTCAGTAAATACCGCACAAAATTGGTTAAAATAAATTCTTATTAGATATTACTGTATTTGCCACTTTCACCTCACTCCTACTACCAGGAAACAATACAGAATTAGACCAACCGCTCCAGCCCCAGCCCCAGCCCCTTTCCCAGGCTTACAGGAAACTAGATTTTAGGAATTAAACATCTGTAGGATAAACAGTAAAGTAACATAGTAGGAAATGCCTGCTATGTAGAGGTGGACAAACCTAGGTTTGAATGATGACCCTACCATTTAGCAGCCATTGGACCTTGGGCAAATTATTTAACTTCTCAGGATTCTTTCAAGTGCAAATGACAAAGAAACCCAATTCAGACCATCCTAGGCAAAAACTTTGAGTGTGCTAGCCAAAATGAATTGTAGAGCAGCTCATACAATCTAAAGAACTGTAGGAACTCATGTCTCAAGGGCCTGATTGAGGTTCAGGACTGTCAGCACTTACACTATATCTGTTTATTTCTACTTTTCTTTGCAAGTTGGCCTAATGCACACTGCAGAGAAATTTCATCATAGGGCCTGTAAAAATGACCTTGGGCTGCTCCAGACCTACATCCTTCAGCACAATATCATTATAAGGTGGGGAAAGGTGCACTATAATTGACAGTCTCATCAGGAGCACACAGACTGGGGGAAGCAGTTCCTGAAGCAGAGAGTGGTATTATCAAAAGAAAGAGAACAGAAAGTTTGCTGGGCAGCCCTTAATCACACTCGCACACACGCACAGTTATTACGGTCCACTAGAGCTAGGAATAGGTTCTTGTAATTTTTCTATATCAGAAAGTGAAACGATTTCTAAGGTAGGATATTTTCTTGGAATGATCCCTGAGATCTGTTTTCTATCTCTTCTAAGCTAGTTGTTTATCTTGCAAATTCAGTCTTCTTTTGCACCCCCAAATGAAGCAAGTGTTGTAGCATGAGCTTACAGCAAAGAGCAAAACAGGGAACTCAGAATGTGTTCCTTAACCTTCTATTTAGTTTTCATTTCTTAAATAGCTTATCTTCGTGTTTTGCTTGTATGGCTTTGATAGTTGTCCCCTAGGGAAGGAATTTATCATCTGTATCTCATGCAGTGCTAAGTGCTCAAGAAATGATAAATAATAATAATGCTCAAAGGAACAGACTGGACCAACACAGCAAGAAAGCCACACTGTGTAAATAATTAATGAGAATCAAAAAGCCTGAGTAATTTTGGATTTTGGCTGAGAATTTTAGAATCATAATTATTGCCTTAAAATTATTTTTGCCCTTTATTTCTTTGATGTTGTCATTGAAAATGACAATATATAGAAGAAGTTGTTTTGATTTGCTGTTTTAAAAATCTAACTGCAAATCTTTACTAATCTAGTAATTTTAGTAGTTTATTGCTCAAGGTATAAGATTTCTAGGAGACTGGCTTTTTTCCTATGTCAGTATTATTTTTGGCACACACAGCATTTATTTATTTGGAGTCATTGGAAAGATTTGACATTGAGATGGAAGCCAACTGTAGGCCTGTCATGTCTACTGCTTTATAATAAATGTTGAAAGGGAGTTTTACGCTATTTTTGAAATCTCATTATCATGAGAAACTTTGTTTTTTTTTTTTTAGATGTTGGGGCTAGGAGTTTATTAATTAATTAATTAATTTTTGCTTTGTTGGGTCTTCATTTCTGTGCGAGGGCTTTCTCTAGTTGTGGCAAGCGGGAGCCACTCTTCATCGCAGTGCGCGGGCCTCTCACTATCGCGGCCTCTCTTGTGGTGGAGCACAGGCTCCAGACGCGCAGGCTTAGTAGTTGTGGCTCACAGGCCTAGTTGCTCCACGGCATGTGGGATCCTCCCAGACCAGGGTTCAAACCCGTGTCCCTTGCATTAGCAGGCAGATTCTCAACCACTGCGCCACCAGGGAAGCCCTATGAGAAACTTTTTAAAAAATTACAGAAAAATTCAAACACACTCAAAAGTAATGAAGATAGTGTAATGAGCCTCTAGCTTCAACATTTGCCAGTGATCTCCCTCACGTTTTTTTCTCAATAATTTTTTTTTTTTTTTTTGTGGTACGCAGGCCTCTCACTGTTGTGGCCTCTCCCGTTGCGGAGCACAGGCTCCAGACGCACAGGCTCAGCGGCCATGGCTCACGGGCCCAGCCGCTCCACGGCATGTGGGATCTTCCCGGACCGGGGCATGAACCCGTGTCCCCTGCGTGGGCAGGCGGACTCTCAACCACTGCGCCACCAGGGAAGCCCCTTTTCTCAATAATTTTGAAGCAAATCCCAAACATGATCCTATTTCATATATATATTTCAGAATATGTATCTAACTGATATATCTAACTGATGAAGTTTTTTTTTGTGACCGTAAGGCCATTATCATAATTTTAAAACTTAAATTTAAAATATAGTTCCAAATTAACAGTAAAGGTTTCTCAGTTGCATCAAGAATGCCTTTTGTAGTTGGTTTGTTCAAATCAGGATCCAAACAAGGTCCACAAATTGCATTTTTTGGTATTGTCTTTTATATCTTTTATAACAGTCTTCCCTTCTCTCTTTTTCCTTCTCCCTTTCTTTTAAATTTTATTTTTTTAATGAACATATAGCAAATTTGCTTGTTTTGGGTATATATACATATGATAAAATTGCCTTTTTTAGTACTCTGAATTTTAGCACATATATAGATTAGTGCAACCACCACAGTCAGGATACAGAACAGTTTCATTAACCCCCAAAACTACCTCATGCCCTTTATAGTCACATTATTTCTGCTTCTCTTACCACTGGCAACTACTGATATGTTCTCTGTTACTATATTTTTATCATTTTGGAACTCATATAAATGGAATCATATAGCATGTAACCTTTTAAGAACAGCTTTCTCTTGGCAAAATGCATTTAAGATTCATTCATGTTGTGTGAATTAATAGCTCATTCCTTTTTCAGTGCTAAATAGAGTCCAGTGTATGGGTGTACCACAGTTTATTCATTCACCTGCTTAAGGACATTTTGATTGCTGAGATTAAATACCCAGGCAAGGAATTTTGCAGTCATAAAGGTAAATGTATGTTTAACTTTATAAGAAACTGTCAAGCTGTCTTTCCAGAATTCCTGTGCCATTTTGCCTTCCCACCAGCAATATGAGTTCCAACTGTTCTGCATCTTCTCTAGCACTTGTATTTTTTTATTTTAGCCATTCTAATGGATATGTAGTGGTACCTCATTGCAGTTTTAATTTGCATTTCCCTAATGTCTAATGATATTGAACAGCTTCTCATGTGATTATTTGCCCTTCACATATCGTCTTTGGTGAATTATCTGTTCAGATCTTTTGCCTATTTTTAGGTGGGTTGCTTGTTTTCTTAATATTGAGTTTTGAGAGTTCTTTATATATTTCAAACTGTCGAGCACAAGGCGTATTCAGGCTGACAGATTCAGCCAGTAAAGAAACAATGAGCCCTTTATAAACTCAGTTTTTTGCTTACATAAGGAGTGCAAAGATGAGTAGCCAAAGGTGCCAGCCCTCTGTGGCCTTTGCACAGGATGACACAAACAAAAGAGGCCAGATGACTGCAACGAGAATGATGGGATACTCCTGCTGAGGATTCCATTCCATGATACTGCTAATCAGTTTTATAGCTGCAGATTTACCTTAAGGATGGTGAGGCAGAAAGCCTCATACCCCACCAGAACCTGAAAACCATGGGAAACTGCCTAATGACAGCCCCCTGGGTAGATAGGGAAGCGAGTGAGAAATAGCATTGTAGCAGCACCTCGCGGGTCTCCCATGCTCTCCTGTTCCAGGAGGGTCACAAGGCATTCTGTCATTCTGTCAAGATTCAGCCACTGTCCAGGCCTTGCCTATGTGGCCTGTGTGGAAATATGCAAGGTCGTCAGGCTCTGGCTGTTCCCCTAGAGATACAAGTCCTTTCTCAGATATGTGATTTGTAAATATTTTCTCCCTATCTGTAGCTAGTTCCTTCATTCTTGTAACAGTGGGTTTCATAGAGCAAAAGTTTTTAATTTTGATGAATTTTGATTTATCAATTTTTTCTTTTATGGAGTACATTTTTGGTATATCTAGGAACTCTTGGCTCAAACTCAAATCATAAAGTTTTTCTCCTGTTTTCTTTTAGGATTCTTATATTTTGTGTGGTTCACTTAGATCTGTGTTCCATTTAGTAATTTTTTTAGGGGTGAGATTTATGTCAAGGTGCATTTTTTTCTTTTTTGCATATAGATGTATAGATGTCTAATTCCTCTTATAGTATTTGTTGAAAAGAGTATCTTTTTTTCATTGAATTGACTTTAGTTTTGTCAAAAATCAATTGACCATATTGTGTGGATCTACTTCTGGACTCATTTCTGTTTCATTGTGTATCTTCCTCTTTATCTTAGTGAGAGTAGCTTTATAGAAAGTTTTAAAATCAGATAATGGGATTCCTCTAACTTTATTCTTTTTCAAAATTGTTTTGGCCATTCTGATTTCTTTAGCTTTCCATGCAAGTTTTAAAATCAACTTATCTATATCTACAAAAAGAAAAAAAAATCCTGCTGGGTTTTGATTGGAATTGCAGTAAATCTGTAAATTTGGAGAGAATTGCTATTTTTGCTATGCCGAGTCTTCCAATCCTGGAATGGGAATGTCTTTATTTAGATCTTTGGTTTATTTCTTCAGTATTTTGTAGTCTTCAACATAGAGATCCTATATGTGTTTTGTTATATTTATAATTAAGTATTTCATTTTGGGGGGGCAGCTACTGTAAATTGAATTAATGCTTAATTCTGGTTTACAATTGTTTATTGTCAATATAATTTACTGTTCTTTGTTGACCTCCTTGAGTCCTATTGCCTACTAAACTCACCTATAAATTCTAGGAGTTTTTTTGTAGATTCCTTGGGATTTTCTATATAGACAATAATATCATCCATGAATACGGACAGTTTTATTTCTTTTTAACCTGTATACCCTTCATTTCTTTTTTCCTTCTTTCCTTCCTTCCTTTCTTCCTTCCGCCCTTCCTTGTTTCCTTCCTTCCTCCCTCCCTCCTTCTCTCTCTTCCTTCCTTTCTTTCTTTCTTCCTTCCTTTCTTCCTTTTTCTTCCTTTCTTTCCCTTCCTTCCTTCCTCCCTTTCTTCCTTTCTTTTTTCTTTCTTCCTTTCTTTCCCTTCCTTCCTTCCTTCCTTCCTTTCTTTCTTTCTTTCTCTCTCTCTTTCTTTCCCTTCCTTCCTTCCTCCTCCCTTTCTTCCTTTCTTTCTTTCTCCCTTCCTCCCTCTATTCCTTCCTTCCTTCCTTCCTTCCTTTCTTTCTTTCTTTCTTTCTTTCTTTCTTTCTTTCTTTCTCTCTTATTGTACTTACTAGGTCTTCCACTACAGTGTTGCATAGGAATGATAAGAATGGACATGCTTGTTTGTTTCTGATCTTAGAAGGAAAACATTCAGGCTTTCACATTAAAAATGATTTCTTTAAAGTAGATTTTTAGTAGAAGATTAGATTAGATTGAAGAGATTCCATTCTGTTCCTAATTTGATGAGAGTTTTTATCATTAATGGATATTGAATTCTGTCAGATATTTTCTACATCAATCAATATGATCATGTGGGTTTTTTCCTTTGGATTATTAATTTAGTGAATTACATTGATTGCATTTTGAATATTGCTCCAACCTTGCATTCCTGGGATAAACCCCACTTGGTCATCATGTGTCCTAATTTTTACGTATTACTTGGTTCTATTTGCGTATTACTTGGTTCTATTTTTCTAGTTTCAAGCTATTACCAAATTTATTTGTTTATTTTACATTCCGTTTCATGAAATTCCTCTTGAAACTATTTTGATTACTAGAAACTGTATTCCTTATTCAGTCTTTTTCTTAAATTTAAACTCACCAGAAGTTTATATTACTATATCCCAAGGGAAGTTATGTTCCATTTTACAGTAGAAAAGTATATAGATAGAATGAAACAGAAAACCTAAATCAAATTTGGCTTTAAAAATTGATGAAAGGGCTCACAAAACTAGAAAGCTCAGAGATAGGGCAGACTCAAAGCTGGTTGACTGCACAGCTTAGCTTTTCACTAAAGACCCACTTTACCAGTTTATTTTCATCTTTGTGTTCTGTCATTTAGAGTGTAGGGCTAATTTTAAAACTGGGTTCTCTGATGGTGATGGGATGGACTTTCTTATTCATATCTAGAGTGACAGAATGCACTCCTGCCCTGTATTTTGGGCATAAGAGCTGAAATTCATTCTCCTGGGGTTCGTTAGTTAGTCCCATGCCCATCTCTGAATGAATGATTGTGCAAAAGGAAATGGAATGCCTTAATTGGCTTAAGGCAACTGGGGTCCACTTTGGGACATGGAGATAGGATTAGATTCACTCAAAGCACATGAGCTGGGTGGAGAGCTGCATAACAGCATGAAAAACAGGAAAAATGTTAGGAAAGGGAAATTGTGGAATAGAAACTAAATTAGGCAACTAACAAATACCTACTATAACAACTACAAACTAGACCTGGTTGTTAGGATTGGTGCCTGAAGACTGTCACATCTTTTGACAGGACTTTTGTAGTAGAGTTTTAATATTAGTCCATGCACAGATCTCCTTTCTGGGCATGTGAGAAGTTTATATTTCCTTGTTCCCTAGTAATTGTGTGACTAGTCCTTGCCAATGGATTGTGGGTGGAAGTGTTGTACCCTGTGGCAGGAATTGTAGAGGTGTTATGGGGGTAACATATGATCAAAGTATAGAATGTAGATTCAACTTATGGAAGACAAGCACTCTGGAAAGTTACCTGGACCTGCAACAGACTTTGTGTGAGAAAGAAAGTTTTTTTGTGTGTTAATTCACTGTCATTTGGGGGGTTGTTTGTTACTGCATCATAACTTGACCCATCATGACTGATAAAACTTCCATACGTTCTTTACATGGTAAGTAATTGAGGAAATAGAACCGGTGTTACAATACATATGTAACACCTTCAGCGACCCCAAGAAATTGCCCTGATATGCATACTTCATATGAAATGAATCAGAATATTGGGACAGTTTTTCAGTTGTATTGAGTTCTGACCAGTATTTCTGGATATGCTTGTTTAGGGTAAAGACCTATAGGAGTAGTGTCTGAAAACAACACTTTTATCGTTTTACTTCCTTAATGCAAAACTCTTCAATGGTTCCACTATTACCTACAGAATAAACTTTACATTCCTTACTTAAATTTCCATATTTTGGTCGTAATCTACCTTTGTAGACTGTGCACCATTATTCTTTTTAATTTCATCAGTAGGTTCAGCAGTCGTAACACCCATGGGCACAGCCATAGAGCCTGAAAAGGGGAATGTATTTCAAGAATCTCTTTTATGGGTCTTTTTGTTTGACGCCCTACCCCAATACTGGGCTCCCCACCCCAACCAGTGTGCTACATTTAGCTGACTCTGGTTTTAGACATTTTGCTGTGGAAACTGAAGACCATTGCCTAACATCTATTTTCCCCTCCTCAATAATAATAATTCCTATATAGCAGAGGTGACAAGGTGTTCAAGTTGAGCTGTATTTCCTAGTCTCCCTTGCAACTAGATGTATACACATAATCAAGTTGTAGACTTGTTGAGAGGGACATCAGGAGAGGTACCTTAAAGGCCCTGTTTGCCTAGTATCCCTTTTTTGCCTGCTGCTTGGGAAGTGGATAAGATGGCTGGAGTTCCAGTAGCCCTGTGGCAACATGAAGTCACTTTGAGAATGGAAGCCAGGGCTGAGAATGGCAGAAGAGAATAATAGGAAGGAGCCTGCATTCCTGGTTACCTTGTGGACCTGATATATCAGCTCTGGGCTGTCTCTCAATTTTTTTTTTTTTAAAGCACATTTCATTAACTTTTAAGATGCACCATTATCTATATATTATTAAGAAAAAAAAACCCCACTGCCAATCAAACTGATACAATGCTTTCTTATTGCATCCACACTGAGGTCACTTTGATTTCAGAAATGTTAAACTATGAAAAAATGTGTCTTAGAATCAATAAAATATGTTATAGCAGAGAGTATTAACCCCTGTGTCTTTAAGCCATCATTATTTGGGGCTTTCAAATGCATTTCACACAGACTATGTGCATTGTAACTGATGCAGACTAGTTTTTAATTTTTCTGCCTGTCTTCATTTTGGACTTAAAACTCCTTGAGATTTCTGAGTCACAGCCTTCATCAAGGAGCCCTTGTTTTAAACATCAACTTCATTGAAGTATAATTCTCATACAATAACATGTAGCTGTTTTAAGTATACATTTTGATGAGTTTTGGCAAATGCACGTACCCATTTGACTTCCACCATGATCAAGATAGAGAGTATTTCCATTACCCCAATATACCCTTCCCCCTTAATTCCCTGTACTCCAAGCCTAAGCAACTGCTGATCTCCTTTCTGTCATTATGCGTTAAATTTGTCTTTTGTAGAGTTTTATATAAATGGAATCACAAAATATTTCTTTTGTGTCTGGCTTCTTTCACTCAGCATACTGTTTGAGACTCAACTATGTTGTCCTATATACCAACAGTTTGTTTCTTTTTATTGCTGAGTAGCATTCCATTATATGGATGTACCACAATTGGTTTTTCACCATTTAATGGATCTTGGGTTGTTTCCAGTTTGGGGCTATTGTGAATAAAGGTGCTATGTATATTTGTATACACAGGGAGTCATCTTTTGGTCCCTCTAAAGTCATGGGCCTGTTCTGACTACTCTTGTATCCTGCCCTTGTTCTAAGAATCCTATAGCTCTTGCTGTGTATCCCTACCTTTTGTCTGCTTGTCTGTTGATCCTGATTTAAAGCTAAATCTGTCCTGAATAGGAATTATCACCTTTAGCCCTGCTACTTTACCTATTCCACTTTTTAAACATGATTATAAAAAGAAAGAATTAAAAATACTAGAATATGACAGGGGAGGACAGTTGCCCTGGGTATGGAAATATAGAGAAATAATAGTTCAGGCTTCCAAACCAGCTTTCTATTCTTTGAGAGGTAGTGGGGAAAGAACTCTGGCTTTGGAGCCAGACAGGTCTGTTTTTCAATTCCCAAATTTGGCCATTTTTTAGTGTGAGAATCGATATATATTACCGTATCTAACCTCATTGAGTTTTTTTTTTCCCACCTGGAAAATGAATATAACACTCACTTTGCAGAATGTGAGAATTAAATGCATATATTCATTTAACAAATATGTGTTGAAAACCTACATCTGCCAGGTCCTGTCCTGGGCTCTGGGGATACAGCAGTAAGCAAAACAGCAAAAGTGCCTGACCTCATGGAGCTTACATTCTGCTTAGAAAGGCAAGACAACAAAAACAAAAGAGTGAAAATCTGTGTTACATTAGATGGTCATAAATCCCATAGAGAAAAACAGAGCAGAGAAGGGGGATAGAAAAGGCTGTAATTGTAACCTCTTCTTGGCTGTGAGCTACTTAAGACTAGGTATGATCTTTCTTCTGTATCACTAGCATTTATCATAATGTCAGCTGTATATTAAGTGCTGCACACGTTTCCTGAGTGAAAGGAGTGACTGAATAAAAACCAGTGTTGAGGACAGAGATTATCTCATAAAATCACTATGATACTGCTTACCTGGACAGTTTTAAATGCTTCCAGATAGGTAATAATTCTGTCAGCAAGAATGGTGCCCTTCCCTTCTCCTTGTTCTTGCTGGTTCTGGAAGTCTCCTAGCCAGTGTTATATTTTTTCTTGGAAATCAGAATGCTTTGAATGTACCTTCTGAATAACAATATATCCTTGATGTTTAGAAATTAACTACATGCATGTTTCAGACTTTTGCTGAATGAATAATATAGAAAACAATTTGACAAAGTTCAGTATGTCAATTTTTCTATTAAGGAGCTTTGGTATTCTACAGTCTCTGGAAAACTGGCATGCATCTGCTATAAATATTAAAGTCATGCTTTAGAATAATATTCACTGTCAAGGGACAATGTCCTTAATATGTGGTTAAATGGGGTAAAAAAAAATAGAGTATGCAGTGTCATCTCTTACACCTCTACTCAAACTCAAAGATACTATCTTCTGAACTATTGATGTCTTCCTTCTTTCACTGCCTAAAGTCCTTTAAATTACCCAGACCAAATACAAAATCTTTCTGTGAACTATCGTAACACTTGCTTGACTTCTCAGATTGTTCATTAAAAAAAATATTTTAATGCCTTATTCATTTTTGTATTTCTGACTGCAGGGATATGACAGCCCTTCCTTTGAATATCCAATAAATATTTGTTGATTTAATTATTTTCACAACACGTCATTCACTTACAATTTTTATTCCAATGATGGTAAATCGATTTCTGAAACACTTCCCTTACCCCATACGAAGGTGCGATTATTGTTTTGAGCGATTCTTAAAAAGTATTATCTCCTATAAATGCAGCTTGTCATAAAAATCATTGCAGTTATGTCACAGTCTACTAAAAAGACCAAAAACAAGCCGGTTATTTTCCAATTCCAGTAATTTGCGTCATGTCTTATGTTTTGCTAAAACTCCAGTTCCTTGTTTTCCACGCCCCCCACCCCGATCTTATCCTATTAATAAGGTAGAAATAACGGCATTTGTCTTTGTGGATCTAAAATTTTAGTGCGCTTCATTCCCTAAATGATTCCATGTGTAAATTAGTTGCTTAGGAAAGCCTGTAATCCGTCTACAGCCTAAGGAGCTATATTTAGTGCTCAGTTATTTAAACACACACACACAAATTGAGTGCGTGGCTGGGTAAATGCCTGGGTGTAGTTTCGCGGTGAGCGGAGTGCTGGGCCAGGTGCAAAACTCCCAGCGATGTTTTTCTGTGTCCCTGGCCAACTATCTCCGCGTTAAACTCCATCAATTTATTTGACTGCGCTACTGCAGAACGGAGTTAACTCCAACGCCAGTCAAAGCAGCTTTACACAGATTTTTTAAATGTTTGAGCTGACCCTTACTGATTTTTTTTTTACTATAAAACGACTCAGCTAGATCCAAGGCAGATCTGCCATCCTCTTTCAGGGCCCCTCGGGGGTGGTACAGAATTACGACTTTGGATTTGAGCGCAGAGCCCAACGAAATGCAAACGCACGGACACGTAGAGACTTGGCAACAGCGACAGAGCTTTGTTAAAACTTGCCCCTCCAGCGGCGGGGCGGGATGGTCTGGCCGCCAAGGAGCCGGCGCGGGCGGCAGAGCGTAAGGCAACCTGACTTTCCTCTCGTTTTGTTTTTGCTGTCAGGGTGGTACAGAAATAGCAAAGCAGGGGCGGGAAGTCGCCCGGGTGTGTGTGTTTTTCCCCGCTGGCACGGGGACCGCAGAAGGAGGAAGCAGGAGCAGCGCGGAACCCGCCCGCCCCCTATGCAGCAGCGTTCAGGCGCCGACCTCCAGCCGCTTCCAGAACGCTCAGTGCCGCTTCTGCGGGCCCCGCCCCCTGCCGGGGTTTCCCCGCCACCCTAGCTCATTTGCATGGCGCTGCCCCTCCCCCGCTGCCATTGGCCAGCGCCGCGCCCCGCCCACTGCCCCTCCATCACGGCAGGGTTCCGTCCCCCGAGCCGCCCGGAGCTGCGGGCAGCTGGCGGACTGTTAAACCGCGGCGGCGGCGGCGGCCGGGGCGGGAGCGGGACGCGCTCTGGATACGAGTCAGCGGCGCCCCGGGTTGGGGGAGGCGGGCGGGCAGCTAGAGATCACCTCAGCAAACCCCACCACAGCCGGACCGAAGGTGCGGCGGCGGAGGGGAGCCAGGGCGCCCCAGCAGGCGAGTGGCCGGCGTCTTAGCGGCGGGCTGAGCGGGGTGGGTCTCCTCAGCCGGGGACTGCGGCAGCGCGGGAGGGGAGAGCGAAGGAGACCGCTGGGTGGACTTGCGGGCCAGGCGACCGATCGGCAGCCCTTTCTCTCACCCCCGAATCCTCTGAGCTGTTGGATTCTACGTCCCGGCACCGGATCGCGCTCTACGGCAGGGGTCGGACCGCAGCCAAATTTAAACGGCTAAACCTAACAGCTTTGGCAGAAGCCGAGGGGAGGGAAGGGGTGGAGGGAGGGGTGGGGGCGGATCTAAGCGCGGTCACGTGGGGCAGGGGAGGGGCTTGGCAAGCCTCCCTTTTGTTTTGGCTGGCGCGTGCGCAGAGGGCAGGACACGTGGTCTTCTGGGTCCGCCCCTTGCCTCGCTGGCCGCGCCTTGCTGGCTGTGGTCGTGGTGTCGGCTGTTTTGGGGAGTCTTTGAGGCGGGGTTGTTTGCGTTAGATGGGACCTTTGTTTTACTTAATTATCTTCACTTTATTTCAGGCAGACGTTGATTTGGCCTTTAGAATTACGTGGGATGGAGGAGAATCTAGAGAATTGTTGAGGAATGGTGTTGCCACGTTTGTGCCGTTTCTCTGCGTGCCGAAGGGATTGATGTTGCCGGAAAATTTGAGGATACGTGGTGTTTGGTAGCAAGAAATACAAGACTATGTTCTGGTTATTAAAGAAACTACTGGAAAGGAAGAGGCTAGCTTTACAGCCGAGAGGGAAGGCACTGGCTGGATCTTGTGATGTTTTCTTACTCCGAGAGAATTAGTATTTGGTTCGTTCGCTGCCCGCTCTGCTCCGGGCAGGACCCACTTGTCCCTTCCCCTCGGATCAGCGGTCTGCGGGGATTGATTTTTGTTTTTCTTTCTTTTTGAACTGTGGGGAGCACGTTACTTTTTGATAACCTAAACTTTAGTCAGCTGGGGAGATTTAAGAGGATTACTTTATTCCTCTTTCCTTAACCAGTTTGCGTAACTTCGTGCTGAGTTTGGGTCAGTAGGATGTTATTTTAAATTTCGACCAGATGGGGCAGGTTTATCAGCAGTAAAAGCTAAGTGAGATATTTACCAGTACTGCAGGCAAAACCGACAGTGTTTTAGACTAGGAAAAAGTGGCTCAAAAAATAATTAAACATTAGCGAAAAACCTGGTGTTCTGGAATGCGGATTGCTTGAGAAATGCTTAGCAGTGAGTGGTCTCAGCTGTTTCCAATTCTTACTAGCTGTTCTCTTGGGCAGGTTACAACCTCTCCGATCTCAGTCTGTTTCCTCTTGTAAATAGTTTCATAATGCTGTCCTTGTCTTAAGAGGTTGTTATGAGAATCACATGTTTTGTGTTAGTAAAAGTGATTTATAATCTTTACCAGCACTACAAATACAGAAATCGACAGGTAATACGGTTTTATAACAAAAGTCAGTTGTTTTTTTAAGCCAGCATGCTGGAAGAATATAAACGATGAATGAATCATGAAATAGGATATATTTGAATATCTTCAAAATCTGTTGTAACTATTATGTTTGATTCTCTGTCATTTTCCACTTTCTTAATCAGATCAATGTCAAGTTTGCTACCATTTCCTCATAGTTTTAATCTAGATAATCATTACTTCTCTTACCCAGCCCTTCTGGGTTAATTTTTTACATGAAATTTTTCTTAATCTAGGCCGATTTTGGCACTGATTTTTTTTTTTTTTTACATTTACTGTGTGTGTGTGGTATATGCCTTTTCAAATAACAATTATTATTTTTAAATCTTATAATTTGGAAAATGAAGACAGGTGCAAATAAGAAAAACAAATAATTTGTATTTTTAACTATTTTCCTATGCGTATTTGTGTATTTTTCCTAAAAGTGGTATCATTTTAACTTTACCTCATAAACAGTCCCATGTCCTTAGTCATTGAAAAAATTATTTTTGGCAACTCGATGTTATATCATGTAACTTTCATATTTAAAATTTTTCCTGTTGGCAGATGTTTGGGTTGTTTCTAATGTTTTGCTGATGTAAATTTCACTACAGAAAATAGCCTTTTACATAAATCTTTGGAAAATTTTCCCCTAGATTTGTAAAAGAGGAATTACTGGGGGAGTGGGGATGGGGTGTGTGTGTGTGTTTGTGTTTTAAGGCTCTTGCAACATCGCCAAATTACCTCCCAGAGTATTATATTGTTTAACACTCATCTAATGTATGAGCATGCCTCACATTACATCTGTATTCATCATCTGGGATTAGCAATAAGACAAAAAAACCTTGCTTTCGTTAGCATAAAATTTTTTTTTCACTTGTGTATGATACATGTGTTTTATTGTCTTAGAAGCTGCTTGAGGAAGATGAATATATTTCATATTTGATGTGCTGCAAATCACATAGTGGGTGCTCAATAAATACTTGCAACTTTATTAATATTTATCTTTTTGACCTCTGAAAGGTCAGGAAATCATATCTTGCTTTTTTGTCATACTCAATTTAGGAGTACATTGTTGGCAGTATACTATTATTGTTTGATTCATTACTTTGAGTACTTCTCCGTTCAGGTGGGGCCTGACTGATCTTAGCACAGTTGTCTTCTCGTGACTTCCCATTGTCCAACTGCTGCATTATCCAAGAACTCCATCCAGTTTTGATGCCATTTATCATAATTACTTGGATGAGTGAATAAAGGAAATAGTCTATCTTGTGTGGAATTCACTTACAAATTTCACTTTAATTGTACCATATTCACTTGTAGCCTTTTCTATGTTTGAAGGAAAAAAAGCCTACTGTCTAAAGTTACTTTGTTTCATTATTCACATTGTTCTTGATAGCACAACTATTAATTACATTTAACATCTTTTACTGCCTTTAACCTTACTTGTCATATGTAATTTTTACTTGTTCAGTTATTTATCACTCTTCCTGTCCTTTTACATTTGTCTGTGCTGTATTAATAGTTGAAGGAGGCCGAAAGCTGTCTCTTTCAGGTTTAGAAGATTGTTTACTGATTGGGTTCCTCAAATTATAAACAGCAAAGAATGAGACTGCTTGCACCTGCAGTGTCAGCTAATAGGAAATTAGCAACCCGTTTACTGACTTTGGGCATATTGTCTATTATACCTCTATCGTTAAAGTCCTTACTATATCACAGGACTATAATGGAATACTGTACATAATGATGACACTCAGTCATCAATACAATCCTACATTACTTTCAGTATGTTTGATTTAGAAAGGCAAGGAAGGTGTATTCATTTCCAAAGAATTTGCCTTTTTTTCTTTTTAAATGTTCTGAAGAGATTGCACTGAACTGAGACTTTTGTTACTCTGTGTGGGATAAATAAACCAGCAAGTGTTAATAAAAATGGTAATATTGTACTTGCCTGTAGACAGTCTGTAATGAAAATCTGAAAACGATTCATAATGAAAGTTTTTAATACTTGGTAATATTTTTAGGTTTTCAGGAACGCTTTATTTCTATATGGATGTGACGGTTCTCTTGCAGAATTGGGAGAAAATGCAATCTTTTGTAATATTAAGGCTTTGTTAATATCTCTAATGAATTTTAATTGTTTATTTCTAATCCTATAAGATCAAGAATCTTCAAGCATGTTGTTTAAAGTAATTAAAAAATTTTTTTTACTTGGTAGTAGATCATTAATCAGTGTTTAACCATGTGAAATTAAGTTGGAGCCAAAATGTATATAACGAGCAAATGTGATAGTGCTAAATCTAAACGTAAATTTCTGGATCTAAGTTGATGTACACAGAAAAAAATGACTCATTTATATTCCTATGAGTCATGCATTTATAACTGAATAGTAATAATTCTGCTTGAAGTTTGAAGTATGATCTGTTTGATGTGTTATGTGGCCACCCAAGTGGCTTTATCTTTAATTAAATTCCCTTAGTCTTCAAAGAGAATTCCTTTTTAGGCATAGTTTTCAAAGTGGAAGGAGTTCTAGCTATAAACATTATTGAAATAGAAAGTACTGAGCTAACTGTACCTTGGTCATGCCAATTACTACAGTGTTTTCTGCTGTAAATTGAGAATGCCCGTTTGTGGCATAAAGCTATCTTGAAAACACAACAGTGTATTTAGTATCTTCCAGTAATTCCTATATTTTGAGGAATAAAATTATACCAGTAAACTCTTTCTCATTACTTTTATTGACTTAATTGGTTTAATTGACTTAATTTAACTTTATGAGTTACAAATTAGAAACTTAGTCCCCTTATATTTCAGTAACGTTTGGAAGAGCTGCTCAAATTTTGCTAAAAGAATTTTTTTCCTGCTCCTTCTCTTTTATTATAATGGATCAGCTATCTGAAACACATTAAAGTTGTAAGTGCAGAAATAATTTAATATTTGTCTCTGCTTCAGGGTTCTGCCCTCTCTCAAAATGCTGTTGGTAGTCTTTTCACTTCCTTTTAACTTAAGGATGAATCTGCCTTCTTTATGATACTTTTATTCCTAGTTTATGTTACTGCATTGAAGAGAATTGGGATTATCCAGATTTCAATTGAAAGAGTAAATTTAATGTTCAGAGGGTAGATATTGATTTTATATTCCCCATGGACTATATGGAATACACATGTGTGTGCTAGAATGTAAGTCATAGTCAAATCTGAAGTAGTATTTTAGGGGATGGAAAATCAGATTTGGTTTTTAGTTTTTAATGTTCATTCTCAGGAGGAAGAGTGGTTCTTATTTATAATTGTCTAGATTCTTAGTTTCAGCTCTGAGGATAGGCTAGATTAGCTAACTTTTGATTTTCTTTAGACCGTATGCCAAAAATTATTTGGTATATGTGACCTGAATAGTAATTGTAAAGACTGGTTACTAGTGTTGGGATCAATCCAATAATTATTGTTATAATTATCTCACTGTACATGCAGCTTTTGAGGGATGACATGATGGTATTTACTATATCTTATGATGTCCAAGAGACCAGATTGCATTTAATTAATGCTAAATTCATAAATACATATGATTTATAAACCTTAAAGATTAAGTCACTAATGGAAGCATTTTGGAGACAACAGGGCAAGGCTCCTTATTTTTAGTAAGGTAATATCAGAACAACTAATTTCTTCCTAATTCACAATGAATGTTCTTTGGATTAAATTGTAGACCCCAAATTAGAATTTGTAGTATAGACTTGACTTTACAATGCCCCCATTTTTCTGAATTTGATTTTTATTTATAATAATGAAATTTAATATAGCCAAAAAGAAAAAAACTGTTTTGATTCTTTGTAGTTTTTAAATGCTTGTAATTTAAATGAATAAACTTTGGCTTGTGTTACTGAAATTTTCTCTCTGGTTGGTAGTGTTTTAAGATACTTCTAAGAAAATGTATATATATTGAAATCTGGAATTTTGCTATAGGGTTGTTTACTTGGTGGATTATCTGTAATAGTTTTACAACGGAGTGGTTTTGGGTTTTGGTTGTTGTTTTTTTTTCGGGTTTTTTTTTTTTGGCCACCCCTAAAATTTCTGGGCTGTGGATGTGCTAAGGAATTATTATTATTAATTTATTTTTACTTAAATTGGAATGCAGGTTGAAAACTCTGTTGTACAACATGAAAGTGAAGTTCGTGTCCAGGAAATATAATTGATTTTTGGATTATCTAGAACTATTGCCTCTTAACAGATAATCAGAATAATCTGTCTGGTTGCTTTCTTTGAAAGGGTGATATGATTTCTTGCAGTTTTGCTTCTTAAATCCTGTTAGCTTACTATTTTAGTTTCTGTATGTTGTGGTTAAGGAAGTTTAGTTGTTTTTTTCTCAGTTTGATTCTTTCCAGTTTCTTTAAAGTCCTATATCATGGACTGACTAAATTCTTTTTAGAGAAAGGACCTATTTTCCTTGAGCATCTTGGGAAAGATGATAGTGGTGCCGAGAGTAAATAGAATACAGTGTTTTAGCAGCTAGAAAGAAATTTCTTAGATTTAGGTAAGATCCAAATACTTTTTTTCGACCCAATATGTGCATAATTAGAAACCGAATAATTAGAAACCAGAATAATTGGAAACTGAATATTCATAAGAAGAACAAGATGCTTAGAAAACTGTTTGAGGATTTGCTTTTTTCACATTCTTTTTGTATAACCTAAGCATAGGTGTCTAAAAATACTAAACAGTATTTGGCTAAGAACTTTGGGACTGAAATATTTTAGTTAATGGTTGATTCCTGTTTACTTTAGGGGTACAGTATACTTTATACTGTCCAGTACAGTAATCCTTAACCACATATGACTATTGAGCACTTGAAATGCAACTAGTCCAAATTGATTTGTGCTAAATGTAGAATAAACACTGTAATTTTTTTTTTTTTTTTTTCGGTACGCGGGCCTCTCACTGTTGTGGCCTCTCCCGTTGCGGAGCACAGGCTCCGGACGCGCAGGCCCAGAGGCCATGGCTCACGGGCCCAGCCGCTCCGCGGCATGTGGGATCTTCCCAGACCAGGGCACGAACCTGTGTCCCCTGCATCGGCAGGCGGACTCTCAACCACTGCGCCACCAGGGAAGCCCATAAACACTGTATTTTGAGACTTTACACACATAAAAAAACATCTCATAAAGATATTTTTATCCTGATTACAGGTTGGAGTCATATTTTCTATATAATGGGTACAATGAAATTCAAATTTCATGTTTCTTTTTAAAATATGTCTAGTAACAAATTTAAAATTACATATTTAGCTCACCTCATATTTCTATTGGACAGCAATGTTCTATACTAATATTTCCTAGCCTTAAGACTCCTTTCACAATAAAATATGAATCCTTTTCCTTGAAATTTTTAAATGATTTTATTATTTTGGATGGTATTTATTGAGGAAATATTTATTAAGGGCCTACTATGTGCCCAACAGTATTTTAGGATACAGCAGTGAATGAAAACATTCAGATCCTGCCTTCATGCAGCTTTCATTCTAATGGGAAAAACGTATGATAAATAATTTTTAGTAGAAAAAAATTTAATGAACTATTATTTGTTCTAAGCATACTATTGGCTATTATATATAATTTTGCATAATATAATTTTAATACAGTACTTAATTTATTGAAGGACATATGCTATTTCATTTGGCATTTATCTTGCTTTGTGTTCTCTGCATTTCCTGGATCTGTGGCTTGATGTCTGACATTAATTTGGAGGAATTCTCAATCATTATTTCTTCAAATATTTCTTCTCTCTTCACCTTCAGTATTTGCATTACATGTATGTTAACACCTTTTGTAGTTGACCCACAAGTCTTGGATATTCTGTTCCTTTTTTCAGTCTCTTTCCTCTTCGCTTTTCATTTTGGAAGTTTCTATTGACATATCCTCAAGCTCAGAGATTCTTTTCTCAGCCATGTCCAGTCTACTAATGAGCCTATCAAAGGCATTCTCATTTCAGTTATGGTGTTATTGGTCTCCAGCATTTCTTCTTGATTCTTTCTTAGAATTCCCATCTATTTCCATATCTTTGCTTACATTATGCATCTGTTATTGCATGCTGTCTACTTTTTCCATTAGAGCCCTTAGAAAATCATAATTTAAGTTCTTTTAAAGTCACAGTCTGATAATTCCAACATTCCTCACATATCTGAATCTGGTTCTGATGCTTGCTCTGTCTCTTCAAACTGTTTTTTGTCTTTTAGTATGCCTTGTAATTTCCTTTTGAAAGAGGGGACATGATATACCTAGTAAAAGGAACTTTAGTAAATAGGTCTTTAGTAAGATGTGAGGTATAGAGGAAGCATTCTATAGTCTGGTGATTAAGTCTGTCTTTTAGGGAGGCTGTGCCCCAACTTCACAAATGCTTCACAGATTTTTCCACCTCTTAGGTGGGAGAGGATGGCTACATGGGGCTGGGGTTAGGTATTTCCCTTCCCCCACATGGAAGGCTAGTAAAAGCAGGAGTGGGGTATTTCTTTACTTTTAGGAAAAAGCAAGACTCTTCAACAGATTTCTTAGAAAGTAATATATCATCTGTCACTTCTTTATCTTCATTTTATTTGACCTCACTATGGCATTTGATAGAGCTGCCCATGTCTTTTTAACATACTTTTGAACACTTTGGAATCTCAATTACCTACACTCTGGAATTTCCTTTTCTCTCACTAACTGGACTTTCTTTTTTCTTTCTTTCTTTTCCTTTTTTTGGGGGGGGGTTGGGTTTTTTTTAACGTTTTAATGAATGGGAGTGTGCATTTTAAAAAATTATTTATTTTTTGGCCACACTGTGCAGCATGCAGGATCTTAGTTCCCTGACCAGGGATCAAACCTGTGCCCCCTGCATTGGGAGCTCAGAGTCTTAACCACTGGACTGCCAGGGAAGTCCCACTAACTGGACTTTCTAAGTCTCCTCTTAGGGCTCTTCCTCCTTTGTAACACCTCTTCCTTTGTTCAGATAAATGTGAGTGAACCCCCTGGCTTGATCCTGAGCTCCTTTCTCTCTCTGGCTCATTATGTCTAGACAAGTTTGTAGTTTTCGTTCCACAAACACCCCTAATTTATTCCTGCTTTACAGATTTCTATTAATTGTCTTTTTTCCTTGGAACGCTCTTACCCCAAACCTTGGTTAGCTTGTTATTGTCATTTCAAGTCTCAGAGCAGATGTCACCAACACAGAAGTCTTCCTTCATCTACAAATCTAAATTAACTCCTACTGCAGTGTAGTTATGCTCTATTACTTTACTTTGTTTATTTTTACAAAAACACTGTGAGAACCCTATTTACTTCTGATCTTTTTGTTTTCTTGTTTGTATATTCTCTATCTACCATTTGCTAGCTAGAATGTAGGCTCTGTGAGAATAGAAACTTTGTCATGCTGTCTACAATCTTTCTGGTACCTAGGTTAGTGTCTCTTACATACTTCTCAATAAATACGTGTTAACTGAACTGTTGAATGTTTGATCTTAGATCAAATATATATTAAATGGAGGTTAAAATCCAGCTTCTACCAAAAATAGACAAAACTACATTTATGACTTAATGTTGGCCATTTCTTCATTTTCTGCTTTTAAAAAGTCAACTGGTTAATTTCCATATTTTTTGGAAAATTTTTATTTGTTTTATTTTTAAAAGATGAAATAGGTTTACAGCTGTCATTCACAAGTACTTCTCTATAAATAACTCATTGTGGTATGGATGGATTTATACCCAAATGAAAACCAGATGGTCTTACTTGTGGTTAGTTATTCTCACTGTCTTAAATTGGCTTCTGAAATGCTGGAGATACCTTTTAGATGCTATAAAATAATTTTGATCATTAGTTATGGAACTAATGGAGATATCTTCAGGTGAATTTGCAGAATTATTATTTTATGCTCTCAAATCAGTATTCCTTATGCATTCTGCCTCTAATCAGTTGTCTATTATGTGTAAAAATGAAATAATATACCATTGAAAATAATTACAGTTTAAAACTGTATAATGATCAAAACCATTATTCAGAGTTAACCTGAATGGTAAATTCAGTGACTTTCAGGAGTTTGCACATCTGATTTCCACTAATTCCAAGACATATTATCTTCTGTATGTTTATGTCAAAGGCTCCTCAGTTGTTATGTTTTAAATAGTTGTTAAATGTTTATTTTATTAATTTTGAGGAAGTGCAAGTTAATCAATTTTTTTCTCTTATGAATAATGTTTTTTGTGTCATAGCTAAAAAAAAATCTTTGCCCAACCCAGTTTCACAAAGATCTCCTATTTTTTTCTAGACATTTTATGGTTTTAAGTTTTACATTTAGGTCTATGATCCATTCTGATGCATGTGACTATTTTTGTATAAGGTATGAGGTGTGGGTTAAGGCTCAGGATTTTGCATATGGATGCCTTATTGTTCCAGAATCATTTGTTTTTTAAAAAGCTAATAAGTCTTTCTGCATTGAATTGCCATTACATCTTTGCCAAAAATCAATTGACCATAGACGTGGGTCTATTTCAGAGCTCTCTATTTATCTGTCTAATTATCTGTCCATTCTTTTGCCAATCTATGTTTATTTTGACTACTGTAAATAGGTAGTATGAGTCCTTCAGCTTTGTTCTTTTTCTTGTTTGGGCTATTGTAGTTGCTTTCCCTATCCATACAAATTTATGAATCAGCTTGTTGACATTAGCAAAAATTCTGCCAAAATTTTTTTTTTTTTTTTTTTTTTTGCGGTACGTGGGCCTCTCACTGTTGTGGCCTCTCCCATTGCGGAGCACAGGCTCCGGATGCGCAGGCTCAGCGGCCGTGGCTCTCGGGCCCAGCCGCTCCGCGGCATGTGGGATCTTCCCGGACCGGGGCACGAACCCGCGTCCCCTGCATCGGCAGGCGGACTCTCAACCACTGTGCCACCAGGGAAGCCCGTCTGCCAAAATTTTGATTGGGATTGTGTTGAATCTATAGATCAGTTTAAGGAGAATTAACATTGTAACAATATTGAATAATTAATCCATGAACACAATGTGTCAGTCCATTTATTTAGATCTTGATTGTTTTTCATTGGTGGTAGTTTTTTTCAGTGTGTAGATCCTGCACATTTTTTGTTTGATTTATACCTAAGTATTTCATATTTTTAAGCTATTGGAATTAATACTATTTTAAAAATTTCTATTTCTGTTTTTTTCATTTCCAGTATCTAGAAATATGAATGATTTTTGTATCTTGACCTTATGTCTGCTACCCTAGTAAACTCATTAGATCTAGGAGCTTTTTTTATAGATCCCTTGGGATTTTCTATGTAGAAAATCATGTCATCAATGAATAGACACAGTTTTACTTTTCATTTTCCAGATTTCTATGCATTTTGTTTCTTTTTTCTTCTTCTGTTTCACTGGCTAGGACCTCTAATGTGATGATGAATAGGAGTGATAAGAACAGACACCTTGCCTCATTCCCAGTCTTATAGTAAAAACATTCAGTCTTTCATCATTAACCATGAAGCGGTCTCTAGGCTTCTGTGTAGATACTCTTTTTCCGGTTAAGCAATTTCCCTCCTTTTCCTAATTTACTGAGTTCTTTTTTTTTCTAATTATGAACAGATACTGGATTTTGTCAGATGCTTTTTATTTGTTTTTTTTCTTTAGTCTTTTGATATGGTGAATTTCAATAATTAATTTTTTTAAAATGTTGAACCAGTCTTACATTCATGGAATAAGGCATACTTGGTTGTGACTTATTATTCTTTTTATATATTGCTGTGTTTGTAACAGTTATTTTAAAAATAATAACTGAAATAGGTGTTGTTGCTACTTAAATTCTGGAATACTTTAAAAATCATAACTCTCTTCTCTGTTTATTAATTCAGCCAACAAATATCTGACAATTATTGTGTGCTAGACATTGTTTTAAGTGCTGCAGATTAGAATATTGAACAAAATTGAGTTCTGCCCTTAGACTATATTACTTTCTAGAATGTAATATAAAGTCAGGTTCTGACATTAGCACCCCGAGGAACAATAAAACAGTGTAAGGGAATGGAGAATCATGAAGTGAGGGGCTAAAGCTATTTTAAATAATTAGTCAAGCCAGGACTCTCTGAGGAAGTGACTGTAGAGCAGAAACATGAATGAAGTGAGGGAGCTAGCTATCTTATTTGTGGAAAATTGTTCCAGCAAATATGAAGTCCTGAAGCAAAGACTTGTTTGGTGTGTTTCAAGAATAACATAGAGGCTAGTGTTTATGGAGTGCAGTAACCCATAGAGATAGTTACAGGTGGCTAAGTAGTCAGGGACTTGATAGTGTAGAACTCTGTAGGCCATGGTAAGAAAACCTTTGGATTTTAAGTATCATGGCAACCACTTATTTTTCAACAAATATTAATTCAGTATCTGCTATATGTTAGATACTTTTGCATCTTGACAACATACTAGTTAACAAAATAATGAAAAATCCAAGCAGTTGTAGATCTTAGAAATGTTAGTAATAAGTGTAGTTGTTTACGTTAATATGGAGGTAGTCAGAAGTGGTAGAGTTTAGAATGATCAGTTAGTAAGCCTTGTTTATACACAGTGATTACATATTTAGGTATTTAAAAAAATTGGAGTAAATGGACTTGAGTTTTATGCTAAAACTATATGAACATAATTTAACCTTTTTTAATAATAGGAGACAGTTATTTTCCTGAGTTTCTTTTGGTTGCAAAGTAGAGAGACTTTCAGGCTACGGTTTTTTAATAAGGATAGAGTCGGGAGTAGAATACAGAAGAACTTCATGGAAATCCTAGAATAGGAACTGTGATATGGCTGGGCCTTCCAGAGTCCAGAATCCCCAAATCTTTATATCCAAGTGTGTTAATTATCTATTGCTATGTAATACATTACTCCAAAATTTAAAACATTTATTTCACAGCTTCTGGGGCTCAGGAATTTAGGCATGGCTTAGCTGGGTGCCTCTGGCTTAAGGTTTCTCACAAGGCTGCAGTCAAAGTGTTGGTTGGAGCTGCAGGCATCTGAAGGCTTGACTGAGGAAGGATCTGCTTCTCAGATCATTCACATGGCTGGTTGGCAGGCTTCAGGTCATTGCTGTCTGTTGGCTGAAGACAATAGTTCTTTGCTGTGAGGGTCTTCCCAGCTCACAACATGGCAGCTGGTGCTCCCGAATGAGAGGGGTGACAAGATGGAAGCCACAGTATCTTTGTAACCTAATGTTGAAAGTGGCATCCCATTATCTCTGCTGTATTCTGTTTGCTAGAAGCAAATCACTAAATCTAGTCCACACTGTAGAGGAGAGGATTACACAAAGGCATGAATACCAGGAGGTGGGTATTATTAAGATCACTTTAGAAGCTGCCTATCATACCAAGTAAGCCCTAGAGATCTTACCAGAGTTTTTGTGTGTATGTTTTATTCTGGTTCTCTACCATAAAGGTTCCTTAGCCACTCTCAATGTCTACATTTCTTTCCCTTCTCTTTTTTCTACCAACTCCATTTCTTATCTCTTAATCTATGTATCTTTTTTCTGCTTCTTATTTTTAGTTTCTCCTTATCTTTAGTTTATCCAGGGCCTAAGATGAATTCCACTGCTTCTTCTTATTTCAACTTCTGCCCCTGCTGCTAGCCACTTTGATTATATCCTTAGCACCCTGTTCAAATTTTTGAAAGAGAGAAGGTGGGTAAGGAGGGGATAGAGTATAGTATCTTTTGAATATGATTACCTCAGAGAGAACTGTGATTAGGGCAGTTTCCCTCAGAGAGCAATGTAGTTATTTAAATACTATTGTAGATGTTTATAAATTAGAAGTTATAGGTCATTGAGTGATCAAGTGACAGACTGAGTCTTGAAAAAAAATTTCCCAATGCTAGCTTGTTTTATTTTTCTATTTCTCATAAAAGTAGAGTGCAAAATATACTTTTAAAAAGAAACCCCAATATTATGGTTATTTTTGTTTTCCTATTTTGGATTTAGAATAAATGAAAATCTGTTATATATAAGATTTATTATTTTTGAGGCACTATATAAAAGTGTATAAATTTTGAGACAGAAAATTATACAGAAATCTACATTTTTTTGGAGACATTATACAGTAAAATATAAAAAAGGCAAACATTTATTTTTATCACACAGAATTAAAAACGATTAACATTTGCTCATATTTCATTTAATCTTTTTCCCCCAAGTAATAAAATATTGTAGCTAAAATTCAGCTCCTCTTAAAACACCACTCTTAGTTCTGTTTCATGGAACTTACCTGATGCAACTACTGTTACAACTTTGGTGGGTATTTTTCTGGTTCGTCTTTTATTCTTGTAAACACATAAGCACACATGTATATGTACATAAGTATGGTATGGTTTTGTGTTTGTGTTTTATTTATATGGTACCATACTATATATAATCTGCACCATTTCTTTTTTTTTTTAAACTTTATTCTGTTTTTGAGGTTTGTCCATATTGATACATATAGATCTAGGTCATTTTTTTTTTAACTGCTATTCTAGTATTCCATCATGTTTTAATATCCATTCTCTCACTGTTAGATGTCTAGGTTGCTTTGAAAGAGTGTTTTGCTCATACAAACACTGATCTCTTGTGCACCTGTGACAAACACATTTTCCACATTATTGTCAAATTATAGAATCAATTTATAGTTCAAACAGATGTGAGAAATCTTACTTACCCATGTTCCCAAGGTAAGTGATATTTTCAGACTTACCCTCTTTTCAGTTTGGTGATTAGAAAACTGGTCTCTTGCATTATTAATCTGCATTTCATTTATTACTGGTAAAGTTGAGTATATGTTTAATGACCATTTGGATGTCATCATCTCTGAAGTGTCCAACTGTTGTAACCTTTGCCCGTTTCTAGGAGTTCTTAATATATTCTGGATACTAATCCTTTGTCTATTGATATATGTTGCAGTTATCTTCTCCTAGTCTATCACTTGCTTTTAACCCTGTGTGTAGATTTTTATTTTAATTGCATAGAAGTTTTTGTGCCTTTTTTTCCTTTTGATCATTCTTATTAGTCTTTGCAAAGAATCAGCTTTTGCTTCTGTGTTTTTAAACAAGAATGAAAGGTGTAGAGTTACAGCTACCTCCTGGGGACATACAGTATGGGAGTGTGGCCATTCAAATGGCTATTAACTGTCCTGTGCATTGAAACAAAAATTATGGAGTGTCATAGTTCCAAAGTGTCTTCAAAAACTTTTAATTGTTAATGAAGAAAATTTTTTTCACTAACTCTTCAATCTTCATAATTTTTTCATCATAATTTTTAATAGTACTAGATTAACTTTTTTATGAGTCAGAATATATGGTTTTATACTTTTTCTTTTGATAAAATAAAATTTGTTTAATTTTGGGATTAATCTTTAGTGTCATCTGTTACATTCCCCCCTATTTTTAAGGCAGGAGTAAGAGCTTCTATAATGATAATTGATGACTATCCATTTGTGAAAAGGAAAATAATGATTGCAGATGATTTTTCAGAAAAAAAATTTTTGCACATTGCAGGTTAGGCTAGTTTTTACTACCACATTATTTTTAGCACCTATGAAATTATATACTTTTTTTTTTTTTTTTTTTTTTTTTTTTGCTGTGCTGTGAGGCTTGTGGGATCTTAGTTCCCCGACCAGGGATTGAACCCTTACCCTGACAATTAAAGTGCAGAATCCTAACCATTGGACCACCAGGGAATTCCCAATTATATACTTTTTTTGTAGTTCAGTTCACTTATATCTTATTACCTTATTTCCTACATTTTAGTTATTATTAATACTGTTCAGATTGTGAAGTTTAAATTGAGAAATGAAGGTTTTGAGCAATTTATTATATTTTATAAAAATAATACTTTTGGCTGAAAGTGTGGGATTGAGTCACATTTTCAAGTATGAATCCCAGGTTGGATTTTTTTCTTTTAACTCTCACCAAACATTGTCCAAAAAATGGAATCCTGAGATGTAATTGCATTCACAAATATTTGTCTAACTCTTAAATACTAGGCACTGTGCAACTTTCATTTGAGTTTTGGGTATTAGGCCCACAGTCAGAATGGAGAATAGTCCTTATTGAATTCCTTATGAGCTAGCAAAGAGCAGAGATAATGTTAGGAGTTGGGAAATAGAGGAGGAATTTAGTTCCATTCACTTTTTAATCAGAGACATTGAAAATGTTGCCCTTGGGGAAAGTATAAAACTTTTTTCTTGATATTTGATCATTTATTTTTACATTATTTTAGGTTTGCAGTAATTATCTGCAGGATTCGCCATGACCCCAGCTCTGAGGGAGGCAGCAACAAAGGGTATCTGCTTTTCATCTTTACCAAGTACCATGGAGTCGGACAAGATGCTATGCATGGAAGGTCCAAGAACGGTAGATGAAAAGCTAAAAGGAGACACTTTCTCTCAGATGCTGGGATTTCCAACTCCTGAACCTACTCTTAGCACTAATTTTGTGAATTTAAAACATTTTGGCTCCTCTCAGTCTTCAAAACATTACCAGACTGTTCTTTTAATGAGTTCTAATGCTACATTAAATAAATACAGTGAGAATTATAAACAAAAGAAATTAGGGGAACCCCACTGCAATAAGCTGAAAAACATACTGTGTAATGGTAGCAACATTCAGCTCAGTAAAATCTGTCATTCTCATTCTGAAGAGTTCATCAAAAAGGAACCTCTGTCAGATACCACAAGTCAGTGCATGACAGATGTACAAATTATTTTGGATTCAAATATAACCAAAGCCACTAATGTAGATAAAGGACAACTGAAAAACTGTAAGTGGTACCAAAAGAATGCACTTTTGGATAAAGATAGTGATGCTGAGATTAAAAAGGGTTTATGGCACTGTGCTCAAAACAAAATTGGGCCTGACCACTCAAACGTGCCTATTAGTTCCTCAACTGCAGAAAAAGAGGAGGAAGTGAATGCTCGTTTACTTCATTGTGTAAGCAAACAGAAAATTTTACTTAGCCAAGCTAGAAGAACTCAGAAACATTTGCAGATGCTCCTGGCAAAGCATGTTGTTAAGCACTATGGTCAGCAAATGAAATTTTCTATGGAACATCAACTCCCCAAAATGAAGATTTTTCATGAACCTACCACAATTTTGGATAACAGTTTACCTAAATGCACTGAAATTAAACCAGACATCAACTTATTGACTGCAGAGAATAAATTGTGGAATGATACAAAAAATGGCTTTGCACGGTGTACGGCTGCAGAAATCCAAAGATTTGCACTGTCTGCTACAGGGCTGTTGTCTCATGTTGAAGAGGGTCTGGATTCTGATGCAACTGATAGCAGCTCTGATGATGATTTGGATGAATATACCCTTAGAAAAAATGTGTCAGTGTAAGTGCAAAATTATTATTAGACCTTTTACTGTTCTGTATATAGCAGCAATTTTGTCTTGATTTCAAGATATGTTGAAAAGAAATAGATTTTCTAAAATCTTAATGCCATAATCTTTAAGTTATAAAACTTTGGTGAATTTTTAAAATGTTTCTTTTGTTAAAAATGACAGTCTGTGAATATATACATACTATTTAAAAATAAGTTACCCAACTGCTCTATCTAGGAAAAAAACCCAGATAGGAATAATGAAAAATAATTAGCTCTAAATATGTATTTTTCCTGTTCTTGAATAGAATAGGCTGTGGACAGAGCTTAAAATTTTGCTTAAGTTATCTAGCCAAAATGTATAGCTAAAAAAATTTTAAGTCTGCGTAGGTAGCCCTCACTGGCTTCAGGAGTTTATCAGTTGGCAGTACATATAAATTGACCTGCTACTTAGAAAAAATTTTTTTAACTATTTATATGCTCGTATTCACAGCTTTCAGCTCTGGTCTTTACCAATTTAGTCAATTTTTGCTAGATTAATATAACCAAAACAAAATTATAATGTCAGGTCTTAGATACCTATTGAATGCTTATTATGTGCTGGACCCTAGAGATTCAGTGATAGGCAAAATATTCAGCCTCTACCCTATTGGGAATCTGCTTCAAAGAGAGATACCTAGATATTTTATAAAACAAAACAAAACAAAAGCACAGAGAAAAATAGTTTTACTTATCATACCATTTTAATACTCCAGAACAGCTCTGATAGAAGTTTCTGGGATGATGGAAATGTTCTATTTCTGTGTTATCCAGTAGGCACTAGTCTCATGTGGCTATTGAGCACTTGAAATGTGGCCAGTACAACTGAAGAACTGAAATTTTAAAAATTTATTTATTATTTATTTATGGCTGCATTGGGTCTTCGTTGCTGCGCGCAGTCTTTCTCTAGTTGCGGCAAGCGCAAGCGGGGGGGCTACTCTTTCGTTGCGGTGCACGGGCTTCTCATTGTGGTGGCTTCTCTTGTTGCAGAGCACAGGCTCTAGGCACGTGGGCTTCAGTAGTTGTGGCTCGCGGGCTCTAGAGCGCAGGCTCAGTAGTTGTGATGCATGGGCTCAGTTGCTCTGCGGCATGTGGGATCCTCCCGGACCAGGGCCTGAACCCATGTCTCCTACATTGGCAGGCGGATTCTTAACCACTGTACCACCAGGGAAGCCCAGAACTGAATTTTTAATTTTATTTAATTTGAATTAATTTTATTTTAAACAGCCAGCTAGAATATAGTTTCTAATCTAGCTTTCAGAGAATCTGTTAATGTCCCTAAGTTGATGCAAAATACTGTGTATATATGTGGCATTTGGGGAGGAAGAAGTTCATCATTTTTATCAAATTCTCAAAGATAAGTGAGAATCATTATAGAATTAGAAGCGGAATACATTAATTTTTACTAATAAATAGAAGGTCAGTATATTAATTTTTATAGTAAGGAGTAAAATATAAAACAAAGTGAGCATTCCAGGCTTTTTGGTGTTCTGTTATTACTATATTTGAAATGGATTTGAATGAGAGCTAATAGTTATTGAGGACATATTTTTCTAACTGGCTTTGTGCTATTTACTTTACATTTGATATATTATTTAATCCTTTCAACAACCATGGGAGGTAATTGTTGTTATCTTTATTTCGCTTAGTAAGAAAAAGGCTGAGCATGGCTAAGTGACTTGCCTATGGTCAAAAAGCCAGACAAGTGGTGGAGCTAGGCTTCTTGCCCATATATGTGAAACTTTAAACCTATGCACTTTCTGTTGGACCATCCAACTTTGTCAACATTATATCAATGATGCTTACACATTATTAAGCAAATGTGTTCTATAAGAAGTCCAGAAACTTATCAGGTTTTCTATTTATAATGTTTTTGAAGTAATTCAATTTAATAACATTTAGTAGATAAATGCTGTAAATTATTGACATTTTGTTGTTGAGAAGAGCTAATGGGCAGGGTTTCTTTTTTTTTTTTGGTACACGGGCCTCTCACTGCTGTGGCCTCTCCTGTTGTGGAGCACAGGTTCCGGACGCGCAGGCTCAGCGGCCATGGCTCACGGGCCCAGCCGCTCTGCGGCATGTGGGATCTTCCCGGACCGGGGCACAAACCCGCGTCCCCTGCATCGGCAGGCGGACCCTCAACCACTGCGCCACCAGGGAAGCCCTAGGGCAGGGTTTTTTATTATTGAAATATAATTGATGCACAATATTATGTTAGTTTTGGGTATGATGCTGTGTAGTGATTTGACATTTACATGCATTTTGAAGTGATCACCAATATAAGACTAGTAACCATCTGTCCCCATACAAAGTTATTACAGTATTATCAACCATATTCCTTATGCTGTATATTACATCTCCGTGCCTTATTTGTTTTATAAATGGAGGTATATACTTCTTTAATCCCTTTCACTTCTTTCCCCCACCACCCCACACCCTCCTCCTCTGGCAACCACCTTTTTACTTTCTGTATTTATTAGTCTGGTTTTGTTTTGTTCTGCTTGTCTTGTTTTTTAGATTCCATATATGAGATCATATGGTATTCGTCTGACTTATTTCACTTAGTATAATACCCTCTAGAGTCATCCATATTGTTGCAAATGGCAAGATTTCATTTTTTTATGGCTGAATAATATTCCATTGTATGTATGTGTATATATATAAAAAAACTTCTCCATTCACCTATGGATGGACACTTAGGTTGCTTCCGTGTCTTGGCTCTTGTAAATAATGCTGCAATGAACATGGGGGTGCACATATCTTTTCGAGTTAGTGTTTTCATTTTCTTTGGATAAATACCAGGGAATGGATTGCTGGATCATAAGGTAGTTCTATCGTTAAATTTTTTGAGGAACCTCCATACTGTTTTCCATAGTGGCTGCACAAATTTACATTCCTAACAGCAGACCACAAGGGTCCTTTTTCTCTGCATCCTCATCAACACTTGTCATTTCTTGTCTTTTTGATAATAACTATTCTAATGGTGTGAGGTGATAGCTCATTGTGGTTTTGATTTGCAGTTCTCTGATGATTAGTGATGCTGAGCACTTTTTCATGTGCCTATTGGCTATCTGTATGTCTTTTTTGGAAAAATGTCTATTCAGGTCCTCTGCTCAGGTTTTTTTTTTTTTTTTTTTTGCGGTACGCGGGTCTCTCACTGTTGTGGCCTCTCCTGTTGTGGAGCACAGGCTCTGGATGCGCAGGCTCAGCGGCCATGGCTCACGGGCCCAGCTGCTCCGCGGCATGTGGGATCTTCCCGGACCTGGCCAACACCCGTGTCCCCTGCATCGGCAGGTGGACTCTCAACCACTGCGCCACCAGGGAAGCCCCACTCTGCTCAGTTTTTAATCAGGTTGTTTGTTTTTGATGTTGAGTTGTATGAGTTCTTTGTATATTTTGGATATTAACCCTTTATCAGATATATCATTTGCAAATATATTTTCCCATTTAGTATTCAGCCTTTTGATTTTTTGATAGCTTCCTTTGCTATGCAACTTAATTTTAAGCAACTTAAAGGCAAGTACTACTTTTTCTGTCATTGTATACCCAGTTCCTAGCACTGTCTGCTTTTTAGTGGTTATTTGGTGTTGGTTGAGTGAATGAATGAATTTTTCTGTATTTGTATATGTAGCTGTAAAGGTACAAAAATCGAGGTTGGCAGTCCGTAAAATTTTCTCTTTCTATATGTTTTATTTTTTCTTCTTCCATTCTGCAGTATATCTTTACTTGATTTTTCCCTCCTTTCTTCCTTGGTCTCTAGTAACAAACTTGTCACTAAATGTATCTTATACATCTTAGAACCCGCATGAGTGTGTGTTGAATGAATGAATGAATAAAATATACCAAAATATGGAAATTTGAAAGTCATTATTTTATTCTAATATTTAAAATTTTAATTTTGATAAGTAAAATTGATATGTGTATTATGTTTATCTTAAAAATCTTAGATTATATGATAACTAATGTCTTTTTTTTTTTTTTTTTTTTTTTAGTTTATAGCCCATATAAGAAAAACAAATTCCTTCACTCCATCACTCTCATCAGGAAATTTACCTGTGAAGGAATATGATGGTTTTAAGAAATTGGAAAGTACTCACATTAGCCATTACCAGTTATTTAAAATATATATTTATATGTAGACAGTAGATTAATTTATAATGACATTACTGATACACTTTAAAGATAACTTTTGGCTGAAAGACTAATGTGCATTAGGCACTTTTTTAAAAAGTCAATTTACTTTGCAAAGCAAAACAGGAGGACTTTATATTTTTTGTAGGTTTGAGATGTAATCCTTATAATATGAATGGAATCTCCCCCCTCTGTGTTCTGTCCCTTTGGTGAAGGAACACAAGTTATGGACATACTTGTGTTAAAGTCGTGCCTTGCTCTGTGACTCTGAGCAATGGTTAGGTTATTCTTAACCCACTGAATCAGATTCCTCTTTTTTGGTCTACCTTAAAGAGTTCTGGAGATGATTAGATGAAATAATAAATATAAAGTACCTATGCCTAATAAGGCACTGATTTGATAGCCAATAAAGAGTGCCTTATTAAGCAGTTTATGGTTGTAGAAGACTGGAGCTTAATATCCCATGGAAAACTTGAGGAGCCAGTGTAAAATACATGCCTGAGTTAACCATTTGAGAGGTGAAGAAGCTGGAGTATTTGCACATCAAATCCTGTCAGTTACTGGGTGAAGACTATTCCTGGTTTTACTAATTCCCTGGCAGTTCTGTTCTGCCACTTGAGTGACAAAGACCGCTTAAGCACCAACAACAAAAAGCCCTCAAAGAAATGCAGGTGCTGGCAGTTGGAAGTCAGGTCTGTGTCTGCTGAACTGGTATGTGTGAAGGGATGTGGGTGGGTTCGACACACTGTTACAATTATGTTACCTCTCATCTGGTGGTAAGGCCTTAGAGTTCTAGCTTTTATTTATTTATTTTTTCTTCTCTTCTGGGAAATGATGATTAGTTACTTTCTTCCAGGATGCATGTGGGAAAACTCATAGATTTTAACACAGACATGTTCTGATCCTTCAATGTTGTAAGAAAAAGGAAGAAACATGGCTTCTTTTCTTATCTGAGGAAATCTGCCAGTATCTTCCAAATCACTCAACCATCTTGGATGTTTGGAGAAAAATCTCTTCATTTTTCCATATTAGTTTCCATGTATTCAAATTTTCTTTTTAGTTTTTACTTCAGTATGTAAATTGGCTGTCTTGATAAGGAAATTCTTTTAAACAAAATCAGATATTTACTAAGAAAGAGTTGTTTAATTATAAGCTGTGAGGTGACTCTAGATTGAAAGATGGGAAAGAGCTAAGTAAATAGTTTCTTGCAGAGCTGCAGAAATGAATACTCAGTTTTCTGTATAAACACTTCTTATTTTGCCAGTAGAAAGAAAAAAACCAGGTGATGAATTTCTCTTTGAGAAATTTGATAAATAGGAGTATGAGCTCAGCGTGACATTCAGAGAGTAAAGAGATGAATAACATTATATTAATAAATTGCAAATGAGTACTTTTATACTTGTATAATATCAAGTTGACAAATTGTTTTGTATTTATCACCTTTTTTTGGTGTGTGTGGTATGCGGGCCTCTCACTGTTGTGGCCTCTCCTGTTGTGGAGCACAGGCTCTGGACGCGCAGGCTCAGCGGCCATGGCTCACGGGCCCAGCTGCTCTGCGGCATGTGGGATCTTCCTGGACCAGGGCACGAACCTGTGTCCCCTGTGTCGGCAGGCAGACTCTCAACCACTGCGCCACCAGGGAAGCCCCTTAGTTTTTCTTTTACAGGAAGTCATATAGTTGGAATCATATAGTATGTAGCCTTTTCAGATTGGCTTCTTTACTTAGTACTATGCATTTAAGTTTTTCCCTTGTCTTTTCCTGGTTTGATAGCTCATTTCTTTCTAGCACTGAATAATATTCCATTGTCTGCCTATAACCACAGTTTATCCATTCACTTGTTGAAAGGTGTCTTGGTTGCTTCTAGGTTTTGCAAATTATGAATAAAGCTGTTATAAATATCTGCATGCTGGTTTTTGTGTGGACATACATTTTCAATTCATTTGTGTAGATGCCAAGGAGTCCAATTGCTGGATTATATGGTAAGAGTATGTTTAGTTTTGTAAGAAACTGCCAAACTGTCTTCCAAAGTAGCTATACTATTTTGCATTCCAGCCAACAATGAATGACAGTTCTTATTGCTCTACATCTTTGCCAGCATTTGGTGTTGTCAGTGTTTTGGATTTTGGCTATTATAACAGATGTGTAGTGGTATCTTATTGTTTTAATTTGCAATTCCCAAATGACATATGATGTTGAACATCTTTTCATCTGCTTACTTGCCATATATATATATATCTTCTTTGGTGAGGTGCCTGTTCAAGTCTTTTGCCTATTTTTTAATTGGGTTGAGTTTTAAGAGTTCTTTGTATATTTCAGATAATAGTCCTTTATTATATATATCTTTTGCAAGTGTTTTCTCCCAGCCTTTGGCTTGCCTTCTTATTCTCTTTCAGGTGTCTTTACAGAGGACAAGTTTTTAATTTTAATGAAGTCTAGCTTATCAATTATTTCTTTCTCGGATCATGCCTTTGTTTTGTCTAAAGTGTCATCACCATATGCAAGGTCACCTAGATTTTCTCCTATGTTATCTTTTTGGAATTTTATAGTTTTGCGTTTTACATTTATTTCTATGATTTTTTTTTTTGTGTGTGGTACGCAGGCCTCTCAACGCTGCGGCCTCTCCCATTGTGGAGCACAGGCCCCGGATGCGCAGGCCCAGCAGCCATGGCTCACGGGCCCAGCCGCTCCGTGGCCTGTAGGATCCTCCTGGACCGGGGCATGAACCCGTGTCCCCCGCACCGGCAGGCGGACTCTCAACCACTGCACCACCAGGGAAATCCCTATGATCATTTTTGAGTTAATTCTTGGGAAGAGTGTAAGGTCTATGTCTAGATTCTTTTTTTTTTTTTTACACGTGGATGTCTAGTTTTTCCAACACTATGTATTGAAAAGACTGCCTTTTCTCCACTGTATTGCTTTCACATCTTTGTCAAAAACCAGTTGACCATATTTTTGTGGATTTATTTGGGGGCTCTATATCTGGTTCAGTTAATCTATTTGTCTGTTCTTCTGCCGATACCACATTGTCTTGATTACTGTAGCTTTATACTAAGTCTTGAATATGGATAGTGTCAATCCTCTGACTTTGCTGTTCTCCTTCAATATTGTGTTGGCTATCATGGGTCTTTTGCCTCTTCATATAAACTTTAGAATCATTTTGTTTATTTCCACAAAATAGCTTGCTGGCATTTTGATTGGCATTGCATTGAATCTATAGATCCAGTTGGGAAAAACTGGTATACTGACAATATTGAATCTTCCTATCCATGAACATGGAATTTCTCTCTAATTTTTTAGTTCTTCTTTGATATCTTTAATCATAGTTTTGTTGTTTTCCTCATATAGATCTTATACATATTTTGTAAGATTTATACCTAAGTATTTCATTTTGGGGGGTGGTAATGTGCTTTTAATTCAAATTCTGCTTTTTTACTGCTGGTATATGAGAAAGCAGTTGACTTTTGTATATCAACTTTGTATCCTGCAACCTTGCTGTAATTGCTTATTAGTTGTAGGCTTTTTAAAAATGATTCTTTTGGATTCTTCCCATAGATAATCATGTCATCTGTGAATAGAGTTTTATTTCTTCCTTACAAACTTGTATATCTTTTATTTCCTTTTCTTGTCTTATTGTTTTAGCTATGATTTCCAGTACAATGTTGAAAAGGAGAGATGACGGGATGTCTTGTCTTGTTCCTGATCTTAGTGGGAAAGGTTCACTCTCTTACAATTAAGTATGATATAGCTGTAAGTTTTTGGTAGATAATCTTTATCAGGTTGAGAAAATTCCCTCTTTTTCTAGTTTACTAAGAGTTTTCATTGTGAGTGTGTGTTGTACTTTGTGAAATTCTATTTGTGCACCTATTGGTATGGTCATGTGATTGTTTTCTCTTTGATGTGATATGATGTAATGATGTGATATTGATATGATAATATGATGCCTGTTGATATGATAGATCACATTACTTGATTTTGGATGTTGAACCAGCTTTGCATACCTAGGATAAATCCCACTTGGTTATGGTATGTAAGTCTTTTTATACATTTTTAAATTCAATTTGCTAACATTTTGTGGTTCTTTGTGTCTATCTTCATGAGATTGTAGTTTTCTTGTAATAGCTTTATCTGGTTTTGGTATTAGGGTAATGCTGACCTCATAGGTGAGTTAGGAAGTAGTCTCTCTCCTTCTGTCTTCTGAAAGAGATTCTAGAGAATTCGTAAAATTTCTTCTTTAAATTTTTGGTAGAATTTATCAGTGAACCCATTTGGGCCTGCTGCTTTCTGTTTTGGAAGGTTACTAATTATTGATTTAATTTCTTTAACAGATACAAGTCTATTCAGATTGTTTATTTCTTCTTGTTTGAGGTTTGGCAGATTGTACCTTTCAAGGAATTAGCCCATTTCCTCTACATTATCAAATTAGTGGACTTAGAGTTGTTCATGTTACTCCTTGATTATCCGTTTAGGGTTCATAGGATCTGTGGTGAAGTCTCCTCTTCCATTTCTGATATTCGGTAATTTCTGTGATCTCTCTTTAATTCTGGTTATCCAGGACAAAGGCTTATTGACTTCACTGATCTTTTCAAAGAACCATTTTTTGGTTTTGTTGATTTTTCTCAGTTGATTTCGTGTTTTCAGTCTCATTGATTTCTGCTCAGATTTTTATTATTTCTTTTCTTCTACTTACTTTGGATTTAACTTGCTCTTCTTTTTCTAGTTTCCTAAAGTGGAGCTTAGATGGTTGATTTTTAGATCTCTCTTATTTTCTAATGTATAAATTTAATGCTATAAATTCTGTTTTTTCTCATATGCTTTTCCCTGTAAGCAGTGTTTCCACTGTATCCCACAAATTTTGAGACTTGTATTTGCATTTTCCTTTCATTCATAGTATTTTAAAATTTCTACTGAGATTTCTTCTTCACCCCATGTATTAATTAAAAGTGTGTTGTTTAATCTCCAAGTATTTGGGGATTTTCCAGTTAACCTTTCTGTTAATGACTTCTAATTTAATTCCATTGTGGCCTGACAGCAGACATTATATAATTTCTGTTTCTTAAAACTTGTTGAAGTGTGTTTTATGGCCCAGAATATGGTCTGTTTTGGTGAATGTTTAATGTTAGCTTGAGAAAAATGTGTAATCTGCTGTTGTTGGATGAAGTAGGCTATAGGTGTCAATTATATCCAGCTGATTACTGGTGCTGTTGAGTTCATCTCTGTCTTTACTGATTTTCTGCCTGTTGGATCTGCACATTTCTGATAGAGGGAATGTTAAAGTCTCTGATATAATAGTGGATTCATCTATTTCTTCTTGCAGTCATCTGTCAATTTTGCCTTACATAGTTTGATGCTCTTTGTTAGATGCGTACACATTAAGGATTGTTATCTTCTTGAAGTGTTGACCCTTTTATTATTATTTAATACCCCTCTTTATCAATGATAACTTTTCTTGCTGTGAAGTTTTCTCTGTCTGAAATTAACATACCTACTCCCACTTTCTTTTGATTAGTGTTAGCATGGCCTAACTTTCTCTGTCTCTTCAGTTTAGTTTTTTTTTTTCCTTTTTTTTTTAAGTATAGCAGTTATTTATTAGTGAGATAAATGGTTACAATTCTCCCTCTGGACCTGTTAGCCTTGTACATAAAACAATTATTTTTTTTTAAATTGAAGTATAGTTAATTTACAATGTTGTGTTACTTTCAAGTGTACAGCAAAGTGATTGAGTCATGTATATATATATATGTATATATTAGATTATTTTCCAATATAGGTTATTACAAGATATTGAGTATAGTTCCCTGTGCTATACAGTAGGTCCTTGTTGTTTACCTATTTTGTATATAGTAGTGTGTATATGTTAATCCCAAACTCCTAATTTATCTCTCCCCCTCCCTTTTGGTAACCATAAAATTGTTTTCTGTGTCTGTGAGTCTATTTCTGTTTTGTAAATAAGTTCATTTGTATCATATTTTAAGATTCCACATATAAGTAATATTATATGATATTTGTCTTAACTCTTTCTGACTTACTTCACTTAATATGATAATCTCTAGATCCATTCATGTTGCTGCAAATGGCATTATTTTATTCTTTTTTTATGGCTGGGTAATATTCCACTGTGTATATATATACCATATCTTCTTTATCCATTCATCTGTTGATGTTGCTTCCATGTCTTGGCTACTGTAAATAGTACTGCTATGAACACTGGGTGCATATATCTTTTCAAATTAAAGTTTTCTCTGGATATATGCCCAGGAGTGGGATTGCAGGATCATATGGTAACTCTGTTTTTAGTTTTTTAAGGAACTTACATACTGTTCTCCATAGTGACTGCACCAATTTACATTCCCACCAACACTATAGGAGAGTTCCTGTTTCTCCACACCCTCTCCAGGATTTACTATTCGTAGAGTTTTTAATCATGGCCATTCTGACTGATGTGAGGTGATACTTCATTGTAGTTTTGGTTTGTATTAATATAATAATTAGTGATATTGAGCATCTTTTTGTGTTCCTGTTAGCCATCTGTATGTCTTCTTTGGAGAAATGTCTATTTAGGTCTTCTGCCTACTTTTCGATTGGGTCGTTTGTTTTACTGACATTAAGCTGTATGAGCTGTTCATATATTTTGGAAATTAATCCCTTGTTGGTAGCATCGTTTGCAAATATTTTCTCCCAGTCCGTAGGTTGTCTTTTTGTTTTGTTTATGGTTTCCTTTGGTATGCAAAAGCTTTCAAGTTTCATTAGGTCCCATTTGTTTATTTTGTTTCTATTTCCATTACTCTAGGAGACAGATTGAAAAAGATATTGCTGTGATTTATGTCAAAGGGTGTTCTGCCTATATTTTCCTCTAAGAGTTTTATAGTATCTGGTCTTACATTTAGGTCTTTAATCCATTTTGAGTCTATTTTTGTATATGGTGTTAGAGAATTTTCTGATTTCATTCTTTTACGTGTAGCTGTCCAGTTTCCCCAGCATCACTTATTAAAGGGACTGTCTTTTCCCCATTGTATATTTTTGCCTCCTTTGTTGTCGATTAATTGACCATAAGTGTGTGGGTTCATTTCTGTGCTTTCTATCCTGTTCCATTGATCTATGTGTCTGTTTTTGTGCCAGTACTATACTATTTTGATTAGCTTTGTAGTTTAGTCTGAAGTCAGGGTGCCTGGTTCCTTCAGCTCCATTCTTTCTCAAGATAGTTTTGGCTATTTGGGGTCTTTGTACTTCCATACAAATTTCTAAGTTTTTTTGCTCTAGTTCTGTGAAAAGTGCCGTTGGTAATTTGTTAAGGATTGCATTGAATCTGTATATTGTCTTGGGTAGTATGGTCATTTTAACAGTATTGATTCTTCCAATCCAAGAACATGATATATCTTTCCATCTGTTTGTGTCATCTTCAATTTCTTTCATCAGAGTATTATGGTTGTTTCCTTACTTTCTCTTTTAGAGTATAAAAATGCAACAGATTTCTGTATATTAATTTTGTATCCTGCAGCTTTACCAGATTCATTGATGAGCTCTAGTAGTTTTCTGGTAGTGTCTTTAGAATTTTCTGTGTATAGCATCATGTCATCTACAAACAGCGACAGTTTTATTTCTTCCTTTCCAATTTGGATTCCTTTCATTTCTTTTTCTTCTCTGATTACTGTGGCTAGGTCTTCCAAAACTATGTTAAATAAAAGTGGTGAGAGTGGGCAGTCTAGTCTTGTTCCTGATCTTAGAGGAAATGCTTTCAGTTTTTCATCATTGAGTATGATGTTAGCTGTGGGTTTGTCATATATGGCCTTTCTTATGTTGAGGTCAGTTGCCTCTTTGCCTGGTTACTGAAGAGTCTATATCATAAATGTTGAATTTTGTCAAAAACTTTTTCTGCATCTATTGAAATGATCATATGGTTCTTATGCTTCAATTTGTTAATGTGGTGTATCAGATTCAGTTATTTGCAGATATTGAAAAATCCTTGCATCACTGGGATAAATCCCACTGGATTATGGTGTGTGATCCTTTTAATGTATTGTTGGATTCGGTTTGCTAGTATTTTGCTGAGGATTTTTCATCTATTTTTATCAGTGATATTGGCCTATAATTTTCTTTTTTTTTGATATCTTTGTCTAGGTTTAATGTCAGAGTGATAGTGGCCCAGGGTGATAGAGTGAGTTTGGAAGCGTTCCTTCCTTTGCAGTTTCAGGAATAGTTTGAGAATGATAGATGTTAACTCTTCTCTAAATATTTGGTAGAATTCACCTGTGAAGCCATCTGTTCCTGGACTTTTGCTTGCTGGGAGTTTTTAATTACTGATTCAATTTCGTTACTGGTAGTTGGTCTGTTCATATTTTCTGTGTCTTTCTGGTTCAGTCTTGGGAGATTGTACCTTTCTAAGAATTTAACCATTTCTTCTAGGTTGTCCATTTTATTAGTGTATAGTTGTTTATTGTAGTATCTTATGATCCGATCTGTTTCTGTGGTGTCAGTTGTAACTTGTTCTTTTTTCATTTCTGAGTTTATTAATTTAGACCCTCTCTCTTTTTTTCCTGATGAGTTTGGTTAACAGTTTATCAATTTTGTTTATCTTTTCAAAGAACCAGCTTTTAGGTTCATTGATCTTTTCTGTTTTTTATTTTAGTATCTATTTCATTTATTTCTGCTCTGATCTTTATGATTTCTTCTACTAATTTTGGGTTTTGTTCTTCTTTCTCTGGTTGCTTTAGGCATAAGATTAGGTTGTTTATTTGAGATTTTTCTTGTTTCCTGACGTACGGTTGTATTGCTATAAACTACCCTCTTAGAACTGCTTTTGCTGCATCCCATAGGTTTTAGATTGTCATATTTTCATTTGTCTCTAAGTATTTTTTGATTTCCTCTTTGATTTCTTCAATGATCCATTGATTGCTTAGTTAAACATATTGTTTAGCCTCCATGTATTTGTGTTTTTTGCAGTTTTTTTTTTCTTGTAGTTGATTACTAGCCTCATAGTGTTGTGGTCCAAAAAGATGTTTGATATGATTTCAGTTTTCTTAAATTTACCAAGGCTTGCTTTGTGGCCCAGGGTGTTATCTGTCCTGGGGAATGTTCCATGTGCACTTGAAGAGAATGTGTATTCTGCTGCTTTCAGATGGAATGCTCTATAAATATCAATTAAGTCCATCTGGTCTTAATGGGTCATTTAAGGCTTGCCTTTCCTTTTTGAGTTTCTGTGTAGATGATCTGTCCATTGATGTAAGTGGGGTGTTACTGTCACCACACTATTAATGTGTTACTATCAGTTTCTCCTTTTATGTCTGTTAACATTTACCTTATCTATTGAGGTGCTCTTATGTTGGGTGCATATATATATTTCCAATTGTTATATCTTCTTCTTGGATTGATACTTTGATCATTATGTAGTGTCCGTCTTTGTCTTGTGACAGTCTTTATTTTAAAGTCAACTTTTTATGACATAAGTATTGCTACTCTGGCTTTCCCTTGATTTCCATTTGCATGGAATACCTTTTCCCATGCCCTCACTTTCATTATGTATATGTCTCTAGATCTGAAGTGAGTCTCTTGTAGGCAGCAAATATATGGGCCTTGTTTTTGTATCCATTCAGCCAGTCTGTATCTTTTGGTTGGATCATTTAGTCCATTTACATTTAAGGTAATTAATAATGTGTATGTTCCTATTCCCATTTTGTTAATTGTTTTGGATTTGTTTTTGTAGGTCTTTCCCCCCCCTTTCTTCTTTTACTCTCTTTTCTTGTGATTTGATGATTGTCTTTAGTGTTATGTTTGGATTCCTTTTTCTTTTTTGTGAGTATATCTATTATAGATTTTGTTTTGTGGTTATCATGAGGTTTTTGTATAGGAGTGTGTGTATATATATATATATATATATATATATATATTTTTTTTTTTTTTTTTTTTTTTTTTTTTTTTGTGGTACGCAGGCCTCTCACTGTTGTGGCCTCTCCCATTGCGGATCACAGCTCCGGACACACAGGCTCAGCAGCCATGGCTCATGGGCCCAGCTGCTCTGTGACATGTGGGATCTTCCCAGACCGGGGCACGAACCTGTGTCTGCTGCATCAGCAGGCGGACTCTCAACCACTGCACCACCAGGGAAGCCCACAGAGTGTATATTTTTATGTGCTTGTTTTAAGTTGCTGATCTCTTAATTTCAAACACATTTTAGATACCCTGCATTTGTACTGTTCTCCCTTTATGATTATTGTTTTTGATATATTTTACATCTAATTGTTTTGTGTATCCCTTAACTGCTTATTGTGGATACAAATAATTTTACTACTTTTGTCTTTTAACTTCCCTACTAGCTTTGTGCATGGATTATTTCCTACCTTTATTCTATGTTGGTCTTTACCAGTGAGCTTTTCCAGTTTGTAATTTTCTTGTTTCTAGTTGTGACCTTTTCTTTTTTGCCTAGAGAACTTCCTTTAGCATTTGCTGTAAAGTTGGTTTGGTGGTCCTGAATTCTTTTAGCTTTTGATTGTTTGTAAACCTTTTGATTTCTCCATCAAATCTGAATGAGAGTCTTGTTGGGTAGTGTATTCTTGGTTGTAGGTTTTTCTCTTTCATCACTTTAAGTATATCATGTCACTCCCTTCTGGCCAGCAGAGTTTCTGCTGAAAAATCAGCTGATAGCCTTATTGGAATTCCCTTGTGTTATTTGTTGCTTTTCCCTTGTTGCTTTTAATATCCTCTCTTTATCTTTAATTTTTGTCATTTTGATTACAATGTGTTGTGGTGTATTCCTCTGGGTTAATTCTGCATGGGACGCTGCACTTCCTAGACTTAGGTGATTGTTTCCATCCCCAGGATAGGGAAGTTTACAGCTATTATCTCTTCAAATAGTTTCTGAGGCCCGTTCTCTTTCTCTTCACCTTCTAGGATCCCTATAATGCGAATATTAGCATGCTTCATGTTGTCTCAGAGGTCTCTTAAACTGTCCTCATTCCTTTCCATTCTTTTTTATTTCTATTCAGCAGCAGTGATTTCCACTTCTCTGTCTTCCATCTCACTGATCTGTCCTTCTGCCTCATTTAGTCTACTCTTGATTCCTTCTAGTGTATTTTTCATTTCAGTTATTCTTCAATTTTTTTGTTGTTGTTTTTTGTTTTTTTGTGGCCACACTGTGCAGCATGTGGGAATCTTCATTCCCTGACCAGGGGTTGAACCCGTGCCCTCTGCATTGGGAGCACACAGTCTTAACCACTGGACCACCAGGGAAGTCCCGTATTTTACAATTCTGTTTTGTTCTTTATATTTTCTAGCTCTTTGTTAAAAACTTCTAATTTCTTGCTCTATGCATCCATTCTCCTCCCAAGTTCTTTGATCATATTTATGATCATTACTGTCAACTCTTTCTCAGGGAGACTGCCTGTTTCCATGTCACTTTGTTCTTCTTTTGTGGTTTAATCTTATTCCTTTGTCTGAAACATATTATGTTCTTCTTTTGTGGTTTAATCTTATTCCTTTGTCTGAAACATATTACTCTGTCACCTAATTTTGTGTAAATTGCTATTTGTATTTTTATGTATGTGGTAGGTTGGTTACATTTCTTGACCGTGGAGAAGAGGCCCTCTATAGGAAACATTCTATGCATCCCAGGAGTGCACTTCCCTCTTGACACCCAAGGTCCAGGAGCCAGCTGGTCCCAGGCTAGTGTCTGGCCTGCATTTGGGTGGAGCTGGGTTTTGGTCCTCTGGTGGGCAGGGCTGTATTTAGGGGCATACCTAGATGTGGCTGTGAGTTTAGGAAGTCTTTAGGTAGCCTGGCTGCTGACTGGTGGGGCTGGGTTCCCACCCAGTTTGTTGTTTGGTCTGAGGCATCCCAGCACTGGAGCCTGCAGGCTGTTGGGTGGGGTCAGGTCTTGGTGCCAAAATGCCAGCCTCCTAGAGAGCTCACTTGCTGATGAATGCTCCATGATATATCCACCATCTATGACCCTGGAGTGGGCCACAGCCACCCCTTACCTCCCCAGGAGACCCTCCAAAACCGACAGGTAGGTCTGGCCCAGGCTCCCATCAAATTACTGCTTTTTCCCTTAGTCCTGGTGTGTGTGAGATTTTGTGTGTGCCCTTTAAGAGTGAAGTCTTTATTTCCCCCAAGCCTGTGGAGCTCCTGCAATCAAGCCCACTGGCCTTCAAAACTAAATGCTCTGGGGGCTTCTCTTCCTGGTGCCAGACCCCTAGATAGGGGGGACTCACATGGGGCTCAGAACTCTCCTGTGGGAGAACCTCTGTAATATAGTTATTCTCCAGTTTGTGGGTCACCCACCAGTGGTATGGGATTTGATGATATCACGAGTCTGCCCCTCCTACAAGTCTTGTTGTGTTTCCGTCTTTATGTCTTTAGTTGTAGAGGGTGGTTGTTCTGCAGATTGTTGTGATTTTGGTGTTCTCTTATCTCAGAAGATAAGCTTAAGGTCCTTCTACTTTGCCCTCTTACTTTTTTTTTTTTTTTTTTTTAAAGATTTTATAAGCATGGCTTTTTATTTATTTATTTATTTATTTTGGGGTGGGTTGGGTCTTCGTTTCTGTGCGAGGGTTTTCTCTAGTTGCGGCGAGCGGGGGCCACTCTTCATCGCGGTGCGCGGGCCTCTCACTGTCACTGTCACAGCTTCTCTTGTTGCAGAGCACAGGCTCCAGACGCGCAGGCTCAGTAGTTGTGGCTTACATATCTAGCTGCTCAGCGGCATGTGGGATCTTCCCGGACTAGGGCTCGAACCCGTGTCCCCTGCATTGGCAGGCAGATTCTCAACCACTGCGCCACCAGGGAAGCCCTGCCCTCTTACTTTTAACCTATATGTATCTTTATATTTAAAGTGAGTTTCTTGTAGACAACATTTAGTTGGGTCTTGTGTTTTGATCCACTCTGACAATCTTTGTCTTTTAATAGTGTATTTAGACCATTGATGTTTAAAATGATTATTGATGTAGTAGCTTAATATCTACCATATTTGTCACTGTTTTCTATTTGTTGCTCATGTTCTTTTCTCCCATTTTTGTCTTCCATATATTTTCTGGCTTTTGTAGTTTTTTGTGTTTTGCAATTTTAATTGAACATTTTATATAATTCTACTTTCTTTCCTGTCTTAGCATATCAGTTATACTTCTTATTTATTTTTTTTAGTTGTTACCCTAAAGTTTGCAATGTATTTTTATAGCTAATCCACCTTTACTTTCAAATAATACTATAACTCTTCCCAGTTACTGCAAGTACCTTATAATAACAAAAAATCCTGTTGTCTTTGTCCCTTGTATCACTCCTGTCGTTCATTTCATTTATACATATAAGCATATGTAGGAATTTATAAGCACACACACATGTGCATACCTAATTGGTTACATTGTTGCCATTGTTATTTTGAACAAACAAATCCATTATCTGTTAGATCCATTAAGAATAAGAAAAATAAAACTTATTTTACCCTTAGTTATTCTCCAGTGTACTTCTTCTCTTTATGTATATCTAAGTTTCTGACTTAATTTTTCAGAGAAGGAAAATTGTTTTCTTTTAACATTTGGAATACAGGGGAATGATGCCAATAATATGTGGAATTCGGCTTGGATTCTTTTCCCCTAAACAAGTTCGAACCTGTTATTGTTTTGGAAAGATCAGGGGCAAGCTTTTTCACAACTAAAGAGAAAGCATTAGTAGTATAAGAAATATGCTGAATATTCTGTAAAAGTAACCTATAATACAATAAGGTGCTGGTTTATTGGCACCTTAACAATTTTAACAAAAAATTGCTGTATATTCTACTATATTAAAAGATCTGAGGAAGTTGCAAGTTTCGTTGAAGAAGTTGTAAAGATAGCCTTTATCAATTTCTTTTTAATACAAAGGAACTATCACCAGATGATATTTTTAATGTTTATTAAACTGGTCTCTATTAGAAGTGAATGTCTTCAAGGACCCACATCAAAAGAAAAAATGAGCTCCAGGAAATGAAGCTTTAAAGGATGGACTGACTTACTCTTAATACAAATGCCAGTAGAAACTCAACTGTACTCATATTTTTATACGGCTTGTTATTGTTTTGTTAAGACTCCATAGTCCTTAATTCCATAGATTTTGAGTCCTCTCACTCCAATTCTACTTTTTCCATAGGTTTAGCTCTTTTTATTTTACAGAACATGGAGTTATTTAGGAATGCATATATGCTGTTATAGCAGAAATGCCTGCACTCCATTCTGAGTTAGTGGTAGCCACCTTTTTGAGTAACAAGGGTAGTCTAATCCTCTTTTATCTCATTTATTTTCAGTGCTCATCATAGTGGCTGGCAGGGCTATCCCCAGCCCTTTTGTGTGCAGTAGAAAAAAATGCTCCTTCCTCTGAGTAGATTTAGATTTTTAATTGCAGAGCTTGGAGTACAAAACTCTTGCTGAATTAGTCCTGCTTACCCTTTCAGCCAGGCCTTTATGCAGTGTATAGTTTGGAAGCACTATACCATGTCCTGGCTTCCTGAACAAAAGAGTCATGCACACATATAAACACATGCATACACACACACACACACACACACACACACACACACACACACACATACACATACACACAGTGCTTGTTGAACTGATGATGTGCATGACTTCACACTGTTTTTTAACAAATATATTTTGATTAGTTTAGAAATCATTTATTTCCTTTATTTGTATGTCCCTAATTGTTAATTTTGATGTTATGTGAGGATTTTAAAAATACAGGTAAGACAATTTAACAGACTATTAACTTTCAAAATTCTTTTCATACAGGAGAAAGGGGGGAGTGGTATTGATAGAATGTATAAGTATTTCCCAACCTCTCCATTTTTTCTTTCTCTCTTCCTTTCTTTGAAGGGAAGGGGGTGATAGATGGTAGGAGAGCAAGACCAAATATGCCAATCTAATGTATGAATTCTTTAAACTAATACTAAAAATTTCAGTTTAGATAGATGACAAATTGGGTTTTGCCAGATTCCTAGGCAGAATTGCACAATATATTAAGATTGTGACTCAAAGCCACATTCAACAGGTGGAGTAAAAGTCCTCTCTTTCGGTTCCAGATGTGGTTCCTTATATGCGGTAATCTATAAACCCAGAGACAACTTTTCTAATGCTTTTACCTTGTTTCTTGTATGTATGTTGAAGTAGGGACAGGAAAGCTACAATAAAACTCCTACTGGAAAGAGAGAAGGTTGGGATACACATGAAAGTTCCTGGTCCTTACAATAATTAATAAGACTTCTTGCTTTGGAAGTGGAGTAAGGACTTGATAGGATCCTAATTCTGCTTTCTGAGAGAAGTTCCTTTGTCCTTTGTTTTCCATAGTCCCTGACTTTACTTTTTTAGGAATTATTCCTTATCTATCATCCTTTGTGTCTATATCGGAAATGGGTGTTGGAGAACATACCCTTATTTGAGGCTGCACTGGATTCTCACCCTGTGTCCTGTCAGTGCAAACTTGGGCTCCCTGGGTAGAGCATGCTAGACTTGTGGTAATTTTTGCTAATAGAGTTGCCTCAAACATGTAGGTTTCAATTCTGTTTGCCTCCAGTCAGCTATATGTGAAAATACCAGTACCAAAGATCTCACTTGCTCATAATTGCTAAGCCTACAAACTAGTTACTTTACTAGTTATTTTCCTCAGAGCATCCAACTCTCCCTTAACTTAATAACTGATACCTTGTGGCCACCTGAAACAGTACATTTGGGTAGGAGTTAATCTGACTTTTGCTCCTAGGCAGGCTCTCGTTATGTGGCTTAGAATTCTTAAGAGAGATTGTTGGAATACATTTTTTGGTTGTTAGCTGTAGAGAAGCAACTGGCTTTTCTATTCCTTCAAGGTACCCTGTATTATTGGATTATCCATTAAGTTAGAAGTAGGCTATAGTCAGAGAGCCTTCCTAAGCAGAGTTGTATTCTTTTTTTTCTCTGCTTGTAAATGAACTAATTCTTGCCTAAATTCATTCATTTATCAGGCTTAAAACAACAAGTAGTAGTCAATTCATTACAACATTATGACTTTTTCTAGCTGCTTCTGCTAGAACTATAGTCTTGGTAGGCACTTGGTTTCTCTGTTAAATGGCCATATTTTGCTAGTATGGTATATATAGTATAGTGTAGTATAGAAAGGATCACCAACATATGTCTCTTTCCTATCTGCTTTCTGTCCTACCTCTAAGTTAATAGAAATGCTTTGGATTTATCTTATAACCCACTCTATTGTTCCTAAGAATTTCTATAACATTTAGCATAAAGGCTAAGCTGTAAAAAGGAGACTTAAAACTATAGTGGCTCAAACATAAATTAACTGTTTTTCTTATAGAACAGTTGAAAGGTAGATAGATGTGTGATATAAGATGGATAAACAACTCTGCTTTCATGAAATAGTCCAGGAACACCCAAAAAAGGAATCCATGAAGCACTTTCAATTTTTGTTGTTGTTGTTGTTAAGATTCTGGTCTTAAACTGCAACTGTAGTTTTTTTTTAAAAGGCAGTGAAATTTTGAATAGGAAATATTTGAAACAAAATAGAAACATTCTAGAGATATCACACACACACACACAAACACATATAAGAGTTCTTTGATTTCTAACCATAATGGAGTGGAGTCACTGGTGCTGTTCTTTCTCTTTGGCTGTAGATATCTAGACAAAAATATATGAAACAGTCATTATTTTCAGAAAATGGCAGCAGAGGTCAGAGGTTCAGTGATTCCTGAGAAAAGAGAAACAGATGAAGTGATTGCCCTGGTTTTCTGCCTGGAGGCACTTTCAGATATCTGGTGTAGGGAGAGGAAAGCCAAGTAGAGCACAATGGTCCTGCTTGATTGAAATAAAGATTAGATTGGGGGAGGATGAGATAGCTGGAATCGTTAGATCAGAATACTAAAGAGTAGGGACCTATGTATGCACAGAAAGAGCATCATAAATCTTCATGTGGTTGCCTTGAGACCTTTGTTAAATACTAAGCTCTGTGTGTGTAGGTGAAACTCCATAAGGGCACACAAAAAGTTATTAGGCAATGTAATCTGAACAACTTCCAGTGCTCATACAAGGTTAAGAGATGTTTGAGTTCTGAATAAGCAGAGTGGAGAGACTTTGTTGAACATCTAGAGTATTCAGTAGAGACCCCAGATTGGTCACACCTCAAAGAGTAAGGCTGAGTCTGACTTGATGACTAATGGCTACTCTATACGTGCTCTAACAAATCTTAGAAGGAATCTGAAAGGAATGAAGTTGAACATTAAGTAATTTAATAACCTATTGAAACAAAATTTATCACTCTTTAAAGGAAGACCATAAAATCCAGAAATTCAACAATATCATATTCATAGTGTCCATAATAAATGTGTGTGTATTTACATACGTACATACACATATGTATACATACACACAAACTACTAGACATACAAAGGAGAAAAGTCATCAATAGAAAAAGACAGGAATGACAGAGGTGAGATTAGTTGGCAAAGACTTTAAAATATCTCAAATATGGTAAGTATGCTCAAGGACTTAAAAGGAAAAATCATAAAACTACAGATCTAAGAATCCCAATAAATCACAAGCAGGATTACAAACAAAACCACACCACAGTGTATTGTAGTCAAATCACCAAGTTCTAGTGATACAGAAAAAATCTTAAAAGCATTAAGAGGAGGAAGGAAAATTTTTATATAGGGAAGCAAAGAAAAAAAATGACGCTGACTTCTCATCAGAAGGTAAGCAAACTAGAAAACAGTGGAATGATATATTTAAAGGGCTGAAAGGAAAAAAAAATCAACCTAAAATTATTTTTAAAAACAAAAGCAAAATAATATTTCCAAATAAGCAAAGTGAGAAAATTTCCTGTTAGTATACCTATATTATAAGAAATCTTAAAATGATCTTCAGGCTGAAAGAAAATAATACTGAGTGAAAACTCAGTTCTGCACAACAGAAAGAAGAAGTAGTAGGAAATGGCAAATATTTATGTCTAAAAATATATGGAAATTAAACTATACATTTCCAAGTAATGCTTAGATCAAAGAATAAATCACAAGAGAATCTATAAAGTGTTCTTAATGGAATGATAATGAAAATACAGCATATCAAATTTTGTGGGATGCAATGCTTACATGAAAATTTATGGTTATAAATGCTTATATTAGAAAAGAAGGAAGGTGTAAAGTTTATGGCGTAAGCCTCCCTCTTAAGAAGCTGCAAAAAATGAGCAACTTAAATCCAAAGCAAGAAGGAAAAACTGATAAAAAGTGAAATCAATGAATATAAAACACAAAAGCAACAGAGAAAAATCAGTGAAACCAAAGCTGGTTCTTTGAAAAGATTAAGTTGATAAATATCCAGCTAGATCGATAAGGAAAAAAACTACCAATAACAGGGAAGAAAAGCATCACTGTAGATATTATAGGGATTAATAGAATAATCAGGGAATAGTATGAGCAATTTCATGCCAGTAAGTTCAATAACTTAGATGGACTAAGTGCTTGAAATACACAAATTACCAAAACTGACAGAAGAAGAAATAGAAAACTTGAAAAACCTTATGTCAATTAGATAAATTAATAATTAAAAACTCCCTATAGGAAACTCCAAGCCAAGATGGCTTCACTGATTAATTTTATTGAAACTTAAGTAGTAAACAATTACAATCTTATACAAACTCCTTCAAAAAATAGAGGAGGGAACACTTCTTGACTCATTTTATGAGGTCAGCATTAGCTTGATTTTAAAATCAGATAAAGACATTACAGGAAAATAGATCAATATCTCTTTTGACTGTAGATGCAAAATATCCCTAATGAAATAGCAAACAGAATCTAGGAAAGCATATTACAAAATGCGTCATGACCAAAGGGGTTTATGCCAGAAAGCAAGGTTGATTTTAACATTTAAAACCAATCAAATAAAAAAGGAGAAACAGAATATGATAATTTCCAGAGATACCAAAAAACTATTTGACAAAATTCGAACCTACTCATGATAAAAATTCACAACAAACCCAGAATAGATAGAAACTTCTTCAATCTGATGAAGGACACTTATAAAAAGTATACAGCTAACATCACATTTAACAATGAAAGACTGAATGCTTTCTCTGTAAGATTAGGAAGAAGGTAAGGATGTCCATTCACACAGCTTATAATTAATGTTATACTGGAATTCATAGCCAGTGCAGTAAGATAAGAAAAATAATAAAAGGTATCCTGATTAAAAATAAATCAAACTGCTTTATTTGCAGTTGACATGATAATATACATAGAAAATCCTAAGGACTTTGCTATGAGGAAGATACTAAAACTCCTAAGTGAATTTAACAAGGTCAAAGTATATAGGGTCACCACATAAAAATCAACTGTATTTTTATATACTATCATCCAAACAATTTATGAATGCTATATACTAGCTTCCATAAACATGAAATACATAGAGATAAATTTTTAAAACTCTATAAAACATAGCTGAGAGAAATTACCAGTACATAAATACACAGAGAAATAATACCTTATACACTGATTAGGAGATTCAGTGTTGTGTTAATTTTCCACCAATAGATCCATGGATGCAATGAAATCCTTATCAAAATGCTGCTCTTTTTTTTTTTAAGAGATTGACAAGCTGATTCTCAAATTTAGAATTGTCAAAACAATATTGAGAAATAACAAAGTTGAAGAATTTACTGGATTTTAAGAATTACTCTAAACTACAATAATAGTGTCGTGTTGGGTCATGTAGGTAGGTAGATAGTCATGTAGGTAGGTAGATAGATGATAGACAGATATCCTAAGTGCTTCAGTGTGTATGTAAGTGTATATACAACATCTATATCTATATTCATATATTCATATAGATAGTCTTTTATCTATTCAAGGATAGTTTTGTTTTTTTCCTATTAAAGATTATAGAATCTTTTCAACAAATGGTTCAGGAACTAGATATCCTATAGAAAATAATGAATCTGGACCCTTACCTGGACCAATACACAGAGCTTGACTTGAATTGGATTATAGATCTAAAAGTAAAAACACTAAAACTTTTTGATATTTTAGAAACATGAATAAATCTTTATGAATTCATGTTAATCAAATATTTCTTAGGACATAAAAAGAACTATCTATAAAAGGGAGGTTTGAAAAATTGGGCTTCATCAAAATTAGAATCTTTTGCTGCTCAAAAGACACCTTTAGGAAAATGAAAGGCCAGCTACAGATTGGGAGCTATACGTATTTCCAATACATACAGTCTGACAGTCTTATATGAACAGGAAGGTAGCCAATTAAATATGAGCAAAAGATTTAAAAAGACACTTCATTAAAGGAAGTCATAATCCCTTGGGAAGCATAGGATGCATATGAAAACATGTTCCACATCAGGAATTGGAAAACTATGGCCCATGGACCAAATCTGGCCTATTGTCTGTTTTTGTAGACAAAGTTTTATTGAAACATCATTACACCCATTCATTTATGACTGCTCTCATGCTATAACAGGAGAGTTGAGTAGTTATTAAAGAGACATTGTGGCCACGAAACAAATATTTCCTGTCTGCCTCCTTACAGAAAAATTTGCTATCCCCTGGTCTAAAGGAATCAAATTCCAGGGAAGACTAAGCTCTTCCTAGGTGAGCAAACACCAGTGGAGAAGTTTGGCCTCATTTAATGTAATTTTCCCCAAGATAAAACTTATTTTTCTTGGAATTATAATTTTTTACAGTTGGATCTTATTTTTTTATTTTTTAAATCATAGTTAATTCATTTTTATTACCAAGCTAGCAAACTCTATTAAAGGCAAAATTATACAAGTTTTTCTTTAAGTTTTGGTAACTTAAGGTGCAATATTAGAAAGTTCTATCTTATTCTGAGGAACAAACTACACTTCAAGGTTAAAACAGTGATGTAGAGCGAGAACAAAACAAACAAAACAACAACAACAAAACTGATGGAGATTCATGATGTTGACCAGAAGTTAGTACTAAGAGAAATTGTACTGAAAACCACTTGGTTTAAACAGCCTGTACTTATTTCCATCAGTAAGTTAAGTTGTGACTGCAAACAAGTAAGGATGAGGATTGAAGGCATGTGCTGCCTTTCTGAAGACTGACTAGTCTCACTGCCCAGGTGGTATCCACTCATGGATGTATTTGCCCTGATCTTCACTAGAAGAAGGGGCTCCTATTACCAGTGCAGATCAGGGCATGTGTTGGTCTTTGATCAGTTCAACACACTCCAGAGAGATGTAGGGAGTAAATCTTAGTGGCCTGGCAGGCCAGGCTTATATGCTAACTGAGGAGTCTAGACATTCTGGGTTTGCCTCACATTCTTATTAGTTTGTTGTTGCATCAGCTGTGTTCTGATTGGTTACACTCTAAGATAAAAGCCATTACATCATTGGTTATATAAATTGTTTACATAAAACGTTTTGTGTTTGAGGTACAACAGGTGTCAATCTCCTTTGAATGAGCCATATACTTATCTGTAACATGTTTACAACCATAGTTAGTTTTTAGAAAGACAGTTTTTCAAGCAAGAGAACATTTTTGATGGAAAAGATTGGTTACCATTTTTAAGCATAGCAAACAGATTTTACTCCTGTTAAAATGTAGAATAAGGTATCCTTTACAGAAAATTCATTTCACTTATTACAAAGCCCCAGTATTAATTAGTTTACTTAAATTAAATCTGATATTACTACTTTTTCTATGTTAGGATAATTTAATGTCACATATGAACATAAAAATGATTTTTGTAAATTTAGTTTCAGTATCAGTATTTGTACTAGAAGTACAATAACATTAACTCCATAAACTTTTATTTTTCTCTATTTCCATGAGCTAATAATCAGTTTGACAACCCAGCAAAGTGGCATGTTATAGGGAAATTTTCTGACTGGAGCAAAATTTAATGAAACAATGTTTAAGGTCATCTTTGATTTCTGCATGCTTACTTCCACATCATACTTCTTCAAGTCCTATCTACTTTAAAGTCAACCTTGAGTCCATCCTCTTATCTTCATCTCTTCTTTATCTCCCACCCCATTTCCAGTCCAGGCCATTTTCATCTTTTACTCATTGTTTTAGTCACAGTAAGCTCTAGAGTAACACATTAACCTTCTAATCTCAGTAATTTTACACAGCAAAGGTTTACTGTGGCTTATGTAAAGTCCAGTGTGGTTTGAGCTGTGATCCTTTTCCATCTTGTAGCTATAATATCTGCACAGTGGCTTTGAAGTTGGTCAGATGGACTAGAAATGACTTTATCACTTTTGCTCACAGCCTGTTGGTCAGAGCTAGTCACATGGCTCCAACTTAAGTGCAGTGAAGGCTGGGAAATGTAGGACAGCACATGAAATATTTAGAGATCACAATTATCTGTACCACATTTAGGTTATTATAGTTACATCCTAATTGGTTTCCTTATTTACTCTCATGTTCCACTACAATGCTTTCTTTACCTAGTAGCTAGAGTGCTTGGAAAAAAAAATTTTGTTACTATCTCGCCAATAACTTCCTTTTTGCATAAAATCCAACACTTTGCCCTCACCTGTGCAACTACTGCATGATATGGTCCTTGCCTTCATTAATTTCATGATTGGCAGTTAGTATTGTTATAACTGTGAATAGTGTATTTTGAATAGGCATTTTAAATTTTGTCCATAGCTATGAAAATGTGATTTAAAATAGTGTCACATTTACAAAATCACAATAATAACTATAAACTGAATAATAATACCAAGAGAAGTCCTAATTTATATGGCAGTCTCTGCAGTCACATTGTGGGTAATTAGAATCTGAAGAAAAAAAAAAGCCTTTTGAGAACATTGACATAAAATCTGTTATAATGAATAAATTCTGTGTAGTAGAGTTACAATAATTCTGTTTCTCTGACAAATGATCTCAGCATAAATGGTTTCTTTGGCTAAAGTTTATATGAAAGATATTTCATTAATGTTAAATGTGTAAAAATTAATAAAGTTTATTTTTTAGAGGAGTTTTAGGTTTACAACAAAATTGAGTGGAAAATACAGAGTTCCTATATGTCCCCTGTCCCTACACAGATATTACTTCCCCCACTATCAACATACCGCACAAAGGTAGTGAATTTGTAACAATCTATAAACCTACAGTGACACATCAATATCACTCAAAGTCCATAGTTTACATTAGGTAGGGTTCACTTTCAGCGTTGTGCATTCTATGGGTTTTGACAATAAATGCGATTTTTAGACAAGTTTTTCATGAAGTTTGTGTTTTGCCATTAAGTAGTTACTTCCCTTCAGTTGTACTTTCAACTTCTTCTGTTATGCCTTCTCCAATTTCTTCCTTGGCAGTATGAAGCTCCTAATTAATTATCCCAAACACCACACACACACAAACACTCTCTCTCTCTCTCTCTCTCTCTTTCTTTCTCTCTCTCTCTCTCTCTCTCTCTCTCTGTGTCTGTCTCTCTCTCCCTCTCCTCCCCCCCTCACTCTGATTGTTTTCTAGTTGGAGTGGTTGAAATATTTTCTTAAGGTAATTAATTTGTAATCTCACAAACTGTGGATTAGAGCAGTGCCCTTGCCAAAAGATAGAGGAGCTAATTAAGGTTCAACCCTTATTTTCAAATGTGCATGAAAGAAAGCCTGTATATAAATTCTTTCTCATCTCTGAGCTGTGAATCCTAGGAATAAAGTTTTTAACAAGCTGTTTATCTTAATAAACATCTCAGGATTTATATATTTTATATGTTTATTGAAATGTAGCAGAGCATTCATATTTTTGATAATTTTTGACATTAAAAAATTGATTCCTGTTCTAGCAAATGAAAATTACATTTAGTAAAATTGGGTACTCTATGGTTTTTTACATGGATTTAGATCTAGCACAGTTCAAATGACTTGTCTTACACTTGACATCTACTTACATATAAAAGGCTCATGTAACAGTTTTTACATGGTGTTAGTATTGTCATTCTTGTTTCTTTTCCTTTGCTGGCCTACTTCTGTTTCAGCCCTTGACCATTAATAAAGTATTAAATAGCAAGGAGATTATCCTACTACTGGGTACACAATATTGAATAAAAACAGGTGTTTGTGGGATAGAAAGATAAGGAAATCAAATCTTTGAGAAGTTGATATACCATTCTTCTTTCATATAATTAGATGTTTTATAAAGTAATTCGGGATTGTATGACAAGAGTCAAGGAAGCTATTAAGCAATCTCTGTGAAAACTTGATTGTCTTTGTGCTTTGACTAACTGTGTTTGTCTTGTTCACAGTAACTGTAGTACTGAATGGAAGTGGCTTGTAGACAGAGCAAGAGTTGGCAGCCGTTGGACGTGGCTTCAAGCCCAGATTTCAGAACTAGAATACAAAATCCAACAACTAACGGATGTTCACAGGCAGATTCGTGCCTCCAAGGTATTATGTGTGCTCTTCTATTTAAAAAAATATTATTAGTTTTAGTTTCTTCTCATCTCTCCACACAAAATAATTGTTATTAGGCTTTATAAAAATGTAGTTAATGTTAAGATTTCTGATATACTAATTCTGTAAGTTGAAACTATTTTTGTAACTTATCACAAACATTTTATCATATTGAGCAGTTAAGAATTTCTTTATTGGATTTCAGTTAATAGAAATGATAAACATTTTTTATAAACCTCTACTTTGTTGGAATTTATTTTAACATATGTGAGAAATTCTGAGTGTATCTTATTGGAATCTCTTTAGAGTTTTTTGTTTGTTTTAAGAAAAATTATAAACACATAAAAATGTTCTAGAAGGCAATATAATGAATACCTGTGTACCCACCCTCAAATTTATCAAATATTAAATTTTTATTAATTTGGGTTTTGTTTTTAGAATAATAAAGCATTACCTTACAATTGAAGTACTTGTATAATCCTTCCTGATCCCATTCCCTTTCCCTATGCCACTGATACCAACATATTTTAAAAGATTTTAATTTTATATTGGTGTAAAGTTGACTAACAATGCTGTGTTAGTTTCAGGTGTATAACAAAGTGATTCAGTTATATATATACATGTACCTATTCTTTTTCAAATTCTTTTCCAGTTTAGGTTATTACAGAGTATTAAGTAGAGTTCCCTGTGCTATACAGTAGGTCCTTGTTGGTTATATATTTTAAATATAGCAGTGTGTACATGTCATTCCCAAACTCCCAATCTATTCCTCCCCCTCCCCCTTCCCCCCGGTAACCATAAGTTTGTTCTCTAAGTCTGTTTCTGTTTTGTAAATAGGTTTATTTGTATCTTTTTTTTTTTTTGGATTCCTCATATAAGCGATATCATAGGATATTTGTCTTTCTCTGTCTGACTCACTTCACTTAGTATGGTAATCTCCAAGTCCATCCATGTTGCTGCAAATGGCATTATTTCATTCTTTTTAATGACTGAGTAATATTCCATCATATATATGTTCCACATCTTTATCCATTGCTCTGTTGGTGGACATTTTGGTTGCTTCCATGTCTTGGCCATTGTAAACAGTGCTGCAATGAACACTGGAGTGCATGTGTACTTTTGGATTATGGTTTTCTCCAGACATACGCCCAGGAGTGTGATTGCTGGATCATATAGTAGTTCTATTTTTAGTTTTTTAAGGAACCTCCATGCTGTTCCATGAAGTTTATGTTTGTTCTTATTGCCATTTTGTTGTTTTGGATTTGTTTTGGTAGGTGTTTTTTCTTCCCTTCATCTTTTTTTCTCTTCTCTTGTGATTTAATGACTAACTTTAGTGTTGTGTTTGGATTCGTTTTTCTTTTTTCCGTGTGTATCTATTGTAGATTTTCAGTTTGCAATTCCCTTGAGATTTTGATATAGCAGTCTGTATATAAACAAGATTGTTTTAACTTGCTGGTCTTTTAATTTCAAATGCATTTCCAATATCCTGCATTTGTGCTCTCCTCTTACAGTTGCTGGTTTTGATTTGTGTGCAGGTAATTTCCCACCTTTACTGTATGTTTGCCTTTATCGGTGAGCTTTTCCATTCATAATTTTCTTGTTCCTATTTGCAGCCTTTTCTTTTCCACTTAGAGAAATTCCTTTAGCATTTGTTGCAAAGCTGATCTGGTGGTGCTGAATTCTCTTAGCTTTTGCTTATCTGTAAAGTTTTTGATTTCTCCACTGAATCTGAATGAGAGCCTTGATGGGTAGAGTATTCTTGGTTGTAGGTTCTTCCCTTCATCACTTTAAATATATCATTCTACTCCCTTCTGGCCTGCAGAGTTTCTGCTGAGAAATCAGCTGATAACCTTATGGGAGTTTCCTTGTAAGTTATTTGTTGCTTTTAATATTTTTTCTTTGTCTTTAATTTTTGTCAGTTTGATTATTATGTGTCTCAGCATTTTCCTCCTTGGGACTCTCTGTGCTTCCTGGACTTGGGTGACACTTTCCTTTCCCATGTTAGCGAAGTCCTCTTTTCTTTTCATTCTTTTTTTCTTTATTCTGTTCTGCAGCTGTGATTTCCACCATTCTGTCTTCCAGTTCACTTATCCGCTCTTCCATCTCAGTTATTCTGCTATTGATTCCTTCTACTGTATTTTTCATGTCATTTATTGTATTGTTCATCTCTGTTTGTTTGTTCTTTAGTTCTTCTAGGTCTTTGTTAAACATTTCTTGTATCTTCTCGATCTTTGCCTCCATCCTTTTTCCAAGATCCTGGATCGTCTTCATTATCATTATTCTGGACTTTTTTTCCAGAAGGTTGCTTATCTCCACTTCATTCAGTTGTTTTTTCTGGGGTTTTATGTTGTTCCTTCCTCTGAGACATAATCCTCTGCCGTCTCATTTTGTGTAACTTTCTGTGATTGCGGTTTCCATTCTTCAGGCTGCAGGTTTGTAGTTCTTGCTTCTGCTGCCTGCCCCCTGGTGGATGAGGCTGTCTAAGAAGCTTGTGTAGGCTTCCTGATGGGAGAGAGTGGTAGCTGCCCACTGGTGGGTGGAGCTGGGTCTTGTCCCTCTGGTGGGCAGGGCTGTGTCAGGGGGTGTGTTTCTTGGGCAGCTGTTTACTCAGGAAAACTTTAAACATCCTGTCTGCTGATGGGTGGAGCTGTGTTCCCCTCCTGTTGGTTGTTTGGCCTGAGGCATCCCAGAACTGGAGGTTCCAGGCTGTTGGGTGGGTACAGGTCTTGGTGAGAAAATTGTGGCTTCCAGAAGGGCTCATGCCAATGAGTACTCCCCAAAACTGCTGCCGCCAGCATCCTTATCACTGCAGTGAGCCACAGCTGCCCCCCACCTCTGCAGGAGACCCTCCAATACTAGCAGGTAAGTCTGGCCCAGTCTCTTATGAAGTCACCGCTTTTTTCCCCTGGGTCCTAGTGTGCTTGAGGCCCTGTGTGCACCCTCCAAGAGTAGAATTTCTGTTTCCCCCAGTCCTGTGGCATTTCTATGATCAAACCCTGCTGGCATTCAAAGCCAGATTCTCTGGGGGATCCTCCTCCCATTGCCAGACCGCCAGGCTGGGGAGCTAGATGTGGGGCTCAGAACTTTCACTCCTGTGGGAGAACTTCAGTGGTATAATTATTTTCCTGTTTGTGGGTAGCCCACCTGGTGTGTATGGGATTTGATTTTATCATGATTGCTCCCCTCCTACTGTCTCCTTGTGCCTTCTTCTTTGTCTTTGGATGTAGGGTATCTTTTTTGATAGGTTCCAGCATTTTTTTGTCAGTGGTTGTTCAGCAGTTAATTGTGATTTTAGTGTTTCCATAAGAAGGGGTGAGCTCAGGTCCTTCTACTCAGCCATCTTGTCTTCTCCTCCTCCCTGACTCCAACATGTATTGATAGGTACTATTTTTATGAATATTTATTGGTCCATAGGTATTTATCTGTATCTATAAATAAAATTTGTTTTTCATGCTTTTAAAGTCTATATAAGTTATATTTATACTACAAACTCTTTTGCAACTTGCTTGTTTTTGCTCAGCATAATTTTTATACATATTTATACTTCCTGTATGACATTTAATTGTATGAATGGAATGGAATTTTATAAATACAATGGATGTTTATCTCTTCTCCTATTTTCTATTAATAGACATGTACATTGTTTCAGTCTTTATGCCAGTAAAAACAATACATCAGTGACTGTCTTTTATGTGTTTTTTGGTGAACCTATGGAGAGCTTTTCTTGGGTATATGCCTAAAAGTGGAAATACTTGATCTTAGGCATGGCTGTATATGCTTTCCTATACCACTTATGTGATTGGGTAATCAATATTCCCACTGGCAGTGTGTGAGAGCTCCTGGTTTTCCACATCCTTGTGAACTTTTTGAATTTTTTGGTCTCTTAATTTTTGCAGTGTAATAAGAGTGAAATATTATTACTGTTTTAATTTAATTGTTCCCAAATATAATGAGATTGGGCCTCAGTGTAATTGACCATCAAATTTTGTTGTTTTATTTTTTAGATTCCACATATAAGTGATATCAAACAGTATTTGTCTTTCTCTGTGTGACTTATTTCACTTAGTCTAACATCCTCCAAGTCCATCCGTGTTTTTGCAAGTGGCAAAATTTTATTCTGTTTTATGGATAAGTAGTATTCCATTGTGTGTTTTTGTATGTATGTGTGTGTGTGTGTGTGTATCTCACATCTTCTTTATCCATTCATCTGTTGATGGACACTTAGTTTGCTTCCATTCTTGGCAATTGTAAACAATGCTGCTATGAACATTGGGGTGTATATATCTTTTTGAATTAATTTTTTTTTCAGATATATATGCAGGAGTGGAATTCCTGGGTCATATGGTAGTTCTATTTTTAGTTTTTTGAGAAACCTTCATAATGTTTTCTACAGTGCCTGCACCAAAAATACATACATATACATTCCCACCAAAAATGTACGAGGGTTCCCTTTTCTCCACATCCTTGCCAACATTTATCATTTGTGTTCTTTTTTTTTTTTTTTTTTTTTTGCGGTATGCAGGCCTCTCACTGTTGTGGCCTCTCCCACTGCGGAGCACAGGCTCCAGACACACAGGCTCAGCAGCCATGGCTCATGGGCCCAGCCACTCCACAGCATGTGGGATCTTCCCGGACTGGGGCATGAACCCGCGTCTCCTGCATCAGCAGGCAGACTCTAAACCACTACACCACCAGAGAAGCCCTATTTGTGTTCTTTGTGATGATGGCCATTCAGACAGGTGTGAGGTGATATCTCATTGTGGTTTTAATTTACATTCTCTGATGATTAACTGTGTTGAACATTTCTTCATGTGCCTATTGGCCACATGTAAATCTTCTTTGGAAAATTTTCTCTTTTGGTCTTCTGCCCATTTTTTGATTGGGATTTTTTGTTTGGGGTTTTTTGCTGTTGAGTTGTATGAGCTGTTTATAAATTTTGGATATTAACCCCTTACTGGTCATATCATTTGCAAATATTTTCTCCCATTCAGTCAGTTGTCTTTTCATTTTGTTGATGGTTTCCTCTGCTGTACAAAAGACTGTAAGTTTAATTAGGTCCTATTTGTTTATTTTTGCTTTTATTTCCTTTGCTTTTGGAGACAGATCCAAAAAAATATTGCTACAATTTACTTCAAAGGGTGTTTTGCCTATGTTTTCTTCTAGGAGTTTTATGGTTTCCAGTCTTACATTTAAGTCTTTAATCCATTTTGAGTTTATTTTTGTATATGATGTTAGAGAATTTTCTAATATCATTCTTCTACATGTAGCTATCTAGTTTTCCCAGTACCACTTACTAAAGAGCCTGTCTTTTCTCCATTGTATATTTTTGCCTCCTTTTTTATAGATTAATTGACCATAACTGCATGTATTTATTTGTGGGTTCTCTATTCTATTCCATTGATCTATGTGTCTATTTTTGTACCAGTACCATACTGTTTTGATTACTGTAGCTTTGTAGTATAGTCTGAAGTGAGGGAGTATCATTCATCTAGCTCTGTTACTCTTTTTCAAGATTGTTTTGGCTATTTGGGGGTCTTTTTTATTTCCATACTAATTTTAAAAGTTTTCATTCTAGTTCTGTGAAAAATGCCCTTGGTATTGTATTTTGATAGGGATTGCATTGAATCTGTAGATTGTCCTGGATAGTATGGTCATTTTAACAATATTAATTCTTCTTCTTTTCTTTCTTTTTTGGCTGCACTGCATGGCATGCAGGATCTTAGTTCCCTGACCAGGGATTGAACCTGTGTCCCCTGCAGTGGGAGTGCAGATTCTTAATCTTAACCACTGGACTTCCAGAGAAGTCCCACAATATTAATTCTTCTAATCCATAAACACCATATATCTTTCCATCTGTTTGTATTGTCTTCAGTTTCTTTCATCAGCATCTTATACTTTTCCAAGTACACCTCTTTTAACTCCTTAGGTAAATGTATTCCTAGGTATTTTATTCTTTTTGATGTGATTGTAATTGGGATTGTTTCCTTGATTTCTTTTTCTGCTAGTTTGTTGTTAGTCTATAGAAATGAAACAGATTTCTGTATATTAATTTTGTATCCTGCAACTTTACTGAATTCATTGATGAGCTCTGGTAGTTTCTTCATGGTATCTATAGGATTTTCTTAGTATCATGTCAACTGCAAACAGTGATAGTTTTACGCTTCCTTTCCAGTTTGGATTCCTTTTATTTCTTTTTCTTTCCTGCTTGCTATGGCTAGGACTTCCATACCATGCTGAATAAAAGTGGCAAGAGTGGGTCTCTTTGTCTTGCCCTGATCTTAGAGGAAATGCTTTCAGCTTTTCACCACTGAGTGTGATGGGTTTGTCATATATGGCCTTTATTATGTTCAGGTATGTTCCCTCTATGCCCACTTTCTAGAGAGTATCATAAATGGATGTTGAATTTTGTTAAAAGCTTCTTCTGCATCTATTGAGATGACATTTGGTTTTTATTCTTCAATTTGTTATTGTGGTGTATCACATTGATTGATTTGCATATGTTAAAAGTCCTTGCAAAAATCTTGAGAAAAATCCCACTTGATCATGGTATATGATCCTTTTAATGTATCTTTGGAGTTGGTTTCCTAATATTTTGTTGAGGATTTTGGTATCTATGTTCATTAGTGATATTGGCCTGTAATTTTCTTTTCTGTGTGATATCTTTGTCTGGTTTTGGTATCAGGGTGATGCTGGCCTTGTAGAAAGAGTTTAAAAGTGTTCCTTTCTCTACAATTTTTTGGAATTGTTTGAGAAGAATAGATGTTAACTCTTTTGTAAATGTTTGGTTGAATTCATCTGTAAAGCCATCTGGTCTTGGACTTTTGCTTGTTGGGCACTTTTTTCTTTTCTTTTTAATTACTGATTCAGTATCATTACTGGTTATTGGTCTGTTCATATTTTCTGTTTCTTCCTGGTTCAGTCTTGAGAGATTGTACCTTTCTAAAAGTCTTTTCATTTCTTCTAGGTTGTCCACTATATTTGTATATAGTTGTTTATTGTAGTCTCTTACAATTGTTTGTATTTATGTACTCTTGGTTGTAACTTCTCCTTTTTCATTTCTGATTTTCCTGATTTGGGCCCTCTTTTTCTTGATGAGTATGGTTAACAGTTTATCAATTTTATCTTTTCAAATAACCATCTCTTAGTTTCATTGATCTTTTCTATTTTTGTTTTTGTATATATTTCATTTATGTCTGCCCTGCTCTTTGTGATTTCTTTCCTTCTACTAAGTTTAGGTTTTCTTTATTCTTTTCTTAGCTCTTTCAGGTGTGAGGTTAGGTAGTTTATTGGAAATTTTTCTTGCTTCATTAGGTAAGCTTGTATAGCTATGAACTTGTCTCTTAGAACTGCTTTTGCTGCATCCCTTAGATTTTGGATCATTGTATTTTTGTTTTCATTTGTCTCCAGGTATTTTTTTGATTTCCTCTTTGATTTCTTCAGTGATCCAGTGGTTGTTTAGTATCCTATTGTTTAGCTTCCATGTGTTTGTGTTTTTTTTCTTGTAATTGATTTCTAGTCTTATTGCATTGTGGTTGGGAAAGATGCTTTGTATGATTTCAATTTTGGTAAATTTACCACGGCTTATTTTGTGGCCTAGCAAGTTATCTATCCTGGAGAATGTTCCATGTGCACTTGAAAATAATGTGTATTCTGTTGCTTTTGGATGGAATGTTCTGTCTGTCTATCTATCTATCTGTATTGTTTCTCTGGTCTAATATGTCATTTAAGGCTAGTGTTTCCTTATTGATTTTCTGTCTTGATGATTCGTCCATTTATATAAGTGGGATGTTAAAGTGTCCTACTATTATTGTGTTACTGTTGAGGTCTCCCTTTATGTTTGTTAGTATTTGCTTTATGTATTTAGTGCTACTATTTTGGGTGCATATATATTTATAATTGTTATATCTTCTTCTTGGATTGATCCCTTGATCCTTATGTAATGTCCTTCTTTGTCTCTTGTAACAGTCTTTATTTTAAAGTCGACTTTGTCTGATATAAGTATTCCTACCCCAGCTTTTTTTGATGTCCAGTTGTATAGAATAATTTTTTCTATGCCCTCACTTTCAGTATGTGTGTGTCTTTAGATCTGAAGTGAGTGTCTTTTAGACAGCATATATACAGGTCTTCTTTTTGTATCCATTCAGCCACTCTGTGTCTTTTAGTTGGCCTTATAACTTATTTTCAGCTCATATTTAAGTATTACTTTGAGTGCATAGCATGTATTTAATTCTCTCATTGTTCTGTTTTTAATATGTTTTAATTTCCAATGTGATTACCTTTTTAACCTGAGTTATTTAATAATACATCTTTATGTTCCTGAACTCATGAATCTTTTTTTTTTTTTGGTATTTTTGTCATTTAAGTGCATTGTAATCTGTGAACTGATTACTTTGTATGGATTTCATTCTTCGTGACAAACGACTAATCAAATTTTGTAAATGCTCAATGTGTGGTAGAAATAATGTATATTCTTTATTTGTTGATTATAGAATTCTCTATTAAACTGGTTGACTTTGTTGTATACATCTGCTATATCTTCATATATCTAGATCTTTCAATTCTAATATATATTTGATATATATTTATTAATATTTGTCATCATTTTGAATTTTTCAGTTTCTCCTAGTAATTCTGTCAGTTTTTGCTTCTTACACTTTGAAATACTAATGCTATTTGGTAGATACAATTTTTTTTTTTTTCCAGGTGTTTGTTTTATAAGGTACATTTAGCTAGGTTTTTTTTTTTTTTTTTGCGGTATGCAGGCCTCTCACTGTTGTGGCCTCTCCCTTTGCGGAGCACAGGCTCCAGACACGCAGGCTCAGTGGCCATGGCTCATGGGCCTAGCCGCTCTGTGGTATGTGGGATCCTCCCGGACTGGGGCACGAACCCGTTTCCCCTGCATCGGCAGGCAGACTCTCAACCACTGCGCCACCAGGGAAGCACTAGCTAGGTTTTTAAAATCCACTCTGAGTAGTTTTAATTTTCATTTTCTTTTATTTTCCTCTCTTTGTGTTTTGTTTTTCACTTGTCTTTCATTGGATTGATGGAACTTGCTTTATTCCTTTCTTCTCTCTCTGCTCTTCTGAAAGCTATACATTATAGTCTTATTCTTTGTCATTACTCCTAGTTTGTAACATACTTCCTTAAGAGCAAATAATTCTAACAATGACTAAAAGTACTCAGTACTTTTATATTCTATTTTTTCTTAAGATATAGCTCTTAATGCTATTTAACTATGCATTATATATATCTGCTTCAATCTAGTTACTTATTTTATAGTCAGTAATCAATTACATTTCTAACAGATTTCATTAAAAATATGCTCACTGTTTTTTTGTATTCTGTATATAAAATTAGGTTACAGAGTAAGCTTCTGTAACAACATAACTCACAAATATAATGGCTTTATAAAGATACATAATGCTTCAAAAATAAAGAGTGAGTACATGCTGGTAGAGCAACTTGGTTGAACAGGGTCATTCAGGGACTCAGGTTCCTTCTGTCTTGCTTCTTTGACATACTCTCAGGTGTGTTGACTGCACTGTTGAACAGGGTTATAGTCTTCTCATTTGTGCTCTCGAGAAGTGCAAAGAGAAGTGTGGTATAGTTTGTCTTTAAGTTGGATGTGACTTGGAAGTTGCACTACTTTGTTTCATACTCCATTAGCCCAAACTTAGCCATATGAGTATAGCATGAGTACACTCCATGTGTAGGAGTCAAAGCTGAGTAATACTGTCTCACTGAGAAGTTGTATGTGTAGCTAAAACTCCGGTAGGGTTGGAGTCTTGAAAAGAAGAGGAAAATGGGTACTGGAAGAGAATACAGTATCTGCTACTTTATCTTTTCTCTCTTGGTTTGCTTCTTGCTGAAGTAAATTCTTTAGTACTTTTTGATATTAATCTCTGAACATTTAAGCTCTCTTTGTATTTGTATGTCTCAAAATACTTTTATACTACTCTCACTCTTCAATGATATTTTAGGTTGATAGAGAATTCTGATTTGATAGTTATTTTCCCTTAGGCCTCTAAAGATAGTATTTCATTGTTTTCTTTATAATGATGAGCAGTTTACTATCAATGTAATTGTTTTTCTTATGTAAGTACTCTGTCCTTTCTAGCTGGTAACTTAAAATTTTTCTTGTTTATTTGATTTTCTACATTTTTTAAACTAACATGTGTTTAATTATGGATTTATCTTTCTTTATCTTGTTTTCAGAGTACACCTTTTTAACTGTACAATTTGCTGAATTTTGACAAATATATAGTTGTGTAAACATCACCATGATCTCCCCCTCTTAATTATTGAACTGCTGTTTCCAGGAAAGGACAAAAAGTGCTTATTTTATAGGGAATTTGACAAAAATAAGCTAATTTTCTCACACATTTATTTGCAAGTTCTGTCAGATGTTCATGTTGAGATGTCCTGATAGAGTTAGAAATATGAGATTTGGAGAAGGCAGGTTTATAAGAAGATGTAGATGTAGAAATGGCAATTAAAGCTATGCTATTGTATTATAGCAATTTTTAAAATAAAATTTATTCATCTCTCTTTCCTTCCTTGTTTTCTACCTTTCCTTCATTCTTTCCCTTCTTTCCTTTCACACACAGTTATTAGGTGCCTAATATGTGCTTAGGGTATACAGTGATGAATAAATCAACAGAGTTCTTATATTTTTAGGGTTTAGTCTAATGGGGGGAAAATTGAGCAAATGATTACAGAAATAAACACTGTTTTATTTCCCAGCAGGGGAAATTTAACACAGAATTTTCCTAGCTTAAGCATGTATTGTTTCCTCCAAATTATAGGCTGTTTACTTGGAACTTGGACTATATTTTCCCATAGAAGTAACAATATAAAGAGTTCTTATGCAATCCCATAAGTCCTATTTAATCTAAATATTGCTAAATATCTCTTTCTATCTTTTTTTGACTGTTAATGCAATTTTTTATTGAAGTATAGTTGATTTTAGTATTTTGTTTCAGGTATATAGCATAGTGATTTAGTATTTTTGCAGATCATATTCCATTACAGGTCATTACAAGATATTGGGTATAATTCCCTGTGTTATATAGTAAATCCTTGTTGCTTATCTATTTTATGCATAGTAGTTTGTATCTGCTAATCCTATACCCCGAATCTGTCCCTCCCCACACCCTCTTCCCTGTGGTAACCATAGGTTTGTTTTCTATGTCTGTGAGTCTGTTTCTGTTTTGTATATACATTCATTTGTATTATTTTTTAGATTCTACATATAAGGGTTATCATATATATTTGTCTTTGACTTCACTAAGCATAAATTCTCTAGATTCATCTACATTTTTGCAAATGGCAATATTTCATTCTTTTTTATGGCCGAGTAGTATTCCATTGTGTATATATACATATATACATATATATATGTATATATACACTGCATCTTCTTTATTCAGTCATTTGTTGATAGGCTCTTGGGTTGCATCCATGTCTTGGCTATTGTAAATAATGCTTCTATGAACATTGGTGTGCATGTATCTTTTAAAATTAGTGGTTTTGCTTTTTATGGATATATACCCAGGAGTGTGATTGTTGGATCATATGGTAACTCTATTTTTAGTCTTTTAAGGAACCTCCATGCTGTTTTCCACAGTGGCTGCACCAATTTAGATTCCCACCAACAGTGTACCAGGGCTCCCTTTTTTCCACATTCTCTCCAACACTTATTTGTTATTTATAGGCTTTTTGATGGTAACCATTCTGACAGGTGTGAGGTCATATTTCATTGTGGTTTTGATTTTCATTTCTCTAATAATTAGTGATGTTGAGCATCTTTTCATGTGCCTGTTAGCAATCTTTATGTCTTCTTTGGGAAAATGTCTATTCAAGTCTTCTGCCAATTTTTTGATTGGATTATTTGTTTGATATTGAGCTTTATGAGCTGTGTGTGTGTATTTATACACATATATATATATTTTATTCAATATAGTTGATTTATAATGTGTTAGTTTCAGGTGTACAGCAAAGTGATTCAGTTATACATACATATATATATAGTTTTTTCAGATTATTTTTCCTTATAGGTTATTACAAAATATTCAGTATAGTTCCCTGTGCTATACAGTATGTCCTTGTTGGTTATCTATTTTATATATAGTAGTATGTATATGTTAATCCTAAACTCTGAATTTATCCTTCCCCCTCTTTCACTTTTGGTAACCATAAGTTTGTTATCTATGTCTGCGGGTCTGTTTCTGTTTTGTATTTAAGTTCATTTGTATCATTTTAATGAATGATAATGAAAAAATGCCATTTGCAGCAACATGGATGGACCTAGAGATTCTCATACTAAGTGAAGTAAGCCAAATATCATATGATATCACTTATATGTGGAATCTAAACACAAAAAAAATTCTACCTTTGTTTTTATGAGAAACTGTATTCAACATGGTGAAACTGTGGACATAATGGATATAATATTATAAGGTTGATGGTGACTGGTCTGAAACGAAATAGCAGAGAAGGGAGGGAATTAGAGTCCTCAAACCATGTAGTTAGCCTAACCCCACCTAGGGTCTGCACATCCATAAAGATTAGTGAATTTTAAATTCTGTCTATCATGAGTTTATATTCTGGTAGGGGAGATAGAGCATGTAAATATCGTTGATTACAATATAATACAATATGTGGAATGATATGTGTTTTTAATAAGATATAGATGTGGCATAGAGAGAATGTTTCACTCTGTCATTAGGGGTTTGCAGGTCAGAGAATACATCAGTAAAGAGGTGATGCCTCAGTATGACTTTGGAGGATAAATAGTAGTTTGCTTAATGAACTTATGGAACTGGAAAAGGGATTCCTTAAATTTTGAAGGCATACGACATGATCTGTTTTAGGAATGACAAATTAGTATGTATTCAAAGGAGCAGAAACTTTGAGCTGTGCAGGGATGGGAGAGGAAGCTAGGAAGTCATGAATATTGTTTAATGCTTTGTAAAATTTGGTGATGATGTCTGTAGGAAGGTGGATAGAAGCATAGACATAGAGCCTTAGGCTTACCCATTCTGTCTGTTGGATTTGAGGCAACTGTGTTCAGGAATAGCTTCCTGATGGAAGTTTCCTATTCAGTTACTCTTTCTCCTTTTTAACTGTCTTCACCTGGGCCTTAAGTTGTAGTGATCTCCCAATCTTCTCAAGATCACCAGATAGTTTTCTTTGATGATTTTCTTTGAAAGATGTCACAAGTGTTTTTATAGCCAGTAGAGTTCTAAGAACAAATCAAGTTTAAAGCAATTTGGAAATTTCCAAGAAAGTGGGTTCCTAGTTGAAATGATAACTAAGTTTTATATTTGAATCTAGGCAGTATGGTTCATTTTGCTTTGACTTGAGAAGGGGTATTTTAATATTCTCTGTGTTCTAAGCAATGCTTTATACTTGTTGTTTAAACATTTTTTGAAGTTTGATTATATGTTTATATAATATATATTTGTAATAAATTATTTTAAGGAAATAAATCTTTCCAGCAATAATTTATGTAGCCTTACATTTTTTCTTTGTTCTGGCTAGATGTGGCTCTGGCCCTTTGTTCCCTTAAGAGTCATATTATGTTTATTTTATGGAAGATATCATTATAATTATGCTATCAAAATACAATATTTCTTTACTTTGATACCTTCTGCTTACCTTTCTTAGAAATTAATCAAGATGTTTAACTGCTTATTTATGTGCAGTTTAGTTGAGTTATTATTGTATTGAATAGGGAAAACAACACTTTTTTGCTCTAATACCTTCTTGAATTATTGTAATTAAAAAATTGAGAAGAGTGGTTTAATGCATTTTAAGTGAGACAGAACTTTTTGTTTAATGTATCTTGAAAGGAAAAAAGAAACCTTTCCTCTCAGTTAAATTAGAGATAAAGAAAGGGGAAAGAAATTGAGATGCTCTTTTATAAATAGCCTTTTAAAATAAGTGCTACTTTTGTGTCTCTGGTTGGGAAACATACAGTGTTTTAGTAGTGTAAAATAAGGGACAAATGACCTAAAATGTGTCATTTGCCCCTTCTTTGACACACTCCAGGTAGTCTAAATTTTGCTTAAATTCTTAGAAGAAAGCAGGTATTAGCAACATCCCTTCCTTGTTCTTGCAACAGCTTTGTCAACACACTACAACTGCCATATTTCTCTTTTTCTCTGCTCCAGCTTTTACTGAGACAACAGCTTCTTCTCACTTTCAGAAAAAAATTTTAAATAGTTTTTCTTAGTTGGAGAGGCTGGCTATCCTATATTAAATGATTTCCCCTTTAGATTTCTTTTGTTATCCTATAATAGGGTCTTCCACATCTTAAATTGTACATTTTGTTTGTTTTAAAGTTTTCATTTAAGTTTTTGCTTAAAATTAGTTTTGATGACTTTATATAAATAATAAATACGTTGCTGATGAAACCATGCACCTCAGATGAGACTTGAACCCATTGGCCAGGACTCAAACCCAGCCAGAACCCAGACTGGGACTTGAACCCACAGGCTGGGACTCGAACCCAGCCAGAACCCAAATTAGGACTTGAACCCATGGGCTGGGACTCAAATCTGGCCAGAACCCAGATTGGGGCTTGAATCCACGATCTTTTAATTGAGAGCACACTTGGTCTCAGGACTTAGTGAACCTCAGGTTCTTGATATCTCATTGCAGAAAGAATTCAGTGAGAGACAAAGTGATAGATAAGAAGTGGATTTATTTAGAGAGAAACACACTCCACAGACAGAGTGTGGGCCACCTAAGAAGGCAAGAGTCCCCAAAATACAGCGTGGTTAGTTTTTATGGGCTGGGTAATTTCATAGGCTAATGAGTGGGTGGATTATTCCAACTATTTCAGGGAAGGGGCGAAGATTTCCAGGAATAGGGCCACTGTCCACTTTTTGACCTTTTATGGTTGGCCTCAAAACTGTCATGGCGCTGGTGGGTGTGTCATTTAGCATGCTAATGTATTAAAAAGAGCTATGATGAGGCTCAAGGTCCACTGGAAGTCGAATATTCTACCATCTTGGACCTAGCTCGTTTTAACCAGTTTTTGTCATGTCCTATGGCTATGTCATTCTTTTAAAGGTTGTGTCCTTCCCCCTTACCTCCTGTTTCACTGAGGCAATTGTTTATTTTTTCACACTATGTCATCTCTATGAGGACCTTAGGAGTGGAGGTGGGGACCTCTCTAGTGTTATTATTGGGAATAGTTGTCTTCTCTGAGCAGCTGATTTGTTTTCATCTTCATCTATGCTAAGGTTTTCACTTGTTTCAGTTAACACAACTCATCCTTCTAAAAAAAATTTGTCTTTGTTATTTACCTTATTTTATCTATCATTAGACTACTTTCCTGATCTTTTAAAGAATTCAGATTAATTTAGTTATAATTAACAAACAAAACTGTAAAATATACATTACGGTGACCCAACACATGTATATTCTTTTCCTGATTTTTAAGAAGAGGAATTATTTCTGCAGTGTCTCCAGAGGATTTAATCTTCTTCCCTTTCTTCTCTATTCTCGGTTATGGCAGAGAAAAATCATGGGCCATTCTTACATTGTGAGAGTTTTGTCCAGGGCAACAGTTTAAGAGAACAAAATAGGTTATGAAGTTGACTATGAGTGTCTCCCCTGTTGAATCTTTAAAATATTATTCTTCAATGAATTAAATATAGCAGGCCTCCTACTTATAAAAAGGTAGTATTCTTATACTACCTTTTTGAAATTCAGAATCAATTTTTGCATAGAAACAATATTGTAAGTAGGGATTATGAAATCAGGGTAATTCACAGAAGCCTGGCCCATAATATAAACTGTAATCAAACCAAATAGAATTATAATTAATTTAATATAGTGAAAACTTATATTCTTTTGTATATATTTACTTGTGAAAAACCTACTAGAGACTTGTACAAATTTTGGGTAGACATTTCAGATACTTTCGAGAGCTTTTGGATTGATGATACTGTCAAGTCTAATTTAATTTTTAAAATATCAAGTGAAACAGAAACTTCTTTTAAATATATTCAGATTTCTTGACAGCCGTATTTGTGCATTCTATGAAAACAGTCATTGAGATGGGATCAACAGTTGGGTCCTTTTATCATTGTAAAAGTTAGTAGTACTGTTACAAGTATAGGTAAAAAAGAAAATGTTACTTTTACCAAGCATCATTTGTAATATATTACTGTAAAATAATAAAATGTATGTTTAATACAATATCTGAATATGTTATTTCTAAAGTGATATATTCTCTAAATTATAGTGTAAACTAAGACTACTTATATATAACATATAATCTATAGGTGGTTTCCATCCTATGTAAAGTACTTATACATGATATAAGCTAGCCCACAACAATTATTTAATTTGTCCCATCTTGAAATACTCTATGCTTATATTAATGTTTTAGTCTATTTTTCATTCCAAGAATATAATATTTTAGCCACATTAGGCATTTAATACCTTTCCAACTAGCCTATAGGAACTTATTGACATTTTGCCCCCAAAAAAGTATGTATATATGTATGTGTATATATATATATACACACATATACATACATATATATGTATATATATATATACACACACATATATTTAATAATAATATGTATTATTCTTTGCAGGGGGAAGTGTAGTAAAAGGGGTAGGAAGGGAAGAAATTTTATGACGAGAACTGTGAAACCATTAAGATCATATCTGTGTAATCCTATTCCCCCTTTCTCTCCTGTCTTCATTACTTCTGAGGGATTAAGGGTGAGGACAGTTGGAGTGAAGAAGCTAGGGAATGTGGGGAAAGTTCAGCAAGCCAGGTGAGGAATGTGTATGTATGAAGGGTAGGCAGGGAGTACAGAGGCAGCTAGATCCCTATTCATTTCTCCAGTTACTTACATTCCAGAAAATACTCCATCAAGGTTGAAAACCTGTGTCTTTATTAATAACTCGTCTACTCTGTAAGCAATGAGAACTTTGGCCTAGAGAGTACTTTTTCTCAGTGGTGCAGTCCTGCCAACCCTGGCTGGCAGCAACAGGGTTGGGGTTCTTTAGAGTGCTCTGAAAAGAGTTAATATAAATATAAAGTTAGGTTATTGTTTGGATGTTTGTAACTTTGATATTTTGATTTATGAAATTAGGAGTACTTAAATATAGAACTCAAGTGGAAATGCTAGTGACCAAAATATCAGAAGGTTATATCTGAAAATATTCTAAATTTTAGTCAGAAATGTTCATATTCTGCATGTTCATATGAACATTACATTCAGTAATGTTCATATTACTTTATTCTAAATGTATCATGCTTTTAATGCTAATAACTAAAACCAATAAGAGAAATAACTTCTTGTATGTAATTTATGACAATATTTTGCAAGCCTAACCCATCAAATATACGTTATTTTAGCCACACATGTTTTAAATCAGTGACTTTTTTACAGTTAAACTGTACTTCCAAATGTCTATTTTCTGATTTCCAAGGAATAATAAAAAGCATGGTTCGAGAGCATTGTAATGTTAAAATTGATCTAGCAATTTGTTTTCATTGCAACTCTTTAATTGCTATTTGTCTAGGGGATAGTGATCCTAGAAGAATGTCGACTTCCAAAAGACATTTTGAAAAAGCAAATCCAATTCGCAGACCAAGCTGTTTCATTAAACACTACAGGGAATCCCCAGATTCCTCAGGAGAGTCAAGATCCTTTACCAGAGCAAGATTTTGAAATGTCACCAAGTAGCCCAACACTACTTCTTCGCAATATAGAAAAACAGGTAATGTGAAGTAAGAGTAAAGTGTGAGTGGCATCAAAATGACTTTCAATTGATTTTATAAACTCTTCAAATAAACGTGTGTCTCTGATTAAGATATTGGTTATTAAAGTTGGCCGTTTGACATTAAATACAATTAAAATATTTAGTATATATAGTCTCTATTATAATATCGATATAATTAAAGTTATTTAAATATAATATGTGGGACTTCCCCAGTGACGCAGTGGTTGAGACTCCACGCTCCCAATGTTGGGGGCCTGGGTTTGATCCCTGGTCAGGGAACTAGATCCCACATGCATGCCACAACTGGGGAGCCCACATGCCACAACTAAGAAGCCCGCCAGCTGCAGCTAAGACCCTACACAACCAAATAATAAATAAATTTATAAAATATTAAAATAAATTAAATAAATAAATATAATATGTAAAGTGTTGGTACATAGCTATAGGGTGATAACTCATTTATATTAAGGTTGGAAAATCTTGTTTTCTAACAAAATAGCTTATCATTGGACTTTTCTCATGGGGAAAGAACAGTGGTACCACTTAATAGATCTGAATGGGGTGTTTGATTAATTTAGTGATAGAAAGTTTTAGTGAAAGATAACATTAAAATACAGATTCTTTCATTAAAAAATGATCATGGAGATAGAGAGTCTAATAAACTCCTAATAAATTACTTTGACTCCAAAGCTTTTCCTGGTATTTAAATCCTCTTATGGATGACTCCAGAAGTTTAATTATTCTGTCCTATATTTATCCTTTGAAATCAAAACATTTTTTGCAAGATTAATATTTAAAATTTATTTCATATTATTTATAAAATTTAAATGAAGAAGAGGTTACATATATAATAGCCAAAATATCAAATGTATAGAAATAGACAAGAAATATGAAGGTATTTTATAAAAAAATAAATATCAACTGCATTACATAAAACAAGAATAAGAATAATTGAGTCATAACTTGTACTTGAATAGGAAAACACATCACTGCAAATCACAGTAAATTTATTAGCCCAATGTGAACTTAATAAAAAATAGCACTAAGACTTTTTTGAAAGCTGATTGTTGATACTAATATCTACAAAATAGTAAATGTGCAAAAATGTAGATGCATTTAAAATACTGAATGTAATATAAATCAAATATTTTATTTGGTAAGCAGACTAATCAAAAAACTAAGGAAATAGAAAAAATATTAGCCATTTCTTTTAATGTAGACTTTGGTGGCTCTTAAACAAACCTGGCTTTCTAAGAGTTTGTTAACTTGCAACCAGATTGAATCTGCCAGAATATACTCAGTTGGGACCACAGCTGTATGATTACATTATTCCAGTGGGTAATATGTATTCTCATCCCTGCCCACATTTAATTTTTCTGTTGTTGTTGTTGTAGTTGTTGTTTTTTCTGACATACATTGTGAAATAATATAGTACCAGATTACTACTGTCTTAATCCTGGTAAGTCAGAATGTGGAGTAACTTCTCCCACCCCATATTTGTTAAGTTTGCAATTGCCTAGAGCTTTTTTTAATTTTCCAATTTCCAATGCATTGTCAAAATACTATTATGAATATTTTATAATTCAGAAAGTTATTTTGTAATTACCTGGTGTTAAACTGTAATGTACTCTACCATATAAGTGGTGTTTTCAATCAATACTGATTATATTCCTCTTCCCTCTTTTTTTTTTTCCCTCTCCTCATCCCTTGGGATCAGTACCTTTTCATTTTGATCCTAGTTATTTCACACGAATAACGTGAGCACTTGATCAGTAGGCCTTTGACTCTTTTTACCTGTAGGTCACTACTTATCCTTTGGAAAGAGTTTTCTTGTATTTTTTTCTTTCTTTTTGTTTAATATTTATTTATTTTATTTATGTATTTAATTTATTTTTTTGGCTGTGTCGGATCTTAGTTGCAGCTTGCAGGGTCTTCGTTGAGGCACGCAGGATCTTTCGATGTGGCACGCAGTCTCTTCCTTGCGGTGCTCGGGCTTCTCTCTAGTTGTGGCATGCGGGTTTTTTTTTTTTCTGTAGTTGCAGGGCATGGGCTCCAGGGTGCATGGGCTCTGTAGTTGTGGTCCGTGGGCTCCAGAGTGCATGGGCTCTGTAGCTTGTGGCAGGTGGGCTCTCTCGTTGAGGTATGCGAGATCAGTAGTTGTGGTATGCGAGCTCAGTAGTTGTGGCACGCGGGCTTAGTTACCCCCCAACATGTGGGATCTTAGTTCCCCCACCAGCGATCGAACCCACTTCCCCTGCATTGTAAGGCGGATTCTTTACCACTGGACCGCCAGGGAAGTCCCTCTTGTATTTTTTCTTTCTCCTTGGTAGCACCAGTTTGTTTGGTTGGACCTGAGTTCACATCAGAACTGGCTAGTTTGCTGGGCCCAGGGCAAAATGAAATCACACAGCCCTTTGTTAAAAAGTTTTAAGTTTTAAGCCAGTGACAGCAGAACATTAGCCAAACATGGGATCCTTCTGAGGGCAGCCCCATGTTACTGCACAGGTTGCTCACCTATGAAGGTGGCTTTGGGTATCATGTTCATTTTAAGTCCCATTGCTGACAGGAGTGTCAGAGGCTTTGGGAGGGAAAGGAACCAGGAGTTGTGAGAATACTAATGGCTCTAGACATGGAGAGGAAAAGGATGCAGAAAGGGGCAGCACCAATCACTTGTAGAGGTCATTTATAAATTACCTGTGAACAGGTAGTGTGCTCTTGAAACACATGCTAATAATGTTTTTATAGGCCAATTAAAAATTAAGTTGTTTTCAAATACTCATTGAAGAAGACAGTCTAGGGGTGAGTAAATGGAAGAAGGGGTGGCAAGCCTGATATTACACATATTTTTTTAAAAATATAATCTATTGGTATATAACTGTTTGCCTGCCGTAGTGGAACTTGAGTATAGATCAGGTAATCCTTTGACTTGATTAAATTTACTGTTAGAGGAATGTTTTGCTTACCAAACTTATTTATGTTCCTCAAAAACAACTGAAGAGTTGGCAGTTAAGATATAAAGGCACTATTGGGTTGTAGACTGATATGTGTTTTAAAAAATAACATTGATTCATAGTATTAATGCATACTTCCATTATTAGATAATATATTTTGTTCATAAATTGAAAGGTGACATTATTTTAGAACTTCAGATAATTTAAAATAAATTTCACACAGGTATATTTACATTAGAAACTTCATTATAAATAGCTAGTAAGTGTTTTGACTTTTAAAATTGTTTTTTTTTCAGAGTTCAAATTATGCCTCTCCTAATTTTACCTTTATATTCATTTTTACCGTGAATTTTCTATCCCAAATATGGACTCAAGTATATGAGGTTTTCTTGGGCAGGCGTGGGGTGGTTGTTAGGGTAAAGCTGGAGGTTGGTTGTGATGCTGTCACTCTGGACCAATTATTCACACATACTGATTAGCGACCTCCAATGGCTAAGAAGATTTTTAGATATTTTTGAAGGTGGAACAATGAGAAGAGTGTACTCTATAAATTTCTTTGTATGACCAAATTAATGAATACTTGATAGATGGATAAAGAGTGTATTGATGATTTTGAAAACTAACTTTAATCTAAAAATGTATAATAATTTAAAAAATAAAGTCATTAGATATGTATTATTTTTCAAGAAAATAAGTGGTGAAAACATTTCAGGGTCTTCTTCGTGGAAGACTTTTTGAAGAGTTCAAATATTATATTTAGCTCTATCATATTCTCTAGTCTCATTTCTAATAGCATGTTATTTGTTTCATACAAATAGAGTTGCAAAATAATTATTCCATATGCCCTCGTATTTTAGAATAGAATATCTTTCAGTTAATAAAACTGTGAAATATGTCTATATATTTTTAAAATATAGTCACACTATATCAAGTAAGAAAACCAGATTTTAGAAAATTGATGCAGCATAATTTACTTAAAAGGATGTGTGTGTGCATGTGTGCATACACTCATGCTCACATATATTCAAAATAAAAAGTTTTTTCTTGGGGTATGGATATATACCAAGATATTAGCAATGGTTTTCTCTGTGAAATATGATTACAGGTTATTTTCTTTTCATTTTTGAAACCTCTTCATACTTTCCCTTTTTTCTACAATGAACTATGATGGATTACATGTGTAATGAAAAATGTTATCCTTTTGTAGAAGTGTACTGTTTTCCATTGATGTGGTTTATGCTTATTATAATTGTTGTATGTGACTGTTTTGAGAATAATATAATATTTATTGTATATTACAAATAGCTTACATATAAGTTTGGGATAAGGGTCAATGAAAATTTGGGGTACCTGAAAAAACTGGTATATTCAAATTAGGAAAAATATTGAGAAGCAGTATGGTATAGGATTCAAGCCTAAGTTTGAATCCTAGCTCCATTTCTTACCAATTTTATAATCCATGATCGAGGTGCTTAATCTGTCTTTGCTTCAGCTTCCTCATCTGTAATTGATTTTAATAATAGTAGTATCAGTAGTTCTAATATTATCTACTTTGCAGGTTGGTTGTAAAGATTAGAAATATTCTATGTTTAGTGCTTGGTATAGTACCTGGCACATAGTGAGCACTTAATAAATTATAGCTATGAGTTTGTTATTATTAATTTGGCTGCGTCAAAAAAAATATTTATGTAGATTCTATCAGCTGAGCTTAAATGTTATAGAGGATAGGTTGAGTAGACAAAAGAACTGAAGCAAAAAATGATATGGAAAAAAAGAGTACTTTAAAATGTAGATTTATTTATAATAATGGAAAAACCAGTAATGGTGTAAATTGTCTTTGTAGAGTAAAATATTTACTAAAACATAAACATTTACTTGTTTCATGAGAAGTTAAACTTTAATAGGCACTAAAGGTCTGAGATTTAACCATATTCCTTGCTTAGCAGTAGTAAAAGACTTACTGTTTTCTTGCAGAGCGCACAGTTGACTGAGATCATCAGCAGTTTGATTGCCCCTCTCAACTTGTCCCCAATGTCATCACCCCTCTCCTCTAAATCCTGTAGCCGTAAATGTCTGGCTAATGGCATTTCCAGGAGGTAGGTGTCAGTGGGATAGTTTTGCTTCTAAATTTGGCTTTGCTTATTTTGTTTTTATTTTGTTTTGATCTTTTAAGTATTATAGCTTCTTTTTTCTTCTTAAGCATTATTAGAGTACAATCAATAAATCATGGATACATTTTTAGATAACATCAAACTTTTATAATTAAGGGAACTATAAACCTGAGAATGAGGGATAAAGCTTTCCAGGAAGTTTCTAAATTTTTATAATGTTTCTAAAAATGAAAAACAGTGATACCATTTGCTACAGAAGTACTGCCATATTTAATATACCTTCCATTTTATAGTCTTCAGCTCCATACTGCCCTTGCAATACATTTTAAGAGTGAAAGACCCTACGTATAGTTTGGGCATGGAAGATTGATTGGTAGATATCATCCATAAAATTCAGCTTAAGTTTTACTCATGTTGTAAATGAGTCATTTTGGTGGGGTTTTTTTGTTTTGTTTTGTTTTTATTTTGGCCGCGCTGCACAGCATGTGGAATCTTAGTTCCCTGACCAGGGATCGAACCCGCACCCCCTACATTAGGAGCAGGGAGTCTCACCCACTGGACCGCTAGGGAAGTTCCCCTAAAATGAGTCATTTTGTATCTCAGCTTTTATAAGGTAAATTTTTTACTAAATGTAATTAATATAATAATTCCTATAATCCTTAGCAATTTATTATATCATGTTAGCAAAAAATATAGATATTATGAATCCTCTTTTGGGAACAACATTTGTTTTCTTTATTTTGCTTACATTTCTCTTTGAATCTTTCCTTTTAAAGATGCAGTTAGAATTTAAAAAGCTACTAGAATATTACTTTGTGTGTGCATCTAATTGTTTTTTCAAATAAAATTGCAGTGAGGGCTTCTTTGCTTTAAGTACCATAAAAGGACTAAGTGTAATTTAGTATCAGAAATATTTATATTAATAATTATATGATTTATTATTAAATTAAAAAATAAACCAAGAAAGGAAGATTCATACCATGGTGAAAATTATGTGAAGTAGCTATCAGCTTCTTAATGAGACTAGTGGATATAAACTAAGTCTTAAAATAAAAATGCTGTTATTTTATTTTTATGTCTAATTTATTATTTCGAAAGTCTAATTTTTAATACTTTTACAGTTTTGTTTGTACTGGGTCATGTTTACATTGTTCTATTATGGAAACAGTTATTCTACTGGTTTTGCTTTATTTTTGTTAACTTTATATTCATTCCTTATAACACTGATGATTCACTTTGAAAGGAAAGATTCTCATATGTTTACAGGATAACTATAATATCTTCATTTATGAGACCATTTCCTCATTAAGAAAGTCATAATTACAAGTTGAGCCATTAAACACCATCAGATTGTGATTTGGGGCTAAGTCAATTTTAGGTAATATTTTATTTACCTAACTAGGCATTACACTATTATACGTATACGTGTGTGTGTGTGTGTGTGAGTGTGTGTGTGTGTGTGTGTGTGTGTACTAATTTTCATTTTAATGTACTTACCTATATTTTTGGTCATTTATTCACAAAGTATTTATTGCATAACTGTTTGCTGTATGCCATATAGTCAAAGTCCTAGGAATACAATGATGAAGACAAAATCTCCACTTTTAAATAGCTTACAGTCTAGTAGATGAACCATGTCATTGTTTAAACTAACATATAATAATAATAGAATTGTTTGCAGTTGTTTGAATATTTGCTTTAAATAACTGTCATAGTTGAAAAACATACCTCATAAAGATATATAAATCCAAATGAGAGACCAGAACCAAGATGGTGGAGTAGAAGGACGTGCTCTCACTCCCTCTTGTGAGAACACCAGAATCAAAACTAGCTGCTGGACAGTCATTGACAGGAAGACACTGGAACTCACCAAAAAAGATACCCCACATCCAAAGACAAAGGAGAAGCCACAATGAGATGGTAGGAGGGGCATAATCACAGTAAAATCAAATCCCATAACTGGTGGGTGGGTGACTCACAGACTGGAGAACACTTATACCACAGAAGTCCACCCACTGGAGTGAAGGTTCTGAACCCCACGTCAGGCTTCCCAACCAGGGGTTCCAGCAAGGGGAGGAGGAATTCCTAGAGAATCAGACTTTGAAGCCTAGTGGGATTTGATTGCAGGACTTCAACAGGACTGGGGGAAACAGAGACTCCACTCTTGGAGGGCACACACAAAGTAGTGTGTGCTTCGGGACCCAGAGGAAGGAGCAGTGACCCCAGGGGACACTGAACCAGACCTACCTGCTAGTGTTGAAGGGTCTTCTCCGTCAGAGGTGGGGGGTGACTGTGGCTCACCGTGGGGACAAGGACACTGGCAGCAGAAGATCTGGGAAGTGCTCCTTGGCGTGAGCCCTCCGAGAGTCTGCCATTACCCCACCAAAGAGCCCAGGTAGGCTCCAGTGTTGGGTTGCCTCAGGCCAAACAACCAACAAGGAGACAACCCAGCTCCACCCATCAGCACTCAAGTGGATTAAAGTTTTACTGAGCTCTGCCCACCAGAGCAACAGTCAGCTCTACCCACCACCAGTCCCTCCCATCAGGAAACCTACACAAGCCTCTTAGATAGCCTCATCCACCAGAGGGCAGGCAGAAGAAGCAAGAAGAACTACAATCCTGCAGCCTGTGGATCAAAAACCACATTCACAGAAAGATAGACAAGATGAAAAGGCAGAGGGCTATGTACCAGATGAAGGAACAAGATAAAACCCCAGAAAAACAACTAAATGAAGTGGAGATAGGCAACCTTCCAGAAAAAGAATTCAGAATAATGATAGTGAAGATGATACAGGACCTTGGAAAACCAATGGAGGCAAAGATCGAGAAGATGCAAGAAATGTTTAACAAAGACCTAGAAGAATTAAAGAACAAGCAAACAGAGATGAACAATACAATAACTGAAATGAAAACTATGCTAGAAGGAATGAATAGCAGAATAACTGAGGCAGAAGAACTGATAAGTGACCTGGAAGACAGAATGGTGGAATTCACTGCTGTGGAACAGAATAAAGAAAAAAGAATGAAAAGAAATGAAGACAGCCTAAGAGACCTCTGGGACAACATGAAACGCAGCAACATTCATCACATTACAGGGGTCCCAGAAGGAGAAGAGAGAGAGGAAGGACCCAAGAAAATATTTGAAGAGATTATAGTCGAAAACTTCCCTAACATGGGAAAGGAAATACCCACCCAAGTCCAGGAAGTGCAGTGAGTCCCTTACAGGATAAACCCGAGGAGAAACACGCTGAGACACATGGTAATCAAATTGGCAAAAATTAAAGAAAAATTATTGAAAGCAGCAAGGGAAAAACAGCAAATACCATACAAGGGAATTCCCATAAGGTTAACGGCTGATTTCTCAGCAGAAACTTTACAAGACAGTAGGGAGTTGCATGATATACTTAAAGTGATGAAAGGGAAGAAGCTACAACCAGGATTACTCTACCCGGCAGGGATCTCATTCAGATTCAATAGAGAAATCAAAGGCTTTACAGACAAGCAAAAGCTAAGAGAATTCAGCACCACCAAACCAACAAACCTGCTCTACAACGAATGCTAAAGGAACTTCTCTAAGTGCAAAACACAAGAGAAGAAAAGGACCTACAAAAACAAACCCAAAACATTAAGAAAATGGTCATAGGAACATACATATAGATAATTACCTTAAACGTGAATGGGTTAAATGCTCCAACCAAAAGACACAGGCTTGCTGAATGGATACAAAAACAAGACCCATATACATGCTGTCTACAGGATATCCACTTCAGACCTGCAGACACATACAGACTGAAAGTGAGGGGATGGAAAAAGATATTCCATGCAACTGGAAATCAAAAGAAACCTGGAGTAGCAATACTCATATCTGACAAAATAGACTTTAAAATAAAGAATGTTACAAGAGACAAGGAAGGACACTACATAATGATGAAGGGATCAATCCAAGAAGACGATATAACAATTATAAATATATATGCACCCAACATAGAAGCACCTTGATAAATAAGGCAACTACTAACAGCTCTAAAAGAGGAAATCGAAGGTAACACAATAATAGTGGGGGACTTTAACACCTCACTTACACCAATGGACAGATCATTCAAAATGAAAATAAATAAGAAAACAGAAGCTTTAAATGACACAATAGACCAGATAGATTTAGTTGATATTTATAGGACATTCCATCCAAAAACAGCAGATTACACTTCCTTCTCAAGTGCGCACAGAACATTCTCCACGATAGATCACATCTTGGGTCACAAATCAAGCCTCAGTAAATTTAAGAAAATTAGAATCATATCAAGCATCTTTTCTGACCAAAATGCTATGAGATTAGAAATCAGTTACAGGGAAAAAACGTAAAAAACACAAACACGTGGAGGCTAAACAATACGTTACTAAATAACCAAAAGATCACTGAAGAAATCAAAGAGGAAATCAAAAAATACCTAGAGACAAATGACAATGAAAACATGACGATCCAAAACCTATGGGATGCAGCAGAAGCAGTTCTAAGAGGGAAGTTTGTAGCTATACAAGCCTACCTCAAGAAACAAGAAAAATCTCAAACAATCTAACCTTACACCTAAAGGAACTAGAGAAAGAAGAACAAACAAAACCCAAAGTTAGCAGAAGGAAAGAAATCGCAAAGATCAGAGCAGAAATAAATGAAATAGAAACAAAGAAAACAATAGCAAAGATCAACAAAACTAAAAGCTGGTTCTTTGAGAAGATAAACAAAATTGATAAACCATTAGCAAGAATCATCAAGAAAAAGAGGGAGATGAGTCAAATCAGTAAAATTAGAAATGAAAAAGGAGAAGTTACAATGGGCATCACAGAAATACAAAGCATCGTAAGAGACTGCTACAAGCAACTCTATGCCAATAAAATAGACAACCTGGAAGAAATGGACAAATTCTTAGAAATGCACAACCTGCCAAGACTGAGTCAGGAAGAAACAGAAAATATGAACAGACCAAGCACAAGCAGTGAAATTGAAACTGTGATTAAAAATCTTCCAATAAACTAAAGTCCAGGACCAGATGGCTTCACAGGTGAATTCTATCAAACATTTAGAGAAGAGCTAAGACCCATCCTTCTCAAACTCTTCCAAAGAATTGTGGAGGAAGGAAAACTCCCAAACTCATTCTATGAGGCCACCATCACCCTGATACCAAAACCAGACAAAGATACAACAAAGAAAGAAAATTACACACCAATATCACTGATGAATATAGATGCAATAATCCTCAACAAAATACTAGCAAACAGAATCCAACAACACATTGAAAGGATCATACACCATGTTCAAGTGGGTTTTATCCCAGGGATGCAAGGATTCTTCAATATACCCAAATCAATCAATGTGATACATCATATTAACAAATTGAAAAATAAAAAGCATATGATCATCTCAATAGATGCAGGAAAAGCTTTTGACAAAATTCAACACCCATTTATGATCAAAACTCTCTAGAAAATGGGCATAGAAAGTACCTACCTCAACATAATAAAGGCCATATATGACAAACCCACAGCAAACATCATTCTCAATGGTGAAAAACTAAAAGCATTTCCTCTAAGATCAGGAACAAACAAGGATGGCCACTCTCACCACTATTATTCAGCATAGTTTTGGAAGTCCAAGCCATGGCAATCAGAGAAGAAAAAGAAAAAAAAGGAATCCAAATTGGAAAAGAAGAAGTAAAACTGTCACTGTTTGCAGATGACATTGTACTATACATAGAGAATCCTAAAAATGCCACCAGAAAACTACTAGAGCTAATCAGTGAATTTGGTAAAGTTGCAGGGTACAAAATTAATGCACAGAAATCTCTTGCATTCCTTTACACTAATGAAGAAAAATCTTTAAGATAAATTAAGGAAACACTCCCATTTTCTACTGCAACAAAAAGAATAAAATACCTAGGAATAAACCTACCTAGGGAGACAAAAGACCTGTATGCAGAAAAGTATAAGACACTGATGAAAGAAATTAAAGATGATACCAACAGATGAAGAGATATACCATGTTCTTGGATTGGAAGAATCAATATTGTGAAAATGACTCTACTACCCAAAGCAATCTACAGATTCAATGCAATCCCTATCAAATTACCAATGACATTTTTTACGGAACTAGAACAAAAAATCTTAAAATTTGTATGGAGACACAAAAGACCCCGAATAGTCAAAGCAATCTTGAGGGAAAAATATGGAGCTGGAGGAATCAGACTCCCTGACTTCAGACTATACTACAAAGCTACAGTAATCAAGACAGTATGGTACTGGCACAAAAACAGAAACACAGATCAATGGAACAAGATAGAAAGCCCAGAATAAACCCACGCACCTATGGTCAACTAATCTATGACAAAGGAAGCAAGGATATATAATGGGAAAAACACAGTCTCTTCAATAAGTGGTGCTGGGAAAACTGGACAGGTACATGTAAAAGAATGAAATTGGAACTCTCCCTAACACCATACACAAAAATAAACTCAAAATGGATTCGAGACCTAAATGTAAGACCAAACACTATACAACTCTTAGAGGAAAACGTAGGAAGAACACTCTTTGACATAAATCACATCAAGATCTTCTTTGATCCACCTCCTAGAGTAATGGAAATTAAAAAAATAAGCAAATGGGACCTAATGAAACTTCAAAGCTTTTGCACAGCAAAGGAAACATTAAATAAGACAGAAAGACAACCCTCAGAATGGCAGAAAATATTTGCAAACGAATCAACGGACAAAGGATTAATCTCCAAAATATATAAACAGCTCATGCAGCTCAATATTAAAGAAACAAGCAACCCAATCCAAAAACGGGCAGAAGACCTAAATAGACATTTCTCCAAAGAAGACATACAGATGGACAAGAAGTCCATGAAAAGCTGCTCAACATCACTAATTATTAGAGCAATGCAAATCAAAACTTCAATGAGGTATCACCTCACACCAGTTAGAATGGGCATCATAAGAAAATCTATAAACAACAAATGCTGGAGAGGGTGTGGAGAAAAGGGAACCCTCTTGCACTGTTGGTAGGAATGTAAATTGATACAGCCACTATGGAGAACAGTATGGAGGTTCCTTAAAAAACTGAAAATAGAATTATCATATGATCCAGCAATCCCACTACTGGGCATATACCCAGAGAAAACCATAATTCAAAAAGACACATGCACCCCAGTGTTCATTGCAGCACTATTTGCAATAGCCAGGTCATGGAAGCAACCTAAATGCCCATCAGACGAATGGATAAAGACAGACGAATGGCTAAAGAAGAAGTGTTAGATATATACAATGGAATATTACTCAGCCTTAAAAAGGAATGAAATTGGGTCATTTGTTGAGACGTGGATGGATCTAGAGACTGTTATACAGAGTGAAGTAAGTCAGAAAGTGATAAACAAATATCGTATCTTAACACATGTATGTGGAACCTAGAGAAATGGTACAGATGAACTGGTTTTCAGGGCAGAAGTTGAGACACAGATGTAGAGAACAAATGTATGGACACCAAGGGGGTAAAGCTGTGGGAGGGTGGGGTTGGTGGTGTGATGAATTGGGCAATTGGAATTGACATGTATATACTGATGTGTATAAAATTGATGACTAATAAGAACCTACTGTATTAAAAAAATTAAATTAAATTAAAAAAAATAATTCCAAATGAAAGAAATGTACCATTGGCTGCATTTACTAAATCATGATAGTTTTTCAGTCCTACCTACTAATAATCAAAGGTTCTTGTTGAAATCAGCTAGTAACTGCCATCTTTCCCGATGTTAAGTACTCGTTCGTACAAACTAATTTGGAAGTTTATAACAGTTTTGAAACCTACTAAAATTCTTTGATAGATTTAAGAGCAGATAAAAATTCATCCTCCAGTTTTTTGAAGTGTGCTGACATATGTGTTTTAATTAATTTTATTCATTTCACTAATGTATTTATTTTTGACAACAGTCAACTTTTTTTTCAAATCCTTTGTACATAACATGAATTTTTTTCAAAAAGCACTAATTTTCACATTTGCTATCAAAATATAATATTTCCCTTGAAGGAAAGATTGTATTTATTTTCTAACATTTGCTAGAAAATGTAATCCAGCTACCTTTCATCAACTCGGAGGGGTGAGAAAATGTAGAATGTTAGAGTTTTTTAAATGTATAATTGATCTTTAAGTTTAATAAGTCTTGGTACCAGATAATAAGCAAACTGTTACGTGTAACAAAAGATTTGGGGGATATTCCAGGTCTTATTAAAATTTTTGTAAAAAATTCTATTTATGATAATATATACCACAATATACAAATATATTTAACCAGGAACCTAGAAACTGGAATATATTACAGATAAGAGAGTAATAACACTGAAGGAAAAGAAAATTTTGAAGATATGTGGTCGTTGTGTCCGATGTCAAAGAGAGGTACTAAAATATATCTCTTGGTTTTGTCAGTTATAAATTGAGACCTTAGCAAGAATGTGTAGTTGCATGACAGAGAGATGAGAGTGGGTTAAGGGAATGGGAGATGAAATAGAGAGGAGTCAAGATTATATTTTTAAGGCTGCTCACTGTAAAGGCTGTAATAAAATGTATGTACAACATCAAGGAAGGTGTTTTTTGTTTTTAAGTTGAAAGAAATGTAAGCATCTTTATTAAAATAAAGAGAAGGGAAAGAGCTAGAGATGGGAAATGTAGAGATACATACCACAAAATTATGGTGGGACCTTATGACAGGAGAAATCTACTTGTTCCTTGAAAGTGGAGTGAAAGAGATTAAAATGGATGTAGATGCAGTTGTTTATAAAGTGACTATAGCTAAATTAAAAGTAGGAAAGGGGGCTGAAGGAGTTTGGTAAAGGTTTGGATAGACATTGACAAGTAAAACACAGCCCTTTCCCTGTGTTTTCCTCTATTCCCTTCCTTATTCAGTGGCAGAGAAGCCTGCCCCTGAAGAAGGATGGTATGTGATTTCTAAGGGGGTTTTTCTTGTGTGTTTTTTTTAGTATCTTAACTATATTGTGAAAAGTACATGGTATTTGTAAAACTATTAAAGTATTATTTAATTGAATTTTTAATAAAATAAATGCATAGTAGTGAAATTCTATAAATTTAACAGATTATTCTACATTACTCATATTTAAGAATGTTACCATAGATTTTGAAAATTAATAGGATATATAATTTCACATTATAGTAACATATGAAAAAGTTTTGATTTAGGGATATCTATATTGAAGCAGTGTGAAATTTATTTATTTATGAACCTTTTTTTTTTTTTTTTTTTTTTTTTTTTTTTTGCGGTACGCGGGCCTCCCACCGTTGTGGCCTCTCCCGTTGCGGAGCACAGGCTCCCGACGCGCAAGCTCAGTGGCCGTGGCTCACGGGCCCAGCCGCTCCGCGGCATGTGGGATCTTCCCGGACCGGGGCACGAACCCGTGTCCCCTGCATCGGCAGGCGGACTCTCAATCACTGCGCCACCGGGGAAGCCCTTTATGAACCTTTTGACTCTGGGAGTAAAATGGCAAATGAGGCCTAGTTTTATTTCTTGTAGCTTTCTGTTTTTTCCAATATTATTGTTATTTTTTTTCTTTACATATAGTTTTATATGAACGAAACATCTTTCAAACTTAAAGCTTTTCAGGAGTAAGGGCTTAGTCTAATTAATGTTATTCAAGCTTCATACTTAACCACAAAGCACTTTCTGAAGATATCCTATTAAGCATATAAATAGTATTCATTGTATGTATTTAAGTAAATGTGAAGGTAAGAAAATTCATCATTTGAGAATTTTTAAAATTCAGGTAAAATGTACATACCATAAAATTTACCATTTTAACCATTTTTGAGTTTAGTGGCATTGAGTAATTCACATTTTTATCAGTAGTTGCCATCCTCCATCTCCAGAACTTTTTTCATCTTCCTGAATTGAAACTCTATATCCATTACATAATAACTCCACATTCTTCCTTCTTCCCAGTTCTTAGCAACCACCATTCTACTTTATATCTCTATGAATTCGACTACTCTAGGTACCTCATATAAGTGAAATCATACAGTATTTATCCTTTTGTGACTGCCTTATTTCACTTAGCATAAAGTTGTCAAGGTTCATCCATATTGTAGCTTGTGTCAACATTCCCTTTTTAAAGGAATAAAATTCTGTTTTATGTATAGACCTTTTTTTTTAACTTTAAATCAGTTTATTGACATAGTAACACAACACACTTGCCTCCCTGACCCCCCCATCCCCCTCACCCAATCTAGATCTCTCCCACTTCCTTCTCCCTTAGAACAAGCTGTTCAGTGAAAACAGAAAAGGGCAGACCACTTCTGCATCCCCAGTCCCATGCCTAAGCCCTGTGGAGCAGGTCTCAGGCACTACTCAGAACCTGTTAGGGAGGGAGGGGGAAAGTTAGCACTAGACTCAGCTAGGCAGAGGCATCCAATCCCCAAGAACAGATTCCCCCACAGCACCCAGGCCCTGAGTTGCTATTTTATTGGGACCAATTTTGTTTATCCATTGATCTTTGTATGAACATTTGGGTTGCTTCCTCCACCTTTTGGCTAGTGTGAATAATGCTTCTATGAACATGGGTATACAAATATTTGTTTGAGTTCCAGCTTTTTATTTTTTGGATATGTACCCAGAAGTGGAATTGGGGAATTGAATAAGAGTTTTTGTAATTGTTTACTTAGAAAATGAGAAATTATTGAATGTCGTTAATGATATTTCTAAGCCAAAATCTTAAAAAAAGCAAGAACCCAGAAAAGTAAACAAAGCACAGCAATCTACTTTGTCTGAGGCCAAATTCTGTCAAAATTAAGTTGAGGTTTTGATAGCTTTCTGGGGAAAGAGAAAAATCAAAGCCAAATCTAGGAAAATCAAGTGAAGTTTTAATAGCTTATGGGGTTAGAAGATGATAAGTCAAAGCCCATGGCTTTGCCTATAGTAGAGCGATAAAATGAAATCCTGCCTATATTTAGCTGAGATCACCTTCCTCCAGGAGCTACACCTTCACAGTAAATGTAAATAAGAAAGAAAACTGATTCCCTTTCCTGAACCCTCCTACACTGTTGGTGGGAATATAAATTGGTGCAGCCACTATGGAAAACAGTATGGAGTTTCCTTAAAAAAATAGAGTTGCCATATAATCCAGCAATCCCACTCCTGGGCATATATCCAGAGAAAAACTCTAATCTGAAAAGATTCATGCACCCCAGCATTCATAGCAGCACTATTTACAATACATGTAATACAAATACAAGCCAAAACATGGAAGCAACTTAAATGCCCATCAGTAGATGAATGGATATGTTTGCAATAACCAGGACATGGAAGCAACCTAAGTGTCCACCAACAGATGAATGGATAAAGAAGTTGTGGCATGTGTATACAATGGAATATTACTCAGCCATAAAAAGAAATGGAATTGAGTTATTTGTGGATGGACCTAGAGGTGGATGGACCTAGAGTCTGTCATACAGAGTGAAGTAAGTCAGAAAGAGAAAAACAAATACCATATGCTAACACATATATATGGAATCTAAAAAAAAAAAAAAAATGGTCATGAAGAACCTAGATGGGACAAGATGGGAATAAAGACACAGACCTACTAGAGAATGGACTTGAGGATATGGGGAGGGGGAAGGGTAAGCTGTGACAAAGTGAGAGAGTGGCATGGACATATATACACTAGCAAATGAAAATAGATAACTAGTGGGAAGCAGCCACATAGCACAGGGAGATCAGCTTGGTGCTTTGTGACCACCTAGAGGGGTGGGATAGGGAGGGTGGGAGGGAGGGAGACACCAAAGGGAAGAGATATGGGGACATATGTATATGTATAAGTGATTCACTTTGTTATAAAGCAGAAACTAACACACCATTGTAAAGCAATTATACTCCAATAGAGATGTTAAAAAAAAATAGACGAATGGATAAAGAGGATGTTGTATGTATGTATGTGTATATATATATATATATATACATATACATACAGTGGAATGCTACTCAGCCATTAAAGAATGAAATAATGCTATTTACGGCAACATGGATGGACCTAGAGATTATTATACTAAGTGAAGTAAGTCAGACAGAAAGACAAATACCATATGTCATCACTTTTATGTGGGATCTAAAATATGATACAAATGAACTTATTTACAAAACAGAAGCAGACTCACAAACACAGAAAACAAACGTATGGTTACCAAAGGGGAAAGGGGTGGGAAAGAGCTAAATTAGGAGTTTGGGATTAGTAGATACAAACTACTATATATAAAATAGATAAACAACAAGATCCTACTGTATAGCCCAGGGAACTATATTCAATATCCTGTAATAAACCATAATAGAAAAGAATAGGGAAAAGAATATATATTCATATTCTTTTTCATATCCTTTGCTGTACACCAGAAACTGACACAACCTTGTAAATCAACTATACTTCAATTAAAAAAAAAACTGTTTCCCTTTTCCCATTCTTGGGGCACCATGGGGAGAGTTGCCTTGGTGCTGAGCACAGCAGAAGATAAAGTTAAAAAAGCAAACCTACTTTGAGATAGTGTGACCATGATGGGGACTTTGACATGGATTTTCAGTCCAAATTTGTATCAATGAGTCATCCAAGGAATGCCTAGTTTAAAATGGTTCTAGAATGGATGACACTACAATGGTTCTAGAATGGATGATGGCAGAGGCAAATGCAGATTCTCTCTAGAGGAAGGCACCTTCTTTCTTAGGCCCAGGAAATCCTCATGAATAATTTTTCAAGAGCAGTGATCAGCACACAGTCAAATATAATCAAACATGAGGGCACAGGGCAAAGACAGTAAGAATAAGGAGAAAATAACAGCAAAAGCAGATCAGAAAGTTTTCAGATATTCGAATTATCAAATGCTGATTATTTAAAAAACAGTGCTTATTCTGATTTTAGAAATAAAAGAGGCTTAAAAATACCTGCAGGGAAGAATCCATAAAAGTGACTAGCACATTTGAAAAAGGTCCAAAACTTCTGAAAAATGCTGAAATTAAAAACCAAGTGAGTTTGGCAGCACTGTGGACACAATTGGAGACAGAATTCATAATGTAAAAGATAGATTAGAAGAAAAGTTCCAGAATGTAGGAAAAGAGACAAAACAATAGAAAATACAAGAGTCATTTAAAAATGTGGAGAACATGGCCTTCCCTCGTGGTCCCGTGGTTAAGACTCCATGCTTCCACTGCAGGGGGCATGGGTTCAATTCCTGGTTGGGGAACTAAGATCCCACATGCCACCAGGTGCAGCCAATAAAAACAAAATGTGGAGACTATATTGAGCAGGTCTAATATGAGACTTAATTAGAGGCCTGGAAGATGAGATAGAGGCTGGAGCAGAAGCAATAGTTGAGGAGGTATTGGATGAAAAGTTACCTGATCTGATGAAAGACATCACATTCAGGAAGTCAAACACAGATTCCTGAGCAGGACAAATAAAAAGAAGTATACCCCTAGAAATAGAGAGGAAATGTGTGGGGGGAAAAAGCAAAAACAGAAACAAATGGAATATCTAAAAGCAACAGTGGGGGCAGGAAAGGAGGAAGACATTACCTTAATTGAAGCCAGAGTTCAGCTGACAGCTGACTTCTCAAGAGTAATAATAGGAGCCAGAGTACAGTGAAATGATATCTTCATTGTGTTGAAAGAAAATAACTGTCTATCTAGAAATTCTATACTCAGAGAAAACATCTTTCAAGTCTGACCTTGAAACACAATTGTTTTCAGACAAAGCAAAACTGAGAGTGTGTCACCAGTAGACTCTGATTAATGATAACCATAAAGGGAGTGTTTCAGGCAGTGGAAAGTGATGATCCTTTTGAGAGATGCAAGAAGGGATGAAGAACAAATAATATGGTAATAACTATATGGTTATATGTGAACAAACAGTAGAAAATATGTCTAATAGGGTTAAAAAAAATTCCGTGGCAACAACAGCATATAGGCCAGGAGGAAGGTAAATGGATTTAAATTATTCTCAGGAGGCTGGTAAAAGTACAGAAGTTCCTTGACTTACAATGGTCAGACTTACAGTTTTTCAGCTTTATGATGGTGCGAAAGTGATATGTATTCAGTAGAAACTATATGTCAGATTTTGAATTTGGATCTTTTCCTGGTCTAGTGATATGTGGCATGATAATCTCTTGTGATGCTGGGCAGTGGCAACAAGCTGCAGCTCCCAGACAGCCACAAATCATGAGGGTAAACAGCCAATATACTTACTTTCTGCACCCATGCAACTATTCCATTTTTCACTTTCAGTATAGTATTCAATAAGTTACATGAGGTATTCAACATTTTATTATAAAATAGGCTTTGTGTTAGGTGATTTTACCTCACTGTAGGCTAACATCAGTATTCTGAGCATGTTTAAGGTAGTCTAGGCTAAGCTATGATGTTTGGGATTATATGCATTTTTGACTTAAAATATTTTCAATTTACAATGGGTTTATCAGGATGTAACCCCATCATAATTTGAGAAAGATCTGTACTGATTTAACTTTTGATGTTTCTACATTAAGTATGATGGAGAGGTCCCCATGTGGCAGGGGTTTCTTAGGTGCTGATAATGTTCCTTTTCTTGACCTGAGTGGTAATTATGGGACAGTGGAGTAGGTGAGGTATTGATTCATATATACAAGTTACACGTACCTTCTCAAAAGATAAATGTTTTATATACTTAACTATAGGTATCTTATATTTTACAATAAAAAAGTTAAAATAAGGTAAAAATTGTACACTTCAAAAAGGATAAATAGAAAATACAATTTTTAGTACTACGTTGTTAAAATTATAACCATAAAATACCAAAATTTTAAGGTAGAAGTAGGAATGTGATATTTAATTCGTTGAAAGTGAAACAAAGAGAATTAAATCTCACTTCAATGTTACCTTAAAAGTTACTGATAGAGACTGGTCCAGTTATTGGTTTCATTATGGTATCTAAATATTGATATTCTCTTGCTTCTAAAAATTTTGTAAAGTCTTAACCAACATTTGACAGTCATTAAGTCTACACTGTAACCCAGTTTCTACAATTCTATCATCTTAAATGGCACATGTTTTATCTACTAAAATGTAGTATATCACTCATCAGGTCATCAACTAAGAGTTTTAAGTATGTCTTGCAGTAAACATACCAGCTACTGGGAGACAGTATATAATATATATTAAAATTGTGGATATATTTCTTTCAAATCCTTAGCAGGGTACTGGTCATTGATTTACAACTATTCTTACTCTTTTAAAGAAGTACTTCAAAGTGGCCAGAGTTACGATAAGTATTTGAGGGCATATGTAGAGCCTTATAGGCCAGCTATTACTGAAGACAACTGTCACATAGGTACTAGGAGTCACTGAGGTACCACCTATTTTTCCATCATATCTCTTGGGAAGATAAAAAGTTGCTGACTTGTTTTTGGTCTACCTAATTTGTTTGGGACTTTGTAAACCCAGGTAAACACACTGTTGGATTTTATTCTCATTACACTAAACATACCTTCTCAAAAGACCATCTTGGGCATTTAATCTCCTTCTTCCCCCCTAGAAGGTTTTAACTTTTGTTAATTCTTAATTATAGTGGTTTTTAATTTAGTGGTTTTTGGGTTACTTGAGATTTTGGAAGTATACCCTTTTTACATATACTTTTTGTTTTGACATTTTGTGACCTTGAGCAAGTCAGTTAATCTCTTTACATCTCACTTTTTTTTATCCTAAATTTACTGGAATACAAATATTTTGTAAAGTAGATTCTAATGCTAATATTCTTCAGTTAAATGCTTATTTGTAAGGAATTCCATTTTTTCAAACAAATTAAAAATAAAAACAAAAAGGTCTCAATACAGCCTAAAATGTATATCTTTTTGTAACATCACTATTGTGCTTTGATTTTGATGTTTTATGTTAGCTTAAATCTAGAGATTTAGTGAATAAAGCGAAATTACTATACTCAACATATCTTAGTAACTTTAAAGGATAATCTAGAAGTTATTATGGAAAGAAGTATCCAAGACAGTAGGAGAAATGATAATTCTATTCAAATGTTAAAAACTTTCATATAAGCCATTGAGAAGAATTGTTTAAGTAAAATTTATTACATATTGCCTTTCTTGGATGATACTGAACTTAATTCAGTTTTTCTTTGATAACTCAAGCTCATCACTATGGCCACATCCTCAGAGGCTATTGAGATTAATAATTGTTTATCTATAAAAGAATTCACTTAATAGTCAACAAATACCTACTGAGTGATGGCAGCGTGCCAGGCTTTGGATTGGATTGGGATATGATGTTGAACAAAACCAGGTGTGATCTCTGACCTTATGGTGTAGAGTCTAATTGGGTAAAAATGACATCAACCGAATAATCACACAAATAAATGTGAAATTTAAAATCCTGATCAAATGCTATGAAGAAAACTCACTGCATTGTTAAAATCGTTTTGGAATCAGATGGGTCTGAGATCAGTCCTAACTCTGCAACTTGGTAGCATTGTGATTTTAGGCAACTTTCTAAATCACAGTTGAAATAAGAATAGTTTGCTTCCTGGGTTGTTGTGAGGATCAAATGAGATGACAAGTGTGATACAATTTTGTTATTATTTTTTGCTTGTTTATTATCTGTGTCCTCCTGGATGAGAATGTAAGCTCCATGAGAGTAGGAATTTTTTTGGTCTGTCTTATTAACTGCTATATTCCTAGCATCTAGATCAGTGAGTCATAACATGGACACGAATAAATACTTTTTGAATGAATGGAATGACTTTTAAGATTTCTTTCAGGTAATCAGCATTCAAAACAAAAATATTTTGTATTTATTTGCTTTTTCTCTCCCATAGTCAGATTGGTATTTCAGTTGTTGGTCTCATGGCTGTCTCCTGAAATTCTGCTTCCTCTCAACAAATTTAACTCTGGACTAGAAAATCAGATAACCAAAGTTAGAGTGGTAGAAGTACCTGTACTATAATAAGAGACATTATGTAGTAAGAGAGAAGGCCTCTCTCTTAACAGTAACAGGAGTGAGCTTTCATACATGGACTTACTAAGATCTTTTTTGGTTATTTAAAAGGGTTTTGCAATTTCAGCTGTATTCTGTATATTTGGACTTACCAGATAAGTAAACTCATAAGTGCTTCTAATAAAGCATTCTCATTCTAGCTTTATATCACATTATATCATAAGTTTGGTATATAGTTAGGTTGGAAGAAATTTAAATTTTGAATTTTTAAAGTTTGGTTACCTATTCTATGTATTAATTTTTAGTGGACCATGTAGAACTTAATGCTTGATATAATTTTTTAAAAATATTTAAGGTAGGGCTTCCCTGGTGGCGCAGTGGTTGAGAGTCCGCCTGCCAATGCAGGGGACACGGGTTCGTGCCCCGGTCCGGGAAGATCCCACATGCCGCGGAGCGGCTGGGCCCGTGAGCCATGGCTGCTGAGCCTGCGCGTCCGGAGCCTGTGCTCCGCAACGGGAGAGGCCACAACAGTGAGAGGCCCGCGTACAAAAAAAAAAAAAAAAAAAAAAAAAATATTTAAGGTAATTTTTATAATATCCTAATGATCTTTTTCTTTCAATGTCTAAAGTCAATTCACTTGGTTAATTATTTTTCAGGGCAACTGTTTTTTCCACTCTTTTTTTATTGATTCCCAACCCCCATCTCTTATTTAATGGAAGTATCTCCCAGAACTCAGAATTGTTTTCTTAGCTTTATTAATCTTGGCAGCAGGGTTTAAGATGAGTCACCAGGAACTGAGCAGCGAAAAAGATTGAGTCTTCAAACAAATGAAGCATTACATTTTACCACCATAGAGACAGTTATTGGTTTTTAGATCTCATACTCTAAAATGAAGATAAAATGTTGTAAATGCATCCTTATTTACCCCATGGGGTATTATCTCTGGGAAAGTGAATTTCTACTTGAAATAATGACTAGATTTTTGTTGTTGTTTGTCTTTACTTTAATGAGTCCCAGAATATGATATGAAATTAAATTCTAATTAATCATTGTCATGCTACTTAATTCCACTAATGATAATTATCTCACGAAATGCAACGATTCTTTCTAATTGGGCATCACAATTGAAAAACTGCTGCTAAACGGGTAAACTAATAACATATAAAGTAATTCTTTTACCCTCATAATATTTTCAATAGTCACTTTTCAGTTATGAGAAAACATTTTTAGCAGCAAATTCCAGGCTGAAGTTTTCAAAATAATTTTGGGTTTCTATGAGTGTCATTAACTATTGTATTAGCTAGATGTACATCAATAAGGAACTAAAACTTCTCCTGCTGTGTTTTTAAAATAATACCAGTAGGAATTATTTTCCTTTGTAAAAACTTTACTTTTCCCTTTTAACCTCTATTAATATAAGTCTGAAACTTAATGTTATAGGAAATGTTTAAATAAATTGTGATGCAACCACTGGAAGGCATATCATATAACTATTAAAAAATTATGTGTAGGGCTTCCCTGGTGGCGCAGTGGTTGAGAGTCCACCTGCCAATGCAGGGGACACGGGTTCGTGCCCCGGTCCGGGAAGATCTCACATGCCGCGGAGCGGCTAGGCCCGTGAGCCATGGCCGCCGAGCCTGCATGTCCAGAGCCTGTGTTCCGCAACAGGAGAGGCCAAAACAGTGAGAGGCCCGCGTACCACACACAAAAAAATTATGTGTATAGAAGGGATGTAGTCATATAGGAACATACTTCCTTTGGAATGTTAGGTGGAAAAATCAGGATGCCAAAATCATTGTACAGTATGATTTCATAGGAAAAAAAAAAGATTTGAAGGATAAAATTTTAAGTTTTTATTAAAGCTATATTTGTGTTTAGATGATGAGATTTTGAAAAATATTTTAGCTTTTATTTTTTGCAGCTTTTTTCTATTTGCAAATTTTCCTTTAAAATGAAAAATATTAATTAGTAAAATAGAAAGTCTCAATTTCAAACTGTATCTTATATGTCAGAAAAACAGCTCACAGGTTATATTGAAGAATCTGAACCGTACTCCCGAACTATAGATTAGCTAGACATGTTTGGCAAATTTTATGTCACAATACTCAGAACAATATAGCTATCATATTGGCTTCCTAGTCCCTTTGCCTTTATACTTTGTAATTTCAAGTCCCACTTGAAATTAAGAGCTGGAGATAAGAATAGCAAATAACACTGCAATAGTCGGTCTCTTTTTCTCTCAACCTTTATTATGAAAAGCTTTAACATATAGAAGGCATAGCAAAGTGAATCAACTTATTCCCAGCTTTAACAGTTGTCAAGATTTTGCTACTCATTTCAGCTATTTCCCTCCCTGACACATTTTTTTCCTATGCTTTTAAAAAATAAATTATATTGGTTGTTATTTTAACTGTGAATACTTCTGTATATTTCTCTGATAAGCTTTTTTTCAACATACCCACCATGTTGTTATCATCTGCTTTTTTTATTATTCTTATATTAGTCATAATTTATCACTATCATGAAATTCTCTATATTCATATTTTCCCAGTTGTCTCAAAATCATCTTTTTATGATTTTGTTAGAATAATTTGTTATTCTAACAAATTTGTTTGTTAGGATAATTTGTTAGAATCAGGACCCAAACAAAATCGATATTATATTGGTTGTTATGTTACATTTTAAAATGTAAATATTAGAAATTCCTAATGCCAAAAAAAAAAGACTGCAATTTTGGATGACATTTTTGTTTTCTTCTTATAAAATTATATAAGTTCATTGTATGAAAAGTTAAAAATTCATAAAATACTAAGAATATAGTGGAAATCACTTATATTGCTCAGAATATATTTCCTTCCTATCATTTTTTACATTATTTTCATAGTTGAGATCTATTGGAAGCCGTTTTATATCTTATTTCAAAGTATATCTGAAGCTTTCTATACTTAAAATTTTTTTTTCCATTTTAATGGCTGCATTAAGACGTACCTTAATTTTTTAGAACAGGTAAGTACCTTAATTTTTTTTAGGGGCCATATCTAATTTAGAATGCCATTTTACAGTGTACTCCAACACATTTTCTTGTTGCTACGGTTGAAGAGACTCGTATTTTTGAGTAAGGGGTCTAATTTTCCTAATTAATTCCTAGAGTAGGTGAAATGGGCTGGTCGATGCACTGTTTTCTCTGTATGTAGCAGATAATGCCTGGATCTTGGTCCGTTGCCCGTTTGAGAGAGATGTTTGTTTTGCCATGTGGAGGACAAGTAATGCCCCTAGTGGGCCATTTTAGTAAGTTTATATAAAGTCCAATTTTATATAATTTCTTTAAAGTATCATTGAATATATCTGAGTATATGATGCATTAATTTCTCCAAACATTATCAAGGGAAAGAAAGGTATTAAATTCAACTATTGGCAGGACTTTGGGCACCAGGGAAAGTTTGGAAAAGGTTGCACCTACCTTAGCTGCTATAGGTTGAAGTCATCAAAGAACTCCAAAAGATCAAAGTAGACTTGAAATAGACATAAGTTATGCAAAAATAGTGATTCTTAGCTGTGTACTTTTATGAATATATCCATTTCGTAGGGGTGTTATAACAAATCACCACTAAGTGTGTGGCTTAGTATAACAGATATTTATTCTTTCACAATTCTGGAGGCTAGATGTTTTTAAAATCAAGGTGTCAGGCAGGGCCATGCTCTCTCTGAAGGTTTCTGGGAAGAATCCATCCTTGCCTTTTCCTGGCTTCTGGCAGTTCCTGGCAGTCCTTGGCGTTTTTGGCTTCTCTCCTCTGTCTTCACATGGCATTATTCCCTGGGTGGATCTCTTCCTTAATTCTGTGTCTCTTCTTATAAGGACATCAGTGATTGGATATAGGACCTACCCTAATCCAGTATGACCTCATTTTACCTAATTACATCTGCAAAGACTGTATTTCCAAGTAAAGTCACAATCTGAGGTTCCTGGTGGATGTAAATATTGTGAGGACACTGTTCAGCCCAGTATAGCAGGTGTGGGTATTTGTGTATATGAGTAGATTGGGAACTGGGGGGCTATCGTAAATTCTTAGATAATACATATTATAATTCTCTTCTCCATTGTTGATTTCTGCTTTTTCTTAAGTGTATTTAGTATAAGAATACATGAATGTGGGGAAAATGTTGAAAACAGTACGAAAACAGTAATTTAAAATTCTGTGTTGAATAATTATTCTCTGCTGCTGTTCCTTGAGATTAAAAGATAAAAGCAATTTCATGAAGTCTGGTCTATTTATGGTTTTAGAATCCTAAATTTATAACCAGGACCCAAAGTTTCTTATTTACTAAAAGCATTTGAGCAGAGCGTTATAATGATTATTTCAGTCCTTCTAAGAAAATAATTTGGCTTAAGCAAAAGGTTATGAAATACTTAATAATTTACTAAAAATTCTAGACTATCTTCCACTGAGTTTATTAAAAAATAGGTTGAAATTAGACTGTTCTTCCATATCCATCCACCAATATCACCACCCCCAAGATGACACCAAGGAGTTAGCTAATATATGTCCCCATAAACCCATATCTTTAGATTGTTTTATTAATTTTGATGCAAGTACATAATGTTTGCAGAAATTGATTTTTACAGGGATTTATAATAAAATATCAGTTAAAAGATTAATTGCCTCACTCTGGGCCTTTGGTTTCTGTAGTAATCAGTATAGTAAAATTTTTATTTAAAAAATTCACTTGAAGTTTTCCATTTATACTCTGTAAAAGCAAATTGAATGCCTATTGTTATCCATAAATATCTTAAGTGCTAAGATTTTCTAAGATTGTAATAGAAAACCAATTATATCAGAAAGTCATTAAGTAACTTAGAGAAATTTAACAATGTTAATAAAACATGAATTTATGACTTTTGGCTTATTTTCTTAGATAAAGCTCTCGGTCATTTTGCACTTTTTAAATTAGAAGAAAAATTTTAAACTTTATCCATGCCTTCTCTTTTACAAATCAAAACATCTTATAGCTCTCATCTGCGTATTATTCTTATAAATTTATAATGGGCATATATGATTATGAGATAAAATAAGGTACATTATCTTGCTATCAGAAACTAACTTTTTAAACCAAAGTTAGAGATTTAGAATGGAACTCAAGGCAGTGTAAATATGTAACTTATTTTTCTGAAAGGACTCTTGTAGCCTTCTGTTTAGAGCTTCTTTTGGGTCTTAAACTAGAATGTTCCATGTTTACTCATTCACTAAACTAATTATTTAGGTGTAGTATGTGGTGTTATACATGCACTGTGCAAAGCACTGAGCTGGAGTGGGTAAATCTGCAAATATATATGTTTATATTTCTCCGTTCATTCAATAAATATTTATTGAGTATTTGCTGTATGCAAGGTACAATATCAGGAACTTCTTGATACAAAGTTAAACAAAACAGCCACAGTCTTTGTACTACTTACAGTCTTAGAAAAGGAGAAAGACATTAATCAGATAATAATACAAATAAATGTAAACTTATCACCATGAAAAATACTATGAAGAAAAGGTAAATGGTACTATCAGAGCTCATAAGGGAATTTGACTTAGTCTTTGGAGGGGCTATGCAAGGGCTCAAAGACTTACCTGAGGAAATGACTTTTGAACTGAGAGCCAGATGATTATTGGAAATTATGTAAGTGAAGGAGGATGTGAGAAAATTCCAGGAAGCAGAAATTATATATAATAGCGAGTAGTGAGTGCGAGTTATTTGAAATGAAAGGAGGCAGTGCAGCTGGAACACGGAACCAGACGCAGTGTGATGCACGATGCAGCAGGAGAGCCAGCGGCAGGGGCCAGACCAATTTATCTATACTGGTCTGGCCAGTAGTACATACCCAATTTTATTTATATGAAGTCACCAAATTCCATATTTTATTTTGGTTTCACCAACATAAGCCGTTCAGGTACCTTTATTTCTTGTTTCTTATTACTATGTAAAGTTCTTGAATTACTTGGTTTATCTACAAGATAATAGAATATCTTATAGCAGATGTAAATATTCAAAACCAATGATACTGCTATAGAAAAACCATATCTTATGTTTACCATTAAACACTGATTCTACCTGAACCAAATAGCACATTTAGAATTCATATGTTGATTAGCAGTATCACGTACAGCAGTTTCGCTTGTTGATCTTAGAATGCTAAGTTGACTAGCTTTCGTCTTATATAAATAAGGTTGAAACTGGTATATTATAGTGCCCAAAAAGCCAAATATTTTATATATAATATACTGGTATAAATGAATTTAAATTTATGTGGTGACAGGCATTAACTTCCTCCTGATGTTTTGATGTTTTAAAATATTTAAATAAATGTTTAAAAATTAATATGAAGAATGATTACAAAATTATGCTTATTTCATGTGTAGTTTGTGTGATCTGTTTTAATATTTTATAGTTTGTGGCTTCTGTGTCATCAGAAGTTTGAAAAGATTCTTAAAATGTAGTCGGATTGCGTCTTCGTTTCAAAATTCACTGAAACGATATGTAGTGCTTATGTAAGAGCAGCTAATGATGTAGTGATGAGATTTTAGCCCTTTTAAAACCTGTAATCCTGTATAATTTCACCCTTATTCAAAAAGAATTTGATGTAAGTAGTTTCAACACTGTAACATTCATGAATTATTGATTTACAGTGAACGTTTACATTGTACTAGTGAACTCATGTAAGCTTTTCTAACCTATGGGATATTTGTTTTGCAGGAGAAAATAGAAATTCTGTATTCACAACTTGAAATGCAATTTCCCATTGATATTAATTCTTTCATCGATTGTTACCACAAAATTGGCTAAAATTAATACTCTTCTGTCATAATAGATCAAGGTGATTTACATTTAGTTTTCTTTGTCTTTTTTGTTTGTTTTGTTTTATTCCCTCCACTCCCATTTATTTCACGGCATATCAGTGCTTCAGAGAATTTAGATGAGCTCTCTTCCTCCAGTAGCTGGTTACTTAACCAGAAGCACAGTAAGAAAAGGAGAAAAGACAGGACAAGATTGAAATCTCCATCCTTGACTATCATGAGTACAGCAGCTCGAACAAGGCCACTTCAGAGTTTCCACAAACGAAAACTCTACAGACTGAGCCCTACTTTTTATTGGACTCCGCAGGTAAGGTCGCCTTTGGCAAAACATGAACAAAGATTTTACTGTCAATATATTTCACAGGTTAGAGGATATGAACTGTACATAGTTGTTTAGAATAAGTGGGATTTAATAATTTTTAAACATAGCAGTGTATTCTGAAACTTCTCACATTTCCATTTTTTTAAATCACTATTATGCTTAAACTAGTTTGAAAGAAATGTACATATCAAGTTGATTTTAAAATTTTACTGGTAAGGGTAACAAGGAAAATACAAGTGTATTATATATTTGCCTTTTGCTTAATAAAGAAAAAAGTAACAACCTGCAGGGCTTTCAGTTATTTTGGAGGAAATGATATTGCTCTCCCTTTTATGTTTGGTATTCGTTAAACCTGGTGAGCACTCCTTTTTCATATAAGCAATGAAGTTTTAGATGACCATGCTTACCCTTTTTGCAAATAAAATATGCTTCATTAAAAGCGTTCATTTTGAAAAGCATATTTTTCATTTGTTAGCAACATGTTAGGTATGCATCTTTCAGTGCATAGTTAAATAAGCTGTGACGGAGGGCAAAATTATCTCTAGTTCTCATGGTATAATGTGCTTTTTTTCTCTAATATTTTTTATATACCAATATGAAATATTTATTGTGGGAATGAATAATAATGGTGATGATTTGGGAAAATCTGGGAAATGTTTGATCAAGTTTATTTATTTATGCCTTATTTTACTATATATATATATATTTTAGCATCTTTATTGGAGTATAATTGCTTTACAACGTTGTGTTAGTTTCTGCTTTATAACAAAGTGAATCAGTTATACATATACATATGTTCCCATATCTCTTCCCTCTTGCATCTCCCTCCCTCCCACCCTCCCTATCCTACCCCTCTAGGTGGTCACAAACCACCTAGCTGATCTCCCTGTGCTATGCAGCTACTTCCCACTAGCTATCTATTTTAAATAATATGTCAAAGGAAAGAAATTATCCTTGATTTAATATTGTTTTTGATTATTACTACATTAACTATTTTTAAATATATTTCTATAAAAAAATCAAGATGCTTTGTTTCATTAGGAACCAATTTCAAATTTGGTTTTATAGGATCCTTTTATAAATAGGAACGTGAATTCTGACAAATTAATTTTTATTAATAGATTGATTTTTGCCATTTAGTAGTTCAGGTATTAGTAGTATGCTTTCCCAACTTGAAATTTTTAAGAAAGTTTTATTTCAGAATTTTAAGAAATTTTACATATTTAATAAACCTAATAGGAAAATATTTTATTAAAGTTTTTATATAAGAAATTATATTTTATTTAATAATTTTTATCTAAAGTTACTACAAGCAATAGAGAAATAATATATTTGAAAATGATTTCATAATTTCATAGTTATAAATAGAATTGTCTATCAAAAATATCTCACATTTGAATATGCCTTAATATTCTGACTGGAAGGAATCTATCTGAATAATTTAGGGGATTTGCTCAATATTACTAAAGTACTGGATATGCCTTGATAATATAAAGATTGGCCTGGAAAAGTGTGAACAAATTTAAAACTTTCAGCAAACAAAGGAAGAAACACGTCTAACATTGTTACTAGTAGACCATATAATTTACCATATTCCAGTCATAATGCTAAGCATTTTCAGTACATTATTTTATTTAGTCCTCAAACATAAAGCTATGAGGCATTATCAATCCCACCTTTAGATGCAGAAATTGAAATTTAGGGAGATTAAGTAACTTTCCCAAGGTCATACAGCTAGTAAACAATAAGTCTCATTCCGAAGCCACGTTCTTATCCATTAGTACATTGATAACAACAAAAATTAACCAAATCTTTTTTTAATCAATATTTTCTATTGAAGTTGATCTACAGTATTGTGTTAATTTTTGCTGTACAGCAAAGTGATTCAGTTATATATATATATATATATATATATATATATATATATATACACATTCTTTTTTTAATATTCTTTTCCATTATGGTTGTCATAGGATATTAAATATAGTTCTCTGTGCTATATACTAGGACCTTGTTGTTTATCTGTTCTCTGTATAAAAGCTTACATCTGCTAACCCCAACCTCCCATTCCATCCCTGCCCCAACGCCCTCCCCCTTGGCAACCACCAGTCTGTTCTCTATGTCCATGATTCCATTTCTGTTTTCATGGATAGGTTCATCTGTGTCATATTTTAGATTCCACATATAAGTGATATCATATGGTATTTGTCTTTCTCTTTCTGACTTACTTCACTTAGTATGATTATCTCTAGTTGCATCCATGTTGCTGCAAATGGCATTATTTCATTCTTTTTTATGTATGAGTAGTATTCCATTGTATATATGTACCACATCTTCTTTATCCATTCATCTGCTGATGGATATTTAGGTTGTTTCCATGTCTTGGCTATTGTGAATAGCACTGCTGTGAACACAAGGGTGCATGTATCTTTTTGAATTATAGTTTTGTCTGGATATATGTCCATGAGTGGGATTGCTGGATCATATGGTAATTCTATTTTTAGTTTTCTGAGGAATCTCCATACTGTTTTCCACAGTGGCTAAACCAAATCTTTTATGTGCTTGAAATCAGTAAAGACTGTATATTTGGGAATTGTGGAAGGAGCTTTATCTGGTTAGAGGCATTTAGAAATGCACCATAAAAGATGGGTTTGGAAAGATAAACAGAATATTGAAAGGGTTTAGGGGGGAGATTAAAAAAAGCACTTTAGTCATTGTAACAGAGGTGGGAAAAAATGATGGAGAACAGCAAATGGCCCCACCCCCAACTTATCCCCCAAATTTCCAGGGTAATAGTTATTTACCTTTCTAAATTTAATAAATGTCATTTCTCTCAGGAAGCCTTCCTTGATATTCCCACTATGGGGTATATAATGATGTAGCACCCTGTGTTATAATAATAATCCATTATTTTATAATAATGTTCCATTTATTTTTCTGTCTTCTCATTACATTGTAAGTTTTTTGAGAACAGGAACTGTGTATTTCTGAACCTACAGGGTCTTGAACAGTAACTGTCCAATAGTATATGCTCAATAAATAATTAATATGTGAAAGAATTATTGTAGTGGAATGTAGAAAGATATTTAAAAGGCAATGGAGAGTGAGAATTTGTGTGTGTGTGTGTGTGTGTGTGTGTGTGTGTGTGTGTGTTTCCTTGATTTGCTTTGTGAAAGGGTCTAGAACAGTAATGTCTAATAGAACTTTCTGTAATGACGAAAATGCTCTATAAATATCTGTGCTGTCCAATATGGTAGCTACTAAATACATGTAACTATTGACCACGTGAAATGTGACTAGTGCAGCTGAGGAACTGAATTTTTATTTTTATTAATTTTGATTTAAATGGCCACATTTGGATAATGGCTACCAAATTGGATATGACAAGTCTAGACTCAAACTTACCATGATAGCAGTGAGAACATGTGGCACTCATTCTTGTTTTCTAATACTATTCCTTACTGAAAGGAAATATAGATCTTTGGAGAAGTGTCTGATCTCCAGGGTTGGGGAAGAGGGGCTATAAAATGGGCCTGGAACGTCTTATTGTTACCAGAAGGCAAGGAAGTGTTTAAAAAAATGATGGGGGCATGTCAGAAAAAAAAACAAAAAAAAAACCCAAGAGCTTGTTTGGAGAGGCTTCCACTGGCCAAATCTGGGGCTCTTTGAGCATTGAAATAGCTAAGAACAGTAATTAACCCAGTGAAAATATAGGTAGCCATGAGTGTATCCTGATGAGAGAGAGAGAGAGAGATTAAAAGGAGAAAGGGAAGACTTTTGCATAGAGTAGGATACTGATTAATAAATGCGGAGTGAGCAGTCAAATTAGAGAATCATTGCAATAATCATAGTAAAGATTGACTGGGTAAGAAGCATCAATGCATGAAAAGTCTGGGGTCAGGATTGGGGAAAAGTTTGATGAGGAGCAGGATATTGATATTGTCTTAACTATATGGTAGAGAACCAGACAATAACCTTGCCTGAGTGATCAAAACTAATGTAGCCTATGTCTGTTCAGAGAAGGGAACAGCCGAGAACAGTGACCTCCAGGTCCCAGGGTCCCTGTGGCACAGGCCATGCTGTGCAGGGGCTGGAGGAGAGGGCCCTAGTTGTGTGGGTTTGCCCCGGACTCAGCAGGAGGTAGTAGAGGTCAGCGCCAAATAGGCTGGGCTGGAGCAGCAGAAGGACAGGGGAGGAGCCAGCACTCTTGAGACCCACCAAGGCCTTGAATGACACTGATGTGAGAAACACAGCAACCAAAGACAGTGTGTGGACTTGGTTTGGGTCTTGATTTGAACAAGAACCCTGAAAAGACATTTTTGAGATCATTGGGAAAAATTGACCACAGCTGATGATTAGATGATGTTCAGGAATAATTGATAATTTTGTTGGTGTGATAATGATATTGTGGTTATGTGAGGAAAAGGCCTTATTTTTAAGAGATACATTCAGTAGTGAAATGGGTAACAGGACAATGTTAAGAATTTGCTTGAAAATATCAGAGCAAAGCAATGAAGTGAAGAAAAGAAAGGGAGAAGAGGATGGATGAAGTGAGAACAGTAAAAGGTTAATTTGGAGAGGTAGGTACATAAGGGATCACTATATTATTCTCCCTGCTTTTGCGTATGTTTAAAAACTTGAACAATAAAAATAAAAAAACTAATGTAGCCTATTAGAAGGATACAATATCATTATGTAGTATTCTGAGCAGACATACATAACCTGAATTTAACCATGAGGAGACATCAGACAAAGCCAAAATCAGAAACATGCTATTAAGAAATGAAAACTGGCCTGTATTCCTAAAAAAAAAAAAAGCCAATGTAGTAAAAGCCAAGAAAGCCTGAGGAACTGCTTCAGGTTGAAAGAGAGACTAAGATATATGACAACTGAATGAATATATGATCCAGATCACAGTTCTTTTGGAGGAAAAATATGGGGACAATTGACAAAACTGTACTATTGATGCTAGATTATATTAAAATATTGTATCAATGTTGAATTTCCTGAATGTGATATTTTGCAGTTATGTAAGAAAATATACTTATTCTAGGAAATACACATTGAAATATTAAGGGATAAAATGGCTAAGGCATCCATTTTATGTAATAAACTAACTCCTATGCATCTAGAATGGTACTAGCTATGTAACATCCTTGGCAGAATTTAGAAAATAATTATTTAAATCATTTTCTATAGTGTTTAACTCTCTAGGGTACTGGTTGAGAACAGCTTATATAAGGGCAATGGAGAGAGGTGGCAGTCTTCCGCTACTAGGTAGCATATAATATATATAGTTGGCCGATCAATATTCTCACTGCAATAAGTACATGTATAAGTTACCAAAAAAAATCATCATACTATTAAAGACATTAGGGGGATTCTGGTTTCAGCTCCAACATGTAAAGAGCTTGGAAGTTGTCACAACTGTCCTTACAGCGAGAAAAAGGTGAACAAACTGAAAATCAGTGCCTTTTCATGAACCCATCAGATAATTGAGGTTGCAGAGCAAACCGCCAACCCGAAATATGGAGAGACAGGCAAATCCAAAGAGTCACAGCCAAGATCTGCTTACCTGGAGCAGAAACCATAGCAATCATAAACTAACTGGTAGGAGCACTTAAATGGTAATTTTGTTGAATTGCTTGAGGCTGAGTGTGGACTAGTCTGAGAGTGAAAAACTCCTGGGGACTACAGCCTAAGGGAACCCCACACCTCACACTTCCATGGACTTTACCTCTAGGCACCCAACTAAGTTCTCAGAATGAAGAGCCAAAAAGGATCCCTAGTGGCTCTGGAATGGAAGGGAAGGGTAACCTTTACGAAATAAGCCTAGAGCATTATCTATTACAAGGTTTACTCTTCAGGGAAAAAAAACTTTACCAGAGCCTTATTCCATCTGAGAGAAGAGCATTTCTCCCACTCCTGCCCTCTGTAGCCTTTCTGTCTCACCTAAGAGAGAATGGGGGTGGAAAATAAGAAATACTTGTTAAAGTCACAGACCAGGGACACAGACCCACCAAAAGACTGAGATTTAATTGTAAGATTATAGTAGGTTATGCTACTATAGTAGATGTGCTTTCTCTTCCCCATTCTTTACCATAACACCAACAGAACGCCAGTATAGTAACAGTGGGTTACAGCTGCAAAATATATAGTCCCTCTGAGGAGAACTATTTAACAGGGGAGACAAAAACAAGGACACTGGAGGAATTTGAGGCCTCTGGCACCTACAACTATAACTGGTATTAAACGCAGTCCTACTCGGACTCTTAGATTAACATAACATCTCACAATAAAGGCCTGTTTACCTCAGATCCTATGACATTATGTTCAGCTTTCAACAAAAAATTACAGGGCATGATAGGGAAAAAAAAACTCTGAAAATACAAAGAATTCATCAGAACCAGGCTCAAATATGACAAAGGTATTGGAATTCTCTTAAATAACTAATATGTTAAAGTCTTTAATGGGTAAAGTAGAAAACATGCAAGAACAGATAGTTAATGTAAGCAGAGAGATGGAAACTCTTAAGGAGAATCAAAAGTAAATGCTAGAAACAAAAAAAAAACTGTAACCTAAATGAAGCATGCTTTTCATGGGCTCATCAGTAGATTGGACATGGCTGAGGAAACAATCAGCAAGCTTATATAGGTCAATAGAAACTTCACAAACTGAAATGCAGAAAGAAAAGGGAGTGAATAACACAGAACAGCACATCCAAGAATTTGGGGGCAATTTCAGGTGGCGTTTCAGATAAGTGATTGGAATACCAAGAAGAGAAAGAGAACAGAGCAAAAACAAATATTTGAAGTAATAATACATGAGAATTTTCCAAAGTTAATGACAAGCACCAAACCACACATTCACAAAACTGAAGCAGGAGAACATCAAGCAGGATAAATACCAAAAAAATAAATACTTAGGCATAATATTCAAAATGCAGAAGACCAAAGATACAGAAAATCTTGAAAAATAGCAGGGAGAAAAACAGCTGTAGAAGAACAAGGATAAGAATTACAGCTAACTTCTCAGAAACCATGCAAACAAAAAGAGTGGAATGAAATATTCAAAGTATTGAAAGAAAAAAAAAGCAAACAACTATACTGGGCAAAATATTTACACCCCCCCCAAAAAAAGGTTATGTCCATGGTCTAACTCCTGGTACTTATGAATTGGACTGTTCTGAGTTGAATTGTGTTCCCAAGAACTCATATGTTGAAGTCCTAATCCCTAGTACTTTAGAATGTGAGCTTATTTGGATATAAGTTTGATGCAGATGTAATTAGTTAAAATGTGATTAGGGTAGACCCTAACCCAGTATGGATGGTGTCCTTATAAAAAGGGAAATTTGAACACAGATGCATACATACAGAGTGAATGCCATGTGAAGATGACCCAGTATGGCTGGTGTCCTTATAAAAAGGGAAATTTTTTTTTTTTTTTTTTTTTTTTTTGCGGTACGCGGGCCTCTCACTGCTGTGGCCTCTCCCGTTGCGGAGCACAGGCTCCGGACGTGCAGGCTCCGGACGTGCAGGCCCAGCGGCCATGACTCACGGGCCCAGCCGCTCCGCGGCACGCGGGATCCTCCCGGACCGGGGCACGAACCTGCGTCCCCTGCATCGGCAGGCGGACTCCCAACCACTGCGCCACCAGGGAAGCCCCAAAAGGGAAATTTTAACACAGATGCATACATGCAGAGTGAATGCTATGTGAAGATGAAGATTGAGATCAGACTTATACTTTTACAGACCAAGGAACACCAAAAAATTGGCAGCAAAAACAGAAGCTGGACAGAGGGATGCAATAAGTTCTTCCTCACAGTCTTTAAAAGAAACCAATCTTGCTGAAACATTGATCTGACCTCTAGCCTCCAAAACTATGAAAGAGTAAATTTCTGTTGTTTAAACCCTCAGTTGTGGTACTTAGTTGTGATAGACCTAGCAAACTAATACAGTGACCTTATTTGGAAATAGTCTTTGTAGATATAATTAAGTTGAAGATCTGGAGGTAAGATGATTTGGGGGTTAGGATAGGCCCTAAATCCTGTGACTGGTCTGCTTATAGGAGAATGGAGAGAGAGATCTGAGACACAGAGATACAGCAAAGAAGACTTTGTGAAGATGGAAGCAGAGAGTACACTTATGCTACTACAAGCCAGGGAACATCAGGAGCCATCAGAAGTGGAAAGATGCAAGGAACTGTTCTCCCCTAGAGCCTTCAAAGGAAGCTCAGCCCTACTAACACCTCAGTTTTGGACTTTGGGCCTCCAGAACTATGAGAAAATTAATTTCTGTGATTTTAAGCCACCTAATTTATGGCAGTTTGTTATGGCAGCCCTAGGAAACTAATACAGACTTTGGTACCAAGAAGTAGGATACTGTTTTAATAGATACTTAAAATTGTGGCAGTGATTTGGAGTTGGGTATTTGGGTACAGTCTGGAAGAATTTTGAGGTGTGTGATTTAAAAAAAAGCCTAAATTCCAATGAAAGCTAAGAAGGAAGGGAGGAGGATAGAAGACAAAGGTGATATCATCTTAGAGAATAGATATATTGTCAAGAACAGGATGTTACTAGAAAGAAATAACATCTAAGGTGATTCTGGTAAGATTTCAGAAGGGAATGTTAAAAACTGGAAGAAAAGTGATCTTTATTATAAAGTGGTAGAAAAGTTGGCTGAATAATATTCTACTGCTGAGTGGAAAATAGAACTTTTAAGCATTGAACTCTTGATATGTAGCTGAGCAGATTAACAAGCAAAGTGTGGAATTTCGGTCTGGTTTCTCCTTACTGTTTATTTTTTTATTTTATTTTTTTAAACATCTTTATTGGAGTATAATTGTTTTACAATGGTGTGTTAGTTTCTGCTTTATAACAAAGTGAATCAGCTATACATATACATATATCCCCATATCTCCTCCCACTTGTGTCTCCCACCATCCCTATCCCACCCCTCCAGGTGGTCACAAAGCACTGAGTGGATCTCCCTGTGCTATGTGGCTTCTTCCCACTAGCTATCTATTTTACATTTGGTAGTGTGTATATGTCCATGCCACTCTCTCACTTTGTCACAGCTTACCCTTCCCCCCCCATATCCTCAAGTCCATTCTCTACGTCTGCATCTTTATTTCTGTCCTGCCCATAGGTTTTCCAGAACCATTATTATTATTTTTTTTTAGATTCCATACATATGTGTTAGCATATGGTTTTTGTTTTTCTCTTACTGACTTAACTTCACTCTCTATGACAGACTCTGGGTCCTTCCGCCTGACTACAAAAAACTCAATTTTGTTTCTTTTTATGGCTGAGTAATATTCCATTGTATATATGTGCCACATCTTCTTTATCCATTCATCTGTTGATGCACACTTAGGTTGCTTCCATGTCCTGGCTATTGTAAATAGAGCTGCAATGAACATTGTGGTACATGACTCCTTTTGAATTATGGTTTTCTCAGGGTGCATGCCCAGTAGTGGGATTGCTGAGTCATATGGTAGTTCTATTTTTAGTTTTTTAAGGAACCTCCATACTGTTCTCCACAGTGGCTGTATCAGTTTACATTCCCACCAGCAGTGCAAGAGGGTTCCCTTTTCTCCACACCCTCTCCAGCATTTATTGTTTGTAGATTGTTTGACAATGGCCATTCTGACTGGTGTGAGGTGATACCTCATTCTAGTTTTGATTTGCATTTCTCTAATGATTAGTGATGTCGAGCATCCTTTCATGTGTTTGTTGGCAAACTGTATATCTTCTTTGGAAAAGTGTCTATTTAGGTCTTCTGCCCATTTTTGGATTGGGTTGTTTGTTTTTTGATATCGAGCTGCATGAGCTGCTTATAAATTTTGGGGATTAATCCTTTGTCAGTTGCTTCGTTTACAAATATTTTCTTCCATTCTGAGGGTTGTTTTTTCATCTTGCTTATGGTTTCCTTTGCTATCCAAAAGCTTTTAAGTTTCATTAGGTCCCATTTGTTTATTTTTGTTTTTATTTCCATTTGCCTAGAAGGTGGGTCAAAAAGGATCTTGCTGTGATTTATGTCATAGAGTGTTCTGCCTATGTTTTCCTCTAAGAATTTTTTGGTGTCTAGCCTTACATTTAGGTCTTTAATCCATTTTAAGTTTATTTTTGTGTATGGTGTTAGGGAATGTCCTAATTTCATTCTTTTACATGTAGCTGTCCAGTTTTCCCAACACCACTTATTGAAGACGCTGTCTTTTCTCCATTGTATATTCTTGCATCATTTATCAAAAATAAGATAAACATATGTGCGTGGGTTTATCTCTGGGCTTTCTATACTGTTCCATTGATCTCTATTTCTATTTTTCTGCCAGTACCATACTGTCTTGATTACTGTAGCTTTATAGTGTAGTCTGAAGTCAGGAAGCCTGATTCCTCCAGCTCTGTTTTTCTTTCTCAAGATTGCATGGGCTATTTTGGGTCTTTTGTGTTTCCATACAAATTGTGAAGTTTTTTGTTCTAGTTCTGTGAAAAATGCCATTGGTAGTATGATAGGGATTGCATTGAATCTGTAGATTGCTTTGGGTAGTAGAGTCATTTTCACAGTGTTGATTCTTCCAATCCAGGAACATGGTATATCTCTCCATCTGTTTGTATCATCTTTAATTTCTTCCATCAGTGTCTTATAGTTTTCTGCATACAGGTCTTTTGTGACTCCTTAGGTAGGTTTATTCTTAGGTGTTTTATTCATTTTTCTGCAGTGGTAAATGGGAGTGTTTCCTTAATTTCTCTTTCAGATTTTTCATCTTTAGTGTATAGGAATGCAAGAGACTTCTGTGCATTAATTTTGTATCCTGCAACTTTACCAAATTCATTGATTAGCTCTAGCAGTTTTCTGGTAGAGTCTTTAGGATTCTCTATGTATAGTATCTTGTTATCTGCAGACAGTGACAGCATTACTTCTTCTGTCCCGATTTGGATTCCTTTTATTTCTTTTTCTTCTCTAATTGCTGTGGGTAAGACTTCCAAAACTATGTTGAATAATAGTGGTGAGAGTGGACAACCTTGTCTTGTTTCTGATCTTAGTGGAAATGGTTTCAGTTTTTCACCGTTGAGAACGATGTTGGCTGTGGGTTTGTCATATATGGCCTTTATTATGTTGAGGTAAGTTTTATCTATGCCTATTTTCTGGAGGGTTTTTTCATAAATGGGTGTTGAATTTTGTTGAAAGCTTTTTCTGCATCTATTGAGATGATCATATGTTTTTTCTCCTTCAATTTATTAATATGGTGTATCACATTGATTTGCATATATTGAAGAATCCTTGCATTCCTGGGATAAACCCCACTTGATCATGGTCTATGATCCTTTTAATGTGCTGTTGGATTCTATTTGCTAGTATTTTGTTGAGTATTTTTGTATGTATGTTCATCAGTAATATTGGCCTGTAGTTTGCTTTTTTTGTGACATCTTTGTCTGGTTTTGGTATCAGGGTGATGGTGGCCTCATAGAATGACTTTGGGAGTGTTCCTCCCTCTGCTGTATTTTGGAACAGTTTGAAAAGGATAGGTGTTAGCTCTTCTGAAATGTTTGATAGAATTCTCCTGACAAGCCATCTGGTCCTGGGCTTTTGTTTGTTGGAAGATTTTTAATCAGAGTCTCAATTTTGGTGTTATGATTGGTCTGTTTATATTTTCTATTTCTTCCTGGTTCAATCTCAGAAGGTTGTGCTTTTCTAAAAATTTGTCCGTTTCTTCCAGGTTGTCCATTTTATTGGCATATAATTGCTTGTTGTAATCTCTCAGGATCCTTTGTATTTCTGCAGTCTCAGTTGTTACTTCTCCTTTTTGCATTTCTAATTCTGCTGATTTGAGTCTTCTCCCTTTTTTCTTGATGAGTCTGGCTTATGGTTTACCAGCTTTGTTTATCTTCTCAAAGAACCAGCTTTTAGATTTCTTGATCTTTGCTATTGTTTCCTTCATTTCTTTTTCATTTATTTCTGATCTGATCTTTATGATTTCTTTCCTTCTGCTAACTTTGGGGTTTTTTTGTTCTTCTTTCTCTACTTGCTTTAGGTGTAAGGTTAGGTTGTTTATTTGAGATGTTTCTTGATGTAGGTTTGTATTGCTATAAACTTCCCTCTTAGAATTGCTTTTGCTGCATCCCATAGGTTTTGGGTCGTCCTGTTTTCATTGTCTTTTGTTTCTAGGTTATTTTTATTTCCTCTTTGATTTGTTCAGTGATCTCTTCATTATTAAGTTGTGTATTGTTTAGCCTCCATGTGTTTGTATTTTTTACAGTTTTTTTCCTGTAATTGATATCTAATCTCACAGTGTTCTGATCAGAAAAGATACTTGATACTATTTCAAGGTCTTAAATTTACCGAGGCTTGATTTGTGACCCAAGATATGATCTCTCCTGGAGAATGTTTCATGAGCACTTGAGAACAAAGTGTATTCTGTTGTTTTTGGATGGAATATCCTGTACATTTCGATTAAGTCCATCTTGTTTAATGTATCATTTAAAGCTTGTGTTTCCTTACTTATTTTCATTTTGGATGATCTGTCCGTTGGTGAAAGTGGGGTGTTAAAGTCCCCTACTGTGACTGTGTTACTGTCGATTTCCCCTTTTATAGCTGTTAGCATTTGCCTCATTTATTGAGGTGTTCCTGTGTTGGGTGCATAAATATTTACAATTGTTATATCTTCTTCTTGGATCGATCCCTTGATCATTATGTAGTGTCCTTCTTTGTCTCTTGTAGTAGTCTTTATTTTAAAGTGTATTTTGTCTGATATGAGAATTGCTACTCCAGCTTTCGATTTCTATTTGCATGGAATACCTTTTTTCATCCCCTCACTTTCATTCTGTATGTGTCCCTAGGTCTGAGTGTGTCTCTTGTAGACAGCATATATACAGGTCTTGTTTTTGTATCCATTCAGCCAGTCTATGTGTTTTGGTTGGAGCATTTAATCCATTTGCATTTAAGGTAATTATCGATATGTATGTTCCTACTACCATTTTCTTAATTGTTTTGGGTTTGTTATTGTAGTTCTTTTCCTTCTCTTGTGTTTCTTGCCTAGAGAATTTCCTTTAGCATTTGTTGTAAAGCTGGTCTGGTGGTGCTGAATTCTCTTAGCTTTTGCTTGTCTGTAAAGGTTTTAATTTCTGCATCGAATCTGAATGAGATCCTTGCTGGGTAGAGTAACCTTGGTTGTAGGTTTTTCCATTTCATCACTTTGAATACGTCCTGCCTCTCCCTTCTAGCTTGCAGAGTTTTTGTTGAAAGATCAGCTGTTAACCTTATGGGGATTCCCTTGTATGTTATTTTTCCCTTGCTGCTTTTAATATTTTTTCTCTGTATTTAATTTTTAATAATTTGATTAATATGTGTCTTGATGTATTTCTCTTTGGATTTATCCTTTATGGGACTATCTGTGCTTCCTGGACTTGATTGACTTTGTCCATTCCCATATTAGGGAAGTTTTCAACTATAATCTCTTCAAATATTTTCTCAGTCCCTTTTTTCTTCTCTTCTTTTGGGACCCCTATAAGTCAAATGTTGGTGCGTTTAATATTGTCCCAGAGGTCTCTGAGACTGTCCTCAATTCTTTTCATTCATTTTTCTTTATTCTGCTCTACGGTATTTATTTCCACTGTTTTATCTTCCAGGTCACTTATCCATTCTTCTGCCTCAGTTATTCTGCTATTGATTCCTTCTAGAGAATTTTTAATTTCATTTATTGTGTTGTTTATCATTGTTTGTTTTCTCTTTAGTTCTTCTAGGTCCTTGTTAAATGTTTCTTGTGTTTTCTCCATTCTATTTCCAAGATTCTGGATCATCTTTACTATCATTACTCTGAATTCTTTTTCAGGTAGACTGCCTATTTCCTCTTCATTTGTTTGATCTGGTGCGTTTTTACCTTCCTCCTTCATCTGCTGTGTGTTTCTCTGTCTTCTCATTTTTCTTAACTTACTGTGTTTGGGGTCTCCTTTTCACAGACTGCAGGTTCGTACTTCCCATTGTTTTTGGTGTCTGCCCCCAGTGGCTAAGTTTGGTTCAGTGGGTTGTGTAGCATTCCTGGTGTAGGGGACTAGTGCCTGTGTGGATGAGGCTGGATCTTGTCTTTCTGGTGGGCAGGACTGCATACAGTGGTGTGTGTTGGGACACCTGTGACCTTATTATGATTGTAGGCAGCCTGTCTGCTAATGAGTGGGGTTTGTTCTTGTCTTGCTAGTTGTTTGACATAGAGTGTGCAGCACTGTAGCTTGCTGGTCATTGAGTGGTGCTGGGTCTTAGCGTTGAGATGGAGATCTCTAGGAGAGCTCTCACTGTTTGTTATTACATGGAGTCTGGAGGTCTCTGGTGGACTAATGTCCTGAACTCAGCTCTCCTACCTCAGAGGCACAGGCCTGATACCTGGCCAGAGCACTAAGACCCTGTCAGCCACACAGCTCAGAAGAAGAGGGAGAGGGAGGGGGAGGGGGAGGGGCGGGGAGGGGGAGGGGCAGGGAGAGGGAGAGGGAGAAAGAAAGAAAGAAAGAAAGAAAAGAAGGAAGGAAAGAAGGAAGGAAAAAGGAAGGAAGAAAGAAAAAAGAGAGCAACCAAACCAAAAAAACGAATCCACTAATGATGACAGCACTAAAAGTTATACTAAAAAACAGAACACTAGGACAAATGGTAAAAGCAAAACTATACAAACTCACACAAAGAAGCATACACATACACGCTCACAAAAAGAGAAAAAGGAAAAAAATATATATATATATATCATTGCTCCCAAGTCCACCCCTTCAGTTTCGTAATGATTCATTGTCTATTCAGGTATTCCACAGATGCAGGGTACATCACGTTGATTGTGGAGATTTAATCCGCTGCTCCTGAGGCTGCTGGGAGAGATTTCCCTTTCTCTTCTTTGTTCGCACAGCTCCTGGGGTTCAGCTTCCGATTTGGCCCCACCTCTGCATGTAGGTCGCCTGAGGGCGTCTGTTCATTGCTCAGAGAGGATGGGGTTAAAATAGCAGCTGATTAGGGGGCTCTGGCTCACTCAGGCCATGGGGAGGCAGGGGTATGGACTGAGGGGCGAGCCTGTGGCAGCAGAGGCCAACATGACGTTGCAGCAGCCTGAGGCGCGCTCTGTGTTCTCCCGGGGAAGTTGTCCCTGGATCACAGGACCCTGGCAGTGGCGGGCTACACAGACTCCCGGGAGGGGACGTGTGGCTAGCGACCTGGGCTTGCACACAGGCATCTTAGTGGCTGCAGCAGCAGCCTTAGCGTTTCATGCCCATCTCTGGGGTCCACACTGATAGCTGCGGCTCGCACCCGTCTCTGGAGCTCATTTAGGCGGTGCTCTGAATCCCCTCTCCTCACGCACCCTGAAATAATGGTCTCTTGCTTCTTAGGCAGGTCCAGACTTTTTCCCGGACTCCTTTCCGGCTGGCTGTGGCACACTAGCCCCCTTCAGGCTGTGTTCACACAGCCAATCTCAGTCCTCTTCCTGAGATCTGACCTCCAAACCCCGAGCCTCAGCTCCCAGCCCACACCTGCCCCGGAGGGTGAGCAGACAAGCCTCTCAGGCTGTTGAGTGCTGGTTGGCACCCATCCTCTGTGCAGGAATCTCTCCACTTTGCCCTCTGCACCCCTGTTGTTGTGCTCTCCTCTGTGGCTCCAAAGCTTCCCCCCCACCACCTTCCCCCATCTCCTCCAGTGAAGAGCCTTCCTAGTGTGTGGAAACTTCCTCCTTCACAGCTCCCTCCCAGATGTGCAGGTCCCATCCCTATTCTTTTGTGTCTGTTTTTTCTTTTTTTCTTTTGCCATACCCAGGTAGGTGGGGAGTTTCTTGCCTTTTGGGAAGTCTGAGATCTTCTTCCAGCATTCAGTAGGTGTTCTGTAGGAGTTGTTCCACATATATATGTATTTCTGATGTATTTGTGGGGAGGAAGGTGATCTCCACGTCTTACTCTTCTGCCATCTTAAAGGTCTCTCTCCTCTCTCTACTGTTTATAATAAAATATGGGAGGATATAGATAACTTGAGGAAGAAATTGTTAAGCAAAAAGGAACCAGAACTTGATAATTTGGGAAATTCTCATCCTGCTGCTAAAAATTATATAGCATGCTCTGGAGAGAAACCAAGGGTGTGGCTGGTCAAATTTTTGCTGTAGAGATTAAGTGTGTGACTCAGGGATTCAGTCAATCATCTTAGCTGAAGCCTGGAAATAGAGATGGGGTTATCCAGAAAAGATCTAGGGAGAACCCTCTTGTCTAATGACATGGATCCTCTTGACATACAGGGGAGACCCACCAGGTTTTTGAGAGTGTTTTATCAACAGAAACACTACCAGCTTAGACTGAAAGGGGCAGAACTGCACAAAATGAAAGAAAGTTGACTGACCCTCAAAATTTTACAGGCAGGCAATACACTGATAGAGCTACTCAGCTACAAACATGTACTAACCTTCAAGAAAAAGGAAGGTGAATCATAGACCTAAATGCGAAAGGAGAACAATAAAGCTAGACGAAAACATGGGAGAATACCTTCACGTCTTTGGGGGTAGTCAACTTCTTAAACAGAATACAAACAATACTAATCATAAAAGAAAAATTGTTAATTTGGGCTTTGTTAAAATTATGAACCTATTTCCATTAAAGACAGCATTAAGAATGTCAATAAAGTATATACACTGAGTCAAGACATTTGCTATATGTATATATTTGTATGTATATATACATATATACCCAAAAAAGATATATCCTGTATATATATATATAAATATATATGTATATACACACACATATATTCCTACATGTATATATATATATATTCCTACATGTGTGTGTATATATATATATCCCTAAGAAAAACAAGAAAATAGCAAACAATCCAATTAAAAATAGGCATAACACAGAGTTGCACCCTTTATTTATTTGTTTGTTTGTTTGTTTGTTTAGTTATTTTGGCTGCACCAGGTCTTAGTTGCGGCATACGGGATCTTTGTTGCGGCATGCGTGATCTTTTAATTGTGGCCTGTGGACTTCTTAGCTGCAGCATGTGGGCTTCTTAGTTGTGGCATGTGGATTCCTAGTTGCAACATGCAAACTCTTAGTTGTGGCATGTATATATGATCTCGTTCCCCAACCAGGGATTGAACCCGGGCCCCTGCGTTGAGAGTGTGGAGTCTTACCCACTGGACCACCAAGAACTTCTTTTAAATAAAAAAATAGACATAAGATTTGAACAGATCTTTCATAAAGGAGGTTATCCAAATGGACAATAAGTATATGAAAATGTGTTTAAAATTATTACTCATCAAGGAAATGCAATTAAAACTACAATAAAATACACTGCATACATCTATCCTTATAATTCAGCAGTTCCACTCTTAGGAACTTTACCAGGAGAAATGAATACATTTGTACACAAAAAGACTTGTGTAAGAATTATTATAATAGCTTTATTTGTGAAAGTTGGAAACATAAAGCAATCTAAATGTCTATCCGAAGGAGAATTGTGGTATATAATACAGCAGTAAAAAGGATAGACTACTGATAAAATAACTTAGATATATCTCCCAGAGTTATGTTGACTTAAAGCAAAGAGTACATATTCTATAATAAATATAGATAAAAGTTGGAAGTGTCAGAAGTTAGAATTGTGGTTATTTCAGTGCAAGGGGTGGGAGTTGACCAGGAAAGGGTACAACTAGGGTTTCTGGGTTGTTGGAACTGCTTTGTATCTTGGTCGTGGTAGTGGATACTACGTGTATACATATGCAAAGATTCATCATATATATATATCTTCTTTGCTATAGAAGTAGGTATGGGTACATGCTACACAGTCAGAGTTAGCCCATCCTTCTTATTTTGGTCATCTATTTTTACATAATAAACCATCCCAAAATTTAGTGGTTTAAAAACAATTTATTATTATCTTTCATGATTCTGTGAATTACCTGAGTGGTTCTTCTTCCATTCTTGCCTAAGATCTCTCATACAGCTGCAATAAGATGGTAACTGGGGCTGGAGTCATCTGAGGTCTTGAATGGTTTAGAATACTTGGGTTTCTTACTCTCTCCATGTAGTCTCAGAGTCTTTCTATGGAGTTTCTCCACAGGGTTTCTTTAGCAGGGTAGTTTTACATGGTGACCCAGATTCTCAAAAATGTAAACATGAAAGCTTCCAGTGCTTCTTAAGATATAGGTGTAGAATTAGTGCCGTGCCTTTCCGTTGAATTTATTGGTTAAAATGAATCAATGTAGGATTTAATGCAGGAGGGACAATTCAAGGGCAAGACTACTGGGAGACGTGGTTCATTGGAAGCCATCAGTGGGGACTACCACAGACCATCCTCTGATTGCCAACTATTGACATCTCTTTCATATGTAAGAACTACCTAATCTTTTCCCCTGAAGACCTCTAATTTCTCATGTCATTACCTCATTAGGTTCAGGCTTAAAGTATTAAATTTCATCCTCTTAAATCATGACCAGGTACCTGAACTACGACTTTTTATGTGTGGCTCCTCATGTGTGGTTCTTTAGGTGTAGCTCCTCAAGTATGATTTCCCTGGATGGAAAGATTTGTGAACTAATGTTATTAGTCATTTGCTCTAGACATACCCAACATATAATAGTGAGACAGGGATAATCAGAATAAATGCCACTTAGACAGGGGGAAATGGGAAGAATATAGCAGTTCTGAAATACACAATCAGGCACATGTTGCACGTTTGTTAATGTGGGCCTGTTCCTCTGGAAGCGGTTCTTTGTAGCTGTTAGCTCTGCCTGGTGGACTCTTGGCTGCATTCTCTGAGTCACCTTTCCTTTTCCATAAAAAAAGCACCTTTTTAAATATGTGTTGGTTTTCTCAGCATGCTTTCTGTCTGTAAAAGGCTGAAGGCCCATAGGTCTTGTCATTTTGAGCTATTTCTGTCTTAGTCCAAGTTCAAGTCTTTAAATCTTTGTGGACTTCCTATGTATCACATTGAAATAAACTCCATTAGACAAAAGTCATATCTGCACATCTCTTCAACACAGACCCTTCTTCATTTTGGACTTTGTGTGAGGCTGCTGTGGGACAATACCCTGAAGATACTTAATGGCATTTTTTGTGTAGCAGAGAAGATCAGAGCACACCTTTAAGATTCTTAGAAGTCGTCTTGTCTAGATGTGAGGATCTACCAACATGTCTCACATTTTTCTAAGGTCTTAATAAAGGGTTTTCCAGCCTCACCTCTCAGATCTTGACACTGAGGCCACAGTTTTACTGGCAGTTCCCTGGATTTGATCTTTGTACTAATGTCATTTCTTACTGTGTGAACCTTTTGCTGTCTGGAGTGGCTGGAAACGAGAAACAGTCTTATTTTTGAACCCAGCAAGCCTTGTTTCCGTATTTCCTCTAAATTCTGCTTGAAAACTTATTACCTCCTTTTGAAGCTCATTACTCCATCCATACTTTATCATAAGCAACTAAGTGAACAATTGACACTTTAAAAATTCTGCCTAGAAACCTCCTTAGCCAGATCTATGAATGCATTATGTACCTTTTTTATCTTCCACATTTCTACAGGCAATTGTTACACTAGTGGTTCTGTCCGAGGAATAAGATAAAAGAAATAGAGGTAAAAGGATTAGAATAATCATTTAGAATCATCATTTGCAGAGGTTATAATCTCTTTGCTGGGCAAAATTAATAAAAAGCATAAATTAGTATGCACTTTTACTTGATTTTGCCCTTTTTACAATACTAATCTCTAACAAGAATGTCAAATAATAATAGCTAATATTTATTAAGCAATTATGTACTAGGGACTGTTTCAACTTATGAATACTTTATATGTGTTTCTTATTTAATATTCATGCCCCATTTTATATGGGAAACTGAAGCACAAAGTGGGATGAAAAGATACACTCTTTACATAAATGTAAGTAAGTACGAGTTTGTAGTTTTCTTTTAAGTGTTAATGCTGAGTCTTAACACTACTTCTTTGATGAGCTTGTGTAAAACATCTGATTTGAATGTTGTGTGAATTGTTTCAGACTGTTTCTCCCTATGAAATTTCAGCCCATATCAACAATTGTTAAAACTCCAGGTAATTTCTAAAGCTATTTTAATTTTTTGGCTTTCTTATCTTCTAGCTGAATTATATATTTTGCTGTCTTATTCATTACTATTCATACATACATTACTTACTTATTCATTACTAAAATAGTTTATTCATGGACAGTCTATGCCTTTTTTATGCTTGGTATAATATTGCTTAATCTACTGAGCTATAGAGTTATCTTTAGAATCAGGAAAACACATTGGCAGACATAGATAAGATATGAATATGTTTTCCAGAATAGTATTCTACTATAGGTCTTTTTTTTTTTTTTTTTTTTTTTTGCGGTACACGGGCCTGTCACTGTTGTGGCCTCTCCCGTTGTGGAGCACAGACTCCGGATGCGCGGGCTCAGCGGCCACGGCTCACGGGCCCAGCCACTCCGCGGTATGTGGGATCTTCCCAGACCGGGGCACGAACCCATGTTCCCTGCATCGGCAGGCGGACTCTCAACCACTGTGCCACCAGGGAAGCCCTCTACTATAAGTCTTAAAATTTAAATGTGACTAATACCTTTTTTTAAAGCACAATTTCATTTGCAATTAAGAATTAAAGCAAAAGTTTATATTTGGCCATAATATACTTCTTCAGCTCTTGCTTGATAGGAGTATAAACCACTATGCAATCTTAGGCCCTACCCTGTTCATGTCTCAGCTTAGACAACAGGAGCCACCCTGACTACCTACTGGCAGAGGGAGTTCTCTGTCCCACTGGGACAAGAGAACAGAGGCTTCTGGCATCCAAGGATAGAATTCTGGATACAGTTTTCTAGAGAAACATGTTGTGGGTAATTGGGCATGCCCAATTAGGATGCTAATCATAACAATAATTCTATTTTAAGTTAGAGTAGTGATTTTATTTTAAGATTTTTAGTTAATTAACATAAGTGTTTGAGCAAGAATAAGCCAAGAAATTTATTCAGTAAGACCAGAGATCAGAATATTTAATATTTTATATGAAATTGATAAAAGTATAGATGGTTTGGCTATGAGTGGGGAAAGGAAGTGGGAAAAAGCCCAGAGTCTTATTTGGTCATGCTCCCAACCACCTTTCTCCATAATGGGGGGGTGGCCATCATGGTGCAGTCCCTGAATATGTTTTAAATCACCTGTACTATAAATATCAAGACTTAACCCAGGCAAAATTTTTAAATAAATGAAACTTTATTTGCAGGACCCTTACTTGTCTTTTATTGTCCTTCTTCTTCATGATGTTTCACATCCTCTCTGCTATCTAGTGTTTTTATGCAAGCTTTCTGCTTTCCCATAGTATTCTTTAAGTTCCCTAACTTATTTTTTTTCTTTTCCTCTCCTTGCTTTTATGTAAACATAACAACCTGTGTTGTCTCTAGGAGACCCTGCTAATCTCTGATAAACTGTTTACCAATGATACAATGTCACTCTGAAGAATGCTATTTGCATTTTGTAAAGTCCTACAGAAGTAGTAAATTAAATATAAAATAGTCACATTAGACTATTCACTATGGAATGCTGGGTAGGAAACTATTTTGAGCAGGAGAATTTTTTCATAAGTTTTAGCATGTACTCCAAGAGCCATTTCATATATATTGATAACAGTTGTTATATCACATATTTTAAATTAAAATTCACAACTGAGAATAAATATTATAACCCTTATAAAATAAGGTAGAATTATTCCTGTTTTAAACTCTGTTCTTCTGTGTTGTTTTTATATCTCCCGAGACAGATTTGCAAAAGTAGTTTTTTTTAGTGTTTGGTAGTCAATCTCATCATTGTTATTTCTTAGATTATTAAATCATAAGGCTGGTTGGTTTAATAAAATAATCCAGTAATGGAAGTTAAGTTATATATTAAAAAATTCCATTTTAAGGTTTTCACTTACTTTTTCAAATGTAAAATGATTAGATTTGTATACTTTATGTGCATGCATGCTACTTTTGTGAGCAAATAATTTAAGAATTTTAAAGAAAAATAAAGACATGCATGGCCTTACAGAAATTTAAATTCCTCTTGGGGAAACAAGGCAGAAACATATGCAAATTTAATTGCAACACAAGAGATAAATATTGGCAGTCCCAGATAATATTCTCTTCTACACTGAGGGCTAGGAGAAGAAATATCTGAATTGAGCTAACAAATAATGACTCTGAAATAGAAAATAGGTTAATTCCATGGTATAGGAGGTGTCTGATTAAATGGAGAACGGGAGATGACGTAAGAGCCTGTATGTATTCTTATTCTACTGGGAAGCCAACTCTCTTTTCCATGCCACACCGACTTCAGCTCCACCAATTGGAGAATCTGCTCTAGAGAGTGGAAGTATCTTGGTTGAGGGTTTTCTCACTTTGCTGCAACAATTCTGTACTACAGGGATTTTTATGGGTTGACTAGTAGGGACAAATTTATAGTATGTATTACATTTCATTGAGAAATTATGCTTTATGTAATTATAGATAAATCTGGAAGTTAGCAAATTTCTAAGCCTAAAAAATCATTTCCTATTGGGGTCTATTTGAATAAAGACTTGATTGAAGTAAGGAGGGAGCAAACCCATACAAAGATCTAGAGGTGAAGCACTGCAATATATCCAGATCATTAAACATAGAAGGAAAAGACAGCAATGAGAAAGGCCAAAAGAGTAGCTAACATTGGTGAAAATAGATAATTCAAAGGACAGAAAGTAACTTCAAGAATAGCCTGTTGTAATAAAGAAGCAATTGTAGAACAAAAAGCTGCCTTTAGAAATTATAAATAAATTTGCTGGAATTAAAATTTCATATAAGAATTAGGATATAAAGTGAAGAAATCTCCCATAACACAGAGAAAAATTATACATGAACATTTCCCATAGTTTAAAAAACAACATGGTGTTTTCAGTTTAAGATACTGTTGAGTATTAAAAATTAAAATAAATAGCCCACACCTAAACATATTCTTTGAAATTTCTGAATATCTAGAACACAAAATCTGAAAGCTTTTGAAGGGAAAACAAAACTAACAACAAAAGCAACACGCAATCTATAATGGATAAGAATGGAACTGCTGTTGAAATTCTCATTAGCAACTCTAGATGCTAAAGTACAATGGAACAGTGTCTCCAAAGTTCCAAAGGAAGATTACTTTGAGCCTAGAGATGTGATAAAACTGTCATTTTCAGATGGAATAATTACATAGAAAATCCAATAGAATCAATAAATTATTAGAATGGATACCATTTCTGTACATAAATAATAGCCAATTAAAAATACAATAAAAAACAAGATACATTCCCACAAGCAGACTGTCAATTATCTAAGAATTAACACAGAATATGACAAAAATGCTGTAACAACATGTTTAAAGCTCTTATTACAGGATACAAAATATCTTAGTAAAGACTTTCAAGTTTCTTGAATTAAAGGTGATTGCAATCAATTTTAGCTGCATTTTTGAAAGGTAATAACTTTTTCAAAAATGTATATCCATAAATAGCTAAGTATACTTCAAAAAAAGGGGGGTGGGGGTGGAGAGGTGGTAGGACTACTAGATACTGATTTATAGTAATACAGTATATAGGCTGGCATAAGTATAAACAGATGGATCCAGAGTAAGATCTCTAGCACAATACTATTTATGTACACTTAAATATTAAAATTACAATGTGTTCTATAGTAATGCATACAAAAAAAGAAAGATCCAGATCAAATACATTAGAATGCAGATGAGAGGAAATAACAGTGGGGAATGAGTATTAAAAGGGAATATAAAACATAATAGTATTTCCTTGTGTGTCTGTATCACAATTTTTTATCCATTCATCAGCTCTTAGACACTTGGGCTATTTCTGGTTTTGGCTACTATTAATAAAGCTGCTATAAACACACAACTTTTGTGTCATTGTTTTTGGATAGTGTCATTTTACATTACTACCAACAATGTATGAGAATTCCAGTTGTTCCCCATTCTTGCTATAACAATATTATCAGTCCTTTTAATTTTAGCTATTCCACTGAGTGTGTGGTGGTATCCTAAGTAAATGATGCCTAATTTGGATTTAATTTGCCTCCCTCTCTTTTTTTATCTTCTTAAGGTAGAAATTTTAAAAAGCGATTTTCACTCTTCTAATATAACCATGGAAGCTATAATTTTCCTTTTGAGCACTGTTTAACATCCCACAAATTTTAACATATTGTGTTTTCAGTTCAGAATATTTTCTGATTTGTCATATGATTTCTTCTTTGACCCTGGGTGATTTAGAATTATGTTTAATTTCCAAATATATGGGGATATTCCAAATATCACTCTAATTTCTAATTTAATTCCATTGTGATTATTAAGCATACTTTGTATGATTTTAGTCCTTTTAATTTATTGAGATTTGTTTTATGGCCCATCATATAGTCTGTCTAGATGCAGACTTGAAAAGAGCGTATATTTTCCTATATTTTGATGGGGTTTTCCATAAGTGTATTTTTAGTTTCATTTGGTTGATAATACTGATCAAGTCTTTTATATCCTTATTGATTTCCATCCTACTTGTGTTAAAATCTCTGTAGGTGTGGATTTTTCCATTTCTCTTTATATGTATTTCAGTATTTGCTTCATGTATTTTGAAGTTTGGTTAGTACCTGCATAGATGTTTAGTTTTCTTTTTATATCTTTATGACTTGACCCTTTTATCATTATAATATGTTGGTTCCTATCCCTGAAATCTACTTTCACTGATGCTAATATATCTACTCCAGCAATTTAGTGATTAGTGCTTAGGTGGTATATCTGCTTTCATACTTTTATTTGTATCTTATCTATGATTTTATATTTAGTGGTTTACTTGTAGACATTATATATTTAGGTCTTACTTTTTTATTCAGTCTGAAAATTTCTGATTTTTAATTGGAGTATCTAGACCATTTATATTTAATGTAATTATGATATAATTAGGGATTTTTTTCCATTTTTTGTCTAGTTTATTTCACTTACCATAATGTCTTCAAGGTTCATAGTCTTGTAGCATGTATCAGAATTTCATTCCTTTTTAATGCTGAATAATAATACATTGTTTTTATATGTCACAGTTTATTCCATTGTTGATGGACATGGGTTTTTTTTACCTTTTGGCTATTGTGTGCTTATTTAGTATATGAATATCTGTTGTTGTCTCTGTTCTCAGTTCTTTGGGGGCATAAACATAGAAGTGGAATTGCTGGATCACATAGTAATTCTATGTTTAATTTTTTGAGGAACCATCATACTGTTTTATACAGTGGCTGCACCATTTTACATTCCTACCAGTAATGTACAATGGTTCTAATTTCTCCTTATCCTCTCCAACACTTGTTATTTTCTGTTTTTTTAAACTTTTTATTTTATATTATAGTATAGTTGATTAACAGTGTTTAGGTGATATTTCAGGTGTACAGTAAAGTGATTCAGTTATACATATACATGTATCTATTCTTTTTTTTTTTTTTTTTAAACATCTTTATTGGGGTATAATTGCTTTACAATGGTGTGTTAGTTTCTGCTTTATAACAAAGTGAATCAGCTATACATATACATATGTTCCCATATGTCTTCCCTCTTGCGTCTCCCTCCCTCCCACTCTCCCCATCCCACACTTCCAGGCTGTCACAAAGCACCGAGCTAATATCCCTGTGCCTTGCGGCTGCTTCCCCCCAGCTATCGACCTTACTACGTTTGTTAGTGTGTATATGTCCATGACTCTCTCTCGCCCTGTCAAAACTCACCCTTCCCCCTCCCCATATCCTCAAGTCCGTTCTCCGGTAGGTCTGCGTCTTTATTCCTATCTTACCCCTAGGTTCTTCATGACATTTTTTCCCCTTAAATTCCATATATATGTGTTAGCATACGGTATTTGTCTTTTTCTTTCTGACTTACTTCACTCTGTATGACAGACTCTAGGTCTATCCATCTCATTACAAATAGCTCAATTTCATTTCTTTTTAAGGCTGAGTAATATTCCATTGTGTATATGTGCCACATCTTCTTTATCCATTCATCCGATGATGGGCGCTTAGGTTGTTTCCATGTCCTGGCTATTGTAAATAGAGCTGCAATGAACATTTTGGTACATGACTCTTTTTGAATTTTGGTTTTCTCAGGGTATATGCCAAGTAGTGGGATTGCTGGGTCATATGGTAATTCTATTTGTAGTTTTTTAAGGAACCTCCATACTGTTCTCCACAGTGGCTGAACCAATTCACATTCCCACCAGCAGTGCAAGAGTGTCCCCTTTTCTCCACACCCTCTCCAGCATTTATTGTTTCTAGATTTTTTGATGATGGCCATTCTGACTGGTGTGAGATGATATCTCATTGTAGTTTTGATTTGCATTTCTCTAATGATTAATGATGTTGAGCATTCTTTCATGTGTTTGTTGGCATTCTGTATATCTTCTTTGGAGAAATGTCTATTTAGGTCTTCTGCCCATTTTTGGATGGGGTTGTTTGTTTTTTTGTTATTGAGCTGCATGAGCTGCTTGTAAATTTTGGAGATTAATCCTTTGTCAGTTGCTTCATTTGCAAATGTTTTCTCCCATTCTGAGGGTTGTCTTTTGGTCTTGGTTATGGTTTCCTTTGCTGTGCAAAAGCTTTGAAGTTTCATTAGGTCCCATTTGTTTATTTTTGTTTTTATTTCCATTACTCTAGGAGGTGGGTCAGAAAGGATCTTGCTGTGATTTATGTCATAGAGTGTTCTTCCTATGTTTTCTTCTAAGAGTTTGATAGTTTCTGGCCTTACATTTAGGTCTTTAATCCATTTTGAGCTTATTTTTGTGTATGGTGTTAGGGAGTGATCTAATCTCATACTTTTACATGTACCTGTCCAGTTTTCCCAGCACCATTTATTGAAGAGGCTGTCCTTTCTCCACTGTACATTCCTGCCTCCTTTATCAAAGATAAGGTGTCCATATGTGCGTGGGTTTATCTCTGGGCTTTCTATCCTGTTCCACTGATCTATCTTTCTGTTTTTGTGCCAGTACCATACTGTCTTGATTACTGTTGCTTTGTAGTATAGTCTGAAGTCAGGGAGCCTGATTCCTCCAGCTCCTTTTTTCGTTCTCAAGATTGCTTTGGCTATTCGGGGTCTTTTGTGTTTCCATACAAATTGCGAAATTTTTTGTTCTAGTTCTGTGAAAAATGCCAGTGGTAGTTTGATAGGGATTGCATTGAATCTGTAGATTGCTTTGGGTAGTAGAGTCATTTTCACAATGTTGATTCTTCCCATCCAAGAACATGGTATATCTCTCCATCTATTTGTATCATCTTTAATTTCTTTCATCAGTGTCTTATAATTTTCTGCATACAGGTCTTTCATATCCTTAGGTAGGTTTATTCCTAGATATTTTATTCTTTTTGTTGCAATGGTAAATGGGAGTGCTTTCTTGATTTCACTTTCAGATTTTTCATCATTAGTATATAGGAATGCCAGAGATTTCTGTGCATTAATTTTGTATCCTGCTACTTTACCAAATTCATTGATTAGCTCTAGTAGTTTTCTGGTAGCATCTTTAGGATTCTCTATGTATAGTATCATGTCATCTGCAAACAGTGACAGCTTTACTTCTTCTTTTCCGATTTGGATTCCTTTTATTTCCTTTTCTTCTCTGATTGCTGTGGCTAAAACTTCCAAAACTATGTTGAATAAGAGTGGTGAGAGTGGGCAACCTTGTCTTGTTCCTGATCTTAGTGGAAATGCTTTCAGTTTTTCACCATTGAGGATGATGTTTGCTGTGGGCTTGTCATATATGGCTTTTATTATGTTTAGGAAAGTTCCCTCTATGCCTACTTTCTGGAGAGTTTTTATCATAAATGGGTGTTGAATTTTGTCGAAAGCTTTCTCTGCATCTATTGAGATGATCATATGGTTTTTCTCCTTCAATTTGTTAATATGGTTTATCACATTGATAGATTTGCGTGTATTGAAGAATCCTTGCATTCCTGGAATAAACCCCACTTGATCATGGTGTATGATCCTTTTAATGTGCTTTTGGATTCTGTTTGCTGGTATTTTGTTGAGGATTTTTGCATCTATGTTCATCAGTGATATTGGCCTGTAGTTTTCTTTCTTTGTGACATCCTTGTCTGGTTTTGGTATCAAGGTGATGGTGGCTTCGTAGAAGGAATTTGGGAGTGTTCCTCCCTCTGCTATATTTTGGAAGAGTTTGAGAAGGATAGGTGTTAGCTCTTCTCTAAACGTTTGATAGAATTCACCTGTGAAGCCATCTGGTCCTGGGCTTTTGTTTGTTGGAAGGTTTTTAATCACAGTTTCAATTTCAGTGCTTGTGATTGGTCTGTTCATATATTCTATTTCTTCCTGATTCAGTCTTGGCAGGTTGTGCATGTCTAAGAATTTGTCCATTTCTTCCAGATTGTCCATTTTATTGGCATAGAGTTGCTTGTAGTAATCTCTCATGATTTTTTTTATTTCTGCAGTGTCAGTTGTTACTTCTCCTTTTTCATTTCTAATTCTATTGATTTGAGTCTTCTCCCTTTTTTTCTTGATGAGTCTGGCTAGTGGTTTATCTATTTTGTTTATCTTCTCAAAGAACCAGCTTTTAGTTTTATTGATCTTTGCTATTGTTTCCTTCATTTCTTTTTCATTTATTTCTGATCTGATTTTTAGGATTTCTTTCCTTCTGCTAGCTTTGGGGTTTTTTTGTTCTTCTTTCTCTAATTGCTTGAGGTGCAAGGTTAGGCTGTTTATTCGAGATGTTTCCTGCTTCTTAAGGTGGGCTTGTATTGCTATAAACTTCCCCCTTAGAACTGCTTTTGCTGCATCCCATAGGTTTTGGGTCGTTGTGTCTCCATTGTCATTTGTTTCTAGGTATTTTTTTAATTCCTCTTTGATTTCTTCAGTGATCACTTCATTATTAAGTAGTGTATTGTTTAGCCTCCATGTGTTTGTATTTTTTACAGATCTTTTCCTGTAATTGATATCTAGTCTCATGGCGTTGTGGTCGGAAAAGATACTTGATACAATTTCAGTTTTCTTAAATTTACCAAGGCTTGATTTGTGACCCAAGATATGATCTATCCTGGAGAATGTTCCATGAGCACTTGAGAAAAATGTGTATTCTGTTGTTTTTGGATGGAGTGTCCTATAAATATCAATTAAGTCCATCTTGTTTAATGTATCATTTAAAGCTTGTGTTTCCTTATTTATTTTCATTTTGGATGATCTGTCCATGGGTGAAAGTGGGGTGTTAAAGTCCCCTACTATGAATGTGTTACTGTTGATCTCCCCTTTTATGGTTGTTAGTATTTGCCTTATGTATTGAGGTGCTCCTATGTTGGGTGCATAAATATTTACAATTGTTATATCTTCTTCTTGGATCGATCCCTTGATCATTATGTAGTGCCCTTCTTTGTCCCTTTTAATAGTCCTTATTTTAAAGTCTATTTTGTCTGATATGAGAATTGCTACTCCAGCTTTCTTTTGGTTTCCATTTGCATGGAATATCTTTTTCCATCCCCTTACTTTCAGTCTGTATGTGTCTCTAGTTCTGAAGTGGGTCTCTTGTAGACAGCATATATAAGGGTCTTGTTTTTGTATCCATTCAGCCAATCTGTGTCTTTTGGTGGGAGCATTTAGTCCATTTACATTTAAGGTAATTATCGATATGTATGTTCCTATTTCCATTTTGTATATTGTTTTGGGTTCGCTACTATAGGTCATTTCCTTCTCTTGTGTTTCGTGTCTAGAGAAGTTCCTTTAGCATTTGTTGTAAAGCTGGTTTGGTGGTGCTGAACTCTCTCAGCTTTTGCTTGTCTGTAAAGGTTTTAATTTCTCCATCAAATGTGAATGAGATCCTTGCTGGGTAGAGTAGTCTTGGTTGCAGGCTATTCTCCTTCAGCACTTTCAGTATGTCCTGCCACTCCCTTCTGGCTTGTAGGGTTTCTGCTGAGAGATCAGCTGTTAACCTTATGGGGATTCCCTTGTGTGTTATTTGTTGTTTTTCCCTTGCTGCTTTTAATATGCTTTCTTTGTATTTAATTTTTGACAGTTTGATTAATATGTGTCTTGGCGTGTTTCTCCTTGTATTTATCCTGTATGGGACCCTCTGTGCTTCCTGGACTTGATTAACTATTTCCTTTCCCATATTAGGGAAGTTTTCAACTATAATCTCTTCAAATATTTTCTCAGTCCCTTTCTTTCTTTCTTCTTCTTCTGGAACCCCTATAATTCGAATGTTGGTGCGTTTCATGTTGTCCCAGAGGTCTCTGAGACTGTCCTCAGTTCTTTTCATTCTTTTTTCTTTATTCTGCTCTGCAGTAGTTATTTCCACTACTTTATCTTCCAGGTCACTTATCCGTTCTTCTGCCTCAGTTATTCTGCTATTGATCCTATCTAGAGTGATTTTAATTTCATTTATTGCATTGTTCATCGTTGCTTGTTTCATCTTTAGTTCTTGTAGGTCCTTGTTAACTGTTTCTTGCATTTTGTCCATTCTACTTCCAAGATTTCGGATCATCCTTACTATCATTATTCTGAATTCTTTTTCAGGTAGATTGCCTATTTCCTCTTCATTTGTTAGGTCTGGTGGGTTTTTATCTTGCTCCTTCATCTGCTGTGTGTTTTTCTGTCTTCTCATTTTGCTTATCTTACTGTGTTTGGGGTCTCCTTTTTGCAGGCTGCACTTTCGTAGTTCCCGTTGTTTTTGATGTCTGTCTCCAGTGGCTAAGGTTGTTTCAGTGGGTTGTGTAGGCTTCCTGGTGGAGGGGACTAGTGCCTGTGTTGTGCTGGATGAGGCTGGATCTTGTCTCTCTAGTGGGCAGGTTCACGTCTGGTGGTGTGTTTTGGGGTGTCTGTGGCCTTATTATGATTTTAGGCAGCCTCTCTGCTAATGGGTGGGGTTGTGTTCCTGTTTTGCTAGTTGTTTGGCATAGGTTGTCCAGCACTGTGGCTTGCTGGTCGTTGAGTGAAGCTGGGTGCTGGTGTTAAGATGGAGGTCTCTGGGATATTTCCACCGTTTAATATTATGTGGAGGTGGGAGGTCTCTTGTTGACCAGTGTCCTGAAGTTGGCTCTCCTACCTCAGAGGCAGAGCCCTGACTCCTGGCTGGAGCACCAAGAGCCTTTCATCCACACAGCTCAGAATAAAAGGGAGAAAAAGTAGGGAGAATTAGTAGAAGTATGAGTAAAGAAAGAAGGAAAGGAGGAAAGGAAGGAAGGAAGAAAGAAGCAAAGAAGGAAAGAAAGGAGGGAGGGAGGGAGGGAGGGAGGAAGGAAGGAAGGAGGGAAAGAAGGAAAAAAGACAGAAAGAAAGATGATACAGTAAAAATACAATAAAGTATAATATAGTTATTGAATTAAAAAATATTTAGAAAAAAAAAAAAGGGACGGATAGAACCTTAGGACAAATGTTGGAAGCAAAGCTATACAGAGAAAATCTTACACAGAAGCATACACATACACCTTCACAAAAAGAGGTAAAGGGGGAAAAATCATAAATCCTGCTCCGTGAGACCACCTCCTCAATTTGGGGTGATTCGTTGTCTAAAGGAGGGAAGGAAGGAAGGAAAGAAAGAAAGAACGAAGGTAAAGTATAATAAAGTTATTACAATTAAACTTAATTATTAAGAAAAAGAATTTTTAAAAAAAAGTCATGGACGGATAGAGCCCTAGGACAAATGGTGGAAGCAAGAGTATGCAGACCAGGTCTCACACAGAAGCATACACGTACACATTCACAAAAAGAGGAAAAGGGAAAAAAATCATAGATCTCGCTCCTAAATTCCACCTCTTCAATTTGGGATCATTCCTTGTCTATTCAGGTATTCCACAGATGCAGGGTACATCACGTTGATTGTGGAGATTTAATCCGCTGCTCCTGAGGCTGCTGGGAGAGATTTCCCTTTCTCTTCTTTGTTCTCACAGCTCACAGGAGCTCAGCTTTGGATTTGGCCCTGCCTCTGCGTGTAGGTCGCTGGAGGGCGTCTGTTTTTTCGCTCAGACAGGACGGGGTTAAAGGAGCCGCTGATTCGGGGCCTCCGGCTCACTCAGGCCGGGGGTTGGGGGATGGGGGAAGGAGGGGCACTGCGTGCGGGGCGGGCCTGCGGCGGCAGAGGCAGCGTGACGTTGCGGCAGAGGCCGGCGTGACGTTGCACCAGCCTGAGGCCCGCCGTGCGTTGTCCCGGGGAAGTTGTCCCTGGATCCCGGGAACCTGGCAGTGGCGGGCTGCACAGGCTCCGCGGAAGAGGGGCGCGGAGAGTGACCTGTGCTCGCACACAGGCCCCTTGGTGGCGGCAGCAGCAGCCTTAGCGTCTCCCGCCCGTCTCTGGGCTCCGCGGTTTTAGCCGCGGCTCGCGCCCGTCTCTGGGGTTTGCGCTTTCAGCCGCGGCTCGCGCCCGTCTCGGGGGCTCGCGCCCTCAGCCGCGGCTCGCGCCCGTCTCTGGGGTTCGCGCTTTTAGCCGCGGCTCGCGCCCGTCTCTGGAGTTCCTTTAAGCAGCGCTCTTAAACCCCTCTCCTCGCGCACCAGGAAACAAAGAGGGAAGAAAAAGTCTCTTGCCTCTTCGGCCGGTGCAGGCTTTTCCCCGAACTCCCTCCCGGCTAGTCGTGGTGCACTAACCCCTTCAGGCTATGTTCAAGCCGCCAACCCCAGTCCTCTCCCTGAGCTCCGTCCAAAACCAAAACCGGAGCCTCAGCTCGCAGCCCCGCCCGCCCCGGCGGGTGAGCAGACAAGCCTCTCGGGTTGGTGAGTGCCGGTCGGCACCGATCGTCTGTGCAGGAATCTCCCCGCTTTGCCCTCCGCACCCGTCGCTGTGCACTACTCCGCGGTCCCGAAACTCCCCCCTCTGCCTCCCGCAGCCTCCGCCCGCGGAGGGGCTTCCTAGTGTGTGGAAACTTTTCCTCCTTCACAGCTCCCTCCCACTGGTGCAGGTGCCGTCCTTATTCTTTTGTCTCTGTTTTTTCTTTTGCCCTACCCAGTTACGTGGGGAGTTTCTTGCCTTTTGGGAGGTCTGAGGTCTTCTGCCAGCCTTCAGTAGGAGTTCTGTAGGAGTTGTTCCACGTGTGGATGTATTTCTGGTGTATCCGTGGGGAGGAAGGCGATCTCCGCGTCTTACTCTTCCGCCATCTTCAAGGTCCCACTGTTATCTATTCTTTTTCAAACTCTTTTCCCATTTAGGTTGTTACATAATACTGAGTAGAGTTCCCTGTGCTATACAGTAGGTCTTTGTTGGTTATCCATTTTAAATATAGCAGTGTGTACATGTCAATCCCAAACTCCCTAACTATCCCTTCCCCCCATCCTCCCCCCACCCCGTAACCATAAGTTCGTTCTCTAAGTCTGTGAGTCTGTTTCTGTTTTGTAACTAAGTTCATTTGTATCATTTCTTTTTAGATTCTGCATGTAAGCGTTATCATACGATATTTCTCTCTCTGTCTGACTTCACTCAGTATGACAATCTCTAGGTCCATCCATGTTGCTGCAAATGGTGTTATTTCATTCTTTTTAATGGCTGAGTAATATTCCATTGTATATATGTACTACATCTTCTTTATCCATTCCTCTGTTGATGGACATTGACATTGCTTCTGTGTCTTGGCTATTGTAAATAGTGCTGCAATGAACATTGGGGTGCATGTATCCTTTCAGACCATGTTTTTCTCCAGATATATGCTCAGGAGTGGGATTGCAGGATCATATGGTAGCTCTGTTTTTAGTTTTTTAAGAAGCCTCCCTATGTTCTCCATAGTGGCTGTACCAATTTACGTTCCCACCAACAGCATAGGAGGGCTCCCTTCTCTCCACACCCTCTCCAGCATTTATTTTGTGGATTTTTTTGATGATAGCCATTTTGACTGGTGTGAGATGATATTTCATTGCAGTTTTGATTTGCATTTATCTAATAATTAACAATGTTGAACATCTTTTCATGGGCCTCTTGGCCATTTGTATGTCTTCTTTGGAGAAATGTATATTTAGGTCTTCTGCCCATTTTTTGATTGGATTGTTTGTTTTGATGATATTAAGCTGTATGAGCTGTTTGTAAATTTTGGAGATTAATCCCTTGTCAGTCACATCATTTGCAAATATTTTCTCCCAATCTGTGGGTTGTCTTTTCATTTTGTTTATGGTTTCCTTTGCTGTGCAACAGCTTTTTTTTTTTTTTTTTTTTTTTTTGTGATACTCAGGCCTCTCACTGTTGTGGCCTCTCCTGTTGCAGAGCACAGGCTCCAGACGCGCAGGCTCAGTGGCCATGGCTCACGGGCCTAGCCGCTCCGCGGCATGTGGGATCTTTCTGGACCGGAGCACGAACCTGTGTCCCCTCCATCGGCAGGCAGACTCTCAACCACTGCGCCACCAGGGAAGCCCAACAGCTTTTGAGTTTAATTAGGTTGCATTTGTTTATTTTTGTTTTTATTTCCATTCCTCTAGGAGGTGGGTCAAAAAGGATCTTTCTGTGATTTATGTCATGGAGTGTTCTGCCTATATTTCCTCTAAGAGTTTCATAGTGTCTGGTCTCACATTTAGGTCTTTAATACATTTTGAGTTTATTTTTGTGTATGGTATTAGGGAGTGTTCTAATTTCATTCTTTTACACGTAGCTGTCCAGTTTTCCCAGCACCACTTATTGAAGAGGCTGTCTTTTCTCCACTGTATATTCTTGCCTCCTTTATCAAAGATCAGGTGACCATATGTGCATGGGTTTATCTCTGGGCTTTCTGTCCTGTTCCATTGATCTATATTTCTGTTTTTGTGCCAGTACCATACTGTCTTGATTACTGTGGCTTTGTAATATAGTCTGAAGTCAGGGAGACTGATTCCTCCAGCTTCATCTTTCTTTCTCAATATTGCTTTGGCTATTTGGGGTCTTTTGTGTTTCCATACAAATTGTGAGATTTTTTGTTCTAGTTCTGTGAAAAATGCCAGTGGTAGTTTGATAGGGATTGCATTGAATCTGTAGATTGCTTTGGGTAGTAGAGTCATTTTCACAATGTTGATTATTCCAATCCAAGAGCATGATATATCTAATGCTTTCGTTGACTTTTGCTGAACTCTTGCATCACCAGCCAACCTATGTTTGCAATTCCATCATGATTTGGGAGTATCAGACTCAGAGTTCCTATAATTGACTCTAGAGGCTGCCATGAGAGGCCCTGCCCCCACCAGGACCTGTACCACAACTTCTTTATCCATTCGTCTGTCAATGGGTATTTAGGTTGCTTCCATGACCTGGCTATTGTAAATAGAGCTGCAGTGAACATTGGGGTGCAAGTGTGTTTTTGAATTATGGTTTTCTCTGGGTATATGCCCAGTAGTGGGATTGCTGGATCATATGGTAATTCTATTTTTAGTTTTTTAAGGAACCTCCATACTGTTCTCCATAGTGGGTTTATCAATTTACATTCCCACCAACAGTGCAAGAGGGTTCCCTTTTTTCCACATCCTCTCCAGCATTTGTTGTTTGTAGATTTTCTGGTGATGCCCATTGTAATGGGTGTGAGGTGATACCTCATGGTAGTTTTGATTTGCATTGCTCTAATAATTAGTGATGTTGAGCAGCTTTTCATGTGCTTCTTGTCCATCTGTATGTTTTCTTTGGAGAAATGCCTATTTAGGTCTTCTGCACATTTTTGGATTGGGTTGTTTGTTTTTTTAATATTGAGCTGCATACGCTGTTTATATATTTTGGAGATTAATGCTTTGTCCATTGATTTGTTTGCAAATATTTTTTCTTTGTCTTTAATTCTTGTCAATTTGATTACTCTGTCATGGCATGTTCCTCCTGGGCTCAACCTACCTGGCACTCTGTGCTTCCTGGACTTGGGTGACTCTTTCCTTTCCCATGTTAGGCAAGTTTTCAGCTATTATCTCTTCAAATATTTTCTCAGGTCCTTTCTCTCTCTCTTCTCCTTCTGGGGCCTCTATAATGTGAATGTTGGTGCATTTAATGTTGTCCCAGTGGTCTCTTAGACTGTCTTCATTTATTTCCATTCTTTTTTCTTTATTCTGTTCTGCAGCAGCGATTTCCACCACTCTGTTATCCAGGTCACTTATCCATTCTTCTGCTTCAGTTACTCTGCTATTGTTACCTTCTAGTGTATTTTTCATGTAAGTTATTGTATTGTTCATCTCTGTTTGTTTGTTCTTTAGTTCTTCTAGGTCTTTGTTAAACATTTCTTGCATCTTCTTGATTCTTGCCTCCATTCTTTTTCTGAGATCCTGGATTCTCTTCACTATCATTATTCTGAATTTTTTTCCAGAAGGTTTCCTATCTCCACTTCACTTAGTTGTTTTTCTGGGGTTTTATGTTGCTCCTTTATCTGGGACATAATCCTCTGCCATTTCATCTTGTCTAACTTTCTGTGATAGTGGTTTTCATTCCGCAGGCTCTAAGATTGTAGTTCTTCTTGCATCTGCTGTCTTCCCTCTCTTGGATGAGACTATCTAAGATGCTTGTGCAAGCTTCCTGAAGGGAGGGACTGGTAGTAGGTAGAGCTAGGTCTTGTCCCTCTGGTGGGCAGGGCCATGCTCAGTAAAACCTTAATCCACTTGTCTTGTCTGCTGATGGATGGGGCTGTGTTCTCTCCCTGTTGGTTGTTTGGCCTGAGCCTACAGCACTGGAACCTACAGGCTGTTTGGTGGGGTTAATGGTGGCCGCTGGAAGGGCTTACCTAATTAGTACTTCCCAGAACTGCTGCTGCCAGTGTCTTTGTCCCCACAGTGAGCCACAGCCACCCCCCACCTCTGCAGGGGGCCCTCCCATACTAGCAGGTAGGTCTGGCCCAGTCTCTTATGGGGTCACTGGTTTCTTCCCCTGGGTCCTGGTACACACAAGATTTTGTGTGTGGCCTCCAAGAGCAGAGTTTCTGTTTCTCCCAGACCTGTGGAAGTCCTGCAATCAAATTCCACTGGCCTTCAAAGCCAGATTCTCTGTGGTCTCCTTGTCCCATTGCTGGACCCCCAGGTTCAGAAGCCTGATGTGGGGTTCAGAACTTTCACTCCAGTGAGGGAGCTTCTGTGGTATAATTGTTTTCCAGTTTGTGGGTCACCCACCTGGAGGGTATGAGATTTGATTTTATTGCAATTGCATCCCTCCTACTCTCTCTTTGTGGTTTCTCCTTTGTCTTTGGATGTAGGGTATCTTTTTTGGTATGTTCCAGAGGTTTTTTTTTAATGGTTGTTCAGCAGTTAATTGTGATTCCAGTGTTCTTGTAAAAAGGGGTGAACACACATCCTTCTACTCTGCCATTTTGAGCTAATCCCCTATAGTTAGGTTTAAATCTTCATTTTGATTTTGTTATTTGTTTTTTTATTTCTCTCATATATTATTTGTTCTTTTATTCCTGGCTTTTTTCTTTCCCTTGAAATTAAATTACCTTAGACTGGCCTTTGTTGTTTCATTCTATGCATGTGTAGATTGTTATTTGACAAAAGAATGAAATGTGCCCTATGGAATTTCTGGAGCCCTTTCTCTGAAAAGCTTCCTTTTTTTTATGGCAGTCTCCTCTATAAGTTGTAGCCATCTTTTTCTCCCCAAAGTTTAACATCTCTGTCTTAAAATCTTCTAGACTGACACACTCTTCTTGGACCCCCATCCTTGTGCAAAAAGCTGGTAGATTTATTGGATCTCATTTGTTTTTCTTCTCTCAGGGATAAGTCATATGCTACCTGTTGTCCAAGTTCTGAAAACAGTTGTTTGATAAAAGTCCCATAGGTGTACTTCTTTTTTTTAATTGAAGTATAGTTGATTTTCAATATTATATTAGTTTCTGATGTACGAGATAGTTATTCAATATTTTTATAGATTATACTCCATTCTAAATTATTACAAGATAATGGCTATATTTCCCTGTACTGTACATTATATCATTGTTGCCTATTTATTCTATACATAGTAGTTTGTCTCTTAATCCCATACCCCTATCTCACCCCTACTTCCTTCCCTCTCCCCACTGGTAACCACTAGTGGAATCGCTGGATCATATGGTAGTTGTATCTTTAGTTTTTTGAAGAAACACCTTACCATTTTCCATAGTGGCCGTACCAGTTTACAGTCCCACCAACAGTGTGCAAGTGTTCCATTTCTTCTACATCCTCACCAACATTTGTTATTTGTAGACTCTTTGATAATTGCTTTTCTGACAGGTGTGAGGGGATATCTCATTGTGGTTTTGATTTGCATTTCTCTGATGATTAGTGATGTTGAGCATTTTTTCATGTGCCTATTGGCCATCTGTATGTCTTCTTTGGAAAAATGTCTATTTAGGTCTTCTGCCCATTTTTTGATTGGGTTGTTTATTTTTTTGCTGTTGCATTGTATGAGTGGTTTATAAATTTTGGATATTAACCCCTTATCAGTCATATCATTTGCAAATATTTTCTCCCATTCACTGGTAGGTTGTCTTTTCATTTTGTCAGTGGTTTCCTTTGCTGTGCAAAAGCTTTTAAGTTTAATTAGGTCCCATTTGTTTATTACTTCATGGACAGAAATGGAATTGCTTTTTCTACTTCCAAAACTGATTTCTTAATAACATATCCCATTTAGCTATTGCTTAATCTCTTCTCCACAACAAATTTGAAAGTGTCTGTATTTATCCCTGTTACATGTTGGGTTCCCTGAGAAGCACTGCAATGTCATAATGTTATTTTACTCTTCACCCTGCTGTAGTATGATGTCCAACAAAAGCATTTTATTGAAACAGTTTTTTAAAGGTCAAAGTGACTTTTTACTTACATCACTTAGCCAGATCCAATGCTGAACTTTTGATTCCAGTAATATGGTGGGATAATTATCTTAGGAAAGCTTCTGGATACAAAGTATTAGAATGTAAAGTATCAAAATTTTTTTGAATTTTAAATAACTTTATTATCATTTGTTAAAGTATGCAAGACATTTTCATATAAAGTAAAAATATATTGCTTATGAAAAAGTGAACAATTTAATGAAAGGTATCGACTACATCATGAATTGAAAAAATGCTACACAAATTTCTTTGTTGTAAATGATACAATGTATATTATGACTACTCCTTTAACCAATTTTAATGGAAAAATTCATTGCGGCTATAAAACTATAGAAAAAGGGTTACCTCACTTTTGCTGGGCTCTTAGAGAATCTAAAAGTTTATTTTAAAAACCATCTTTTCCCATTGAGAAATTACATTTGAGGAAATTGCTTTAAACTTTTTGCTAAGCTTAGTGAAATTAAATTCACAATTAAGTTGGTCTTTTGAATTAAGTTTGCTCATTATTCCTTCCTTCTTTCAACAAATAATTTCCGAACGTCTACTGTGTGTAAAGGTACTCTGTTAAGGGCTGTGAAGGAGGCAGAAGTGATTATGTCATAAGAATATTTTTTACAGTGAATGTCTAACCTGGCTCAAAAAATGGAAATCCTCAGAATTAAAAAGGAAGGAAAGAAAGGAGAAAGACAAGTAGAAATTTTTGTTTAATAGTCTAGATAGAGACTGGAGGCAAAGCCTAGAATCCAGGAGATGTGAGGAGACATATTAAAAGATCCTGCATAAAGCCAAGAGCCTTCAATGCTACTCACTTTGTGAGTGCATGAACTGGAACTCAGACCTGCTGAACAGCGATGTAAAGAACTTGCCTTTCTTTGCCTTGGGCTCTGGCTGAAAAATAGATTTTCTGCATAGAATTTGTAATGACACGTCAGGCCTTTTACATCTTTAAAGTCTGAAATCATTCTACCTAAGAGTTTTACTTAAAAAGACAAGAATTGTGGGCTTCCCTGATGGCACAGTGGTTAAGAATCTGCCTGCCAATGCGGGGGCCATGGGTTCGAGCCCTGGCCCAGGAAGATTCCCACATGCTGCAGAGTGGCTGAACCCGTGTGCCACAGCTACTGAGCCTGCCCTTTAGAGCCTGCGAGCCACAACTACTGAGCCCACGTGCCACAACTACTGAAGCCCACGCTCCTGGAGCCCGTGCTCCACAACAGGAGAGGCCACAACAATGAGAAGCCCATGCACCGCAGCAAAGAGTAGCCCCTGCTTGCAGCAACTAGAGAAAGCCCATGTGCAGCAATGAAGACCCAACACAGCCAGAAATAAACAAACAAACCAATTAATTAATTAATTTAAAACAAAAGACAAGAATTGCATTTTAAAATGGTTAGCTGGTGTTCCAGGTGGCTGGAAGAAATAAATGTATATCCTTTCTAGGGGAATGAACTCTCAATAGAAACTTTGCAGGATTCCCCTGAATAAAATTCCAATAAATGTGAATTCCTAATTAAAAAAATTTTAAAATCAGACACAGCAACAAAGCAACATCAAGAAAGTCAGCAAGGGCTTCCCTGGTGGCGCAGTTGTTGAGAGTCCGCCTGCCGATGCAGGGGACACGGGTTCATGCCCCAGTCCAGGAAGATCCCACATGCCGCGGAGCAGATGGGCCCGTGAGCCATGGCCACTGAGCCTGCGCATCCGGAGCCTGTGCTCCGCAATGGGAGAGGCCACAACAGTGAGAGGCCCACATACTGCAAAAAAAAAAAAAAAAAAAAAGAAAGTCAGCAAAAGCAAACTCCCACCCCCCACACACACACATCCTTACAAAAATAACTTCAGCTACTGCAGTTATCATATACAGAATGCAAAATTAAGTAAGTTTATATGTTTAAGGAAAATAAATCAGAAAATTAGTAATATGATTAAGAAATAGGTAGATAAAACTAAAGAGAGAATTGGCAGTTAGAAAATAGATCTGAATGAAATTATATAAAATGAAATACAGAGAGAAAAAAGAATTGTAAGATATGAAGAGAAATGAATAAATATAAAGGTTAGAGGAGAAGATGTAGCATATGTCTTCAGAGAGGGAAACACCTAGGATAGCTGGCTCCTGCAACCACTTTTGCCCTGGAGCTTTGGCAGAAATTTTCAAGTTTGGTTCAGATGCTAATAGATGATAGGTATGGGGGATGCTGTTGGGTGTGTTTTGGGAGACCTGAAGCACACGGCCATTTTTCACTTCAGGACATTTTTGACCAATGTTTTCCTCATAACATTTGCTAAATACCTGGGCTGCAGAGAACAGGAGGCTTAAAAAGAACATCAATGACAAAAACCCCTTTAAAGCAGTGTGGCACTCCTCAGTATACTCTTAAGATTTTTTTTTCTTAAGGTCTGAATGATCAGGGGAAATTCTGTAAAATACACCAAACACTTAGCTGAAAACCTTGAAGGGCCAGGAACAAATCAGATATAGAAAACCATAGTAGGGTGGTAACCCAAGCTTAACTGAGTACACTCCCTGAATAGATGAAAGGAGAGAAACCTGCTGTTTATCTGCTTAGCAGTAGGGAAAGAGAACCCTCTATGGAGAAAGATTACATCATTTGGCGCCTTTATAATTTTTTAAAAAATACGATCTGGCATTCAATCAAAAATTACTAGCCATCCCAAAAAACAGGACCATATGACCAGCCTTCAAGAGAGAAAAACAGACAATAGTGACAAACCATCAAGTGATTCTGATAATTGGATTTAATAGCCAAGATCTTTAAAATGGCTGTGATTAATATGTTGAAAAAATAGAGAACAAGTGGAAAAAGACAGATTATTTTACCAGATATTTGGAATCTGTTTTTTAAAAATAGTCATATGAACATTCTCAAACTCAAAATATAACATGTGAAATTAATACTTCACCAGATGATGAGTTTAACTACAAATTAGATGGAGCATAAGATATGATTAATGAAGTAAAAGACTTATTAATATAAAATACTCAAATAGAAGCACAGAGATAAAACAGAATTTTAAAAATACAGAAACAGAATTAGAGAACTGTAAATCAGTGAAAAAAAATTAACCATATATGTTATTAGACTCTAGAAGAAAGGAGAGAGAATAGGACAGAAATAACATTTGAACAGGTAATAATAGAGAGTATTTCCTAAACTAAAACAGGACATCAACCCATAGATTCAAGAAATTCTGTGAACCTCAAAAATAACAAATACATAGAAATTACATCAAGACATATTATAGCAAGCCTGCTAAAAAGTGAAGACACAGAAAATATTAAAAGCAGTCAGGGTAAAAAAAGACACATTACCTTCAAATGAGGGCAACCATAAGACTTAACTACTCAATAGAAACAATGGAAGCCAGATAAAAATGCAAATATTCTTAAAATGCTGAAAAAAAAATGCTAGAATTCTATATCCACAAAAATATCCTTCAAAAATGATGATATACAAAGGTTTCAGATAAATAAAAATGGAAAGAATTTGTTGACAGCAAATCTACACATAATAATAGCAAAGGGAGAAGGAACATGATCCCAGATGGAAACAGAATTGTAGAAAGAAGCTAAGAACAATGGAAAAGATAAATATATGGGTAATTTAAATGTTGACAATGAAAATAATAACAGTAATGTAATGTAGAGCTTTATATATGGAATTAAAATGCCTTACAACAATAACAAAGAAAGAGGAGAGTAAATGGAGTTAGTCTTCTAACGTCCCATTGTTTTCAGGGAAGTGGTAAAAGGAATAATTTGTTTCATACTCTAAAAGCCATAAGTTAAGGATTCATTGTAATCTCTAGGAAAACAACTAAAAGAAAAGAAAAGAATGTATAAGTTTAAGTTAACTGAGGGGAAAAATATGACAAAATATTTTATCTATCCTAATAAACAATAAGAATCAGTGAAACATAGAAACATACATATGAATAAATTTCCATATATTGATACAATATAGAAAATAAATCTAGTTGCTGGTTCTTTGCAAAGAAATTGATAAACCCCTAGCATTATCCTCAAGAAGAATCAAAGGTTGCTTTGACATTTAAAAATTTGTTAATGTAATAACCACATAATTATATTAAAGAAGAAAAGCCAAGTAATCATTTCAATAGGTTCACAAAAAGTGTATGATTAAGTTCAACATTAATATACTTAAAAGAATACTTTTGGCAAAGTAGGCATACATCCTGATAAAGAATATACCAAAAAAACTACAATCATTCTTAACCCTTATTATTCTTAATTATAAAAAATTAAAAGCATTTCCTTTATAATGAGGGACAAAACAATATGTCCTTTGGTCATTTCTGTTCATTATTGAACTGGTGAGCCTATCTAGCATGGTTGGAACCTTATAAATAATAATAAAGGTTTTAGGACTGAATGAAAGAAACTAAACTGTCATGACTTTTAGATAATATGTTTGGTTAATAGAAAGCTAAAAGAAAAAACATGTAATATTATTTGAATAAGAAAGTTTAGCAGAGTTGTGGGACATGTTCAGTATATGTCAATTGTATTTTTCAATTCCTTTTACATGAAACAATAAATATGATGGTACCTAGGAATACATCTAACAAAATATGTAAAGACTTTTAGAGAAGAAATTTACAAAGTTTTATTGAAAGAAATTAAAGACCTAAATAAATGAAGAGATACACCATATTCATGGATGGAGGACCTTTAATCATAATACCAAAATTTTTTAAATCTCAAAAATCTTCCAATTGATTTACAAATTCAGTGTATTTTTAAACAAAATTCTACAGGTTTTTAATGGAAATTAAGCTATTTTAAAAAATTATTCAGAAGATGGAGTACAGCCTTTAAAAACTGTGACTCACTAGGTTGTATTTCTGAAACTTATATAATATTATAAATCAACTATACCTCAATAAAAAAAATATACAGAGGAGTGAAAAGCAAGAATAACAGCCAAGACACCCCTGAGGAACAAGGTGGAGAAACTTACACTATCAAATGTCAAGATTTGGGCTTCCCTGGTGGCACAGTGGTTGGGAGTCTGCCTGCCAATGCAGGGGACACGGGCTTGTGCCCCGGTCCAGGAAGATCGCACATGCTGCGGAGCGGCTAGGCCCGTGAGCCATGGCCGCTGGGCCTGCGCGTCCGGAGCCTGTGGTCCGCAGCGGGAGAGGCCGCAACAGTGAGAGGCCCGCGTACCGCAAAAAAAAAAAAGTGTCAAGATTTATTTAAAAGATGCAGTAATTAAGGCATTGGTTATTAGCACAGACACAAATGGTAGAGTGTTAGAAATCCCTGAAAGAGTCCCAGACATGTATGGAATGTGGTATATAACAGGCAGCATTGTAGATTGGTTGGGAGAGGATGAACTAACTGTTCAGTAAAAGGCGTTAAGTCAATTGGTGATCCATTTAGAGGAAAAAAAAATGAGTTTGGATCCCTATCTCACATCTTGCACAAAGAAATCAATTTTAAACAAAGACCTAATTGCAAAAGGCAAAACAATAAAACTCTTATAAAAAAAGTGGAAGAATATCTTTATGACTTAAAGGTAGGGTTTCCTCATCAAGATTCAAAAGATTTCCTCATCAAGATACAAAGAAGTGCAAACTATATATAAAGGAAACATTTAAGTTAAGAATGTCTGTTGATCAAAAGACACAAAAAAAGTGCAAAGAGAAGCTCAGACAGGGAGCAATACATAGAACCTACAAAGGATTTGTAACTTTCAAGAGTGTATAAAGAGAACTTAAAATATCAATAAGAAAAAGACATCTCAATAGAAAAATCATCAAAATATGTATTCCCCAAAAGAAGGAAAATTGGCCAATTATAGGCCAATTGAGGCCAAAATGAGGTCAACTTAAACAGTAAACAGAGCAATACCAATTTCAACCATGAGATATTTGTATGGTCTCAAATTGGCAAAAATAAGAATTCCGACAGTACCCTTGTTGGTATGAATCTGAAGCAGTGAGAATTAAAATCTGCTCTGTTGGAGTGTAAATTAGTTGTAACTACTTGGTAATACAATATATTATCTAGTGAAGTTGAGTATGTGTGTTCATGCGTTTGTATAACCCAGCAATTCCATTTCTAGCAGTGTACTCTAGAGAATCTTACACCCATGTGCCAGGAGACAAATATAATATTTATACTATCATTGTTCATAATGGTAAAACACTAGAAACAATCTAGATATTTATATACAGTAGAATGATTAATTGCATGCACATAATGTTGAGTTATAAAGCAGGAAAATACATCTAGCATTATTCTGTGTATTTACATTTTTAAAGCATAGGAATTTAAATAGTAAATTATATAGGATTGCATATACTTTTGTAGAAAAACTATAAAGAAAAAACAAGGAAATGATAAAATTAAAATTCAGGATAGCAGTTACTCCTGGAAATGTGAGAGAAAAATCTGACTGAGGAGGCACATTGTATTAGTTAAGAGAGAAAAATATGACTGAGGAGGCACATTGTATTAGACTTAGGAGGCACATTATAGGTTTAGCTGCATTTGACAGAAATCCCAAATAGTGATGTAAGCAAGATGTAAGTTTATTTCTTTGTTTTGAAACAGATTGAAAATATTCTAGGCGTGACAACCATGCTCTACATGGTTATCTAGGAACCAGGCTCCTGCTGCCTTTTTGTTTAATCTTTTGAGCATTACCCTCACTCACAAGATTATGGTGGCTCACCATCACAGGTGGAAGTATGGAGGGCTAAGTGACCTTCTTAAGGTCAGTTTCTAAATGTTGCACACATGACTTCTCATGGTGTTCTGGCTAGAATTTAGTAATTTTTAGATGCAAGGAAGCTTGAGAAATGTGCCCAGCTGAAAATCAGGAGTTTTAGAACAGGGAGGAGAACACAGATATTGGGAGGAAAGTAGCAATCTCTGCTACAGGCTCATGGGGCCCGGATAGCAAGAGAAGTCATCAAAGTATTGGTATTGTTCTGTTTCTTAAAGTAGGATGGTGAGTATAGGTGCTTTTTAAACATTATTTTATACCTTCCTTATAAATTATATACTCTTTTGTATATATGAAATGTTTCATTATTAAAGTTACATGTAATGGATACTTTTCAGGCTTTACTTTGCTTGAATCTTATGCAGCATATGGTATTGTTGATCACACCCTCTAGACATTTGAATTTTTATTGGCAAGAATCTCCAGATTTTTCTCTTATTTCTCCATCCATTCCTTTTCAGCCTCCTGGGCTTCACTTTCTCTGAAGGGGAAAAAAGGCCTTTTCCTAGATGCCCCTCACTTGTCTCCATATTTATTTAGGATAGTTTCAAATTGGCTAATGGGTTTCCTGGATTTGGAAAAATTGCAAGAGAAAACTAATTATATGGTAAATATTCAGATTTTATCAACTTTTATTCATAATGTTCTAGCCATACATGAAAAAAGAGAGGTTAGCACATTTTCTTTGTAATTTTATATAATTGTTCCTTATATCTTTTTGAACTACATCACAAAAGAACAAATAATTCTAGAGTGAGTCAAAAGTACCAGTGCATCTTGTAAAGGTAAGAAACAGCAACTGTTCCCATAGATATATACATATAACATCATTAGGATAAATCTTGGAAATAACTCACATCTTTATAATCACGTACCACATGTTATATCTTCTTATAAAAATCATCAATTTACTTGACTACCCAGCATAATGACTGCATTTCCTAGCCTTCCTTGCAGCTGGGTATGACTAGCTGACATAAGTCTTGGCCAGTGGAATATAAAAAGAAGTCATTACATGATAAATTTTAGCATATATTAACAGGGACTATTTTTTTCCCAATGAAATAGTCTCAGGCACACATGTATTTGAAAAGTTCTATTCACCTAAATTTGTTAAAAGCAAATGAGATAAAATTCATTTGGTCAGCATTCAAGTTTCTACCATATGTTAAGGACTATGTCAGGTTCTGGGAATACAGGATTGAACAAATTATAGTCCAACCTTCAAGGAGCTCACAGTCCAGAGGAAATCTAGTTAAATGCTATGGCAGATGTGGCCATGCCCAAGGTGCTGTGGAAACACAGAAAATGCCAGTTAGCCAGGAAACTCAAACTCAAGAAAGTGATAAACTTAATGTAAGTTTATAAAATAATTTAAAAAAATAGCATCCAAAATTCTCAGTTATTATAAGTATTTTAAATATAATTTCCATTAAAAAAAAAGAGTCCTAATGTTATTGTAGTAGGTGGAGTTAAGAATGACAGAAGGAACACAGGTGAACTCCATTAACTTTTAAAACATTTTCTCTGTTTTATAGATTTTTTACATTGGTTGTATACTAATCTTATAGCCAGAAAAAAATAATTTTAAAATCCAACATTTAAACAGAATATGTATTTTTTAAATGTAGCAACATAATTTTTTGATTTAGCAACATGGTTTTCATGAGATTTCTGGATTGAAATCTTTATCTTAAACTCAAAATCATGTAACATATTGCATATTTTATTTTATTATTATTTTTTTTTTTTGCGGTACGCGGGCCTCTCACTGTTGTGGCCTCTCCCGTTGCGGAGCACAGGCTCCGGACGCGCAGGCTTAGCGGCCATGGCTCACGGGCCTAGCCGCTCCGCGGCATGTGGGATCTTCCCGGACCGGGGCACGAACCCGTGTCCCCTGCATCGGCAGGCGGACTCTCAACCACTGCGCCACCAGGGAAGCCCCATATTGCATATTTTATACATATCTTTTTTAATATTTTCAATTCAATTTTACTTAATGTAAATATGTAATACATATGTCTTCATAGTACTTCACTGTTATTGCAGTGTAGATATTGTCTCACATTATAATTTAAGGCAGACTCTAGTTTCACTCATTGGTTATAACAGATTAGAAGGAGGAAAACAGTACAGTTGACCCTGGAACAAGGTGAGGGTTAGGGGCGTCAACCCCTACTCAGTAAAAAATCTATGTATAACTTAACAGTCAGTTGGCCTTCCTCCCTATCTGTGGTTCAGCATCCGAGGATTCGGCCAACCACATATCATGTAATACTATGATCTGGGTACCTATTTAGTGAAAGAAACCTGCTTATAAGTGGACCTGCACAGTTCAAGCCTCTGTTTAAGGGTCAACTGTATGCACAGTTCTTAATCATAACATAGTACCTGCTCACTGTCATATTTTTCACTAATCTGGAGTGTAACCATTTTCTTGTGACCTAAAGTTGTTCAAACTCATTTCTCTTTTTTATGATTTCTTAAGATGGGAGAAAGACCCGTTTTCACAGACTTTACTCTTCATTTTGAAGAACTGAAAAGGGACTAGTCAAACCTCATCACACTCATGGCCTTCTATATCTTTGCTTCTATCACTTAGTCTAGGTCATTGTAAAGCACTCTCCCCAAGGTGATTTAGTCATCCAGGACTTATTGCTGGTGTCATTCAGATATTGTACTATAACTGTTATATTCTCTCTGATTTGCTTTTCAACAAAAATGAAGTCTTTATTTTTTTTTCCTTGCAGACTTTGCCTTCAAAAGAAACAAGGTTTTTAAATACTACACAAATGCCTTGCCTGCAATCATCTTCAATTTGGAGCAGCTGTGAACACAATTCAACGTCTCAAATATTAACAGAACATGTATCAGAGTTAGATTCTTCTTTCCATTCCGTTCTATCATTGCCATCAGGTAAGATTCCTTTTAAAAAATTTCTAAGTAACTGACTTTTTTATGGTGAAATCTAATCCTGTAAATACAAGGAATCTGATAAACTTTTATCAGTTGTCACTGGGTATTAGAGCTAAACAGTTTTCATAGAGAAATTAATCTAGTCACATACTGAATTAATGTTCTATCTTTAGGTTGATTTTTTTGTGTGTGTGTGGTACACGAGCCTCTCACTGTTGTGGTCTCTCCCATCGCGGAGCACAGGCTCCGGACGCGCAGGCTCAGCGGCCATGGCTCACGGGCCTAGCTGCTCCGCGGCATGTGGGATCTTCCCGGACCGGGGCACGAACCCATGTCCCCTGCATCGGCAGGCAGACTCTCAACCACTGCACCACCAGGGAAGCCCTAGGTTGATTTTTTAATTCCTTGGAAACCGTTTTGACTTACTTTGGGAAATTCTTAGCTTTTGCTCTCCTTTTGATGTTAAATTTTTAGCATTTTATTGAAAACATGGCTGTGCTGTTGAAATGTTTCTCAGTAAGTCAGAGTTCTTTTTCTAATGTGTTGTTTTGCATGGAGTTTTCCCTGCCATGTAGTATTCCTCCATCTGTAATCAGCATTGAGTTTCTCTGAGAGAAGAAAATTGTCCATCTTTAGACATAGTCAACTTCTGAACCTCAAAAATACCTGTAATATGCAACCGAGCAGATGAGGCATTGCATCCCTGTATCCCTAAGATGGCTTTAAGTTTCTTTCCAGTTCTGTCTTCTGTTCGAATGTTTCCAATCTTACCTACATTGGAACTGAAGTAAATATTTAGGGTAAAAAAGCAAACATTCTTCACACTGGTTATCTCAGGTTCCTCTCTTTATGGGAAGATATCTCAAATGGGCTTTTGTTTCCTTTTCAGCTTTTGGTTCTAATCATCCAGGGACTGCTCCTCTTTGTAAAGCACTATTTCTTGTACCTATTCCTGCCCTGAATCTTAGTTTGGTTTTTACCAGTATTACAGTGGTTTCTTAGCTACAAACCATACTTTGAAGTAAGTTCCTGGTAGGAACTATTTTACTCCATCCTTTAGGAAACCTTAATAATAGAAAGAAAAAATAATGTATATAAAAATAATACAGCTAACATTTGGTCTTAGCATACACTGGGTCCTATAAGCACATTACATTTTCTTGTTTGATGCTTGCAGCAACCCCATGAGGTTAGATATTATTGTCCTCTTTATCTTACGTATAAGAACATTGAGGCTTAGAGATGTTAAATTACAAATCCGTAGTACACAGCTAGTAAATGATGGAGACAGGATTTGATCTGAGGTGGTCATTCTCCAGAGCCACACTCCTAACCGTACTCTTCACTGCCTTTCTGTTTTCTTATTAGTAAATTTGTTTCTCTGATAACAAAAATCTAAGAGCTGGCATAAATAATCTTTCATCCTACTATGTCACATCTAATAAGTTAAGATTAGCTTCCTTACCTACTACTTAGGGTTATCCATTTCTTCTTGTGTTCATTTAATAAAAATCTGAATACCTGCTGTATACTAGGTACTAAGTAGGTGGTAGGAGTATAAATACAAATAAATCCCTCAAGGTACTTGCATTCTAGTTTGACAACTGAAATATAAACTAATAAGTGTAATAGAGTGTTATGAAATTTTAATAAAAAGCCCACAGGTCACAGTGTGGGTTCTAAGGAAGGTATATGGGTAGACCAAGCACCTTCCCTAGTTATGTCATGTTTTCCCACAACTCAAGAACAGTGGTAGAATAGGCGATACTCCATATAAAAGTTAAGTGATATTTCTTTGGAAAAACTTATGTTTTGATAATTGGAAATATCAGAATCCTGAAATGTTTAAGTAGCATATTTAATTTGTATTCTTATTTTCATTTTGTCATATAGTTTTCTTATGGTCATAGTATAGTGATAGCATTGAAATCCATCTTACATCTGACCCTTGGGAGAGTCTCCAAGTGATATTTATGAACCCATTTTTTTGTGTAGAAAAATTTTTCCACACTTGAGTATGGATCTGCCATTAAAATACACCTTTTGATGGAGAGATACTTGTTTAAAATTGAGACCCTTCCTGGGTCTATCCTGATTTATGCATTCATAATTAGTTTTCTTAAAAATGAATACCTTCTTTCTGTAGCAAAACTTTGAATAAATCAGCTGCTTTATAAAATATTTCTTTATGTTTCTTAGGAAAAAGTATAGGTGTCTGTTGAATGCTTTTTAAAATGATTGTTTTTGCATTCTTGACTGAAGAAAATACCCTTTAGTTAATAAATGTGAAGCACATCTATTTTATTTATTTAGCTCCTCTTTTGGTTGTGAATATGGAATATAAACATAGTGAATTGAACGACTCTCCTAAGTCTCTGTTTAAAAGAAGAGAACTAGTTTGTCAATATGTTTTGATCTTTGTAAAAGTAGATTTCATTTTGTGATTCATAATACCAGTAAACTAAGGGAATGTGAAACAGCATTTTCATAAAAGGTTGCATCTGAATTATAGTGGTTTTCCCTCAAGTAATTAAAATCGTGTAATTATGTCTTTTGGAAACTTTATTTCAAATGCAGAGTTTGTAGGGGTGGGGTGGAATGGATTTAGATTCAGGCAGGTTTGGCTCTATATTTTATTAAAGACCTTTGGGGAGCATTTGTTTCATCTGCAAATAGTATTTATATTTGTTCATCTTAGTTTATGAAATTGTTCATTGTTAGTGTTGTTTATTTTACATATAATCAGTAATTTCCAAAATACTGCTAACAACACGCTTGGAAAGTATAGTTTGCCACTTCTAATAGTTATGACTTTTCAAGCTTTGGCTTATTTTTCTAAGTCTTAATATTGGAGTCTGTAAAGAGTGATTTCACTGAAAACACTTTTTTTGCTTTATTTTTCTAGATGTGCCTCTTCACTTTCACTTTGAAACATTGTTAAAAAAGACTGAAATAAAAGGAGATCTTTCTGAAAATAAATTTATAGGAGACTGTATCATATCTCCATCACCTGGTATGTCATTTACAAATCTTGGTACTTTATATACCTTTTACATCTTTCATATACTTATTACTTTTGCTAAGGAAGTAAAATTTAACAAAGGAATGAATGTAAATCCTTAATTTTTAATATTCACTTTTCACAAATCACACACACACAAATAGAAAATACACAGGAGTAATCCTAACAGGATACTTTTTGAATGAGAATTATGAAATATTATTGATAAATATAAAAGGAAATTTAAATAAACATGGGGATACAGCACTGCTGGATGATAAGAATAATTAGGATATCAGTTCTGACTTTTGGTTTATGTTTAATGCAACGTTCAATATAACTTGAAGTTCTAAAAGAATTTGGTTAACATAAAATAGTTGTAAAGCCCATTGGGAAGAATTAATGGGAAAATGTAAAAGGAATTGCTGGAAAAAATATTGAATCTAGCCCAACCACATATGGAAACATGACAAAAATCTATAATCATTAGCATAGATTCTACTTTGCTTACATTTAGGAAAGTAGATCCATGAAACAGACTACATAGCTTCTTCTTTATTATATAAAGGAAGAACTAAATCAATAAGAAAGTGGAGAATGAACAGTAATGTTAGTCTTTTGGGGGGAAAGTTTGTTTATACACTCATTTCATATCATGTATCAGAATAAATTCTACTTGGTTCCAAGAATTTTAAATAAAACACTAAAATTACAAAATAAAACTTGAAAAATTATAATGAAACTCTGAATGGGGGGTGGAGACATTGTCTATGCTGGGAATAAATCATAAAAAGAAAGAAAATACATCAGTGTATTTTCACTATCTACAAAGCTAAAATCTCAACATCAAAACGTCACACAAGATAAATTATTTCCAGATGAAATCATCATCTCCCTCAAAAACTCAAGAATCAACTGAATGCCTGTTAGAATTAGAGTTCTGAAAGGTAGCAGATTTTTAAATAAACTTATAAAATTAAGTAGCCTTTACAAATACCAGTAATAACCTATAAGAATTTGTAAAAGAATAAATTATCCTAGACATACTGACAATGAAAATATAAAATATCTAGGATTAAACCTAACAAGGAATTACATGAAGAAAACTTCAAAAGTTTACAGAGGAACATGAGTATATGCTTATATGGAGAGAAATACCCTGTTCCTGTCAGAATATGGTAGCTAAAGATGTCATTTTTTGCAAATTAACTTATAATGTAATTCTTTTTTCTAAATTTTATTTATTTATTTTTATACGGCAGGTTCTTATTAGTTATCTATTTTATACATATTAGTGTATAAATGTCAATTCCAATCTCCCAATCATCACACCACACCACCCCCCAACTTTCCCCCCTTGGTGTCCATACGTTTGTTCTCTACATCTGTGTCTGTATTTCTGCCTTGCAACCTGGTTCATCTGTACCATTTTTCTAGATTCCACATATATGCGTTAATATACGATATTTGTTTTTCTCTTTCTGACTTACTTCACTCCGTATGACAGTCTCTAGGTCCATCCACGTCTCTACAAATGACCCAATTTCGTTCCTTTTTATGGCTGAGTAATATTTCATTGTATATATGTACCACATCTTCTTTATCCATTCATCTGTCGATGGGCATTTAGGTTGCTTCCATGACCTGGCTATTGTAAATAGTGCTGCAATGAACATTGGGGTGCCTGTCTTTCTGAATTATGGTTTTCTCAGGGTGTATGCCTAGTACTTAAAATGTAATTTCTTTTAACATCTTTATTGGAGTATTATTGCTTTACATTATTGTATTAGTTGCTGCTGTTTAACAAAGTGAATCAGCTATACGTATACATATATCCCCATATCTCCTGCCTCTTGCATCTCCCTCCCAACCTCCCTATCCCACCCCTCCAGGTGGTCACAATGCACTGAGCTGATCTCCCTGTGCTATGTGGCTGCTTCCCACTAGCTATATGTTTTACATTTGGTAGTGTATATATATATCAGTGCCACTCTCTCACTTCGTCTCAGCTTACCCTTCCCCCTCCCCACGTCCTCAAGTCCATTCGCTACGTCTGCATCTTTATACCTTCCTGCCCCTAGGTTCTTCAGAACCCCTTTTTTTTTTTAGATTCCATATATATGTGTTAGCATATGGTATTTGTTTTTCTCTTTCTGACTTACTTCACTCTGTATGACAGTCTCTAGGTCCATCCACCTCACTACAAATAACTCAATTTCGTTTCTTTTTATGGCTGAGTAATATTCCATTGTGTATATGTGCCATGTCTTCTTTATCCATTCATCCATTGATGGACACTTAGGTTGCTTCCATGTCCTGGCTATTGTAAATAGTGCTGCAATGAACATTGTGGTACATGTCTCTTTTTGAATTATGGTTTTCTCAGAGTATATGCCCAGTAATGGGATTGCTGGGTCATATGGTAGTTCTTTTTTTTAGTTTTTTAAGGAACCTCCATACTGTTCTCCATAGTGGCTGTATCAATTTACATTCCCACCAACAGTGCAAGAGGGTTCCCTTTTCTCCACATCCTCTCCAGCATTTATTGTTTGTAGATTTTTTTGATGATGGCCATTCTGACCCGTGTGAGGTGATACCTCACTGAGGTGATACCTCATTGTAGTTTTGATTTGCATTTCTTTAATGATTAGTGATGTTGAGCATCCTTTCATGTGTTTGTTGGCAATCTGTATATCTTCTTTGGAGAACTTATAATGTAATTCTAATCAGAATCCCAGAATCATTCTTCTTTTGGAACAAAGTTATTCTAAAGTTTATCTCAGAATGAAAATGTTGAATAGTCAATAAAACTTTTAAAAGATCAATAAGGAGGTGTCAGATATCAAAATATAAAGGTATAATCATTAAAACATTGTGATGCCCATGGAAGCCAAGGGAACTAAATTTAAAAAGCCTAGAGACAAACCCAAGGATTCATTATACGATAAGAGTGATATTTCCTATTAATGTGGAAAAGATAGCCTAGCCAATAAATAACAATAAACAATTCTTATGAAGCATTCCTTATATGCCAGTACAGTACTAGTTGAAAGGCGTTGTATGTGTAAATTGTTTTAATCTGTACAACCCTGTAAGGTAGGTATTATGATTATTTTCTCCTTGACTAGCTTTTCCCAAATCACAGTTGAGTAGTAGTAGAGGCAGGATTCAAATCCAAACAGTCTCTCTCAGAGTTAATGCTTTAAACAACTAAGTTTGTCCTGTAGTCAGTGGCATTAAGTAGTGACTTTTTGGAAAAATAAAATGAGATCTGTATCTCATAAAGCACATTAAAACAAATTTAAGATGGATGAACATAAATACATTCCAGATAAAGAGGTAAATGTTAAAAATGGTATCTTAAAAGAATTAGGAGAAAAACTAGGTGTAGTAAATGATAATAATGAAAATGTTAACAATCGCTAACATGTCACTGTGCTAAATGTTTCTCCTTTTTCCAATTACATTAATATTAGACATTTTAATTATCAGTTCTGGCAAGACTGTAGTAAAAACAGGACCCTAAAATATTTCAGGTGCAATTAATTGATACAGGCCTTTTGGGAAGTACTGTGAAATGCATTACAAGGCCTTTAAACTACGTATTTTTTTATAAGCTCATTGAGGAAAAAAAAAAAAACTTGTGTACTTGTTCACAATAAATGTTTGCTAAACTGTTAACTCTGTACTCTGATCCAACAGATCCATTTCCAAGAACCTAGTCTAATCCTAAATATGAAACCACCTTTATTCACAAATATATTTATCTTAACATTATTTGTGGTAATGAAAAATTAAAGATAACTTGAAGAGAACAGTAGGAACGTGGTTAACTGTCTATCACAGTGGAATATACAGCCTTTTAAAGGATCCAAAAAGTTCATCTAAGGATGGAAACATTTATCAAAGAATGTTAAGTGATATTAAAGGACAAATGTTTTACTTCTATGGATGGTACAATTATAACCATGTAAAAATGTTTATACCTGTATCAGCCAAATGCAATATACAGGCCTCTTGGGGATCCTGATTTGAACAACTCAGCTGTACACACACACACACACACACACACACACACACACACACACAATTTTTGAGACAGAGAAATTTGAATATGGACTGGCTGTTGCATATTAATTATTGTGTTAGATGTAATAATGCATGTGGTTACATACACATTTTATCTGTTAGTTTATTAGAGATTCAAGCTGACACATAATGTAGATAAGATATGATGTCTGGGATGTGCTTTAAAATACTACAGCAAAAAAAAAAGCTTGTGGGAAAGAGAGAGAACAAGATTGGTCACGAGCATTCATGATGCTGAATGATAGGTACAGGGGAGTTCATTATTCCATTTTCCATTTGTGTTTCTTGAAATTTTTCCACAGTCAAAAGTTAGAGAAAGAAAAAAAAGCACTAAGGCAAGAAAAAATTGCCTATGCTTGGAAAAAACACTAAAGAAATACAGGAAAATATAGGTTATGTTTACTTTTCATGATTTAATTCTACTTGGAAGTTATCCTGAGACTAAAAATTTTTTACTTAAAAAATGTGTTCATGAAGATGATTATTTTAAGAATGTCCATAATACAAATAATATCATGATGATAACAAGTAGCTCCAACAGCTAGGGAATAGCTGTTAAATGATACTGTCTCTAATCAGGAATATTAGGTGATCATCTGAAAACATAATGATGATGAGTGAGTTACCAGATTTAAAAAGTTATACATATATCCAAATAAAATCATTACATTTGAAATATTAATATGAAATATATGTATATGACTGAAAGGGAATATGCAAAAACAAAGGTAATTATATTTCTTCTAATGTTGCTGTATTATTTATCTGACTTTAAAAAATGGGGCAGTGTACAGGAGTTCCCTGGTGGGCTAGTGGTTATGATTCCAGTCTTTCACTGCCGTGGCCAGGGTTCAATCCCTGGTCAGGGAACTGAGATCCCACAAGCTGTGCAACCAAAAAAAAAAAAAAAAAAAGGGCAGTGTAAATGTTAGGCTCAAAATTATTAGTGATGTATCAATAATGTAATGACATGTTAGTAATGGGAAATCAAAAGCTAGGAAATGGAAGACATTTGAATTGAATGCTACAGTAACATTAGGCACATCAATGAAGTATTTTTTTGTATACCAATCTCTCCTCCCCTATTTTCTTCATTCCCTTCCACTCTCAATCCAAATAATTATTAATTAGGTTTCATCCCATATCCGTCTTAAACAGCTGGCCATTAATTTTTCTTTTCTACAGAATTAAGTAAAACTAGAGTCCAGCATTTATTGAGTACCTACTCTGTGCCAGGTAGACAATTAAGTGCTGAAAAATCAAAGGCAAGTCACAGGAAATTAAAGAAATTATAATGTGATGGGGAAGCAGACACACAAATGACTATTAAATGATGTTAAGGGTACAGACATGATAAAAAATATTCTTAAAAAGGGGGGAGGTGAGTGTATAACTCTGCCTAGCAGAAGGTAGAGGAAGAGGAAGAGAAGTTAAGGGTTATGGGAAAAGGGCAAAAAGAGGAACTTCAGAAAGAAAGATGGTGATGCCAAGTATAGCTTTAAATACTTAACTGGAATTTAGAGGAAGAGTCAAATTTTCCAAATCATTGTTTCTCAAGTTTTAATGTGCAAATTACTTTGGTGATGTGGTTAGAATGCAGATTGATTCAGAACATTTGGAATGGGATCTGAGATTCTATATTTCTAATAAGATCCCTGGTGGTTCAAATACTGTTGGCCCATATTAAGTAACAAGGTTTTAAAATGGAAAAAATCACATAACTTGTCATGGAGCCATGAAACACTGTGATGTGTTCAAGTATATACAAATAGCCTGGTATTCCTGTAGGGCAAGTTGTGTGAAAGTAAATAGATGTTTTTGTGCTTTACCTCAGAGCTTGGATTTATCCTATACTCTCCTTTAGAGTTAGCAATTGTGACAGAACTGCTGACTTCAGGTAACAAGAAAGTAGGGAAAAGACAAACTGAAGAATTGATTAGTTGCCAATTGTGAGGAGATACCAAAGCCAACTTAAGGGCCTATACTCATCAAAATATTCAAAGTCATGAAAGACAAGATAATGGAGTTATTTCAGATACAAGAAAACTTTAAAGAGACCTGCCAACTGAATGGAGAGTGATCAGGATTTTCTGTAAAGAACATTATAGGACTAATTGGTGAAATTTGAATGAACTCTATAGTTAGCTAATAGTTAATTATTAACTTCTTGGTTTTGATAGTTGTGTGGCTATGTAAGAGAATGCCCTTGTTTTTGAAAAATACATATTGACATATTTAGAGTAGAGAAGCATCATGTCAGTATTGCATTGGCATTCAGAAAGATGAAGCCAGTGTGGTAAAATGTTAACATTTGGGGGATCTGAGTAAAAAATATATGGGACTTCTTTGTATTACTCCAAGTTTTCTATAAGTCTGAAATTATGTCAAAATAAAGTTTTATTTTTCAGAGTGCACAGAGAGGAACAATAGCACCACAACCCACGCAAGTCAGAACCCTAAGGCTCAGCCTTCTTCACCCACACGTCCTCGTATCTAAACCCCATTATCAGTGTGATCTTATGCTTCAAACCGGCTTCTCTATATATCTACCAATTTCAGTCTAACTTAATGATCCCTTATCTATACTCCTGAAATAGCCTAATCAAGTTTTATTTCCCTTCAATCCCGGCAGCAACTTATATTTTCAAAGAGTAAATCTAATTATGTCACACCTGCTTCCCATCCCCATCCTTTAAAATATTTGACAGAGGGAATATTCTTTAATAGAGTATCCCTAAAGCCCTACTTACATACGCTGTTTCCTACCTGTTCGTGGTTTTCACCATGCTTCCTTACTCTAAGCTACCTGGCTGCTGTTCACTTGCCAAATTTTTCCTGTTCCCTGGTGCCTTGGGCCTTTCCATCATTCTCTCTTCCTTGCCCTTACTATCCAGCAGCTGTTTCTGTTCGTATTTTGTAATCTAACACTTTATCTGAGAAGCCTTTCCTAGAGCTTTCTTACTAGTTATACTCAGTATCTCCTATCAATAGTACTTCTGTTTTCTACCACACATTACTTGCAGTTTTTGAGAATGTGTATAAACTACATCAGGGGCATGGTCCATGCCTGTTCTTGCTCACCACTGTGTCCCCAAGGTATAACAGAGTGCCTGGCATGTAACAGGCTCTCTATAAAGTTATCAAATGTATAAATGAAAGGGAAGGCTGGAGACAGGAGAGATGCTGGGCCAAGATATATCTTTTTGTCTTTTTCGGTACGCGGGCCTCTCACTGTTGTGGCCCCTCCCGTTGCAGAGCACAGGCTCCGGACGCACAGGCTCAGCGGCCATGGCTCACGGGCCCAGCCACTCCACGGCATGTGGGATCTTCCCGGACCGGGGCATGAACCCATGTCCCCTGCAGCAGCAGGCAGACTCTCAACCACTGTGCCACCAGGGAAGCCCCAAGATGTATCTTAAAATGGAATTTAGGAGAAGATTTGGGCAAGTGAGCACTGAAAGACTGGGAGGGTTATCATCAGGACAGGTGAAGAGAAGGTGTGAGTTACACTCTGAATTGCCATGCATCAAGAGTCCACTACAACCTTACAAGACACCAAAGAGTAAAAGGGGGAAAGTGTAAAGAAAACTTTTGAGTAAAATTAAATAAAAAGCATCACTTTAGTGAAGGTTAAGGTTTCTGATGTGCTTTTACAAGACTAGGGGTGGTGGTGAGATTCCTTTTAGAAGAGATGTGTTGAAATTTGCCTGGAATTTGCTTTAAAATACTCTAGAAAACGAGTGGACACTATTGGAACACCAACACATGCCAGGTATATATATTTTAAAACCTAACAATTCTAGCTACCCCTTTGTAGAAATGAGTTTAGAATTGTCTGCCATCCTATTTTACTATTTAACATCTTTCTCTGCTTTCTTTATCTTGGGTGGCAAGAAATCTTGAGGGCTACCTTAGAATTCTGTTTACTGTTTTTCATGAGGGCTTTCAAAAGTCACCATTGTTTCTTCCTGCATCTGCTTTTGCTTTTTTTTTTTTTTTTTACAGCTTTATTGGAGTATAATTGCTTTACAATGGTGTGTTAGTTTCTGCTTTATAACAAAGTGAATCAGTTATACATATACATATGTTCCCATATCTCTTCCCTCTTGCATCTCCCTCCGTCCCACCCTCCCTATCCCACCCCTCCAGGCGGTCACAAAGCACCGAGCTGATCTCCCTGTGCTGTGCAGCTGCTTCCCACTAGCTATCTACCTTACGTTTGGTAGTGTATATATGTTCATGCCTCTCTCTCGCTTTGTCACAGCTTACCCTTCCCGCTCCCCATTATCCTCAAGTCCATTCTCTAGTAGGTCTGTGTCTTTATTCCTGTCTTACCCTTAGGTTCTTCATGACATTTTTTCCCCTTAAATTCCATATGTATATGTGTTAGCATATGGTATTTGTCTTTCTCTTTCTGAGTTACTTCACTCTGTATGACAGACTCTAGGTCTATCCACCTCATTACAAATAGCTCAATTTCGTTTCTTTTTATGGCTGAGTAATATTCCATTGTATATATGTGCCACATCTTCTTTATCCATTCATCCTATGATGGACACTTAGGTTCTTTCCATCTCCGGGCTATTGCAAATACAGCTGCAATGAACATTTTGGTACATGACTCTTTTTGAATTATGGTTTTCTCAGGGTATATGCCCAGTGGTGGGATTACTGGGTCATATGGTAGTTCTATTTGTAGTTTTTTAAGGAAGCTCCATACTGTTCTCCATAGTGGCTGTACCAATTCACATTCCCACCAGCAGTGCACACCCTCTCCAGCATTTTCTCCACACCCTCTCCAGCATTTATTGTTTCTAGATTTTTTGATGATGGCCATTCTGACTGGTTTGAGATATCTCATTTTAGTTTTGATTTGCATTTCTCTAATGATTAATGATGTTGAGCATTCTTTCATATGTTTGTTGGCAGTCTGTATATCTTCTTTGGAGAAATGTCTATTTAGGTCTTCTGCCCATTTTTGGATTGGGTTGTTTTTTTGTTATTGAGCTGCATGAGTGGCTTATAAATTTTGGAGATTAATCCTTTGTCAGTTGCTTAATTTGCAAATATTTTCTCCCATTCTGAGGGTTGTCTTTTGGTCTTGTTTATGGTTTCCTTTGCTGTGCAAAAGCTTTGAAGTTTCATTAGGTCCCATTTGTTATTTTTGTTTTTATATTCATTTCTCTAGGAAGTGGGTCAAAAAGGATCTTGCTGTGATTTATGTCAGTGTTCTGCCTATGTTTTCCTCTAAGAGTTTGATAGTTTCTGGCCTTACATTTAGGTCTTTAATCCATTCTGAGCTTATTTTTGTGTATGGTGTTAGGGAGTGATCTCATACTTTTACATGTACCTGCCCAGTTTTCCCAGCACCACTTATTGAAGAGGCTGTCCTTTCTCCACTGTACATTCCTACCTCCTTTATCAAAGATAAGGTACCATATGTGCATGGGTTTATCTCTGGGCTTTCTGTCCTGTTCCACTGATCTTTCTGTTTTTGTTCCAGTACCATACTGTCTTGATTACTGTAGCTTTGTAGTATAGTCTGAAGTCAGGGAGCCTGATTCCTCCAGCTCTGTTTTTCGTTCTCAAGATTGCTTTGGCTATTCAGGGTCTTTTGTGTTTCCATACAAATTGTGAGATTTTTTTGTTCTAGTTCTGTGAAAAATGCCAGTGGTAGTTTGATAGGGATTGCATTGAATCTGTAGATTGCTTTGTGTAGTATAGTCATTTTCACAATGTTGATCCTTTGAATCCAAGAACATGGTATATCTCTCCATCTATTTGTATCATCTTTAATTTCTTTCATCAGTGTCTTATAATTTTCTGCATACAGGTCTTTTGTCTCCTTAGGTAGGTTTATTCCTACATATTTTATTCTTTTTGTTGCAATGGTAAATGGGAGTGTTTTCTTGATTTCACTTTCAGATTTTTCATCATTAGTGTATAGGAATACAAGAGATTTCTGTGCATTAATTTTGTATCCTGCTACTTTACCAAATTCATTGATTAGCTCTAGTAGTTTTCTGGTAGCATCTTTAGTATTTCTATGTATAGTATCATGTCATCTGCAAACAGTGACAGCTTTACTTTTTCTTTTCCAATTTGGATTCCTTTTATTTCCTTTTCTTCTCTGATTGCTGTGGCTAAAACTTCCAAAACTATGTTGAATAAGAGTGGTGAGAGTGGGCAACCTTGTCTTGTTCCTGATCTTAGTGGAAATGCTTTCAGTTTTTCACCACTGAGGACGATGTTGGCTGTGGGTTTGTGCTTTTGCTCTCTGGCAATCTGATTCTCATTCCTTTGCAGTAATTTTTCCCTTCTCTGGTAACTTTTAGGATGTCTTCATACTTATGTGCTACATATATATATTTTTTTCATTTGCTTTGATGCTCAAGTGAGTTATTGAAACATTAGAGTTAATATCAATGTGTAAAAAATTTTGGCTATCATTTCTTCAAATATTACATCCCATTCATTCTATTCAATCCTTTGTTAACCTATTTTGGTTTGTCCTTTTTTTCATATTTCCATCACTCTATTCCTTTGAGTTGTGGAATTACTCTTCCAATCCAATAATCTTGACTTTTAGATATGACCATTCTGTTATTCAGGGCAGTGAGCAATGATTTTATTTCACAATTTCAACAATTATACTTCCCATTTCTGAGGTCTGTTGGCCTTTTGCCTCTTTCTCTTGGCAATATTAGTTATTTTGAAGACCTGTAAATCTGTATTCTGTGAACCCATAACTATTTCTAGAGATGGTTCTTCCATTTGTTGTTTGTACCTTTTCTTTGTTTTACGCTACTGGTAGTCAGATTTTTGGAGTCTTGTGTTCTCATCTTTAAAGTTGATATTCACCGTTACAACTTCTGCCACTGCTTTTTATGGGATCCTTCTCATGGAAGAGGTAGAAATTTGCACTCTATACTGTTTTCAGAGGCAGTTATGGATGAGCAGGACATGTTTCAAACAAAGTGGGGCACCGGGCATTGCCTTATCTACCCACCCATCCATTTCTCTACTGAAGCCTCAAGGACCCTGGTGGAGGTGTTGGCAGGCTGGCAAGTGTAGTCATTCTACTAGTTACTGCAGGTAATTCTTTCTTTCCTCCAGGTCTGAAGCGCCTTTGATTTTGATCACATTTTTGTGGCAGTACTTTCCCATGTGCTTTTGCAGTTTGCTTCTCAAATTACGTAAGATATTAGGCTTTCAGAGATTGCTCACAAATTCCACTCTACTAAAAAGTTCCTTTTTTTGCCTGCTAACGTGGATGTAAATGTGCCAATTTGTGCATCTACGTATAAAAATTTTGTCTATCATTTTTAGGGTGCTTTGCCATCTTGAAATCTGAGTCCCAGTCACTGTTGGTAGACCATACTCTTTTTTCTCAGTGTTGGTGAGAATTTGGCACTTAGGCCTTCATATTTTTTCCCTATCCTTTCCACATCTCCAAACATTTCAAAAAAGGAAGCCAATTTAGTTAGTTATCCAGTACTGGAAATATGGGGTTCAGACAGAGCAACAGTCATGGTGAAACTAACATTTATTGCACACTTATGCCAGATATCCTTCTAATGACTATTACAGGAATTTGTTTAATCCTCACAATCCCACAATAGCTGCTATTATCCCTATTTTACAGATAAGGCAACTGAGGCACAGAGATATTAAGTGACTTAAAGTTTTTAAAAAATTCATTGCTTTAAAAAGTGAAAGAATGGTGCTAGGCACTGTCAGGAGATTGATGAAATCTGGTTATTGCTCTCAAGAGATTCCAGTCTGTTGTATTCTATAATCTTACTTAGTCCTGAGTTGTTCCCAGATTTAAGGTAAGCAGGAACTAACTTAAGGATTCAGATAATATTCAGCCAAGATTTACAGATCTGAACAAATCTTCTCTGTAAAATTCTGTAATTTAGAAGACTGTGAGAACAGATCACCTTTCCTCTTCATCCTCTTCACATAGTGGAGCAACTACAGGAAATTGAGCACTTCCTGAAGATGTTTTTAATGAATCTTACTTTGGTTATTTTCAGCTTAGGAGTATTTCATCTTCGTATATAAGTATTTACTTCATTATATATAATTTTGAACTGGTATATTAATATTCTGCAATGTTACAAAGTAAAAAGAGGTTAACATGCTCATTATGTTTGTGTGAAGGAACTAAAACTTCACATTTTTCTTTCCTTTTCAGTACATAATACTTCTCTGAATCAATGGAGAAATGGATATTCTCCTATATGCAAGCCTCAAATGAGGTCAGAATCTTCTGCACAGCTGTTACAGGGAAGAAAGAAAAGACACTTGAGTGAAACAGCATTAGGTAGGTTAAAATGAGGACAGGAGCACTAGTACTAAAAACTGAAAATAAAAAATTCTGATTTCCAAATAACCTCTGCCTCATGGGAGTTATAATCTAGAACAGTCACTAATTACACAAAACATCCATGGTTCTATGAACATTAAACAGCATATTCATGTAGTCAACTCAGAATTATTTGTGGACTGGGAATCCATCCACTTTGTGAGTTAAGGATTTCCTTCCTGTTTCCTAACTAGAGTTATCTTCTACTAACTGTCCTCCTGGACAGTACTTAGTCTCCAACATTGTGTTCTGGACTCAAAATATGTCAGTACAAGGTTGCCTTTTAGATATTTATTACCATTTCTGGTACCTATTGTGGAGATGTTGATTTCACTGAAGCTTCCTCGGAATTTTGATAAACTGGGTGAGATTCATCTAAGGTAACTCAACTGCCTGACTGAATTCCCCTTAGGAACGTACAGTTCCAAGATGAATAGATACCTCTGAAACTAGAACCCTGCTAGTAATACAAAATGGGTTTGTTATGGGGATTTGGGACAAGATAGTTTCAACAGTTATTGCAAATAATGATAAAAAATAAAACTTAACTGGAAAGGTGTGTATTAAATAACAAATTATCTGTATACTCTATTGGTTCTTATTCATCGTTCCAGTGGATCTAACACTATATACATTAGTCAAGTATGTCCGAGGTATAGTATGTCAATACACCCAATAAATTAGAAACTATTTACATCCAAGATGTACTTAACTGTAATTATACACGGTGGTTTTAACTATTTATCAGTATGGCCTCTAGAAATCCCACCATAACAGACCAAAGTCACTACCTAATATCACACTACCTGATCAACTAGTGTGGAACAAAATTAAACTCCCACCCACATTCAGGGATATCATTATGCTTTTTTGGTGCCTTAACCTTAAGATAACCAACAGTCATCTAGCTTTTGAGGAACTTTCATACATCTTTGCCAAAATATAGGAAAACCTGTATCTCTTAATATAAAGATGCATTATGAAAAAATACACATTACCTAAGATGTAGACTGTTTTACTTGAATTGATAGATCTAACTTTGAGCTAGATGGGAACACAGGAATAGAATGAGTAAAATGCTGTACTACAAAGAAGTAACTAGACAGCTCTCTAGACAACAACCATTTTCAAGATATGGATACTGATTTGAAGAAACAACTAGCCAGAAAGGACATTTTTAAACAACTGGAATAATATAAATATGAACTGTGTATTAAATTTTACATTACACAGGAAAATATTTTTCAAGATCTGTACTAAAGTAAAATAAGGGCAGTAAGAAAATAAACATATACTCACTAAATAGACACAAAACAAATGGAGAAAAGGAACGTGGAAGAGACAGAAAATAACAAAGTTGGAAGTAAACTTAACTTTATCATCAATATTCTGAGAGAAAAGAGAAATTTTATTCCTGAAATAGGATGTTATAATAGGAGAAACATTTTCAGAAAATCAGTAATCAGAAGATCAAGTTAAGGAAATCTCCCAAAAAGTAGAAAACAATATGAAAAAATGAGAGAATAGACAAGAAAATTAAGAGGTAAGTCTTAGAAGTTCAACCTCTGAATAAGTTACAGAAAACATGAACAGAGTAAAGGGCGATTAATAAAGAAAGATACGCTGGATAAAAACTGTCAAGACCCCAGAAAATGGAAATTGTGGCAGGATTGTGGCTAAGATTTTTATAAAATTTCCTTAATTTTTTTCATTTTTGATACATGAATTAAAAAAAAATTAAATCTAAACAGGTCAAGAAACACGTTACCAAACTAGGAAAACAGAAATTCTAATACCTACCAGTTACATTTAATGTATGACATTCTCAATGGTTCTTTCCATGGCAGGAGAAAGAACTAGATTTGAAGAATTTGCTATTCAACGCACAGAACCAAGATCCCAGAGCAATTTTACTGCAGTTACTAATGTCAATGTTATATCAAGAACCCAGAATTCATCATCACAAGTAGGTTTTTGTACAGTGAACTTTAAAGTAGCTTTATGACCTTTAAATCTGGCAGATCTGGTGGGGGGAGGGGAACTTATTATAGGTATTTTGTTAATCTATAACAGCCTTATTTACTAGCACATAATTAGCATATTCAGAATTATTTTACTAAGACGCAATAAATTTGATTAAACTTTTTTTTTAACTAGGGAGCTAACCGTACATTAATCCTTGGTTATGGCTTTTTTCGTATGCTAAAAACTTTAAACTTTATCATAACCATCCCTACTTCTTGACATGATGCTAAGTATAATCTTGCAAATAAGAATCCAGCACTGTGTTCTTACTTTGTTCTGTTTCATTACCTGGTAGGGAGTAGAGGTTAAAACGTGGGAGGATTTAGAGAAAACAGCATGAAGCTCAGGGACCCAGGAACACATAGATGAAGATTGTAAAAATGATCTTTATTAAATGGCTCACCAAACATTTCATAGCCTTTCCTAATAAAAAATGAGTTTGTTAAAAGATCATTTCACTGACATTTAGGGTGCTTTATGGTACAATCTTCTGATGTTTTGTATTTTAAGGCATTCATATTTTTAATGGTCTTAAAAATAGGCCTGAATGTGTCCACACACAAATGTATTGGTTCATAGAAGATACATATGCTTTCTTGTTTTTCTTAACATTTTATACTCAGATTTCATAACAATGTATAAAACTTAAAGGCACTGCCATGTTATCTTTATATAACTCATAAAAGGAGAGTATCATTACAGGTAACCAAATACTATTGTAAAACTACTACAATCCTTTCTTGCAGAATACTGCACGACGACGATTGCGAAGTGAGAGCTCTTATGATATAGATAATATTGTGATTCCCATGTCATTAGTGGCCCCAGCTAAATTAGAGAAACTCCAATATAAGGAAATAGTTACTCCAAGGTATGTATACTTACATTATTTAATTTTCCTTCTGTGAAGTTAAAATTTTATTTAATGAAAGGAAGATGCTTTCTGCCTTCCTCCCACTTATATGGTTACATGGAGGGAAAATGGTGAAAGAAACTTTTACATTACTCATGCTGAAAAAAAGTGCCATATAGTAGCACTACTTTCTCAGGTTTTATTAAGAAATGGAAATTCCTAATACTTCAGCACTTTTAGAGTGTTTTTTCATTCAATATTTAGTTTCCTATTGTATATATGGTACTAAAAGGTACTTTAGGGATGTAAATAACACTAACATAATCCTTGCTCTTTAAAATGGAGATATGCACAAGGCTGCAGAGATCAAAGAAAGCAACTACCTTTGCATAGAGTATTCGCAGTGTAAGATAATAACACCTGTGACAACCTGTGCAAGGTTAAGCCAGAGACTGAGGTTTTGTGAAGGGTGATATAGGAAATGAAGGCTCAAAAAGAAGTTGTCACGAGATTGTGGATGTCCTGGAATGCCATACACAGATCTGTTTCCTGCTGGCAGCAAACTGTCAATTTTTTTAGCCATGATGAAAGAGGTTTAAGATTAATCTGGCACCAAGAAGTAGAAATAGAAAAGGATGGAAACAGAGACAAGAGCTGGTTGACAATTATAGTAATTCCTACCCATCTCTATTCTAACTAATTTGATTCTTTTATTCATAATTGCTTTGAGGCACTGAGAGAACTCTTAATACTCTAGGAGGTATTATGAGAATTTCTGCAGAGAATTTGTTGGCATATTCTACATTAAGTAAAGAAATAACATTTGTGGTTAGATGTTCTATAGCAACAATGTTTTCAATTTACACTGGTAGGCTGGAGCCGGCTGGCTGACCTTGTTTATTAGCCCGTAGGGATTCTGTGATGTGGCTGTTAACTCACAAGAGGCCATGATGGGAGTCTTCACACAAAGAAATTGGCAAATGCTAAAAATCAGAGCTTTTCTCCTCTTTATTTTCTGAGCCAGTTTGTCAGCATACCACTAACTTATTTCAAAATTAGTACATTCGTAGGTATAAAACGCAACTATGTAGAAGAGACTGTTTATTGTAAGGCCAAAAGCAAAGCCTCATCTTCTCCTGTCCTCTTCTTATAATACAAATACGTTGTCTCTTTTAAAAGATAAAGTACTAAGATACAGCCATTTGAATTATGGAAATCCCAAAGAAAGAAAACACTACTATAATAGCTGTGCTTACAGAATAAAATTGCTACATTTAGGTAGATTAACAAAATCTGTTTGAAATTCGTTTGTATCTTCAACAGCTGGAGGATGGTTGTTCTTCAGCCTCTGGATGAATATAATTTGGGTGAAGAGGTAAGCTGCCTTTCACTTACTGCACTTAATATGAAGCCTGCTTTTTTTTTTTCCCATGTGCTTAATTTGGTATTTGAGGAACATACGCTGATTTTATAAATTTTCAAAACTTATGAAAAGAAAGTTCCCCTTTAAGGATATTAATTTGATTAGGAAGTGTTTTGTGCAAATTTGGCTACAAAGACAAAATGTATAAAGAATAAAGAAAAGCAAAAACAAAACATACCATTTCCTTACATGAGTCGTTGAAATATTGAATTTATGTGAATATATTCAATTCCCAGTATCAGTCATATTTTTCTGCATGGTATTTAGTTTAATCGTCAAGCCTACAATTCCATATACAAAATCTTGTGAACAATTGCTTTTGAATTTGGAAAATTTTGGATTTTAGAAAGTAATGTGGTACATATATCATGTAATACATGTAGGGAGTCTAGGACAGTTCTCGTAATCAAATATTAAGGTTTCTATAGTGAAATATTAATAGAAAGTAGAGTAGCCCCACATCATTTCAGGTAAGATTGTGTCACCAAATGAATTATGAAAACTTGTTTTTTCAGATTTTTGGAATTACAGGAAAGGGACTGTGGACCTGTATGGATAAAACTTATAGTAAGACAAGAAAAATTAAAGGGAAAGATACTATATAACCAAACTAATTCAAAGTGATAGTCTGAAGAAGCAGGTATTATATAAAAGACATTGTTTCCATTACAGTCTTTCTGTGCCAACTGATCGTGTTTTTCAACTACCAAAATTTACTTTTTAATGCCCTTCCCTCTTTTAATGCACCCTTCCCTAGTTCAGAATGACCCTAGCCAGAAACACAACCGAAGTCTTAGAACTCCAGATAAGTAACTCATTAAACTAATTCTCATTTACCTCAGACAGTTTTACTTTCTTTGATATTAATATGTTCCACGAACAGTATACTCTGTAAGGGGCAATCAATACAAGGTTTTGGATGAATAAAGCATTAAGGATATTTTATGTAAGTGGAAAGCACTGTGAACCTATATGTACTCAAGGTACTATAAGTATTCTAGGTAAATCTTCAAACATGACCCAACAGTAAAAAAGTTTTAAACTCCCTCTTTTTAGGAATTTGAACCTCCTCTCATAACATTTGTTCTCTTAGACTGCATTTATTTTAGAGTTTTCTTCCTATTGTTCTCTTGATGAGGAACTCTGACACCTGTTCTCATATTTCAAAATGTTTCTGATAAAAGCAAAACTTTTCATTTCTAATTCCAGATAGAAGACCTCTCTGATGCAGTCTTCTCCCTAAGACACAAAAAATATGAAGAGAAAGAGCAAGCCAGATGGTCACTATGGGAGCAAAGCAAGTGGCACAGAAGAAACAGCAGGCAGGTGTTGTAAATTTAAACCCCAAAACCATGGAATCCATGTGAAATCTCCAATAATTCTGCATAATAACGAGGGAGACCACTGAAAATGAAGAAAACATACTATATAACATCTGCTGTTTGTGCCCTAGAAGTGAAACAAACACTGCTTATACTGAGTTTACATTAAAAATATATTCAGGCTAATTACATAATAATGAAAGAGTTTTATATTTTACTCCACTCAATTTCTCATGCTAATTGTCAGCCTCAGTAATAGATTTAACTGAGCAAACAATATGAGAAATTCTCCATAAATAGGTCATTTCAGTGTACTGTAATGGTGGACCTAACACTAGGGATTAGAATCTGGGTAATCTATAACAAAGCCACTTCAGAAAGGTTTTTCTTAAAAAGAAACAAACCAAAAAAACCCTCAAGAAACCAATCCAGGGTAAAAAAGCAAATCGCCTAATACTTGGAACATGACTTTGAGGGAAGGGGGGATAAATCCTAACATCATCAGTAGTCATATATTTGAGAAAATCCCTGGTATTTTATAGTTAACTGGACTATTTTTTAATATAGCCAAAACTCAAAATGCAAGATCATGTTGAAATCTGATAGTCACTTTAGTGTGGAGCATCTCTCATTTATTATTTGTAAAACACATTTCTCTGTTTAGGTCTCAAGATACCCAGATTTGTTGTAGAGCCTTATTCTAAGAGTTATCCTAACATGAACGAGATTCTGTTCTCAACTTTCTCCACATTCCAGAGATAAAGTTTTCCAAAAGTACAGAGGAAAATGTGAATCGAGTCCTTCATGGACGACATTACGATAACCATAGATACTCTGGGAACTCAGACTGTAAGAGTCAAGTAACTGTCTTTTCCTGTTTTCTGGGAAAAAACAAACAAAAAACCCCAAACTGTAACAAAACAAAACCACTATAATAATTTGGCAAAAGATTTCATAAAATACTATTCAAGTCTTTGAGATGTGAGGATAATAACATCAGGAAGATCAGCAGATGAATTTTTTAAAATCTTTTGGGCAGAGCTGTTTAAAGAAAAGCTACCAAGTTCAACTGACTTTATGAACGATACCTTAGGTTGTTCATACAATGTTAAGACATCAACAAATAATTAAATATTTTCTTGCTAGAGCTTACAGTAAAAATGTTGAAGGACAGGACTTGCTTTTGAAAGAATACCCTAACGACTTCAGTGGTGGGCAGCATGGCGCTGCTGAGAGTCCCGCCGGGCCTCCAGAGAGCCAGGACCCCAGTGCACACGCCTCACCTTCAGTAAGTCAGAGTCAAGAGATCAAGGTAGGAGTGTTATACATAACTAGTTAAACCTCCTTTTAATTGACTTTTAAAAACTTGTTTATAGAATTGCTTGTTGATAATTAAGGAGTCATCATTACGTAACAAATTCAGTACGACAGCCCAGTACAGAATGCTGGGTGTAGGAATCAGAGGCTCTGTGTTCCAGCGTTCTAGTTCCATCACTAACTACAGACACTTCCCTGACTCTTTATGTAACACATCAGTACCTAATTCCACCTGTTCACTTATGTGTTAGAAAATGGGAATTCTATCAAGTTTCATTACAAACCAAATCGGATTAAACAGAATGACACCTGGCACATAGTAAATGTTAGATATTACTCTTCCCCTTATAAAAGACTTTTACTTGTCTCCCCATTTGTCCAGTTTTAACCCCAATGGGAGTGTTTTCTAACACTCTGCATCTATAAAGTTCTTGTACTTTTCTTCATCAGTAGGTGTTGGAAAAGAACCATATCTAGAATCAAGAGAGTAGAGACAATAGAAATTAATAGGCAAGTCATAGAAAGCACAGGGAAAGAAAAGTCAATAGGGGTCTGTAATAATGATGGGATGAAAATGGAGATACTGAGGAAGACGATCCAAACATTTTTAAAGGGCCTTCCCTAAAGTGCTCCTAGGCTGAAAATGAAGACCAGTGCCCTAATGGCAGCGTTTACCTCTCCGTGGAAGAGGCAAAGTGAAAAAACAAAAATAATTCCCAAAGGTCCCTAAGTAATCCTCAGTACGTTCCATTTTGAGTTGCTAGATACTCAGGACCAAATGAGAATTTGTACTTTTATCTGCTAAAGAACAGAACAATGGTTATTACAAAACTGAGAGCTACAGATTGAGACATGAACTTAAACAAATTAGTTGAAACTTAACTGAAAACGTTTTCTCTTTCAGCCTTTGGGGTGGGAACGACGGGCTTTTCCGCTGAAAGATGAAGACATAGCAGCCTTATTATGCCAAGATGAAAAAAATGATCAGATTGGAAGATCAAGTCCAGCTTTCCATGGTGAAGTCTTCTGTACCAGTGCACCAGAGAATGGCCACCATCCACAAAGGCAGGCGGACGAAATGGAGGAACACAAAACCCTTGGTCTAGGACTTACTCAACTCACGTTAAGAAAAATCAGTGACAGGGAACAGGTTAAGAAAACGATGTAACTGAATGGGAAAACAGGAGAAAAAATAAGCCCTGTTCCGCCACCCCCTCCACAGTCACAATTCCAGAGTAACAGCATGTAGTGCTGGTGCATGTATTAATCTTTTGTGCTGTTTGTGAAACAGGCAAGTTACGTCTCATTTTCCTTCCTGAACCACAGGAATAACTAACTAGCTTTTCACCTACAGACAAGTGCTAGTCATTTGTGTTTGATGCAGATCACAAGCACCAGAAAATTAACTGCTGCAATTTGATGTCAAATCACATTACTGGGTAAATAATTTTTAAACAACTTATACCCACACCCACATATACCTATGCATCAAATGACAGCTCTTCTTTTTCTATACACGTGGTTATTCTTTAAATTGCCTCAGAAATATATTAAGAATATAAAACACGTGTACAGAGTATACATGCATACATGATACACACATGTAAGTAGTTTTAAAAAACACTGCAAGTGACCACTCCACTTGAAAATGCACATATGAACTACCCCATGAAATATCAGCTGAACCATAAATAAAGAGATTTCCAATGGTGTTGAACATCTATAAGCCTTGACTATGGAGAAGGAATTTTTTTAAAAAACACGTTTAACCAATAGAAGTTATTTATGGAAATTTATATACCAGATAACACAATACTCCTTCATTTGAAATCACTGATATCTGTTGGGCTAAACACAGGTTATTTTCTATTCACTCCTAACAGAATAAGAAAAGCAAAGTAGTTAAATATTGTTGTATTTTAAAACTACCACACCTTTTAAAACTCAACTTGAGTTTTATCTATTTTATGTATCTCATGAAGAGAAAACACCCAACTTAAAATGAGCAACAGACAGGAAATTCCTGTTTGTTAGTATATTATTGTACTTTTAGTTATTTTGGTCATTCCCTACCATTCCTTACTCTATTCAAATAAGCATCTATCCTAGAGTGAGAAATAAAATTTTTAAAAGGTTAATGCTTCAATATTGGATACTGGAGTGTACATTAAGCAAAATTCCTTTTGACACTATTATATCATTTTGTTATATGTAAAAATTGAGGACAATTTATATGAATCACTTTTTCTCATGTAAAAAGGTTATTCAAGTTGTTGTAGTACCCATATAACTGACAATCCTAGCCAACTGGCCTAATCTGGGGGATCTGACACTAAGTTTTTGTTAGGGATTAGAAATTGTACTAGCCCCTTTAAAGAAGAAGAAAAAAATTTCCAGTTCAATGCTGACAAATTTTTGCTTGTAGTTTTACCGTACATTTATATTTTAAAAAAGAAAACAAAAGCCAGAACAAACCCAAGTTGTCCAGGCAAATAAACTCAGATTTTTTTTGTCATGACTGATATTATAATCTTCTATGTAGGTTTTTTTAATTAAAGTTATTTCTATATGCCTTGTGTTGTCTGATTTGATTAAATGTAGCCTTTCCTAAGCCCAAACAAAGAAAAACAGTAAGAAATAAATTTTTACCTTGTAACACAGAAGAAACCAGGCAAACTCTATTCTATGCTTAAGTGTTAACATTCTTATTTTCCAAACCTTATTTCTCAAAACTCACTCATAGTAGCCTGAAAAAATTTTAATGACACTGGTCCTGTTATTTCTTGCCATGTGTATTACACAGCAAGAGTATTTACAAGAACGAAGTAGCTAATATGTATCTATTGTCAAAGTGTAATTTGGGACACAATCATAAACATTTAGTTTACGGATTAACTCTGTACCTTGCCATATATTAGCCTACCTGGTCTTTCTTGGATTAATAAAATATATATCCTTGGAGTCAAAATCCATAGTTGCAGAATATTCTCAGCCATCTGGTTTTGCTACAGGGTAAAGCTAGACTGGAAATAAGAGAACGTTAAGTAAAAGAAGCTTCCTTTGCTTATCCACCTCCCAAGGGCTCCATCTGTAAAAAGAGTACACAACAGAAATCCTATTCTTTCTTTACAGGATCCTTCCTTTCCATGGTACCAGCCTGTTGAGCTTTATTTAGTATCTTCATTTTTTTAAATGGGGACAAACATGCCTGTCTTACCATTCATAGGATTGATTTGTGGGTTTAATGAGATATCATCAACATACTTTATAATCTACAAAGCATACATTTATATAATGATAGCTACTTTGTATTGAGCATCCTCAAATTCCACTACCCTACAATTCTAGGAATAGTAGTGGAAGCTTTACGTATATAATTAATAGTATCTCTTAATCCTAAACACAACCCCCCCACTGTTGTTATGATTACATTCAATATATAAATCAGTTAATAATCAGCTCAAAGAGGTTGGCTGGATTGGTTTGCTAAGGTCAAACGAATAGAAAGGGGAAGAGAGTCAGGATTCAACTTAATATTACTTCCAAATAGAGGCCTTCCTTTCCTTTTACCATAGAGCTAGGAAAACATTTTATGGCCTTCAGAACAGTGGGTGTGATTAAGAAAAAGGGGAAATGGGGCTGGTGGAGGGTGGGTAGGGGGTGGGGGAAGAACCACTGAATAACCTGCCTCTATGGCAAAATTAACAAAGAAAACACCCTGATAAAACTTGTGCTTGCGTTTTACAACAGACCACCTGAAAATCCCTGGACTTCATAATACACTCGGGTTTTTTTATGTATCAAATATAAGGTGCAAAGTAAAAAATACATGTTTTCGAAGCTAGAAGAGCCATCCATCCCAGCCACATCCAAACTTAGTTATCATGCAAATACACAAATCAAGAATGACCGGAAACCGGAAAAACAGGACTTCCTTTGCTTTCAGAAAAGCCAAGAAGCAAAGAAAACTCTTTTTAGAAATACAGAAAAAAAATTTTTTTTCATAGTAGCTAATATGCCTGCCTTAGGCATTAGGACACATTTCTGTTCATAACATTGATACAGCCATATATTTACTCTTTATAAAAATCAAGTCTCAGTAAAAATGGTATTTTACCACACTAATCTTTAAATTCCATCACTGAAAACGTAATACACACCAATTTCTAACCTCTTGGAACATTCTGCAAAATGGATTTTAGTCACTGGAATGAATAATTGCTCGGAAAAGCAGCACTGCCTCAACTGTGGTATGATTTGGTAGTCAATATTCTTGTTTTCCAATAAAAAGGAGATCTCGTAAGAAGAAACCCTGGACTCCTTGTGGTTTCATCGATCGAGAGAACGTTTCTGAGCAGCTTCTGAGCAAACATTTCTTAATAGGTTGATCACAGATCTGGGGTCTTCACTCCTCATAATGGCACTGCCAGATACAATCATGTTAGCTCCTGCCTGGAAGAAGTAAACACTTAAGGTTATGCCTCAAAGGAAGATGCAGAAAAACCTAAAACAATTCCTGGACTAGAGTTTCTTCTACGCTTGCAGCTGGCAGTCAGCACTTTAATTGTAAAAAAGCCACTTTAAGATGAACATACTTAAGCAGCTAGTTCAATGAAAAAAGAAAATGCTTAAATGAGGATGTGAAATTATTTTTAAATGTGTCTAAGAAATCACTGACTTTTTGGTAACCCCCTCTAAATAAACTACACTGCATCATTTCTAATAAAACTTTAATCCTTAAATCTATTAAGGTCTTCCCCTGTATACCAATTCCCCCCACAGCTCCTAAAAATCAACCTTTTCATCTCTGAATTATGTCTAAGAATTGGTAGGTAGTCTAAAAGGACAATTATTGCTAAAATGTGAAAGACTCCATAAAACAGGGCAACATTAAATTATTTCTCATTGTGAGGCCAGAAGGAATGGAACTTCTTATATATGCTTCACTGCCTTCCAGAATGCTTTTGAGGTGGCTTAAAAAAGATTTTCAAGATGTTTTTCAATATGAAAGCAAAGAAGTCAGAGTAAAACCAAGTAAGATGAGTCCAAATTTATCTCTGAGATTCCTAGGGTTTGACTCAAGGAGGGAAATCCAATCTATTATGTGATTCGGTGCTAAAAGAAAGGGAGGACTGTTGGGGGAACCACTGAAGCTAAGGAAAATTTCTCCAATTAGAGACACTCACCCTATGATACAGCACACTACATCTCTAACAACGTTCCTCATAAAAAAAGAAAAAAATACTAGTTTTATAGGGTTACAACCTAACATGTCTCGTAATGTAAGCAAGAACAGCATTAATGACCAAGCACAGTTCAGTAAAAAAGAATTCCACAAGGGGTCAAAGGATACATGCTCACTAATCGTCTGGCCAGCACCTCCTCCATATTGACCACAGTCAAGCTTTTGATAAGTATCAAGCAGGAAAGTGTGGCATTTATACAAAACACTGAAAGTGCAGATTAGACCATGCTGTTTAATAAAAGCAGGTCACATAAACTTTAATCACCTGTAATGCTACAGGGAGGGCTGGTATCCTTTTATGAAGTTCAGGAGCCTAACTCAGCCTAGTGAGCCACTTGGAAAAAAAAAGTCATCCCAATTCTACACAGGGACAGATTTAGTAGCTTGCAAGGGACAAATCAGTAGCTAATACACCTAAGTTCTACAGAATAACACTCTTTTTCCCCTTTACAAGCAGGTATGTTTTCTTTCCCTATTTTGGAAAACTGTCTCAAAGGCCCTGGAACTTTTCAATGATATTCCACAGGCTGGCATTCAGCTTATTCCTTTCCAAAGAATTTTTTCATTACTGAGATAACCAGGACTTACTATTTAATGATTATGTGGTTTCAGAATATTCACTTATCGCTCCTTATTTTCCTGGTTTTACATTTAAACAAAAAAATACTCTCCTAGGGCTCCCCTGGTGGCGTAGTGGTTGAGAGTCCGCCTGCCGATGCAGGGGACACGGGTTCGTACCCCGGTCCGGGAAGATTCCACATGCCGCGGAGTGGCTGGGCCTGTGAGCCATGGTCGCTGAGCCTGCGTGTCCAGAGCCTGTGCTCCGCAACGGGAGAGGCCACAACAATGAGGCCCTCGTACCGCAAAAAAAAAAAAAAAAAAAAAACTTTTCTAAGAAAGAAAGCCTATTTAGGAAGTCTCTTTGGCAGACAAGACCTGTCCTGTCATTACATTTGATAGGAAACTGGTCTAGGTTGCAGTCAAGCAGTCTCACCTCTGCGCATTTATGGATGGTGTCAGGACCTACTCCACCATCAACCTCAATGTCCAAAGACGGGAACTGGGTCCTCAACCAGTGAACCTAGTTATATACAAGGAAATAAGTGACTAAGTGGATAGGTAGAGGGAAAAACACCGAATAAAAAATTACTGATATTAGCCACTAAAATATGACTCCAAATGTCTCAGACAATAACTTTATATCAATACAAATTATGATTGGGGAAAACCAGCTTTTAATGTACTGTAACAAACTAAGTTTTATAAAAGCAAGCTTTGTTCTGTTTGGCAAATGGCATTCAATTTGTCATGGCTTTGCAGAAAATATACTTCACAGAAACAAGACAAAGACAAAACCCTCAATATTCAATGAAAACTCCCAAGAGATCTCAAGGTTACAGAGATAACAGTTTTGAAAAAAATTTTCAAGACTAAGATGTAGTATCTTTTATGATCTCCAAACCTAAATCTCTTGGGGCATTTCTCATACTGTATTCCAATGATATATAGGCATCCTCATCTCCCCACCTTCAGAACAGTACAGGTCTAAACATACAAGTAGCCCAATAAATGCTTACTGAATGAACTTACAGAATAAAAGCCTTACCCCAGAACCAAATACTTCTTTTACCTTTGGCATCATATCTTCCATGAATTTCTGCCCTCCAAACCCAGGTTCCACTGTCATAACCAAGGCCATATCTATCTGATTAGCCCATGGTGCCAAATACTCAACTGTAGTTCCTGGTTTGATAGCAAGGCCAACCTGTAACAGAGACAAATTTGCTATATCACATCAATAATTATTTCCGTATTACATTACTGTTGCATATCAGGCCCAGTAGAAAGGTCTATTCTTAAAGTATAGAATATATACATAAATGGAATACATAAACTGTTCAGACTGTAATTACTTTTTAAAAAAAAAAGTCAACAAGACTGTCAAAAGTAAATGTTTCTAAAAGGTAGAAACTTTCAGAAAACATTAGTGGAATGTATCAATCTTATCTGACAAACAAGTTATACTTAAACTCTATCTTCAAACCTGACGAAAAGCTGCCTAAGTCCAGTCTTCTCCACCTATCATTTCAGGTCTTCCACCAAATCTTCCCAACTCTGAGAATAAATAGTATAAAACATTACCATCGGGCTTCCCTGGTGGCGCAGTAGTTAAGAATCCACCTGCCAATGCAGGGGACACAGGTTTGAGCCCTGGTCCGGGAAGATCCCACATGCCTCAGAGCAACCAAGCCCGTGCACCACAACTACTGAGCCTGCACCCTAGAGCCCGCGAGCTACAATGACTGAGCCTGCGTGCCTGTGTTCCGCAACAACAGAAGCCACAGCAACGAGAAGCCTGCGCACCGCAATGAAGAGTAGCCCCTGCTCGCCGCAAGTAGAGAAAGCCCACGCACTGCAACGAAGACCCAACACGGCTAAAAATAAATAAATTTATTGTAAAAAAAACAAACAAACATTACCATCACTGTTGAGCTCTCACCTTCATTCCATTCTCCCGAATGTCTTTGATCAAAGCCCCCGGGTTCTCAGTAGCCTCGAGATGGAAAGTATATTGATTGGCTCCTGCTACAGCCATTGGTTTTACCCACTGTTCCGGCCTGGACACCATCATGTGCATGTCTGGAAAGAAAAGACGTATCCCCTAAGTATTACTATAAGGAAAATAGCTGGCTCGTATTATTGAAGCCAGCCTGGAGTTTTTGCTATTTCAGATATGAACTCTTCTGGCATCATGATAATTGTTAAATATACAGAAGTTACACTTCTGTAGAGATAACCTCCCTTCATCCTGAAGATAAGGCTTTGGTTAAACTCATTTACCAAAAAAAACCCCATTTTTCCACAAAAAGCCTATGGCGCTGTTTATGAAAATAACTAGATACCAGGAGACCTAGGTGCAGGGCCAGGAAATCCCATTCTAGAAAACGTAAAGAAGTCATGTTATCTATGTGGACTGGCTTCCTCATTTATAAAATAAGAAAGCTAAATTAAGTGACTCTCCCTACCAGTATTTTATTGAGCCCTTGCCACACCATTAACTTTTCTAGGCCGCAGGAGTCCAGCAAAAAACAGACAAAAACCTCTGCTGTCACAGGGATTACATTCTTAGTGGGAGAGATAAATAAAAGGAGTGAAGACAATACACACTAGGTTGGTAGTAAATAAGGCCAGTGTGGCTGGGGCCGGGGGTGCACTGGGGAGAGAAGATGAGGTCAGAGAAGCACCGGCTGAGAGTACAGAGCTCTGCAGCCCACCAGGTTTTATCCTGAACGATGCGGAACAAACACTACAGGATTTTGAGTCAAGTGACAAGATCCGACTAAGAAGGCCAAGGCAAAAAACCCAGCAATTGAAGATGGTGAGCAATGGTAGGGATTCTGGGTATGTTCGGGAGGCAGGGACAACAGGGGCTGCTGTGGATCAGAAGTGCAGAGTGAAAGTGTCCATTGATAGATGAATGGATAAAGAAGATGTGGCACATATATACAATGGAATATAACTCAGCCATAAAAAGAAACGAAACTGAGTTATTTGTAGTGAGGTGGATGGAGCTAGAGTCTGTCATACAGAGTGAAGTAAGTCAGAAAGAGAAAAACAAATACTGTATGCTAACACATATATATGGAATCTAAAAAAAAAAACCAAAAAGGTTCTGAAGAACCTAGGGGAAGGACAGGAATAAAGACGCAGATGTAGAGAATGGACTTGAGGACACGGGGAGGGGGAAGGGTAAGCTGGGACAAAGTGAGAGAGTGGCATGGGCTTATATATACTACCAAATGTAAAATAGATAGCTAGTGGGAAGCAGCCACATAGCACAGGGAGAGCAGCTCGGTGCTTTGTGACCACCTAGAGGGGTGGGGTAGGTAGGGTGGGAGGGAGACGCAAGAGGGAGGGAATACGGGGATATATGTATGCATATGGCTGATTCACTTTATTATAAAGCAGAAACTACTAACACACCATTGTAAAGCAATTACTCTCCAATAAAGATGTTTTTAAAAAAAAAAAAAAAAAAAAAAAAAAAGAAGTGCAGAGTGAGAGGAGAGTCAGATGGTGCAAGGATTTGGCCTGAGGAGCTAGAAGAGAAGTGCCATCAACTGAGAGGCAGACAACTGCAAGAAAAGGAACAGACTGAGAGGGAAGAACACGTTAACCTGAGAAGCCTGCCACGTGTCCTGATCCTAAAGCTCAAATCATATGAGGATATGTTTGGGAAGAAATGAGCATGGCCTTGTTAAAGATCTTGACTTAAAACATAATAGCATTTCATGAGAAGGAGAGGGCAGCTTAAACGAAGTGAAAGCAAGAAATAACGCTGGGAAGAAGAAAACAGTAGACACTCCTGCGCCAGACAGATGGCAGTCAGAGTTCTGAGCTTTTTGTTTTGTTAGAGGGAGCACACTGCTGACACAGCAAAGCTATATTAAAGAAAAAAATTCTAGTATTCCAGAACTCAGTAACTAAGATTATAAAATGCAACAAGGCTTTGAAAAATGTCAGGAAAACAGAGTATACAGCCTGATTAATGAAGCCAAGACTAGCATTTATATTTCTAAACTAATAAAAGTAACAAAAATAGAACATATTTTAATAGGCAAACTCTTGCTTTTAAAAGATAAACTCAATTTGGTGTTTTTTCCCCTTCGTGTTATAAACAAGAAAAAAAAATTCAATCTGGTTTAAAAGATCAAGTTTACTCTTTCCTAAGTTACCAGACTGCTAAGTCATCCCTGTTCAATCTCTAGCATGCAGTCACTACTAGCAACCCTCACTGGACATCCTCTAGTATTTGGGGAATTGATGGCTCAGCTAATCTGCCTATAATTAAGATACAGTTCTCACATGTTCTATTATCAGACTCCCTCTGCACTCTTAAAAATTACTGAAGCCCTCCCCCCAAAATATTGTTGATGTGGGTTATATTTATCAATATTTAATGTATTAGAAATGCAAACTAAAAAAATTTTAGTGTCTACTTATTAATTCATTAAAAAATAATAATGATAATAAAAATAAATCCATTACACGTTAATGTAAGAGTGGCACTGTTTTACATTTTTGCGAGTCGCTAATGTCTGCCTTAAGAGAAGACATCTATATTCTCACACCTGCTCTGCATTCAATCTCCTGCAATCTGTTGTTTTATATGAAGGGAAAAAAGTGCATAGAAAAGGGAGGAGTACCTACATCCACAGCCTTTTCACTCAAGTGTGGATATTCTATTTCTACCCCAAAACTCAACCAGTGGTACTTTTTTTAGAAAGGTTAGTGGCAACATGGAATCCATAAACCCCACCAGTGACCTTTTCGTACTTTGTTACACTCAAACCCATTAGTCTACATTCTGAACGGCTCTTTTAAGTACTATTGGCTCACTGAGTTACACAGATCTTCCAAATAGTGACACATTTCGTTATATACTATCCAAACCCCGCATTTGTTAATGATATTACAGATCTGGTCAGAAAAGCTGTGAGCCCTGGGAAGCTATCAAGCTCAGAGAGGCAGATATAAGTTTTCTAAAATTCCAACTTTCACTTGCAAACTCTAACTTTATCGGTGGCAATGAAAATTGATGAGCCGCTTTCCTTGAAGTGACAGGTTCACTTAGTTAATTTTAAAGAAAATGTCAGTAAAATATCCAAGTCTGATAACCACAGTTCATGGGTCAGTTGTTCTTTCAAGGGAAAATGGTATTCATGACTAGCACTTTCAGTTCACAGCTTAAAACAAGGGCACAATGGTTTTCTTCAAGGAAACTATCATCCTCCAGGATTTAATAGAAGTGCTTTATATGTATTTTCCACTTTGTCACACTAAACACTAATGAGACATGCACTCAAGGATCAAGATTTACTAAATCAATCACTTGTACCAATTCATCAAGGATACTTGTTACAGAGGACACTATGAATGTATGGCAAATAAGAATATCGCGACTACCTGTATAGTTCAGTATCACTGCCTTGTCTCAGGCTAAGGCATCAGGAGACTAATTCACCACTGCTTTTGCACCATCAGCATAAATAATGGCAAATAATATCAGTACAAGTAATTTACAAATCAAACTACAAATAGTTTTGATGCCATGGACCATCTGAAAAGGACTCGCATGGGTCCTCAGACCATACTTGAAGACCACTGATTTAGCTAAGAACAAAAACGACTTTTCCCTACCACTTCACTTCTTAGATGGCAAATTCTACTCAATACTGAGATTTAAGAGTTAAAAGCTTTAGCAGTTATACATACAACTTGGGATCTAACTCCTAGGATATAGCATGTATCAATTATCCAACAACCAGTATCCAAGAATTAAACAAACAAAAACATATAATATGAAAAACAAAGGTCACAAAACCCAAACACTAAAGCATATTAAGTCCATTCATCTTTACTTGAGATTCACCTCTGGAAAGACTGATCAGCAAGTTTATCAGCAAACAACAAACTAAAAACAGAAAGGAAAAGCAGATTGTGTGGGGTGGTGGCAGTTGAGTTGGTAAGAGAAGAGGCACAGATAGAGATAGGAGGGGAGTCAAACAGCAGTGAGAAGTAACTCTTGGAGACAACTAAAAGGGAGAGAAACGGAAAAATACATACATATTTTCAATGCACACAAAGCCACAGTGGGGAATTCTGTGGCCACTGTACAAGCCAGGGAAGGTGGGGGGACCAAGAATGCTACTTATTTCATCCAGCTCTGACAATCGTTAAGAATGAATTTACCCTGGAAAATTCATTTTCCAAAATGTAGTTAAAAAAAAAGTTCAGATAAGCAAGAGGATTATATTCCATTATTTGGAAATTTCAAAATAGTGAACATGTTGGTGGAACATTGTTTCCCTCATGCCACGTAAATTAGGTGATAATGTACATTTCCTTTGGTACATTCGAAGTGGATGGAGCCTACAGAGAGGCTCTAACAGCCTCCTGCGATGCTTGCAGTGTTCCATAACTGCACTGGACGGTACAGTAGTCACAAGCCACACGTGGCTACTGAGAACTTGCAATGTGGTTAATGCCACTAAGAAACTAGTTTTAATTTTATTTAATTTTAACTAATTTAAATAGCTACATGTGGCTAGTGGCTACCATACCTTCATAAAACTGGCCCACAGGGACTTCCCTAGTGGCGCAGTGGTTAAGAATCCGCCTGCCAATCGAAACAGGGACACGGGATGGATCCCTGGTCTGGGAAGATACCACATGCCAAGGAGCAACTAAGCCCACGGGTCACACCTACTAAGCCTACGTTCTAGAGCCCGTGAGCCCCAACTACTGAGCCTGTGTGCCACAACTACTGAAGCCTGCATGCCTAGAGCCCGTGCTCCGCAACAAGAGAAGCCACCACAATGAGAAGCCCGCGCACCACAACGAAGAGTAGCCCCCGCTTACTGCAGCTAGAGAAAGTCCACACAGCAACAGAGACCCAATGCAGCCAAAAAATTAAAATAAAATAAATTTATTAAAAAAATTTTTAAAACTAGCCCACAATATTTCAATTAAAAAATCTAAGTTTTGGGCTTCCCTGGTGGCGCAGTGGTTGAGAGCCCGCCTGCCGATGCAGGGGACGCGGTTTCGTGCCCCGGTCCGGTAAGATCCCACATGCCGCGGAGCGGCTGGGCCCGTGAGCCATGGCCGCTGAGCCTGCACGTCCGGAGCCTGTGCTCCGCAACAGGAGAGGCCACGGCTGTGAGAGGCCTGCGTACCACAAAAAAAAAAAAAGAAGAAAAAAAAAAATCTAAGTTTTACTAAATTTATGTAATGAGTTACATAAAAACACCTATTTACAAGAACTCACCAAATGTCTTATTACCAGAGATCTGGCAAGTGAGTCACTGCTAACTTAGTTTAAAACAGCAGCAGCAGCAACAACAAGGATATGTGGACTGAATCTATATTCCATAAAAAGTAACTTCTAGGTCACTGGTCTTAAAAATCCTTAATTCACATTATCCTACAATGTTGGAGTGGAGCATACATAGACCCCACTTGTAGAAAGCTCCAATTTCCATGAGTTGGCTTCAAATACAGACCATAAGTCAATCAATTCATAAATTCATTTAACAATTACACTGAGCCCCAGCTATGTCTATGCTAAGCTCTAGGAAAACTGCAAAAAACTAAGTCGATGAAATCCTGCCCTTAAGGCGTTTAGAGTTTGATAAAAGTAATCTCAGATTGAAAGAAATTCTAAGAAGAAAATCAACAAGGTGATGTAACGGGGAAAAGGTTAATTTAAGACAGGGCTCTCTGAAGAAACAACAAAGGATGTGAGGAGGAAAGATGAGGCAGCACTGGTCAAGAGAACACAGCTTTCTAGGCAAAGATATTAGCCAAAGTGCCCAGACCCTGAAGCGGGTAAGAGTTAGGCTTCTTACAGGCAGTCAATGAAACCCCAGCACAGGGAGGAGGGAAAAGGGTACAAGATGAAACTGGAGGTTGAGAAATCAACCAGCTGCTTTCCCTTTACTTGAGCAACACATCCAGCTTCAGACAGTGTAACACCCACTTACCAAAGAAAGGGTCCTGGCCTAGCTGCTTTCGGAGGCTTTCTACCACAGGGTGACCAAAGGTGATGTTGGGAACAAAATGCCTACAAGACAAACAAAATCTTGCTCTGAAAATGTTTTCGATTCAGTTTCTGTATTTTTCTCAATATGTATTCTGATGGGAGTAGAGGAGACTATCTGTGATTGCAATTATTTTTCAATAACATCATCGGTATTAAACAACACTAAAAATATCTGTATAATTTCAGTTTTACAGAGCAGTTGTCTCCTTGATATTTCAGCAAATCATAATAATGTCACATGATTTACTCTATTTAACTCTGTAATTCAAAATCCCTGACAAGTAGAAACGGAAGGATGACAAAACCAAAACCCCAAAAGTTATATGACTTGCCCAAGTCACACACTAGTTAGGAAGTTCAGGACTCTGATTACAGGTCTCTCAAATCAACCTATCACAGGCTGCCTGTGGCTACTTCTAATCCACCTCTATCACAGAGCACAAAATGACAGTTTATCGAAACTTTCTTAAAGATTATCAATAAAGACACTTAATGTTGGCTTCCCTGGTGGTGCAATGGTTGGGAGTCCGCCTGCCGACGCAGGGGACACGGGTTTGTGCCCCAGTCCGGGAAGATCCCACATGCCGCCGAGCGGCTGGCCGCTGAGCCTGCGCGTCCGGAGACTGTGCTCCGCAACGGGAGAGGCCACAACAGTGAGAGGTCCGCGTACCGCAAAAAACAAAAGACACTTAATGTATACTAATAACCACCACTTACTGAGTTTACAACATACCAGATATTGTACCTTAATTCATTTCATCTTCACAACAGCCCTGTGAAGTAGATGCTGTTATTATCCCCATTTGAAGAGCACAGGATACATAACTTCCTTAAGTCATCCAGTTAATAATTTGTTGGGGCAGGATTCAAATTAAGGCTTCTGATATCAGACCCAAAGTAGTTCACCATTATCCTACTCTGGTTAGTCCTTTTGTTCTATCGCCAGCTCACTTCAATATTTAAAGAAACCTCCTCTATGTACGCCCCAGGCTGAGTGTTTCAGAGACTACTGTATTTCATAAAGGAATATGTGAGTGTTCCTGCTCACCCCAGAAAAGTTTACAATCTCACGGGTAAGAGATGGCTAATGACTCACCAGAGTTCATGACTGACTGTTACAGCACAGCTGTTGGTAGGAAGCCAGCTCAGCCGAGGATCACACTTCCCAACTCCCTTCACATCTAGCGGCCCATGTGACTAGTTCTCCCCAATGGACTGTGAGCTTAAGTGATGGGCGTCACTGCAGAGCCCAGGAGGTTGAGTAGTATTCCTGTTCTGCTCTCACTTTATCCTTCTGCCAGTAAAGAGGCCCTTAAGGAATGGCAGAGCCACAGGATGGAAGGGCACTAGGTCCCTCAATTCCTGCATGGACAGACATTTCACACCAAACTATTACATGAATGAGAAACTTTATAACATTAAGCCACTGAAATCTGGGCTTTCTCTGTTAAAGTAGTAGGCATTACCCTGTACGAGGACTGTTAAGAAAAGCTACACAATAACAAGTAGGCAACATTAAGGCAAAACAGTTCCAGAGGCAAGTAGAATAGCACTTTTTAAAAAGGGGTAAGATCGTGAGATTTACAGAACAAACAGAATTTGTAAAAATGGGGAAGGAAATGAAGCAAAGGCAGAAATAACTAAGTTAGGTTCAAAGAAGGGGGAGATGGTATTGCCCACCCTGGCTAATATGAAAAAGGTAGGAGGCAGACTGTGTCACATTAAGTGCACCAAACGCCAGGCTCACTGTTTTGACTTTATCCTGATCAAGTGACGTTTTAAAAGAGAGACACAAATGAAAAATAAGATGGAAACAATACAGCAGGCAGACAGACTGGGCAGTAAGTTGGAAGAAGGGAGGCAAGAGGTGCTGCTAAATGGCAAGAAACAGTAGGAATGGAAACAAGGACAGCAGGTGATAGGATCTCCTAAGTGATAAGATGCGGGGGAGGGGGAAGGTTGAAGAGAGAGAATAAACCACGTCCAAAAGTCTTGAGCTTAAGATGACAGGCAGGCAGAAGAAGTGTTAATAAAAAATTAAAACACATACAGGCCAAGCACCATTCTAAACCATTCCAATATATTAACTCATTAAAACCTCACAACAGGGACTTCCCAGGCAATCCAGTGGTTAACACTCCGCGCTTCCAATGCAAAGGATGCTGGTTCGATCCCTGGTCAGGGAACTAAGATCCTCCTACGTGCTGCGTGCTGCGCAGCCAAAAAACAAAACCAAAACCAACCAACCAACCAACCCTCTCAACAATTCAGTGAGACAGGTGCCACTATTACCTGTATTTTACAGATGCGAAAATAAGAGGCCCAAGCTCACACAACCAATAAGCACTGGAGGCAGGAGTTAAACACAGGCAATCTAGCTCCAAAGTTTAGGCTCTTAACTGCCAGGCTTGTCTGCTCCTCCACTGACAGCTAATAACTAACAGAAGAAGAAAGTCCAAGGGAGGAGCAGAGCCTTAAGACAGAGAGGTCAGGACACACCTGAGAGGGATGGGTACGGTGGATGGGTACAGACACTTACTCTCCAGCACCCTGGTCCTTGGAGGTTGGATTTCTAGTATTTTGGAAATCATTCTACCATTCGCCTACGAGCAGTAGCTGCCAGGGTTATGGATAAGATGCTTTTTATATTTACTTAGAACTCGGAGGTAAGAGTCACATAAGCAGGCAGCAAGGACTACTGAATACTACACAAATCTGAGATTGAAAGATCTGGATTTCATTCACTGTTTTTTCTGTCTGCCCTCAGAAGTATTTTTGATGTCTCAACCTTAGGCTTCGTTTATCACGAAAATAAACACAATAACCACATCTTGAGAAAATATGAGAATAAAACAAATATACTTTTACTTCACTGGGAAACAGAAGCTATAATGCCATTTTGGAGTAAAGACTGCCAAAATTAAAATGCAATTAAAAAGTGTCCTTTTCTCCCAAAGAATTTATGAGATTAAGCTATAATCGCTTAGAATATTGGAATAAGGGATACGATTATTTTGATCCCCCATCACATGGATAATTTTCACAAGAAGCAAACCTTTACCAGATCTCCCAACAAGGCAAAGAGGAGGATCAAGGTTGATATAAAATTCAAACAACACTTCCTGTGAACAAGGAATCACACCTATGCCTACGGTGGGGGGTAGGCTGGCAGGTAACATGGAGGAGTGAGACAGCAGATGGAGGCGGGAGAAATGAAGAACATCTGGCCCGGCTAATGGTGGCCTTGTGACACTGTGGGCCCAGTACTGAAGTCAGTCAGGTCTAGTAGTATCGTGAAATCTCCCTGGTCCTAATTTAGAAATTGAATATCTGCTCAGTTCCTACACTTACGACCAACACATTTCCAGTTACTGTCCTGTCATGACACATTTATATTTACACGCTTTCCAATTTTCTTTTCCAGAAAATCCACTTGTCCTTTATTTCAAATATCCAACCATACTAGTGCTCCACCCACCAGTGTTTCCAGAACTTGTTCCTGAATTTCAAAATGAAGACGTTCAGTTTTAATCAGAAGTGTGGGCTTCAAGGGAAGAGAGGGGACTAGAAAACAAGGGCATGCAAGCTCAGTGTAATGTTGGAGATTTTTCAGGGGACCAGGAAAAGAAGCATGGAGGCACTACCTGGAGGGAAGGTAAACTGGGGCTGGCTGCCTTGGGAAAGGGGGTCCACAGCCCCTCTTTCATACCCTGGGCCTAGGAGGCACTGCAGCTCAGCCAGGCTCTGCCTCTTCCGGTGGGGCACTGGGAAGGGGCTGAACCTCCCCAATCTGGTTTCCTCCTTTGCAAAAGGGGAGTAAAAATAGCTCTTAGCTCAGAAAGTTGTGAAGCTTAACAGTGAAAGGGTTTTTAAAATGGTGTATGCAGAATTTAGTTTTTGCAAACCATGGATGTTTCCCGGTAAAGGGGGAAATGAGTCAATAAAAAAATACTTTATCTTAATAAGCTCAGGGTCTGCCACAGGGCTGGGAGGGGCAAAAAAGATTCCTTAGAGATCCCTCCCTTATGATAAAGCCATTCATCCAACCAATTATAATTAAGCTTGCCATGGTGCTTTTCCTGCAGAGAATACAGAGGTGAGCCAAAGAAACAGTCTCTGCTTCAGGGAGCTTACGGTGCAGCAGGAGAGATATGAAATAAATATCAAAAAATATAGTTGTTCTTTGAAAACAGAGAATGTCTTAATCATTCTCTGTAAGCCTAATACCCACAGAAGACAGTTTCAGAGACAAAACAAGCTGCTGCATGCTTCAAATCCTGGCTCCGCCATTTCTTAGCTACAGCTGCGAGGTGACTTTAATCTCTGTCGATGCCGAGATAACGCACCAAGCTCATAGTGTCGTGTGAAATAATTCACAAAAAGTATCAGACCAGAAATAGTCAAGTGCCTGTAAATATTACCTATTGCTGTTGTCACTGATATTCTGATTGGTAAACTGGAACAAATTATTTTCTCCATTCGCTCACACATTGGACAAGACTTATTTACAACCAAGCTGCTCTCTGTGACAAACACACTACACACATATACTCGTAGTCTGTTCTGTCCTGAGACCCTCAAGTGTCTCAGAAACAAAATTTTGTCTCATTTTGTGTCTCAGACACAAAAATGTAGCTACCCATCTGTGAGGTACACACTCCAGTAATATTACCTGTGAAGGTTCAGGGCTTTCAAGCAAAGGTATCAAAAAAATATACAGAAGTAAAAATATATGTGATACCAAACTAAAAATCAAGGCTTTTTAAGAGGTAATATTTACTAATCTTCTTTGCCATTATCAGTTAGGCACGGGGTTGAGGTAACTGAGTGGAATACAAAAGAGAAACAGCAGATTAAACCAGACAGAACAAAGAAGACAAAGCTGTCATAAGAGGAGTGACATTAAAAGGACAAGGGAGTGACTGGTCATCTTTCGTAAAAAACATGAATTTGCAGATCTGCATGAGAGTACACAGAGATTTTACTATTTCCAATAAATTTACTTTTCTACCCCAAGCCAAGGTAATGGCTGTTTTGATCTTATGGCCTGTGATCACTGGGGCTCAGAGAACCACTTGGCAAACCCAAGATCCAAGTTGCAACTCTGTCACAATGTGTGTAACGCTGAGAGAGTCTTAACTGTTTTCTCTATGATTTTTCCTCATTTTATAACCAACTTAAGAAACTAGCATCATTCTGATTTCAAACAATATTGATTATGGGCTGTAACTACAGTGCTTAAAAGTTACTTACAAAAAACTGACCTCCCTGAAGAGCAGGGTGCCTGAAGAGAAAATAGACAGGAAAATCATAATTTGAACAATGATACAACAACTAACAATTACAGAGAATTTACTATATGCCAGGCACTGTAAACTACGTGTATGAGGTCATTTCATCTTCCAAAGATGCCGAAGCGGTGGTGTTATTACTCCCATTTTTCACATAATGAAACTGAAGCTCAATGAGGTTAAATGGCTTGTCCCAAGTAACCCAGCAAGTGGCAGAAGTCGGGCGTTCTCACTCCAGGTGCCAAACTCGTCATCCTTACACAAGTCTTTCTCCCCAGCTTTGCCACTAACTAGCTATATGAGCTTGGGCAAGTCATGCCTATCCCCTTGGGCCTCAGTTTCTCCCAACTGAAAATGAGACGGATCCTAGAGATTTAAGGTCGCTTCCAGGCGCTAAGTGCTAGAAGACCACACGTTACGTGGGGGGAGGGGAGATGGTTGAGGTTTGGGACGCGGTTGCAGCCCAGGATGCCGACTCAGGTCCCCTCCAAGCAGGGCCTCCAGGGCTCCCACCGCAGGCTCCTTCTCAGTACCGCGTTCAGAGCGAGGCGCTCCGCGATACAGGGACGCCGTGCACCCAACAGGCACTCAATAAAGGTGCGCCTATCCCGCCCCGCGCGGCAACCCAGACCCGAGCCCCGCGGAGAGTTACCCGTCCATTACATCCAGGTGCAGATAATCGGCCCCAGAGTCCAGCATCCGAAGGCACTCCGCCCCTAAACTGGCCAGGTCGCTGTTGAGGATGGACGGGCCAATCTTGCAGCCAGACGCCATGGTGCTAGTTCTCTAAAGCAAGTTACCCAGAGAGATCCCCGGCAAGACGAATGCGTCGCGCCCCGATTGGCCGCACAGTTTTGGCCCCGCCTCTTCCCAGTAGAGTCTTCCGGACTCCACCGGCCGCAGCTGCCTTGAGGGGGGAAGTCCCGCCTCCCCTAGCGGGAGGGGTGCCACTCTAAGGGCTTAGGGGCGGGGCCTCGCGGTGAGGCACCTTCCTCCTTCCTCTGACCTTTGTTTTTAAAACAAGCCTTTCAGGTCTCCCAGTCTTCTGAGGAGTTTCTTAATCTTTTTTAGTTTTACTTCCCCTGCAGTTCCCTCTCAGCTCTTGCCCTCTTATCACTTTTTTGTTTCTCCATCGTTTGCATATGCGTTCCTTTCCTCTCCGTCCCTGTACTTGTCCAAGAACAACGAAAAAAACACCCTTCTTCCTATTTCTCTTTGAATCTTTCTCAAGAGCGGTGGGAGTCTGATTTAGGGCGGAATCCTGGCTCTACCAGATACTAGCTGGGTGACCTGGCAAGTCACTTCTCCCTGCCTCCAGTTTTCTCATCTATTAAGACAGTGCTCAACGTTTAAGATTTGTGAATCCAAGTCTGTGTCCAGGACCGGATGCCTGGTGCTCAGTATATAAATGGTGGTGGTTATTATTACTCTCCTCTGCTTCTGGCCTTCATCCTTCTTACCTTCTCTCACAGGAATGCTTATTGACAAATTGCAATACATTTATTTACTGTTCAGACAAAATCCAGAACAGGGTAAGAGTGGCTATTTCTTTGCCAAATGTGTCTAGGATCATTGGGTGGGGAAAATAACTGTAGTAAAACTGTAAGCAGATGAGGTGGGGGAGGAGGGGTCTCTGGAGAAAGAAAACCAGGCATGGCTTTCTTGACATAAGAGAAAGCATTTTGGGCCTAAGCTATTTTGTCATCTAAGCCTGACCACAATGTTTGCCCTTGAACAGGTCTCAGTAATTTTTTTTTTTTTTACAGTTCACAATGATCAATATTCACGTCTTTATTTTCATTTAAAAATTAAAATTTCAAAGGATTGAGTATTCTAAGTAATATATGTGGTTAAAGGTACCAGATATAATAATAGAAATACACTATGTATTGGGGTAAGAAAAGGTATAAGCTATGGAGATGTCTTTGTTAAGGAAAGAAGAAAGTGATTTTGTCCTAAAGGTCATTTTTTTTTTTTTTGAAGTATAGTTGACTTACAATGTTGTGTTACTTCCTGGTGTACAGCAAAGTGATTCAGTTATATATATATACAGTTATATATTCGGGTGTATATATACATATATGCATTCTTTTTCAGATTCTTTTGTGTAGTAATTAATGATCTTAAGGGGACAAAGAATGCAGAAGCAAATGCCTGTTATCAGGCAAGGGAAGTAACAATAGCGAAGATAGTGTATCAGTTGTAAATTCAACCAGTTCTTTTCAATGGAAGTGATTAGCCTAAAGCCTCAACCACCAGATCAACAGGAACTTAAGAGATGATATGTTGACCTTTTCTGACCCTCATGACTTCAATCCACTAACTCTTGGACTCTGTCCACAGCCCAAGCCCCTTCATCAATACGCATGTACCCTTAGCATAAAACTTACCCAATTTTGCTGTTGGGAACACACTGCTTTAGGAGAGATCCCCCATGTTCTCCTTTCTTGCTGCAAGTAATAGGTCCTTCTCCTGATCTTTGGCTTGGTTGTGTCTTTTGGCTCGACTCCCACCAAGAGGGGAACACAGTTTTTCAGGTAACAGATTCATGGGAGAGGAAAAAAAAAAAAAAAAAGGATTTAGCAAGGGCATAACTTAGAGGGTAAGGATAGAGCACTTTGTATAAAAGAACTGGTGGTAAACGTGTATCCCATAGTGGTTCTGGCCACATTCAGCACATAACCTGGTCCTTAACATTCCTCCCGGAAAATCTACCAGTCATTCCAGATGGTCATACCTGGGCAGAGAAGTCACACTGGGGAACTTGTCTCCCAATATGCCCATTCTGCTTTATTTTGAAAGTTAGGGATGGAAAGCGTGAGTAGAATGGAGCTCATTTGGAATAGGAGGAAGGAATTGGAGGTGTCCAATTGAAGGGTAACCTCAGGCTGGACTATGAGGGTTGAGGAGAGATATTAAGGTGAGCTCCAGTGATCCAAAACAAAAGCACACCCCAGGGATCTAAAATGAACACTTTCCTGAATGAGTTAACCTATTCCCTATGTTGAAAAATGAGAAACAAAACTCAATCAGGCATCTTAAATGTTTTTAGATTTATTTTATTATATGTGCATATTCAAACACAGAAGTCTTATCTTTCATAAATATCTTTCATAAACATTTCAGTATTTATTCATATGCATTTTTTCCATGCTCTTTGGTCATTCAGTATTCATAACAAACTTTATAGTCATCTGAGGGACGTTGGCTGTGTAGTCAATCTTTTGTTTTTAACCTATAAAATGGCTAATAAAGGATTTTCATCCTGCAGTCACAGTGACTTGAAAAATATGGAGGTACATTGATCTGTAATCCTAAATGATCCTAAAATAACATAAGAAAATTTGTCTTAAGTTTTTCCAGATACATTCTGCCCTAAACTTGTTTTTATTCTCCTGAGTGTCAAACCAAACTTTGTTTCTGAAATGCTGCAGTTAGGACCCACTGAAGTAAATGAGGAGGTGGGACTTTCTATTCACTGCCAAGACAAGGCCGTGGAATTGGAAGTGTGAGGTCACAGGGCAACAGCATGACTCGGTGTGATAGCAGCAAATTCCGGAGACTATTAGTCTCATGTACAACTTGAGGAAGGATATTTAATTTCTATTTTGGACTGTCATTCTATTTATGACCCTTTCTTCCTTGTAGGTCCCTATATACACTCTATTCCTGTCTCAGATACTCTCAGAGCTGGACAGCAGACTGGAGAATGTTTTTCATTGACTAAAGGGACAGATAACTAAAGAAGGAGGAGATATCATCCTGCCTAAGGTACTCTTGGAGGCTTGAAATAGCAAATCAGTTACTTCCAGCCTACTCAACAGGCCCTAGTCAGACCCCGAAATGCCACGGATTTTTTTTTCCTCCAGCATTGCTATGCCCATTTATGCCTTTTGACACCGTAGTTCTCAGTGCCTTGCCCCAATGCACTCAACAACTCAGTTTCCTTTTTGGAAAAAAACAACTTATCTAATAGAATTACAGAAAGCAGCAAACACTGAAAAATGAAAGTAAAATGTTTTGCTGTAGAAAATGCTGTATCCAGAATTTGAACTGCTTTAATTGAATCTGAGTAAATCTACACCCACTATTGTGGATGATACATGCTTATTCTAAGGTCTCTCAAAAGTTAATTTCAGAAGAAGCAACCTCTTGGTTGAGACCAATTTTTTATACATGGGAATTAGGTGTCTGTTTTAATTTTCCTCTGAACAAGATAAATATTAAGAATCATAGCTTAATAAATGATCTATTACCAATACTATATTTATCATATGTAATAATTAACTTTTAGTCATATACTCAGTAATATTTTGAATTACAAAATATTGTTACTTATCTTGAACTTTTTCTAATCTTGCTCGACTTTTTTTTGTTTTTATAAATAATTATTCCTTCAAACTCCAGGTAACAGTATTCCTGAGAATACATCTTGTGACAATCTTATGCACATACATATAGATATTTTATCAATTACACATAAACATTTAACATGTTACATTCAACACGTTTAAGGGCACCTTAAATGGAACAGATGTACACATCTGCAAAATCTCCATAGTCCCAGTATGAAAACATTCCCACTCTATAAGGCCCTGTTTGTCAGAGTGGAGGCTTTTTTGCAAGGTACAACATTACTTAGCTTATTGAAAAAGTTTCCAGTAGACTTCCATAACACTAGAGTGAAGGAATCAGGATAAAAGGCAGACAGGCCAGCATAGTCATGTTCAAAACATCCCAATACTTTTTAAATATATATATAAAGGTATATAGGATTCTGGTCAGATATTTAACAATCTTCTTTGACCCTTTTACTTTTTAAATATTTGATACGATTATACATAGAGAATGAGTCAAGAATCAAGAAACTGGAACAAAACACGCACATACATAGAGACTCATATAGCACAGACACTTGTAATTACCAAACATAAGGCCTCTAACACTAAGGGAGCAGCATAATTTTTAACAGGCAAAATATATCAGCTTAGAAAGAAGCATAAAACCACTTATATATGTATATTTCTGCATTTGACAATTCAGCATTAAGTGTAAATGTCCTGAAAATATTGTAAAACGTAGATGAGGCCATTTACCACCTCTGCTTTCTGAAGTTTTAGATTTGAAATTTTTAGTTTTGTACTTTAACTCACAGATATCTTTCATTCTATTAGTGAATGAGACCAAACCCCCAAATTATATTTGAAAGTATATATCACATTAAAAACAATGCCTGTTTAATAAGCAATTCTAAGAGAAAAATAAGTTTCCTTTGTGATTTGGGTGGGTCTAGTAGGTCTCCTTTATATATACATATACCATATTATAGCCAATGTAGTCAAAGTTTAAGTGTACAGAATGGGTTCCAAATTCATTGCAATGTAATCACAGTCTAAACTTCAGCTTGAGGACTAGAAAACACACACACACCCTCACCACCATACCAATTTACATATATATATATATATATATATATATATATATATGAGTTTTTATACACTTAGAAGTTATGTAACAGTTTTGTAATGTAAACTGTTAAACTTTTGAAATTTAATCTTGAACTACATGATGCCAAGCCCTGCTATAGGATCAATAACACACTAGATATAGCCACACAAGCCAAGTTTTATACTTTTCTTCAAGTAACTGAACTTCAAGTTAAAGTAAAATACACAAGCTCTGTCTATAGAGAACCATAAACTTAATATCTAAAGGATATGAATATTGTTAACATTGAGAGTTATTTCATTGAACCAATTCTAACAACACTAACCTTAATATAATATCTGAAAATATGCCATCAAGGGCAGGCACAGGACACTGTAAGGGAAAGTAATCACATTTCCCAATATCTCCCAATCTTGGCATTGATGTAGTCAGGACTAGAAGTAGGAATACCATCTCTTTCTAGCTATTATATTTACATTTAATTTTTATTATAGTATAGGCTATTTAGGTTCTTCTTAGTTCAGAATTATGTCTGATAATTTCTAGAATATTCTCTAATGTGTTATGAAATGGAATGATCTTATGGCATTAGCATTTTGGTTTACAATATGCAATGAAAATGACAGTTAAAAAATAAATATTGAAAAATCCACAGCTCTAAAAATAGTATTTTTTCTTCTTCTAAATGGCTGTATTGTTGATCAAAAAAAAAAAAAAAAAAAATGGCTGCAGGCTTATTTGCTATCAAGTTTCCCCAAACTAATATTTTCCTTATTGATTACTTTTATATAAATTGCTACTTGTATAGCCACCTGATTTAATGATTTTGAAATTAGAAAAATAAACATTTGCATGAGATGTATAATGTAACCTCAAAAAATTGCTTTCTGTTTTTAGAACACATTATTTGTTAATATTCCTAGGTAAGCAGCTCTGTAACAGTATACATTTTCAACTGCTCAAGGCTTCTTGAATCATAAACAATGTGCAGTGAAATGGCTTTTTCCCTTTATTCCTCCCTAGATTTTATGGTCTTCACACTACCAAACCATCTTAGCCATTGACTTTTAAAAGATGTTTATGAAACAATATGCACATCGACAGCAAAATCCACTGGGATTTGTGCTACCCATTGAGTGTAAAGTGCTATGTTTTCATCTTTTCCAAGCACGTTTTTTTTTCAACTTTTAGCAAAGTGACCCCTTCCACATCTTGTCTACACCTACAACTCTTAAAAGGTACAGAATTAAACATGAGACTCATCTAGGTCTACCTCAGTCTCCCCTAGCTCAGTGGGAGTAAAAGGGAACTGACTGGACAGGAGGGGGTTCTCCATGCCATTTTCCTCACTGATGTGAAGGACAGTGTCTCCATGCTGTAGGAGGATGGATGTCTCAAGGCCTGTGAAGTCATCAGGGTCTGAGAGTTGAGTAGAGAGGGGGCTATGTGCTGTAGCACCTTGTATTTCTGTGTCCTCCTCCTTTTCTCCTTCTTCAGCTGGGAGGCTTTCACCCTGTGACCAAAAGGATCATAACATCATGGAAAGGTAGGATGTGTACTAGGGAAAAGGATCAAAGAATGTTTGTTGTACAGCTGTAACTGGACAAGGAATCCCAAGGGTGGACCCAGTTTTAGCCTTTGGTATATGTGAGACCTCAGATAGGCCCTTCCAAGTTTCTAAGCCTCAGTTTTCTAACCTGTTGCATGAGCATAATATTTTGCCCCACTTATCCTGTAGACTGTGAGGATAAAAATGAGACAATGGTATTACGATGCTTTTTTTTTTTTACATCTTTATTGGAGTATAATTGCTTTACAATGGTGTGTTAGTTTCTGCTTTTTAACCATTAAAGACTTTACAAACGTATACAGTATATTGCCCCTTAGCTTTCTTTAAACACCACATGAGAAGAACGTGGGACCTATGGGAATTTAATGATAAAAATCAAAAGCAGGGAAAAAGGGACTTCTCTGGTGGCGCAGTGGTTAAGAATCCGCCTGCCAATGGAGGGAACATGGGTTCGAGCCCTGGTCCAGAAAGATCCCACATGCCGCGGAGCAACTAAACCCGTGTGCCACAACTACTGAGCCTGCTCTCTAGAGCCTATGAGCCACAACTACTGAGCCTGTGTGCCACAACTACTGAAGCCCATGCACGCCTAGAGCCCATGCTCCACAACAAGAGAAGCCACTGCAATGAGAAACCCGCACACCGCAATGAAAAGTAGCCCCCGCTCACCGCAACTAGAGAAAGCCCACACAGCAACAAAAGACCCAACACAACCAAAAATAAATAAGATAAATAAATTTTTTTTAAAAAAGCAGGGAAAAAAAATCAAAACAACAAGAAAATATCAAACAACGACGAAAAAGATCAAAACAACGACGAAAAAGATCAAAACAAAAGTTCCTCTCACAGGATTCAGAAGGTTCTATATTTAAAAGTTTCATCTAAATTGGTAACTTTATTTATATATATATTTTGAATTGAACTGTCAATCATGTATTATATACTGGTTTTCAATGGTTATTTTAACTATGAAATATTTCTTCTTAGGGTTTTCATAACAAAGAGTATGAAGATTTCTCTTATGCCTTCTTAAGTAGATGTATTCTTGGCCATATACTTTACAGTTTTTTTTTTTTCATGATGACAGGACCAGTGTCTGTCTAACAAAACATTACAGACCCAGACTTAAGTTATACGGATTACATCTGCATATCCCAATGGTTCCCAGACAGAAGTATGCAAGGAGCAAGACTTGCCTGTTTCTCCAGTGCCCTCACCTGCTTGGGAGACAGGCTGTGAAGGTCAGCAACAACAATGGCGGGGGAAGACGTGAGCACTGGTTTGTCCATTCCGTCTGGTTTCCTGGATGGGGCTGGGCCGCAGCCCTGTGGCTGGCCTGTGGCAGGAAGCATGTCTGTTGGGGCACCGGCTGGCTCTGCCTGAGCCTCAATGAAGGTCACAGATCGTTTCTGATCCGCTGTAGGTCAGAAGTAGAGCAGTAAATAGAATAGGAGGAAAGTAGGTTGGCAGTGCTTAATAATTAGTTTTAACAAGTGTCTCCTGACTTGACTTTTCTTGGTAAAGACATTGCTGGTTTATCAGTAAATGAGAGCAGATTAGACTATCATGTATATGTATTGATTTCACCTTCTTACAAAGACTAGGACTTGGGTATAAAAATCATTATTGCATAAAATAGCCTTTTCAGGGACTTCCCTGGTGGCGCAGCGGTCAAGAATCCGCCTGCCAACGTAGGGGACATGGGTTCGAGCCCTGGTCCGGGAAGATCCCACATGCCGTGGAGCAACTAAGCCCATGCGCCACAACTACTGAGCCCGCATGCCACAACTACTGAAGCCCACACGCCTAGGGCCCGTGCTCTGCAACAAGAGAAGCTACTGCAATGAGAAGCCCACGCACCGCAAGGAAGAGTAGCCCCCACTCGCCGCAACTAGAGAAAGCCTGTGTGCAGCAACGAAGACCCAATACAGCCAAAAATAAATAGTATAAATTAAAAAATTAATTTATTAAAAAAAAATTTTAATAGCCTTTTCACATAAATAGTTTTTACATAAAACCAAAATTGGCATAGATCATTAAGTGAACTTGGTCACTGCTCATAACAACTGCCAACAAGATTTAAAAGTCCCTATTATTCATCATTCCTTTGTCTTCAGTAAGACATATAACAAACCCAGTTCCTGGCTTGGGTAAATGAAACACAACCTTCTATCAACAAATTTCATAGCATTTGTGGTTTACCTTGGACTGTTCCATTTCCTAGGTGCATGAGGGGAGGGATGGAATTGGGAAAGGTGAGCGAAAAAAGGCACTCAAGTTTCCTGGGAAATTTCGTCCCTTTTCCTAGTGGCTCCCCAAAGGTGTGCTTATCTGCATGAGCTCAGTCTCTGCAGGCCTTCCTGGCTGTGTGGCAGGGCAATGTGTCAATGTGTAGCCAGAAGGGACACAGGAGGCCTCACCAGATGGCTTCGTTTTAGGTTGAATGCTCCTGCGGGTGGTTGACAGCCGAGCCCCATGGCGGTTTCTGGATTCAGTCTGAGTCTTCTGACGTGATAGTAGAGGACGTCTTAGCTAAAGAGAACGGGCAGAAGAAAACTAGCAAGAAGGGTCTAACTGCCTGGGAGGAAAGACTGAGCTCAGAGGATTCTGACTATGGTTTGTTCCCTTCTTGGTGGGTCTCTGTGGAGTCTTATGGTTGTTCCTTAACATTCATAGCCAATAAAATAAACTTCTTTCTGCATATTTAAATACAAGTACGTATTTGATTCTGGCTGCCCCTTAGCCACTTCTATCTTACGATTATTACCCCTTTATATATCCTAAGAACATTAACATAATTTGAAATAGTCACAGTGAGAATATCAGTGAATTTAAGGATACAAAACTAACAATGATTGCTTACCAATCAGCCTTTGCTCACCTAAAAGCTGTAGCTGAGCATATGCTAACTCTCAAGGGGAGGTTGATGAAAAACACCTCAGGTACTGGGAAAATGTCTGGTCTCCAAATCAGTGTTGGGATGCTCCCATCAAAGAAACAGCACAAAGCCTCATTTAGATTTTTATTTAGACAGTAACGTAAAGGAACCCCACCTAGGGAACTTTATAAAGATGATCTTTACTTCAATTTCAGTTTTAAATTGAATTATTAATCTTGAAACGAGGAAGAAAGGATGGCTGTCTCTGCCTCTCTACAGAAACAGGCCTTAAATCAACCTTCTAACAAATCTTCCATTGTCAGTAGTTTGGCTGGCAAAGGTTTCTGGATAGGGAGCAAATAAAAATATAGGCCCACTTATTTTACCAAGTGATCAGCTTTGCTAATAAGAAGATTCAGAGCTAAAAATAGAAGAAGCCCCAAACTCTCCGCTTGCCCAAGCACTTACCGTGTTTTAAAGTTGTTCTGTACTGCTTATTTCGGGCGGGGAGAAGGTAAAATATAATCTTAATATACATGGGCATTAAAAACTGAGTAGACCTTGCATTTCGCAGGATGACTCTCCTGCCCTTCCAGGGTCTGCTTACCTGCCTCAGGCCCCTCTTCCTCCCCAGCGGCTGCTGAGTGTGGAGGTTCTGCTGGCCAGGTTCACTCTGCACACTTGCCACCCTGTTGAGAGCATCAGCGGTGTTAGTGTGCCCTGGAGCAAGCACACAGGACCATTGTCTGGTGGGTGTTAGTCAAAATCACTTACAGGAAACAGGCACTTCAAAGATACCATTATCTTTGAAGGAAGGTTGGGAAAGAATCCCCGGGATGGGAGTTTTCAAAGGTTTAGGAGGGAAGACGAGGCCTTGTAGCCCCAAGCTGCCAAAATTGAGATTCTGTTTTCAATCTCTGATGCCGGATCTATCATTCAGCAAAACATCACACCCCTGGTTTGGAAGCCACCAAAAGGCTTAAGATGTTATACGCTAATCTCAATTTTTTTTTCAAGGGTAAGGAGAGAGGTGGTGACGAACAAACATGTACAACTCTATCACATGGATGGGAACACCTTTTAAATTTTTTCAATTTAAATGAAAATAAGATGAACGAATATCAAACACATCAGACACAGAAACCATTTGGGTGAAGGGTCACATTCAACACATGTTTGCAGCCTGAAGTCTCTCTGACTGAGTAAACGAACAGTCGCATAGATAGACAATTAAATGTCTTGTAAAAATGATTTTAGATTTAAAAGGCTGGCAAAGTAATTAAGCTGTCATTACAACTTAGAAGTTTAATATCGAACAGCTGCACCCAAACATAATACACAATTTATAAAAGCGACAACCTGCTCCCCCCAAATTCACTGTGTATGTGTCTTTTATATATGCAAAAATGACTGCTGGCAGCGGTTCCTATTTTAGTGTTGGGTGAAGCTGAAAACACTGTCATGGACGCATGATCATTTTTCATTCTGCATGCATGTATAATAGGAATGTATAATGGGAGTGGAGGTGAAAAAAAGAAATGTATCGTGCCCCAGAGAACACTGTAATCCTGTGGATGATGCCAATGTGATTATTTGGTTAGTGGGTAATTAATTTCTGCTTTGCCTTTGCAAAAGGAGAGTCATCTGCAAATAGTTTTGACAGTAAAATATTCCACAGAGGAATGCAGCGTCAGCAACTGTCCATGAGAAGGAAAGACTGTATGCATTCATTGCTATTTTTAAAAAAATGAGCTACCTAAATACAGTCTCCGTGCAGGTGGCAGGATGGACAATCAGACGTTTCCCCTGTTTTATTAACAACTAGTTAATCATCACAAGGTTGACACAGTCACGTGTCATTTTTTAAAAGGCTTACTCGTATTTCCACTAGAAGAGAATCAATGATTCCCAAATGGAGTTTATCATAGTTCTTCTGAAATAAGCATGTAATTATATTGTAATTAGACCATTTGGGATACACAATACAAAATTCCATAACGAGTTTTAAAAACAGACGTTTTTTAAACTTTCTTGTTCTCCTGAATATCAAGTTCAAAAGACCAATGTACATTATTTTTATACATATATGGCCTTGTACCATAGATGATCTTTCTATGAAGATGGAAAATTACCCCAAAGGAACAGTGCAATAAATTCTGATAAGCAATCCAGACTAAGCTGCTGGCATGTTTGAAATGACATCTCCTTATTAATTATACATTTTAACGTGTCTTAAATTGGAAAGAGTATTCAATTACCATATGCACAAAAGTAGAAACAAGTTTCTCCCAAATACCAAGCAAAGCTTTCACTGGAATGGATTCTTCATTGACATCTAAATGTTACCTCAGTTCCCTTGGCCGTAAAGGGAGGTTAATACTTACCACCTACCTCCCATTAAGGTAGAGAAAAGAAGTTAGTTGATGTAAAATGATTTGAATATGAAAAGTGATGTAACATAGTATGCTTCCTTGTTTTACACTTGTAATGAATTTATTGCTTCTAGACCACTAGAAGGAAGTAGGTAATAAAATGTCTTAAAAATATTTGGGCAGAGAAAATGAAATAGAGGCAGTCCACTTGTCTCATTTAATTCAGTAATCTGAGATTGTGAGGAAAAAAATGGTGCAAGAAAAGAAATACACGTTGTTCAGGGAGTGTTAAATGTCAAAACAATGGTAATTTCATCATGATTATTCCAAGGGAGGATCAAAAGCATCAAAATTTTCTCTATGGATAGAGAGGCTTATATCTAAGAAATGGATCAAGTTTATAGCTTTAGTAATTAGCTGTTCTATGTAAATGATATAGTATTTCATCAATGGAATGCACATATAAATGATTAAATTATAGGATGTGTCCTTGGAAATACAGCTCAGTTAATATATACATATATATATATTCTCCCTGAGAATGTGATGCTAATATGTTTATATTTGGAACATCAAAGTCTGGCTTAACTGCATGAAGAGGATATGTTAACAATAAACAGAGAAATTAATAACTGAAGTTACCTATGCAGAAGAAGTAAGTTCGGGTCTATATCAAATTAGAGTTGCATATAAAAAGTGGTCTCAATTTACTTTCTCCCCATGTCATGTAGTATTTCCGTCACGTGTAGGATTTGTGATGTGTGGACCATCAGGTGTGCAATGTTAACACCAACCAGAAGACCATGGTGTTTGCCTGAAGCATCTCTCTGGGGAAAACTGATTCCCTAAAAATTTTAATCTTGGGAATTTGAGAATGGCTGACTTCCACTGTTTTGCCAAATAAAAAGGCAAGACCATAAGTATAAAAGCAAATAAAACTTTCTAAATGGAAGTTAAAATCATCCTTTGTATTTTTGAGTCACTAAACAACATTACTATGGCAAACGATCTGGATTTTAGAGAAGTAAATATACTTGGGTCTTGGCAGAACTGATGTGACTCAACCTTCTGCAAAAACCAAAAACACCTTACTCAAAATGCAAGGAAGCAGTTTACAAGCTAGGGAAATTTAGACAATGTTAGAAGACAATTCTGGCACAAATGACCTCTTTTCTTTCAGCATGAAGACTTGGATTGGAGTGTATAAACACGTATGTATCTCCTAATGGAATATATAACTAATGGTATTTCTTAAAGGACAGGGGAACAAAGGGCCATTCAGTAATACAACAAAAATTTATATCACTCATCTCAAAGTACAAAAAAAGTGTATTTCAATCTAGAAATAGATTTCATAAATAAAAATTTTAAGTAGAAGTACTGGGTGAGACTAGTATAGAGAAAATGAATTTGTATTTTCATTGCTTTTATCTGTACTTTTAGTTTCAATTTTAATATGGTTAGAGAAATCTGTAGGGGGAGTACAAAGCACACAGAGTAGCCATTTTCCCTGAGTGCTTGCCTTGTGATGGGAATGCATAAAGCCAGCACTGAAGGAGCCATAAAGCATTTATAGAGGACAGAGACATAAACAGTGGACAAAATCCTACTCTTCCCTTTCCCAGTAAAAGATTATTGTTTAAAATTTACGTAGCCTCCACAACATCCAAGAAAATATACATATATTATTTTTAATTTTTTTTGCGGTACGCGGGCCTCTCACTGTTGTGGCCTCTCCCGTTGCGGAGCACAGGCTCCGGACGCGCAGGCTCAGCGGCCATGGCTCACGGGCCCAGCCGCTCCGCGGCATGTGGGATCTTCTCGGACCGGGGCACGAAACCGTGTCCCCTGCATCGGCAGGCGGACTCTCAACCACTGCACCACCAGGGAAGCCCTAGGAAGATATATTTTAAATGCCACAGAATTTAGAGACTAGAGACTGGAATCAGATAAAAAGGGGAAATAATCTGGATCTCAGTTATCCTATAAGAACTGATTTAGCATTGGCAAAGTACACTTCTCTGGGTATCACAACACACATTTTCTTAGCTATTAATTCTCAGCTGCATAAAAAGTTTGTTTTAATCTTTTCTTTGTAATTTGGGAGTACTTGCCAAGTTTGCATACTTTGAAAATGTGGATGATCATTAAAAGTTTGTTTTAATCTTTTCTTTGTAATTTGGGAGTACTTGCCAAGTTTGCATACTTTGAAAATGTGGATGATCATGAGATGGATAGGTTATTTTTATTTTGTTTCACCCAGACTGCATATCTTGTTCAAACTTGAGCCACATTCTTATTTTCCACTGCAATTAAAATTACCCTTACAGAATCAAATAGCGTTGTAATCTTTTTTTTTTAAGCTATATTTGGTTGTCAGTTCCTGCCTTTCAAAATGTTCTAACGTGTCCAAACCAAATTTAACTCTCAAGTATAAACTTCTAGGCTTAAGTGCTTGAATAACTTTTTGTATGTCTATATTCTTCTGGAGAGAAAATATGGTCCATGGTGTGTGTACTTGTGGGTGGGTACAGGGAGGGAAGAACTACAGTGAAGTTTCTGTACTTCTAAGAGCAACACTCTTAAAGAAGAGAATTCTTCCATGAAATATTATTGCAGTTTATTAATTTCCAAAAGACAAAATTTTTTCTCAGCATAGTGATTCTAACAGGCTTATACTTCTTGCCGTGAATCTTTATAAGAAACCAGTTAGCACAGGTTAAAGAAAAAGCCTAGAAGAAATTTTCTAAAGGTCTGCAAAATTTTTATTGGTGTCCACCTATTCATCAGGTTATACTATTATCCTGGTCTCTTCCTCATTTAGCCCTCAGACCAACTTGCCCATTTTGCCTAAAACAAGTGCTCTTTCAAAAGCCAATCCCCAGAAAGTTTATCAAAATGTGGGGTTGGGAGGAGGAACAGGGTTTATTACTTTCCGTTAGGCATGCTTGCTTACTGATATTCTTTAAGCTTTGGAGTCAGGTTTTCCTTAGGATTACTCTGGGTGTCTTTTAGGTCCTGAGTGCTCAGGTATGTGCTAAATGTAACTTACATTGTTAATGTCTTACTGCTTCTTTAGGATTTTAAGAGTCTGCAGCACAAAGAAGTTTCATGCCAAAAATAAGAAAGCCTGGAAACCAAATATAAGAAATCTATATCCTTTATAAACCCACCTCTTAGTAAATGCCCAAAGTTCCTCTCCTCCAAAGAGAACTTGGTGACATGATGGAATTCAAGAGATATGATTTGCAGTGTATGGCAAAGGTGGACGTGCTACGGCTGTTGGAACGCCTCTGCATTTACAGAATTATTTAGAATCCAAAGTGAGTGCCTCATTTTCTGGTTTCTTAATGACCACAAATGAATCCAGGTGACTGACGCCCAGAACTAAAACACACCAGTTACAGGAGTAACAGATCAACAACAGATGATCTAAAACAGTCATCAGTGTTCTCCCATGAGCGACTAATTCAACTGTAGATAAAACCTATAGTTTTGGCTCTGAACCACCCTCAGATAGCAAGAACTTTGGGTTTATTCCTATCAACACTGGACCTACAGCAGATTGGATTGGTTTAGACAACTCCAGATCAGTCATTTGAACCCTTAAGCCTGCCAGAGAGGGCCAAGTCCTTGGGAGAATTTATAAAAATCAACTCAAATTCCTGCCTTCTCTCACCAACCCCAGACTAGCATTTTACTCAGCAAGAATAGAATTTTGCCTAATTAGAAAAGGCCCGGGACAAAGCCCAATGGAAGTCTGATTTAATACTTTCTACTCTCAACAGGACATTGAAATCATCTTCCTAACTAGGTTCTCCTGTCTTGTATGTAATATTCAGCATTAAACAAATGAATGCTTTGAAACCAGTGGTCACAGTGCTAGGCTTGGTTCAGAGTTCTTCCAACACTGTGAACAATGAAGGGAAACCTCCCTAAGGACTGCTGCGTTCTTCCTCATCCCCAAAGCTCTCGGTAATGGAATTAAGCCTGCACTCTGCAGCACTTCCACATTTACCACCAATAAGAGACTGACCTGTCCAGGCAGGGGCTCGCAAACACAAATGAATGTCATGAATTACGGGGCCAGTTAAAAAAAAGATACACCAGATGATGGAATAAATTTCCCATTTTCAACTGTGGAAGAAAATGTGAAATCTGAACAAGATGCAAAGAAAACAAAGGACAACCTTTCACAGGAACGGCCTCTCAACATTTCCTCCTCTTTGTGATAAAGCAATAAACACGGGTGCAACTCACTCTATAATGCAAGCCTGAAAGGGAATATTTTATCTTGAGATGGAACAAAGGCACTCTTAGCAAGAACAAGAAGCATTACCCCTAATGAGGATTAGTTGAGAGGTGTGAATCAACAGCACAAAATTAGGAATGTTTGCCGTGGTTTAACTGAGTGTTAAAGGTGCAGTCCCCCTTTCTGAAGCTTTAAACCAATAGCTAAGCCATTACATTGTTTGCATCGTAAGACTTCTCTCACCAAGAAATGTTTGTGTCTGATATTTCATGGCAAATTTGGTGGTCATCTTCGTGGTGGGATAGACATTCTTTATGTAAGTGTTGTTTGAACAAGCTACTATAATAGCCTGTCATGCTGCGTGCACCAAAGAGAGGGAATTATATAAATCGTACTGACATTGGTATTCTTATTATATAGCATCACTGTTTTCTTATCATCCACGGTATTAGCTGAAAGACCTGTCTGGACTGAGGCTTCCTAATGATGGGGAGTTGTATGAAAAGGCTTCTGAAAAAAATGTTTCTTAAGGAATATCAGCAGGGGAGAAAATGATTAGGTGGGATAAATTTAACATTTTGCATATCAAACTCCTGAGACAGTCCATGGGATAAGCCCCTAGGAGAACTCCAGGAAGTTTTTTGTTTTTTTTTTTTAAAGTTAACTTTTTAGGCCATCTCTGATTGAGCTCTGAAGCTGAAAATAAAGGAGGCTACACCTTTGACTTCCAGGCTCGTGTGTTTATGAGCAACAAAGGGCAAGGAATGGAAATCGATGTCAAGACGGGGAGAGAGGAGACAGAGAGACAGAGGAGACAGGGAACAGCTCGTTTCCCAGCACAGACACCAATACACAGGTAGTGTTGACACTGTACCTAGAGAGGCTGCCCTCGGCGGCCAGGCCCTGGGAGTCATCGAGGACATTAGGTTCACTGCAGGAGGGGTAGGGAGATGAAGCATTTAGGGAAAGAAAATGCAAACAAATAAAAGAAAAAGAAAAAAAGCATGCAGTTTTCTGCTTCCAAGGACCAAAAATAAATAAATAAATTTAACAGAACAAGGAAGGAAAAGGAGACAGTCAACCATTTCACCTTGTGCTGGGTTTGTCAAGACCTAGGACTCAAGGCAACGGGGAGGAGGGGCTTTGGGTGGATACGACTCTCAGAGGAGTGAGTGATCTATTTATTGGTCAAGAGTTGGGACTTAAAACGAGCTCCGAATGGACACGGGAGCTCTGGAACGCACTGCAGAACGAATCTGTAGAAGACAAAACTATCATTCCTTTGGTAACCATCTGGCTGGGTGGTTATGATTTTTCACCTGTCATATGTACAGATGTTTCATTGATTAGGATCCTGCTTCTTTCTTGTGTCTTATGACATGATCACACAGAAACCACTTACCATGAACTGCCACAACCCAACTCTTGGAACTGATGCCATTAAGAAAAGCAAAGAAAGAACCCGACTTCACCTGCTAATTTTGCAGTGAAAATGCAAGTAAACAAATGGAAGGAAGATAACCCTGGAAAATTCACATGGAACTCGCATTTACGTCCTCACTCCATCCTCTAGTGACTGAATTGTAAATGTCAAAAGAAGAAACCTGTCAGGTTGGTGAAAGAATAATTAGTTTATCGATTTATTTGGATCACACTGATTTGGGAATTTGTGAACAGAAACTGTTATACTTTCTCTCCCTTTCCTTCAGTGCCTAGCACTGAGCTAAGTACTCACGAGGCACTCAATAAATAGTTGTTAAAATGGATGGAATTAAACAATTTAGAAAATTGGAGTGCCCGCCTCTAGAGAATTGTTGTTCACCTAATTGTATACTGTAAAAATAGCAACCATCCCCAGAAAGAGGCTTTCCCTAACACACAGAGACATAATTACCTTCCCTAGCCCAGAGGGTTTAACTATATTATTTTGCTGGATTTCTAGTATATCCGTAATAGAACAAATTTTCTCCCCAGAAATGAGATAACTCCTTAATGGATATGTACAAAGGGAATTGATGGCCTAGTTATTTTAGGTAAATAACCAAAAAACTCTTTACTTAAAATTCCCTAATTTAAACTTTTAGACAGACTGCTAGATAGTTTTCATTTATTCTTGATAGAAGTTTGCACATTTCTAGCAATTAAACATAAATCACCACTTACCAGTATTAACTGCTTGTATGGCTTTACATCTTTTTTTGGATATTTTATAGTTTGGCTCTGATTTTGTTCATATATTTTATTTATAAGACTTCCTTTTCAAAGAGAAATTACCAAATGGTAGGTAAAGCAATCTCTTACAATGATAGTAATCCTTATATACTAGCAATTTTTGTAATAACTCAATAGTACATAAATAATGCTTTCTTTTTAAGTATGCAATTTACTTATTAATCTTTTATCATTTCCCCCTATTTTTTCAATATTCTCCAAAGTTTGGCTTTATTTCGCAAATTTTATTTCATCTGTACAGTTCAGGAATGATTTGCTAAAGGGTATAGATCTAGGGTAATTATTTCTGCATGTAAACTAATTTTATCTGATCATTAGAATGTGCCCTGATTGTTCTTATTCTCCGTGTATAAGTTATACCACAATGACTCTATAGGTAATAAGAATAAAGAACAAACTAGATAAAAAACACATAAGACTGATTCTTTTAAAGAATTCAGTTTCTGAAGTAAAAATACTGCCTCTGAAATAGATAAAGTTTTATTTCTTATGTCAGATCATTTCCTATATAACCATATATATGGTAAACTATATATATAAAGTTTTAAATCTATATTCTTAGAGGGCAGAGAACACCAAAGAAAATGTTTTAAAGAGTTTAGCTATGGAAACATAAAACTCTCTAGGTAGAGAAGTTACCTTAAAGACCAACTTTAGCTAACCTCTCATTTCACAGAGGAGAAAACAGTGGGCTCCTGTTAAATGACCTGCCCAACGTCACACATAGGGGCATAGGTCTTCTTCTGCTTGGTTAAGCATCACTACCTCCAACTAAATACTGACGATACACCAGAAGTCTAAACTACCACATATATCAAGCTAGTCCTATACACTTGCCAGGTACTCGTTATTAGCTTAGCTGATGTTATAGCCAAAATACAAGAATGTCATATGAAAGAAGACCATGAAAGAAGACCATATATCTGTTTATAAAAAAATTTTAAGGAGAAACAATGTTTGGATCAGAAATTGAGATCCCTTCTACTGGCCTGGCTTAGAAAACTCTCCGCAAGTTGTTGCCTGTGCAACCCTCGTTGAAAAGTTGTTTGAATGGTCTACTTAACAACATTGATTGTTTGCTTCTCTTTAGTCCTTTTTTAGAATAACAGGAGTGAGTTTTCAGAATTTCTACCTTTGCCCCCAAAGGCAGAGTATAACATATTCGTGGCTCTTTACCTTTGGCTGGGTAACATGCCCACCTCAGCCTGAGGTGCAGACATGCTGGAGACATGGCTGGAGAACCGCCTCCTTCCAATGGCACTCAGGAGGTAAGCTTCTTGTTCACTTACCACACTGGGCATGCTGACAGAGTCATCTGAAAGGGCCAGAGAAGGGAGTGTTAGGAAACTGTGATGTGGACCAGAAAATCCAGACCAGCTTTGTACTTGGGTTCCATCCTTGGCTTGTATGCAAACTTAGGGCAGTATCTAAAGCTAAATTATCATTCATCCCTTTGTACAGATTCAAAACTAAGACCTTTGGGGCCTTAAGAAACATCTTCACTATTTTTATAAAACCAGAGACTTTAACAGCTGAGCCTCTAGGGTTACTGAACAGTGTCATTTTGAGAATACGAACAGAACTTTGAGTTAAAGTGACTAGTTACTTCATTTGGGTGAGGGAAACAGCTTCAGTAAAACTTCATGAATGTATCTCCATCTTGAAAAAAAAAAAAAAAAAAGAACTTTGGGGGCTTGGTTTTTAATCTGCACAAAGGGATGAAGGATAATTCTTCCCATCTACAAATCTCCCACCCTCAAACAGCCTTCATGAAATATATGTAAACTTCTTGTCCATTTCTACAAGTAGGTTATTTGTAAAAATCAAGGGGCATCTGCAAATTAAAGATTTCAGAAATGCTGGACTATAATTTTTAAACATTCCAGAAATAGTTCAGTAAGGGACTTTGTTATTGAACAAATCAAGCATTTTTGAAATTCAAACACTACATTCAATACATTTCATGATTTTTAGACTGCTGAGGGAAAGACTATTTCAGGTATTTTTTGGAAAAATATTTTAAAACCTATAAAGTTCAGAAACAAGTGCTTATTTTAACCTAAATTTAAAGTTTGAAGCAGTCTTGCTTTCTCCATAGAAGCTGAAATTAATGTATTCAAATCCATATGAAAAATTAACTTTAGCACAATAATTTGTGACAAGGAGACCTCATTCTCAGTGAGCAAATATTGTTTGTAACTGAACAGAAAACACATCTTGACTGACATAGAATCTTGGTGAACTTATGCTACCATGTAATGTTGTCTGACATCATTTATTTAAAATATCCCAAGTGGTCATATTTCTAGAGAAATTTATTTCAAACCAAAGAGGCGAATACGAAAAGTGCTAAAAATTTTAATTTGCTATATAACTGACTTGAAGTTGATTCTTGTTATAGAATGGTATTTCCTTTTTAGATGTGTTCATAGAGAAGAGAATAATCAAATATGTCCTAAAAACATGAAAAAAATGTGGTAGGGTAGATTGAGCTATTTCTACTAAGACCTTTCTGAAATTCCATTGACTTTTTTCTCTCTTATCCAAACTCATATATCACTTAACACTTACTCCTTCAATATTTGTTTGGTGATTAATCATGTGCTGTGTCATTCACTCTTTTTTTTTTTTTTTAAAGACTTTTTTGATGTGGATCATTTCTAAAGTCTTTACTGAATCTGTTACAATATTGCGTCTGTTTTATGTTTTGGTTTTTTTGGCCGTGAGGCATGTGGGATCTTAGCTCCCCGACCAGGGATTGAACCCACATCCCCTGCATTGGAAGGCGAAGTCTTAACCACTGGACCACCAGGGAAGTCCCTCATTTACACTTTTGTTAAGTGTTCTTTATCAAAAATGTCTGTCATCTCCTCTACAAGACTATATCTAAGATTTTAGAGAGCAGAGAATATATCTTTCTCATACTTTCTTATTGCTCATCTTGTTCCTGCTAGGTCCTAATACAGGTTTGAAAATTGAATGGAAAAAATGTTTAATTCAAAGGTGTCAACCCTCTAGCTTTCATACCCCACCTTATAAATTAATACACACCCACATCACAATCACACCACATTGTGTGTTAGCAACCCTGTTGTCATTGGATGGTTGTGACGTTTGAGAGCAGAGATATTAGCAAAAACTTGCATACTTGTAAGTGTATGAGTGTTGGCCTTTGGTCATTGCTATCTCTGTTTATGTCTTCTCTACTTTTCTTCTCTACTTCCTTCCTACTGGCTTGGTCATCCTCTAATTCATAACGTTACTTGCAAAATATATTTAGCTTTATTAAAGAGAGGTTGTTATCGTTTGCCATATTTAAAATTTTTCTGGGAGAGACTACGTCAACCATTAAAGAAAAATAGATATTACTTTAAGTTCTGGACTATTACTAGGACTTATATTGAATATTCGAACTGCTGATCCTTATCTCTCTCATTTTTTTTTTGTCAAGGTCTTTCATGATTTCCCTAATTATAATTTTAGGATTATTTCCATGAGCAATGATTTCAAAATATGTCTGTAGGTCTGGTGCAGAACAGTGTGATCATCACTTTGTTATTTACTTAACCCTGAAACTAAATCTGGAAATATTACTGATGTGTGCTTTTTAAAAAAACTTTTTTTAATTAATTAAATTTTAATTTTGGCTGCTCTGGGTCTTTGTTGCTGCGCACCAGCTTTTCTCTAGTTGCGGCGAGCGGGGGCTACTCTTTGTTGTGATTCGCAGGCTTCTCATCGGGTGGCTTCTCCTGTTGCAGAGCACAGGCTCTAGGCGTGTGGGCTTTAGTAGTTGTGGCACTCGGGCTCAGTAGTTGTGGCTCGCGGGCTCTAGAGTGCAGGCTCAGTAGTTGTGGCACATGGGCTTAGTTGCTAGGCGGCATGTGGGATCTTCCAGGACCAGGGCTCGAACCCGTGTCCCCTGCACTGGCAGGCAGATTCTTAACCACTGCACCACCAGGGAAGTCCACTGATGCGTGCTTTGACAAAGCAGTTATTTCTTTCCTTCTCCTACACATCCAACTGTAGTAGGGTATTAAAATACTTTCATTCATCTTAATTAAAATTCTAACCTCAACTCTATTTAATTTAGTTCAGAGTGCATCTTTTTAAAAAAAATTATTTATTTTTGGCTGCGTTGGGTCTTCATTGCTGCACACGGGTTTTTTCTGGTTGCGGTGAGCAGGGGCTACTTTTGTTGCAGTGTGCGGGCTTCTCCTTGCAGTGGCTTCTCTTGTTGCGGAGCACGGGCTCTAGGCACACGGGGTTCGGTAGTTGCAGCACGTAGGCTCGGTAGTTGTGGCTCGCGGGCTCTAGAGCACAGGCTCAGCTGTTGTGGCACACGGGCTTAGTTGCTCCACGGCATGTGGGATTTTCCCCGACCTGGGCTCGAACCTGTGTCCCCTGCATTGGCAGGCGGATTCTTAACCACTGCGCCACCAGGGAAGTCCCAGAGTGCGGCTTTTTGTTGTTGTTTGGTACAGAGGGGCTCTGAGTGAAGATCTAGATTTTGTTTTCATAAGGCACTGACAGTACACTTTGCTCTAAATGTTGTATCAGAGTGTCTTTGAAACACAACTGGAAAATAATCGATACAGTTAAAAAAACATTAAATGACAGGGGTATTTATGAAACCTTTCACCTTTTACTTTTAAAAACTATTATGCATATATATGGAAGCGTGTTCTTAACTGGATTTTCCCTCATTTCACCAAATCTTTAGAAGCTCCTGGCTGCCTCAGTTACTGGGGACACTCTTAACTCAAATTGGGTTGTATGCCCTCGAGACAGTCTGCTGCTTTACACTCTAGATAATATAGCTGGCTGGTCTTTTCTGAGTCATAAGCATATGCAGTGCTCACTTTTCCTTGCCCAATCGGGTCATGTAAGTACTGACTGACCTTCTAAGCAAGATGGCCAGGAGAAAGGGGAATAAACGCTCCCCTTCATTACTTAACCACAATTTAAATGAGTTAGTGAAAAGGTTGAATACATAAGCTCAAAGAAAACTTAGGGGTCACTAAAGATTTACTTTTTGTAAGACAGGAATAAAGACACAGACCTACTAGAGAATGGACTTGAGGATACTGAGAGGGGGAAGTGTGAGCTGTGACAAAGCGAGAGAGAGGCATGGACATATATACACTACCAAACGTAAGGCAGGTACCTAGTGGGAAGCAGCTGCATAGCTCAGGGAGATCAGCTCGGTGCTTTGTGAACGCCTGGAGGGGTGGGATAGGGAGGGTGGGAGGGAGGGAGACGCAAGAGGGAATAGATATGGGGACATATGTATATGTATAACTGATTCACTTTGTTATAAAGCAGAAAGTAACACACCATTGTAAAGCAATTATACTCCAATAAAGATGTAAAAAAAAAAAAAAAAAAGATTTACTTTTTGCCTGAACTCCTACCAAATGACCAAGGATATCAAGGAATTTATAGAAAAGCAGGCATTAGAAGTCATGGGATCAGTCACAATTCCATTTTAAATCCTTTTTGTAAAAATGACCAGGAAGGTAGAAATCCTTCCCAAGCCCTCATGCACATGGCCAAGCTGTGTCACACATGACCTCCCACCTCCCACCACCCCAGATTCTGCAGGGTGACCTACTTTCCTCATCTTCCTCATCAGTTCGACTCAGGGTGTCCTGTGAAGCCTGCTGGGACGGCTCACTGTCCTGCTCCCAGACTGTGCCAGTGCCTGTGTTGGAGCGTGACATGGTGGCCAGGCTCAGGCGGTAAGCAGAGGTGGAGGTACCCACGGTGCTGATGGATGTCTTCCCTTGGTAGGCTAGCGGGGTTGAGAGACCAAAGAAAATCTATGGTGAGGATCTTGAAAGAAAACAAATGCTAGCTTCAAGCTCCTCCCAGACAACTTATATTTTTTTAAGGAAAGGTCATTCAAATAGTATGTCCCAGATAGATGATCTTTAGGACAAAGTAGCAAATGGAACTGAAAATGGTGGGAAGAAAAAAAAAAAAGAGAATTGGCCACTGATGTACTTATAATTGAATAATTTTCTTGGGGGAGCAGAATATCTCTAACAACATAAAATGTTTTGATGTTGCTCCCTCTGTCATTGTTTTTCAGTTTTATTTTCCAAGGCTGGCAGAATGCAAATTCATTTTTTCACTGAGAAATGTACGTTACCTGACCCAAGCATATAGAAGTAATAAATACATTGTCTGAAAAGAACCTTACAATCAAAATTAGAATACATAATTAAAACTGTGTTCTTATTCCCCTTTTCTGGAGATTACAATTTATAAAACACCCCCTTGGTTCTATGTTATATTATTTTATTATAAAGCAGAACATTTGAATGGCCCTGAGTAGATTTCACCAAGATTGTATTTGTCAGTTTTTTGGTCTTTAATACATTGAGAACAACACTAAAAGTTTTAGAAAGGAAAAAAAAGCCACATGGATGATAGTCTTCTACTTATGGGTAATGACTGCCCTCTAATGGCAGATAATGATTTATTTTCCTTCCTTGGTGACCTGCAATTAATATAATTATAAAAGTAAACAATGCATTCCCAAAGAAAATCTTTTGAATAATGTAAACTAGCCTGACGGTTTTTATTCAACCCTCTCTCCCTCCAATTTGTGAATTTTATCATCAATCATACAGACCCAGTTTTAAGTCCCCTCACTGGTGTCACTGTCTTTGTGTGTAAGTTATTTAATCTCTATTGAGTCTCAGTTTCTTCATTCTATAAGACTTTCAGTTATGCATCTTGCAGGTATTTGTGTGGATTAAATAACAGCTATGAAATAATCTATCATATAACAGACGCTCAATGAATGTGAGTTCCCTCCTTTTCAAAACGGAAATGAAGGTAAGAATTTAAATAGGTTCCCCCCCCAGCTAAATATTCAAGAAAAAGCCGAACTACTGAAATAAAAATTGAAAATAAAATATTCAGAAAAGGAATACAATTAAACTCTTATGATATCCCCCTTGATTTGTTTTGTTGTTGACAAGGATCACAGGGTCAAATCTACCAGTTGTGCTGAAATGGCTAATGCATACTTGGCTCCAAAAAGATCAGCGACCTGGAAAAAGAGGCATTCTTTGTAGGTAGTAAGTTCCATGAGTAAAACAAATTGAAAATACCCCTTGCATACTTACCTGATCCACTGTGAACTGCCTCTTTTAGAATTTTTAGTTCACTGTTGAACTCAGCAATGAGGGAGCTCTTACACAGAGGGCGTGGAATGAAACGCCGTTCCAGCTGGTCAGCGATATGTTGTCGGGCAGAAAGCTCTTCGTGGTTCTCTGCTGGTTGGGCCAGAAGCTGAAAGGAAGGCATAGATTCTCAGGTCCTCAATTTTCTCATCTGTAAAATGAGCTAATTATTGTATCTATTTCATAGCTGGTGGTGAAGCTTAAATAAGGTAACGCATACAAAGTTCTTAGAACAGTGCTTAGGAAGTGCTTAATCAATATGTTGCTTTGAATCACAGTGCCCGTAAATTGAGGCATGAAAAGAATAAAAGAGTAGATGAATACTGAGGGTCTCAGAGGAAAAACATGCTTTAACTATCTCATTTTTCCCATGTTTATTTAAAATCAGATCTCAGTCATGCCCCTGAAGACAAGAGACCATCCTTCAGATCTTTTTATCCGGTCAACCTTTGTTTCTTGAGGGGTTGGTAAATGGGGAGAGGGCAAAGTTTCACTGACGTTAATTAAGCTCTTACTGTGAAGGTACTTCTAACATGAAATTTTATCCTCTGGGATACCTCTTTGGGCTGATTTCTCGTCAAGCATGGTATTAACACGTCCTCCTGACTAGCTATATAGCACATGCCCCGAGACTGCTGCTGTCATCCTGCCCTGCTCTGGAAAGCAGCACATTCACGGGGCTTGTCACTTCCTGGAGGAGAAGCACACCTTGCACTGGATGAAAGGGCGCAAGAGCACGAAGATGGGGATGCGGGTCCGCACGATGAAGTCGAGGAAGTCCCACAGGGCCAGGCCGCCGACCTTCCTCAGGGCCATCTCCTTCACCTGGAGGCTCAGCCAGTACCACTGGCTGCCGAGCTGCCTCTCAAAGCAGACGAGAATCACCTTCAGCGCTTCACACCAGGAAAAGACACAAGTGAGCCTGCAGACTTGTGCTTCGGAGGAACCCTGCCCACATCCAGCTGCCCACATCCACAGCCTTTTTACGTATCTAATTTCTAAATGTCTAAACTCTCTCTATGTTTCCAAAGACTTGAGCGTACTCCTGAGTGACAGTGTTCTGACATCAAGACAGAAATTTCTACGGTAAACATGCTTTGATTCTGATTAAGAGAACACACATATCTTTCTCAAGTGCATTTAACTACTATTTTGGAAAATACAAACCAAAGCTCTTCACAGAATTGAAAGGGAAATGTGGTATAAACATGATGTGTGGCTAATACTTCTAAGAGTTTTGTCATAGTGGCTTCATGGTAATACCAGCGTATTACTCACATCTGAAACTAAAACATGGGTGTTTTAAAATATTTTTCTTTTAAGCTCAGAGATAATATATTCTTGCTAATAAAAGCAAAATCAAGACCGTGCAGAAATGCATAAAGTTTAAAAAAGTAGTCCTTCCCCTTCCTACTCCCTTCGTGATTCCATCCTAAACTCTTCCCCAGAGTAACCAGTAAATCCTTCCAGAAAAGAAAACACTATCTTCCCTCCTCCACCTTTCACGATGTCTCTTGCTAAACCGTATTGGATTTCTTTAACAATATCTCTTTTCTTCCAGATTCTGGCAGCCTTGTCACAATCTACATTTTAAAATTTATTTTCAGGAAGCAGATTTCCCAAACAGTGTGTCAGGACAAACCAGAATATTGTAAAAACGTCAGAGATTATGGTGAGGGCTTCCTCTACCACCCGGCTCTCCCCACAGGGTCTCCTATGGGGCAGTCAAGGAAACCTGGGCCGCCTTCATCACGTCTTAAGGCCCATCTCAGCATCTAGAAGACACATAGAAATCCAATTCCCTAAAGCCCTCAGGAGTCACCTACACCTTTACCATCTATTTGGGGCACTTCCAGGGGAAAACCAGGTCATATAACACAGAGAGAGATGTAAGATTCTTCCTTCCACATCTACTCACCTCTATTCCTCTCCCTCATCATAACAAACATATGAACAAAAAGCAACACTCCTCTAACCCTACCCTGATCCTGGTGACATTTCTACCTGTTATGTGCCTGTTGGCCTTCTTTGGGCTTCTGCCTTTCTGCTTTCCACCTTCACCAGCAACAGCCCAACACACAAACAGGATAGCAAAGGGCTCAGGGATTCTGGTGCTGGATGGATTCGATTTGAAATTTGGCTCTGCTACTTATTGACAGTGTGACTTTAGGTAAGTTATTCAACCTTTCTGGGGCTTAGCCTCTTCCCTCCTAAAGTGAGGATATGTACTTCTTGGAGTTGTTGTGAGGATTCAAAGTGATGATAATGTAAAGTATAGAAAACACTCATTAGTGCACACTAAATGCTCAGAATAAAGGTAAAAATAAATTTAAAATAGAGGTCCAGTAGCCTGGCCAAGTAACCAAAGGATTCACCTTCATTAAAAAAGCAGAAAATAGAAAAAAAAAAAAAAACACCCCATCAAAAAATGGGCAGAAGATCTAAATAGACATTTCTCCAAAGAAGACACACAGATGACCAAAAGGTACATGAAAAGATGCTCAACATCGCTAATTAGCGAAATGCAAATCAAAACTACGAGGTGTCACCCCACACCAGTTGGAATGGCTATCATCAAAAAGTCTACAAATAAATGCTGGAGAGGGTGTGGAAGAAAAGGAACCCTCCTACATTGTTGGTGGGAATGTTAGCTGGTACAGCCACTATGGAGAACAGTACAGAGCTTCCTTAAAAAACTAAAAATAGAGCTACCATATGATCCTGCAATCCCACTACTGGACATACATCTGGAAAAAACCATAATTCAAAAAGATACATGCACCCCAATGTTCATAGCAGCACTATTTACAATAGCCAAGACATAGAAGCAGCCTAAATGTCCATCAACAGATGAATGGGTAAAGATGAGATATATTTATACAATGGAATATTACTCAGCCATAAAGAGAATGAAATAATGCCATTTGCTGCAGCATGGATGGACCTAGAGATTATCATACTAAGTGAAGTAAGTCAGAGAAAGACAAATATCATATGATATCACTTATATGTGTGGAACCTAAAAAAATGATACAAATAAACTTATATACAAAACAGATAGACCCAAAGACATAGAAAACAAACTTATGGTTACCAGAGGGGAAGGGGGGAGGGATGAATTAGGAGTTTGGGATTAACCTATACAAATTACTATACATAAAATAGATAACAAGGAAGGACCTACTGTATAGCACAAAGAACTACACTCAATATTTCGTAATAACCTATAAGGGAAAAGAATCTGAAAAAAAAGTTATGTATGTATGTATGATTGCATAACTTTGCTACACACTTGAAACTAACCCAACACTGTAAATCAACTATACTTCAATTTTTAAGAAAAGGCAGAAAGTGGAGAGAACGGAAGATAGCTACCCGTTAAGTGTTTTCTCCTATCCCTGTCTTACATGCTAAGGCCTCTTTTCCCACCATCCTCTGTACAGTCCTAAACCTCATGCAGGGCTCTGTGCCAGAATCTAGATTTTATCTGAACCCTACAACCTCACGTCTCTGGCAACCATGCCCCACACGGGCAAGTCCTATGCATATGCAGCCTTGTTTCTTTTTTTCCTTTTTCATTCTCATTGTCAATCACATCATTTTCAAATACATTCCTCAGTAATGCAGTCCAAACATCCCCCACTCCAAACTCCAAGGACCTGAAGAACCTGTTTTTACCATTGTGTCTGTTTCATCTTACACTCCCCACCAAGGTCTGCTTTGGTGAATTGAAAAATGTCAGGCAAGATTTTTTCAGCTTCCTCCTTTTGAGATTTTCTGTTGCCAGTACTCCTTAGTCTCAGTGCTGTGGCAACAGTGGTCATTTCTCCCCAGCTTAGTTCATTCTAGTCAAGGAGTAGCTGTTAGTATTCCATGGGTCACATGGAATGGTCGAATACTTATTAGTACTCCACCCAGTCACAGCAGGGATAGGGTAATGGGAAGGTAGAAGTCAAGGGTGATGCTTTGTACGTGCTGAAGTGGCTTCTCTAAATACTTTCTGGATTGAGGTCTTTTAAAATACTTTTCGTAGAGCATGGACTTGAGGACATGGGGAGGGGGAAGGGTAAGCTGTGACAAAGCGAGAGAGTGGCAAGGACATATACACACTACCAAACGTAAAACAGATAGCTAGTGGGAAGCAGCCGCATAGCACAGGGACATCAGCTCAGTGCTTTGTGCCCACCTACAGGGGTGGGATAGGGAGGGTGGGAGGGAGGGAGACGCAAGAGGGAGGAGATATGGGGACATATGTATATGTATGGCTGATTCACTTTGTTATAAAGCAGAAACTAACACACCATTGTAAAGCAACTATACTCCAATAAAGATGTAAAAGAAAATAAAATGCTTTTTGAGTCAAGGTGGAACATAACTAAGTACATATGTACATACATACATACATGTATACATATACATATGTGTGTATATATCTATATCTTTCTATTCCTCTATCTATCTATCTATCTATCTACCTACCTACCTACCTACTTACCTATCTAGAGAGAAGTACCCACCCAAGTATGCTGCTTGGCTGGTGGACTCTGCCAGCCCTTCCCTGCGCAGGTCTTTGCCTGCATCCCCGGGGGTGGAGCAGTGAGCGGGGGAGCTCTCCAACATGAAGCTCTTGCTTCTGGACGTGCTGATGATCCGTGGAGGCAGGAGCACATTAATGACTGTCTGCAGTAGCAGCTGCACCTCAGGCTGCTCCAGCCATGGGCTATCTGCCGGGCAGAGTTTGTAAGGAGGAAGTGGAAAGAAAAGCAAGTCACAAGGTAGACTTTCCACGTTAGACACAGAAAAATTCAGCTCTTTCTCCAATTCCAAACTAGAACACCCTAGAAATTCGAGTGCCTTCCCCACCAAGTACAGCTTCTCCTATGGACAGAGGCAACGCTCCTGGTACTGGGTGTCTCCTCCGTAGTCAGCACCCAAGGGTCCCTGCTCCTAGCCAAATCTCCCGCTTACCATTTCAATCTGCTTTCTGTTTTTTTTTTTTTTTTTTCTGCTCAAATACTCATAATGCACTATCTTTATGTTTGAGATAAACTTTTCCTAAAAGAAAAAATCCCCCAAGAAGTAAGAGTAATGAAAACATATTGGAATTTAGTGACAGTGGCAGGATTTACACTAAACCTAGTGTCAGTAGGTTATCCAGTCCATTCTCTGTCAATTCACATCATCCTGTACTTCAGTTAATACCATTTTCTTAATTGAAACAATGATCTCCTGATTTTTGCTGTACTGAAATGCTTTTAAATATCTTCTAAGTGGAGCAGAGACAGTCTTGACCAAGGGCAGCTAAACTGAAAAGAAAGAAAAACTCTTATTTCCTAAGATACCCTTGTTTAAATCATTCAGATCAACTTCAATGACGGCCTTCATGGGAAAAGGAAGAAATAACAGCCTGACACTTAAGAAAACACAACAACAATGATAAATTTCCTTTAGTTAAATTAATCAGACCTTTGCTTCCAGATCCTACTGTGAGCACAAATGGGATGAGCAGATTTAAAAGCATCCCCTCCCTTCGCTCTTGATTGGTGAATGGGGAGATCACATGGCTTAAAGGAAAATCTTCTTTTAAAGCCTGTGCAGCAATAATAGAAAAAAAGATTAATTGACCCCCTCACCCATTCAGTCTGTTTGTTTTTACACAGCATGGAGGAGACGGGGACTCCCTGATGACTGCACCTGCAAACTAGGAGTTCAACTGTCATCTGTGCAGCATACAAGATTCACCCCAAACCGATACTTTACCATTTGTTTGACATAATTGAGAGCTATATGCCTAAAAAACAGCAACATCTTGAATATCAAATGAAAAATCATGACACTTATAGTCTGGTACAAAAACAACCGCACTTCCCCATTCATTTTATCCATGTGTCCACCAATAAATATTTTAGCGACCAAAGAAAAGGAGAACTTGCCACCTGCTCCACTGGGGAGTTATTTAAAAATCCTCTCCCCTGTATAAGACCTTCTTCAAGCCAGAAAGCAACAGACAATATAAAAAGAAATAAATGATCTCTGTATACGTGTTGTCAAAATGTGTCACTTTAGGGATGTCTTTATTTCCCTTCTGCCTGGTAGCCACAGCGCTTGCTTAATCTCTTTTCCATCATCTAACCATTCTCTGGATGATGGACCATCAAGCTTGGTTGTCAGAGATAATGGATGGGTCGGTTATCCGTTTACAGCCATTCTATACTTCCCATCGGTCAGAAAGCTTTCTGGTGATTTATCACTCTTTAAAGTTAGGTGACGCACAGAAATAGGCAGGGAAATTGGCATTCTATACTTTTTTGCTTTGGGAATGATTATTTTAATTTTAGGAAATAAAAGAAGTGGGAGAAAAATGATTTAAAAAAGCACCCGCAATATTCAGCCCACAATCATCAAAGAAAATTAAGATATTCAAAGTCTAGTAATAATACTTGAATTTTTTTTTACTGCAATTCTTTCTGCAAATAATTTAAAACCAGACTTTGAACATTACTGCCTCTTTTAATTAACAGTTGTGAGCTGGTTATCTGTGAACCATTATTTTCCTAAGTTACCGACACACGTTTTAAACGACAGAAGCGTCTCCTGAGGTTGTGGCAGGACTAAATGACTCTGCTATTTTTGAGATCTCAAGAAGAATTACAGAAGCACAACTTTAGGACCAAGCTCAGGGCTGAAGCTCCAAAACTGTAAAAGTCTGGAGATGTTTACACTTCTGTTTCACAGATTTTGCCCAGCCTTTGCAGAAAAATAAAAGAGAACACCATGATCAGGTGCCTCAACCAGCAACGTAATGAGCGTGACAAACAGGTAAGGCAGTCACACCTGTATCTGCAATGCTACAAGCCGGACAACAGCTGTGCTGAAGGGCAGAGGTGGTGAGAGATAAGGGCTGAGATGAAGAAGGGGTAATCCATCAGCAACACTGGAGGGTCCTACCACTCCCATCACCTGAAATACAAACAGAGCACATGACCAGCCTTGACTATTGCAATTTCATGCAACTGTAGTAAGGGAGTCTCAGTCAGTAATAATAAAAATAATGATAATGATAAAAAATTTGAAGGTTGGGCATGTTACTTTCAATCTGTTCGTGTTGCCTTCTTTTGAAGGCATGTAATGTCTGGAGTCAGATCAAACGATTACACTGGATTCAGCCAAGGTTTTGTAGAATGTTGCTTATAACTAACTATGTAAATAATGAGAGATGAACTCAAAATTGTTCTAAGCAGGAGACTGGACATACTTACTTGTGGACTCAAAGGAATGCAATCAACATTCTTTGATGGAGCAAATACTGACAACGATGATGATGGCAAGAGCTCTACTTGTGCTAGGCATTCCAGCTACAGATTCATTGCTCAACTAGCTAAGCAGCAGATTCTATTCAATGAAATGCTCTACCATGGTTTCCACATTGAACAAAACCTTGTCAGGACCAGACTCTAGATATTACATAACTGATAAAAAATTTTTTGTTTTCATGTAAATCCTAGACTGGCCAACCCATAATGTGATTTTTCACTAAGAAAGAAAAAAAAATCCTCTTTGCATTTTAATCTCCCCCACCCCAGACTACTTCAACTTCTAGCCAATTGTGCAGTCTCCCGCCACCCCACTCTCCAACTGGCAGCCCTCAACTCTCAGCGCAACTTGAAGAGGTCAATTGTCAAAGTAGTGCGTGGGAAGCAGCACACCAAAATCCCATCTGTAGAGGGACGGGCCCCTTGATCTCCCCACACACTACCTTGAAATGTACCTCACTATTTTCAGTGTCACCTGAGCCGTCTGTTTTCATGGGTAGGTGTGTAGGTAGATAGGTTGACCTGTAAATCTTCAATTCAGAGAAATCAATAGCAGAGTTAAATTTTGTAAAGTTTCATAAGATTGCCACTTGGCTACTCACCAGATTGACACAGACATTGATCAGTGACCTAAGGTGAGGCAGGAAGGATATGATTGGCTGCCTCTGAAGTGTCAAACAAACCCCTTCAATCAAATTGCTGGCAGGCTCCCACTCAACCTGTCGCCTGGAATACAATATAGGAGCCATTAGCAGCGTGGCTCCCTTCTGGAGACTGTCTGAAACGCGTGAATGAGACAGTGATTCTGACGCCATCTACGACAGGATGGGTGTCTGAGACAACAAAATGCTTCAGAGGGGAGGAAGTTTACCCACGTTGTTCCAAAAGTACAGAGCACATTAGGAAGGGAAGAGGATACTGAAAACGTAGCAGAGGCACTCCTGCCCCACTCGACTAATGAGACAAAATCTATTGAAGAAAAAACAGAGATGATGAATGGGTGGCATTTCAAGTTTCCTGGTTTTAACTATGAGAGAGGGTATGAGACTACCATTTTAGGAAACCCATCATAGGAGTCATCACTCCCAGTAGAACTAATTTGACTATAGGTTGTGTTTCTGAAATGTTTTTTTATCAGGCTACAGTTGACCTCATCAGCTTTTATACCAGACTGCAACTAATTAGATTTATATGGCTTAACTCTTGCCAAAAAGATGGCATTAGAGGAAAACAGTCTATTTAAAAAGTGTTCTTTCTTTGCCTCCTAAAAAATGATATTTTGGGGCTACATTCTATGGTAGTATAAATGGTGGTATACATAACCCAATTAGATGAATATGAGATTTTCTGTAATAGAAAACAATCTGGTCTGTAATTGTCTCAGTACTGAAGAGTCGTTTCTGTGGCCCCCTAAATAAACAAGTTGGGCTTTACTGAGATCAGTGCTACTTCCTGGAAATAATTTCTAAGCTTATATTGCCTACCAAATTGAAATCTCTACAATGACAAAATGGAAACGTTCATACATGATGCATACATTCCTGATGCTCAAGTAACCTACAGGTTAGGTTCAGTCAACATTTCTCTTGTTGAACTGAGATCACCTGAAGAAATTAAATCCAAGGCAACCCCAAATTCACAGTATGCACACCAAGAAAATTGCCTACAATTAATCAAGTCTATGAATTTATCCAGACGTCTACTTTTAGGAAACTGCTGTTCTTTATAATGGGTTTAGTTATATGATAAATGAGTTAGCCTATGGAGATGTTAACATCTTTAGAAGAAACGTTATTTTAACACACCCTTGTGAGATTTATAAGACTGGCCATTTGCCAATAGGCACAGATGTTCCACTGGGACCACTAAAGAAAATAGGAGTGCTTTAAGGATACTCATTTCTATGCTACTAAAATAAATAACCTTGAAATAACATATAGGCATCCATCATCACAGTAGAAAAGAATATAGGATCAAACTGTCCATTATTAGAATAAAATCTTTCAATTTCTTTTTAATAAATTCAACAGCTTCTGATGGCTGCATAAATGAAAAGAGCACAGGATAAAACCTGGAACAGTTCTGACAAATTGAACAGTAAATGCTACAGATTCTTGGGCAAGAGTTGCATTGATCTGGGGTTTAGTTTAACAGGACAGAAAATGGTCTCACTAACCCAAAGTGGAAATTTCCAAACTAGTGGGTTTATTAGCATTTATCAATTGATGTATCTTCTCACTGTGGCTATAGGTTTCCAAACTGGGCTCAGAACTCCAGGTAGCCTGGTTCGGAGGCATCTGCTCACAGAAAGGCTACCCACTGATATTTCAGGCCACTGAGTGGAGGGCAAGTGGCAATAACATTGACTTAGTACCACCTGAATTAGGTGAAAAGGTGAAAATTAGGTATTTGTTATCAACCCTGAGAGCTCTTTAGCTGCTGCTTCGCTGATTATTGTAAAGCTTGGCATTTCTATAAACTGGTACCTAAAATACTATGTTAAATACACATTTTTGAACATCAAGCTAATTTTTCTTCTCTCCTTAGTTGTTTAATTCATAAAGCATAGCTTGCCTTACTTTAAAAGGAATTGAAGGATACACATTGAATTTCTTATGTGTGTCAGATAAGGAACCTGATAGCTAAGAAATGAATAGATTTTTCAAGATAAATATAGTTTTTTGAAGAATATCTTATTTCCTCAAAATATAGACCCTGCTACTTACGCTTTCGTATACCTGATTAGCTCTGCACATATAACCAACCGAACACTTTTGAGCCATTCATTCAAATGCGGATTGATCCACCACCTTCAAAAATGACAAACTTGCAGCTTGAAGCTTGTAATACCAACAGCTGACTAGGAGGCCTCCTCACCTCAAAGTAGGCATCTTATGAATTTTGTTGAACATCCTATCCAATCTCTTTAAAATGAGGATAAGGGCCGGCCTCACTGCCTCGGCTGTCCAGTCGGTGATAGGGAGCATCTCCATGATGTAGCGTCGAAGCCCACGGCTCTCCATTGTCTGGGTGTCGTATGGTGCCAACTTCAGAAGGGAGTGTGCAATTTCTGCCAACCTAAAATGTTTTGTTTTGTTTTTAAAGAATAAGCTTAGAAAGCCACCATGAGAATTTCCCCACACAGCACCATGCTAATCACCCTCCTTCCAGCACACTGACTCCCTAAACTGTGAACATTCTGGCACATTATCTCATAACTTGTACATAAACGTTTTAAGAACCAAATCTGGACAAAATAAGGCCCATACATTTTAGTTGGTTGATATATCTCTTAAGTCTTTTCAGTTTGTAGGTTCCCCCTCTTCTGCTCTTGTTTTGACATCTAGTAATTTATTTGTTGGAGAAATTAGCTGTTGGTCCTGTAAGCATTTCCTGCACTCTGGATTTTGCTGATTGAATCTCCATGGTGTCATTTAATTTATCCTATTTCTCCTGTATGTAATTCAATTGGTAGTTAGATCCAGGGGCTAGATCAGATTAGGTTTTGATTTTCTGGTATGTGTCCTTCATAGGCGATGTGTACTTTCCTCAGGACGTATGTGATTCCCAGCTGTCACTCTTCATGATGTCAGTGGCTACTAGTGATCACTGCACAGATTCCTCAACTCATTAGAAGTAGTACAATGGTAATATTGCATCGTTCCTTTTTTTCCATGTATTAACTATAGCATTTTAATAAGAAGTCCTTTTGATTACTCCAAGAGAGACAGGACAAATGCTTAAAAAGAGCTACAGTTTAAGAGCACCCCAGGTGATTCTGACAGGCACTCTGGTATAGGAATCAGAGCTAGGCCCTTGCCCCTCTACCACATGGATTGCTCTACAATTGCTCCGTGTGACTAGTGCCATGGATGGAGGATTCACCACTGCATGAGGCAGCTCATTCCATCTTTGGACATCCACACTGTGAAAAGCTCTCCTCATATTAGGTCCCCAAATTCCCTCAGTTTTTTCCTATGAGGCTTCATCTGGAAGCATGAATTCAATCCATCTTCTCCATGGCAACCCTTCACTATCAACAGTCACTGTCTCTTCATCCCCACTCATACTCTCTCCAGACTGAACATACACATTGTCCTTCTAGAAATTGTGTGTGAGTGTGTGTGTTTTAAAGAAATCCTTTTAAACAGTCTTCACACTCTTTTGTTTATCTCTTTCTCACAAATGTGCCATGCAGAAAATAATGCTTTACTTTTCAGGTCGTTTGATTGACAGATAAAAGTATATCTATATACACATATTTCTTTTTTAAATGGGTTTTTTCTTTTTCTCCCAGTTTTATTGAGATATAATTGACATACAGCACTATATAAGTCCAAGGTGTACAGCGCAATGATTTGACTCATGTACATCATGAAGTGACCACCACAACAAATCTAGTATATACACATACTTCTTTTCCCTTGTTATCTTGTAGGTAACCTTAAGAAATGCTAGAGAAATAACTGATCTATTTCAAGCTTGAAAACAATACTTAAGAGTTGGATTTGTGTCATTTGATGGATCATTAACTGAATTTCTCTCATCTCTGGTCATGTTACAAAATGAATATGCTTCCAGCATAAAACAAAAATTTCCTTTAATACAGTCTTTGCTGTACTATCACATGAATAACCTTGAGAACACAAGGGAGAGACGGAGGGGGAGAAAGGAAAGAGGGAGAGTTGGAGAGAGGTGGGCGAGGGGGGAGAGAGAGAAAAATTCGTTTGCAGAGCTTACTGTCCTGCTATTCTGCTGCTGTGGCAGCTTTGGTCTGGGAAAATGAGGTAATAAATTCCTTTAGGGTAGAAACTCTATCTAATCAAGAATGTTTTACTTGAGAGCCTTGCAGCCAATCATAACTTCTGCAAATGCAGGGGTACAGATTGCCTCAACACTCCTTCTTGGCTCCTTGATTCAAATCGAGTACTTCTTGCAATTATCTCCTCTATCTTTTATATCATCCCATTTCTTTAAAAAAAAAAAATCATGGATTCTATCCTTGATGGATACTATCTACTCTTAGGACTTTAAATACTACCTATAGGTCCCCAATTCTAAAATTTATATATTTAGCTCTGACTTTGACATACAGCCAAATGTGTACTTAATTTACAAAAGAAAACCTTAACTATACCCTGTGCTTTGGTGTAGGGTCAAAACATGTGGAACTCAGCAAACTCTGTTTGGCCAGAGAACGTGACGGGCCCATTTTTATTGAGAGCTGGTGTGAAATAGCATGAACAGAGGGGATGTCGTCTAAATAGTCCCTGGCATTAAAAAATTCTGCCTACCTTCCCATAGATCCAGGCCATGAAATAACTGTGCTCATACAGGTTACTCTTGCTGAAGTGCATCGTGATGCTCTGCAGCTTTCGGTACCTCCAGGCATCCAGTCCCGTGAGACTGGCCCTTTACCTGTGATGGGATGTTGGTGAGGCTGCTGCCCATCACTCTGCTCTTTCCTTTCAACATGCCTCAACCAGGAGATACTTCTTGTCCTTCATATTTTAAAAAGGGGATTTTGCTTTACCAAAAAAACCTAGTTGTGTGTTTTATCTTATTGACACTATGATTTTATGATCAGTCATTTCTCCCTGCTGTTTTGATAACTCAGAAGCCCAAAGTCAAATTTACAGTTCATCAATAGTATCTCATGTGATAAAATCACGTAGATTTCCCAAGCTAATCGTATCATAAACTATTTCCCTGCTAATTTTTCACATTGTTTCGACTCTCTAATTTGTAAGTTGTATCCCTTTGCATCATATAATTTTCTGAGTTGCCTCAAGTACTTGGTAAAATAATAAACACATAAATACATGGGATATATAGTGCTTGCAACACCGCATTCTGTATTCTTACGTGTGCCTCACGTATTGAACTGTGATCATGTTGAGGACTAGGGCTTTATTTTACATCCCCGGTGTCTAGGACGGCATGTGGATCTTTCTCATTAGCGTTAGCATCTATTGAGCCCTAGATCTGCGCCAGGCACAGAGCTAATCATTTGAACTCCTAGAGCTCATTTAACCTTGAATAGGGTTTGACCTCTAGAGGGAGCTCCAGGCCTCTCTAACTCATGCTCTCCCCTCTCTCCAAATGCCTTGAGTGTAGATACAGATATACATAAGACAGTTACTAACCCATTATCATGATTGCTCCCCTCCCCTCCCCCCCTTTTCACTCGCTCTCCTATCTTTCAGGAATCTTTTCCCCTTTCTCCCACAAAATGTCTGTCGATAGTAGTGATTCTCTGACTCTGGGAATGTGATGTACAATTACTCAGGTCAGCTAGCCGTTATCAGTAGGAAAGGAGGGGAGATGGCCTGAATGGAGCACCGAGTTACTATGGCAACAGAAGCCTAACACTTCAAACTTTCCTCGCCTTTCCCAGTGCAGGAGCTGAAATTCTTAGTGCAAAATAAGTTCTTCCCCATCACAGCACAGCAGGGAGTGTGAACACATGTGACGCTCTAGACTTCTGGGCATGTGCCAGCAACTCAGAGAATGTGAAATCAGTCTGGAGGATAAAGAGCCTGTGTTCTCCAGACATTTCTGGCTTCTCATTTTCCCTCACTTAGTACTTTCTAAATTTTTCAAGGAATCATTTTAAGAAAAAAAAGAGACGATAATCAGGAAATTGGTGTGTTTTGCCAAATTGCAATGTTATTTCTGAAAGGCTAGAACTTAAGCCTGCCCTTAGTTTTACAGATATACTAAACTTTCCAAGTGAATATTTTGTTACCAATGGAATTTTCCTTTCAAGGAATTTTTATGATGCTTTAAAACCTGTTACAAATCTAAATAGAAGATCATCTGTAACCATGTTCCTTTTAAGAATCTGAAAATACAGACACAGCCTTTATAGTTTGAAGCAACAAGTGAAATGACATCTCCTTAGGAAGAAGGAAACATGAATGCACAGAGATATAATTCTGGGGGCTCTCCCTGACATGCCAGGAGTACAGATTTTTAAAGAATGACTGGCCTCATCTAGTGCAGAATTTTTACCAGGACACTTTTTCGAAACATTGGAAGGCTATCATGCACAATATGTGTAGAAGGGATCTCAGACTCAACCCAAGTGTGGCTCCGAGTTAAAACTGCTCCTTCCCTGCAGGCCCCTCACTGAGTCCTCAGATAGTGTAGTGGCAGAGCAAGTCCTCAAGCAGAAAGTAACTGTGCATTTTTTTGTGTAAAATAAGAGAGAGGGGACATTGGATTCTTGTGAAAAATTAGAATTTGGGCAGTAAAGAGCATGTGGGAGAAAGCCTCTGAATTCAGGTGATGCAATCTCCCTTTCACTCTCTTTTATTAAGGAGCAAATATATCAACTGGGCTTTTCTGTCTTTAAGAACATTTCCCCCTGTCCACGCTAAGATCCTTTTCCACGGACTTAACATCTATTTTCCCAGAGGGCCCTGTTTGATGTGCATCCAAGCTACAGGAGACCAATCAATTTCAGCCAGTTTCAAGTGTTTACCCTGCCCCACATTTATCCCCCACCGCATACACCCACCCCCTAACCCCCTCCAGACATCCGGCCCAAGCCGTGTGCACACTCAGGGGCAGAGAAAATGAGGACAGTACCTCATGTGGGACTTCACGTCCAACAACTCGAGGGCAGTGACCCGCGGTTCCCCGGCTAGGTTTTGCAAGATCTTCAGCCTGGGCCCGCAGTGCTTGTAGAACTCGGTGCAGATGTTCAGCAGTGACTCCCGGGGTCTTCTGAACTCCTCCCGAGCAAGCCGTTCATCTAGTTCCTCTCTGGGAAGGCCCTGCCCTTCCTCCAGTAAGTGCAGGTTTTCTCTGGGGAATTATAGAAGTTTAACTGGGGGTCTGGGAAGGTGTATGGGGGGCAAATATGAGAGGAAGGTATCACACTGAAGAAAATTATGATGCCTTATATTACATGCAAGTTAATGAAGCAGCAGGGCGGGGCCTAGGAGAACCTTATCGGAAAGATCAAGAAAGTTCATCATCCTGCAAGAGACTGTCATCCCAAACTGTAGTGGCTTTCCATTAGCCACTTCCTGAGGATTTATGCAGAAGTAGGATGCCATGCCTGAATGAAAAGAAAGCTGACGGAACCATAACCCAGCTCACAAGGCAAATTATCACAAGATGACAGAATTCGTACAAAATTAGGTTCTTTCTGTACCTGATAAAGTGCAGTTTGGCGCCTTGTTCCTGGTACCTGGGAGTCAGAAAAACAGTCTGCGTAACTATCAGAGTAAGAGCAGGGGCCCTGTGGTGGGACCTCTTAACGACTTTTTCTTATGAGAAGCCTTTGAAGTTACACATTTTGGTAAGCTCCCTAATACACACATACTAATCCTAAAATATAAAATCTTGATCTTTCATTTGCCTACCACATATGCTGCAATTATAGCTGCCATGAAAGCTCTTCCATTGCCAGATAATTTGTAGAAAGACAGATACTGTAAAAACACACACAAACTCATGGAATGTGGTCAAATGAAGGAAATTTTGGAAAACTTTCAAGGTGAGGTGAATCTAAGTTGCAGTTTTAACATCACGTGCTATATTTTAGGAAGAAATATGGCTGACTTCCTTTCAGTTCTAGAGACTTCTTGCTTTATGAGTGATGGGTAAAAGGACTTTAGAAACCCTCTTTCTCTGGGCACCTTTCATCTAGTGTTGAACATAGCTCAGTAAGCTTAGAGAAACCCCTAAATATCCCTTAAACTCATTACTCAAAACCCATATAATCATTTTCCCCTAATGTGAGAAATTGAGGTAACACTATCACATCAGATAATTTATATCTGATGTGATAGTTTGGAACTTATTTCCTTTTTAACATAAATATATGATAAGCAGGGAATTTACATAAATAATGATATACACTTAAAAATGTGCTTCAGAGAAAATAGAAAATTATTCCGTTTTTCCTTATAATCTCTGCTAATTACTCCATACTGGGAAAAGAGAACTTTCTCCCTAGCTGATTTTGGGTTTGCTGTGTCTTAAAATCTTCCTTGGAGGAGGAAGCTAATTAAACTTTTATTTTTGTCTCAGAGTACTTAGAGGTTAACCCAGGGAGAAGGAAGTAAAGTATTAACTAGTGCAGCCAGTGTCTGAGTCGCACCAAAAGAGGGAAGGTGATTAAGTCAACAACCGTGAAAGCATCAGTTAAGGGGCTAAATCAAAGCTTGGATGAAATGTCTGTAGAAAATCTGTCCAGATGAAAGAAAGGTGACTCTGCACAACTGCCCTGGAATGAGAAGCCACCTCCTGATTATTATTGTTTCCTTTGCCTTTTTCTTGGAGGCAAGTGAAACAACACTGGAATAGTTCAAAGACCACCCAGGAGGCAGAGAACATCTTGCATGTTCACACAAACAAATGGACATAAATGCCACTTTCTGAAGGTGGCTTACTTCTCTTCATTTACAAAGGTGACAACTGCAAAAAAAGCCTAGGTGTTTTCGTGTAACTCTCAACTCTCACCTTCTTCTCTTTTCCTTGGAGATTTTCACGCTCCATATCGACTATTTTCAGGATTCCTTTCACTCGCAACAGCTGAGATTTAGGTTGTACGACATTGAGAGACCACAGAATAAAGCCAGTGAATTACCTGGTAGTCACCCCAGACGACATGGTGTGGTTGGCTGTGGTGGCCCCTTTATGACCCTGGTCACACCTGCTCATCTGGGGGGCCGTCATGGGCCTGCAACAACAGTAACAAAACCACAGAAGTGGAGACACTTATGAAACCCTCAAGTTACTGCAGCTCACACAAGCTTGAAGCTAGAAGCTCATAAAGACTTCGGCCTTTTCTGTCACACACCTCTGCTGAGTCTGTCCTGGAAGGCACTTTAAAGGGAACACTGATTCCCAAAGGTCTATAAGCTCACCACGATTTAAGGTCTTTCGTTTCTTGGTCCTGAGTAATAAACAAATACTCTTCAAGCCAGACATTCATGAAATCAGACTTCTAAGTCTGTGCTGATTAAGTGAGAGTTAAGAATTCATTTTTTCAATTCCACAGGTACCAGGAAGTTAGCCATTCTAGACGGTAAAAAAAGATAAGGGTGTACATATCATTTAGGCCACCTGCTCCATAATCAACCACTCTGTTTCTCTGAGAAACTATCAAACAAGGAAAGAATCTTTCTAGTCAAAGTTAGACCTAAGTCTGTGTCTTTATTCCTGTCGTAGAGAATGGAGTTGAGGACACGGGGATGGGGAAGGGTAAATTGGGACGAAGTTAAAGAGTGGCATGGACTTATATATACTAACAAATGTAAAATAGATAGCTAGTGGGAAGCAGCTGCATAGCACAGGGAGATCAGCTAGGTGCTTTGTGACCACCTAGAGGGGTGGGATAGGGAGGGTGGGAGGGAGGGAGACATGGGCATATATGTATATGTACAGCTGACTTACTTTGTTATACAGCAGAAACTAACACACCATTGTAAAGCAATTTTACTCCAATAAAGATGTTAAAAAAAAAAATTATACCTAAGACTACCCAGGGAAGTGAGTAAATTAGTATCTATTGTTAAGTCAGTAATTTATTATGGGTGCTAAGAAACAGGTTCAAATGAGCTCATATATAGGTAAACTGCGTCTGTGTCATCTGTGACGTGGAAAGGAAGATAAGCCCTTTCAAAGCTATTGCTTACACGAACTCTTTAAAGCTTGCTTTTGTCATGCTCATTTTCTGTATGCTGGTTGTGGCTGGAGAGTAACCCTTTAAAAATCGCCCCAGACCGTCTCTTCGGTGCCTTTGCTGTAGGGGGCAGCATTTAAAGCTAGCCCCAAGACCTTCCCCCCACTGCCCCACTGGTGTTACTCCCGTTATCATGCCACATCATATGGCAAAAGGGAAATGATCTGGGTAGGCCTATTCTCATCACCGGCCCTTAAAAAGCAGAAAGTTTCTCTTGGGAGGGGCAGACAAATTTGAAGTCTGAGAAGGACTCAAGGCATCCCTGCTGCCTGGACGACTGCGGGGCCGTGTAAGAGGGAATACAGATGTCTTCCAACCGCAGAGAGTGGCCCCTGGCTGACGGTCAGGAAGGAAAGGGGACCTCAGACCTAAAGCGGCCTGGTGCTGGATTCTGCCAAAACCCTGAATGAGCTGAGAAGTGGATTTTTCCCCAGATCGTTCCAGTAAGAGCTCAGACCAACTGACATCTTGATTTTGGCCTTGCAAGACCCTGAGCCGACAGATCAGCTGAGCCTGCCCAGATTTCCGGCCTACAGAACCATGCGATGATAATAAATGCATTCAGTTTTAAGCCTCTCAGTTTGTGGTAATATGTTATGCAACAATGGAAAACTAATACTGATACACTTGTAATATACTTGTTTCTGTGTTACTACCTATAGAACGGTTAATTTTTTTTCATGAGCAACTATGTTAGGACTGTGGAAGTGAAGTGGTATTCTTCTCGTTTTCTTTTCGTAAAAACAATGGAGCCAATTTTGTTGCGAATAATTACAGCCAGCCAATGAGGCTAGTCTTCCACGCCATCTTTTGAATATTAAATACACTGGAATATTTAAGGCCACAGAATTTCAAATGTCAGAGCTCCATCCATAACTCTTTGTGGAATTTTTGGTAAGTCAGTTTTGGAGAAGTTAATTGACTTATCCTTATAAAAGGTAAGAGAAAGCATCAACATTGTTTACTGTAAAGAGAGAGAATCAAGTGGCCCTTGAAGGAAATTGACTGCTCTTCTCTCCTCTAGTCACAGGAAGGCACTAGTGACACAACCGGGTGGGTGCAGAAGGGAGGGTGTAAGTCACGTATTTCTCCTTGTAATGTTCTTCCCCCTCAGACTTTCAGGAAACCATCATCAAAGCACTGGGGGCTGTTTCTCACCGGCAGTTTGTCACTGCTCCCTATTCCACTGCTTCCCATCCCTTCAGATTAGATGCACGTGGGCACTTCAGCAGAGAGTCTACCCAAGGCTTTGGGCTATGTTCTGCTTGCCTCGGTTGGCAATGCAGTGCAAGATTAGGAACTAAACATAGGTTGAACTTAATGAATAACAATCTCACTCCCCTTCTCACTTGCTGGTGCACACTGGAAAAGTCCTCCATGGACTGAGGGGCTGCAGCGAGTCCCCTCACCAACTGAGCAAGATGGGGCTGGAGGGGCTTCCCTGGTGGCGCAGTGGTTGAGAGTCCGCCTGCCGATGCAGGGGACATGGGTTCGTGCCCCGATCCGGGAAGATCCCACATGCTACGGAGCGGCTGGGCCCGTGAGCCATGGCCGCTGAGCCTGCGCATCCGGAGCCTGTGCTCCGCAATGGGAGAGGCCACGACAGTGAGAGGCCCGCGTACCGAAAAAAAAAAAAAAAAAAAAAAGATGGGGCTGGAGAAGTTGGTGCCTGTGATGGGAGTAAACCATAGAATTTTAGGCTAACAATATGGCCAAATGGGATGGAGAAGCAAAGACATCGATGCAGAAAGAAAGCTTCCCCACCTCCACCCGTGGGGAGGAACGTCTCCTTCCAGCTGATTTTAGATGACAATGGAGAAGGAAAGCATATCACTATATAGTGTCCTGCATCTACCACCCCCACTCGCTCTATCCTTGGTACACAGACATCCCCCCGGCCCCGCTAATGCCCCCACCCGCCAACGCCTGCCCAGGCCTCATCTATCCAGCCCTTCCCTGACACAGGGCAGCTCAGTTCCTCTGCTTCTGTACCCAAGAACCTGGTGACAGGGCTAACTTCTTGGAACTTTGTTTAGGGCTGAACCCTGGTGTCAACTGACCTTTCCATTCCTAAATCCCTCAGTCCCCTCTCTTAGCACTCTTGAGTCCTGTCCGACAGAGAATCTATCAATTCTAGCATTAGAATAAAATTTTGTAGTTTATGTTTGTTATGTAGCTTCTGAAATTAAAGTAAAAAAAAACCCAGCTCTTTACAAACAGGAAAATAATAAAAGAATGCTTAGTTGAAATTGCAGACATTTCATGTCTCATAAAAAAGAGCTAATAAAAACGTGGATCACATTTTCATATTCACTAAATTAGCCCTTTTACAAAAGATTTGTTTACTGCTGGGTTAAAACTGCCACAGAAGCTCAGCAAGCTACATGTAAATGTGTGTTTAGCAATCATGGTAGAATAATAATACTAACAATTATTATTATTATTGTCATCATCATTATTATTTAGAGTACTGAGCACTATTTATCTAAACAACTTAGGGAACGCTTGCAGTTTCAGCTGAGTTTGGGTAAGTTATCTGTAAATAAAAACTGGGTTTGAGATTTTCATCTTTTTGGTGGATACATATAGCTTATGGCTGTGGCTATTTCTGCCGATGGGATTACCTGGTGAGGACCTCTACGCTGTATAAAAGGGCCTGCAGGGATGTCGCAAGAGCAGCCATGGAGGCGATCTCCTCTCGGGCAGCGGGTCCTGTCTCCACTTGTGACGTTTGCCTCTTTAGCTTTTGTAGGTAACATGGCACCAAAGCTTCCAAGACCATCAGCATCTGAAGACTTTAATCAACAGATAGAAAACCAAATCACGTTTTTACCTCCTACTTGATATTTTGGAGCATGGAGAAATGAAAAGCCTCTAGAGAGTTGGAAAATTCTGAATCCCCTTCCCACACCACCCAAGTCAAGAGTAATTAAGGCTGCTGGAAATATCTACCAACACTAATTAATTAGTTAATTAAGCACCGGATAAAAGGTGATAAAATTCTGCATTTAGGAAGAATATTATCTACTTGGGAGAGTTAGCATATATACAATTGGTTGAAAGAACAATAGAATGGTAACAGGTAGAGCTATTCAGTCAATCAGAGAAACAAGCTTCACAAAAATCAACAAAGCTTCCATTCAGTAATTTGCAACAAATCTGAGACAAAATAAAACCCTTCTTTAGGAGGCTGGCTTCTTAAAGCTTAAGCAATTTTACAGCAAGAGTCTGGTCTGGAAACAGTCACTGTGATACAAGTATGAAAATGGTTGCTTACTAGTGTGAATAGTTTAAAAATTCAGCTATATTTTGCTATCAAGAGACATTAAATGTAAGTATATAGAAATGTTGAAGGTGAAAGTAAGAGCAAACACCAAAAGAATGCTGATGTAACTATTATGTCAGACAAAACAGACTTCAAGGTAAGTTAAAGACGGAAATTTCATAATTGTAAAAAGACATTACCAGACATCAGACTTTTTATAAAACTATCATAATTAAGACAGTATAATATTGGTGCAAGGATAGACCAATAGATATGTGAAACAGAATAAGGAGTCCGAAACAAATCCACAGATACTTGATTTATAACAAAGATGACACTGCAGTGCAATGGGGAAAGGCTAGTCTTTTCTATAAATGGTGCTTGGGTCTATTGCCTATTAGATATCTCTGTGGGAAAAATAAACTTTGACCCTTACTTTACACCATACCAAAATTAATTCCAGATGGCTTGTTAATCTAAATGTTAAGATAAAAACAAAAAAGCACCTAGCATATAAGGGGATATATTCATAACCTTGGGTTAGCCAAGATTTCATAAGAGGACACAGAAAGCACTAAAAAATAGGAAAAAGGTGATACATTGGACTGTATTAAAACGAAGAGCTCTGTTCATCGAAAGACAACGTTAGGGGAGTAAAATTATAAGCCACAGAGTAAGAGATGTTATTTGAAATACAAGTAGCCAGTGGTGTGCTGGAATGGCTAAATAACCAGTCAAGAAGGTCTACTGGCCAACCCTCAGGATGGGAGAAAATATTTGCAACTGAAGCAACTGACAAAGGATTAATCTCCAAAATATACAAACAGCTCATGCAGCTCAAGATCAAAAAAACAAACAACCCAATCAAAAAATGGGTGGAAGATCTAAACAGACATTTCTCCAAAGAAGACATACAGATGGCCAACAAACACATGAAAAGATGCTCAACATCACTAATTATTAGAGAAATACAAATCAAAACTACAATGCAGTATCACCTCACGCCTGTCAGAATGACCATCATCAAAATATACACAAACAACAAATGCTGGAGAGGGTGTGGAGAAAAGGGAACACTCTTACACTGTTGGTGGGAATGTAAACTGATGCAGCCACTATGGAGAACAGTATGGAGGTTCCTTAAAAAACTAAAAATAAAACTACCATATGACCCAGCAATCCCACTACTGGTCATATACCCAGAGAAAACCATAATTCAAAAAGATACATGCACCCCAAGGTTCACTGCAGAACTATTTACAGTAGTCAGGACATGGAAGCAACCTAATTGTCCATCAACAGAGGAATGGATAAAGATGATGTGGTACATATATAAATTGGAATATTATTCAGCCATAAAAAGGAATGAAACTGGATCATTTGCAGAGATGTGGACGGACTTAGAGACTGTAAGACTTCACTTCATACAGAGTAAAGTAAGAGAGATAGAGAAAAACAATTGTTGTATATTAACACATATGTGGAATCTAGAAAAATGGTATAGATGTTCTTATTTGCAAAGCAGAAATAGAGACACAGACATAGAGAACAAACAAATGGATACCAAGGGGGAAGGGGGGGATGGGATGAACTTGGAGATTGGGATGGGATTAACATATATACACTACTGATATTATGTGTAAAATAGATAACTAATGAGGACCAACTATATAGCACAGGGAACTCTACTCAATGCTCTGTGGTAATCTAAATGGGAAGGCAATCCAAAAAAGAGGAGGTATATGTATAGCTGATTCACTTTGCTTTACAGCAGAAACTAACACAACGTCGTAAAGCAACTATACTCCAATAAAAATTAATTTAAAGAAAAAGGCCTACCGTAAGCATCTCTTTCCAACACCACATTCAATGATGTCATTCTGGTATTTTGTATTCAGCAATTGCTACATATTGGCAAATTGGCAATGCTACACATTAGAAACTCTTTCTCCCAGAGAGTTGGTTGTTAAATGTTTACCAGCAACACCACTCTATATAAGTTAAAATGTATTTATATCAGACTCTTTAAAAAAAATTCCATATATCAAATAAAAATTACTGATAATCTCATTTAAAAATGGGTAGAATACTTCAATAGGCCCCTTGCAAAAGTAGATATCCAAATTCCAGTAAACAATCTGAAAGGCTTCCAAACCTTTTAATTTGCTGGAGGGAAATGGAAATCAAAACCACAATGAGATATCACTATAAGCCAACAAAAACAGTTAAAATAAAAAAGACTGACGATACAAAGTGTTGATGAGGCTGTAGAGTACTGGAACACCTATACACTGCTGGCGGGAGTGAAAAGTGATACAAGCCCTCTGGAAAACTTTTTGGTAGTATCTACTAAAGCGAAGCATATACATACTCCATGATCTAGCAGAGCATTTCTACCCACAGAGACGCATATATATGTGCACGCAAAGACATATATAAAAATGTTCACTGCAGCATTACTGGTAATCACTTCAAACTGGACACAACACTAATGTCTGTCAACAAAAGAAGAAATACACAAATTGTAGCATAGCCGTACAATAGAATATTATAGACAAATGAAGAACTACTGTCAAACACGATTGCGTGGATGAATCTCATGAAATAGTACTGAAGAACAGAAGTCAGACATTAAAAAATACCTACCATATTATTTCATTGTAGTTGAGTTCAGAAACAGACAAAGCTGATTTGTGATGCTGGAAATCAGGATAGTGGTTCTTTTATCTGATTTTTCGATCTGAGTGGTAGTTACACTGATGTGTTAACTTTGTATACATTCATTAAACTATAAAGTTACAATTTGTAAAAACTTTCTTGTATGAATATTTAAATAAAATACATTATTTAAAAAAAATTTAAGCACAACAGGGACTCGGTATTACAAATGTTGAAGTCTTGTAAGAATTGAATTTATTCCCATGAAACGTACCCTAGGGAACAACTACTTAAGAGATCCTGGCTCCACCCAGGAATTAAGAACAGTTCTGGCTTAAACAGAGCAGAATAAGCTATTAGGGAGGTTTTTTTAAAAAAATTTTAATTTAGCTTAACAGTATTGGACTCTGGCTTTTAACTCACAATGACAAGAGAATTTGATTGTGAACTCTAATTCCTTTTGATTTCAATGTGTTTGGACTTTAACTTGAAAGTGTCTTTTATATCATTGGGAATTTGATAATGCGAGGATTTTTAAGTCAAATTTAGGGCTTCTCTATGCTGTTAGCATTTTAATATTAGAGAATCTTTATACATTTTGTCATTGCAGTGTCTTCATGTTATCACTTAATCGCACTGCAGAATCTCTGATACACCCTAATAACATGGTACTGGATATGTTTGGAGTGGAAAATAGAAGAGGGGGTATTTTGACACTTAGGAATCGAGTGGACTTGGAGTTAAGTTAATGTAAGGTTTTGATCCATTTTTGAACCTTTTATGGAGCTTTGATATTGTAGGAGGAGCCTAAGGAAAGCAGGAGGAGGACCGTCCTGATAGAGGGTAGATTTGCCCTCCTGAGGCAGGGTTGACCAGGGGCATAGAGTTTAATCCCCATTGCTTAAGACAGAATATGGTGGGAATGTTGGGGATGGGGGTGGCATATTTTACTCATTCCTCATGTTTCCTTCCAGCAGAGAGAGTTCAATCAATATCAATCCCGGTTCCTCTTTGCCCTTTTACTTATTCGGTTCTGGAGAAGACAAAGACTTACCTGAGGGGCAAATTGATATAGACATACTGGGCAAAATCAGCTCAGCTCTTTTCCTTTTCCTGGAAAAGCCTGCCAACAGGGCTTCTATCCTCTGCTGTGAGTTCTCAGGGCAGTCCTGTTTCAAGCTTGATTCCCCTACTTAATCTTTCTCAGCACTAAAGGTGACATTTCAACCTCCCTTCTGCCTTCCTTCATTTATTTAGAACATGGGCAAGAAAGAAGTCACTCTTCACTGGATCCTTCCAGAAACCTCAACTCTTATGACTGACACCGTTTCAGGAGTTTCTGAGAAAGGATAAAGAGGACCCTGAAGATGGCTGTGATATTCAGCTCAGGCAAGGAGAGCAGAGATTTCCACCAGAGGCTGTGGTAAGAATAAACTGTATGCATTTTCTTCAGGCGGCTCCTTATGTTTACAAACTTGGTAGGTAAGAGGCAGGATGAGGTAAGGTGACTTGGCTCAGCGCCTTGAGATGGCTGAGCAACAGATTTCATAAGGGAAAACTTCAAAATAAATTGCTCTGGGACCGGAGGCAGGAGAGATTATTTGCAGTGGGGGAACCGGGAAATGCACTGTGGAGATGGGGCGGAGGTCACCCTGCTTGTCAGCGGGATGTTCTGACCCTACCATCTGCTCTCTCTGTCCCAGTGGTGTGTGAGGAGATAGTACATAATGAACAAACTGATGGAAGAGTATTAAATAATGGTATTACACTCTAAGATTAATCCCGAATAATAAGGCAGTCTGGGAATACCTGACCAGTTGTCTGCTGCTTTTTTCATTACTTTAAAAATACAAATTCCCAGTCTTTTATCCAATTCATAATAACTATTCTGAAAGAATTTTTGATATAAAATAAAACTGACAATTGTTAAAACACCACTGAGTAGAATTTGTTATTTAATAAACATCCTGCTTCAGATGTTTATTCTACATTAAGAAACTACATCTTATGGGCACTGTTGAAATTTGACTTGGGGAAACTACGCAGTAATGATCAAAACCTGAAACACAAAAGCTCAAAATGACAGAAACTCTAATGAACAAAGTTTGATACAGACCAAGATAAAATAAGTCCTCCCCTAAAACTTAATCAATGAATGTAAACTTTATTATAAATTTTACATAGAAAGAAAATAATTTCAATGAAAAGAACTTTGATAAAATAAAAATGAAAAGTGGCTTATTTGCAACATAAAATGGCTGAGGAATTAAACTGGCATAAATAAATTAGAAAATAATCCCTTAATGAAAATTTATAGGTATAATTATGATTAAGATGTTTGTATTTATAAAGTCGTAGTCAAAATATCCTTGGGGTCAAAATATCCACTGGGTTAAAATAGCAGAGTTGCAATAGTTGGGTCAATATTTTTCTACACTAATTGAAAACCAGAAGTAGATTTAAGGAGGAATATGAGAAATTGATAAGGAGATTTGATCAAACAGAGAGAATAAAGAATTTTAAGTAATGTGGAAATCTGTAAGCCCCAAGCAATCTTTAGATCCCAAGTAGATCACTATGCTTTACTTTCAGATCAGTTATACATTTCTATCTAGTGTTCCATAAATCACCCGACCTATAGATGTTTCAGGATAGGCTTGACTATTAGGTTAGAACTGGACTGGTATGAATAGACAAGCGCTAGTTCTCTGTTTGTTTCACCAGGAGAATCACTAGTCATCTTCCCTTTCACTTCAAACCTGAGTCAGAGTCACAACTCACCCTGAGCACATGAGATCAACAGCTGGTCCGAGGAGGTAGGACCAATGTGGGTGACTCTGGGTTAGATCAGAGCCAGCATCCTTGAGTTCACACTCAGATAAGATTTATATTTTATTCCTTGTGTGACAGGAGTTTGTAGTCTCAGTTCTTTGAATTTACATCAGAAAGGTGATAACCTACCTAGATCTGGCAGTCTTAACAGAGGAGCAATACCCTGGAATAATTTATTAGCCCATCCTTCTCTCAAAAGAAAGTTGAGGCAAAAACTGTGATATGTTTATGACTAATCCATATTTTTATTTTCAAACTATTTTCTCACCACAAAGGCCTATGCAAGAATTACAAATGAGAGAAATAGGAACATGGAAACAGTTGGCTGTTATCTGATTCATTCATTTTATAAATTTATACTGTTATATCATGTATGGAATACAGCACTATATTAGGCATTGGAAGATATATCACATATACTAAGAATATGGTAGAATAGAATCGAATGCTTTGTTTATGGGTTAGATATTACAAGAAAAAATCAAAGTAGATTGAGAAATTAAGAGGGAGAGATTTCCTAATGTTGAATTGAGGAAGAGGAGGGAAGGCCATAGGGTTGGTTAAGCCAGAATTATGGAACATTTGGACGGAATGCAGCTCTTATCTTTAAGCATGTACATTACATAAAAAGGGGCTATCCATAATTCATTTGAATTATTGTCTCTGCCTTTAGAATACCTATTTTAATAGAGATGAGGCTGATTTTCATTTCACATATTATATATATATATATATATATATATACACACAATATATATATATGTAAATAAAATCAGGTCAGAGCCAACATCCTAGAACTGGAAATCACACTCGCCATGGTGAGTCCTTTGGATTCCTTGCACTTGGCAAAATGACAGGCAAGATTTCTCTTCCTGCTCTTTGTGTGACACAAGTTCTTATTGCTCCTTGAAATGAGTTTTCTTAAATAGCTTAAATGTCTTTTCTGAAATTTTATTTGCTATTAATTTCTGTTACATGTGAGGATATTTCCTAAACAAGACTAAAACATCTTAGCCACTTCACAATTTCCAAATTAGGGGATTTCAAATTGATGAAGATTTACTATATTTTTCATAACCTCTGCTATGACAAGTTCCCTAAATTTAGTTTTTGAAAGCATACTTGCCAGAGCATTACAGGCTAATCTTAGCAAACATAACCTTTGTAGTCGCTCAATTTTATTTCCTTTGCCATACTTACTTATTACAAGGCATGGAATAAAAGGCTGCAGTTACCTTCTGAATGACTCAGGAGCATATGCCACCACAGTAACACAGAGCTTAATGGCTTCACTTATGGAGAAAGTCAGGTCTTCGTTTCCATAGCAGAAATCTGAAGGGACAGAAGGGCAAGGCACACAATCAGAGTGGATTCCACCAGGGATAAAGAAGAATTTATTACTCCTAACACTTTCTTTCCAGTTATATTTTGTAGGCATTTCCTTGTTAGACGCTATTCCTAAACTGTGAACACTTAATATCCTCATCTAAAGGGACTAAAAATTCTGTTCTATTTTTGAATAATCAGATGACAAATAAAAGTGCTTTTTTTTGGTAGTTTAAAAAAACTCATCTAATAGAAGGATATTTGGATGCTCTAAGGTAAGACATGAGACTTCATCTTTGAATACCTCTAATTGTAGACATTCCACGATAATAAAAGCCTGTCTTAAAGGGTTATTCACTTAGAATTGCCCAGGAAAACCCAATTTTCTGAAAACTACAGCGGTCTATTGAGCCCCCCTTTTAATACAATTTTCATGGCAGAGAATCCTTTATATTTTAAGATTTACAAGAAATTTAAGAAAAACAAGAGATAGGAAAATGTACCCATTTAATTTATACCACCGTTTCACTTATTTTTTTTTTTTCTTTTCCCCAGTGTAGCTCGCGGTTAAAAGGGCCGCTGCCGCGGGGGCAAGACGGCCGCAGTTATGCGCAAGCACGTGCTGCTCTGGCACTGCAGCCTGACCCCCGGCAACACGCGCAGGCGCGGCGGGGGCTCAAAGGCAGCGCATGTTCCACTTATTTTTGCTATTTTGATTTAGCTCAAAATATTCAGTATAAGGTCATTTAAAAAAACAAAGATTACAAAAAGAAAAAGAATGCCAAGGCAAGTTTTGCTTTTACCTAATGACTTAAGAGGCTTCTCAGCTTTGACCAGCTCTAAGATGTCTAGGATGTCCGTGGTCTCCCCCTCCAGCGACTGCAGCAAGTCAAACAGGCACTGAGCTGACACGCCTTTGCTGGACCCAGTATTGGCAGCATCCTGTACAAAGAAAAGCCATTTTAGGCCATCATTAAAAAGTTTACAAATAACAAATTCTGGAGAGGGTGTGGAGAAAAGGGAACCCTCATACCCTGTTGGTGGGAATGTAAGTTGGTGCAGCCACTGTGAAAAACAGAATGGAGGTTCCTAAAAAAAAAACTAAAAATAGAGTTGCCATATGATCCAGCAATCCCACTCGTGGGCATATACCCAGAGAAAACTCTAACTCAAAATGACACATGCACCCATATGTTCATAGCATCACTATTCACAGTAGCCAAAACAGGGAAACAAACTAAATGTCCATCGACAGATGAATGGATAGAGAAGATGTGGTACCCATATACAATGGAATCCTACTCAGCCATAAAAATAATGAAATAATGCCATTTGCAGCAACATGGATGGACCTAGAGATTATCATACTAAGTGAAGTTAGAAAGAGAAGGACAAATACCATATGATATCACTTATATGTGGAATCTAAAATATGACACAAATGAACTTATCTATGAAATAGACTCACAGACAGAACAGAATTGTGGTTGCCAAGGAGGGTGAAGGGGGATGGATTGGGAGTTTGGGATTAGCAGATGCAAACTATTATATATAGAATGGATAAACAACAAGGTCCTATTGTATAGCATAGGGAACTATATTCAATATCCTGTGATAAACCATAATGGAAAAGAATATAAAAAAGATGTATATATATATATATATATATATATATATATATATGACTGAATCATTTTGCTGTACAGCAGAAATTAACACAACATTGTAAATCAACTATACTTCAATTAAAAACAAAAGAAAAGCCATTTTAGTTTATTAATTCCTACATCAGTACTAATATGGTTTGATCAGAAATACAAGTTTCATAAACACTGCCATTGATAACAATATCTAGGCAGTATTCAGCTTACAGAATTCTGCATCCAACCATGCTATTGTATGGAGTGAACACCTGAGTTTTAAGGGATCTATTAAATGCTAATCTAGTACAAAAGAGATATTTGTGGAAACTCATAAAAATACAGCAAAATGTGAACTGACAGTAAAGTTCATGCCTATGTTTTCTCTGGTCTATGATAATGGGACTCAGCATTCCCCCGCAAACTTCCATAATGGATTGGTTGAATACATCAAATATGTTTGAGAAACAGATGAATTTTTTGACAACCCTGGGAATTTTACAGGTCTTAATTGATAATCTATCTCCAGAATGGAGATACTTACCATCTCAAATCTCTGTAAAATGACTTTGATTCATTCATTAAAACAACAAATCCTCCTGGGCATATATCCAGAGAAAACTCTAATTCAAAAAGATACATGCACCCCAATGTTCATTGCAGCACTATTTACAATAGCCAGGACATGGAAGCAACCTAAATGTCCATCGACAAAGGAATGAATAAAGAAGATGTGGTATATATATACAATGGAATATTACTCAGCCATAAAAAGAATGAAACAATGCCATTTGCAGCAACATGGATGGATGTAGAGATTATCATACTAAGTGAAGTCAGAAAGAGAAAAACAAATATCATATATTAATGCATATATGTGGAATCTAGAAAAACAGTATAGATGATCTTATCTGCAAAGCAGAAATAAGAGACACAGACGTAGAGAACAAATGTATGGATATCAAGGGGGAAGGGGTGGTGGTGGGATGACTTGGGAGATTGGGATTGGCATATATACACTACTACATATGAAACAGATAACTAATGAGAATCTACTATATAGCACAGGGAACTCTACTCAATGCTCTGTGGTGACCTAAATGGGAAGGAAATCCAAAAAAGAGGGGATATATGTATACATATGGCTGATTCACTTTGCTCTACAACAGAAACTAACACAACATTGTAAAGCAACTATACTCCAATAAAAATTAATTAAAAAAAAAAACCTCATTAAATTCCTACTATGTGCCAGGCACCATTTTGTGCACTGCAGTTACAGCAAAACAAAAACAAAAAAAAACAAAACAAAACTAAAAACAAGCAAAAGGCAAGCAAAAACCAGACAAATGTCTTGTTTTAATGGAGCTCAAATTCTATTGTGGGGTGTGGTAAAGATACATATTAGTGAAACAAATACATATATTACATGTGATATGATATAAATGCTCTGCAGAAAAATAAAAATAAAGCAGGGTAAGTGCTAGAGAGTGATAGAAAAGAATGAGAATCCGGAACTCTTCCTTTTATCATTTTCCATTTTCCATCCTTTCATTAACTGAGTATAAAAAACCAGAGAGTTGATCTATTTACATCCTAGGGGCCGAAATAAGGGTTGAAGAGAAACGTTGAAGAGAGAAGATTTTCTTGTTGAAAGAGAAATAATTTGGGGTATTTATATTCCATTGCTTGAATAAAGAGAGCTGAGAGACTGATTATACAAATGCACAATGACCAGGCCATACATAAATATAGAACGGATCTACAATCTGTAGTAACCAGCCCAGGAATCCCTTGCTGTAGTAAGTTCTGAATAAACAGACTTTGCTTTCCTCATTGGGTTGGTCTTTATTTCCACAGAGCTTACTCACAGGAAACTCCAGGAGAGGGGCCACACTTGCAAACAGCTGGAGCACAAAGGGCTTCCGGTGTAGAATGTAGAACTGATGGCAGGCGAATTCAATGGCTTGACGCAACTGGGGATTGCTTTCATAGTCAGAGTACACCTATGGAAAAATGTCACCATATTCAGAAAATTCCTTAACAGCCTACTAGAGTTGTGTTTGCTTTTAAAACTCATAGCCATAGGAAGCATGGACGGAAATGACTAATTTCATAAACTGATGGAGGGGAGTGTAAAATGGTATATACCTTCTTGAGAGAGATCTGGCAATATACATAAAAATCTTAAAAATATAAATATGTTATATTTATTTATTTATTTATATACTTATATATATATTTATATTTAATCCTAAAAATATAAATATACTTTTTTCTCGGGAAGTTTGTGACTAGTGATTTATCTTAAGAAAACAGACAAATGTACAAAGACATAATATATACAATAATGACTGCTGCAAGGTTGCTTAAAATAGTAGAAAATTTGAAACAACTTAAAGTATTCATAAATTGGGGTTAAGTGTATTATGTATATGCATTCAACAGAATACTATCAGTTATATTTTAAAAGATGCTATATAGTGCTACAGGGAAAACTCCCACAATATTCTTAGTGTCACATTAAAAAAGGTAGGTAACAAACTTGAATATATGGTATGATTCAACTTCTATTTTAGAAAAAGTAGGAGAGAGTACCAAGATTTTCAAGATGTGTAAACGATGGTTATCTAGGGGGAGGATTATGGGTGATCTTTTTTTTTTTTAAATAATATTCTTTTTTCTTTAAACCCCACATTTTGGCTGTGTTAGGTCTTCATTTCTGTGTGACGGCTTTCTCTAGTTGTGGCAAGTGGGGGCCACTCTTCATCGCGGTGCGCGGGCCTCTCACTGTCGCGGCCTCTCTTGTTGCGGAGCACAGGCTCCAGACGCGCAGGCTCAGTAGTTGTGGCTCACGGGCCTAGTTGCTCTGCGGCATGTGGGATCTTCCCAGACCAGGGCTCGAACCCGTGTCCCCTGCATTAGCAGGCAGATTCTCAACCACTGCGCCACCAGGGAAGCCCTATGGGTGATCTTTATTTTCTTCTTTAAACTTTATCTTTCGAATTTTATAATGAGCATTTATTGTTTTTGATAATTATTTAAAAAGTTATACAGGAAATTCCAACTATCTAAAAATAGGATAGAGTGCCCTGATGATATTAAAAGTCAATTTCTTGGGCAGACGGGAGAGGCCACAACAGTGAGAGGCCCGCGTACTGCAAAAAAAAAAAAAAAAGTCAATTTCTTGCCCCTGTAGGTTGAGCAAACGGCACTTTACACAAACATGCATTACTTCCATAATTTTATTAAAATTTCCATAAAAATGAGAAGTAGGATAAGCCCTCAAGGCCCCTTCTGAACTTTATTCAGTACTCCTAACTGTAGCCATGTACACACTAGGCATGACTAAGTGAAAACTGTTCCTGCTACATTCACCTCCTCCAACCTTATCATACCAAATTTAATGGCAATGAAAATCTCTATTCAGATAGAGGTTGGAGACTCTCTTGGGAGAAACATCAACTGAATGCTTTCCATACATTTGAATAATGGTTCTCAAGCTTCCTAGGGCATCAAAACCACCTGGAGGTCTTGTAAAAACACAGATTACTGGGCCCTGACTCCAGACTTTCTGATTAAGTAGCACTGGGATGGAACCCAAGAATGTGCATTTCTAACAAATCCCCAGGTGATGCTGCTGCTTCTGCTGCTGTTGCTCCAGAGATTGCACTTTGAGAACCACTGGTCCAGAAGAAATGGGAAAGCAGAGCCCAGGTCTGGGAGATCTCAGAATACAATGGAATATGATGACCTTTTGGAAGTTTCTAGGAGGAGTTCATTTGGTGCCTTTTGAGGTCATAAAAGAAGATAATTCCATCATTAAAAGTTTTGGTACAGATCTTGTTGACCTGTTCCATGGGCAGGAGAGGACAGCCTGTGCACCTGTAGCATGGTGGGCAGAATCCACTGGTAGCCGCTGAGGGAGAAGAGGTGATTGAAGTGCACAGCGCTGTTGATGACGGTGGCCGCGTACTGCCTGAGCAGGGCACTGTCTTCTGGGTGCAGGATCAGAGCCCCGTTAAAAACGTTGAGGAAAAGCATGATTTCATCTCCCCAGGGAAACTCGCTCGGCATGCCCAGGAACATCTCCTCCAGGAGCTGGATCCACAAGCTTTTCTGAAGAGTGTCGAGGCCAAACAGCTCCTTCCCAGCTGTGAAACATGAAACAGCAGAGACAGAATTAGCCCCACGCCAATCCTGTCAGTGTGGAGGGCAATCAAACCCCAGGGCACTGCTGTTTCCAGCTCAGGGACATGAAGATCTACTGCTGATACGCTTCCCAGAGCAATATTGCAGCCACTGCTGTGACACCTCCTAGCCCTCCAAGTACTTTCTTCATCACCTCTTTGATTCAACTCTGTGGGCAAGACAGGGCAGGCAGGTGCAGTGTCTTGCTGCTGCATAGGCTGTGGCTTTGAGAAAAAATAAGCTATTAAGAAAATGGCAGGGCTGGGACTTGTTCTTGGTCTTTGAACTCATGGTCAGACTAGAGCTGTGTCTACTGTTTCTCTGGAGCTTCTGGATGAAGATGTAGAGCATAGGGATGCTGATTTAAGTAAACTGTCCCAAATTAATAAGTGAGTAACAGAGCATGGTTTCAAAATGGGTCTCTTTCAATTTCTCTGTCTCAGTCTCTCTCTCTCTCTCTCAATTTGAATAATGGTTCTCAAGCTTCCTAGGGCATCAAAACCACCTGGAGGTCTTATAAAAACACAGATTACTGGGCCCTGACTCCAGACTTTCTAATTAAGAAGGTATAATTTAGACAGAGTAAAAGGCACAGAACATGAATGTAGAACTCAATGAATTTTGACAAAAATACCCACTCAGGTAACGAACACGCCAATCAATGTATAGACCATTTTCATCACCTGAGAAAGTTCTCTCATACCCCTTTCTGGGAAATCCATGCCCCCCAATCCAGAGGTAACTACTTTTCTGATTTCTGTCACTGTAGATTCGTTTTGCCTCCTCTTGAATTTCATATAAATATCTGTTCTTCACTTAGTCAAGTACTCTCCTAACAATACCACACTACTTCCTTCAATTGCTTACGATTAGCTTAGAGCAGTGGTCTCAGGATTTGGTCCTTGGAACAGAAGCACCAGCCTCACCTGGGAGCTTGTCAGAAATGCAAGTTCCCAAGCCCCATTCCAGAGCTACTGAATCAGAAGCTCGGGGCTGGAGGGTGGGACCCAGCAATCTGTGTTTTATCAAGTTCTCCAGGTGATTCTGGTGCCCACTCAAGAGCTGAGAGCCACTAGCTTAGAGAACTGTCTGCCGATTAAGATAGAGATGTCCTCTAGCTGAGGACAAAAGAAGGGCAGGAGAAGAAGCCCAAGAGAGGAAATGCTTCTTTCTTGATACCTTGAGGATCACTGAAGAGTGAAAACTCCGCGTCAATAGCACTTCGAGGGAATGAGGGCAGTCGGAGGAGGTCTTCCTGGAGCATGGAGACGTGGGACTGCTTGTGGGCTGTGGGGATCTTCTGGGTGAGGGAGATGAGAAACAAAACCCTCCCCACTTCCTCCAGCTTCCGAGTGAATACCTACCGGCAAAGGCAGGAGCAGATGAAAAGTAGAATTGGCACCTCTGAAATTACCAAGAGTGAAGAAACTGAAGTGAAAACCTTAATGGCAAACCGGGCTGATTAAAAATTGAAAGATGGGGGAAGTGAAATGGGAGAGAAATATTTTTTCTTTACCACACAGAAAGAGCAAACAATACTTAATTGACTCTCACTTCCTGCATCTGTCCTACAGAAGGAAGCGTTTCTTATGGAGTTTGCCAGCTAGAGGAGGAGAACAAGGCAAGCACTGTCAAGAACAGTTCAGTAGTAAATACAGCCCATTTGTTTGGATGTCATAATATAGAAGACCTTCTCCAACAGGAGCCAGTCAGTTCCAATTGCTTCTATCATTTCTACTGATGCCTTACGCTGTTTCTGGGTTTGCCTCTTAAAGACTGAAATGGGCTCCAGGAAAAACCTATCTTGGAGGTTTTAAAGCTAATAGGACCTAGATTGGTGGTCCTTTAGCCCTTAGTTTAGATGACGTGAACATGGGTCTTTTGGTCCTTCTCTTAGTGCCTTTTCTGTTGCTGATCAGTGGGCAGGGGGATGTGACTAGGAAGATGATAAGCAGCGAGCAGCTGTGGAGGAGACTTCAGAGCCAGAACCACAGGTCTGTCTATTATTATCTCCCTGAGGAAATCAGAAAGAAGTCTTAAGATCCCAACTTGGAGTATAAATAGAGTAAGGGCCCCGTTTTATGTTATTCTCTTAAAACGTGTTCTTAAACATGATTTAAAAAACACACTCGTGAAGTGCGGTTATTGATTATGGTTTTCATTATTTTGCTGCCAAAATCAGAGGCTGGGATAATTTGTGGGGAATTGTTTTAGGAATTATTTATATTTAAGGTCTTACAGTTTTGCCCAACACCTCACACTTTGTAATACATTCACTATTTTCTTTCTTCTAAATGCAATTTAGGTAGTTAATACTAACTATGTTTTTAATTACTTAAATGGTCAGATTCTATGCCATCCCCTGAAAATATTTTTGAAAAGCATCCTTGCTACGTGCAGAAAAATTGAAATAAGTTTGTTTCAACATTTTATTAAAAATAAATGAATATAACACATAGACCACATTAAAATTGTATCATTATTAGAATTGTGTACTACAGCTATATTTTGCTTGCAAAACAGTGAATTTCCTTAAGCTCAAAGTCTGATTTATGATGAGATGTGTAAACGTTATTCTGTTCTTCAATCTTAAATCTAAGTACAGCTGCTTGATTCTGTTTCCTCCTATTTTAAGAGAAGTCAGTAACATGTCCAAGGTCAGATCACTGGTCAGTGGCAGAGCTGGGACTGAGTCCATATCTCTGGACCTTGGTGCGGGGCCTTTTTCAGGCACACTACATTGACCCCTTTTATTTTTTTCCAGCTAGCATAAATTTCTGGGACAACCTTCTTATAGCTACACTATGTGTACTTCCAATCCTGCTTTACAAAAATGTGGAGTGAAAATCCAAACTTAGAAACTAGTAGGTAAATAAATTAGAAGATTTCTGCTATTTATACCCCAATGATTTCTCATAGCATTCTCCAAGTGAGTGTTTCTTAATACCTTTGCATTATTCATCCAATTTATAAAAACTTGGTTAACACACTATTTTGGGGAACTATCTATTGACCAAGGGCCCATCATTCTCTCTCTAGAAAGGATCATAACGGAATCACAGAATCTCAGGGCTGGCAACCGTTTACAGATCATCTATCCCAATGATATGACAAAACAGAACAAAACTGTGGTGGTCAGGCACCTGTTTCTGAATGAGCTCCTGTCCTTTCTCTGGATGCATATGTACAAGGTTCAGCTGTGGAGACACGGATCTCCTAAAAGGGTAAATATCCCGAACATAGGTCTGTGGTGGGATTACACAAAGACAAAAAAAGAGTTCAAATAATTAAACTCTGACTCTCATTTCCTCTTTCCCCAAAGGTCAGACAAACATGTTATGTATTTTCTGATGGTTTAGATTCTTACTACTTTATGCTCCCCAATTCTACAAAATCCTAGGGAAGATAAACACCCTCCTCGGGAAAGCTTCAATCTCCCCAGGCTGAGTATGCTTTCCAAAGTCCAGGATGCTCTGTCAGGAGCAAAGGAGCCAGACGCCATTTACTAAAACCCATTCTGAAGAAGAAAAGAAAAGCCCTGTAAAGTGATGTCAGTGGTCTTCCTGAGGTTTCCTTTGTTCGTTAGATCACGTTACCACAATCATGCTTAATGTAGTAGAAAGCGGCACGAGAACATTAACATTCCAAATAAACACGTGTACTTACAATACGGGCAACTTAAGTGTTCATCTAGATGTAATAATGACGAGTGATGAAGTGCCTTACTTACCTCCTTTAATTATTACAATGACGCCAAAGTAGCTACTATCATCACCTTCCCTTTACAGACAAGGAAACTGAAGGGTACAAAGGTAAAGTGGCCAGTCCAAAGCTAATACATCAGCAGTGAGGTGGTGTGAACCAAGCGGCCATACGCCTCACCTATAAACAGCGACGCCCCCCTGAGTGAAGCTGCCCTCCGGAAAGGCATAATGGGCTTTTGACACAGCTCTCCATGAGCGTCATCACTGCAGTCTCACCTTATTGTAGTGGATAAGGTTCCATCGTTTATCCATGAGAAAGTAATGTGTAGACTGGGATTCTGGGATATTAAAAAACTCCAGACACTCCTAGAACGACAGCAATTTTTAATAAACATTTATTGAGATCATATTATGAGCCAAACAGTAAGCTGAAAGGTAAAAATGTCGTAAAACAAGGTAACTTCCTATAAGGAATATATATGTATTTATATCTTACACACACTTTATATATTATGTGTGCATATATATACGTATATATATTATATACACACACATATATATGAACATCTACATGCACACAGCTATCCAAAAAAATGACAGCATAAAGACTGATTGTGTAAGGTAGTGCAAGATAGGGGTAGGGGATTAAGACGTGCAAACTACTATGCATAAAATAAATAAGCTACAAGGATATATTGTACAACACAGAATACAGTCAATATTTTAGAATAACTATAAGTGGAATATGACCTTTAAAAATTGTGAATCACTATGCTCTATACCTGAAATGTATATAATATTATACATCAACTATATCTCAATTTTAAAAAAGCCTGATAGTGTAATACAAACTATCTGCTCTGTTCTCATAGAGCTAAAAGAGGTACAATTGCAATGTAGACTTGAGTGATGATGAACTGTGAAGGTACAGTGGCATCTACTGGTCTCAGTATCAGGAAGAAAGCATGTTTAGTAGCAACATTAAGAATAATATGAACCACAGTGAGTGAGCACTTATTATCTACTATATTCTATGCTCAATGCTTTCAATGTAGAGAACTTGTATAACCTGCACTAATAATCGAGCACTGTTGAAAAAGAAACTGAGACTAGAGAGAGCCTGTCGTTTGACTTATTTAGATAACACTGGCTGTGGTGGAGCCTGGGTTTGAACTCACTGTCTGCCTTCATGCTATCCTACCATCCAAAGTGAGTAGGAAAATGAAGTGGCTGTTAAAGTTTGCTTCACTGGGCCTGAGAGATGCTCTGGAGATGAAGGAGTGAGGCCTGGAGGAGGCTTGACGACCCTTTCTACTGAAATAAAATACACAAGCTTGCAAAACTGAATTTCTCAGAGGTCTTTTCTGGGCTGAAAGTTTGGGCTCCAGATAAACAGGGAATCACTGCACTAGTGTACTTACTACTTTCCCTTAACAACCCTACAGGCATGAGTAACAATGGACTGCATATCTCTTAAGGGGCGTAATTGTCATAACCATTAAAAATACTTCCTTGATTCACTTAGTTCATTCTAAGGTATATATTTTCTGCCTCTCCAATCATTTTTGTCAATGGCAAATCAAGACTGTGTATTGTTCAACTCGATGCCACAAAAAGTGTCTCTGGCATGGACTGTCACCTGACCCCTAGAGTTTGTGCCAGTGCCCTTGGCGTGCAAACCCAGGGCGGCTCCAGAACTGCCACAAGTGATGCCAGGATACTCCTAAGCAGGATTCACAGCATCTCAAGAGGAGTGTCACGTGGCTGCTGTAACTGAGAGGGAGCCAGCGTGATCTTGCCTACATCCATGTGGGGAAAATTATGCAAGGAAATAGAGGAAGTACACAAGAGTGGGACAGATTCTAGAAGAGGTAAATAAATGCATATATTCATTTGAAGATAGAGAAAGGCAATTTAATTCAAAACTGGATGATCAGTGAAGTGGACATAGCCATTGTGCATTAAGAACAAATCACATCTGTCAAAAGTCATCCCTACCTTTAACAGGGCTTCAAATTGAGTATCTTCATGGACTGGTAACTGGGTTGGGATATCACACTCATTCTGTCCATGAACTACCAAGGTCTTGGTACCTACAGAAGGTAAAAATCATAATAAACTGACTTCTACTATAAGAAAGTTTATACATAAAGCACAAATTATTAAAATATTATCAATAAGCTGATGTTTTTATTATGATTACTACTAGTGAGGGTTTAATGCGACTTGTGCATTGTACTAACTGCACTCCTTTGTTTCTAGTTAAATATATATATATATATATTTTTTTTTTTTTTTTTGTGGTACGCAGGCCTCTCACTGTTGTGGCCTCTCCCATTGCGGAGCACAGGCTCCGGACGCGCAGGCTCAGTGGCCATGGCTCACGGGCCCAGCCGCTCCGCGGCATGTGGGATCTATCTTCCCAGACCGGGGCACGAACCCATGGCCCCTGCATCGGCAGGCGGACTCTCAATCACTGCGCCACCAGGGAAGCCCTAAATATATATTTTAAATATGTTTACTTATTATTTAAAAATCATAGCTACCGTTTATGGAGTTCCCCATACTTTTAAATGGTTTTATGTGCATAATCACATTTAAATCTCATAGCAACCCTATGATATGGGTATTATTATTTTCACACTACAAATGAAGAAACAGAGAGAACTTATTCTTATAAATAAGAACTTATAAGTAACTTAGTCAAAGACACATTTATTTAGTGGAAGAGTCAGAATTCAAACCTTAAGCATTCCAACAAATAATCTATTCCTTTATTTTAAATGAGATGATGAGGTAATAATGGTTGAGAAGATACAAACAGAGCTATTAGCAAAAGCTAAACAAGTACCTGAAAGGTAGTTTAAGTTTACATTTTCTGTATTCTGCTTGGCTGGTGAGACAGTGAACATTATGATATACCTTGATTTATAATGAGTTGTTTTTAAGTATATGCCTGACAATATGTTTCTTTGCTGTGATAAAAGCTGATCTCTTTGTTGAGTAACCTACAGACACATAAATATACCATATATGGTATATATACCATATACCATATACCACTTACTGAATGCTTACCACGTGTCAGGTATGGCAGCTAGTATTTTACAAACCTAAACTCATTTATTCCTCACAATTATGAAGTATGAGTCATACTCCCATTGTACGTGTGAGTAAAGAAAGCTTTAAAAGTGATGTACTTTTTCATAGCTAATATTAATTACACAGATGATAAACGACAGTGCTCTGATTTTAACATAGGCCTCTTTGCTGCCAGAACCTGTGTTCTTATTTATATATAATTTTGTCTTTTTATTTCAATACATGTATTATCTCACATTTTCTTAGACATTGCGCAAGGATAAAGGCTTGGCAAAATTTCATCTCCAAGAAAGGCAAGCTATCCAATGTGAAAAGGAATTGTACCTAGAGTTTATATCACACTGCATGTTTTTTTGTAATTTTCCTTCCTGCTTTTCCCTTTTCCAATTTTTCATAAAGCCATCTCTCAGTGAGTTTACAAAAGCCTGGGGTCCCTGCCATGCAAACAATAGTATTCTCCTTGCAGTGCCAAAAATTCATTCAAAAAGGCTCTCAGTTCAGCTGGCCCTCTGCAATAGACTTAAATAAATCTTTAACCTTGGCAGTGCTTCAAGTACTGATTCACGTGGATCTCAGTTCTGATGTCTCCCTTTTCATCTGGCAATTGCTGACTTTTAAAGGGCCTATTGTACTTCTTCAGATTGTATCCAACAAAAGTTCTTTGAAGCACTCAATCCCAGGGTCAGAAAATCTTCTCATGAATGAAAGAGACACTAGTTTCGTAAAAGCCTATTTATACTCCTAAAAAAGTTATGTCTTCCAAAAGCAGTACCTGGCATTGAAGCAGTCACCAGGAGCTTGACCTCACATTGCTCCTTCTTCATGGTCTGCTTCAGATCCTTGAAGAACAGGCCTTCTACGTAACCGACCACCTCCCACAGGAAAGTCAGAGTGGCTGAAATGGCATCCATCCCCCACTCGCAGGGGGTCCGCACGAAGTACATGATTAATCCTACCTATAAGTCAGAACAGGAAGTGGTCACAAAGTCACAGTAATTCTGAGCTTACATTCTCATTGTCTTGGCTTTTCATTTTCTTAATTAAATATTGTTTTTTTGACTTTGAATTCTCTGTTCAAATGCTTCTCTAACACTTTCAGTGGAAGTAAGCAGAAGAAGGGAAAACTGACCTGAACAGGTTGCCATATATTTTTATGTCATCCCTAAAATACTTACTGCTATTTTTTTTTAACATCTTTACTGGAGTACAATTGCTTTACAATGTTGTGTTAGTTTCTGCTGTGTAACAAAGTGAATCAGCTACATGTCTACATATATCCCCATATCCCCTCCCTCTTGCATCTCCCTCCCACCCTCACTATCCCACCCCTCTAGGTGGTCACAAAGCACCGAGCTGATCTCCCTGTGTGATGCAGCTGCTTCCCACTAGCTATCTATTTTACATTTGCTAGTGTATATATGTGCATGCCACTCTCTCACTTCATCCCAGCTTATCCTTCTCCCTCCCCATGTCCTCAAGTCAATTCTCTACATCTGGGTTTTTATTCCTGTCCTGCCCCTAGGTTCATCAGAACCATCTATTTTTTTTTAGATTCCATATATATGTGTTAGCATACCCTGAGAAAACCATAATTCAAAAAGAGTCATGTACCACAATGTTCATTGCAGCACATTTACAATAGCCAGGACATGGAAGCAACCTAAATGTCCATCGACAGATGAATGGATAAAGATATGGCACATATATGCAATGGAATATTACTCAGCCATAAAAAGAAACAAAATTGAGTTATTTGTAGTGAGCTGGATGGACCTAGAGACTGTCATACAGAGTGAAGTAAGTCAGAAAGGGAAAAACAAATACTGTATGCTAACACACATATGTGGAATGTAAAAAAAAACCAAAATGGTTCTGAAGAACCTAGGGGCAGGACAGGAATAAAGACACAGACGTAAAGAATGGACTTGACATGGGGAAGGGGAAGGGGAAGGGTAAGCTGGGATGAAGTGAGAGAGTAGCAATGACATATATACACTAGCAAATGTAAAATAGTTAGCTAGTGGGAAGTAGCCACATAGCACAGGGAGATCAGCTCCGTGCTTTGTGACCACCTAGAGGGGTGGGATAGTGAGGGTGGGAGGGAGACGCAAGAGGGAGGGGATATGGGGATATATGCATATGTATAGCTGATTCACTTTGTTATAAAGCAGAAACTAACATACCATTGTAAAGCAATTATACTCCAATAAAGGTGTTAAAAGAAAAAGGAATTTTTTAAAAAATGACATATACATTTTTTCAACAGAAAACTAAAATTATGGACTGACATGAGGAAGTTCTATAATGCCAAAGGGAGACAGAGAGGAAAGAGACATTTACTGAGTGCCCATCACATGCCAAGGATTGTGCCAGGTGGGGTTTCCCCATACAAACAGTGGTGAATTCAGCTGACCATGATTCACCTTCAGTCATATAATTAATGGGAACTTATTGAAAAAAAAAATCTCCTAAGATCTTTTTCTCTTATTGTTGCTTCCTACTTGGGAATGAATATTTATAACCTACTGGAGGTGAAACTCACCAAGTAGTTGAATAGGATGTGAGAGGTCTGAGCAGGAAAGTCTCCGATATTCAGAAGAAGTTTGCGCAGCATGTACATTAACTCATCCTGAAAGAACAACAGAATTTCTAGGTCTCATTCAGCTGCCATGCTGTAGGAAATAAAATTAACTTCTTGAAAAGCAAGGTAGGGGGATTTTTCTTACTTTTGCCCACATGTTGATTTCCCTTATGTTCAGAATTTTAATACAGTATTTGTGATACTTGTTAAATAGCATTTAAACCAACTGTAACACCGTCTCCTAGAAGCTAATACATGAAATTACTAAGCAAGAGTCAAATTTTTAAATAAAAATGTAGACTGTGTCTATAGGTCACAGGCAAATCACAGGAAAGCTGTACATTTAGTCATCTCTATTTGCTGTGGCTTCCAGGTGTGATGGAAATGTGAGGAGGATCTATCTTAAGAAATCATTAAACAAACTAGGTGTATTGAACTTCATAGTTCTGCTTCCTACGTTTCAAATCAAAGAGATAAAGCTAGGCCAAGAGAAAATAAATGGAGGTGTTTCTAATTAACCTTCCTTTCAGAAACTTAATCTTCCAGTGAACAGGACCATAACACAGAAATGAAGAAATAATTTGTAATCATCAGGGTATTTTGCCATTGCTCAGAAAATGACTTTTATTTGGCATAATCTTCTCACAGGGTGACCTGATAAATTAGATTTTTTGATTAATGGAGAGTTTCAACATGCTCTAATAATACTACCTGCACCACATACTACCAGCCAGTCAGAATTCAGTAAACGTACCGAACACTGAAAACATTAAACTGAATTTAATCTTTGTTTAAAAGACTGAGAATCTTTCAGTATCTTAGGGTCATTACTAGCAGGGTACCATATACATACAGAGACATCAGTTAATGGAGAAATTCAAAAGAAAACAGTCAAGTTTAATTTGTTCATCATTATCATCATCCAAAGTACTTCTCGGCTATATGTCAGAGGACACCAATGTTGCATGCATGTCACTATAAAGTCCACTGCTTGTTTTTAACCATGTTCACACACATAGCTACACAGCTACACTATAAAGAAAGAGGAATTTACTTGTCTATTGCTGATGGTCAGTTTTTCCAGGAAATGTCGAAGAACTGTTGATGGATCTTCAATTAGACAATTCCATAAGACTTGCTGGGCCACAGCACTCACTTCAGAAGAGAAAGGAAATTGAATATTCATCTTAAATGGAGGTAAATCTATTAGATAAAGTATTCAAATAATTTTCTAAACTTTAATAGGTCTCGCTCAAATTTTTGCCTTACAGATGTTCTGTGAACTCTTTTTCTATTGAAAGGCAGGTATCTGTTCTTTTTGTTGTTGTTTCTGAACATTTTAGCCTATAAGGAAAATGTGACAAAAGAGTATAGGATGCCCTTTAAATATCAGCATTGCTTTTGTTAAAAATGCATTTGTGATATACAATGGAATATCATTTAGCCATAAAAAAGGAAATCCTCCCATTTGTGACAATATGGATGGACTTTGAGGGTGTTATGCAACGTGAAAGAAGTCAGACAGAGAAAGAAAATTGTATGATCTCACTTACACGTGCAATCTAAGAAAAACCCAAACTCATAGATACATAGGACAGATTGGTTACCAGAGGTGGGGGGGTGGGTACTGGGGGGAGGGAAGGTGGTCAAAGGTTACAAACTTCCAGTTATAAGATAAATAAATCCTGGGGATATAATGTACAGCATGGTGACTGATGTTAACAATACTGTATTGTATACTTGAAAGCTGTTAAGACAGTAGTTATTAAAAGTCCTCCTCAGGACTTCCCTGGTGGCACAGTGGTTAAGAATCCGCCTGCCAATGCAGGGGACAAAGGTTCGAACCCTGGCCCGGGAAGACCCCACATGCCGCGAAGCAACTAAGCCTGAGCGCCACAGCTACTGAATTTGCACTCTAGAGCACACGGGCCACAACTACTGAGCCCGCGCACCTAGAGCTCGTGCTCCACAAGAGAAGCCACCGCAATTCGATGTCTGCGCACCGCGACGAATAGCCCCCGCTCGCCGCAGCTACAGAAAGACCACGTGCAGCCACGAAGACCCAAAGCAGCCAAAAATTAAAAAAAAAAAAGTTCCCATCATAAAAAAAAATTGTAGCTACGTATGGTGATGGATGTTAACTAAACATATCGTGGTATGGTAATCATTTTGTAATGCATACATATATCAAATGTTTATGTTGTATACCTAAAACTAGCACAATGTTATATGTCTATTACATCTTAATAAAAAAAGAATACAGTTATGAATCTTTATTTTGGAAATTACCCTAATGTTAACAGTGGTAAGTATTTATTAAAGTCCCACTTCATTGTTTATTGTGTGCAGAAATTCCTAAAGTAATCATTTGGTTTAGAAAATATGCTTTGTTTAGAATGCACATGAATTAGACATGACCTTTTATTGTTCACATGAATGTTTTAAATAATAACTCCCACAGCAAGATGACATAGTTGAGCCAGTAACAGTTAGGGTTCCCACTTCTAATGAGGGTGTCTTAGGAATAAATAATTATTCCTAATGTGAAAGAAAGTGCTACTTCTTTGGGAAAAGTGGTCAGTCTAAGGTTGCCTGGAAGTGCCCAGGCTAAGAAAGCAGGTGGGTAAAAGTGAGTAGGGGGTAAGCATTAGATGATCTTCAGTTTAAATGGTTTAGTTTAGTTTTCTAAACTAGGAATATAGAGTTTAGCATAAATTTATTTTTCAGCCTATATTTAAAATAAATCATACCAATTTTTTTTGCTTCAGAAGCTAACCATCCAATTAAAATTGAGCTATATAAATAAATAATTTAAGAGATGTAAATATAAGCTTTAACTTTCATGTATCTTTATAAATAATTAAAATAGATGTGTGTTTTTGTTAAGTTGAAATTGGCTGCAAAACTATCTTTATAACACTATTTTTATTCTAATTGCTAAGTACGGCAGTTTAATGCTTAAGACATGAGAAATACAGAAAAAGACAAAGAGGAGAATAAGACTGCTAAGTCTACCAACCACCAAAACAACTATAAACATTTTGGAGTATATTTTTTCATATACATGAAATATATATATTTACATGTATCTTTAAATAATATCACATAGAAAATACTCTCTGGTACTCACATTTTTAATTATAAATTGAACACTTTTATGTTAATATTTTTCTAATGTGCACAGAAAGCTGTCATATGGAGGTACCATGATTAACTAATTGCTTATTGTTGGACATTTAAACTCTTTTCGAATATTTGTTATTTTAAAACTATACAAGGTACAGCGTTCTCTGTAAACCTTAATTCACCCCTCATTACTGCCTTAGGAAATTGCTAGATACCAAAATCTGTGTCAAAGGGTGTACACACTTTTAAGGCTTATGGTGCATACTGTGAAACTGTTTCAGAATGCTTGCATTAAAATTTTACTGCCGTCAGTAAGGTGTGAGGATAATCTTTTCTCTGAATCTTTACCAGCTATGCATAATTTCTTTTGAAATAATCCTTGCAATTTTTTATATGAAGTGTAAGATTTCACTGTTGTTTTAAACAACAGTGTTATTTACAGATTTAATTGGCTGTTAGAATGTGTGTTTATATCCTTTGTCCATTTCTCTACTGGGGTATAAAAATGTCATTATTGAGTTATAAAGGTTTTTTTTTTTTTTAAATAACATCAAGAATATTAACCTGTTATCTGTGACAAATGTAACTCATCTTTACTCCTAGTTTATCAGTTCATTTTTCAATTATTTTCTTTACATATTACCTCTGGAAAGGAAATCAAGTGAGAAAGATGGCATTAATGATGTCAAGCCAATGGCTAAGATTTCTAAGGTGGCCAAAAATCACTATTTGATTTCTCCGTGGCCAAATGAAGGTTGGTCTGTTCTCCAGTCCTAAACAACGCTCCTGGAAAAAACTGCCTATTTTAAGTGCAATATCTTGATTATAAAGTTTGTGGGAGGAAAAGGTGGAGAAAGTGGTAGTGTTAGTTCAGCGCACTACAAATCTGTCATTATAGTATGTCCATAAAACAACTCCACACGTGGCTAGTGGTTCATGGCTTCGAGGGCACCCTACTGCTCTTTATCAGATGAACGCCTTCAGTATTTATTAGAGTTACTGACGGTTTTGACTAGTCAATACTGTACCTGTTGGGCTTCCCTGGTGGCGCAGTGGTTGAGAGTCCGCCTGCCGACGCAGGGGACATGGGTTCGTGCCCTGGTCCGGGAAGATCCCACATGCCGCGGAGCGGCTAGGCCCGTGAGCCATGGCCGCTGAGCCTGTGCGTCCGGAGCCTGTGCTCCACAACGGGAGAGGCCACAGCAGTGAGAGGCCCGTGTACCGCAAAAAACAAACAAACAAAAAACTGTACCTGCTACTCCATCTTCCCGCACCTCACCATCCTCCATCAGGTGGACAATGGGGAGCACTGCTGCACAGATGCATGCCGGGAACACAGCCTGCGGGGGCTGAGGCACGTGCGGGCTGGGCATGTGTTCAGTGGTGTGCTCCTCATCTGAAGAGGGAGACAGAATCGGTGTGCTTTTCTCAGTTCAAGACCTACTTATGGAACATTTTTTTTCTGTGCAGATATTTAGTTGTGCCAGCATCATCTGTTGGAAAGACTATTCTTTCCCTCATTGACGTTTCATGGCACCCTTTTCAAACTTGAAATCAACATACAGGTAATGGTTTACTTCCGGTTCCAATCTAGTCCCTTGATGTGTATATCAACCCTCAAGTCCATACTGCACAGTCTTGGTTACTGCAGCTCTGTAGTCAGTTTAAAAATGGGGAAATATAAGTTTTCCAACTTTGCTCTTCATTTCCAAGATTACTGTGCCTATGCAAGGGTGTGGAACAGTTGGAACCCTTAATGCTTTTTGGTCGGAATGTAAAACGATACAGACACTTTTGAAAAGAGTTTGGCAGTTTTCCTCACAAAACTTATACATAATGGTTCATAAGAGTGTAATTCATAATAACCAAAGGGTGGAAACAACCCAAAAGTCCACTCTAACTGGTGAACGGATAAACAAAATGTGGCGTATCCATATAATGGAACATTATCTTGTAATAAGAAGGAATGAAGAACTGATACATGTGGCAGCATGGATCGTCCTTGAAAGTATGCTGAGTGAAAGGATCCAGTCACAAAAGGCCACATATTATATGATTCCATTCATATGAGATGTGCAGAATAGGCAAATCCATAGAAATAGAAAGTAGATTATTGCTTGTCAGGGGTTCGGGGGAGTGGTGGATGAGGCGTGACTACTAATAGGTATAGGGTCTCTTTTGGGGATAATGAAAATATCCTAAAATTAAGTAGGGTTGATGGTTGCACACTCTAGAAATATACTAACAACCACTGCATTATGCACTTCAAAAGGTGAATTTTAGTATGTGAATTATATCTCAATAAAGGTGTTAGAAAAAATATAGATATGCCTTGGGCTGCTGTGATTAATTAGCATTGGTCATTTTTGAAGTTTTCCAGGGTTGTGCAGTGAAGGGTTGAGAACCACTAATTTCTGTACAACTTTTTGATGACTTTATAAATCGTGATGAAATCTGTATAATATTGAAGGAGCGTGTCCCCAGACAGTTATCATTAGAGAAGCGTAGTTTTTAAATTCTTAGAACTGAAGAGTATCACATTTCTCCCCCGGAATCGGATTTCATTACAGGACTGGCATGAGCTTTGTTCTTCCTTTGATAAATTATTCCAGAACAGCATCCTAAAGCATCCTACTGAGTCTTAGCTATGCACTGGAATCACCTGAGAGGATTTTAAAAACACTGAGGTGCTTGAGTCCCACCCTTAGAGATTCTGATTTGGTCTTGGGTGTGACCTGGGCATTTTTAAAAGCTCCCTGCTTGATTGTAATGTGCAGCCAGTGTTGAAAACTGTTAACTGCCTAGAATGATGTTTAATTGAACCCTCAGCAATATGATGACATGTAATGTAATTAAAATAGAACCAACTTATCAAGGACATTTGCTGGATTAAATCAACAATTTTTTTTGGAATACCACTCATCTAATATACATTTTTAAACTTTAAGATCATGAGACAGTTTATTTAATGAAGACAATGTAATGAAGGGAAATAATCATATCAAATAAAAATTGTTTCAAAACACACAAGTCATGAGGAATAAAGGACACATTTGTAAGAGGACACACCTTCAGCACTGACGGCTGAACGCACTGACCAGACTGACCCTCGGCGGAAGGAATAATTCCTGTGGGAAGTGCTGGAGGTACAGGATGGACTCACAGACAGTCGACGGGCTGCCAGATTGGTGACTTCTTCTACTGGCAAAGAAAATGGGGAACGTGAACTTTGGTTTTGTAACAAAAAAGTTATCATCACTATTATAGTTGTACTTACATCAAAGTGTATATAGCTCTCATAGCATAAGGCTTAAGTAATTTAGAGTATACTTTGGTGAGGAAAAAACACCTACAGAAAGGCAGACAGAAAATTCCTCCCAAAGATTTCACAGAAGTGGGGCAGAGAATCACTGAATTTAGAATGGTTCAGAAATCATTTTTCTGATACCAACCAAAAAACTGTCTGCACTTGTGAAGGCTGAAAGTAGTTAATGGACTAACCCCATTTTTAATGATGAAAGATTGATTGCGTATGTTTTAGCACACACTCTGGATTCAGCTGTTGCCTGAATCATAGTCACTGCTTGGTCCCTTATCATATTAGTTCATTCAATGTGGCTAATGTCCTCCTCTGTAAACAAGCCAGCTCTAAACATTTAGAAAAAGACAACTTTTTTCTCTTCCTTTAGATAGTGTCAGGAGGTAAGAGAGAGAGATAGAGGGAGCATATCACCTCATGTCACATAAAATCGTCAATGTTTATTTCAAAGCAAGTCCTTTCCCTTTTGTGTGACTCAGAGCACCCCCCTCAAAGAAGTCCAGTGTGTAGAGGGCACCTTCTTCTTCTGGCTCTGAGTTGGGTGTGCAGGTGGGCTCATAGCAAGCCTCCTGGGTGATGGGGATGGCAGTGATGAGGCTGGCTTCTCGACCAAGACGTTTCTTCTCTTCCTCCTGTTGCAAGTTCTTTAAGATGTGTTCTGCCCTTTGATGGGAGCGGGACACAGCCCGGGCTGAAAAGGATTTCTACAGAGACATGAAGGCAAGTTTATTTACTAGCAACTCTTCTGCAAGGTCACATGTATAAAGAGTGTTCTACTAAATGTAGACACAGATGTGGTACTTTGTTCTCAGGAAATGTTAGGGCATCCGTGATCTAGTTTCATGGAGATTTATTTGCTTGCTTCTTTTTCTACCAAGTTTCCAGGCTGTGTACAACTAAGACATTCTTTTTCATTCAATCTGGGTAATTCTTCAAGGATGTTTGTAATTTCGGGAAAGAAAAAATGTTATTTTACTTAATCTTATTTTAGGATAAAATATCAATGATCCACTCTTTTAAACACATCGAATAAACATTTTTAATGCTCTGTTTCCTTCCAAAATTTCTTGAACTCGTTTTAAATGAAGGACATTTACTTCATAAGGTTAATAAAAGAGAAAGTCAGAACCATGGGAAGGAGGAGGAAAGATCTCTTTCATGTAAAACAATTAATTATGTGATTTACTTCATTTTTGTATCTTAAGTATCTACCACACTGCAAATATTTAGAAATATTAATGTTAAATAATAATAAATATAAATAATAGAAAATACAGTGGCACACTGTAAATACTTAACAATATTTATAGAAACAAAGCTACTGAATGGAAATTATGAGAGCTGGTAGTGTTGCTATGGTTGAATGTAAAATTTGACTCTGTTTACCAGCAGCAAAAGCATAACAGATAGGAAACAATAAAGGAGAAAAGATTCACTTTGCAAAGGGGCCATTCTATTTTTGCCTTAATCATGATGTTTATGCTGAGATAAATTCCAAGAGCTCTGGGGATGAGTCATTGGTCTCAGAGCAGGGAAGTGATCACGTGATGTTCTTCACTACCAATTTGAAGTGATGTCTATGTATAGTAGAAAATCTACATCTTTGTTGTCCAGTGGTCACATAGGATTAAAGAGACAGACAAGGGGTGTTGGTCACTCTTCTAAAGGACAGCTGTCATCGAAGTTCCCTTTATGCAGGGTCTTAACATAAGACTAAAGGTTTCCAATAGTGGATGACACAACAGCAATTAAGGGCATTTGATGGGCCACATGGCAATTCATTTTCAGAGCCAGGGGTTAAGCTGGTGTATTATAATAAGATAAGGGAAAGATAACTGGATATAGAATTAGGGGCTTTGGCTTGAAATTCACTGTGAAATTGGGAAGAGAACGTACTTGACTCAAATGAATCTATCACATGTATGAGAAAAAAACCAAGGATCTTTATACCAGTGGTTCAGATGCTGGCGGGAAGAGCTAAGCGTGCCTTTGTCTTTGGCACAAAACCATCAGATATGAAGGTAGTGTATGCAGAAGAATTAAAAGAAAAACATTCTGATGGGTAAAGAGTTCAAACAAACAGTTCAAAGGAAACTACAAATGCCTAGAAAATATATGTATGACATGCAAAAATGTTCAACCTCGCTTCATATATTCAACCAACTTTTTAAAAATGTGTGAATAAAAAAGCCAATAACTTTGTTTTTTGCCATTCAATGTGGCATTAAAAAATAATACTCGTTAATTTGAATAAAGAAGACATTTTCCTATTGTGCTATATAAAGGTAAAATGGTACAATTATCCTGGGGATATTTTGTGAGATATATCAGAAATCTTTAATATTCACATACCAATTGCCCTCAATCCTGTGGGAAATTATGCAAGGAAATAATCATGAATTTGTGTATAGAGATGTGTTCTTTTTCTATATTTGCTTTATCTTCCAAATTTTCTACATTATCTTGTAATTTATGAAAATGCTATGCAACAGGTGAAAAAGGCATATTTTGAAGATTCATTTTTTCAAAAGGCACATATTCTTGGTTCTTGTTTATAAATAGACTGGGTTCTAAACTTAACTGTTTATAAATTATATTACTTAGAGCAGTAATGTATTAGAAGAGCGTAAGACCTGAGCTCTCAGAGTGACGTTTCTGATGATGATACTGATGATCAATAAGGTAAAGAACAGACTAAGGTCCAAACAAGGACAGCAAGAGCAGGAAACTCAGTTCTTTTTGTTATTCATCCAGAGTCAATCTCATTAACTTTTGGGTAGCTTATGTAGGTTAAATGAATTGTTTGTTTTATAATAAAGAGAGGCAAAAGCACTACCTTTGGCTAAGAAATCAATGCCTAATGCTTTTAGTAGCTTTTATTATAAGGTGGCTGCTTCTACGATTACGGAACAAAACTGTTTTGGCTTTTGGAGGTCTGCAAATGCTCACCCCAGATGTCAGTTCCTTCTATCTCACAAGAACTAAAGGCCTTTTGTGATTGATTTTCTGTGCTGTTATTACATTCTTATGACAACTGTCTCTCTCACACATCCATTGTTCTCCCTTACATGTATACCATGGAACCTGAAGATACTAGAAAGAAAGGGCCTGTTACTCACAGACTGGTCTTCATTAATGGGGTCCTGGACACTCCCGCTGCACTGAGGGACCCAAGGGGGGTCAAACATCGGGACAGATGGCATTCCAAGCACTGGGGAGGGCAGGGTGAAGTTTATACTGGGAGGCGGGATCTGTTAGTTGATATCAGAAGAATGAAGTGAGTAAGATGGAAAATAAGCTAGAATGAGTCTGAAGCAAAATTATGACATAATCTTTTAGAGCATAGGATGTTATAAGGCACATGAAGAACGTCTCTGGGCCTCAGTTTACTCATTAATAAAATGAAGGGTTTCAACTATATGATCTCTATTTGTGTTAATCACCCCATCTTCCAAAGAACATCTGTATTTATATAGCAAAATGTATGGAAGATTACACCCCAAACTTCTATGTGCTTACCTCTGGGGATGGTGCTGAAATCTTGAGGTTTATAGAAACTTGATTTTCTTACTGTACATTCTTATATTTCAATTTGTTTTAAGGACAAGAATTCACTCATATACGAGTCAGGTTTACTTATGTAATCAGAGAGGGAAAAGAAGAAGCATCTCGGGCTTCCCTGGTGGCGCAGTGGCTGGGAGTCCACTGGCCAATGCACGGGACGCGGGTTCGTGCCCCGGTCCAGAAGATCCCACATGCCGCAGAGCGCCTGGGCCCGTGAGCCATGGCCGCTGGGCCTGTGCGTCTGGAGCCTGTGCTCCACAACGGGAGAGGCTGCAACAGTGAGAGGCCCGCGTATGTATACCTCACCTTAAAAATCTGCTGTGCTCCCTCCTCCATCCGGGGCCAGACCTGATAGCGAAACCTCCAAAGTGTGTGGAACTTAAGGACAGCGTTCAGCCGCTGCACGGTCTCCGGGTGGTGGAACTCTGATGTCAGCATATCAGACACGGCCTCAGGGACTTTCACCGCACACAACAGGAACATGGCCGCTAAAGACAGTCAACATCAAAGACAGTTCATCAGCTATGCATCTCTTAATTTTGCATGATTCCTGGGGATAGGTAGAATGGGGAAACTGCTTCTGTCTCTTGAAAATGACTACTGAGCTATAGAGCCAGGCCACCAGCGCTGGCAAAAGCAAAGCATGTTTCAGCACCTGTAAAGCAGACTTCATCCTTTGTGCCTCCCACAGTCTTCTAATATCTGATGCGAGCATGATCTGTGACAGCATGACACTGCAGTAGAAAAACTCATTTTAAGCAAAGTTTCCTTTGGCTCACAGTGAAAAGTAGATACCAGAGGAAACAAGTGAAGAAAGGAAATTATAAGCTGAAATATCCTTTTTAGGAAATGGCTAGAGTCATCTCAGAGTAACCCTAAAATGTCCATTTAAAGAGTAACCATAAAAATGTCCATTTAAAGAGTAACCATAAAAATGTCCATTTAAAACTGTCTCAGTGGGCTTCCCTGGTGGCGCAGTGGTTGAGAGTCCGCCTGCCGATGCAGGGGACACAGGTTTGTGCCCCAGTCCGGGAGGATCACACATGCCGCAGAGTGGCTGGGCCCGTGAGCCATGGCCGCTGAGCCTGGGCGTCTGCAGCCTGTGCTCCGCAACGGGAGAGGCCTACGTACTGCAAAAAAAAAAAACTAAAAAAAACCCCAAAACTGTCTCAGTTCCATTAGTTATATTAAAAATAACATTCATCATCCAGTGAGTGGGCGCCACTGGGAAACTCTGAGGGCACAGAAGTGGCTGACGTGTGGTGGCTTGAGGAAAGGAAGACGAGGGCCAAAAAGAGCCTGCCGTGCGGCTGAAAGGGTCTCGGTGCTCCGTCCAGGTGTCAGGCCTGAGCCAAGTAGGTGGAAGAGCCGAGTTCAGGACACTGGACCACCAGAGACCTCCCAGCCCCACATAATATCAAACGGTGAAAGCTCTCCCAGAGATCTAAATCTCAATGCTAAGACCAAGCTCCACTCAACAATTAGCAGGCTCCAGTGCTGGACACTCTATGCCAAACAACTAGAAAGACAGGAACACAACCCCAACCATTAGCAGAGAGGCTGTCTAAAATCACATCCCCCAAAAACACCACCAGAATGACAAGATCCAGCCTCATCCACCAGAACACAGGCACCAGTCCCCTCCACCAGGAAGCCCACACAACCCATTAAACCAACCTTACCCACAGTGGGCAGATGCCAAAAACAACAGGAACTACGAACCTGCAGCCTGTGAAAAGGAGATCCCAAACACAGTAAGTTAAGAAAAATGAGAAGACAGAGAAACACACAGCAGATGAAGGAGCAAGGAAAAACCCACCACACCAAACAAATGAAGAGGAAATAGGCAGTCTACCTGAAAAAGAATTCAGAGTAATGATAGTAAAGATGATCCAGAATCTTGGAAATAGAATGGAGAAAATACAAGAAACGTTTAACAAGGACCTAGAAGAACTAAAGAGCAAACAAACAATGATGAGCAACATAATAAATGAACTAAAAAATTCTCTAGAAGGAATCAATAGCAGAATAACTGAGGCAGAAGAACGGATAAGTGACCTGGAAGATAAAACAGTGGAAATAACTACTGCAGAGCAGAATAAAGAAAAAAGAACAAAAAGAATTGAGGAGAGTCTCAGAGACCTCTGGGACAACATTAAATGCAACAACATTCGAATTATAGGGGTCACAGAAGAAGAGAAACAGAAAGGGACTGAGAAAATATTTGAAGAAATTATAGTTGAAAACTTCCACAACATGGGAAAGAAAATAGTCACTCAAGTCCAAGAAGTGCAGAGAGACCCATACAGGATAAATCCAAGGAGAAACATGCCAAGACACATATTAATCAAACTATCAAAAATTAAATACAAAGAAAAAATATTAAAAGCAGCAAGGGAAAAACAAGTAACATACAAGGGAATCCCCATAAGGTTAACAGCTGATCTTTCAGCAGAAACTCTGCAAGCCAGAAGGGAGTAGCAGGACATATTTAAAGTGATGGAAGGGAAAAACCTACAATCAAGATTACTCTACCCAGCAAGGATCTCATTCAGATTTGACGGAGAAATTAAAACCTTTACAGAGAAGTAAAAGCTAAGACAATTCAGCACCACCAAACCAGCTTTACAACAAATGCTAAAGGAACTTCTCTAGGTAGAAAACATAATAGAAGGAGAAGACCTAAAATAACAAACCAAAACAATTAAGAAAATGGTAATAGGAACATACACATCCATAATTAACTAAAATGTAAATGGATTAAATGCTCCAACCAAAAGACATAGACTGGCTGAATGGATACAAAAACAAGACCCGTATATATGCTGTCTACAAGAGACCCACTTCAGACCTAGGGACACATACAGACTGAAAGTGAGGGGATGGAAAAAGGTATTCCATGCAAATGGAAATCAAAAGAAAGCTGGAGTAGCAATTCTCATATCAGACAAAATACACTTTAAAACTAAGACTATTACAAGAGACAAAGAAGGATACTACATAATGATCAAGGGTTCAATCCAAGAAGAAGATATAACAATTGTACATATTTATGCACCCAACATAGGAGCACCTCAATACATAAGGCAAATGCTAACAGCCATAAGAGGGGAAATCAACAGTAACGCAATCATAGTAGGGGACTTTAACACCTCACTTTCACCAATGGACAGATCATCCAAAATGAAAATAAATAAAGAAACACAAGCTTTAAATGATACATTAAACAAGATGGACTTAATTGATATTTATAGGACATTTCATCCAAAAACAACAGAATACACTTTCTTCTCAAGTGATCATGGAACATTCTCCAGGATAGATCATATCTTGGGTCACAAAGCAAGCCTTGGTAAATGTAAGAAAACTGAAATCGTATCACATATCTTTTCTAGCCACAACGCTATGAGACTAGATATAAATTACAGGAAAAAATCTGTAAAAAATACAAAGACATGGAGGCTACTACTAAATACTAAATACACTACTGAATAACCAAGAGATCACTGAAGAAATCAAAGAGGAAATCAAAAAACATCTAGAAGCAAATGACAATGAAAACACGATGACCCAAAACCTATGGGATGCAGCAAAAGCAGTTTTAAGAGGGAAGTTTACAGCAATACAATCCTACATTAAGAAACAAGAAACATCTCAAATAAACAACCTAACCTTACACCTAAAGCAGTTAGAGAAAGAAGAACAAAAAAATCCCAAAGTTAGCAGAAGGAAAGAAATCATAAAGATCAGACCAGAAATAAATGAAAAAGAAATGAAGGAAATGATAGCAAAGATCAATAAAACTAAAAGCTGGTTCTTTGAGAAAATAAACAAAATTGATAAAGCATTAGCCAGACTCATCAAGAAAATAAGGTAGAAACTCAAATCAATAGAATTAGAAATGAGAAAGGAGAAGTAACAACTGACACTGCAGAAATACAAAGGATCATGAGAGATTACTACAAGCAACTCTATGCCAATAAAATGGACAACCTGGAAGAAATGGACAAATACTTAGAAAAGTACAACCTTCCAAGATTGAACCAGGAAGAAATAGAAAATATAAACAGACCAATCACAAGCACTTAAATTGAGACTCTGATTAAAAGTCTTCCAACAAACAAAAGTCCAGGATCAGATGGCTTGTCAGGCGAATCCTATCAAACATTTAGAGAATAGCTAACACCTATTCTTCTCAAACTCTTCCAAAATATACCAGAGGGAGGAGCACTCCCAAACTCATTGTACGAGGCCACCATCACCCTGATACCAAAACCAGACAAAGATGTCACGAAAAAAGAAAACTACCAGCCAATATCATTGATGAACATAGATGCAAAAATCCTCAACAAAATACTAGCAAACAGAATCCAACAGCACATTAAAAGGATCATAGACCATGATCAAGTGGGTTTTATCCCAGGAATGCAAGGATTCTTCAATATATGCAAATCAATCCATGTGATAAATCATATTTACAAACTGAAGGAGAAAAAACCATACGATCATCTCAATAGATGCAGAAAGAGCTTTTCACAAAATTCAACACCCATTTACAATAAAAGCCCTCCAAAAAGTAGGCATAGATGGAACTTACCTCAACATCATAAAGGCCATATATGACAAACCCACAGCCACCATTGTTCTCAATGGTGAAAAACTGAAACCATTTCCACTAAGATCAAGAACAAGACAAGGTTGTCCACTCTCACCACTATTATTCAACATAGTTTTGGAAGTTTTAGCTACAGCAGAGAAGAAAAAGAAATAAAAGGAGTCCAAATTGGAAAAGAAGTAAAGCTGTCACTGTTTGCAGTTGACATGATACTATATGTATAGAATCCTAAAGATGCTACCAGGAAACGACTAGAGCTAATCAATAAATGTGGCAAAGTAGCAGGATACAAAATTAATGCACAGAAATCTCTTGCATTACTGTACAGTAATGATGAAAAATCTTAAAGAGAAATTAAGGAAACACTCCCATTTACCATTGCAACAAAAATTAATAAAATACCTAGGAATAAATCTACCTAAGGAGACAAAAGACCTGTATGCAGAAAACTATAAGAAACTGATGAAAGAAATTAAAGATGATACAAACAGATGGAGAGATATACCATGTTCTTGGATTGGAAGAATCAACATTGTGAAAATGACTACACTACCCAAAGCAATCTACAGATTCAATGCAATCTCTATCAAACTACCAATGACATTTTTCAGAGAACTAGAAAAAAAAATTCACAATTTATATGGAAACACAAAAGACCCCGAATGGCCAAAGCAATCTTGAGAAAGAAAAACGGAGCTGGAGGAATCAGGCTCCCTGACTTCAGACTATACTACAAAAGTACAGTAATGAAGACAGTACGGTACTTGTACAAAAACAGAAATATAGATCAATGGAACAGGACAGAAAGCCCAGAGATAAACCCATGCACATATGGTCACCTTATCTTTGATGAAGGAGACAAGAATATACAATGGAGAAAAGACAGCCTCTTCAATAAGTGGTGCTGGGAAAACTGGACAGCTACATGTAAAAGAATGAAATTAGAACACTCCCTAACACCACACACAAAAATAAACTCAAAATGGATTAAAGACCTAAATGTAAGGCCAGACACTATAAAACTCTTAGAGGAAAACATAGGCAGAACACTCTATGACATAACTCACAGCAAGATCCTTTTGGACCCACCTCCTAGAGAAATGGAAATAAAAACAAAAATAAACAAATGGGACCTAATGAAACGTAAAAGCTTTTGCACAGCAAAGGAAACCATAAAAAGATGAAAAGACAACCTTCAGAGTGGGAGAAAATATTTGTAAACGAACCAACTGACAAAGGATTAATCTCCAAAATATACATGCAGCTCATGCAGCTCAATTGCAAAGAAACAAACAACCCAATCCATAAATGGGCAGAAGACCTAAATACACATTTCTCCAAAGAAAATATACAGATTGCCAACAAACACATGAAAGGATGCTCAATGTCACTAATCATTAGAGAAATGCAAATCAAAACTACAATGAGGTATCACCTCACACCAGTCAGAATGGCCATCATCAAAAATCTACAAACAATAAATGCTGGAGAGGCTGTGGAGAAAAGGGAACCCTCTTGCACTGTTGGTGGGAATGTAAACTGATACAGCTTCTATGGCGGTTCCTTAAAAAACTAAAGATAGAACTACCATACGACCCAGCAATCCCACTAATGGTTATATACCCTGAGAAAACCATAATACAAAAAGAATCATGTGCCACAATGTTCATTGCAGGTCTATCTACAATAGCTAGGACATGGAAGCAACCTAAGTGTCCATCAACAGATGAATGGATAAAGAAGATGTGGCACATATATACAATGGAATAGTACTCAGTCATAAAAAGAAATGAAATTGAGTTATTTGTAGTAAGGTGGATGGACCTAGAGTCTGTCATACAGAGTGAAGTGAGTCAGAAAGAGTATAACAAATACCGTATGCTAACACATATATATGGAATCTAAAAAAAAACCAAAAATGGTTCTGAAGAACCTAGGGGGAGGACAGGAATAAAGATGCAGACATAGAGAATGGACTTGAGGGCACGGGGTGGGGGAAGGTTAAGCTCAGACAAAGTGAGAGATTGGCATGGACATATATACAATTCCAAATGTAAAATAGAAAGCTAGTGGGAAGCAGCTGCATAGCACAGGGAGATCAGCTCAGTGCTTTGTGTTCACCTAGAGGGTTGAGATAGGGCGGGTGGGAGGGAGATACAAGAGGGAGGAGATATGGGGATATACGTATAAGTATAGCTGATTCAGTTTGTTATACAACATCAACTAAAACAACATTGTAAAATAATTATAGTCCAATAAAGATGTTAAAATTTTTAAATAATAAAAATAACACTCATAAGGTAGACTCTATTAGAAACATCTACCCTTCCAAGAGGTAGAAGAGATTGAGAAACCAAAAGAGATTTCATGAACCATAATACCATTGTTTTTTGGGAGGGAGAGCCAAATATGAATAAGAGAAAGATCAGTGCTATGATAAGTTACAAAGTCAATGAATAATGAGGAAAAAAAATACACTCTGTAGCATAGATGGAGGAGCCAGTGTTGATCATAAAAATATAATTTAAAAACTCTCTTGTACTTTCCCCAAGATCCTCAAAACATGCTCAGGCAATTGTTAGAACAACTGGGGTTGAATCCCAGCTCTGAAACTTCTCTCCTATTGATCTTGGCCAAGCCTCTTAACTTCTTAACCTTTGTTTCTCTATTGGTAAAATGTCAATGATGATGATGAGAGTGAGGATGAGGATGCTGCTGATAGCTGCCTCCTAATTTGTTGTTAGAATAAAATAATGTATGAGAAAGTGCTTTGTGACATGAAAAGTACTACAGAATTCTAAAGCATATTTTATTTTTTAGAGGCAAATTGGTATATGGAAAGGGCATCTATTTGTAGTCAAAAGATCTGGGTTTGATTTCCTGGCTCTGCTATTCTGAGCTGTGTGCACTTGGTTAAAAGTCCTTTCAACCTTCTGAGTTGGATTTTGCGCGTTTATACAATCGTTGTTATGAGGATCAAGTAAGATAGTGTGTATGATAGAGTTCTAGAACAAATGTGAGCTACTGTCATCAGTAGCTTTTGATAATCTGTTTCTTAATCCTACCACCTCCTTAAATTTCCACTTTTTCTCTTTTCTTTACTTTTCTTTAAAGTGTATTTTTAAACACCATCGTTACTCTCTAAGTCATTGCAGTTGGAGTTCTTCCTCAATCTCTTTACTGAAACAGTTTTCTTGTAATGCTCACTAATCAGCAGATCCAGTGATATTTTTACAGCATTTCTTTTCTTTCAGTTTTTAACACTTTCATAACAATCTCCTTGAAAAGGATCTTCCTCTACTTCCATGGTTTGAGATTACTTAAGTTCTACTTTTCTGGTCGTTTTTCTGGGTTTTGCTGGTCAGCTCTTCTTCCTGTCCTTTGAAGGTAGAGAAAGCCAATGGCCTAGTGTTCATTCCTCAGCCCTCTCCTCTATACCAAGAAATCATCCTCCCCTGGAAATAATCCTCTCTCATTGTTTCAGCTGCCACATACATCAAGCTTTCCCAAGTTTCTCTCTAGCTATGGCCTTTCTCATTAGCTTTAGTGTCATATCACCACTGATATGTCTCCTCGTCATCTAAAAATCAGTTTCTAAAACCAAGCCACTCCACTCATTGCTGCCACTTTAAACTTGGCAATAATTCAACATTATATGCAACATTACTCTTTGGCATGGAACCCCTGAGTGGTTTCCCACAGTTCAGTGGAAAGTCCACACTCCTAACCCTGTTGTTCAAGGTCTGTTACAATGTGAGACCCGCTCACTTGCTTAATATTACAGACTAGCAACCTCTTTACAAAAGCCACCCCAGTCTCAATTCCTCCTCAGGCTTTCCAAATCAACCCAGTGCATTTCCACACCCCATGTGCCTTTGCATACACCATTTCCTCTTCCTTCTAGCTTTTCTTAAAGCTCAGTCCCCCTGTTCATAACTTCCATGAAAATGTCCATGGCTGTCCCATATTTAAGGAGCATGCCCTTCTCTCCGAAAAATACTTGGTAGAGAAGCAAAAATCTGATACTTAATGTGAACAAAGACATTTTACAAAGACATTTGATGCAGCATAGTATAAAAAAAGCAAAAGGCAAGAATCAACTAAAATTTCCAGGTTAAATAAATTGTTATATCCATTCATTCAATGGAATATTTGGTAGCCATTAAAAAGAATAGGCAAACTTATAGACTGATGTTAAAAATGGTCTCCTAGAGAGAACTCTTAACCACTTCTTGTTTGGCATTTCTCAATTCAAATTTATCTTTGTTCAAATTTTTAATATGCCTCAGTTTACCTTTTAACAGTTCTGGTGTCAGAAGAGGGAACCAAAGGAGACGCCCCCCCAACAGCCCACAGGAGAAATGAGCAACCCGGCATAGGTATCTGTTGAGACCTTGAGCTTGCTGCTTTCTCGCTGCCTCTGGAGGTCATGGGTAAGTCCCTCTCAAATCCTAGCACTGAAGTTTTTGTGTTATGAGCTTGCAGACTTTATCTGAGCCTTTCTTTTTCATGCTGGGTCCAGAAACCGGCTGCAGTTGGAATGAGTCAGACTTAAAAACCAGACTGGGCTCAGGAATGGACTGGTTCCAATTTAGAAACCAGACTGGATCCAGGGTCAGACTGGGTCTGACTTAAAACTGGACTGAGTCTAGTGTGAGGTCTCAGGTGAACAGAATTTTTTTTTTTTTTTAAGGAACAAGTAGGTTAACTATACCAAAGATAATCTTGAATTACATTGGCCACAGTGGAGAACTTTAAATCATCTTAGATAAGCCTATCCGTTTATGAGTTATCCTAGAGGAAAAAGTATTTCAGCCAGGCACTCACTATTAAGGGTAGAGGGAAAATTATTTTTCCTCCTTTACAGTTACTGGTGACCAGGATGAGACCCACTGGAATGCTTCCCTCACTCTGGAGCCTGCAGACATCACCCTGGGGAAACTGGCAGAAGCCGGCAAAGAGTAAGAATTTTTACTAACGTCAGCTCCCCCAGACCTCTCTACCTGTGGTGGCTGGTTGAGAGAAGAAGGTAAAATTTCACATTGCCGCTTCCTTTCCAAATTACCAAAAAAAAAAAAGGTTATTGATCCTTTCTCTCCCGGGGACAGCTATTGCCTTCTTGTCCATCTCATTTTTTGTCCTGAGAACTTAGCTTGGCAATCATCAGGTTGGGGAACTCAAAAATATAGCCAGGCAGAAATGTGGGTTACATTCCATTTGTGGCTAGGGTCCTCCCACTGCCAGCTCTCAGGGCAACTGTCTAAGTCCTTCTTTCTTTTGGCTATCTTTGGGGCTGGCTCTGGATGTTGTGCTCATGGGGTAGTTCAATACTGCCAGGAATATTTACTGTTTGTCTCGCTCGAACCTGACAAAATATTTGAAAAAAAAATTTTTTTTTTAAATTAGCTCTATAGTCAGAAGTTGGCCAAATTGGAAGCTGATATTCAGAGCCTGATAGGAACCATTTTTTAGGCCTTCTCCCCTAACCTAAAATAAAATTATGTACCCAGAGGGAACGAAAAACATGCTGAAGCCATTGCAGAAGGATTTACTGAAGCGTTCCAAAGACACACAGCTCTAGAACGCAGGAATCTTTTGATTTCCATCTTAGAGCTCTTCTCCATGATAGAAAGAAGAAAACTAAGAATAATGTAGTTGGATGGTTGGGTCAGCATCTCGATAGTCAGGCTGCAACCCAATCTTTCAAGGAATTAAAGACAACTGTCTAACACACTAAGTCTTTGTAAGAACAGAAATGTGGCTCTAGAAACAACTCAAAGCCCACCTATCCTTTTTACCTATCCCCAAATTTCCCCTATTTATCTCAAAAGGCTTGCAGATATTGTTAAAAAAAAACACTGGATTTAGGAAACAAAAGCCTTTTTTGGAGAAATTTATATCTTTTCTCTGTGCCTTTGAGATATAAACGTTCTACCTGGTCTTCTCTAGGAACCCAAAGCCATCTCTGGAAATGTAAACTTCAGGGAAGTAATTCTTATCAGAAAAAGAAGGGAGCTGTTTTGGAAATTAAGTGAATGAAAAATCTTAATAGTCTTTTCCACAAATATTAGTAAAAGTTTTAGCTATCTGAGTAGGTAACCTTAACTTATTTTATCTGCCAGAAACACAATTTAGATCCAACTGTTCTTTTATAAACTAGTCAGTTTTGCATTATCATACCTGTCTCATGGCCAAAATTTTAAAACTAAAGCTATAAGATCTCTGCATCTGTCTGTATGTTTATGTATATCTCTGTTTGCATGTTGTAGATGTGTGATATTTTTCTACCTTTGGATGGTATCGCCAAAATTAATGTGTAAAGAGCTCTATTAATTGGCTTAAAGACAAACAAGCATTTACATAAATCAAGTATACTCTCAGAAACCAACCAAAAATTTTTTCAAGTTCATTTGATCTAGGATAATCTTCAGTAAATAAAAAGTGGTTTAAGTTTGTTGGTTTAATCAAAATAGGTATGTCTTTAGAGTTATTAGCATTAAATATAATACTTTTATCCTACCTAGGTTTACTAAAAATCAAATAAACTCATGTTATAGAATTTGTCAGAAAGAAAAATAACTTAAAATGATGGTTATCTGTTTAATGTCTCATGAAATTTTCATGAATATTCTAAACATAATTGTTAAGAACAAATAAATTAAATAGATGTAAATAAAAGTTTACTTTTTAAAAAAGTAAAAAGTTTATAAATAAATTTTTCAACATTATGCTTTATGGTATGTCTACTTAAAAATAGTTTCTAAAATCTTTTTGGTAACTTGAAACCTTAAAGTTATGCTGAGATAAGTGAAATGATGGATATTCATCGAATATCTAGATCATTTCCAAATAAGATACAATACTGAGACATTAATTACTGAACATAGCTTTATCTACTTTTGGCTTCCTTTTCAGAGGCACTAAAGATATTTGCGTTTATTACTAAACATGTTTTGTGCCACAATGAAAAATTTACTAAGAAAGAACATACTTCCAGAAATCGTGAAATGTATTTATAAATTTGCCAACCCACAGAATGCTAGTATAACAGACACTCCACAATTGCTTACGTCTTAGTTTCACTAGGAAAAAACAGTTCTAAGCATTAAGAATTCTAATCAATACATACAATTAAAACTACTTAGAAAACTTCATGGAATTGAACCTTGGGTCCACATCCCTCAGTTAAAAAGGGCTTCTCCAAACTCTTGGAACTGCATACCAGCTGGAGACCTAAAATTAAAATTGACTAAGGAGGTTCTTACCCAGAGGCAGATGGCATCTTGTGGTAGACAGCTGTCTCCCAAGATTGCAGATCAAGGTCTTTATCACCAATATGAAATGTTTATTCCTTTTGCCTTTTCACTACTTGCTTTTTCTCTCTGTTAATGCATAGGAAGATAATGCTCCTTAACTCTGGCAACTGCTGATGAATCTACTGCTAAGGCCGTAGCTGAACAGCCAAAGTCCCACGGTTTTCTTGCTAAGGTAAATTTAGATAATAGAATTGCTTTAGATTAGTTATTGGCTGAACATGTGCCATAGCAAATGTCTCCTGCTGCGCCCTGATCAATATCTCTAGTATTGTAGCAAATGCAGAAAATTAACAAACAAGCCACTTGGTTAAACAGGTACATCCTTTGATTTATTTGATACCAGCTAGTTTGGTTCACTGGGGCCCTGGCTAAGGAGTACACTTTAGTCTCTTGATATTATCCTCCTAATAGTTATCACTGTAGTCTCTGTGGTGTGCTATATTCTCTCAAAGGTCTTAAATGCATGTTCACAGCCATCAGCAGTACATTAGCTGGTCTTACTGTGCTTGGAGAAACAGGAACAAGATGAACAACGAGATGAACAGCAAAACAATTCTTCCACGGACATGACATCATTAGCTACTATGAGTTTCACAATGAGACAAGAGAAACTTAACTCTGATGGTGACAAAGAGTGGCATTAATACTAAATTTTTGGTCACCTTTTCACATACGAGAGGATGACCAAAAGGGGGAAATTGTTAAGTTGTTTTAAAAGGAGACTATTAGACTGAGGTAGCTCTAATGCCACGGCAGCTTACATAAGCAAACCAAAATCTATGCCTATAAACACCTCAAGGTTACAAATCAAAATGCTAAGGATAACCAATCACAAACAGCTAACTAGGCTTTACGCTACAGACAATAAATAATTGCTTTTCTTTGCTTCTGCCTTTTCTCTATAAAAGTCTCTCCCTGAGCTACTCTTGGTGGAGTGCTCCTAACCACTTGTAGCTTGGCACTGCCTGATTGGAATCAATTTTTGTTCAAATAAACTCTTAAAAAAGTCTCCTAGATAAAAATGCAAAATGAAGAAGTCTTTATGGTATGTCCTATTTGTGTGAAAAAGGAAACGTAATATATACATACATAGGTATGTGTGTATATATATATATATATATATATATGCATAGTTTACCCCAGAGGTTTCCTGGGAAATTTAAAAATTGTCACCTCTGAGAAAGAGGACTGGGAGTCATGGGAAAGAGGGTGATACTTTTAAACTTCATACACTCTTATATTATTTGAATTTTAACCATGTGCATTTTCAATTAAAATAACTATAAAATAAAGGAATATGCACAAAAAATGGAAAACGATGAAGAATCCAGATTCTACCTCTACCATTTGTTAGCTATGTGGCTTTGGACACATCGCTTAAATTTCACAAATTTATTTTGATATTGTGATTTGAACACAGACTATTACTCACATAAGATTTAATAAAATTAATAATGGTTGTTCATGGTCAATCTGGGAAATCACAACGCACAAAAAGAATTTTATATTTTGTGAAATATAGTGAAAATGTAGGTTCTGGGGGAAATCATTCTCTATAATTTGGTAACATCTTGGGAGAGACATGCTGCCCTTGTGCAAACTATACAGTGACATGAAAAGGGTGCACACAGAACCTAGGCCTGTTTCTGTTTAGTGCACAGCTCTGTCTAGAGGTCCAGCCATTGCTAGCAATCTGACCTAAGGGTGAAAATGGAATGAATGTGCCTCTCTCTTGCTTAAATGCTGGGATGAGTGGCAGCAGGACCAGAGTCCCAGGTGGTCTTTCTTTACCTGCTGCCCCTGCCATGTGCTCATCCATGCTGAGCAGGAGCTCCCAGGCAGCTGGCTGGATGTCTCCATACATCTCCTCTGTCAGAATTGGTGCTGCCTTGATTAGCAGAGATAAGGGAGCAGGCGACAGGCTCATCACCTGGAAAAAGATGGAAATGATGTCGTAAAATCTTTGAAGACACTGATTGCTGTACTCCTCTAGAGTGTTAAGTGTCACTTCCCCTCTCTCTGCTTTCCTTAAATGACCTTAAAATACGTTCCAAAGTGGGAGCGTATTTACTGGCATGATGTATAATAAGCTTTATACCCTATCAGTTGATGTATAATTACCCCCAAATCATATTAATTTTATAATACTTTCACCACAAAAATTAATTTGCAACCACCTAGGGAGTAAACTGTAGAATAAGTATAGCTCTGTGAGAAAGAAGGACTCCAGCCAATATATCTTTGTGTTTAAAGTCCTGGTGGACTTACATAGCATCTTATCTTCCTTCCTGTTAGAAGCTGATTTCCACTGGAAACTGTGATCAGCCTCTAATTTATAAAGGAGTCCCATTCAGAAAGTTAGTTTTCTAAGCCAGTGAACTTGGATGGCATTTTCCCTTCAAAACATTATACATTGTGGTTATTGCTCCAGGTTAGCCAACAAAATCCCATTTAATCCATTATTTCAAATAATTTTGGTGATAAATGTAGGTTTGGGGCAAGCCTAGGTCTTTAACCATCGTTTAAAACACTTTCTAGAAAAACAGGAAACTTTTTTTTCTCTTCCCCTGGGAAATGTATTATGATTTAGAGTTTAGGTTGTAATAACAATATAACTGTGCCAAGCACTGGATAAGTAGATAAATATACTATCTTTTTTAATCCATGCAATAATTCTTTGAGATGGGTCTAGTGTTAAAATCCCCATTTTAGAGATTAGGCAACTAAAACTGAGAAAAATTAAGTTAACTTGCCCAAGGTCCCAGAGCCAGAGCAGCAGGTATAGGATTTGAAACCCAACTGTCTCATTCCAAGACCTATGAGCGTCACTACCACACATTGGTGGGAAGCTGGCTCCATTAGAGTGGAGAGAGTGGGAAGAGGCATGGTTCTAGCCAAGCCCCCCCAAGCCTTGTCTCTATGGAAGTTGGCTGTCCAGCAAGAAGGGATTTCTCCTTGCATACTTGGTAGCATTCTTGCTCACCAAATTAGAGGGGCCTTTATGCCAACACTGTGCCAGTTGGCATTGTATGTCCCAAACATTAGTAAACAAGATATCTGGAGTTCCCTCCTTATTACTGCTCTGTGAACATTTCTGATCCATGCATCAATACCTGTAGTCTGATGTATTTCAGCATTCCAGAGTCCTTTTTCCCCTCTAGGTTGGCATCTGAAACTCTCTTTTTCAGCGAAGGTGTCCTCAGGCATGATTTATCTGAGCACTGGAAAGAACATAAGATAGGTGACGAAGAGTGTTGTGTTCTCTCAAAACCCAACAGTGCTGTTTTCCTCCAAATTCTCCAAACAACCAACTGGTTCTAATGCAACAGATAATTTCAGTAAGGACTTTTTATGGGCCTGCACTTTCTGAAAGTGATAAAAGCAGTTAATTTTGTAATGAAAAGGTAGCTTAGGGGTATTTAGCAACAAACTGCTCTTTTACCACTGAGGAGACCAGGACCCAGAGAGGTGGAGTAGCTTGACCAAATTGCAAAACTGGTTATTAGTAGAATAAGGAAAGGACAGGATCTCCTGATTTCCATTTCAGGGCTAATTATATTCCACCAAGCTGTTAAAAACACAAATCTTTTAAAATATTGCCAGTTAAAAGCCACTCTCTCTAATAATCCCTTTAAAGGGTTGGATGTTACAAGTTGATTATTTGGAAGAGAAAATGTCTCACAGAGGAGTGTTAGGAAGTGAAGGATAAAAGACTCATCAACGAAGTACGAGTTCATAGCATCCATCATCCAGGTAAAGTGTTTTTTTGTTTGTTTTTTTAAAAACCCATTCTTGCCTATTGGAGGCAGCAGCTCTTCTTTCAAATTGTCCCCTCAACCGGGGTCCAGAATAAGCCTGACATCTGCATACACACGGAGGAGACATTTTCTTCCCCTGACTCTCTAAGTGCCAAGGAATGGAGTGGACAGAGCAGCTGGGAGAATGATTGCTCCAGTGGTGGCAGGCCCTTGTTTATTTATCCTGAGTCCTGATGCCTCCATTTTTGCACTCCAGGCTGTGCAAACAGGGAATCCATCCCTTTGCACACACAGTATAAATGCTCATTTGTTTTTCCAGTGACATGTCAATGAAACACTCTCTCCCTCAGTGCCAAGGGAAAACAACTGAACTCCTTAAGAATTTCTGAACAGAGCTTCACAGTGTTATAGATGGAGATATTTTGAAAGAAAAAGCAAATCTAAAAAGTACATGCATGTTCCAAGAAAGTCTTTCAAAACTCTGACAAAAAGACCCAAGACAATGCGTCTGTTATGTGACCAGTATGGAATGAACTCTTAAACGAATCTACTTGGAAACAAATGAATCAGAGCTCTTGCTGTGTTTTCTAAAGATTTAAAAAAAAAAAAGTGGAGGCACATACTTGGGAACACATATCATTTGGGGAGAGAAATCCTGCTTGGGAATAAATATCATCTGGGTAAAGAAATCCTGCAATGCTTTATTTCCCCCCTGTGAATGTAAAAGCAAAATATAGCATAAATATCATGCTTATTTTATATAATTTGAAAACTTCTAAAATCATATATGGCAGTCATTTTCCATATAAATATAGGGGTGTATCTGACTTTGTAAAAAATCAAGGTATTTTAAAAGTGGCATCTTTCTGCTTTTATTCGATTTATTAAAAAAATGTAAATTGCAGAATACCTGGAAAATACAAAAAAACTGTGAAGAAGAAAATAAAAATCCTTATAATCCTCAACGCAGTAATGGCCATTATTTGGTTCCTTTCAGCCCTTTGTCCCCCTAGGCATCTTAGCAAAGCTGTGACAATGCTATATATGTGGTATACAGTTTTAAACATTTCATTTCACTGTGATTTTATGATGAATATTCCCCAGGTTGTTAGAGTTATTTTAAAATTGATTTTTAAATTTTGAAAATATTTTATTGCTTTCTCCTTTGGCTGGACAGTTTATCTTTTCAGGGTTACCTTTGAACAATACTTTTGATTAATTTATAGGAATTTTACGCAAGCAGATACAGAAAAATACTCAGAGGAAAAAGGACAAACATTTATGTCTGTTTCTCACACTCTGTGAAATGTAGGCTTCTGTTTAATCCTGTCTGCTGCGGACAGAAGGTATAAGTCAAGCTTCTCAAATATCAAATATTTAATATCCTGGCATGCTTCCTTAAGAAGCCTGGTGTGTTCTGCTGGCTTCAAGATATTAGGATGTTTGTTTTAGTGGAAAGGGAAGGGAATTGGAAAGGCTTTTACACTAGGGTGATGGGCTAGGAACTCTTCTTGAGTGACTTGTTCAGGCCTGAAAACAGGTATTAAAGATGGGTACACGTGTGATGGGCACTTGGGTACCCTATGTGAGGTCCTTAAAGTCCTCTACTGGTGTGACCCTGACTCAGACTAACAACATTATCATCAGCTGCTTTTTGCTTTGGTAACGTGGTGTAAAACTTGGCTAGAAGAGAGTAAGAAAATGGATGGATTAGGAGGCTGGTTCTGAAGGTATTTATAACCATATTATGTAATTATAACCATTAGTGGTTCCTGAAGAGTTAGAAATTTCACTGGACTGTGAGATGTAGGTGGTGGTTGGAAACACACATCAATCAGGGACTGCAAAGAAAACCAAAACTAGTAACCCAAGACTGAAGGACAGAATTTACCACTAATAGGGGATGTCATTCATTGTTGAGTCGATCTACCAGAGGAAGCTATGGTCAGTGGGAGGACATTATACAGTCCCAAGAGCTGGCAAGGATACTGGGACATGCTTGCTATGGGATGGTGTAGAACTTCAGATAAAATCTTTAGTGCAAAACCTATCCTTTAACTATCCAGGGAATTATCACTTGTGGTGTTTGGATCAGAAAGAGGAGGGGTTGGTCCCAACAAATTCCTGTCCTAGGGAATTAGGGGACCGAGTCTGATTCATTTAGTGATGGTTACTGGGGCTGAGAAATGATGATGCAACCTTGAGACTTCAGTCTAAGTACAAGATGAATAAAGCAGGGGTTGCTGGTCAGGGGACAGAGATGAGTCAGCAGACAGAGATGATGCAGAAAGAAGCAGAGATGAGAGACTGTCCACCCTGAGATGGACAGCTGCTTTGGATCTCATTCCTTTGAGGCTTGACTGTGTTTCCCACCTGTCCTTCGTTTCATGAGATTCTGCTATATCCTTTGAAGAAACTCTAATTATTTGAACAAATTTCAATGGGTTTCTATTACTCACAACAAAATATTATTGACAACGGAGGCATAATACGTTTAAGTAAAATAGTTTAAGTAAAAATAGTTTAAGTAATAATTTTACTTATTCATTTAATAATTCAAGTATGTTTATTAAGAAATGACCATTTGCCAGGAACAGGGCTAACTTCTGAGGATATGCTGAGGAGCAAAACCCCCATGATACACCATTCTGGAGAGTGTATCTTACCAGGAGAGACTGTTAGCAAACAAATGAAAATTCAAGATAAGTAGAAAAGGAGATACATGTCATAAATGATGATAACACTGTGGAAATAATGAGGTATTTAACATTTGGGAAAATTGGAGTCAGCCTACTGGGTTCTTTGGGAAAGGGATTGCCTCGCGTTTCTGGAAAGAAACATGCCAATAGAAGTATAGTATTTCCCCAGAGGTAACCCAGACCCTTTGTGTCTCATACATCTTTGACATAGGAGTTATTTATGTCATAGTGAAGAGTAATTCTGACCCATGAAATCAAGACCTAGGGCTTGGTCTTGGCCTCACAGCTGTGTTTTCCATAGCTTTAGAAAAATATTAGTCCTGCAGGAGATCAGGTGGCCTCTTGCCATTTACACTGGCTTCACAAAATTTATGGACACTATGCCCTTTCTTTTTTTGTGGTACATATAACCTTTTAGTTACCTCTCCTTTTTGACTGAAAGGAAAAAATGTTTTATCTACCCATTTCCATCAGCAAGCACTAATTGCGCATTACTCTGTTTAGAACATAGCATTAGACAAGGTACAGATATACAGGAAAATTCAAAGAATTCTTTGGTGAATTCACCTTTCAGTGAAGGTGATATATATAATGATAGCTTACCTAAACCTCTCAAATTTGGAAGTGCACTAAAACAGACTAACAGAATGTACAGTGAGTCTCTGAGCACTGAAATGTAGATTAGCAGATTGATCAGAGTTAGAAGGGTTACAAAATGTACTAGCTGCCACAAATATATTCTGCCACAAAAACCAATTAAAAAGGAAACACGAATGAAATACCAATTGCTCATAAGTCTCGATTTTAATCAGAATCACTGCTTTTATTCTTGATTTATTGCCTACTCTGTTTTCATTTGGGCTCTGAAAATGTGGGCATTGTTCATTCATGTGACAGATTCAGAACAGGCAAATGGAAACATCATGAGAGAATAAAAAAGAAGCTTGAACAGGAGGCTGGCATTTTGGAAATAAAATGTTTATCACAGAAGACTCAATACATCTTTTCAGCTCTCCACCTGCGTGACTAATTTAAGTGTGTTAGGGTTAGGGAACACTTATACTCTTGCTTTACTTTCCCTTTCAAAAGGTTGGTAACTTTTTCTGCTGCTTCAGGTCAGTGTCCTGGATGGGCCAGAGGTGAAAGGCACTCATGAAACATCATAGAACTCTACAGCCCACTCACTCACTCAATATTATAGTCTCTCTGCCATAGTGAGGTACTCTGTTAGGTATCACACCGGATGCAAAATGTGTAAGACTGCCTCAGTTCTCAAGAAGCTTTATAATTAAGTGAGAAGAGAAATAGGGATGTAAGTAGCCCCACTTTGCAGGCAGAGCAATCTTAAAAACCTCTCGGTGCTTGTCACTATTCACAGGATAAAGACTAAAATCCTTCCCGAGGCCTCAGAGGCTCAACCTGGTCTGCTGTCTACCTGCTTGTGCAGCCTCATCAGGCACCACGGTCCTCCGTGCTCCAGCCATCATCCCTGGTTCAAAGTCTTATTCATAAGATCTCTCAGCACAGAGTGCTTCTCCTTCATTGTGCTTATCGTTGTTGCAATTTTACATCAACTTGGGATGTTTGTTTGATTAATTTCTGTCTCTAGACTAGACTGTGTGCATCTTACAAGGGTAGGGCCATACCTCTTTGGCCATTACTATACCCAACACAGTATGGACTCAGCACGGTCCAGAATCTCTTTAAAATATGCTGAATAGACACATTGATGGATGGATCAATGAATGAATGAATAATTGAATGAAGGATGTGAAAAGCACAAGTAAACCATCATTGTAGTTTAGAGGAAGAAGGAATAGAAAATGTCATTAATCATCCACCTGCAGTATGCCCAGTGGTAAATGCTAGGGAGATCAGAAAAGAAGGAGGCGGCACTTGAGCTGGATCTTGAAGGATGTTTGGGTTCAGCCACATGTAGATTACAGGTGAAGATACAGCTGGAGCAAAGGTATGGAAGTAAGAAATCTCAGCGTGTGTATGGTGAACAATGAACATTAGGTTGGCGTATTTTTACAATTTTCAACATATATGGTTTTCTTCTAAAGCTAAGGGAGTTTTTATATGAAGGAGAACTTACCTAAATAAAAATAGGTTTTCTTTGTATGAAGTGTCATTTATGTTTGAGATACATGTGTGTACATACATGTATCTCAAACATAAATGCATGTCTATGTACATGCATACACATACAAACATATATACACATACACACTTTTCTCTTTATGTCATCATTTAGCAGTTCATGTAGTTTCCCCACCTGATTTCCCCTCAGAATTTGTGCAGTTTGAATACCGGTAGATGCAATAGAGTCTAGTTGAAAAAGCCCTGACTTTGAAATTCCATGTTTATAAATTAAAGTCTAGCTGTTCTAGATGTGAAGTGTGGACAATCCCATCTTTCTGAACCTCAACATTTTCATCTGTAAAATGTGATGAAGAGTATCTCCTGCACGAGATTTGCAAGAATCAAAAAGTACTTTGTCAATGATGTATACCTACCTTATACGCTCATACATATGCTTTGAAGAAAATACTAAAAGGTCATATCCCAGAAGGCAAATTAGCACACTTATGATACGCATGAGATACATTTTTTTTTTCTTTAGGATCTCTTTAGGAGCTCTTGTATTAGCCAAAATTTCTTCCATATACCCATATTGCTTTCAAAATTTAAAAAATCATAATTAAATAAATCCCTTTTGTGAATGCTAAAGCATTACAGATTGATATACAACTCAACTGTGCATTTTTTGTTATTGTTTATATTCTCTAGCTTGATTTGTATTTTATTGCCATCCTCCCACCCCACCAAACCTGGTTCACAAACTCTTTAGTATCAACAGAAATAACCTCTACTCCTGCTTAATTATTTTTTATTTCTCCAAGAATATCTGGCCTCATATTATATATATATATGCCAACAGCAGGCGCACAATGAATGCTCATCGAAATGAATAGGGATTATATAAAAATCTCTTGGCAGATCCACTTGTGAGAAGCAGCTGCAGGGGCGGCCAGCAGCATGCAGTAGAGCATCTTGGCCATCACGCCTGTTCAGGGGCAGATGGATAACTCAGGGCTTCCCTGGCAGAAGCACGGCAGCCCTGGTTACTGTCTTCATCTTCTGCCAGTTCAGCTGTTCAGTTTTCAGGAAAGTGCAGCTGAATGCTTAGAAAATGTAATAGTTTCTTGAAGAAGTTTCCTTTAGTCTGATTTGACTCTATTATTTATCAGTGAACAGTTGGGCCATTTATTGCTTATTTCTTAAGCTATAACTGTATCAGTCTCCTATTACTGCTGTAACAAATCACTAAAACCTTCCTGGCAAAAATATAACACAAATTTATTATCTTAACAGTTCTTTAGGTCAGAAGTCTAAAATGAATTGGCAGGGCTGTGTTCCTTCTGGAGGCTCTACGGAATCATCCATTTCCTTGCCTTTTCCAGCTTCCAGAGGCTGCCTGGACTCACTACCCTGCATCATTCTGACCTCTGCTTCTGTCGTCACATCTCCATCTCTACCTCTTACTATGTTCAGCCCACTTGGCTAATCCAGGATAATCTCTCCATTATAAGATACTTAATTTAGTCACATAGGCAAAATCCCTTTTGCCAGGTGAGGTGGCATATTCACAGGTTCCAGGGATTAGAAATCGGACACCTTTGGGGGGACATTATTCTTCCTACCACAGCAACCTACCTATCACCAGTGCCCTTTGAGTTCATATTTATTTGTAGAAATAAGCCTGGGAAAAGAGTTGAGCCCATGTTTGCTCATGGACATGAAGACAAAGCACTTGCCTTTTATTTATTTATTTTTTTGGCACTTGTCTTTTTTGTACCCATCTTCTAATTTTGCTCGAAATCACACAGATCTGTAGCCTGGTTTATGCAACTGCAGTGGGCTGAAGTTTGCATTTCCAGAGAAAAGATTGTTAGGACATCACTTTCCCTATCATTGGTATATTATCGTGTGATCATTCGCTCACCTCTTTCTGCTTCTTGCCCCGGAGAGCCACGTTGCTGACGCTGCTGCTCTCTCGGAGGGAGTCCACGGAGTCTCCGTAGAGCAGCTTAATGGCCCTGACGAGCCGGGCACAGGAGCGGCTGTGGTGCAGGTAGCAGTGAGGGTGGCAGTAGTCAACGTGGGTGCAGATGAAGCTTTGCTGATTGCACAGCAAGATCATGACCTGGAACACAGACATCATTGAAGCTCAACCAGGCAACCAGGGTACAGACCAACTGTGAACGACGATGTGGGGTGGAAGATGAAAAGTGAGAATGTCAACTTTCTTTAAAGCGTCTTAAAATCACAATAATTCCACAGAGAATAATAATTCCCACAAGAGAACAAAGAGTTACAAGCCTTTATGTATGTGGCTTCTTTTGCTCCCTGGATTCACACTTGACAGAAAGTTCTTTTTGAAATAATACAAGGTTAAGTGCTCTTCAAAAGTTGAAACAGTTATTGGGGAGCATCTGATTCCCAAATATTTTCAAATGAAGATTCTGAAATTAAAATGTATTATTTTTTCAGCTCTTATGTTGTAGAAGGAGCCAGGAGAAGAGCAGAAACTAATGAGAAGCTCCATCCCAAAGGATTTGGCTGGCCTTTGACAGCTGTGGGATGTCTTTAACTCCGGCCTACCTACATGGAATATGAAAACATTTCTGCACCTTCCACCCTGGCCTCTAACCTTCAACTGGGCCTTGAAACCCAGTGTAGCACTTCATTTCCCTCTCTACAAACTAATTTGTTTTCAGCTTTTGGGCTATTCTAGCTCTTCACTTGTGGCTTGATCTGGCTCAAATCTTCATATCTTCTAGACTTCTCAAGTAGTATTACAGAAAAGAACTCAGTTGATTTAAATGATATGGTTATTTTAAGAAAAGAAATGAAGGGCCTTGAGATGATAACTTCTTAAGTTGCCTTCCTAAAAAGGCAGTAGCATTCCTAGAGCTGCAAGTTTAGTCAAATCTGCACAGAGTAATCTTCTGAATGATTCTATCCTTCATGAAACTAGTTCCCACCCCAACACCTAAACTGTGCAAGACCATGTGCCACACTGAATGGAGAACATAAAGTAAGTCTACACAGATAAGACCAATCGAACCTCTAGAAAGGGCTGCCATGCATTTCCTTAGGAATGAGAGGTCCTGCTTAATCTGAGACAAATGTAAATAACAGTAACAATGCACCCCTCCCCTCTCAAACTCGGCTAACAATACCTCATACTCTTCAAAGTTTTTTTTAAAAAAAATAGGTGTTGTCCGAACAGAATATCCAGATCTCTCTCAAGATTCACCGAAGATCCCTGATATTCCTGTTTATACTAATATGAGTCAGGGCACAAAGAAGAACTGTAAACCTTCCCTTGTTATTCTTGAATCTGGCCAAAAAATGGTTCTTTGACTAATAAAACTGATAAACTTCTAGCAAGACTGATCAAAAAAAGAGAAAGAAAAGATAAAACCTACCAATATCAGAAATGATAAAGGCACATTACTGTAGATCTCACGAAATTTAAGATGATCTTAAGAAAATATTATAGAGCGTCTCCCCACAACTAGGGCATCTGCTGCCCGCTGGTGGGGGACCCTGATGCCCAAGGAGACAGGAGGAACCCCCAAGTGAACTGGTAGGATGTGGGGGGACAGGGGGGGAGGAGAAGTGGAGGCCAGACAGGATAGGCGTCCCTAAGGCCAGGGAGATCAGGAGAGACAGAAAGGAGGGTCCCTCTAGGAGGAGGGGAGAAGAGTGGAAGGTGACTGCTCCACCCACTTGGGCCTGGGGAACCTGCTGAGTTCCCAGGCCAGTCCTCTGCCCTTCAAGGCCCCCTCCAGGCCACATGGGTGCTTGGGGACATAGGAGGGAGGCTGGGGAGATCAGGAGAGGCAGGCGGGAGGGGCCCTCCCAGAGGAGAGGGAGAGGAGTGGAGGGTGTTCACTCCAGGCACTCGAGCCCAGAAAGCCTGCTGGGCTCCCAGGTGAGGTCCCCTACCCTCTGAGAGCGGGGTGGGGGCATGCCCAGCCCCTTCTCTTCCTTGAGCCTAAGCACCACCCCCCACAGCTCCCAGGGCCTTTTCCAGCCCTGTGGGTCCTAAGCATAGTCCCTGCCCCTGACCCAAACCTCACCCTTACTTAGGCCCCACCCTCCACAGCCAAGGCCTTTTCCCCTTTTTTTCTTTTCTTTTTTGCTTTTCTCTTTTCCCTCCTCCTCTTTCTTACTATTGTGGTACTGTTGTACCTTCTGGTTGTTGATTCATCTATATTTTTATTTTTATATTCTTTCTAACATATCTGTTAGTTTCCTAGTATAATTTTATTTTTTACTTTGTAATTGTTCTCTTTTTTTTTTTTGTTTTGCCATCCCACATGGCTTGTGGGATCTTGGTTCAGAAGCTGGAGGTTGGGCCAAAGCTCCTGCTGTGGGAGCTCTGAGTCTGAACCACTGGACTAACAGAGAACCTCAGACCCCAGGGAATATTCATCAGAGTGAGGTCTCATGGAGGCCCTCATCTCAGCACCAAGACCCAGCTCTACCCAACAGCCTACAAACTCCAGTGCTGGAAGCCTCAGGCCAAACAACCAGTAAGACAGGAACACAATCCCACTCACTAAAAAAAAAAAAAAAGAAATGGCCAAAGAATATGTCACAGATGAAGGAGCAATGTAAAAACCTGCAAGACCAAGTAAATGAAGAGGAAATAGGTAAACTACCTGAAAAAGAATTCAGAGTAATGATTATAAAGATGATCCAGAATCTCAGAAAGAGAAGGGAAGCACACATTGAGAAAATACAAGTGTTTAACAAAGATCTAGAAGAACTAAAGAACAAACAAACAGAGATGGACAGCACAATAACTGAAAAAAAAATACACTAGAAGGAATCAATAACAGAATAAGTGAGGCAGAAGAACGAATAAGTGAGCTGGAAGATAAAGGGTGGAAATAACCACCAAGGAGCACAATACAGAAAAAAGAATGAAAAGAATTGAAGACAACCTCAGAGACCTCTGGGATAACACTAAACACACCAACATTCGAATTACAGGGGTCCCTGAAGAAGAAGAGAAAAAAAAAAAAGCGTCTGAGAAAATATGTGAAGAGATTAGAGTTGAAAACTTCCCTATCATGGGAAAGGAAATAGTCACCCAAGTCCAGGAAGCACATGGAGTCCTGTACAGGATAAACCCTAGGAAAACCACACGAAGACACATAGTAATCAAACTAACAAAAATTAAATTGAAACGAAAAATATTAAAAGCAGCAAGGGAAAAACAAATATAACATATAAAGGAAACCCCATAAGGCTATCAACTGATTTTTCAGCAGAAACTCTGCAGGCCAGAAGGGAGTGGCAGGATATACTTTAAGTGATGAAAGAAAAATACTTACAACCAAGATTACTCTACCCAGCAAGGCTCTCATTCAGATTTTATGAAGAAATCAAAAGCTTTTCAGACAAGCAAAACCTAAGAGAATTCAGCACCACCAAACCAGCTTTACAACAAATGTTACAGAAACTTCTCTAGGTGGGAAACACAAGAGATGAAAAAGACCCACAAAAACAAACCTGAAACAATTAAGAAAATGGTAATAGGAACATATATGTTGATAATAACCTTGAATGTAAATGGATTAACGGCCCCAACCAAAAGACACAGACTGGCTGAATGGATAAAAAACAAGATCTAGATATATGCTGTCTACAAGAGATTCACTTCAGACCTAGGGACATATACAAACTGAAAGTGAAGGGATGGAAATAGATATTCCATGCAAATGGAAATGAAAAGAAAGCTGGAGGAGCAATACTTGTATCAGATAAAATAGACTTTAAAATAAAGACTACTACAAGAGACAAAGAAGGACACTATGTAACAATCAAAGGATCAATCCAAGAAGAAGATATAACAATTATAAATGTTTATGGACCCAGCATAGGAGCACCTCAATACATAAGGCAAATGCTAACGATCACGAAAGGAGAAACTGACAGTAACACAATAATAGTGGGGATTTTAACATGCCACTTACATGAATGGACAGATCATCCAAACAGAAAATAAATAAGGAAACACAATCTTTAAATGACACAATAGACCAGATAGATTTAATTGATATTTACAGAACATTCCACCCAAAAGAGGCAGAATACAATCTCTGCTCAAGTGCACATGGAACATTCTCCCAGATAGATCACATCTTGGGTCACAAATCAAGCCTTGGAAATTTTAAGAAAACTGAAATCATGTCAAGCATCCTTTTGGACCACAACGTTATGATATTGGAAATCAATTACAGGAAAAAAACTGTACAAAACACAGGTGGCTAAACAGTGAACTACTAAATAACCAAGAGATCAGTAAAGAAATCAAAGAAGAAATTAAAAAACACATAGAAACAAATGACAATGAAAACACGATGATCCAAAATCTATGGGACGAAGCAAAGGCTGTTCTAATAGGGAAGTCTATAGCAATTCAATCTCACCTCAAGAAACAAGAAAAATCTAAAATAAAAAACCTAATCCTACACTTAAAACAACTAAAGAAAGAAGAACAAAAAAACCCAAAGTCAGTAGAAGGAAAGAAAGCATAAATATCAGAGCAGAAATAAGTGAAACAGAAACAAAGAAAACAATAGCAAGGGTCAATAAAACTAAAAGCTGGTTCTTTGAGAAGATAAACAAAATTGATAAACTCTTAGCCAGACTCATCAAGAAAAAAAGGGAGAGGATGCAAATCAATAAAATTAGAAACTAAAAAGGAGAAATCACACCTGACACCACAGAAATACAAAGGATTATAAGAGACTACTACAAATAACTATGTGAAAATAAAATGGAAAACCACAAAGAAATGGACAAATTCTTGGAAAGGTACAATTTTCTCAGACTGAACCAGGAAGAATTAGAAAATATAAACACACCTATCACAGTAATGAAATTGAAACCGCAATTAAAAATCTTCCAACAAACAAAAGTCCAGGACCAGATGGCTTCACAGGTGAATTCTATCAAACATTAAGAGAAGAGCTAACACCTATCCTTCTCAAACTCTTCCAAAAAATTGCAGAGGGAGAAACACTCCCAAATTCATTCTATGAAGGCACCATCACCCTGATACAAAAACCAGAAAAAGATATCACAGAAAAAGGAAATTATAGACCAGTATCACTGATGAACACAGATGCAAAAATCCTGAACAAAATACTAGCTAACAGAATCCAGCAACACATTAAAAGGATTATACACCACGATCTAATGGGATTTATCCCAGGGATACAAGGATTCTTCAAATATGCAAATCAATGTGATACACCACATTAACTGATTAAGGAATTAAAACCATATGATCATCTCAACAGATGCAGAAAAAGCTTCTGACAAAATTCAAAACTTATTTATGATAAAAGCTCTCCAGAAAATGGGCATAGAGGGAACCTACCTCAACATAATAAAGGCCACATATGACAAACCCACAGCAAGCAGCATAATCAATTGTGAAAAACTGAAAGCATTTCCACTAAGATCAGGAACAGGACAAGGATGTCCACTCTCGCCACTCTTATTCAACATAGTTTTGGAAGTCCTAGCCATGGCAATCAGAGAAGAAAAAGAAATAAAGAAATACAAATTGGAAAAGAAGAAGTAAAGCTGTCACTGTTTGCAGATGACATGATACTATACATAGAAAATCCTAAAGATGCCACCAGAAAACTACTAGTCAATGAATTTGGTAAGGTTGCAGGATACAAAATTAATGCACAGAAATATCTGGCATTCCTATACACCACCAACAAAAAATCAGAAAAAGAAATTAAGGAAACAATCCCATTCACCATCGTAACAAAAAGAGTAAAATACCTAGGAATAAACCTGCCTAAGGAGGCGAAAGACTTGTACTCAGAAAACTGTAAGACACTGATGAAAGAAATCAAAGATGACATAAACAGATGGAGAAACATACCATGTTCTTGTATTGGAAGAACCAGTATTGTGAAAATGACTATACTACCCAAAGCAATCTACAGATTCAAGGCAATCCGTATCAAACTACCAATGGCATTCTTCACAGAATTAGAACAAAAAATTTTACAATTTGTATGGAAACACAAAAGCCAAAGCAACATTGAGAAAGAAAAATGGAGTTGGAAGAACCAGGCTCCCTGACTTCAAACTATACCACAAAGCTACAGTAATCAAGACAGTATGGTACTGGCACAAAAACAGAAATATAGATCAATGGTACAGGATAGAATGCCCAGAGATAAACCCACACGCATATGGTCATCTAATTTACGACAAGGGAGGCAAGAACATACTGTGGAGAAAGGACAGCCTCTTCAATAAGTGGTGCTGGGAAAACTGGACAGATACATGTAAAAGAATGAAATTAGAAAACTAACACCAAACACAAAAATAAACTCAAAATGGATTAAAGACCTAAACGTAAGACCAGACACTATAAAACTCTTAGAGGAAAAACACTCTTTGACATAAACCACAGCAAGATCTTTTTTGACCCACCTCCTAGAGTAACGGAAATAAAAACAAAAATAAAGAAATGGGACTTAATTAAACTTAAAAGATTTTGCACAGCAAAGGAAACCCTAAAACATGACAAGACAACCCTCAGAATGGGAGAAAATATTTGCAAATGAAAGAACAAAGGATTAATCTCCAAAATATACAAACAGCTCATGGAGCTCAATATCAAAAAAGCAAACAATCCAATTAAAAAATGGGCAGAAGAGCTAAATAGACATTTCACCAAGGAAGATATACAGATGGGCTAGAAGTACATGAAAAGATGCTCAACATCACTGATCATTAGAGAAATGCAATCAAAACTACAATGAGGTATCACCTCACAGTGGTCAGAATGGCTATTATGAAAAAATCTAGAAACAATAAACACTGGAAAGGATGTGGTGAAAAGGGAACCCTCCTGCACTGTTGGTAGGAATGTAAATTGATACAACCACTATGGAAAACAGTATGGAGGTTCCTTAAAAAACTAAAAATAGAACTACCATATGACCCAGCAATCCCACTACTGGGCATATACCCTGAGAAAACCATAATTCAAAAAGAGACATCTATCCCAATGTTCACTGCAGCACTATTTACAGTAGCCAGGACATGGAAGCAACTTAAGTTGTGCGGTCCGGGAAGATCCCACATGCTGCGGAGCGGCTAGGCCCGTGAGCCATGGCCGCTGAGCCTGTGTGTCCGGAGCCTGTGCTCCGCAACGGGAGAGGCCACAACAGTGAGAGGCCCGCGGACCGCCAAAAAAAAAAAAAAAAAAAAGATTCAGGCACCTCAGTGTTCATAGCAGCACTATTTACAATAGCTAAGACATGGGAACAACCTAAACGTCCACTGACAGATGAATGGATAAAGATGTGGTATGTATATATATATATATATACACACAATGGAATATTGCTCAGCCATAAAAAGAATGAAATAATGCCACTTGCAGCAACACAGATGGGCCTCAAGATTTTCATACTAAGTGAAGTAAGCCAGAGAAAGACAAATACCATGATATCACTTATATGTGGAATCTAAAACATGACACAAATGAACTTATCTATGAAACAGAAACAGACTGCCAGACATAGAGAACAGACTTGTCATTGTCAAAGAATAGGGGATGTGGGGGAGGGATGGACTGGGAGTTTGGGATTAACAGATGCAAACTATTATAAACAGAATAGATAAACAACAAGGTTCTACTGTATAGCACAGGGAACTATAGTCAATATCCTGTGATAAACCATGATGAAAAAATATGAAAAAGAAAATATATGTATATATGTATGACTGAATCACTGCTGTAGAGTAGAAATTAACACAACGTTGTAAATCAGCTATACTTCAATAAATTAAAAAAAGAGATTATAAACATCTTTTTGTTAATAAATGTGAATATTTGGATTAAATTAACAAATTCCTAGGAAAAAAAATCAGTTTGCCCAATCTGCTCCCTGGAGAAATCTTAATTATATTACATAAATTAAATCTGTAATTAATAACTTTCCTACAAAGAAATTTTTAGATCTAGAAGGTTCTACCAGTGATCCCTTCTAAATATTTAAAGAATAAATAACTCTGGTCTTACACAAACACTTCCAGAGGGTTAATGGTACACAAAACTAAAAAGCATTATTGAATAAAATTGAAGAGATCCTAAATGAATGATGGAACACAAATTAATGGAGGATAGACCATTTTATACATTAGAAGACTTATTAAAGATTTTAATTCCTCAGTTTTAATGATCTTTGTTTTCAAAGTAAGGCTGCTGTGGAAGCTTTCTTATGGAAATTAACAAGGTGATTCTAATAGAAATGAATACAGCCAAGAATAGAACAGGCCACCCTGCAGAAGAACAAAGCTGGGGGATTTACACTTATGTGAAAAAAAGAAATCAGACACAATAGAGTACCCAGCATATGTCACCAATTATATGCATTTCAAAAACAGACAAAATAATTTTTGGTTTTAGAAGTGAGAATGGCAGTGACCAATAGCGGAGAGTAGTGGCTGGTTGAGGGCTCGGGTAGGGCTTCTAAGGTACTGCTAATGTTCTTCTTGAACTGGTGGTGGTTACACAGATGTGTCCATTTTGTGAAAATTTATTGAACAGTACACAAAGATTTTGTATGCTTTTTAATATGTAGGTTGGACTTCACTAAAAAGTTTACTTTAAAAACAGCTGCCTCAGAGATTCTCAAAATCAGCCAGTTCTGGAGATTAACCAGTTCCAAGAGCATAGCACTGTAAACACTGAGCGTGAAGTACCAGCCAGCCCTTTATCTGACCCTACCAGGAAGTCAGATTAAAATCAGAGGAGATGGAGACATTCCATATCTAAGATCAATAATAGTGCTGGCCTCTTCAATAAGTGGTGCTGGGAAAACTGGACAGCTACATGTAAAAGAATGAAATTAGAACAATCCCTAACACTATACACAAAAATAAACTCAAAATAGATTAAAGACCTAAATGTAAGGCCAGACACTATAAAACTCTTAGAGGAAAAGATAGGCAGAATACTCTATGACATAAATCACAGCAAGATCCTTTTTGACCCACCTCCTAGAGAAATGGAAATAAAAACAAAAATAAACAAATGGGACCTAATGAAACTTAAAAGCTTTTGCACAGCAAAGGAACCCATTAACAAGACGAAAAGACAACCGTCAGAATGGGAGAAAATATTTGCTAAAGAAGCAACTGACAAAGGATTAATCTCCAAAACTTACAGGCAGCTCATGCAGCTCAATATCAAAAAACCGAACAACCCAATCCAAAAATGGGCAGAAGACCTAAACAGACATTTCTCCAAAGAAAATATACAGATTGCCAACAAACATAGGAAAGGATGCTCAACATCACTAATCATTAGAGAAATGCAAATCAAAACTACAATGAGGTATCACCTCACACCAGTCAGAATGGCCATCATCAAAAAATCTAGAAACAATAAATGTTGGAGACGGTGTGGAGAAAAGGGAACCCTCCTGCACTGCTGGTGGGAATGTAAATTGATACAACCAGTATAGAGAACAATATGGAGGTTCCTTAAAAAACTAAAAATAGAACTACCACAGGACCCAGCAATGCCACTACGGGGCATATATCCTGAGAAAACCATAATTCCAAAAGAGTCATGTACAACAGTGTTCATTGCAGCTCTATTTACAATAACCAGGACATGGAAGCAACCTAAGTTTCCATCAACAGATGAATGGATAAAGAAGATGTGGCACATATATACAATGGAATATTACTCAGCCATAAAAAGAAACGAAATTGAGTTATTTGTAGTGAGGTGGATGGACCTGGAGTCTATCATACAGAGTGAAGTAAGTCAGAAAGAGAAAAACAAATACCATATGTTAACACATATATATGGAATCTAAAAAAAAAAAAAAATTCTGAAGAACCGGGGGCAGGATAGGAATAAATACGCAGACATAGAGAATGGACTTGAGGTCACGGGGTGGGGGGAAGTGTAAACTGGTATGAAGTGAGAGAGTGGCGTGGACATATATACACCACTAAATGTAAAATAGATAGCTAGTCGGAAGCAGCCACATAGCACAGGGAGATCAGCTCAGTGCTTTGTGACCACCTAGAGGGGTGGGATAGGGAAGGTGGGAGGGAAATGCAAGAGGGAGGAGGTATGGGGATATATGCATATGTATAGCTGATTTGCTTTGTTATAAAGCAGAAACTAACACATCATTGTAAAGCAATCATACTCCAGTAAAGATGTTAAAAAATAATAATAATAATAGTGCTGGCAGTACCCTGCCAACTGTGGATCTCACATCATGCTTCCCGACCTTTCTTTTCCTTTCTTTACACCCAGGTCAAACCTTGAACTATAGTCTGTACTTGGGATTCCCTCCTGCCTGTGCCCTCTGGAGAGCCCTTTGAGGTGTGACCTTCATCATCTTAGAATCTCCGTGTCCTAGTTTACAATTTGATCTAATACAGACTCAAGACTGACACCATGACCTTGCTCTCAGCATTTGTGGTGACCTGTATAAAAGTGATCGTGATGCCTTGCCTTGTGTCACTCAGTCTCTCTTGACCACCAACCTGGCCTGATCCCTCAGGGTTTTTTTCCCTGACTTATATTGACTCACTATAACTATAACTATAACAAAGCACCCTTGGTCCTAGATAAGCTTCAAATGAATATAATCCAGCAGAAGACCAATCTTAGTGAGTATCCAGAGGTTCAGCTGAAATAAAAGCCTATAATGTTTCTAATAGGCTGAAATGATGGATGTTTTTAGTACAGTCTTTCATCCTACCTCCACAGATCTTCCCCAAGGCCAAAAGAAATTGATCTCAGTGCTCTTTCTGAGATTCCTACTTACATGAAGCCATGACATGTTCCTGTGGTAATTTTCCTCCGTGCTGGCTGTACTCATTCCCTCTGGCTCAATGCTGGGCTCACTTGCACTCCAAGGACTCCCTTCTTCAAAAGAAAAATACCAAGAAAGGTTATATTGTTCTGCCTCCCTGGAGAGCATGTTGCTATGGTATAGTGGTCCATGCTTTTGAATCCTAGGGCAGACTACCATGGCCAATGGGTTACAGGGCATAGCATCGGCTTTAGTGGAGTAATATTAATAGGAGCTGTTCCCTTCACCACCAGCTGAACTGGCAATTACAAAGACATTTATGATCTCTGTTATGGTGGCTTCCGCTTTGAGATATGGGAGCAGAGAAAAAGAACAGAGTCAAGTCCTTGAATTGCTGAGATGAGCAAGTTATTGGTTGAGTGTGCCCAAATCCATTCCAGACTGCCCAGACCTCGCAGGTGTAGTTAAGTAGGGACACCAACCAACCTGCAGTGGCCACAAAGGGTGCTGCTACCTCCACTGCTGCTGTGACTACGGCTAGTGCTACTACTCTTAACACCACCTGGCTTTGCTATCAGAGCTATTTCAAAGATGGGTGGTACCTTGGAAAGACTAAGGGAATTTGGAAGTAACTGTGCCCAACTGTGGACAACCCTTTGTCCAAACTCGTCTCTGTAGGAAACTGTGAAGGAGACATGTCACAGGAATTCTCTACTCAGTATACTAGATAACAAAGCTTTGTCCTCAAATCTACAAGCTTTTCTGGGTATTTCCTACGACAAAACTATGCTTCTAGCTTGGATAGTTTGACTTAACTGGCTAGGCTACATTGATCAATTTAAATAATTAATTCAAATAATATTTTCCCCCAAACGAACTGATGGTACTCTTACAGCTCAGACCTGTAACAAAAGATGTCATAAGGTTTTTTCTATTGTCTCCTTAAAAAAATAAGCTGAATCTTAACTAACGCATAAATTAGCTATTTTCAAAGGCAAGGGTGGGTAGGTGTAGAAACATTTTCTATTTTAAACTCTCCTTGATTAAATATACTCAGCTTCTGTTTCAGCAGGCTAGATTGATAATTTATCCACATTTCCTGACTGACTTCTGAAACAACTTACTTAGAAAGAAGAATTTTACACTTTGGTTTTCATACAGGGACTGAAAGGCAAAGAATATGCACTTCAATTTTTAACCTAACATTTAAATTCTAGGCAGCTGGTGAGTCCTATCGGCAAGCCTGCTTAAGCTTTTTCTTGTCTACTAAGATGATGATGAGAGCCCATAGGACTAACACATTTGGGGATTCAGAGTCTCTTTGGGTCCTATAGTGACAATCTACAACTCTGACTGTATATAAATCTTATTCTCAGGAGTTTAACATACTTTACTATCATCCCTAATTTATCTTTAGAGCATCCTTTCACAGTAGGTAAGGAGTACACAGAATTATTCTCACTGGGTAGCTGGGGAAAACAAATCCCTGAGAAGTTAAGTGACTTGCTGAAGGTCACTAATTGTTAGATGTAGACAATCTTTCCTTTCTGAAATTTTGGTTGTTTTTACTTGGGAAATAGAGACTTTAGTTTATAGAAGACTTTAAGCCAGCTATTCCCAAGGGAGTATCTACATTTTGCTTTAAAGGTCTTGATCAGAAGAATAAAGGCACAAAGATCTAGATTTCAAAAAACTGTCCTTGTCATTAAAATGTTTTCTTTCCCTACTGTAGACTCCATATGCTCCCTGCTCAAGCTGTGGTCCTTGAACCAGCAGCATCAACTTTACCAGGAAGCTTGTTAAAAGCGTAGAATCTCAGGCTCCCATCCCAGAGATGCTGAATCAGGACTGCGTTTTAACAAGCTCCCAGCTGACCCTGTGCACAGTAAGGCTGGAGCAGCCCTGCTCTGGAGGGCAACATAGCTTATGGACTAAACGAGTACTCTAACCTATGACTCTGCCCTCCATCTACTGATGTATCAGAAAATGGACTTGAGCTGTTTGGGGATTCGGTCTCTGTCTTCCTACCCCCCACGTCCCTGCACAGCCCACTCCTCTATGTTACCTAGGTCAGTGACAGTGTCCCTGCTCTGGGACAGCTGCAGCTTCTCAGCCTCAGACTCTGAGTCCTGCCGTGATAACTTGCTGCTCTTTAAGCTGCCGACCCGGCGAATGCTGGACAAGGAACCCCCCTTCTTCACCTGGAAACTGCAGGTTCCTTTAATCTGGAGCAGGCGGGAACCTCCTATCCTGATCTTCCTGCTGGGAACTGTATTAAAAGAATAAAATAGGGCTTTTTCCCCCTTAGTTCTCCCCAGCCAGCGTTAGAGCCAAGCTCTCCCCAGCTTGTCCCTGAACAGCCTCCTCTCTGCTGGCCGGGATGAGCAGCATGTCTGGACAAGGAGCTTCTCCCAAGCCCCAAGTCAGGCGGCTTTGTTAGGGGGGCAGGAGGCTGGGTCCACCACGAAGGGCTGGTGCAGCTTCTTTCTTGGACACACAGCTCATCAGTGCTGGGAACAACCTGCTCTCTCTTTGGCCCAGAATTCACAAGCATGAGCGCGCCCTCACCACGGAGTCCTCCGGGACCGTTAGTACATTCACACAGCATCAATGCTTGATTCAGCAGAACCACCAACCATTTGTTTTTGTTTTTCTTTTGAAATGGGACTGACAGACTTATGTGAGTTAGGGAAACCCCTTCATGGAAAATCCCTTCATTTGGGAATACCTCATTAAGAAATAAAAACAAGAGGCGCTTCTCTCTCCAACAGTCGGCAGTGGGTTCCACTGAGCTCCTCAGCAAAGTCACTAAAAGATGTTTGCAGTGGGGTGCTTTGGGTGAACGTGAGTGTGAAATGGTTCCATTTTCAATGCACCTAATGATTTCATAGCATCCTCCTCTCAGTCAAAAGGTTGGGTGAGATATGAGTCCAAAAGTTGCAACACCCTGAATCAATCTTACAGTCTACATGAACCAAGAAGAACATGCATTACTCCTCTTTAGTGTTCTGGAAGAAACAGTCATCAGTGAGGAAAATAAAAGGGTAAAAGAAACACGTTCAACTTGAAACCTACATTTTAACCGTAAGCATCCATATTTCCCATAGTCATAGCCACACCTTCTTTTTCTTTTGAGGACTTGGTGTTGTCACACATCGATATGGTAAGGGTGATTTAGAAGGTTTTTAGGGCTTCAAGTGATTATCAGGAAGGGGCTGTTTTTGTAAGGTTTCCTTCTTAAGACATGAACAAGGTTTCTTACTAATTATTTAAGGCACAGCTATTAATATTTTAGTGCCAATCAGGAAGATTGCATTTTAGTCTCAAGTTTCTCACTCACAGGAGAGTTAGTCTGTGATAGAACTCATAGCGCTCCATAAAATGTTAATTAGTGCCATATAAAGGAGCCTAGATTCCTGTTGAATAATGTGAAATATTTAATCTCTGATTTACTCGTATGACTGAGAAAGACTAAGATTATCACCACTCAGCTGGCAAAGGCTTCATGGAGCTCCGTGAACACATCTGGATAGAATTTCACATCTAGACAGAAATTCTCACAGCACAGTTGAATACATCCCACAAAGACCATAATGCTCTATTTTAGTTATAGCACAAAACTCATCCACTGTATTTTTCAGTGTTATTTTTAGGTATAATTGAGACTTTATGACTTATCTGAAATGCATTTGAAACCGAATATACTTATCATTTTTAATGACTATTAATACAATTTATGTCAAAATAGATTGGGAAGTAGAGAAAAAGATTAAAGAAATAATTTAAAAATTTTTACAGAGGCACACTTTGGCATTCTTTGCCTGATTTCATGATATTTTTCAGCCTACAAATACAGCAAAATAACCCCAGATTAATATGACATGAAAAAAAATTTAATTTTGAGAAACTGTTCTATCACCAAAGATAATTGGAGACATTTTATAGCACTGAAAAAAATAATGTTCAGAATTATGGCATTGGTTATTTACAAAGGACATAATATAGTTAGAATTCAGATTTGGTAAAGTACATGAAAGACATCAGTCGAGATTCTACACCACTGAAGTTTAGCCTTTATCTCCATGACAACGAGAACTAGTATGAAAGCAAAACAAATTCATCTAAATTAGATAAAACATCTCTTTTCCTTTTTCTCTTACACCGCATATATCCATCAGCAAGTCCTGCTGATTCAACACTTCAAAAGAGCGTAGGATTTTGAAAGCGCTGTCACCTATTCCCTAGACTAATATAACTACCAAACTGCTTGCTCTTACCCCCACTCTAGCAGCTTGACTCATCTTTTAAATACATAAATCATAAATACAAATATTATATCGCTTTTCTGGTCAAAACCTGACAACAACTCTCAGGCACATTTAAATAGAATTAAATTTCTAACCATATCTACAGACCCTATTTATTTGCCCTTTGCCTGACCCTCTCTCCTACCGCTCTTCCCCCAACTCATTCTGTTGCAACCTTGTTGTCCTTTTTGCCCTTCTTCACATGCCCCAAGTTCATTCCTGCATCGGAGCCTTGTTCTCACTGTTGTCTCTGTTTGGAAGACTCTTCTCTCAGCCCTTCACATGACTGGATCCTTAACATCACGCAAGTCTCAGCTCAATGACACTTAGGACTACAATCCTTCCTACTTCAGGTCGCTACCAATTCTCTGACCCTAACTTGTTTTCTTCATACTACTTATCTCTACTTGAAAGTCCAGAATTTAATGTTATTCACTATTAAGTTATTAACTATTAGCTAATATAAACTAAAATACCTGTGGGAAATTTTCCCTGTTCATTGCTGTATTCTAGGAACCGGTAATAGCGCCTGATATACAACAGGTGCTCAGTATATGACTGTTGAGTGATCACACATGTCTCGGTGTCTGTATTCTGGAATGCCAGTCTTAGTTTGTATCTGGAATATGGATAAAATGATCTGACAGATCTTGCTTGGAGATTTTAGGCAGACATTTTTAGTTCTAAGGATTATTTCATGTTAGTTTTCCTTTGTAGAATCCAAATTGTCCTCAAGTTATTTCAAGAACTCACATTTTTAGATGTTATACAAACAGATGGTATGAAATTTTAAATAAAATTTTAATAATCTGAGTTAGCAGGGTCCCTGTGGTCCCCATTTTCACATCAGCTTTAGCACCTGGTATCAGCTTATTGAAAGGATTAAGGAAGATTTAGGAATCTTCAGGAAGTTTCTTGCCAACCGGTAAAGGGCATTTTATGAATATGTTCTCATTTTATCTATACTTTTAGTTTTCTGCTCCTAATTTATTAAATAACTTTCATGTAATTACATAGCCATTCTATGAGGAGAAAAATTATTAAGTATTTGTGTGTTTGAATATTAAAGGCAATTTACATAAATGATAATCATGAAATTAAAGTGTTCTTAAAAATTAATCTGAGGTTTTATTTTTTTAAATGGTGTAGAATTTACTCTGCTGACATTTGACCATGTCAGTATTAGCAATTTTTATTTCAACTACTTTAAATAATAACTAACATAATAATTTTGAATGGGAAAAAATCCCTGTGGGATATGTTTAAAAGATGGGAGTTTCACAGAATCATGGACATAGAGAACAGAATGGTAGTTGCCAAGGGATAGAGGGTTGGAGGAGGCATGGAGTGGGAGACTGGGGTTAGCAGATGTAAGCTATTATATATAGAATGGATAAACAACAAGGCCCTACTGTATAGCACAGAGAACTATACTCAATATCCTATAATAAACCATAGTGGAAAAGAATATAAAAAAAGAATGTACATATATGTATAACTGAACCACTTTGCTGTACAGCAGAAATTAACACATTGTAAATTAACTATACTTCAATTAAAAAAATGTTGATAAAAAAGAAGGATGTTTCTCATCATATGCAGTCATCCTTGTCATAAGTAGTAGTATTTGAACAAACCTTGACTTGATACCTCTTCATACTCAGAAACTGCTAAAATTTGGCCAATCCTTCCCACAACATGGCTTCTGTTCACCATAAATTCAACACAATATAATTATTTGCATTTTTTAAATGCTGTGAAAACAATCTGATCTTAAAATATTAAAAAATTTTTTTCAGAATATATCCATTCCTTACAACATTTTAAATATTTTAAATATGTTGTGTTTTCTTTATCTAGGGCTATTTCTTTTTTAAAAAACATATATATATTCTTTTCCAGATTATTTTCCATTATTGGTTATTACAAGATATTGAGTTTCTTCCCTGTGCTATATAGTGGGTCCTTGTTGTTTACCTCTTTTATATATAGTAGTGTGTATATATGAATCCCAAACTCTTAATTTGTCTCTCCCCACCCCCACCATCCCCTGTGGTAACCACGTTTGTTTTTCTATGTCTGTGAGTCTATTTCTGCTTTGTAAATAAGTTCATTTGTACCATATTTTAAGATTCCACATATAAGTGATATCATATGATATTTGTCTTTCTCTGTCTTCACTTAATATAATCTCTAGGTCCATCTATGTTGCTGTAAAAAGCATTTCATTCTTTTTTATGGCCAAGTAATATTCCATTGTTTGTATATATATATATATATATATATATATATATATACATACATATACATATGCATACACACGCACACACGCACACACACACACCCCACATCTTCTTTATCCATTCATCTGTTGATGAACATTTAGGTTGCTTCCATGTCTTGGCTATTGTAAACAGTGCTGCTATGAACTTTGGGGTGCATGTATCTTTTCTAATTAGTTTTCTCCAGATATATGCCCAGGAATGGGATTGCTGGATCACATGGCAATTATTTTTAGTTTTTCAAGGAAACTCCATACTGTTCATAGTGGCTACACCTATTTACATTCCCACCAACAATGTAGGAAGGTTCCTTTTTCTCCACACCCTCTTCGGCATTTATTATTTGTAGACTTTTTAACGATGGCCATTCTGACCGGTGTGAGGTAATACCTCACTGCAGTTTTGATATGCATTTATCTAATAATTAGTGATACTGAGCATCTTTTTATGTGCCTGTTGGCCAAGCCTTCTTTGGAGAAATGTCTATATAAGTCTTCTGTAGGGCTATGTCTTTTGAGAATCATGCATTCCTTAAACTACCAAACATTTATGCAGTCACTGTCTGCAGAAAATATACCAATGGATAAAACTCTTTGACTCTTTTTACAAATATGCTGTTTTCTAGCGGAATTCATTAGAAAAACATTGAAGGATAATGAAACTTAAGAAAATAGAAAAATCAAATAGAGAAGTTAACAGTTTAAAGGAGCCTTTAAAGAGCAACTTAAAACTTTGCAATCTGTAACTCATATTTAGGATTTTCTGCGTGGATTTTAATCTAATGCTCATGATATAAATAAAAAAAAACCAATGGTGACAATTATTTATTGTGTCCTTATTAGGTATCTGGTACTGAGTTTATGTTTTACTTGCAATGTCTCTTTTAAAGCTTTCAACATTCCAATGTGGTAGGTGTTATTAATCTAATTTTACAGGGAAGAAAACTGGCTTAGAAGGTAAGCAACTTGGACAAGGCCACATAACTACTTTATTTCACCATTTTAAGATGCACATTTTTTTACATTTGAACATCTCTGAAATTGAGATTTGGCTTACAACTGATGACATCTTAAGATCACTAGAGCCAGGTGGCAGTTGGGACACATTTGCTATTGCTTGTGTTCATGTGAATATCTAAAGCACCAGCAACAAAATGTACAAAATGGGTGCCAGTGTCTTTTAAGTCCCAGGAACCAAATGATAGTTGGGTGGAGGAGTGGGTGGGATGGTAAGTCAGATGTGTTTGGGAACATTCCTGAAGCAGGGACTGAAGTAGGCTAGCTTCATACAGTTGCACGTTGGCTTGTGTAACTATCGCCAATAGCTTTACTTCTTTTACAGATTCATTTAAGAAGTGATGTGTTACTAACACAGAGGACATTATCACATATAAAAACACAGACACTGACAATTCTGAGTTGAAAAGTGATTAAGAATTTGATCTCTGAATTGAAGATGGTTTAGAAAACCTTTAACCAGTTTACCTGGCTGCACAAAGAATGATATAGACCGATAATAAAAATCTACATCTCATTACGTCTGAAAGTCCTCTTTCAGTAAGAATAAAGCACAAATTAAGTGATAAGAAAGTACTGCATAAGAGCTGAATGGGGAGTATTTTTCCTTTCTTATTGGTATATAAGATAATGGTTCATCTTACAACTAATGCCGTCTTAGATTCAACGGGATATGGAGAATTGCTGAGCCGGAATTAGAGTCTCTCTGACTGCAGAGTCCAACTCCTAACTAGCATGATTGCCTACCTCATTGAGTCAACAACAGTTTTGGACTCCTTTCAGTGCACAATTCTGCAGTTTAGACCCGAGACCAAATATCCCATGAGAAACCCTGAAACGTGAATTAATTTTTGCTTATGCATACCTTTCTTCTCCTCAACACCTGCATCTGATTTGAGGGTGTGGCTACTACTGTGAAGGGAATCTTTTGAGTCTTCATTTTCATCCAGGACACCAGCAAAGCTGATCTTCCTCTCATATCTGTGCCGGTCCAACTCAGGATCCAAACGAAGTCGGCAGCTCTCCAAGTCCTGAAATGTCAGTGAGGAGCACATGGATGCTGGCATCTCCCCAGCACTGCACTGGTCTTCCGGCAAACCTCCCTCCATTTTTTTTTTTTTTTTTTGCGGTACGCGGGCCTCTCACTGTTGTGGCCTCTCCCGTCGCAGAGCACAGGCTCCGGACGTGCAGGCTCAGCGGCCATGGCTCACAGGCCCAGCAGCTCCACGGCATGTGGGATACTCCCGGACCGGGGCACGAACCCGTGTCCCCTGCATCGGCAGGCGGACTCTCAACCACTGCGCCACCAGGGAAGCCCCCTCCCTCCATTTTAAGCTGCACATAACAGCATTTAAACAGCCAAATTTCCCTCTAATGCCAGGTTTAGACTGGGGTCATGAAAATGTCTTCCTTAATCCACAGGTTAAGGATTCAGTCTCACAAGACTGTCCCCACTTCAGACATCAGTTGTAAGCCCAAGTTGTTACCTGTGCTTCTAACCAACTGGTTATAAATTGAAGGTTCCAACAACACCCCTCCTCAGGTTCAATTAATTTGCTGGGGGGGTTCATAGAACTCGAGAAATATTTTGCTTACTAGATCACTGGTTTATCATAAAAGGATATAATCAGCAACAGCTAGATGGAAGAAATGCACAGGCCAAAGTATGGGGTGATGGTGCCAAGCTTCCATGCCCTTTTCAAGGGCAGCGCACTCCCCAGTCTTCACGTGTTCACCAACCAGAAGCTCTCCAAACCCTGTTCTTTTGGGTCTTTATGGAGGCTTCATTACATAGGCATGAATGATAAAATCGTTGTCACCTGGAGGTGAGGGGGTGGGACTGAAAGTTTCAATTTTCTAATTATTTGGTTGATTCATCTGGTGACCAGCTGATCCTTAGGTAATCTAGAGGCATTCTACAAGTCACCTCTTAACATAACAAAAGACACCTTGGTCACCCTCCCGACTTAAGAAATTCCAAGGATTTTAGGAGCACTGTGCCAGAAACTGGGATGGAGACCAAACATATATTCTTATCATAAATCACAATATCACACAACAGAAGTAGAAAACAAATACCAAGGTGATGTTGGAGTTAAATCCTGAGGATTAAGTAAAGTTAGCTCTGCAAACTGGTAGGGAAACCAGTTTGGTTTCCTCTTAAGAAACCTCAGGGGTAATGGCCAGAGGTTTAAAACAGGATCATGCGTTGGAGGAATCTCTCACTCTCTCTTAGGAAGACTTCATGATCCCAAAACTGAAAAATAAGCCTTGGGGAGTTTAAGTATTTAGTAGGAGTTTGGCCTGTGAGGCCCCAGTGTGGACATTTACCTGTTCTGTAAATGGAGACTCGCTCATGCTGAAGGTCATAATTAATCATTAATCTATGAAGCGCTTTCAGACTTGATAAATGAAAAATATATAAAATGCTAACTATTTTTATACAGCATTTTTTCTAATTATGACATAATAATCCCTCAGATTCAAGTAGTTTGAAAAACAAAAGCTATTTTGAAAAACCCAGTTTGTACCAAGATTAAAATCTTATGCTTTTACCTATTATTAATAAATGAAACTTTAGACTCTACATATCGTTTCTTCTTTTCCCTTTGAATTAAGAACAGAAGTTATACTTGGGTACTCAGAAAATTATATCACATCTAGAAAAATAAGGAACCACATGGAGTCTATTTAACACTGTCAAAAAATATTCTAGGAATATAATTGTTTCTCTGAAATTAATCCCTTTTAGGAAAAAAAATAACCTAACTACTTTCCATTTTGGTAGCCAGATTTAATTAGGTAAGTTTCTTAGGTGGGACAAAAAGTAATAAAATAACAATTCTGATTATCAAAAATAGTTCTCTCTTCCAACTTCTTGTATCTACTAGTCAAAATCCTACTTAATCTTTCAAAGTTACATTCAAATGTGATCTCATCCAGGAAGGCTCTTCAGATTTTTCCAGTCCCTTCTTTGGCCAACCCTGGCCCTCTGCTCCTTTCTTAAGTGTGTTGTTTACGTGTTGGTTCTCCTGTTACAACATAGTCATCTCGGCATCACCCCCACTCCCACCTCTGCATCCATCACACCACCTTGCTTACAGCCTTACTCTCAAATATTCATCAGTCTGCTCTTCATATAGGTGAACTGTGCTTTGCTTCTGATTCTTTAACTTTAGGAGCATTTGGAATCCAGCAGTGTATTATTTATAACCTCACTTGTTAAATCCAGTTGATACAGTTGGTACAGATTCTAGCACAATCTTGTACAAAAGCTTCCAATATGTTGTTTTCCCTAATGAGTGAATATAGATGTACAGAGACTTCCTTACTGCCTTTTACTTTATTATTATGGACTCGTCTTGGCGTTGGATGGGAATTAATTTAATTCCATGTCGCTTGGTCATCAGTTATTGGTTTTACTAATTCAACAGGAAAACATTTTAACAGACCAGCAGTTTTATAGACAAAATTATCTAAAAAATATTTCTTTGTTTGCAAGTTTGGAAGTTAACAATCAGAGAAAAATTGATTGCTATGCTTTTTATGATAAATATTGTAAAAAGGCTTTTTCCTTTTTTAGATATTATTTGTATGGTTCACAAAAAGAGTGAATAAAAATGCTACCATAAGTTGTTTTTTTGGGGGGAAAAACACATTAAGTTGCATCCAGGGATCTATCTGGGAAACAATTTGTTAAGTTGGTAAAAATATGGTTTTAGCAACATTTTAAACCCTTTTGATATCATTTTTCCTTTTCTCTTACCGTCATTCCCCACCAAACCAGTGAGTGGTCTCCTGAGATTTCCTGACCCTATCAAATTAACCTTTAGTTATTGTATTTTAGGCTCTTTTGCTTTCTATTCCACACTTTGGATATAACTAGGACTTTATTTATTTATTTATTTTTTTTGCGGTACAGGGGCCTCTCACTGTTGTGGCCTCTCCCGTTGCGGAGCACAGGCTCAGCAGCCATGGCTCACGGGCCCAGCCACTCCGCAGCACGTGGGATCTTCCCGGACCGGTGCACAAACCTGCGTCCCCTGCATCGGCAGGCGGACTCTCAACCACAGCGCCACCAGGGAAGCCCATAACTAGGACTTTTTCAAGCAAACAAATATTTCACAGGGAAATCTCTTTTATCTTGGAAATGGCCTTATGACATTTCTATCAGAAAGACTTTTTCTTGGTAGAAAGTTTATGTTCCCTATCTTCTCCCATCCTCAAATCTCAGATCCCAGGATATTTATAGCTTCTAATGTGATTTTTCTGACTTATACTTTTATTATTCTGTACATTAGGGTAGCTATTTATTTTTACTGCTGTTAAAAATGTTACTGAATAAAACACCCCAAAGATCTATAAATACTCTTACAGCAAGTGCTTTGTTAAAACTTTAGAATATTTCATTTTGATGGTATTTATGCTTAGCTTCTTAGATTCACCATTTAGAACAATTTCTTAAAAATATATTTCAAGCATTTATAGTTTCTGTGTTGGTAAAAGTTTATGATACTGTTTTTTCTACAATAGTTAAAAAAACGTGATTTGAGCTTTCTTTATCATCAACTGTAGTTAGATAGGTTAAACATGAGAAAGCATCTTTCCCATTTATTTTATAAAGGTCACATCCCAATACAATATATGAACATATACTTGACAATGAAAATCCTAGTTTAATGAATAAAAGATTTGTGAGACCTAGTTAAAGGCAATGAAAAATTTCCTCTTATTAACTGAATGACTGCAGCCTCTGTTTTAGTTTAATTTCTTGGCATTTTCTTCTAGATAGCCAGTTGATTATACAGTCATTTTTAAAAGATTTGATTAATTTTCTTAAAAAATGAAATGTGTTACAATAATAAGGAATATTTAAACTATAGCTTTATAGTGATGAAAGAAAGAACAAAAATAAGTGACTCAAGTTTCAAGATTCTTATGTTTTAAAATCATATAGGTCAAAATGGTGACCGTTAAAAATCTGTAAATTTAAAAGTAGATGTGTTTCTGTGCTTTTATGAAGACTTTGATACAATTAGAATGTTGATAGAATAACACTGACAGAGGCCTACAGATCAGACTTGACTTTAAACTAAACATGTGTTAAGTGGCAGCCTTGATTTGATTTTATAGAATAGTCTCAATATAATAATGAAGGTGACAATTCAGAAAAATCAAGGTTCAGGATAACATGAAATTAAGTAAGGGCAGTAAGAAGAACTCTCTTTTTCAGTATTTAAAGGGCGCAGTTTCACAGGCCACATGTCGGTATGTTTCTCTTGAAAACATATTTTACCTATAAATATTTCCATTTTATGTTTTAGAGTGTGAGGAAACAGGCTGTCCAGACATTGGAAAATCAGAGTTAGAGGCACTGTTCAGGAATACCAGAGCACTGATTTTTTGTCCCGTTCCCTCCCCTACCTGCCCTCTGGAACTAGGTTATGGCCTTGTTCGTGTTGAGTTTGGTCAAAAAAGCAGGAGAGCTGGTGGATTGTAAAATTCACCTACATGGAACCACACAGATCGTTAGTGTACCAACTGTTCTGGTTGAATAGTATAAATCCGTGTAAAGGGGGAAAGAAGAGAATTTGGTTCCTCAGCTCTAGTTGGATAATGCCTATGACAAAAGAACCACTGGAAACTTGGTGCCTGTTAGGGAACAAAGGGCCAAGGAAAATGGGCTCTGAGGTGTGCCTCTGTCCCAAATGCTCTGTGATGACTCCTGGCTCTTGTTAGAATTTGTATCCTAAGTTAAATAAATCAGACCCTGATGGTACAGGGGTGTGTGTGTCTGTGTGTGTGTCTGTGTGTTTCCATGCGTGCGTGTGTGCATGCACACGTGTTCTTTCTCTGCCTATCTGTATCCACAAGAAATACTGCAGAAATAAAATATATGTTCAGAGGCACTTACATGCTAAAGACTTGAGTCTTTTCGCCCTTAGTTTAAATGAGAAAATTCATTGGAGGCACATGAATTTATGAGTTGTTAGTATGCAAAAAAAATCTATCAGTGATTCCTGGAAAATGCTGGCCATTAAACTCGTAGTTTGCAGAGTAAAGGAACCTGGAGGTTCTCAGACATTCCTAGGTTAACTGACAGTGGTCAATCAAACATCTTACCCAGTAGTACCATCTTTAGTGATTTCAAGGTCAATTTTAGTTCTTTTTTTTAATAGATAAAAGAGATTTTCTTTTTATATATGAAAATCCCTCGGTTGAATTTTTAAACTATGTGATACATTTGGTCATTTGGTATTTGAGGAAACTGTGAATACTCAAAGTCTAGCCACATGGTTGGACTCTCCAAGTAGCCTCATTATTAATATGTTTTACGTACCATCAGAGGCTCAGTGCGTGGTCTGGGCAGGCAAGAAAAGGTCTCTCGCAGGAAGGTGGTAATCTCCAGGAGAAGCTGGCATGCTGCCATCTTCAAGGCAAAGGGACAGCCACATTTAGAGGGGTTCACAGTACCTATGGAATGAAAGAGTTCTTTTACAAGCAAACAAACCAATAAAAATCGAGAGGCACAGTTTGATGGACATAGCTACACATGTGTAAAATCAAATTGCATATGAGAATGTTACCTATACATGTCCAAAATGAAACTGCAAATGAGGATGTTTCCTGTACACGTTCAATTTACCCGGTCCCTTTAGCATAATCTATGCATTACAATACACCTCTCTTTTGCTCCATTTTGCAATTCTATAATGAATGCCTCAGTATTAAAATGTCAATCAATAAGAATTAAATTATTCTCCTCAAGGTATCATAGAGTAACAAAATGCAGCTCCACTAGACTGGAAAGCCTTTTAATGAAAACAGAAACAGAAAGCAGTCCTGCCAGATTTTCATATCGTTATTCAATCAGATTTAGACAAGGTACAGAGCCGTGAACTAGATTTCGAACTACAAAAATCCTGTCAGCTCACTTTGTGAGAGACGTCTGTCTTGATGTTCTTAGAGCAGTGAAGTTGTTTCAGCTTTAGCCCAGATGTGTTTCTGTAGCATAAACTAGGATTACTTACTTGGTCACCTCTATTATACTGTTTATACAAGTTAGCCTGTCATATTAAGGAACAGCTACACTAGAATACGCAAATATTCTCCTTTGCTTTGAAGAACACCAGTCTTTGAATAAGTAAAACATTGCATCCACCATAGACCAACAAATGGATTTCGCTCTAAAGGCAGATAATGGCCAAGGGGACACCAGAGACTTTTAAATCCTCAGGTATAGGTCTCAGATACACGACATCACAAATCATGGAGAAATATATTGATTACTTATCAGTGTTCAGAAAAGAAAACCAAAGTCATGCCTCTCATAAAAGAAACAAAATAGTTATCTATTTCCAATGACTCAACTTATCACTAATCATTATATCGTTACACATTAACCTTCCTAAAAATATCTCTAAAATACTTCCTACTTGGCTTTCTTAATTGAATATAATATATAATTCATGGTTTATATTGATAGTAGGTAGAATTATGGTCTTTCTGAAGATATCTGGCTATTTCTTCTCCATGAAAACCATTATATTTTCTACAGAGGTACTATGTGGCTGGGAACATTGCCTCTTATTAAGAATGAAAACAACAAACTCCTCTAGAATTTCCAGACTGATACTTACTTATACCATAATTATTTTTAAAATGCAAAATGAGCTATGTATTGACTTGAAAGTGGAACTAAAGCAGACATTCCAATCTTATATTCCGTGGAGGCTACATGACTCTAGAAATTGCCTAGATTGCAACTGTTTTTAAAAAATAATTGAACACTAGATATTTAGTATAAACTTCCAGATCTGTCCTTGCAATCTTGAGGATATCACTTAGTTTCTTCTTGTCAGTCCTATACATGAACTTGGTTTTAGTCCAGGCTCTCTCATAATTATCATCTGAAATATTCTGTTATAATGAACGAGTATTGACTTATAAATAACCTCACCAAAAAACTAATATACCATGCATACCATATTGGCCAATGATACTTATGTGGTCTCATGGAGATCTGAGATCATTTTGGCCTATGAAGATACATCCATCTAAGGTTGCTTTGGCTCTTGTCTGTTCTGAAGGACCCCTAGGAGATCCAGGGCAGTTTGGGGATATCTCCTGGCAGGCTTAAACTAGGTTCTGTGATTTCTGGATAATCTTCAAGTCCTCTTACAAATCAGACCCAATACTATGAGTCATTCTAGGATAGCCTAGTCTCTTATGAACTTGAGGGAATCTTTGGGGCCAACTTCCATCATTACACTAAAAGACTAATGTCAGAATTTGGTATTTTGTCAACAGCTAAGTCAAGAAGATTTCTCTGATTTGATATGGGCTAAGGAAGAGCAAAATGATGAAAATTGCAAAAAAAATTACTGGTATGAAAGTGGAAAAGAAGACGATATGTTTTCTGTTATTATTATATAGTTCTGTCCAATGTTATATTCTAGCCATCCTTTTACATTTCATGCCTATAAGGATGAAGTAGGTTTGGCATCACTTAACTAAGGACAATCCATAAGACATCATCAGGGAGTCTGAACTTGAAACCACTAAGAAAGGTCAAAAGGTAGAGGCTTCAATGTCTTCATCAGATAACAATATTAATTCCAAAACTGTCCTGACATTTGATATTCCATAAAAGGCAGTGGTACACATACACACAAGCTTGTATGGTATAGAACACACATATGCACAAAATGGTGTTGAGAAGGAGGTTCAGGAATCTCTTCGTCTCTATTCGTCTATGATGGGACTCAATTATACTTTTAATAAATAAGTACAATACATCAAACATTCACAGTTCTAATAATCTGAATCTTAATATTTTAATTTCATTTTAAATATTATAATATACTCTGATTAAATATTTCAGGGATTTGAGAAGCTTTTCACGTTTAATTTTATTTGCTCTACCACTTTTTAACATTTATTTATTTATTTTAACATCTTTATTGGAGTATAATTGCTTTACAATAGTGTGTTAGTTTCTGCTTTATAACAAAGTGAATCAGCTATACATATACATATATCCCCATATCTCCTCCCTCTTGTGTCTCCCTCCCACCCTCCCTATCCCACTCCTCTAGGTGGTCACAAAGCACCGAGTTGATCTCCCTGTGCCATGAGGCTGCTTCCCACTAGCTATCTATTAAACATTTGGTAGTGTATATATGTCCATGCCACTCTCACTTCATACCAGTTAACACTTCCCCCCACCCCGTGACCTCAAGTCCATTCTCTATGTCTGCGTATTTATTCCTATCCTGCCCTTAGGTTCTTCAGAATTTTTTTTTTTTTTTAGATTCCATATACATATGTGTTAACATATGGTATTTGTTTTTCTCTTTCTGACTTACTTCACTCTGTATGATAGACTCCAGGTCCATCCACCTCACTACAAATAACTCAATTTCGTTTCTTTTTATGGCTGAGTAATATTCCATTGTATATATGTGCCACAGCTTCTTTATCCATTCATCTGTTGATGGACACTTAGGTTGCTTCCATGTCCTGGTTATTGTAAATAGAGCTGCAATGAACACTGTTGCACATGACTCTTTTGGAATTATGGTTTTCTCAGGATATATGCCCCATAGTGGCATTGCTGGGTCCTATGGTAGTTCTATTTTTAGTTTTTTAAGGAACCTCCATATTGTTCTCTATACTGGTTGTATCAATTTACATTCCCACCAACAGTGCCGGAGGGTTCCCTTTTCCCCACACCCTCTCCAGCATTTATTGTCCGTAGATTTTTTGATGAGGCCATTCTGACTGGTGTAAGGTGATACCTCATTGTAGTTTTGATTTGCTTTTCTCTAATGATCAGTGATGTTGAGCATCCTTTCATGTGTTTGCTGGCAATCTGTATACCTTCTTTGGAGAAATGTCTGTTTAGGTCTTCTGCCCATTTTTGGATACAGTTGTTTGTTTTTTGGATATAGAGCTGCATGAACTGTTTCTAAATTTTGGAGATTAGTCCTTTGTCAGTTGCTTCATTTGCAAATATTTTCTCCCATTATGAGGGTTGTCTTTTCATCTTCTTCATGGTTTCCTTTGCTGTGCAAAAGCTTTTAAGTTTCATGAGGTCCCATTTGTTTATTTTTGTTTTTATTTCCATTTCTCTAGGAGGTGGGTCAAAAAGGATCTTGCTGTGATTTATGTCATAGAGTGTTCTGCCTAAATTTTCCTCTAAGAGTGTGATAGTGTCTGGCCTTACATTTAGGTCTTTCATCCATTTTGAGTTTACTTTTGTGTATGGTGTTACGGAGTATTCCAATTTCATTCTTTTAAATGTAGCTGTCCAGTTTTCCCAGCACCACTTATTGAAGAGGCTGTCCTTTCTCCACAGTATGTTCTTGCCTCCCTTGTCATAAATTAGATGACAATATGTGCGTGGGTTTATCTCTGGGCATTCTATCCTGTACCATTGATCTATATTTCTGTTTTTGTGCCAGTACCATACTGTCTTGATTACTGTAGCTTTGTGGTATAGTGTGAAGTCGGGGAGCCTGATTCTTCCAACTCCGTTTTTCTTTCTCAATGTTGCTTTGGCAATTCGGGGTCTTTTGTGTTTCCAAACGAATTGTAAAATTTTTTGTTCTAATTCTGTGAAAAATGCCATTGGTAGTTGGACAGGGAGTGCCTTGAATCTGTAGATTGCTTTGGGTAGTATAATCATTTTCAAAATGTTGATTCTTCCAATCTAAGAACATGGTATATCTCTCCGTCTGTTTGTATCATCTTTAATTTCTTTCATCAGTGTCTTATCGTTCTCTGCATACAGGTCTTTTGTGTCTCCTTAGGTAGGTTTATTCTTAGATATTTTATTCTATTAGTTGCAGTGGTAAATGGGAGTGTTTCCTTCATTTCTCTTTCAGATTTTTCATCATTAGTGTACAGGAATGCAAGACATTTCTGTGCATTAATTTTGTTTGCTGCTAGTTTACCGAATTCCTTGATTAGTTCTAGCAGTTTTCTGTTGGCATCTTTAGGATTCTCTATGTATAGTATCATGTCATCTGCAAACAGTGACAGCTTTACTTCTTCTTTTCTGATTTGGATTCCTTTTATTTCTTCTTCTTCTCTGATTGCTGTGGCTAAAACTTCCAAAATGATGTTGAATAATAGTGGTGAGAGTGGACAACCTTGTCTTGTTCCTGATCTTACAGGAAATTGTTTCAGTTTTTCACCATTGAGAATGATGTTGAGAGTGGGTTTGTTATTTATGGCCTTTATTATATTGAGTTAAGTTTCCTCTATGCCTACTTTCTGGAGGGTTTTTATCATAAATGGGTGTTGAATTTTGTTGAAAGCTTTTTCTGCATCTATTGAGATGATCATCTGGTTTTTCTCCTTCAAGTTGTTAATATGGTTTATCACATTAATTGATTTGAGTATATTGAAGAATCCTTGCATTCCTGGGATAAACCTCACTTGATCATGGTGTATTATCATTTTAATGTGCTGTTGGATTCTGTTTGCTAGTATTTTGTTGAGGATTTTTGCATCTATGTTCATTAGAGATATTGGTCTGTTGTTTTATTTCTTTGTGACATCTTTGTCTGGTTTTGGTATCAGGGTGATGGTGGCCTCATTGAATGAGTTTGGGAGTGTTTCTCCCTTTGCTATATTTTGGAAGAGTTTGAGAAGAATAGGTGTTAGCTCTTCTCTAAATGTTTGACAGAATTCGCCTGACAAGCCATCTGATCCTGGGCTTTTGTTTCTTGGAAGATTTTTAATCATAGTCTCAATTTCAGTGCTTGTGATTGGTCTGTTTATATTTTCTATTTCTTCCTGCTTCAGTCGTGGAAGGTTGTGCTTTTCTAAGAATTTTTCCATTTCTTCCAGGTTGTCCATTCTATTGGCATATAGTTGCTTGTAGTAATCTCTCATGATCCTTTGTATTTCTGCAGTGTCAGTTGTTACTTCTCCTTTTTCATTTCTAATTCTGCTGATTTGAGTCTTCTCCCTTTTTTCTTGATGAATCTGGCTAATGGTTTATCAATTTTGTTATCTTCTCAAAGAACCAGCTTTTAGTTTTATTGAACTTTGCTATCATTTCCTTCATTTCTTTTTCATTTATTTCTGATCTGATCTTTATGATTTCTTTCCTTCTGCTAACTTTGGGGGTTTTTTTGCTCTTCTTTCTCTAATTGCTTTAGGTGTAACGTTAGGTTGTTTATTTGAGATGTTTTCTGTTTCTTGAAGTAGGACTGTATTACTATAAACCTCCCTCTTAGAACTGCTTTTGCTGCATCCCATAGGCTTTGGATCATCGTGTTTTCATTGTCATTTGCTTCTACATATTTTTTGATTTCTTCAGTGATCTCTTCATTATTAAGTAGTGTATTGTTTAGCCTCCACGTGTTTGTATTTTTTTTTTTTTTTTTTTTTTTTTTTATGCGTTACGCGGGCCTCTCACTGTTGTGGCCTCTCCCGTTGCGGAGGACAGGCTCCGGACGCGCAGGCTCAGCGGCCATGGCTCACGGGCCCAGCCGCTCCGCGGCATGTGGGATCCTCCCAGACCGGGGCACGAACCCGCGTCCCCTGCATCGGCAGGCGGACCCTCAACCACTGCGCCACCAGGGAAGCCCCGTGTTTGTATTTTTTACAGATTTTTTTTCCTGTAATTGACATCTAGTCTCACAGTGTTGTGGTCGGAAAAGATATGTGATACGATTTCAGTTTTCTTACATTTACCAAGGCTTGCTTTGTGATCCAAGATATGATCTATCCTGGAGAATGTTCCATAAGTACTTGAGCAGAAAGTGTATTCTGGTGTTTTTGGATGGAATGTCCTATAAATATCAATTAAGTCCGTCTTGTTTAATGTATCATTTAAAGCTTGTTTTTCCTTACTTATTTTCATTTTGAATGATCTGTCCATTGGTGAAAATGGGGTGTTAAAGTCCCCTAATATGATTATGTTACTGTCAGTTTCCCCTTTTGATGGCTGTTAGCATTTGCCTTATGTATTGAGGTGCTCATATTTTGGGTGCATAAGTATTTACAATTGTTATATCTCCTTGGATTGATCCTTTGATCATTATGTAGTGTCCTCCTTCGTCTTTTGTAATAGTCTTTATTTTAAAGTCTATTTTGTCTCATATGAGAATTGCTCCTCCAGCTTTCTTTTGATTTCCAGTTGCATGGAATACCTTTTTCCATCCCCTCACTTTCAGTCTGTATGTGTCCCTAGGTCTGAAGTGGGTCTCTTGTAGACAGCACATATACAGGTCTTGTTTTTGTATCCATTCAGCCAGTCTACATCTTTTGGTTGGAGAATTTAATCCATTTACATTTAAAGTAGTTATCAATATGTATGTTCCTATTAGCATTTTCTTAATTATTTTGAGTTTCTTATTGTAGGTCTTTTCCTTCTCTTGTTTCCAGCCTACAAAAGTTCCTTTAGCATTTGTTGTAAAGTTGGCTTGGTGGTGCTACATTCTCTTAGCTTTTCTTGTCTATAAAGGTTTTAATTTCTCTGTCGAAACTGAATGAGATCCTTGCTGGGTAGAGTAATCTTGGCTGTAGGTTTTTTCCTTTCATCACATTAAATATGTCCTGCCACTCCCTTCTGGCTTGCAGAGTTTCTGCTGAAGGATCAGCTGTTAACCTTATGGGGATTCTCTTGTATGTATTTTGTTGTTTTTCCCTTGCTGCTTTTAATGTTTTCTTTGTATTTAATTTTTGATAGTTTGATTAATGTGTGTCTTGGCATGTTTCTCCTTGGATTTATCCTGTATGGGACTCTGCACTTCCTGAACTTGAGTGACTATTTCCTTTCCCATATTGTGGAAGTTTTCAACTATAATTTCTTCAAATATTTTCTCAATCCCTTTCTGTTTCTCTTCTTCTGCGACCTCTATAATTTGAATATTGTTGCATTTAATGTTGTCCCAGAGGTCTTTGAGACTCTCCTCAATTCTTTTTGTTCTTTTTTCTTTATTCTGCTCTGCAGTAGTTATTTCCACTATTTTATCTTCCAGTTCACTTATCCATTCTTCTGCTTCAGTTATTCTACTATTGATTCCTTCTAGAGAATTTTTTAGTTCATTTATTGTGTTGTTCATCGTTTGTTTGCTCTTTAGTTCTTCTAGTTCCTCGTTAAACATTTCTTGTATTTTCTCCATTCTATTTCCAAGATTCTGGATCATCTTTACTATCATTACTCTGAATTCTTTTTCAGGTAGACTGTCTATTTCCTCTTCTTTTTTTTGGTCTGGTGGGTTTTTATCTGCTGTCTGCTCCTTCATCTGCTGTCTGTTTCTCTGTCTTCGCATTTTGCCTAACTTACTGTGTTTGGGGTCTCCTTTTCACAGGCTGCAGGTTCATATTTCCCGTTATTTTTGGTGTCTGCCCCCATTGGCTAAGGTTGCTTCATTGTGTTGTGTAGGCTTCCTGGTGGAGGGGCTAGGGCCTCTGTTCTGGTGGATGAGGCTGCATCTTGTCTTTCTGGTGGGCAGGTCTGTGTCCAGTGGTTTGTTTTGGGGTGTCTGAGACCTTATTATGATTTAAGGCAGCCTCTCTGCTAATGGGTGGGGTTGTGTTCCTGTCTTGCTAGTTGTTTGGCATATGGGGTCCAGCACCATAGCTTGCTGGTCGTTGAGTGGAGTTGGGTCTTCACATTTAGATGGAGATCTCTGGGAGAACTTTTGCTGTTTGATATTATGTGGAGCCGGGAGGTCTCTTGTGGACCAATGTCCTGAACTTTATTCAGGTATTTCAGAGTTGCAGGGTACATCAAGTTGACTGTGGAGATTTAATCCACTGCTCCTGAGGCTGCACAGAGAAATTTCCCTTTCTCTTCTTTGTTCGCACAGCTCCTGGGGTTCAGCTTTGGATTTGACCCTGCCTCTGCATGTAGCTTGTCTGAGGGCAACTGTTCTTCGCTCAGACAGGACGGGGTTAATGTACCAGCTGATTATGGGGCTCTGGCTCACTCAGGCAAGGGGGAAGGAGGGGTATGGATTGCAGGGTGAGCCTGCAGCGGCAGAGGCTGATATGACGTTGCAACAGCCTGAGGCACACCGTATGTTGTCCCAGGGAAGTTGTCCCTGTATCACAGGACCCTGGCAGGGGTGGGCTGCACAGGCTCCCAGGAGGGGAGATGTGGATAGTGACCTATGCTTGCACACAGGTTTCTTGGTGGCTGCAGCAGCAGCCTTAGTGTTTCATGCCTGTCTCTGGGGTCCGCGCTGATAGCCATGGCTCACACCCATCTCTGGAGCTCATTTAGGCGGTGCTCTGAATCCCCTCTCCTCGCGCACCCCAAAACAATGGTTTCTTATTTCTTAGGCAGTTCCAGACTTTTTCCCGGACTCCCTCCTGGCTAGCCGTGATGCACTAGCCCCCTTCAGGCTGTGTTCACACAGCCAACCCCAGTCCTTTCCCTCGGATCTGGCCTCCAAAACCCAAGCCTCAGCTCCCAGCTCCCACCCGTACCAGCGGGTGAGCAGACAAGCCTCTCAGGCTGGTGAGTGCTGGTCGGCACTGATCCTTTGTGGAGGAATCTCTCTGCTTTGCCCTCTGCACCCCTGTTGCTGTGCTCTCCTCTGTGGGTCTGAAGCTTCCTCCCTGCCCACCTCTACCTCCACCAGTGAAGGGGCTTCCTATTGTGTGGAAACTTTTCCTCCTTCACAGCTCCCTCCCAGAGGGGCAGGCCCCACCCCTATTCTTTTGTCTCCCTTTTTTCTTTTTTCTTCTGCCCTACCCAGGTACGTGGGGAGTTTCTTGCCTTTTGGGAGGTCTGAGGTCTTCTGCCAGCGTTCAGTAGGTGTTCTATAGGAGTTGCTCCACATGTAGGTGTATTTCTGATGTATTTATGGGGAGGAAGGTGATCTCCACGTCTTACTCCTCCACCACCTTGAAGGTCTCCCTCAGGACTAACCCTTTTTTAAAACTCCAAGAGCAGTAATAAAATACAAACCCTGACCAGCCCTCTTCTGGGGCAGCACAACTACGTTTTCTCAAGTAGGCCTAAAACTGATCTTCACATTTACAATATTAAGAGTCAGAGACTTCAAAGCAGTGAGTTTTCCATATTGCCAACTCTTCGCCCCTGTCTACAGTCTTCTCCTTCTGGTTCCTGCTCTCTCTTTGTGTGGCTTTATGCACATGCTCACATCCATGCAGAGGGAATAGGGGAGAAGGTGCAGTTGGAGATATGGGAAGGTGGTAAGAATGTGAAAGAGGAAAGAGAAATATTACGTGCTCCTAAAGCAGAGGTTCTTACAAGCAGGGGTTCTTGTAGTAAAGGGAGTCTCCTTACTGTCATCTAAAAAGTCTTCCTCATCATCCTCCTTTCTCAGTCTCCTCTTGGTCTCCTCATCATAAATGAGACCCAGCAGGTTGGCTGGGCTCTCACTTTCCCCATGGCACAGCTCATTCAACCGGACGCCAATTGCCTACCATGAAGAGAAGAAGAATGAAACAGCATGAGATACGTCAGACTGTAAAATAGGCTCTCACATTACAGAGGTCACCAGAAGCCAATTAATGGGAATGATTTTCAGCATAAGCCTCCTCTGTCTGCCACAGTGTTGTTACCACCATGTTTCATTTCCCGATGTGGGAACCCAGAGAGGGAAGGCACTGATGCTATCTCTAAGGTCACTGTGTCTAAAGACTTTTAGGAAATGGAATGGCATTTTTTATTCTTATACAAAACATTTTCTGAAAATATTCCTATTTCCTCAAAGGTCATCTATTTTATAGGTTTCACACAAGGGAGTATGTGGTTGATTTTGTTGTTGTTTGTCAGGTTTTTTTGTTTGTTTTGTTTTGCAGTTGTTTCTAATGAAGGATTTTGCTGCAGTAAAAAATAAGAAGTCACAGTTCTTCAGACTGTTTCTGATTATGCTATTTTATGAGAAAGGCACTATCATGCTAATGAGCTTGGAGATTGGCATGAATTCTGGAACTGCGATTTTATTTGTATCTGTCATCATATATGCAATCAATGACTTTCTAATAGACTTTGCTCCCCCCCTCCATGATACACTATGAATGAGAAAGAAATATTCTTTTGATAGTGTACCCAACATCAACATTAGAAATATGATTTTTAGTAAGTCAGCACATGGGCAATACTGGCTCTTACAAGGTATTCATAAAACCAGTACTTACTATCTGTTCTTCTGAATCATCATGTAGTATTGTCTGATTTACCAAAAGGAATTTTCCAAATGAAAAGACAAAATATGCTACCTCTATCTAATTCCTTTTACATTCCAATGACAAATTGTATGCAACAAAAGAGGAGATGCATGCTTAAGAAAGAGAGTCAAAAAGCTAAAATGAACACTGAACATAGAATTTGACAGTTTGGTTACTCTGTGCATTAATACGAACAAAATTCCAGCTACTTTCCTTTTTTCTTCCTATATCATCCTTTTCAAATATTTAGAAAAGTTACTACATTCTGGGCATGCAAGAGATTAGATTCACTACTGGAAACTGACAAAGATATGTCCAGAACACTTTAAATAAAAACACAAATTGTTTGAACGTCTTGGCTATCTGAAAACAAAGGTGTCTGCTTAAACTCTGGAATTAAGTGGGGAGTAACAAAAACCACAAAAAGGAGAAAGAAAGCAGTGTAGAAAAATATCACAGCATCTTAAAATTTTAGCTGCTAACCTGAGAAGTTTTAAGCAAACAAAACATAAAAGCAAAAACCACCACCTCAACAAAAAGCCTTGTCCTGATGCTACTCTTTTGGAAATCCTCTCTAAGGAAGGAGATGTGGAATTATGAGTCTGGAGTGGAGCCAGCAGATTTAATAGTGAGATTCACAGGGGAAAAAAAAAAATCTACATCGATCCTCCCAGGATGCTGAAACCAAGCAATTTAAGTTAAACCCACAGTTCATAAAGCTTAAAAGGTTGCTCAAAAAATGAACTTGTCTGGGATAACACTGAATACCTAAATAATAATTTAGAGCTCTCTGTCTCTTCTAAGACCAGAAAAGTGCCTTGGGAATATGTTTATTCCTTTTTCATTCATCAAATATTTATTAGGTGAGGTAATTTGTTACGTATTAAGTAAAAATAAAGTTGAATAAATTGTTATAGTACATCAGTATCTTTGTTTAATGTGCCCTAGTAGATTATAAACCTTCATAAAGAAGGATCATTGTTTGGCACTTAGGAAAGTTAGGTTGAAAGACTTGCTCTAGGTTGCTCAGCAACCTTGAACTCGGAGTCAAATAGGGTATCTGACTCTGTGTCTTGCTCTTTACTTCAAGGAGCTTACAGTCTATTGGGGTGGTAATAACATACTAAAATAACAGTAGTGTAAAAGACTGAAAGCACTTTATTTATTAGAATATGGAGAAATCAGATTCATCTCAGAGGATCATACAAAGTTTCATTCCTGTAGATTCTGAAGAATTGCTGTGTAGGCTAATGGGGAAGGGGGAAAGTGGATATTCCAGATGGAGAGTTTCAAAAGATCCATATTCAGGGAAATGCACTGACATGTTCAGACTGACAAATAAGCCAATTGGTTGAAGCACAATTTTGTGAGAGGAAATAATGTGCCTGAGGGCTTGGAAAGGTAGATTGTGACTAGATCCTACAGTTCATGCAGCTGGACTTCATTTTGCATTCTGAAGAAGGATGAAAGGTACTTTCTGAGTGGGGGAGAACCTTATCACTCATTCGAGGAACACTGTGATAGCTGCCTAACAATGCACAGAAAAATCATATACCCTGCTTGCAAGAATTAATATAATAACATTATTATTGAACACCTCTTAGATGCAAAGCATTGAGATAAATGTTTTTTAGATACATTAGCTCATTTGCCTTTATCATCCATAATCTTGGTGTGATTTGAACAAAGGTTGTGGAGAGAGCAGCAATGCCAGGCTAAGCAATTTGGGTTTTATCCCAAGGGAAAAGGAGGGCCACTGAAGCACTATAATGTGATCTGCATTTTAGCCTAATCACTCTGACAGCAGTTTGAAGAATGAATTGGAGGGAGCAAGTCTGGAGGCTGGAAGATAAGTACGAATGTTCTGCTTTTAGATGAGCTACGCCAAAGGGAGATGATTTTACTGGCAGTGTGTAGGATGGGTCAGATGAGGGGAGATTGTGGGAGGAGACTAAATAGGAAAATGCTTTCGTCATATAGATGAGAAGTAATGAAGTTCTGACCTAAAAGGGCATCAGTGACATGGAAGAGGTGGAATCAATAAGAAAAGAAGGTTTGGAATATGTTCAAGGCTGTCACCTTAGATGATGGTGGTACTATCAATAAGAATAGAAAATTCAAGATGGGGGTGTGTTTAAATGGAGAGAAGGGTTTTGTTTTGGTCAGACTGAGTTTCAGGACATTGAGTGAATGCCTCCAAAGTACAGTTGGTGATGCCGGTCGGGGATCCAAAGAGTGCTATGGATAGAGACGTGTGTGTCCCTGGCATACAGCTAAGAGTTGAAAATACAGGAATAAATGTAATCCTGGTGCAGAATATACAGGAAGAAATTATAAGAGATGCTGAGAATGTTTACATTTATAGAAAGGAAAGAGGCAGAGGACCAGGAAAAGAGACAGAAGAGATAATAATGTCTAACTTTGTCGATTTACTGGGAAGATTAAATGAATTACACTTATTTTCCCCTGAAATGTTCTGTTCAGTGCCTGGTACATAACAGATACTCAATAAACTGTCTCCCAAACAAATGAAGAAACATAAACACAAAACTTCTTCACTTCACTCAGCCTAATTTTTATAGAAGAAAATCAAAAGCTCACGTCTCCCCATTGGTAGAAGAGCTTGGCAGCGTTCCACTGCAGCTTCTGGTTCCGCTTGTTGCCCACAATGGGAGACCGTCCCCTGGAAAGGCCTTTCTTGGTGATATTCACATGATGCCCTTTCATCCACTCTGGCCAGTTGCCACGGTTGCAGCGGTAAACAAAACGGGCACATTCCAGGAACAGCGCTGCTCTGGCTACTACAGGCGCTTCCTGAGTAGGGTTGTTAAGGAAAGAGTAATGTAGGATTAACAAACAATGAAGTTGAACTTAAATTGAATGACTATATACTCTTAGTTTATTTTCGTCTCCGTGTTTTGACTTAGTTTAGCCATATTTCCCAGGGTAGTGTTAGCATGGTTACAATAGTAGTGGGAAATCTGGGAAATGAATCCATGAAGGCAAATTTGGGTATTGAAAAATTAGACATTTTAAGTAGGTTTCTGAGTTTAGTTTTCTCCTTTTGGAGAATATCCAGTAATTTCATGACTCTTTGCATATTTCAGAGACAGCTGGGATTTAAGTGTGAAATAATTTTTAATCAGAAGGTTTTAAATATGATGCTTTTTTTAACCTAAAATTAACATGATGCAAACACATATTCAATTTCTAGAACTAGTCGTATGTTAACCAAGGGTGTCAGTAGGGATTTTGTTATGTAGGACCATCCACAAGCTCCAAGCAAGTGCAACTGCTCCCTCGTTTTGCCTAGTAAGAAAAGGAAGAGCTTACTACATTAGGCTGAGTTGTGAGAGAAAACAGAGAATAAAATGGGGCCTGAAATGGAAAACGACAAACAAACAAATAAATAAATAAATTTGATTGAGTTAGTCTCTTTCCCCAATTTTTCATAAACAACAGACCAAATTCTGCTCAAATAGGCATGGTTTCAATTGAAAATGTTTGACAAAGAGGAAACTGCTTAATTGATAAATGAAAAATAGAGCATTTGTTCAGGAAAATAAAAATATGGCTCCATCTTGTCAAGACGTGCTTGAAAAAATAAAAGAAACAGCTTTTAGTTGATACCCAGAAACTGGTAAGAGTGAGATATCTACTGAATTCTTTATAAGCCAAAAAAAAAAAAATGATAATAATAAGGGAAGGAGTGTGAAGTTTCCCATAGGTCAACAGGTCACAAAAAGTACATACATCAAAAATTCATTCGTGCCAGTTAAAAAAATATACATCACAATATTAGCTATCACCTCAGTTACCTAATAACCATAGGTTGCTTAGTAAGCACATGTTTTCAAATTGAAACCGTTTTCATCGTTCAAGCAATAGCATTCTTAACAATCCATCGATCCATAATGTTAAAATAGGGGCTAATATACAGAGAATATCAATATGTGCCAATAAGTTTTTATAAATTGTAATTATCATAACAACCCTGTGAAACAATATCTTCATTTTAATATTTTTTTAAAATGAGGTATAATTTTTCCACTATTATATAGCTGGGAAGAAATCGACACAGGATTCAATCTCAGGTCTCTCTCATGCCCAGATCTGTACTAGTTCCTCTTTGTATCTACATTGTCTTAATTTATACTCATATAAGCCTTGGGAAAAGATGATTTCTAGAATGCATGTAGAAAGTCACTGTTTACAAATGGGACAATTGGGACTTCCCTGGCGGTCCAGTGGTTAAGACTCCACGCTCCCAATGTAGTGGGTGCAGGTTCAATCCCTGGTTGCAAACTAAGATCCCACAGGCCATGTGGAACAGCCAAAAAATTAAAAAAAACAAGAGACAATGTCATATAATGTTATTTACTAAAACACAAATGTATAATCACATCATTTTCCCATTTAAAATATATTATAGGTTCAATCTACCTCAGTCATCAATGAATAAAGATAACTGACATTCGTTATTTGGTTCACCTCTCTCTCTATCCCCATCTCAAGTGCTCTGTGGTCCAATTATGTCAAACTGGTCAGTCTCCCAGATATGACATCTCATACGTTTCCATGTGTTGTTTCCATGACTTGCAGAGCCCTTAAGCCCCTTTTCCATGTGGAAAATTCCCACTTTAAGCTTCAGTTTAGTTACCTCCTCCAAGAAGCCTTCCTTAATCCCTTCGTTCTTCAGGCAGAGTTGGCTCCTTCATACTGTGGAGTACCACACTATCTCAAATACCCTGGATGATTCAAGTAAGTTAGCCCATTAAGCAATTTCTCATTGTCTAAAACTTAAATGAAACCATCAAGAATTCTAATAAGAAATTTATTTATGTTGGGACTTAATTTTACAAAGCATTTGTTGTATTGCCATGACAAAGTTAATCTATGTGAAAAAGCAAAATACAAGATAAACACAATGGTGAGACTCTATCATTAATAAAAGATGGACACTGATGATGAGAAACTATCATCAACTGCATCGGTGCCAAGACTTGGCAGCAGGTCACAGGGATAGAAAGACTTTAGATTGCAAAGGGTCAGATGACTTTCTGTATCAAACCTATCATTACTGTGGTGCCATAATATACCGACTAAATATCTATACTCTCTTCTTGTATTAAATATTCATTTTACTAAACATCTCAGATATGCTAATCTGCATCTGGAAAAGGCTGGAACATCTATCTCTAAAAACGAATGCCAGTCTGGAGGGAAAGACGAGTGATGCAAATTTATTTTTAGCCTGTCACATTTTGACACATTTCCAATAAAAAACAATGGGATTCATTGCTTTATGATGGGAAGACAGAAACAACCTTGTTGGAATAGCATTATGTTATGAACCCTGGCTCCTTCATGATGAACAAGGGTAAAACTTAACCTAACTCAAATGTATGGGGCAGAGGTGGGTTTTTTTTTCTTTTAATTGCTCTTAACTATTAGATAGCACTGAGAGGAGTAATGGAAAATGAATAAAAAACTCAAATTGTGCTATGTAAGGTTTCCTATGTCGATTGGCTTGCCTTCTTTAGAAAATATGTTTTTATTTGGTTAGGAAGCTCAATGTGTTTTGAATGAAAAAAGATTTTAATTCTCTGCTCTGAAAAGCTTCTTATGATAAAACCCAGACATCATCAGTTATCGGCCCTA